>NC_091989.1:168312155-169528405 GCF_044704955.1 Pristiophorus japonicus
GTGGGTGGGGAGGAGGAGGAGTGTGGGTGGGGAGGAGGAGGAGTGTGGGTGGGGAGGAGGAGGAGTGTGGGTGGGGAGGAGGAGGAGTGTGGGTGGGGAGGAGGAGGAGTGTGGGTGGGGAGGAGGAGGAGTGTGGGTGGGGAGGAGGAGGAGTGTGGGTGGGGAGGAGGAGGAGTGTGGGTGGGGAGGAGGAGGAGTGTGGGTGGGGAGGAGGAGGAGTGTGGGTGGGGAGGAGGAGGAGTGTGGGTGGGGAGGAGGAGGAGTGTGGGTGGGGAGGAGGAGGAGTGTGGGTGGGGAGGAGGAGGAGTGTGGGTGGGGAGGAGGAGGAGTGTGGGTGGGGAGGAGGAGGAGTGTGGGTGGGGAGGAGGAGGAGTGTGGGTGGGGAGGAGGAGGGAGTGTGGGTGGGGAGGAGGAGGAGGAGGAGTGTGGGTGGGGAGGAGGAGGAGTGTGGGTGGGGAGGAGGAGGAGGAGGAGTGTGGGTGGGGAGGAGGAGGAGGAGGAGTGTGGGTGGGGAGGAGGAGGAGGAGTGTGGGTGGGGAGGAGGGGGGAGGAGGAGGAGTGTGGGTGGGGAGGAGGAGGGGAGGAGTGTGGGTGGGGAGGAGGAGGAGGAGGAGTGTGGGTGGGGAGGAGGAGGAGGAGGAGTGTGGGTGGGGAGGAGGAGGAGGAGGAGTGTGGGTGGGGAGGAGGAGGAGGAGGAGGAGTGTGGGTGGGGAGGAGGAGGAGGAGGAGTGTGGGTGGGGAGGAGGAGGAGGAGGAGTGTGGGTGGGGAGGAGGAGGAGGAGGAGGAGTGTGGGTGGGGAGGAGGAGGAGGAGGAGTGTGGGTGGGGAGGAGGAGGAGGAGTGTGGGTGGGGAGGAGGAGGAGGAGGAGTGTGGGTGGGGAGGAGGAGGAGGAGAGTGTGGGTGGGGAGGAGGAGGAGGAGGAGTGTGGGTGGGGAGGAGGAGGAGGAGGAGTGTGGGTGGGGAGGAGGAGGAGGAGGAGTGTGGGTGGGGAGGAGGAGGAGGAGGAGTGTGGGTGGGGAGGAGGAGGAGTGTGGGTGGGGAGGAGGAGGAGGAGTGTGGGTGGGGAGGAGGAGGAGGAGTGTGGGTGGGGAGGAGGAGGAGGAGTGTGGGTGTGGAGGAGGAGGAGGAGTGTGGGTGTGGAGGAGGAGGAGTGTGGGGGGTGTGTGGGGGGGGGGAGGTGGAGGAGGAGGAGGAGGAGTGTGTGTGGGGGGGGGGGGAGGTGGAAGAGGAGGAGTGTGTGGGGGGGGGGAGGAGGTGTGTGTGGGGGGGGGAGGAGTAGGAGGTGTGTGGGGGGGGGGAGGAGGAGGAGGAGTGTGTGTGGGGGAGGAGGAGGAGTGTGTGTGTGGGGGAGGAGGAGGAGTGTGTGTGGGTGGGGAGGTGGAGTGTGTGGGTGGGGGGGGAGGAGGAGTGTGTGGGGGGGGAGGAGGAGTGTGTGTGTGGGGGGGAGGAGGAGTGTGTGTGGGGGGGAGGAGGAGGAGTGTGTGTGGGGGGGAGGGAGAGGAGTGTGTGGGGGGGAGGAGGAGGAGTGTGTGGGGGGGGAGGAGGAGAGGAGTGTGGGGGGGGAGGAGGAGGAGGAGTGTGTGTGTGGGGGAGGAGGAGGAGTGTGTGTGGGTGGGGAGGTGGAGAGGTGGAGGAGGAGGAGTGTGTGTGTGGGGGAGGAGGAGGAGTGTGTGTGGGTGGGGAGGTGGAGAGGTGGAGGAGGAGGAGTGTGTGTGTGGGGGAGGAGGAGGAGTGTGTGTGGGGGGGGGGGAGGTGGAAGAGGAGGAGTGTGTGGGGGGGGGGAGGAGGTGTGTGTGGGGGGGGGAGGAGTAGGAGGTGTGTGGGGGGGGGAGGAGGAGGAGGAGTGTGTGTGGGGGAGGAGGAGGAGTGTGTGTGTGGGGGAGGAGGAGGAGTGTGTGTGGGTGGGGAGGTGGAGAGGTGGAGGAGGAGGAGTGTGGGGGGGGAGGAGAGGAGGATGAGTGTTTGGGGGGGGGGGGAGCGGAATAGTGTGTGTGGTGGGTGGTGGGGGGAGGGATATTGTGTGGGGAGGGGGTAGGGATAATGTAGTGTGAGGGGGGGCACTGTGGCGGGGTGAGGGATAATGAGTGGGGGGGGTCAGTAGCGTTAGGGATTGTGTGGGGGGGGGTACTGGTCCAGAGGGGGAGGGATAGTGAGTGGGGGGGGTGGGGGCGTTAGGGATCGGGATTGTGTGTGGGGGGGGGGGGGGGTGGTGGGGTAGTGTGTGTGTTTTGGGGGGGGGGATCGGTAGGGATCGGGATTGTGTGGGGGGGTGGTGGGGTAGTGTGTGTGTGTGGGGGGGGGGTGGCGGTAGGGATAGGGATTGTGTGGGCGGGGGGGTGGTGTTGTGTGTGTGTGGGGGGGGGGGGTCGGTAGGGATAGGGATTGTGTGGGTGGGAGGTAGTGGGGGGCAGGATAGTGTGTGTGGGGGGCAGGTAGGTCGAGTGAGGGGATCTGAATTAATATAATGTTTTCAATTACCTAATCAAGCATTTTCGTAGTTTTTGAAGATTATCTGATCGGGAATTGTGCTTTGACTCACACCTACTGGGACCTGTGCTAAACTTACTTCACTTAACAGTTGGGAGAAATTGTCTAATTATGGATTTTAAGTTGTATATGTATTATAATTGGTACATTTTGTACTATAGTTCGGCATTAAAGGAGTGAAAATATTAAAACTGGTAAAAGAACGCTGATAGATCTGGAAGAGGTAATAAAGTTTGGGAATCTCGGGTCTAGATGCATTTAAAGCATTGTTTCCACGTTGAGTATTATGTGGTTTTCCTGCGATTACTGTTTTAGGTTAGGTTGACAGTTTTTTTTAATAAGATTTTTTCGGTATAGTTTAATACAGAACTATAGTAGTATGACTTTATCTGTAAAGAAGAATATGTTTTTTGTGCATTCTAAGAAAAATGTTTAGGGTAGAGGGAGAGATTTGTACGTCTTAGAAAATTAGACCATTCCAAAAAAGATTCTGCGTGCAGATCAAAGGGATTAAGTCTTCATTTGTTCTACGTGTTGGGCTGCACTCTTGTAATTAAGTCTGTTGACCAGTGTCAACCTAAAATTAATAGTCGTTTGAGATTAATGTGCAAGTTTCCTTGAAGCTTTTGCATTATGTTATGGACCTAGTGCTGATATACAAAGCTAATTACAAAGAGCTGAATCTGGAAGGCACTCAGATTGTGATGAGCTCGGAATGGCTGACATAACTTTGGGATTTGAGCGAGTATTGAATTGTTAAAAAGCTCGTGTATTCAAACAACCAATAAAAGTTGACGCCTTATAATAGGTGTAATAGTGGGTTGAATGTTTTCAAAATACCAGTGATTTTAGTGTAAGTTAAAAAGACATTAATATCAATAGTTAGTGTGAAAGTGAAGACTTTCTCGTCATCAATATGCAAGAACCTGTGGACAATTGTACGTGCTAGCATCTAGTTAGGATGTATTAATTCTAAAGTGCAGACTCAAATGTAAAATATATTCCCAAATTAGTCACTAGTCTGAAGCATTTGCAGATCCTGGCATAGGTTGCTGATTATTTCCTTTAATTCTTAGAATCTTTCTAGCATTCTGGCAGTGCTTCATTTTAGCTGCTGCACTGATGCTGAAATGAATGTCTTTGTAGCTGTTCAAGTGAAGTTTTCAATTTAATAACCCTAGCCTATTGAAATTAAGAAAAATAAACAGCACTTGCATATATCTTTTTTTCCTTTCCTGTTTTTCTAATGTAACGTAGCTTTTAAAAATATCTTAACTATTTGGATTTGTTCTTGCTGCAGAATTTTTAAAGTTATCAGAGTCTTCACCACCTCAACAATTTAGTTTACATGGGTTCTTGACAATTTCCACTATCATCAAAAACAATTTATAAAGTTTCACACAACAGCAAACATTGCATTACAGACTACCCCAATGAGACATGCTTGAGTCGTGCAGAAGTATATTTTTGATGAGATTTCTAAATTTGCAACACATGGCAGTGTATAAACTTTAATTACATTGTGAACTTGTATGGAATGGTCATTATAGTGGTCGGGTTTTTAATAAACAGGATGAAGCTTTATTAAGCTTTACCAGATTATTCTTACAATGGACTTTTGAGTTTCACCTGAGGCTAAATAAGCAACTGTGACCATGGCTTCATCTGTAGTCAAGAGAAGCCATGTTTATTTGAGACGAGATGACATGCAGATCATATTAACTATTGAAGACTTAAGAGTCTGAATGCTGGGAGCTTAATATGCTGTAATGTTTCATTATCTTTAGTTGGAGGAGGATATGAATAAGCACCAGAGACAAATGTCTTCACAATTTTTAACCCAAATGGCAGCATTAAGAACCTGTTTTGTCATGAATTCAAGCAAGTTTTATTCCCCCTGTGCCATTTGGCTTCATACAGCAATTGAATTCAATACTCCTCTTCGAAGTCGTGCCATGGGATCTTTTACGTCCACTTGAGAGAGCAGGCGGGGCCTCGGTTTAACGTCTCATCCAAAAGACCATCTAGGTACCCCAGTTTAGATTTTGTACAGAAAAGCAAAACCCAATAGAGGAATGAAAATATTACACTAGATTACGATAACAAGGAGTAGATTTCTAGTCGGATGCATTTAGAAGTTCAAAGCAATGTGCTAGATGACTTTATTTAATTTTTTTTTTTACTGAGCCTGTTGCAGAATAAATGAAAGCCATGTGCAGAGCTAAACAGCAAGTCCTCCACATATAAAATAGTAAGTGGTTACCAGGAACCTGAAATCTAACTATGAAAGTGTGGGGCCTGCATAATGTTTAGTTAGCACTGCTTCCATTCTTAAAGTTTTCTTTCTGTTCTAGATGGTGCCTAAGCTCTGTAGATCGCTCACCTTCTGGCTAGTTGATTCCAATTGAGCAGTCTGGAACATTTTATTCATTTAGGCTGTAAGATTAATCGGTGGCCTCTTCTATTCTGGGCAACCAACAAACCAATGGTTGGCGTCCACTTTGATTGTCCAAGTTTTCATATACAATGTATTATGTAACTTGAAAAATACTGGGAGCACCATGAAAGACTTGACCCCACCACTAAGGTCAAGAAAACTGGAGCACACTCGAAGATTAATTTGTTTTGTTATGTATAACTTTTTTTTATTACTTTAAACAAAAATGGACTATATTGTGTTAAATTAAATGAAGTTCAATATGGTTTGATGAGGAAGAATCTGACAAAAAAAAGATACATTTTTAAATCTCTAGAACTGAGCTGTCTTGCAACTTTGACATACTGTAAAACAAATTAAAACCAAACCTAATTTTATACTATAACAATGTTAAATCTCCAATGCTTCTAGAGACTCTTCACATGTAATTAATTTAATTAGCTTCCCTTACTGCTTTGTCCTATAGTTGAGAGAGTCTTGCTGGGGTACAGTTTCCTAGGAATCCTCCAAGTTGCCATGTCAACATTCTGTGTGCAAGCATCCAGACAATGAGTGCCAGAAAGCTGTTTGATCATGGAATACATTGCCTGACTCTGCACTGTCCCAACAAGCATGCATATACCATTCTAGTACGAGTCACTGGATCGAGAATTAGGTCATTTTGCTCCACTCCTTTTTGTCAGGACACCCCTTGCTGAGGGCTTAGATCAGCTAACTCAGCACAGATCAGGAATCAGTCCTAGCATTTTACTTGTCTATCCTAGCATTATGTTGTAAAATGACTGCTCCATGAAATTTGAATTGTGTTATCTCTTGCAATGTTAAATTAAGTATATAGGGCCCAAGTTTCCACATGATTTGCGCCTGATTTTTAGGAGCAACTGGTGGAGAACGGACTATCTTAGAAATCGTAATTCTCCACATTTTTTTTTCTGCAGTTCTAGTGAGGTAGAACAGTTCTACTTTGGAACAGAATTTTTTCTTCAAAAGGGGGCGTGTCCGGCCACTGACGCCTGATTTGAAAGTTTCCACAGTGAAAACGTACTCCAAACTAAAGTAGAATGGAGCAAGTGAAGATTTTGTGGAACTGAAAAAACCTGTTCTACACATTAAAAAATCAGGCACAGGTTACAAATTAGGCGTCCAGAACGAGGTGGGGGGGGGGGGAAGGGAAGTCATTAAATTCTACAATCAATCCTTATTTATACTTCTACAAATATTATACAAATAAATCCAACCTGAATAAACATTTATAAGCAAAGAAAAGATTCAATAAACCATCTTCCTACCTGTGTGAAAGTGCTTCAGCCATCGTTCGTTGCCGCGGGGGGTGGGGAAGGAAACCGCCGTTTGCCACTGCGGAGGGGAGGGAGGGGAAGGAGACAGCGGTTTGTTGTCGCCGCGGAGAGGAGGGAGGGGAAGGAGACAGCGGTTTGTTGTCGCCGCGGAGGGGAGGGAGGGGAAGGAAACCGCCGTTTGCCGCCGGCGGAGGGGAGGGAGGGGAAGGAGACAGCGGTTTGTTGCCGCCGCGGAGGGGAGGGAGGGGAAGGAAACCGCCGCTTGCCGCCGCGGAGGTGAGGGAGGGGAAGGAGACAGCGGTTTGTTGCCGCCGCGGAGGGGAGGGAGGGGAAGGAAACCGCCGCTTGCCGCCGCGGAGGTGAGGGAGGGGAAGGAGACAGCGGTTTGTTGCCGCCGCGGAGGTGAGGGAGGGGAAGGAGACAGCGGTTTGCCGCCGCGGAGGTGAGGGAGGGGAAGGAGACAGCGGTTTATTGCCGCGGAGGGGAGGGAGGGGAAGGAGACAGCGGTTTGTTGCCGCGGAGGGGAGGGAGGGGAAGGAGACAGCGGTTTGTTGCCTCGGAGGGGAGGGAGGGGAAGGAAACAGCGGTTTGTTGCCGCGGAGGTGAGGGAGGGGAAGGAGACAGCGGTTTGTTGCCGCGGAGGTGAGGGAGGGGAAGGAGACAGCGGTTTGTTGCCGCGGAGGTGAGGGAGGGGAAGGAGACAGCGGTTTGTTGCCGCGGAGGGGAGGGAGGGGAAGGAGACAGCGGTTTTTTTGCCGCGGAGGGGAGGGAGGGGAAGGAGACAGCGGTTTGTTGCCGCGGAGGGGAGGGAGTGGAAGGAGACAGCGGTTTGTTGCCGCGGAGGGGAGGGAGGGGAAGGAGACAGCGGTTTGTTGCCACGGAGGGGAGGGAGGGGAAGGAGACAGCGGTTTGTTGCCGCAGAGGGGAGGGAGGGGAAGGAGACAGCGGTTTGTTGCCGCGGAGGGGAGGGAGGGGAAGGAGGCAGCGGTTTGTTGCCGCGGAGGGGAGGGAGGGGAAGGAGGCAGCGGTTTGTTGCCGCCGCGGAGGGGAGGGAGGGGGAGGAAACCGCCGTTTGTTTCCGTGGAGGGTGGGGAGGGGAAGGAGACGGAGACGGTGAGAAGGCTGCAAGAAGCCTCAGAGCTGATGCGCTGATGGCAATGTGCTTTTATTAAAAAATGTTCAAAAATTAAACAGCTACCAAGAACTACAAAAATGGGCGAGTGCCAATTTTTTTTCACACTGAGCATGCGCGAACGCTCCAACGCGCAGCGTTGCCGGCAGGAAAAAAAAATTTAAATAGTACCCGCCCCCTCCCACTTACAAAATCGATGTGAGTGTAGGCTCCGCCCCCCTGGGCGCCGCGCCAAACAGACAAGGAGCTGCAAAGGGCTCGAGAATAGCACGTTTTTTTTCTGGCGCCGTTTTAGGCGCGAAAAACGAGCGCCAAGCTCGGAGGGGCGCCCGTTTTTTATCCTGTGGAAACTTGGGCCCTTAGAATCTATGTAGAGAATAAAGGTTACTATATCGCAAAACTTTTTTAGCTCCAGCATTATTTGAGTGTTGGCAGAAAGAATTCATAGTTCATTGTGATTTTAGTCTTTTCAAAGTAGTCTATTCATGTAGTGACTCAATGGAATCTGGAAACAAGACCAAACCCGTTTAACATTAAATGCACATTTGGCTGAATTTATTTAAGCAAAAGTACAACTTCGACTTTTGCTTAAATTTTCCAGTAATGCTGAGGTGTACATTTTAGTACAAATCTAATGATCCTTTCTAATTGTTGGCTTTTCCTTGTACAAAAAATAATTGTTGTCGATAGTAGGATTTTCATCTTTCTTTAATGATTGAATGTCATTTTGGGGATCAATGGAATGTTTTTGCAGTTTTATAAGAAGGGATAAAGTGTCCTGTAAACTCTCCAAACCACAGAAACAACAGTATTCTGCTTTAGTACAGTGCTCTCTATCTCCCACGTGCATCATCTTAGCCACTGGTTGCTATGGAATTTTCATGCCTTTTGTAAATAGGGATGGCTTCTGGGGTGAGTCAGTGGTCGGTTTGGTCTTTGCAATGATTTCAACTGCTGGATAACGTTTTTAGTCCTTGGTGTTCATGAAAGTAAAATGCTGACACAAGCAAGCTGATGAAAGTGTTACCATGCCATAGCTGTCACTGCAACTTGTTGAAATTTGATCACTCCATTGTCATTTCATTAAATACCCTTTCCTATATATTTGCCAAATGGTGATTATTAGTTTCTTCTTTCCCTTTTTATGTACCCAACCTTTAGTTGAAGACTTTTCAGTCTAATATAGCAATGGTATTAGAAATTTGGGAACTGTTTTTGGCAGATTTTCAGATTATTTTGTAGTATCTTCCATTTCAAAAAAAAAATATTATCAAACCTTGTGGGAAAGTCAGTGCCTAATTTTGAAGTGTTTGTATGTCTGCCTTTAAATCTGGCAATCCAACACAAATATGCTGTCTGCACAGTGGTTTGGACATGGGTAATACCAGCACATTGGTTGCCATTAAATCCTCTGAAAAGTTTAATTGTTGAAACCAGCTTAAAAAGGAAAACTGTAGGCAGACTGGCAAATGCAGCTGTTGAGATGCTGTGTAACTTAGGCAAAGCTTGACTGCCAGTTGAGGTCAACACCAAGCAAATGTACAGACATTGAGACACCTGAGTAGTTCTCAGTCAGGTCACTCATGCTGTTTAAGTTGTGAGGTAATGACAAAAAACTCACTCACTCACACTCACTCACTCCAGTTTGCTTTTAGTTAACATTATGTGCACATAACATAGTTTAATAGATCATCTCATTTTGTTGTTTATGGAACCTTGCCATGCGTGAATTGACGAACATGTTTTCCCACATGATTTCCCTTCGCAAAAAGTCATTTACTAACGTGCTTTGGGGCATCCTGAAGATGTGGTAAGGTCCGATACAACCACACGTTTGTTCTTTTAAGTTCAGTCAGATAACTTTCAAGATGCAAATGTCATCTGACCAGAGTTGGTTGACCAATGCACACACAAATTCAGTCCTGAAGTTTTTAATTAATTTTGTATTACTAAATCAGTACTAAAACTGCAGTTTCCATTTTTAGAAATTCCTGCTGTTAGTCCTCTTGCTCCCAAAAAATAATTCTTTCAGAGGATGTCTGAGCCTTTGATTAACTTTGCATCTCTCCGTTTGCATGTTTCTGTGTAACATGTTATAACCACAGATTTTTTTTAGTGCACAGAAACCAAACACCTACTGGGGAGGAAAAGAAATGTGTACTTTAAGGCAGCCCCTTGTACAGTATTATAGCTGTTTAATTGATATCCGATGTGCTTTAAAATTGCAAAAAAATGTATAGAACAAGAAACATTTTTAGCCAGAGACTAATAAAATTGTAATCCTAGTCACAAACCACTGGACTGAGGACACTGCTCTTTAACACATGGAAATATCATTGATGCATATACAAGTCGTGTCCTTGGCATTTTTACTTTTTTTAAAATGAATAATGTGAAGTGGCTGCATGCTGCCCATCTTTGTTTTTGGTGGTGCGGGGTTGGGGGGGGGTGGGGGCGGGCGGGATTGGGCACAGCACTAACATCCACTGGCATACTGTGGCTGCAATTGGCTTTAAGTCAACTGAGCATGTGCATGTAACGTGTATGCAAGCCCGAGATGCCGGTAAACAAATAACATTGTATAGTAAATGTTCGTTCTTTATATGCTTTTTTAACGTTACTTTTATTAATTGTTTTCATATAATTAACCTGTTTACACCAGTTTTAACAAGCAGTTTGTCTGGCTTTAATTAAGTATTGGGCTTGGAGAGATAACAGAAAATAATATAATAATATGCTGACAAAAGTAAATCAGAGCCATATGATTTTTGCAGCTTATCTTGCATCTACTCAACTGTTTGGTTAGAAGCCACAAAGAATAAAATGGCTTGTGCTAAAAACTGTGGTGCTAAGATATTAAAATATGAAGGTTATCATGTAACTTTAATTCTAAACAGAACTAACTTTCAAATAGTTTGCTCAAGTTTACCATCTACAAGACCTTCTGATCTAAAATCCTGAGATGTCTGCCAAGAAATTGGTAGTTTTTCTCTTCCATTTTTTTTTAAAACAGTATGCTATAGTTCTCCTATTACTATTTATACAATCTATGGTTCTAGTCTAAATAAAGTGCTTGGGCTGTCTGACGTACAACTTACATTATGCTCCATCCTTTCAATGGAAATGGTATTTTATTCATCTATTTCTCACCAGGCCTGTTTTGATCTTTTTTTCTGGTGGACTGCAAACTGTAAAGTGTTTGAATGCTTGGACATTTCAGCTGCAGCGATGAATAGATTTTGAATACAAGTAGCCATTCAAGATTGTTGCTATATATTATGTTTAGATAGTTCCATAGGGCATCAGTGCCTGGGCTGTTGCGCTGACTAATATGGTCTTTACTTAAAGCCTCATCAGAGCTCCTTGGCCTAATAATAATGACGCATTCTACTTCCACCAAGGTGACTTTTTAGATGGTAAATTTAGATCACCTTTCCTTCTTGGGTCTTTCCAAAATGCAGCCTAACTCTTTGTGTGTGCTTTTTCTGGGGTAGAGGAGGCAGGAAAGAAAAATTTAGGGCCGTCTTGTGTAGTTTGCTTATCCAGAGACAAGTTTGAGGGGGAGTAAGACATTGATTGTAAACTGTGTAATTGAAGTATAACCAGCTAAGCTTGCATTGAGGTAAGTTGCTTGATCAAAGATAATGGGGCTAAATTTGCAGCCCCTATGTGCGAGGTGCGCATGCGCTCGTAAGGGCTGCGCAAGTTCCAGGTTTAAAACCCGGAACTTGCGATTCTCTTGACAGATGATACGAATCTAAAGGAAATGGGCCTCCACAGGCAGAATGCTTATGAACTTCTTGCGCCTGGTAAAAATCTTTTCATTAATTTATACGTTTTAAAAAACCCTGTGCAAGAAGGTAAGTTTATTTTTTAGCCCTGTTAAAACATGTAAATGTATATTTCACAAAAAAAAATCAAATTTTGTTTTAAGTATTTAATTAAATGCCATTTTAATTAATTTTAAATATGTAATGTTTTTTGAAATGTATTTGATATGTAGAGGTATTTTTTTATATGATCCCCATTCATACTTATGATGGCTCCGTGCATACGGAATCCCCATAAGTATGAATGGGGATTCCCTCCTTTGGTTGGGCAAGCCCACATGATCCCAGGGATGTTTGCGAACAGCATGTGCTCCTGGGTTACGTGGGTCTCTATGCAGGCCTATCCGGAGAGGCCCAGGAGCGCAAGTCGCTGAACCACCAGGTAAATCCGCCCGCGGGAAGCCTCTGACTTCAAATTCAGCCCCGATGCATTATTTTGACCACATACGTGCCTAAAGTGCAGTTTCTTTGTCATTATATTATGAAATATTTGATGATAAATCCCCCCATAATGTGGAATTGTAAACGCTCGAGTTCCTGAATCTACCACTAGATGTTTGTAAAAGGTGTTGCATATGGCAAACCTGCAAGTTACTGTGACATTAATGAAACAAAATGGTCCAAAATTGAGAGTGGACCATAGGTGCTTCTATAGAAGCACAAACTAGATGGGCTGAATGGTCTTCCCTGTCTTTACTTGTCTTTATGATCTTATCGTTGCAAAAGAACACGATTCAAAAATGCTAACCCCATTTATATTAAAATATATATAATAAATTATGTATGTATTTGTAAAAGTTGGAAAATGTCAGCTGCAGAATATTGACTGTTACTGGATGCAGAATGTTATTTAAAAATGTGTCGTATTTGTTCTCAGTGCCCCATGGTGTTTTTTTTTCTTTCTCTTTCAGTTGTCTATCACCATGGAAACAGTGCAACTGGTGGACATTACACTACAGATGTCTTCCATATTGGTCTTAACGGCTGGCTGCGCATTGATGACCAGATAGTGAAAGTGATAAATCAGTACCAGGTTGTGAAGCCCTCTGCTGAACGTACAGCCTACCTCCTGTACTATCGCCGAGTTGATCTGCTGTGAACTGTCCCTGCTGTGTTGCTCCAGCATCTTGCTTCCCAGAGCACCAACTGTCAGATAAACCCTTCCCTCCCTCATTGCAACTTTCCAAATCCACTCTCGGTAACTTCAGATTAAAGTTTAAATGGGAAAAACCTGGAGATGTGCACCAGCAGCAAATCTTGTAGATTTATGTCGATATGTGACATCTTTCATAACATTTAACTTCATACGAATCAGTCGCTAATGTTTTCGCTTTTGATAATAGGTAACACTTGAGTCCATGTTTTTGGGGGAGGGAAAAGTGTTCCATTGTGCTGAATGCTTTGGTGTTTTGATGAGAAAAACTTGCGTGTGTGATTACTGGGTGTTGAGTAGCAGTAGGATGCTCACAGTTTTAAAAAAAAATGCTTAATGAGAAAGCTTAACTGCACGTTACAAAATAACATGCAAATCCACATTTGAGGTTGAAATGTTGAGTCTGCGTAGATGGGTGATTGTAACCTTACTGCAGTTACTAAGACTTCTGATTGCAATTATGCTTCTGTGTACACAATTGAAACTTGATAAAAAAAAAAGATGATTGATATAATTCCATTAACAGTTCAGTCTGGCTGTGTTTACTTTCTGTGGTTTGCTTTTCTCTAATTGTTGAAATGGAACTGTACACAATTTAGTGATATTTATAGAAAATTGAGTGTCACCCATCAGTTAATAAATTCATTACAAGCTCTTTAAATAACTGTTTGGGGCCTGAATTGGATGCACAATCACAATGGTGCAAAGAACATTGATTGGAGAACGGTCTGTTTCAACTTGTCCCGTATTGATGCCAGAAAGTGGTAAACTTTAAAACCCTCTAGTTCTAGAATTCCAAGATAGTTACCCATTCAAAAAACATTCAGACAAGCCACCTTTTGGTTTTTATTTGTTTGTGCAAACTCTGCAGGGCTGTAACAAAAAGAAACACTTCCCTGTGAAATTTTCCTATACTTGGGGAAATGCGGTTTTCTTTTGCTTCTTGTAACATTCTTACAAACTTGCAGTTAACTGGCAACTCATTCCACTATTGATTGCCACACAAGCATTATATAGATCTCACCAACTTATTCACACAACAGTGGAATTGGTTGCTTGTTTGGGTCAATGAAATGTTACCACCTGTCCAATAAGCTAGTAATTGTCTCATCAAAAAAAGTCCTCATTATTGCCATACTTTCCATGAGTTAACAGTTTGCAGTAAAGTGCAACTGCATTTTTAATGAACTGGACTCATTTTACTGCCGTAAGAAATTTCACTTGTGAGCCATTGGGCTATGGCAAATACTTTGTTAATGGTTTTGAGGATACAGGTTTTCTGTTGGGTTGGAGGCTAGCTGGTGCTGGGGATTGGTCTCTGTTTTTAAAACCTTTTTCCATATTTGGTTGCCAAGGATTGATAGACAAGTATCTGCAATTTTTGCTTAAAGATATGTTTAGTTCATATATTCGAAGATTTATTTTCCCAACCTTTTTATGTATTGAGACATTGGATTCTCTTAACTTGTGCATTCCCGAATTTAAAAACTTTCCCCAGTACCTTGAAATCTTTCTTAAATGACCAAACATGGCTGACATTTTAATGTGAGATATTTTCAGAGCTTTTTAAGAACTATACATACGTGGTAACCAAATGATTTGCTTTTAGATTCTGTGAACTTGATCTTATGAGTTAATTTGTTGTCTTGCAGAAGAAACTACCTTGAATAAAAGTCTATTACTATGGAATATTGCAATGTGTAATCTATTTTGCCAAGGAGTTTGTCTCTATATTCTACACTTGAGGCCTCGTTTATGTAACGTGATTTATTTATCAGAGTAATGGCCAAAATAGTTCAATATTTACACTATCTTTTGCTTGCTATTTGAACATTTAATCCTGCAGATGTTACAATAAATTCACTTACAACTTTCTTTTTAACCATTTCTTGGTTAAAATGTGTGGTTAATATCAAACCTGAAAATTGACAAGTATTAAAATTGTTGATCCTAAAAAGTTTAAAATATGGATAGTAGCAACTCTATTCCCTCCGTTCCCCATTAACTTGTCCTCATCGCTCCCTCAAGTCCAAGGGGCGCAGAGTTGAACAGATGTGGCGGACAACTGGTTTAGCCATTCACTGCCAGATCTGGCTCGAACACACAAAGCATTATCGGGTCCTACTCTTGCCTGCAAAAACTGCTCGCTATTCCAGGATCATTCTGGAATGCAAAGGTAACATTCGGCTATTATGCTCTACTGCTAACTGTCTTCTTAAACCCGTCTCCTTTGTCTCAAAGATTGAGACCAGCTGCCTCTGCGAGTTCCCGTCCTTCCCCTACCCTACCGGGCCAAACTTCCTTTGAAGTTTCCCCCCCTGCCCAAGCCCTGAGCACTCCTCTTTCTCCAGTTTCTCTTTGATCTCCCTCTTAACCACTCCACGCTCATCTTGTCCATGAGACCCACTTCATGCTCCCTTAACCCAATCCCACTAAACTGTTGACCACCCAGCTTCCTTTTCTGGCTCCCATGTTAGCCGACATTGTTAATGGTTCTCTCCTCAGGTACTGTTCCCCTCTCCTTCAAATCTGCGGTCATCAGCCAAAAAAACCAACCCTTGACCCCACTGTGCTTGCTAGCTACCACCCCATCTCCAACCTCCCTTTGCAATCCAAAGTCCATGAACGTGTTGTCGCCTCCCAAATCCATGACCTTCTTTCCTGGAACTTAATGTTTGAATCCCTTCAATCTGGTTTTTGCCCCGCCACAGTATTGAAACAGCTCTCATCAAAGTCACAAATTACATCCTTTGTGACTGTGACAAAGATGAACTATCCCTCCTCGTCCTCCTGGACCTGTCTGCTGCCTTAGACACAGTTGACCACTCCATCCTCCTTCCAACGCCTCTCCACCATCGTCCAGCTAGATGGGACTGCACTCGTCTGGTTCCATTCTTATCTATCTAAATCGTAGCCAGAAAATCTCCTGCAATGGCTTCCCTTCACACTCTCGCACCGTTCCCTCTGGTGTCCTCCAAGGATCTATTCCTGGCCCCCTCTTATTTCTCATCTATATGCTGCCCCTGAGCTGTATCATCTAAAAACAGAGTTAGTTTCCATATGTGCGCTGATGACACCCAGCTCTACACCTCCACCACTTCTCTCGACCCCTCCATGGTCTCTCAATTGTCAGACTGCTTGTCCGACATCCAGTACTGGATCAGCAGAAATTTTCTCCAATTAAATATTGGGATGACCGAAGCCATTGTCTTTGGACCCCACCACAAACTGCATTCCCTAATCACTGCCTCCATCCCTCTCCCCTAGCATTTATCTGAGGCTAAACCAGACTGATCGCAACCATATTTGACCCTGAAATTAGCTTCCGGCCACACATCCATGGCATAACTAAAACCGCCTATTTTCCACCTCAAACATTACCTGCCTCCGCCCCTGCCTCAGCTCTTCTGCTGCTGAAGCCCTCATCCATACGTTTGTTACCTTTACATTTGACGACTACAACACACTCCTGTCTGGCCTCCCACATTTTACACTACGTAAACATGAGGTCATCCAAAACTCAGCAGACCGTAACCTAACTCGCACCAAGTCACCATCACCCCTGTGCTCGCCCACCTACATTGGCTCCCGGTTAAACAATGCCTCGATTTCAAAATTCTCATCTTTGTTTCCAAAATCCCTCCATAGCCTCACTCCTCCCTTCCTCTGTAATCTATTTCAGCCTAACAACCCCCCCGCCCTGAGATGTCTGTGCTCCTCAAATTCTGTCCTCTTGAGCATCCCTGATTGTAACTGCTCAACCATCGGTGGCCATGCCTTCAGCTGCTTAGGGCCTAAGCTCTGGAACTACCCCCCCCCCCCCACCCAAAACCTCTCCGCCCCTCTACCTCTCCTCCTTTAAGATGCTCCTTAAAACCTACCTCTTTAACCAAGCTTTTGATTTTGTGCCATAATTTCTTATGTGGCTCGATGTCACATTTATCTGTTTTATCTTATAACACTGCTGTGAAGCGCCTTGGGATGTTTTACTCAGATAAAGGCACTATATAAATAAAAGTAGCTGTTACTATTGCCAACCTCTGTTTCTGACGAGTGGAGTGCTCAGGCTGCTCAAAATAATAGATCAGTAGCGTTACGAATTGGATTTATCACCTTGCTCAAAATGGTGCATTATGGTACCAGATCAACTTTACCTATTGACACAGGTAGGGAATTTGTGAAATTTTCCCACTTGGAGAGTCTGCTGAATAAAGCCTGAACTCTCCAATTAGAGCCCAGCTCTCTACCACAAAATCGACTGCACCACAGTGATGGTTTACTTAAGTAATTTTAGCAGCCCAGTGGCATGCAACAGATGGGTCACTTGAAAAAAAGAACTTTGTTTATTTTTATGCTTTGCTTGCTTTAGTTTGGCAGATTGAAGTAAAGTTAACACACACTGTCTCAGAGGCAGCTGCCAGTTTGTGCATGGTGTGTAATTATTTGGTGGCCCTATATGGACTTCATTCATAAAACTGACATAACTGGCCTTCAGTTCTCGGTACAATGTTTGCTTTGGCTTCACAGCCCAGGAGCCAGTCTTCCAGCAACAAGTTGCTCTGAATTAAACTGGTTATAGAAGTGAATATGTTTTCCCAGTACAGGTCTAATTTTGCAATTATGTCTAGTTCCTTCATGGTTTTCATTTAGACTTTAGTTTAAAACTATGCCAGAAGATGAGACAGTTTAGAATTTTAACTATGATTTCTCCTTCCAATAAAACCAGATAAAACTTGTGAATCTGTAAAATTCTCTGCCCAAGGAAGCAGTTGAGGTTAGCTCATTGAATGTATTCAAGTCACAGATAGATAGATTTTTAACCAATAAGGGAATTAAGGGTTACGGGGAGCGGGCGGGTAAGTGGAGCTGAGTCCACGGCCAGATCAGCCATGATCTTGTTGAATGACGGAGCAGGCTCGAGGGGCTAAATGGCCGCCTACTGTTCCTAATTCTTATGTTCTTATTCACCGGGCAAAATAAATTGGAATCTGTGTTTATTTCAGTAACATAAATTAAATACTCTTGACAATATGATGGCCTGGATTTAGCTGTAAGAATAACAGTGAGGCTATCGGTGCTCACCATTACTGAGGAGTAAATCAGCGAGCAACTTCCTGCGTCCGCACATGCGCAGACATCAGTAAGTCATTGTGCTGCTACACCAGGACCTCGCTGAGAGACTCGGCATTTGCATGCATACTTATCCACCAACCCACTAAACACGCCAGAAAACATTTGAGCTTGTCCATTCAAGTGTACGTGAATTTTTAACGGTGTGGTAAAGCTTAATTACTATCAAATGACCTCTGACACTGAAATTAATTTTACAAACATGGAGTCTCATTCCTTCAGATTTTAATGTTTGAGATTTTTAAAATATTTTCTGTCTTTTATCTCCATCCCTTCTTTCTTTCCCTCTTATTTTGCTTTCTGTACATGATTTTACATTGAACCACTTTCTGGTTTAGACTGTGTCTCAGTAAGGATTATTCAATGTGATTGGTTGAGGAGACACACTGGTGCAGAAATTGTGGTCAGAGACTTCCGGCCGGAGGATACCTGAAAAAAAATCTACGAACTTACCTGGTGGTTCGGGAGGTTCAGAGACTTGAGGTCTTGGACGCCTCTGCGTGCGCCTGCGTAGAGGACCACGTATCCCAAGAATGTAGCAGCTTCACACGCATCGCTGGAATCACGTGGGTCGGCCCAACCAATCAAAATAGAGGTATTCTCTTTCATACTTGTGATGAGTTACATACATATGCAATAGTGATTCCCACCTTCCTATATGGCTCAAACGTGAACCATATACAGTAGACATCTCAAATCGCTGGAGAAATACCACCAACGCTGTCTCCGCAAGATCCTGCAAATCCCATGGGAGGGTAGGCGCACCAACATCAGTGTTCTCGATCAGGCCAACGTCCCCAGCATCGAAACACTGACCACACTCGACTAGCTCTGTTGGCTGGGCCACGTTGTCTGCATGCCCGACACAAGACTGCCAAAGCAAGCGCTCTTCTCGGAACTCCTACATGACAAGCGATCCCCAGGTGGGCAGAGGAAATGTTTCAAGGACACCCTCCAAGCCTCCTTGATAAAGTGCAACATCCCCACCAACACCTGGTAATCCCTGGCCAAAGACCACCCTAAGTGGGGGAAGAGCCTCCGGGAGGGTGCTGAGCACCTCGAGTCTCGTTGCCGAGAGTATGCAGTAAACAAGTGCAGGCAGCGGAAGGAGCATGCGAAAAACCAGACTCCCCACTCGCCCTTTCCTTCAACGACTGTCTCCCACCTGAGACTGTAATTCCCGTATTGGACTGTACAGTCACCTGAGAACTGAGTGGAAGTAAGTATTCCTCGATTTCGAGGGACTGCCTATGATGGTGTATGCCATCATCATAAGTATGAATGGGAATACCCCAAAAAGTGTACACACTTAAAATATTTTTTTAAATATCACATATTTAAAATTAAGCAAAATGGAATTTAATTATTTAAAACAAATTTAATTTTTTGCAAAATAAACTTGCATATTAAGGATCTAAAAATAAACTTGCCTTATCACAGCTTTTTAAATGTTTAAATTAATGGAAAAAAAATATTTTTCTGTCCAAGTCTTATGCTGATAAGAACATAATAGAAGCAGGAGTAGGCCATTTGGCCCATCGAACCTGCTCTGCCATTCAATAAGATCATGGCTGATCTGATCATGGACTCGGCTCCACTTCTCTGCCTGCTCCCCATAACCCTTTACTCCCTTATCGATCAAAAATCTGACTAGCTCTGCCTTAAATATATTCAATGACCCAGCCTCCACAGCTCTCTGGGGCTGAGAATTCCATAGATTTAAACCCTCTGAGAGAAGAAATTCTTCCTCATCTCAGTTTTAAATGGGCAGCCCCTTATTCTGAGACTATGTCCCCTAGTTTTAGTTTCCCCTAGTTTTAGTTTCCTCTATGAGTGGAAATATCCTTTCTGCATCCACCTTGTTGAGCCCCCTCTCTACCTTGTATGTTTCGATAAGATCACCTCTCATTCTTCTAAACTCCAATGAGTATAGATGCAACCTACTGAACCTATCTTCATAAGTCAACCCCCTCATCTCTGGAATCAACCTGTTCTCTGAACAGCCTTCCTTGCATATGGAGGCCAAAACTGTACACAGTACTCAAGGCGAGGCCCCACCAATACCCTGTACAGTTGTAGCAGTACTTAGCTGCTTTTATACTCTATCCCCCTTGCAATAAAGGCCAACATTCCATTTGCTTTCCTGATTACATGCTGTACTTGCATACTAACTTTGTGTTTCATGCACAAGGACCCAAAGGTCCCTCTCTACTGCAGCACTTTTCAATTTTTCTCCATTTAAATTATAATTTGCTTTTCTATTTTTTCTGCCAAAGTGGATAACCTCACATTTTCCCACATTATACTCCATCTGCCAATTTTTACCTACTCACTTAGCCAGTCTCGACCCCATTGCAGATTTCTTGTGCCCTCCTCACAATTTGCTTTCCCACCCATCTTTGTATCATAAGCAAACTTGGTTACATTGCACTCGGTCCCTTCATCCAACTTATTAATATAGATTGTAAGTAGTTGAGAACCCAGCACCGATCCCTGTGGCACTCCATTAGTCACTGCTTGACAACTGGAAAATGACCCATTTATCCCGACTCTCTATTCTGTTAGCTAATCCTCTATCCATGCTATAATATATTACCCCCAACCCCGTGAACTCTTATCTTGTGCAGTAACCTTTTATGTGGCACATTATCGAATGCCTTCTGGAAATTCAAATACACCACACCCACTGGTTCCCCTTATCCACCCTGCTCATTACACCCTCAAAGAACTCCAGCAAATTTGCCAAACATGATTTCCCTTTCATAAAACTAAGCTGACTCTGCTTGATTGAATTATGCTTTTCCAAATGTCCCGTGACTGCTTCCTTAATAATGGACTCCAGCATTTTCCCGACAGATGTTAGGCTAACTGGTCTATAGGTTCCTGCTTTTTGTCTGCCTCCTTTTTTAAATAGGGGCATTACATTTGCGGTTTTCCAATCTGCTGGGACTGCCCCAGAATCCAGGGAATTTTGGCAGATTACAACCAATGCATCCAGTATCTCTACAGCCACTTCTTTTAAGACCCTAGGTTGCAGGCCATCAGGTCCAGGGGACTTGTCTGCCTTTTGTTCCATTATTTTACCAAGTACTACTTCATTAGTGATTGTATTAAGTTCCTCCCTCCCTATAGCCCCTTGATTATCCACTAATGGAATGTTTTTAGTGTCTTCTGTGAAGACCAATACAAAATATTTGTTCAATGTCTATGCCATTTCCTTGTTCTCCATTATTAATTCCTCAGTCGCATCCTCTAGGGGACCAACATTTACTTTAGCCACTCTCTTCCTTTTTCTGTACCTGCAGAAACTCTTACTATATATTTTTATATTTCGTGCTAGTTTACTTTCATAATCTATCTTCCCTCTCTTTTTAGTCGTTCTTTGCTGGCTTTTAAAAGTTTCCCAATACTCTAGCCTCCCACTAGTCTTGGCCACATTGTATGCCATTGTTTTCAATTTGACACCATCCCTTATTTCCTTAGAGGCTTTACACCTGCTTTTATCAGTCGTAAGAATTTCATGGGCATTCGCTGGGCAGAAGGTGGTCCAATAGCTCAACGTTCCACCAGCGAATGTTCATTTCTGTTAGATTCGTTCAGTCTGTCAAGTGCATGCCTAAACCCGTAATTTGCAGGGCCTCCTAGGCGCGTGCACACCTCGTACGCATCCATAGGGACCGTGAATTCAGCCTCACTGTTGCCCAGTTCACACAGGTCCCAGATCGCCTGTAGAGGGCGCCGTGCTGTTTCGTCTCTAATTACTGCAAATTGGGTTTATGGGCAAGTACAATGAGCGGCGAATACTATTCGCTTACCACGGATTGCAACATTTGGGGCATCAGTTCGTGGTACAAGTGAGAATAATTTGGTTTCTTAGTGTTGCCCATTCTTTACATTATAGCAGATTTTTCCTCCTACTGCTGCGTTGGTTTGTAAAGACATTTATTTTATGGCAAAATGCCCCAATTTTAAGTGTTTTCAATATTCAAAAGGTTAGACAACTGAAAATACTGAAGAAATATAGTTAGCGCAAACTTCAAATGGCAGAATATACAGGAAACCTTAAGCATTGTGCATTTTTTTTTAATAGTTGCAAGCAATGTATTTTGAAGCTGCTTTTTTTCTACTTGCTACTTTCCATTTTGAATTGCATCCTTATCTTGTCATTTGCCAGAATTAAAAGGGGGGTACTCAGTTGAGCACTTTTAATCTCCACTCCTCCCCCCCCCCCCCCCTAATTTTCAGCTTTATAGTTTGGCCAGCAGAAATATCCTTCCACTTATTTGGGGAGAGGGGAGATGGAGAAGGGGTGAATACACCATATAAAAGTATAACTGAGAATTGGTAAGTGACATTCACAGTCCTCCGTTGAGTAATCGGAGTATGTTGTGAATTTCAATCATGGGGCTGCACTGCCCAAGTTGTGTGAATATTTTTTTCTCAATTACACTGCTGAAATGTAGGACAAAGCTGTGACATGTCTTTTTTTTTTAATTTCTGGATGAAAGAAAAACTGCTGTCAGCCAGCTACATCCTTTTTCCCACCCAAAGCCTCAACTTGTGCCCCCTGGCCAGTGAAGCATCCTTGACCACTTTGTCCTTGCAAACTGCTGTCCCATCTGCAACCTCCATTTCTTTTCCAAAGTTGTTGAATGTGTTGCCTCCCAGATACATGTGTTGATATAGCTCCTTTAACGTAGTAAAACGCCCCAAGGCGCTTCACAGAAATGTTATAACAAATTTGACACCGAGCCACATAAGGAGAAATTAGGGCAGATGACCAAAAGCATGGTCAGAGAGGTAGGGTTTAAGGAGCGTCTTAAAGGAGGATAGAGAGGTGGAGAAGTTTAGGCAGGCAATTCCAGAGCTTAGGGCCTAGACAACAGAAGGCACAGCCACCAATGGTTGAGTATTATAATCCGGGATTCTCGGGGGCAGAATTAGAGGAGCGCAGATATCTTGGGATTGGAGGAGATTGCAGAGATAGGGAGGGGCAAGGCCATGGAGGGATTTTAAAACAAGGATAAGAATTTTGCAATCGAGGTGTTGCTTAACTGGGGGCCAATGTAGGTCAGCGAGCACAGGGGTGATGGGTGAATGGGACTTGGTGCGAGTTAGGACACGGGCAACCGAGTTTTGGATGACCGCAAGTTTACAGCCAGGAGTGCATTGGGATAGTCTAGTCTAGAGGTAACAAAGGCATGGATGAGGTTTTCAGCAGCTGATGAGCTGGTTTTGACCTGGTTAATCAAGTTATTGCCTGTCCCACAGCTCCAAAATGGCACTAACCAAAGTCATGAATGATGTACTCTGATTGACAGTGATGTATTATCTCTTCTCGACCTCCTATGAAGCCTTTGATATTGTTGACCACACTTTATACTTCCAGCGCCTTTCCTCTGTTGTCCAGTTCAGAGATACTGCCCTTCCCTTAGTTCCACTCATCTGATCCGATTGTAGCGAGAGGATCTCTACCAGTAGTTTCTCTTCCTGCTCTAGCACCATCACTGCGGGAGTCCCCCATGGGACCATCCTTGGTCCTCTTTCTCATCTACATACTGCCCCTTGGCAGCAACATCTGCCCCCCGCTAAGCTGCCAACTCCATACCCTCTGCATCACAAAGACTGCCTTCCACCACTAACATCATGTGCATTCACCTCTCAACCTATCTGTTGCTGGAACTCTCATCCATGCCTTTATCAGTTCCAGACTATTCCAATGCTCTCCTGGCAGCTTTCGCTCTTCTGTTCTCCATAAATTTCAGTTCCACCAAAACTCTGTCCATATCCTATTCTGCACCAAGTCATCATCATCATTGGCAGTCCCTCGAAATCAAGGAAGACTTGCTTCCACTTTAAGTGAGTTCCCAGGTGGCTGTACAGTCCAATGCGGGATTTACAGTCTCTATAACAGATGGGGCAGACAGTCGTTGGAGGAAAGGATGGGTGGGAAGCCTGGTTTGCCGCACGCTTCTTCCGCTGTCTGCGCTTGATTTTCTGCATGCTCTCGGCGACGAGACTCGAGGTGCTCAGCGCCCTCCCAGATGCACTTCCTCCACTTTGGGTGGTCTTGGGCCAGGGATTCTCAGATGTCGGTGGGGATGTTACACTTTATCAAAGAGGCTTTGAGGGTGTCCTTGAAGCATTTCCTCTGCCCACCTGGGGCTCGCTTGTCGTGTAGGAGTTCTGAGTCGAGCACACACTTAGGGAGTCTCGTGTCAGGCATGTGGACGATGTGGCCCTCTAACGTACTACTCGCTCAGCCTCACTGACCTACATTGGCTCCTAATTCCCTTAAAGCATCAAATTTAAAATGATCGCCCTTGTGTTTAAATCACTTTGTGGCCTTACTCCACACAATCTCTGTACCTTCCTCCAACCTTGAAAACCCCAGCCCCCATCTCACCATTCCCCTGACTGGGCTCTTCTGCAATGCCTCCACTTTGCTCCACCACTGGCAGTCATGCTTTCAGCTGCCTTGACCTCACACTGAAATTCCCCACCCTAAACCCATCTACCTCTTCACCTCCCTCCCCTTTAAGACCCTCCTTATTACTTACCTCTTTGACCAAGTTTACAGTCACCCCTCCTAATATTTCCTCATTTGGATCAGTGTTCCGTGTTTTCCTCTTCAATGAAGCACCTTGGGACAGTTTTCTACATTAAAAGGTGCTACATAAATGCAACTTCTACATAAACATTGAACTTTTTTTGCGTGGTGTGCACGAGGTAAATGCACTGAAAGCTAAAGAGGGCCAGCAGTTAACCTTTTTAATAGGATTACAAATCCATTGAATCGAAATCCAATTCTGACGTACAGTTGCTGAGAAATCAATTCAAAACCCAGCCAATTGACTGTGTCCCGAGTTTAGGGAATAGTTTCCATGAAGTGTGCGTGTGATGCCTTCTCACAGTTTCTAGATCTGTCTCATTGATCGTCAAGGTGCTTATGGGTTGCTTAATGTAATTCTCTCTCACTCGCTTACTCCCTCCACCATCCAAAATAAATTACACCAACATTGGAGCTGCCATCACTACTGAGGGAAATTTTGCAGTGGAGTTTTTCATACCGCCCACTTTCTATCATACCTGAACCATTTGACTCCTTGAATAACCTTCACATAAAATAAAATGAGCGTGTTTATCATTTTACACATGCTTTTGTCTTATTTTGGATTCCCACTATATTGGGTGTCGCACTCTGATTTTAGTGTTGCTATATAAAGTGACTTCAATATGTTCAAACAGCTTTCCCACATTTTAAGATTAGGTGGGAAGTCTGAAATTCTCAGCTAGACAAATCTGTGCAAGGTTATCTCCCGGGCCATCTGTTGTCCTAGTACCTGCATCTATAGTGTCCTTGGCTCATTGCATAGATTGCAAAATTGAACTATGTAGTGTAGTGAATTGAATCGACAAGTAAGGGATTGAGTTAAGTTGATACTATGCCAATTTTGGGTAGTTTGACTAATGTTTCTTTGTAAGCAATGTGCTTAATAAGCCATATGTCTCGAGAGTTTTTTGGGCAGATAATCCCTGCATCATGTATAATTTGGCTTTAACTTACTGTTGAGATATAAAGAGTTGCATTGTTGATCTTTGCACTTTACACCCTTAAAAAAAAAACATGAAGCCCATGGGATTAAAGGGGCAATGGCTGTGTGGATACGAAATTGGCTGAGTCAGAAAGCAAAGAGTAATGAATGGCTGTTTTTCAGACTGGAGGAAAGTATACAGTAGAGACTGCCCGTCGGGGTCACTTTTCGGACCACTGCTCAGTTTGATATATATTAATAACCTGGATTTGGATTTTGAAGGCATAATTTCAATGTTTGCAAGTGACAAAGCTTGGAAATGAAAATTAGTGAGGAGAATAGCAAACTTCAGGGCATAGATTGGTGAAATGGACAGACACATGGCAGATGAAATGTAATGCAGAGAAGTGTGAAATGGTGCATTTTGGAAGGAAAAATAAGGGGAAGCCATATAAACGAAATAGTAAAATTTTAAATAGAATGCAGGAACAGAGGGACCTGGGGATGTATGTACACAAATCTTTGAAGGTTGCAGGATAAGTTGATAAGGCTGTTTAAAAAGCATACAGCGTCTATGACTTTATAAATGAAGGCATAAGAACAGGAATAGGCCATTTTACCCCTCAAGCCTGTTCTGCCATTGAATGAGATCATGGCAGATCTGCGACCTAACTCCATATACCCGCCGTTGCTCCACATCCCTAAATACCTTTGGATAATAAAAATCTATCCATCCCGTTTTTAAATTTGACCTAGCATCAACTGCCATTTGTGGAACAGAGCTTTAAACTTCTACCATATTTTGCATGTAGAAGTGTTTCCCAACTTCACTCCTGAAAGGCTTGGCTGTAATTTTTAGGCTATGTCTCTTAGTTCAAGATTCCCCAACCAGTGCCAATAGTTTTTATCTCCCCTATCAGTTTCCCTTAATCTTGAAAACTTCAATCAAATCACCCGTTAATCCTATAAATTCCAGGGGTTACAACTGTAGTTTGTGTAATCTTTCTTTGTAATTTAACCCTTGGAGTCCAGGTATCATTCTGGAAAATCTGCATTCCTTCCAAGGCCAATATATCCTTCATAAAGTGTGGAGCCCATACGGAACATAGTACTCTTGGTGTGGTCTAACCAGGGCTTTGTATAGCTATAACATGACTTCGAACCCCTTGTATTCTAGTCCTCTAGCTATAAAGGCCAGCATCCCATCAGTCGTTTTGGTCATTTTTTGTACCTGTCCATGACATTTTAATCATCTATGTTCACAGTCCCCTAAGTCTCTTTGGACCCCCACTGCTTCTAGCTTGCCATCATTTAGAAAGTACTTTGATCTATCCTTTTTTGGTCCAAAGTGGATGACCTGCCACCATTGAAATCCATTTGCAACATTCACATAATCTATTAATATCTCAATGTTATGATTCCACCGACATTGCTTACAATGCCGCATATCCTTGGCATTGGCAAACTTGGATATGCGGCTCTCTATTCCACCATCTAAGTTATTAATAAATAACGGCGAATAGTTGAAGCCCAAACACAAATCCCCGTGGGACGCCACTAGTCACATCCTGCCAATTTGAGTACCTACCCATTATCCCTACTCTGTGTCCTGCCGCTCAGCCAATCTCCTCACCAGGTCAATAATTTGCCCTCAATTCCAGGGCCTTCAACTTTAGCAAACAGTCTCTTATGAGGAATTTTATCGAATGCCTTCTACAAAAGCAAGGAGGTTATAATAAAACTTTATAAATCATTGGTTAGACCATAGCTAGAGAATTATGTCCCATTCTTGGCCCCACACTTAGAAAGGATTTCAAGGCCTTGAAGAGGGTACAGAGGAGATTTACCAGAATGGTACTAGGGATGGTGGAATTTAGTTGTGTGGAGTCTGGAGACGCTGGGATTGTTCTTGCCGCAAAAAAAGTTAAAGGAAGATTTAATAGAGGTGTTCAAAATTATGAGGGGTTTTGATGGAGTAGATAGTTTGAAACTTTCCATTGGCATGAGGGTCAGTAACCAGAGGACACAGATTTGAGATAATTGGCAAAAAAAAGCTATGGGGGAAATTAGATTTTTTTTAAATCTGAGTTATGATTCAGAATGTATTGCCTGAAAAAGTGGGAGCAGATTCAATAATAACTGTCTAAATGGAATTGGACATTAAAAGGGAGTAAAAATAAAACGGGGAAGGTGGCTCAACCATGGCTAACAAGGGAAATTAAATCCAAGGAAGAGGCATATAAATTGGCCAGAAAAAGCAACAAACCTGAGGACTGGGAGAAGTTTAGAGTTCAGCAGAGGAGGACAAAGGGTTTAATTAAGAGGGGGAAAATAGAGTACGAGAAGAAGCTTGCCGGGAACATAATAACTGACTGCAAAAACTTCTCTATGTGAAGGGAAAAAGATTAGTGAAGATAAATGTAGGTCCCTTGCAGTCGGATTCAGGTGAATTTATAATGGGGAACAAAGAAATGGCAGACCAATTGAACAAATACTTTGGTTCTGTCTTCATGAAGGAAAACACAAATAACCTTCAGGAAGTACTAGTGAGAAGGAGGAACTGAAGGATATCCTTATTAGGTGGGAAATTGTTTAAGGAAATTGATGAGATTGAAGGCCGATAAATCCCCGGGGCCCGATAGTCTGCATCCCAGAGTACTTAAGGAAGTGACCCTAGAAATAGTGGATGCATTGGTGATCATTTTCCAACAGTATATCGACTCTGGATCAGTTCCTATGGACTGGAGGGTAGCTAATGTAACACCACTTTTTAAAAAGGGAGGGAGAGAGAAAGCAGGTAATTATAGACTGGTTAGACTGACATCAGTAGTGGGGAAAATGTTGGAATCAATTATTAAGGATGAAATAGCAATGCATTTGGAAAGCAGTGATAGGATCGGTTCAAGTCAGCATGGATTTATGAAGGGGAAATCCTGCTTGACAAACCTTCTGGAATTTTTTGAGGATGTAACTAGTAGAGTGGACAAGGGAGAACCAGTGGATGTGGTGTATTTGGACTTTCAAAAGACTTTTGACAAGGTCTCACACATGAGATTGGTGTGCAAAACCAAAGCACATGGTATTGGGGGGTAATATACTGACATGGATAGAGAACTGGTTGGCAGGCAGAATGCAGAGTGTCGGGATAAACGGGTCCTTTTCACAATGGTAGGCAGTGACTAGTGGAGTGCCGCACAGCTCAGGGGCTGGGACCCCAGCTCTTTACAATATGCATCAATGATTTGGATGAAGGAGTTGAGTGTAATATCTCCAAGTTTGCAGATGACACTAAATTGGGTGGTGGTGTGAGCTGTGAGGGGGATGCTAGGAGGCTGCAGGGTGACTTGGACAGGCTAGGTGAGTGGGCAAATGCATGGCAGATGCAGTATAATGTGGATAAATGTGAGGTTATCCACTTTGGGGGCAAAAACACGAAGACAGAATATTATCTGAATGGCGGCAGATTAGGAAAAGAGGAGGTGCAACGAGACCTGGGTATCATGGTTCATCAGTCATTGAAAGCTGGCATGCAGGTACAGCAGGCAGTGAAGAAGGCAAATGGTATGTTGGCCTTAATAGCTAGGGGATTTGAGTATTGGAGCAGGGAGGTCATACTGCAGTTGTACAGGGCCTTGGTGAAGCCTCACCTGGAATATTGTGTTCAGTTTTGGTCTCCTAATCTGAGGAAGGATGTTTTTGCTATTGAGGGAGTGCATTGAAGGTTCACCAGACTGATTCCAGGGATGGCAGGACTGACATATGAGGAGAGACTGGATCAACAGGGCCTTTATACATTGGAGTTTAGAAGGATGAGAGGGGATCTCATAGAAACATATAAAATTCTGACGGGACGGGACAGGTTAGATGAGGGTAGAATGTTTCTGATGTTGGGGAAGTCCAGAACCAGGGGACATAGGCTTAGGATAAGGGGCAAGCCATTTAGGACTGAGATGAGGAGAAACTTCTTCACTCAGAGAGTTGTTAACCTGTGGAATTCCCTGCCGCAGCGAGTTGTTGATGCCAGTTCATTGGATATATTCAAGAGGGAGTTAGATATGTCTCTTACGGCTAAGGGGATCAAGCGTTATGGAGAGAAAGCAAGAAAGTGATACTGAGGGAATGATCGGCCATGATCTTATTGAATGGCGGTGCAGGCTCAAAGGGCCGAATGGCCTACTCCTGCACCTATTTTCTATGTTTCTATGTGCATGGCTGAGGGGAAAGAGCAGGAAGGTGGGACTAATTGGTAGCTCTTTCAGAGAGCTGATACAGGCACGGTGGGCTGAATGGCCTCCTGCGTTATATGATTCTATGAAAAAACTGTAGAGGCTCCAATCTGCTGCGTGAATGGCATCTTTGTCTTGTCAGAGGCATCGTGCAGAATACATTCTCTCGGGCTTTGATGTCACAGCAGCAGGTAAATTTTATTCTTTCATTTAACCCCAGAGGCTGGCAACACAGGAAGAGGAAGTCAAAAGCCAGGAAACCCCTAATTAGGTGACTAGGTTAGCAGGTCACTTATGGATGCCTTGAAAACAGCTGCACTCTGGTAGGGACAAAAAGAAAAATTGCAAATGTTGGAAATACACATGAGTCTTATCAATGCGTGAAAGAAAAAAAAAATATTTCCAGGTTCGACCCCTCATCAGAATGGAATCTTTAGTACCAGAATGAGGTAAGACCGATTTAAAAAAAAAAATTTGTTCTGGGATGTGGGCGTCACTGGCAAGACCGGCATTTATTGCCATTGAGAAGGTGGTGGTGAGCTGCCTCCTTGAACTGCTGCAGTCCATGTGGTGAAGGTATTCCCTCAGTGGTGTTACAGAGGGTGTTCCAGGTTTTTAACCCAGCGACGATGAAGGAACGGCAATATATTTCCAAGTCAGGATGGTGCGTAACTTGGAGGGGAACTTGTAGCTGATCGTGTTGCCATGTACCTGCTGCCCTTGAGTGTCTAAGTGATACAGGTCGCGGGTTTGGGAGGTGCTGCCGGAGAAACTGAAGCCAAAGAATGAACATCTGGAAGCTTAGGAAAGTGACTTGTTCCGGGTAACAATAGATTCAATTGCCTGGGTATTGAAAAAGATCCTGTGCCTTCCATGAGTGACGGTCCTCATGTACCAGAACACACGATGGTGGAGTTGCCAAAGGTACTTGTGTGAAATGAACTATTTATCTAGAGCAGACCCTTAGAAGTTTGCTTGGAACAGAATTATCTGATGATAGGTTGCTCTGACATTTGTGGAAGAGTTAAGGAATGCTGGGATTTAAATGGTTGGAACCAGTATAAAATTGTCAAACCAGCAGAAAAATGTTTTGAACAATGTTACCTGCCTATGATGCGAGACAAAAAACAATCATGTGGCCAGAACTAGGGATTAGCTAAGTCACCCCAACCACAATGAAAATTTTAAATGCCGATTCTCTTTAATCCCATTTGAATGTGAAGATTGATACAGAATTTTTAAATAAAATATTCCACAATGTTTGCCTTCTCTCCTAAATGGCCGTTCTTTGTGTTTCCATCTGGAGCTAAGTTTCAGCAGATTGTTTGGCTGTCTGTCTCCACTTGCCTTCCAGTAGAAGTCACTGGATAACAATTAGGAGCAGAAACAGGAAAATATTTCCCCTCTAGCCTGGGACGCTGAGGTCAATTATGCTCACCTTCTGCCCCAGCTGAGATCTGGTCTGGATGGTATATCCAAACCACTGAACGTAGTCACTTAGCCATTGGGAGAGCCCTATTATTTATTTTTAACCATAACCTCTGATAGTGCTGTTGTTTTGTTTTTGTTATTGCAGCTATTGAGCAATGTTGCATCATATTGGGATTATCCTGGGAAATTGTGTAAATCCTAATATTTTATTAATGTGTGTGCCTCACCCATATTGGACGCTATTTGGAAATGTTTTTCAAATTTAAAGCAATGTTTCCTCCTCAACAAGCTGCTGTGAAATTATATGCCTGGTTGTTATTTGTTGGATTCTTATTAACATTGAGTTAAGCTTGGCTTAGCTTTAAATTATATATTGCTGGTGGCTTCTGTTCTGCATGTCTGAACCTGGCTTACCATTCACGCTGGTCTCTTTACTGGAATATAAGTTTTTGATTCCTGGCTGGCTATTGGCAACAAATCTGGCCAAATGAGCATAGGAAAAGAATTAAACACAATTGCTCAATTGAATCTTCTAACTTTCTTGGAAATACTCAGCAGGTCAAGCAGCATCCGTAGAAAGAGAAACAGAGTTAATGGGCGAAATCTGCCCCGACGGGCGTGTACAAAGTGCTCACGCGCCATAGAGGCCACGCATGTTCCAGGTTTAGGCATGTGCTGCGCATGCATGAAAACCCGGAACTTGCGATTTGTCAAGAATTCTCTTGACAGATCCTCCCCATACCCGGGAAAAGGGCCTCTGTAGGCAAAGGGTTGGGCTATTTGCAGCGAATGTCCATGAAATTCTTATGCCTGGTAAAAGCATCCCTTTTATCAGCGTAAGAGTTTTGAAAAATATATATTTTTTCATTCATTTAAACATTAAAACACATGTGAAGAGAAAAAGATTAGTGAAAACAAACGTTGGTCCCGTGCAGTCAGATTCAGGTGAATTTAGAATGGGGAACAAAGAAATGGCAGACCAGTTAAACAAATACTTTGGTTCTGTCTTCATGAAGGAAGACACAAATAACCTTCCGGGAATACTAGGGGACCGAGGGTCTAGTGAGAAGGAGGAACTGAAGGAAATCCTTATTAGGCGGGAAATTGTGTTAGGGAAATTGATGGGATTGAAGGCCGATAAATCCCCGGGGCCCGATAGTCTGCATCCCAGAGTACTTAAGGAAGTAGCCCTAGAAATAGTGGATGCATTGGTGATCATTTTCCAACAGTCTATCGAATCTGGATCGGTTCCTATGGACTGGAGGGTAGCTAATGTAACACCACTTTTTAAGAAAGGAGGGAGAGAGAAAGCGAGTAATTATAGACCGGTTAGCCTGACATCAGTAGTGGGAAAATGTTGGAATCAATTATTAAAATGAAATAGCAGCACATTTGGAAAGCAGTGACGGGATCGGTCCAAGTCAGCATGAATTTATGAAAGGGAAATCCTGCTTGACAAATCTTCTAGAATTTTTTGAGGATGTAACTAGTAGAGTGGACAAGGGAGAACCAGTGGATGTGGTGTATTTGGACTTTCAAAAGGCTTTTGACAAGGTCTCACATAAGAGATTGGTGTGCAAAATTGAAGCACATGGTATTGGGGGTAATGTACTGACATGGATAGAGAATTGGTTGACTGACAGGAAGCAGAGAGTTGGGATAAACGGGTCCTTTTCAGAATGGCAGGCAGTGACTAGTGGAGTGCCGCAGGGCTCAGTGCTGGGACCCCAGCTATTTACAATATACATTAATGATTTGGATGAGGAAATTGAGTGTAATATCTCTAAGTTTGCAGATGACACTGGGTGGCGGTGAGCTGTGAGGAGGACGCTGAAAGGCTGCAGGGTGACTTGGACAGGTTAGGTGAGTGGGCAAACGCGTAGCAGATGCAGTATAATGTGGATAATTGTGAGGTTATCCACTTTGGTGGCAAAAACACGAAGGCAGAATATTATCTGACTGGCAGATTAGGAAAAGGGAAGGTGCAACGAGACCTAGGTGTCATGTTACATCAGTCATTGAAAGTTGGCATGCAGGCACAGCAGGCGGTGAAGAAGGCTAATGGTATGTTGGCCTTCAAAGCTAGGGGATTTTATTATAGAATCAGGGAGGTCTTACTGCAGTTGTACAGAGCCTTGGTGAGGCCTCACCTGGAATATTATGTTCAGTTTTAGTCCCCTAATCTGAGGAAGGACGTTCTTGCTATTGAGGGAGTGCAGCGAAGGTTCACCAAACTGATTCCCGGGATGGCGGGACTGAGATATGAGGAGAGACTGGATCAACTGGGCTTTTATACACTGGAGTTTAGAAGGATGAGAGGGGATCTCTTAGAAACTTATAAGATTTTGATGGGACTGGATAGGTTAGATGCGGGAAGAATGTTCCCGATGATGGGGAAGTCCAAAACCAGGGGACACAGTCTGAGGATAAGGGGTAGGCCATTTAGGACTGAGATGAGGAGAAACTTCTTCACTCAGAGAGTTGTTAACCTGTGGAATTCCCTACCGCAGAGAGTTGTTGATGCCAGTTCATTGGAAGAATTTTCCCGATGATTCAAGAGGGAGTTAGATATGGCCCTTACAGCTAAAGGGATCAAGGGGTATGGAGGGAAAGCAGGAAAGGGGTACTGAGGTGAATGATCAGCCATGATCTTATTGAATGGTGGTGCAGGCTCGAAGGGCCGAATGGCCTACTCCTGCACCTATTTTCATGTTTCTATGTACAATAAGGTAAGGTTATTTTTAGCTCCTTTAAAACATTTAAGTTTATTTTTCAAAAAATTACATTTTTGTTTTAAATGTTTAATTATATCATATTTTAATTAATTTTAAATATGTAATTTAAATTGTTTTTATTGTTAAATGTATTTTTTATGTGATCCTCATTCATGCTTATGGGGATTCGGTATGTACAGAATCTCCATAAGCATGAATGGAGATCCCCTCCTTTGGTTGGGCCGGCCCACATGACTGGCCTCTATGCACGTCTGCACATAGAAGCCCAGGAGCACCAGTTTCCGTGCATCCTGAGGCATAAGGTAAATGCGTAGATTTTTTGCTAGTCGGAAGCCTTCGACCCCAAATTCAACCCCAACGTTTCAGGTTGATGACCTTTCGTCAGAACTGATCAAAGGCCATCGACCTGAAACGATAATTCTTTTTTTCTCCACAGATGCTGTCTGAGTATTTCCAGCATTCTCTGTTCTTATTTCAGATTTCCAGCATCTGCAATATTTTGCTTTTTTATTCCAAATTTCTTGTTCCCTCCGATGACTACAAAGGAAGCATCCAAACGATTAGCGGGATGTGCGTCAGTACTGGAACAATATGTTTTTGCTAATGGTTCCTACTTTTGTAAACAAGAATAATTAGTTCCAGATGGCAGACACCAACACTTAATGAACAAGTGAGGTCATGTACACTTAGCAGTTCATAAAAACAGGCACTTGTAGTAACAGAAAGAAGCTATTTAGTCCAACTTGATTGATCTCAACCCTACTAATCTGCCTTCTCACAACATCCCTCAATCACTTCTATCTTCAGAAACAAATCTAGTTCCATATTCAGTCATCTATACAGTTTACTTTAATTGCCTTTCCTAGTAACTAATTCCACAACTTTATGCAAAGAGCCTTCATCTATCTTCTATTCTTACTCCTAACTTTCTAATTTTCAACTTGTGTCCTCATACTTGAAATCTTGCCATAATGAACCAATGCCCAGGGTGGCTAGCTAGATACAAAGGATGGTGGTGGGGGGGAGGGGAAGAGTTAGTGGAGGTTGCCACTGCTCCGATTGGATGAGCGTATCCTACTGGATGTCCAGTATTCAGTGATTGCATCACTCATCTTCACTCGCCAGGGCTTTCTGGAGTGGGGTTCAAACCAATGCATTCAAGGACCTTCCAACTCAGGCAGGAATGCTCACACTGAGCCAATGTAAGTGGTTTTGCCCTTGGTGGTTTGGAATCACCCTTCCCCCCCCCCATAACAGTTCTAGACCCCGTGAATTATAGTAGTGAACAGAATACTCCGATATAGACAGATTTTTCGGCCTCAATTGTCACAATGCTTTTATTCAAGTTAAAGCACACACCTGCGTCCAGTAAAAACACACCCTAGTGGTGTAAAACACAGTACAACACACAACACTGGCTGTCTAAACAGGCCCCTATTGCAAAGTACCAGCGATTAAAACACCTCTGCTTAGCTCAATAGGGCACCACCGAATCTGTCCAACAGGCTGTGCGTATGCCTATGATCTGTGCAGAACCTCCCCACTAAACCCCTAAGGTTTGGTTGAGACACACAACACCCCTTCACACTATGCGGTGGTCTAAAGGATGTGTGGGCTGCAATAATGCTCACCAGTTACCCCTTTTGCTTACTCACTGCTTCTCCCGATGAGGCCTATCTTCTGGTTCTGTACTAATCTGTGGTTTCCAAGTCCCAGTCTCAAGGTCAACTTCCCAGTCGAAATAGCCAGGCTCTCTTTGCTCGTAGATGAAGGCTTCTTCTCTCCGTCCCAGATGGAGTGCTCGGTCCTTGAATGTGTTGAACGAAGCAAGCAAGTGGAGAAGCGGAGAACAGGAGAGAGAGAGAGAGAGAGAGAGAGATGGCTGCAAACTGCCGTCTCTTATACCTGAAAAATGCGCGCTGAATTCTCGTGCCAAAGACCAGTCCTTTGCCTTTGGCAGTCCAACTAAAGAGCAATGAATTTCACATCCAGCCTGTGCCTTTGTTACCAGGCTCTTCCTGCAGATAAAGGCTCCAACAAGTCCTTTGTTCTGAGGTTCCTGAACTCCGGGGCTCTCAGTCATTTCGATGGCTTGTGCACTGACCAGTTTACCTGATCTTTCACTGATGGGTTCCCATTACATGACAAAAAGGTCCTCCATCTACTTTCAGCCATCCCAGACTATCCCCGACCACCTGATATGTATTCCTGTGGAACATGTGTGGGCCTGTCCCAGTCATGCTATCAGCTCTTCTGAAATATGAAAAAGCAAGGTCCAAAACTTCAAGTCCAAAATCCTGAAATCTGTGTCGATGTTTACGCCGATGCTTACACCAAGGATTACTCAAACTGCACGCTACCTACAATATAATCATGTTTGATCTGTCGCTGTCCCTCTGCAAATGCAAACCAGTATCTTATTTGCCTTTTCATTAGCCATGTTTAAGTTTTGTAGATTTATCCACGATAATCTCTCAATCTTTTTCCTGATCAGTTATATGATTGTTCCATTTGACACACATTTCCTCTTTTTCTTACATACTAATTATTTTACACATAATTAATCATATTTATCAAAAGATTTTTGATTCTGAATAATATACTTTCAATGTTGTCAAATTATTTTTTTCTCCCTCCATTCACAGTGCACTGTTGTACTGAATGTGTTGAGCACAGAATTACAGCTGCATTATCTTTTCAACTCGTAGCAGCACCAAATAGTTCATCAACAACTTGCACATAATGCACCTTCAATGCGGAAACATTCCAAAGCATGTCACAAAAAGGTGAGCAGATGTGAATGGACAATGAACAGCACAGAAGAGGTCACTCAAAGTGTGGTTGAAGATATGTGAATTGTTTGAAGATGGAACCAAAAATTTGTGATGGAACCTGATGCATTTGTGCAATTGTCAGGCTTTCTTTGTGGCGTGGCATTAAAAAGAAAAGAAAGACTTGCATTTATATAGCGCCTTTCACGACCACCAGACATCTCAAAGCACTTTACAGCCAATGAAGTACTTTTGGATTATAGTCAAAATGTGGGAAACAAGGTAGCCAACTTACGCACAGCAAACTCCCACAAACAGCAATGTGATAATGACCAGATAATCTGTTTTTTTGTTATGTTGATTAAAGGATAAATATTGGCCAGGACACTGGGAATAATTGCTGCTCTTTTTGAAATAGAGTCATGGAATCTTTTACGTGCACCTGAGAGGGAAGACGTCTCGGTTTAATGTCTCATCTGAAAGACTCTCAGCATTATGCTGGAGTGTCAGCCTAGAATTATGTGCTCAATTTCCTGGGGTGGGACTTGAACCCACAATCTTCTGACTCAGAGGTGAGAGTGCTACCCACTGAGCCACAGCTAACACTGACATTACAGTAATTACTGGTGTCCATGTGCTCGGCATTGTGCAGAAGTTGAACATTATAGAATAGTTTGATTTTTGATTGGTTCCTGTGGGGTCCAGTAAAAACTTCCAGTCATAGCATTGATGAACACACAGGTCTTGTGGATGAAGTGTGCCGCTGCTGATCTTTTATCAGTGCAGGACATTGTTGCATGTTGCATAGTTTGACTTAATCACTGTCGTGAATCTGGGCTTTGGACTAAATCTATGAATCACTCTTGCAAAACAGCGTTTATTAGAACAGAGGGGATTGTGGAATGATTTGCTACAAGTGTTTAACATTATGAAGGGATGGGACAGAGTAGGTGGAAGACAGACCGTATCCAGTGATTGAGAAGTCCAGCATGACAAGACATAGATATAAGCTTAAATGTAAGATATTTCGGACAGGCAGCTAGAGAAACTTTGACAAAAAGGGTTGTGATACTATGGAATGTACTACTAAAAGTTAGTGATTGCCACTGAGACCATGTCAACATTGAAGAATAGGTTGGATAGATGGTTGAGGAAAAGGAAAATGGGAACATAAGATTAGGGGTAGTGCTCATGTGGAGGATATACACCAATACAGAATGGCTGGATGGAATGTCCTGTTTCGGTGTTTTAATTCATTTGTAATTCTATGTAACAATCAAAATCCAGTAGAAAATGTGTAATATTCATTTATTTGTGGCTGAATCTGATTATAAGACATCCCTCTATATTCTAAAGATAAATGTCAAACATTTTAAAAGTTTATAAAAACTTGCAAGATTTTAAAGATCTATGTATTAAAACTACTTGATTAGTTATTCAGTAATGGTATCCACATAGGTAGATTTATAAATTGTGGGATTTCCCAACTCTTTCAAATGTCTCAAAGACTAATGCCAATTGTGTTACTAGCTTTATTTTGTAAATGTAAATCCTGTAGAATTAAAGTGATCAATAATACAAAACTGGAAGTAGTTATTAAAAAAGAAATTTTAAGAAATATGTGTTAGCAAGAATTGATAGAATGTGGCCTGTGTGAAATGGATGTCATTTATGTGAAGATGTTCGCATTTACTAGATTTATCATTGCAACCCAATGAAAGGTAAATAGTGGGGACAATCTAGTTAATGTACAGGTTTGAATGATGGCCCGATAATGAATGTATCAATGGGCATACCAAACTTAGGATGAGCAGTGGGACAGTCAGTGTCAGCAGGACAGAGAATTGCTCAGAGATTCATAGAATCTTATAGCACAGGAGGAGGCTGTTCTATCCATTGTACTTGTGCAGCTTCTTTGAAAAAGTTATCCAATTATCATAGAAAAATTACGACCCAAGAGGAGGCCATTCGGCCTATCGTGTCCATGCCGTTTGAAAAACAGCTACCCAGCCTAATCCCACCTTCCAGCACAAGGTCCGTAGTCCATAGTCCATAGCTCTTTAAGTGCACATCCAAGTACTTTTTAAACGTGATGAGGGTTTCTGCCTCTACCACCCTTTCAGGCAGTGAGTTCCAGACCCTCACCACCCTTTGGGTGACAATTGTTTTCCTCCTCTCCCCTCTAATCCTTCTACCAACTGCTTTAAATCTATGCCCCCTGGTTTTTGACCCTTCTGCTAAGAGAAATAGGTCCTTCCTATCCACTCTATCTAGGCCCCTCATAATTTTGTACACTTCAATTAAATCTCCCCTCAGCCTCCTCTGTTCCAAAGAAATCAACCCCAGCCTATTCAATCTTTCTTCATCGCTAAAATATTCCAGTCCTGGCAACATCCTCGTCCCACTCAGCAGGTCAGGCAGCAACTGTGGAGAGAGAGAGAGAAACAGAGTTAATATTTCAGGTTAATGACCTTTCAACAGAGCTGAAAAAAGTTAGAGATATAACAGGTTTTATGCAAGTGCAGGGGGCGAAGGAGAATGGTTAACTCTGCCTCTCTCTCCACAGATGCTGCCTGACCTGCTGAGTATTTCCAGCATTTTCTGCTTTTAGTTCCACTCCCCTGCTCTTTCCCGATAGCTCAATATTATTATACTAAATATTATTTTGTATAATATATATGTACACGTTTATTTTTTCCTCGCAATGCAAAACCTGCAACTCTGTGTTCCTGTCCTTTATAATCATTTCCCCCTCATCCTCATCGAAGTTATTTTGTATTTAGGAAAGATCAGTCCTTTAACCTGAATCGCCACTGTTAACTGGTCTCTGAGTTTGTAGTCGTAATGTTAATCAACAGCCTAGAAAAAGCTTTGATTTTAAAAAAACTACATGTTTAAGCTGGTTATAAATAATGTATTCGAAGATTATTTTATTAACCTGACCTTAGAAATGAGTTGCTGGTACAGAAGACGTGAATTTAACCTGCCACCGCTAGAGGGCAGCTGCAATAGAAGCTTGCAGATCAAACTATTTATTGACTTCCAAATAAACCCACCCAAGCAAAATTCAGATCGAAACATCCAGGTGGACCAAACTGCTGGCCAGTCCTATTGTGCAAAATTATTGATCCAAACATAGTCTTATCCAAACAAATACCCGGCAATTAATCTTCAGGCCAAAGTTTTATCGAGACCAGCTGGTTATTTCAGAATTTGAATTAAACATCAGTATGTTATGCTTTATTCATCACTGTGCGTATGATTTAATAGATAGCGACGGAAAGATTTAAAAAGTGGTTCTTTGTATATGTTATCTGGAGAGTTTGAAAGAGCAATAAAATAGTAATTACACCATTGAAAGGAATTTTAAGTGAAGTCGAGCAGTGGTACTTTTAGTTAGCCGTCCGTCAGCTGTTGTAAAGTATAATAATAAACAGGTACCAGTCTGCCAAATATTATGTTGGGATAAGGATTGCTGTAAACTACCTATCCGCAAGCAGCATCCAACTCGATCAATTCAATGCACAACACTCTAACTTTACCTAGTCACTTCATGCTGATGATATATTTACTATACATTAAGCTAACCCCATACATTTGGAAATAAACACTTAAGCATTTGAAATTCCATAAAATATTGCAAAGGAAACGCAACGACGAGCCGATGTATGAAAGTGAACGACAATTTTCAGTGCAAGACTAATAAATAGTCTTGAAGTTAGAAGGGAATCGAGGAATACTGTGCAATGCGAATAAATGTCCTGCCCTGAAACTGCATGTTTGGATCCGAATGATGTTGGAACAAGGCATCTGTTTATCTCTGGCCATCTGTATTTAGAATCACGCACTGTGAAAGTGCATTGTTAAGGTTTTTATTGTGAATAATAATGTTTGACGTGTTTAACTTTGGCAATAGAACTGCAATATTTAATGTTTATTATTCTACCTCTCTTCCACCCCCCCCCCTCCCCCAAATAGTACTTTAAGAATCCGGCGACTGGATAATGGGGTAAATCAGCTGCCAGAGAGATTCATTGCCAACAGCCAACTTCACATTAGAGAAACACGTCCGGGGAGAGCCTTAAACTGCCCCTTCGCCTGGATATGAACTTTTAAAGGCAAGATTTTTGTTGTTGCAAACTTGTTGCAGCATCAATGAAACTTGAGAGTGAGATGGAAGTTCAGGAGATTTTTTGGGGGGGGGGGGGGGGGGGGGAAATAGCCTCTTGACTTGTTCGGAGACTCGCTCTGCATCAGGGTCCAAGCAACCGAATACGCTCACTCGTCACTTCTCCATCTGGCGTCACAGCCAGGTCTGGAGCCAACAACATCACTTTGCAGGATATGACCAGCCTGGCTCTTTTTTTTTCCTGCTCCGAGCACAAATATATAAATTCTGCAATCGATCACTGCAGAGACGGAGAGACCGCCATCAGTCCGCCTTCGACCATCCCGCTGGGAGATCGGCGCTGAAAGAAATCGACAGGACCGGCTGAAATTGAGCGGGGGTTCCCTCCTCACTCTCTTCCACTTTCAAAGCGAAGTCTAAGTGAGGCGGCGCAAGAAGGCTGAGCATTCCTCCTGCCTCTCTGTTCCTTGGACTGGGTACAAGGTGAGTGACTGGAAGCAGAGGAACGGTTTGCCTGAAATGCAATTGTTTGCATAAACTCGCCAAACTGCCCATATTTAAACAAAACCAGGCAACAAATGGTCTGTTCGGTCTTGTTCTCTGAACCATTTTGGGTTCTTGCTGCCTTTTGTCGCACAGAAGGGGTTAAGTTCCTGGAAGGCAGCACAGCGAGTCTGTGAAGCCTTTGTGTTAAATATCTGGTGATGCCCTGATCAAGCGGCTGGGATGTGGGGAGGGCTTTTCAGGTTGTTCTCACTCGGAGACCACTCTCCAGTCCGGGGAGGCGGAGAAATGCAAAAGCCAAGGGCCATTCCGAGCGATAGACGAGACTGGTGAAGAATAGACAACAAAGATCAATAAAAGAATATAATGGCCGGAATTGGCTTGGCTTTATTGAAATCTTTCCCCGGAGTCTGTCGCCTTCATGTACAAGGTCCCCATATATCAAAGGCTTCCAGTGTGTACAACACAAATACCTTCACTTGCTCGCTCTGAATATGTAATGTAAACGCGTCTGCTCTTGGACCATGTGAATGTCAGGCTAAATTCCAACAGCCATGCTTAAAATCAGGGTTTTTTTTCTTGCAAGAACTGCAGAGTGTATTGGGCAAATATATGGTGCAGCGATTTTTGCACCAGGTGAGTCTGACCTCTTTATAAAAAATATCTTCATTCCAGATTGTTCCCCATTCGGGTCGTCAAAACCTCTTCAGTCGGTTGGTTCAGATCAGCCAGTTCTCAGCCATGACTCCTTTCCCCTCCTGGGTCATCGTCGCCGGATTAATGGCCTTGACCCAAGACTCGCACTGCAGGATCCTGCCCAACGCGACGCATTTCGAAGGTTTGCTTAAACATGTCCTTTCCCGGAGCAAGCGAGCCATCCCCCAGATCGACAAAGAGGAGATTTTGCAACTTCACAACCACCTGAGGGGACAGGTCTACCCTTCGTCCTGCAACATGGAGTACATAGTGAGTAGATGCCTTGACTCAGTTAAAAAAGAAAAAGACTTGCATTCATACAGCACCTTTCATGACCACCGGATGTCTCAAAGCGCTTTACAGCCAATAAAGTACTTTTGGAGTGTAGTCACTGTTGTAATGTGGGAAACGCGACAGCCAATTTGCACATAGAGCAAACTCCCACAAACAGCAATGTGATAATGACCCGATAATTTTTTTTTAATATGTTGATTGAGAGATAAGTATTGACCAGGTCACCTCGGATAACTCCCTTGCTTTTCTTTGAAATAGTCGCATAGGATCTTTTACGTCCACCTCAGAGGGCAGACGGGTCCTCGGTTTAACGTCTCATCCAAAAGACGGCACCTCTGACAGTGCAGCACTCCATTAGCACTGCACGGCAGTGGCAGCCTAGATTTTTTTTTGTGCTTGAGTCCCTGGAGTGGGACTTCTGACTCAGAGATGAGAGTGCTACCCACTGAGCCACAGCTGACATTCCTGTGTCACTCCTGGGTGACTCTGGAGACCACAGGTCTCTGCTCCGAATCACAGTGTCCCATAAATGGAAGGGCAGAGGGGGGAATCTTTCAAATTAATAAAAACAGAAAACACCTTGGATACATCTGCTCTGAGCAAATGGAAGTTTAACACAGTTCTATCTTCACTTTGTTTATTCTCTCCTTTTCTGGCGTCTTTTTACCCCCATTTTCAGGCTTTGTGTGAGAGTGACTGAAAGAATAGTCTTGGGCAGGTAGATGTCATTGCATGTTGTGTGAAGTTCTGAGGGACTACAGTTATGTGGATAGACTGGAGAAGCTGGGGTTGTTTTCCTTAGAGCAGAGAACGTTGAGAGGAGATTTGATTGAGGTGTTCAAGATCATGATGAGTCTAGACAGAGTAGATCGAGAGAAACTGTTCCCATTGGCGAAAGGATTGAAAACCAGAGGATACAGATTTAAGGCGATTGGCAAAAGAACCGAAGGCAACATGAGGAAAAACTTTTGTATGCAGCGCGTGGTTAGGATCTGGAATGTACTGCCTGAAAGGGTGATGGAGACAGACTCAATTGTGGCTTTCAAAAGGAAGTTAGATAGTACCTGAAGGAAAACAGTTTGCATGGCTAAGGGGGAAAGGGCGGGGGAGTGGGACTAGTTGACGTGCCCTTGCAGAGAGCTGGCACAGGCTCGACGGGCCGAATGGCCTCCTTCTGTGTTGTAACCATTCTGTAATTCTATGATTCTAAGTATAGCATTACTATCTGAAATCCATTTTTGGCTTTTCAATTTATCAATCATTATAGAAAAAGGATACAGATGGGACAGTCCCTGCACTCCTGTACGGGTCAGTCCATATTACTCCTGAACCAGGGCTTGGCTGCACTTGTCCTGTCCCTGCAGCTCCCCATTGGGGTGCATGACCTCCTCCTCTCCATATATATTGACGGGAGCATGGCTTCCACGTGTCTGATTTGTCCAGAGTGGCAGGCGAGCCTACTGGTGTTGCAAATCTAGTAGAATAAGTATGGGAAAGTATTGAAGAAACCATACTTTTTTGGGGCTTCTGCAACACAAGCCCATTAAATTCCTTTGTTTATCACACCTTTCCAATGTTTGCTCGTGATTCCTATTTGGTTGAAGAATTACTTTTCCCATTGTGACTGTTTCTAGTAGATTGTGGGCAGTGTCAGAACAAGATTATATGCCACATGAAGAAGTTACAAGTAAGCAATAAATAAAAGGGAAGGAGAAAGAATTGCTCAGTATTTGTATAAGTAACAATGCCACTATTTTCAGAACAGTCATTTGCTCAATACAGTGAAACCCTCTCATATATCCTTTCCCCTACCAACAAAATGTATTCTTAAAATGTTTATCAAGGGAATTTTAGGTAGATCAGCTGCAGAACTAAAATATAAAGCGACAGTTAAAGGGAACATGTAGAGGATCTGCGAGGGGATCTAAATTAATAACTGCAGCATTCCAAGAGTTACTGTGTCTTCACCTTTAATTCAGATAATCCTCAAACTTCATTATTGCATTAAACAGAAATGGTATGTGGGAATGAATGAACAGTAAATATAGACGTCTATTTAAAAAACCGACTGACTTATACAAAACTGTACGATTGGGCTGTTATAAGGAATGTTTTAAGTGTAGATGCTTTTCCTGACTCACAATGAATCGTTCTTTCTATGTTATTATTCAATGTTCGGTGTGTTGTTTTGTAGGAGTGGGATAATGAACTGGAGCGGACGGCCGAAAGCTGGGCCCACCAATGCGTCTGGGATCATGGTCCTTCCCAACTGCTCCAATCAATAGGTCAGAACCTGGCAGTGCACTGGGGAAGGTGAGTGTCTTGCACAGGCGCATTATATCACACTTATTTCTCCATGGCTTGCATGGCTCAGTTTGAAACAAGTACAGGATGTTTCTTGTAATAGAGGATGCGATCATGTAAAGACTGACAGACAGGAAAAGACCCTCTGGTCCATACAGCCTGTCCCACACAATTGCGATACCGTATGTATCACAATATATACACTCCTACCCCACTCAAAACCATGTGATCTCTTGGGAGAGGCAAAAAAAAACCCAGATAAAAGCCCAGGCTAATATGGGTAAAGAAATCTGAGAAATTCCCTTCTGACCCCCTTAGGCAATCCAAAGAATCTTTGTATGGAAAAATGTTATGATCTAATAGTTGATCTACATTACATTAAAAATCTTATGTCTGTACAGACTTCCTGTCATCAAAACCGTACGCATTTTGTTTACTTTTTCCATAATAAAACCATATTTATAATGAAAGCTGCAAAAGTTAACTTGCAATTCTGTAATTAAGCCCTTCCACCAGTGGTGGCACAGTAGCACCTCAGTTTTGCATCTCCCAGCTCCATAGCCTGTACTGCTTATGCTCCAACCAACCCCACCACACTGCATCCCAAATTGCCATACGTTTTGCTATTTAACTGCAAAACTTATTAAAAATGTTATACCTCGCACACTACAAAACCTTGCACATTGTTACATTTTCATCACACGTTTGTATGAACTTTTTACCATTATAGATTTCCAAGTCCACATTTATAATAGGTTTTGCTGATGTAACTGAATTTTCCTCTAACTGCACCATCTGACCAGTTGGTGGCTTTTCCTCACAAATTACTCAAAATGTTTTCTGAATAATTTTTGTCTGAAAAATTGACTGCTACCTTTTCTAATGCCCGAAATATAAAAAAAAAATGTATTTCACATTAACATTATTAAATGTTCCCATTAAATTGTCACTTTAGTGCCCCCATTCAAGTTTTTACTTGAAGACCATGGGCTCTCCCAAAAACTTGGCGTTGGATTTGATATTTTTGATCCGAGATATAACGCTCTGAGCTGAATTTGGATTGTTGCAATCTGATCTTGCGCCGTGCACCCAATTTCCTAGATTGTATCAGCTCTATTCAGTCAGGTGCATTGCTGGAATATTTTCCCTCGGATTCTAGCATTTTCCACCCTGTTACTTTTGAAAAGCCAGAAGGCAAATTTCAACATTTTATAGAGGTAACATTTATATTGAGTTTTTTTAAAAGAGAGGCTATGTGTGTTTGTGTGAGTGAGATAGTGAGAATAATGACAACATATCTACTATAGCTTTTGTTTTGTATTCAATAAACCTCAAAGTGTATTATGTTGAGGAAGAGAGACTGAGGTCAGAAAAAGTGAGAGAAGAAGGCAGAGAAAGGATAAAATAATGATCTCTTTTTCATGCTGATCTTCATTTAATCTTCAAAAAGAAACAATTGTTGAAGCCAATTAATTATGTGTTTTACAAAAGCAAAATACTGCGGATGCTGGAATCTGGAATAAAAACAGAAAATGCTGGAAATCTCAGCAGGTCAGGCAGCATCTGTGGAGAGGAAGCAGAGTTAACGTTTCAGGTCGATGACCCTTCATCAGAATTGGAGAGTGTTCGAAAAGCACAGATTCTAGTTATGTATTTTGTTGACATTAGAAAAGGTAGTTGCTAATTGCTTACACTTGTGAGACAGTGTTTGTAATTGTTAACACCAATTAGTTAGAGAGAGAGGCAGACAAGTAAGTTGAATTTTGAAAGCAAGCAAAGTTATTTTGAAAGAAACAAACAGGTGATGGAGGAGGGAGCGAGTTTGAGAGTGAGGCGACCTCTAGCCACCTGCCTTTGAATTGGAGTAAGGATGGACTGGATGGAGTGTTGATGTTGAGATGATTTGCAGCAGAGCAAGAAGGAAGGAAGTAGACACTGGATGGAATGGGCCGTTCAAAAGTGAAGAGGTGGCGTAGTGATGGGAGTGAGGGGTGGTAGGAAGGGGAAGAGATAGTGGGAAGGTGTAGGGAACACGAGGGTAGGGGGAAGCAGAAATGATTGGGAGAAGGGGATGTGAAGGGAGCTGCTGAGGATTGAAGGTTACACTTGAATGACGTGACTGGTTGTATCTGATTCATACATAATATGACTTGTGTATGCCTGTGACAGGTCAGTGTTTCTGTTGTTTCAGGTATCGTTCTCCAGCTTCCCATGTGCAAGCCTGGTATGATGAAGTCAAAGATTACACCTACCCGTATCCACAGGAGTGCAATCCTTGGTGCCCTGAAAGATGTAATGGTGCAATGTGCACCCACTACACACAAGTAAGTCGAATGTCCAAGGACTAGACTACATTTCAAAACAAATTCACTCCAAAAACATAGGCTTTACATGTTGGCTGAATGGTTATTCTGAAGAGCAAAATGTGGATTCTGATTGGAAACATTTATGGATCATCAGCATAGTTAGAAGCAACTGAATTTTAATCTTTGTAGCGATATGTTTGCAGTGGAGAAGTGAGCAAAAAAGATCAAACTTCAGAAGGAGAGGGGTAAAAATGCCTGTGATAAAGAATTACGGCTGAAATAATGATTAGTGAGCCAATTACAAAGAAAAACAGTTGGGGTTTTGAAGCAATGCAAACTGCGGTATCATTTGGAATTACATGAATCAAACTGAGGCTGGTGGCATGGGAAGAGGCAAGCCTCGCAATGCTCCGAGTTGCAGTATAACTACAGCTGCTGTGCAGCAAAGGTTTTTAGAGTTCCCTGTGAGCCTCATAAAGAATATTTTATAATTGTATTAGTGCAGGTGGACATCTGACTGTCCAATCGGCTCTCTGTTAATGTTAAAGTTTAAGCAACAGACAGATGCTGGTGAATGTCTGTGCTTGCAGTATACATTGTATAATTATGCTGTAACAATATTTATATTTGATTTACAACAACAACTTGTATTTATATAGCGCCTTTAACATAGTAAAATGTCCCAAGGTGCTTCACAGCAGTGTTATAAGACAAAACAAATAAATTTGATACCGAGCCACATAAGAAGAAATTACGGCAGATGGCCAAAAGCTTGGTCAAAGTGGTAGGTTTTAAGGAGTGCCTTAAAGGATGAAAGAGAGGTAGAGAGGCGGAGAGGTTTAGGGAGGGTGTTCCAGAGCTTGGGGCCCAGGCAGCTAAAGGCACAGCCACCGATGGTTGCGCAGTTATAATCAGGGATGCTCAGGAGGACAGAATTTGAGGATCGCAGACATCTTGGTGGGGGGGGTTGTGAGGCTGAAGGAGATTAGAGATGGGGGAGGGGGGGGAAGGGGGGCCATGCATGGAGGGATTTATAAACAAGGAGGAGAATTTTGAAATCGAGGCGTTGCTTAACCAGGAGCCAATGTAGGTCAGCGAGCACAGGGGTGATGGGTGAGCGGGACCTGGTGCGAGTTAGGACACGGGCTGCCGAGTTTTGGATGACCTCAGGTTTATGTAGGGGTGAATGTGGGAGGCCAGCCAGGAGTGTGTTGGAGTAGTCAAATCTAAAGGCAACAAAGGCAGGGATGAGGGTTTCAGCAGCAGGTGAGCTGAGGCAGGGGCGGAGATGGGTGATGTTATGGAGGTGGAAATAGGCGGTTTTAGTTACGCCGCGGATATGTGGTCGGAAGCTCATTTCAGGGTCAACTATGACAGCAAGGTTGCGAACAGTCTGGTTCAGCCTCAGACAGATGCTAGGGAGAGGGATGGAGTCGGTGGCTAGGGAACGCAGTTTGTGGCGGGGCCCAAAGACAATGGCTTCGGTCTTCCCAATATTTTATTGAAGAAAATTGCTGCTGATCCAGTACTAGATGTCGGACAAGCAGTCTGACAATTTAGAGACCATGGAGGGGTTGAGAGAAGTGGTGGAGAGGAAGAGCTGGGTGTCATCAGCGCACATGTGGGAACTGACGCCGTGTTTTCGGATTTATATATTATATATTTTTTATATATAATATGACACAATTGTTAACTACCTTTAATATCAATCAGATTGTTGGGCAAAGACAGTGGTAAGCAAGAGCAAGCAGCACTATATGGGACAAAAATGGTCAGTTTGGGGAACACAGCACAAAATGGATACAGGCCAGCAGACAGTGTGGAGGAGATACTGATGTTCAGTCCATCTGGCTGTTCTCTCCAAGTTATGAGAGAAATACATGTTGCAGTATCCAAACTGTATTCTAGTTGTCGAGGATTTTTTTTAAGGCTGTTACTTTCGTGCCAATATTTTAAATGGATAAACAACCTTCATTAGAATGTGAATAATGCTGTAATTGTCACTACATCTGATTGTAAGATGAAACTTGCCTCGAGCCTTTGGAAGCAATCACTGTGCCAAAGCACATGGGCTTGGAGTTCACTGTGACTTGCAACACATTTCAGATGAGACGATTCCTTATAGGGATGGATACTCACTCTTCAAATGAATTTTTCTTGGATATCCTGCTTCGGCAAGGGTGAAAACTTGTTTTTGCAGGTTTCAGATTTTTGGAAAGTGAACTGGTCCTGAGATTTTTATTCTTAAATTTTTTTTAAAAGGGAGGCTTGAACAGTACTGACATACTGTTCCAAGTGTTCTTTTCTACAAGCCATGAGATGTACAGGTTATCGTACCTTGCAGTGGGCTGTATCTCGATTCATTTCATAATTAAGAATGTATTGGCTACCCACCCGATCACCTGCCTTTGAATAGGTTTCACCAATCCACTATCCTGAACAGCTGCAGACCATTCACTCACAGATCTAACTATTCAGTTATCTCCTCACTTGGCCTTGTATCAAAGAATCATTCTTCTTCCTTTCTCAAGCCAGTGCATATACTTTGCACTCTTACTGACCCCCAATCCCATTTCCTTCCATCATCCCTTACTAGAGATTTTATGCTGTTGATTATTTTGCAATCTGTTAAATCAAACTTTTAGCCTGAATGAGTCAAACTAGTCAACTAAGCTGACGTTACTTTTTAAAACTCAAACATTGAAATTGCTGGTGCTTATTTCTACTTGTTTAGCAGCATCGTTCCCTTTAGGCCGCGTGGCCATGCAGTGCCCTTGAGCTCCCGTGCAGCCGGTGAACCGGCTTTCAAATTGGAAAAAAAACGCGCGTGCGGAATTTTGAATGGGCCGCGCAGCTCCAAAACAAATTACAGGGAACATTAGTTAGCAGTAACCTATGTTCTGGGCACAAGAAGTATGCAAAGCCCGATGCTCTGTTTAACATCTATTTTGTATTTATTCTCAGTTGGTGTGGGCAACAACTAACCGAGTTGGCTGTGCTATCAATGTCTGCGGAAGAATGAACGTTTGGGGAGAAATCTGGGAGAATGCTATCTATTTAGTGTGCAATTATTCACCAAAGTAAGCTATTTATCGTCACTACATCCTTTACTTAGGTTTATTGTCATTTAATTGATAAATGGAGATGTAATATGGAACCTTTGGATCTAACAGTTGTGTTTTTTTTTACAATGCAATTGGCAAATGACTTGCTTATTGAAACAAATAACTAAAATGTATTTGTTCTGCATGAAGTGTGGATGTATCAAGTTACATAATGCTTCATTTGCCTGGTCAAAGATGTGAGAGGGTAAATTCACCACTTTGCTTTAATCCCAAAGGTGCTGTACATGCATGCTCCCTATTTTCCCACTGCCAGTTTCCCTGATGATGCACATTTTTACGTTATCTAATTCTTGGGATGCTTTGAAATTTTTATAGGTTAAAGTGCAGTTAACCTGCAGTTTTTTAGCTTCTCTTCAAACACATCCTGTTGTTTTTAAAAGTTGTTTTTAGGATGTCTCCTGTCAAAGATTCACAGTCAATCATTTGTGGACTCGCCCAATGCCCTAATTGCACAGTGTGGTGCTGAGCCATACAGAGGGATAAGTTGCCAAGTTTGATGCCTGTGCTGTAATGAGCTAGTTGGTCTAAACTGGGAGTGCCAATATTGGCTTCAGGATCCTCGTGTTAGGGAGGTGGAAATCAGCCAGGGATCCACTCACAGTCCAGTGACACTGCTGGAACATTTGCATATGTATATATTGGGAAAGAACCAGATTGGCCTTGGCTATGATGCCTTTTATAGTTGAATAACCTGCCAACACTGTCACTGTCTATTTTGACATGGCCATTTGGGTAACATGACATGAAACTAGATCCCAGCTTGAGTCGCTGCCTTCAGGAGAAGAAGGAAGAACACTGTCAGGGCAACATTTATTTTGAATTCATTACAGCCGCCTTTCGCCTTTCGTTTAGGCATGTGTACCTCTTTTTTTTTTTTGCTTGGACGAGTTTAGTAAACCGATTTCCAGATAACTTGTGAGGCCCTCCCTTCTTTCACCTGCCACCTTGAACCATTCCTCTGTCATATTGAAAGTGGTGAGAAATGACAGGCCTCCCTCTGTACCCCTTACACTTATTACTGTGATTGGTAAGTGGAGCATTGCATTATATTAAATGACGATGGCCAATCTTGCTCGGAATTATACACAAGTTTGGAACCTGTATTTGTATAACTCTTCACCCCTTCATTTAAGAAACAAAGACATTCAGATTCATCACAAAACTTTATTTTAGATAATTTCATCTGAACTGAATTTGAATTGACCGGAATGTTTTGCTGTTTTTAACTGACCAGGGGGAACTGGATCGGCGAAGCTCCTTACAAACATGGCCGGTCGTGTTCGGAGTGCCCGCCCAGCTATGGTGGAAGCTGCAAGAACAATCTCTGCTACAAAGGTAGATAAATCTATTGAAATGGCCCCAGTAAAATGAATCAGCAAAGAAACTTTGTGCTCCCCCTTCCAACATGGGTTATTGTACTTGAATATGGATAAGTGTTCACTTATGTCTTGCTGACATAGTATTATCCGAAAATTTTATGTCGCTAATACAAGTGTGGCCGAGCCATCACTGTGGCGTCAAACATTAACACAAGTAAGTGTACGGTTTCAGTCAAAGGACGTCTTTCAGGTGAAAAGAAGAGTGAGCTGAAATGTGAGGCATTTTACGTCTATGAGAAGGTGGAAGGAAAGGCTTGGGTTCAAAGTAGATGGAGTCGGAAATGAGAATGAAGGAGACGGGTAAAGTGCCTACGTAGCGGGGCTGATAATTGACTTAAAGCCTTCAGCGAGAAAATGAAAATAAGTATATAAAGTTTGGAATGAGAAACGGCAAACTGGCCCATTAAACCTGCTAACTCAGTCCGCAGGGAATGTCTCTCCCATACCAACATGAGGGAATCAAAGTAAGAGATCGGAACAGAATAATTATAACAAAGGGAAGCTTAAGCAAAAGGAGGATAGGACACCATTTTGCACTAACGAGAATAGATGCATACAAAAAGGAAGAGTTTTTGAATAGCATATTCTGTATATTATTTGCGAGGAAATAAAACAAAAAATCATAGATAATTAGAATAACAATTAGCCATAATCATTTATAATTAATTATTTTTCTCCACTGTCAATTTAAATTTATTGCAATACCACATTTCTTACACAGGTTCACTTTTGTAATACTGGAACAGGCAGCACAGCATTTTTATATTGGCTACACGATGTCTGGTTTACTAAAGGGATTTAAAATTTACTTTGGTGCAGACATAAATATGGCCTTTAGAAAAAAAAATTGGTGTAGTTAAAATCACATTATGTGGTTTCCAATATATTTTTCTATTTGCTACATGTAAAAGTTTTCAATGTTGCTTCTTTCTACTCAGCCTAAATTAATATAATTTTTAGTCTACTAATTTTAAATTCTTAATCCAGTTGATTTTGGCTTGCACAATCCACTTCTGTAGTGAATGACTGCTTGTTTCTAAACAGAACATTCCATTCGGAGCTGCCAGGTACTTTTTTAACAGTTGATTTGACACTAAATGAACTTTGAGCAGAATTGGGAGGCTATTGCGTTCAAGTTTATTTCTGCTAGGGACGAATAAGGTGGCATCCAAATGCAATGGGACAGTACCAAACCGAAGTAGCAGGACAAGTACTTCGGGGCTCCCTCAATGGCTCAGACCAGACCTAAGAACATAAGAAATAGGAGCAGGAGTAGGCCATTTGGCCCCTCGAGCCTGCTCCGCCATTCAATAAGATCTGATCTGATCTTGGCATCAACTCCACTTCCCCGCCCGCTCCCTATAACTCTTGATTCCTTTATCATTCAATAATCTGTCTATCTCCACCTTAAATATATTCAATGACCCAGCCTCCACAGCACCCTGGGGTAGAAAATTCCACAGATCCACGACCCTCAGAGAAGAAATTCCTCCTCATCTCAGTTTTAAATGGGCGACCCCTTATTCTGAAAACTGAGCCACACTGACCAGAAGGATCCAAGGCTCAATCCCCACTTTGTGCTGAGTTGTCTGATGTGCCCTAATTTATCAGTGGGGCCACTAAAATTGTCTTATAAAGGGGACAAAAATGGCCAGGATTACTGCTCCATATTGCTGTGCAAAGACCACTGTTGGAAGCACGTGCGAATGCAAACATTGGATGTGATCAGGATTGAGATTAGATGTAATGCTTCCTGTGATTTGAATAAGCTCTGTACCCCTGTCCAATAGTGGATGGGACTGTGGCTGAGAATGAGCGAAAACTTGGCTGTTGAAGTCCACTACCATCTCACTGCCCTGACTGGGAAAACCCTTACCCCTCCCACTTCCACTACGGCCATCAGTGTTGCCGTAGAAGGAGAGGGCCTTGTAGAGAGACTTCTTCTCTCTCTTGTCTGGCCTGCCAAACTCCGCCCCAAAGAGGACCATTCTGGCCTCAATGTCAAGACTTGCCCATGGATAATGGCCATCCAGGACAGTGGGTGCTGGAGGAAAACCAGCACTGGTGGGACCTTACTCCAGGAATGAGTTAATGCCTTCAAGAGAGGTGGGGAGAAAATTGGTACGGAAAAACAGGGAAAAGCTTTCTGGATGTGTATAGGGAAAGAAAAAGGGAACTAATTTCTGGAAGCTGGATAATGTATATCTTTATAACCAATGTAAACCTATTATGGGTCTATGTTTGGTGATACATTATCCAGTCAGTTTCACTTTGATGATGACCAGGCCCAGTTTAATGCTAATCCTAGATACCCACTATTATCTATAAACATCTCAATACCTATACAGGCAGAAGACTGCTAATATATTCAGGTGCAGCATTTCTGTTGATAAAACTAGACTGTACATCCAGATGGAATGGTTTGTTTACTTTCATGAGCTTAATTTACTCAGGTTAACATTTGTATTTCCATACACAATGCTGTTGCTTTTTGATATGTAAAGCTAAATTAGATTAGATTGAACCAGCTATTGTTTTCTTATAACTATGCACGCATTACCTGACACTAGGAAACCTGATGTTTTTGCCTTTTAAAGTACTTGAACCCCTCCAAGGTGTCCATTTATATTTGGGGATGTTGTGGTGTGCATGTCACAGAGCTTTGGGGCTAAGGTACTTATTTAACCAAGACATGGTCAGTTGTTCAGATGGTGCCTGATGTACAAATTCAGCTGCTAATACTTGTGCGTATTTTGCTAGTAGTTTTCTGGTGCCATCAAATGGAGCTTCCAATCTTTGGGGGAAAAATGGACATTTCTTTATGTTTTCCCAAAATATAGACCTTCCATTGTCTAAGGCGAAGTCTATTATCAGGGTGGAAGTTGCACAGGTATCTGCAGGCCACATGTCAAGGCTTCCATCTGCTGAAGGCTGTATAGAAGTGAAGAAACTGGGAAGGAGGAAAAGAAACACAGCAAAATAGACAGTGACAAAAGATCTTGATTGACTGCAGCTAAATGTCTTGTCCCGTGTGTACAAAACGATATTTAACTTTATTTCAACATTTCTTTTTAGACAATACTATAAAAAGAGAACATCATGAACAAACCAATGAAGTGGAGCCTCCCCAGATCACTACAGATGCATTAAACCCATGGACCGTGCCACAGTCCCAACCAAAACCACAACCAAAACCACAACCAAAGGAGGAAAATAACAGCTACGAGTACATGAGTAAGGAAGCATATGAGTATTATGCCTAGTTCACTTAAATGCTACAGAATTCAGCAGAATTTTTATGTGCCATTTTTAACGATAAACAAAACTTGCAGAGCTCGCGAATGTCTCGGGAGGGCAGAGGAAGATGGGTCATTGCTGGGATCCGTATTTCCAAATAGGATTCAGATGCGGAGAGTGGGCTAATTAGCACTTTGTTAGTAGTTCAACAATAAAGCATTTGCACGGCTGGTCGGTTTACTTACAAGAGGGATTCCCATTGGGGCTCTGAGAGACGGTTGTAACTGTGCACGTAGAAACGATGCTTTATGTACGTAGCCGTGAGGCTGCTGGGATAGGGATCTCGTAGCTCCTCGGGTGCTGTTCATTTTTATAGTTAGTACAGAAATGCAAACATTGTAATTATTCATTCGCGCCTAAGAATATTAGTTCATCTTTTATCTATACCAGTCTTATTCAGCTCTGAAGTCAGATTTCTACCTTCTTTTGCTGCTCAGTATTTACTCTCTTGTCCATTATTCCATCCCCCTTCCTCATATGGCAACCCTTCTCCAATTCCCTAACATTCAGTATTCTTTGCTCGTCCTCATTGTAATAGGTAAGAGTTAATGCTTCCTCCCATTATTGTCTAACAGTACTCAGTACCGTCCCATCATATGAGAACAGCACACGCACTTAAATTGAGAAGGCTGTTCAATGGAGGCATAAGAGTACAAAAGCAAGGAAGTTATGTTAAACCTTAATAAATCACTGGTTAGGCCCCAGCTGAATGGCCCTGATTTTACCAGATGGATTCTCCGCTCGGGCCTGAGTTAAAATTACAGTTGGGTTTCAATAATATCATTGGGCTGCAACATGCACATGTAGAGAAGGACCCTGTTGGGCTCCAGGCGCATGTCCTTGTTACTTGCCCAGGTGAGCAGGTTAAAATTGCAGATGTTGCAATCTTGGTGCCTTTCGGGCAGGTAAGAGCCAGGATGTTTTAACTGCCCACCCGCCAGGTTTCTGCTGAGCGAGTAGGGTTAAAATATCCCCCAATTGTGTCCAATTCTGGTCACCACACTTGTTAGGAAGGATGTCAAAGCCTTGGAGAGGGTGTCGAGGAGATTTACCAGAATGGTACGAGAGATGAGAGACTTCAGTTATGTGGTGAGACTAAAGAAGCTGCGATTGTTCTCCTCAGAGCAGAAAAGGTTAAGGGGAGATTTAATAGAGATGCTCAAATGATGATGGGTTTTGATAGAATAAATCGGGAGAAACTAAATTAAAAGGAACAATCTACAGGGCTAAGAGGAAAGAGCAGGGTGAGTGGGACTAATTGGAGAGCTTTATCAATGAGCTGGCACAGTCACGAAGGGCCGAATGGCGACCTCCTGAGTTGTAGCAGTCTATGATTCTATATTCTTTACAGCAAACCACACATTGATTTTAGCCCATTTGCTTCCAACATTCTCCACCTCGTAACCCTGGGATCTTGCCCGAGGGTCCAACAATCTTCATTTCACCTCTCAGTCCTCGAGCACTTGTAGCCCTGATGGTTCCACTCCATCGATTTCCTTGTTAAAGCAATAGTTTCCATGACACTCTTCGTGTACCTCACCTGTCTTAGGGTCTGTTTAATCAGACAAACCAAGATGGCTCAGATTACTATCACACATCCTCAGGTAAACACCATAGACATGATTCTGATCTGAAGATGCTGTCCCACTGTATACACTACCAAGCACCATTCATGATCTTCAAGATGGGAGATGGATTGCTCTATGTCAGCATAATAAGGGCCTTGGGATGTTTTACTATGTTAAAAGCACTATATAAATAAAAATTATTATTATTCACTAAATGTTTCTGGGTTACTACTTCGCCCCAGGATAGATTTAAGACTCGGTGATAGTGGGGGTATTGGGTGTCCGAATCTAACTATCGAGTTTAGTGCCTTTGTTTGGAGGGGCATGTTCACCTGAATTTCAGTTACATTGTGTGTCTGCAAAGGCGCCAACACTTTAGCCCCAATTTGGGAGACTTCGGTTAGTGTAAAGCAAACATTGACTTGTGGACTGGGCAACGGGTTGCCCCATACCCAGGTGTGTCTGAGTAGTGGTGGTACTTGACCTGCTCTGAATATACAGTACTTGCTTTGGTCCCCATTTCTTAACTTGTACAGTACAGCTCGGGGGGTTCTTCATCCACAATGAAGCCACATCTGGCGATGTGCATCAGCACACCAGGATTGGCACAGCCAGCTCCACCTTTTGTAGAACAACAGGCGGTATCTGGGGCTTTCCAGACTCCCTATTCCCCTCTTAACAGTGTTGTTGGATGATTCACGTATTACTTTAGATCACTGGAGGCCCAAGAATTTTCCAATACTCTACTTTAAACACTCAATAGGCTTTTCATTCTCAGTTAGCTGTGTGATAGCCACCATTATCTGTATTAATCAATTGCATCACTGATGTGGCTGCAAGCTTTCCGCGTATAATAAACTGCTCTGTACCACCTTGTTTTACGCCGCTGTTGGGTCTGATAATGTTTATTAGCTATAAAAGGGATCCAATCATTTTCTGTCATTTTAAATCCCTTTTGGGTCTGATTTAAAGAAACCTTCCATACAAGTTGGACGTTTATGCTTCTGATATGTTCTGGTTTTTATACTCATTATTGTTCAGTTTACTAATTGAATTAATTTTATCCTGAATATTCTCCATCTCACCTGCTATCTCCTTCACTGCTATTAACGCATTCTGTTGTTCCCGATTATGCCTGTTTACTCCTTTTTAATTATTCCCTTTATTTACTTTCTCATCGCCTAGTTGTGTTCCCACAATGATTTGATTTCCAGGCTGCTGTAACTGCTGTTGTTCCAATTCCTATCCATTCTCTTCTTTCCCTTCCGTGACCCCCGACCTGGGTTACGCTGATTAAACTTGCGTAGCATTTCCCTAATCAGTTGCAGAAACAATAGCTCATGCTTTTGAGTACACAGGCCTTTTGTCATAATTAGAGCAGTGAAATGGACCAAAAACCAGAGCAATTCTGAAGCTTCATGTGTTTTTAATAACTTCACGTCCATTCTTTGGGCCACTTTCGATATCATCCGGGCATCCCAGTTCATCAACTGGCTCAGACACCACCTGTGCTCCTAGCAGGGAGCCATTCCCCAAAAACGTTTCAACCCTTCCTTGTTTTTGTTCAAATTTTATGGCTCTCCGTGTTATCAGTTCTATGGTTATGAAGCACGCATGTTAACACTACTGGCTCTCCTTGCACCAACACCTTTTTCAGCAAAAGCTACTCTGTCACTCTGTGAAACTGCCTTCCTGTAAAAGAAATACTCTCGCTGGTCCTCTGCCACTACCATCAGCGCCGTCTTGAGAACTACCATCACCTGTAATAAAGAACAGAAAATCTATTTTGGCTCTTCAGGAGGGCTCTTGAATGGTTTTACCTGCAGAGCATGCAATGCCTTTGTCAATTTTTTGATTTCCTTCTCTCAGTTGGGGAGCGCAAATTAAATATCCGCTCAAACTAAGTCCTAAAACTTAAAATGTAATAAAGCACTCAGCACGGCACCTTAGCAAAAGTGGTGGCTTGATGAATATTCAAGTAACACTGATCTGATACTAGCAAACATTTTTTAAAGTCACGCTGTCCATGGTAGTAAAGAATTTAACGTCTCGACAGCACAGACTGTGAAAAGAGGGATGTGGTCAGTTTCATCACAGTTGCTCCAGACTCCAAGATAGCAATTGAAAAGGAAACAACAAATTTAGATCTCACAAACAAAAAAAGGACATAGTCCTGTAATTCCAACTTTGCAATTCTCCAAACTCACTTTGTCCTAATTTTTTGTGTGTGCATGTAACAGTGGTATAATGCTTCCTGAGAAGTTATTAAACCTGCTGCCAATCAATTTCATTTCAAATAAACTTCCACAAAGATCTTAATACCCTAAAGTTGCAAATATGATTTAATTAATCAAGTACAAATGAATTCTACCAAATAAATTTCAGCCTAAATTAATTGGGACTACTCCTCTATTTTAAAATGTGTGACCAATTTTTAAACACACTTTTTGTGAAGGCACAGAAGTTTTCCCGATTTCTAACATTACGACCTTAAGTGACCAGGACCACACTAAATAAGTAGAAGGTTCCAAAATTGATGAACTTGCATTCTTAAAAAATGCACAATTGTTAAATCAAGTGGAAACCATTAGTTGATTGATTTCATTGTCACTATCGTTCAGCTGTGTAACACAATCCTCTTGGAGAAAACAGAAATTAAAAATGACCCTTCCTCGCCCTATCTCATACAGACATAAACAGCTGAACAAAGTGCAATCTCCCAAGATTTTGGGTGCACTATACGAAGCTGAAATAAATCTCTTGTTACTTAACTAATTTTTCTGAGATATTCACATTGTCCAACACTTAACATAACTCCAGTTACCTTAATCACACAACATTCACTCGTTATTTGCTCTCATCTTCCTTAAATTATTGATTCCCAAGTTATAGGTGATGAAATTAGAAGTGCCAATTGCTACGTGACAATCCCAGATCATGAACCAGAGATAGTTCACATAACTTACTAAACCAGTTTTCCACAGTGGCCACTATAGAAAACCAGTACTCATAATTTTATCAGGCACTCTGTCTGTAAAGTCAGATCAGTTCACCTCCGTTACTCCAAATCTGTTGAGACCCGGAAAGGAAGAAAGACTTACATTAAAAAGCGCCTTTAACGACCAACGGACGTCTCAAAGCACTTTACAGCAAATGAAGTACTTTTTGAAGTGTAGCCACTGTTGTAATGTGGGAAATGCAGGAAGTCAGTATCTCAAAATAACACATACGTGTAAACACAGATCCAGCACAGGAAAAACAAAGACTGAAATTTGAAATGTTTGTCTTGTAGGACAAACAAAGACTGAAATATTTGTAAAAATCTTCATGTTATCTAAACTAAGGCTTGCAAAAGCGTTCACGCTGCAGACTGTCGTCAGCAGCTCCAAAAAGGAAGTTTTACACACATCTTTAAAGGGACAATACACTGAAAACAGAATAAATCTTGTAGCCGATTAATTTATCCCATTTCTCTCATTTCAATTTTATCTTCCAATTTCTGATGTTTGCTGCACTCAGTAAAAGTAACCAATAGTTCTTTACATAACTTTACAGTCTTTACATACATGGCTCCGGCTGGGGTGGAGTGTAGGAGCAGACTGGTTGGGCTGGGTGCTCGTTACCTTTCCGCCATTGTTCATAGGTTTATATGTAACCTTCAGGGCTGCTGATCGAGGGCCGTGCGGCTCTTTGTCGGCCGGCACGGACACGATGGGCCGAAATGGCCTCCTTCTGCGCTGTAAATGTCTATGTTTCTATAACTGTCTTTGCCTTCTGTGAAAATGCTGCAATTAACTCCTCGTCCTGCTGTCTAAAAGTTTCTTCTTCTCCGTTTGTGGAAGGAAAGGGCATAGTGACTTGGAGTACAGGAGGGAAGGGAGCGCTGGGGAACCAGCAAGAGTCTTCCATCTTCCCGAATGGCTAAGACTGCCTCTCTCCCTGTTGGTCCCATGTTCGGCCAAAACGTGCCTCTGAGCTCTGCTACTTCTATTTCACGTTCCTCTAGACTAAGTTTAAGCTCCTTATTTTCTGTCACCACCTCCCCTATTCTCCAATTAAGCTTCTCATTTTCAATTTCTAATTCCTCGCGTCCTTGCATTTCTTTAATGTGCTCTTCCCCTGAGGTAGAGCATTGAGCTCGCTCCCCCGCCACCTTTCCTCTTAACTCCTCAACCGCTCGCTCTCTCTCTCTCTCTCTCTCTCTCTCTCTCTCTCTCTCTCCTCTGAGAGGATAACTGATTGCTGCCTATCTTACGCTCCAATATCAGTCAGGTAACTCGATCTGGAAGGGTTTTTGCTACCACAAGAAGGCCCTGCACCATTAGGGCCTTTGGCATGCTCTTCCCTGGATTACGCTTCCTGAAGAGATCACTCACTTGGGCCTGGGCAAGTTCCGTCGGTGGACATCCCTTCTTCATTATATTTAGTGTACTGCTGCCATATCTAGACAAGTACTTGTTGACATATTCTTGTAACTTCTCCATTATACCCCCGCCAAAAGAACAATTACTGCGCTGTACCCGTAACTAGGTTGTGATCCCTGTTATCGGAATACGCTTTTCAGTGTCTTTGCCGCGGTTGTCAGTTGTTGGAATGTAACAATCTTTTAACCCATTTGTTGCCAACAGCCTTCACTCCGCATGGCTATAGTTTAAGATTCGAGTCCGGGAAGTGGCTGATATTTGTGTGAAGAATTAAAAAAAAATTCTCAGCAACCCACAGCATTTATCGTAAATGGGAGGTGGATGGGGCTGTCCAGTCTCATTGCTTATAGACGGAATCTTGCTGTTGGCTGATAACCAGAGCGGCCTGTGGTTTTGGAAGCCACAAAAAGAGTTTGTGTACTGATCGCCTGTTCTCCCAGCTGCAAGGGACTAGTGCAGATTGCGAAACACTGGAGAATCAAAGCACAAAGTAACTTTGCTTTTAAAGTCAGAGGGTTGCAAATCTGTGGAATTCGCTGCCTCAGAGAGCTGTGGAAGCTGGAACATTGAATAAATTTAAGACAGAAATAGACAGTTTCTTAAACGATAAGGGGTTATGGGGAGCGGGCGGGAAAGTGGAGTTGGGTCCATGATCAGATCAGCCATGATCTTATTGAATAGCGGAGCAGGCTCGAGGGGCCGTATGGCCTACTCCTGTTCCTATTTCTTATGTTCTTATGTAAACAAATCCGACACTCAAAAATGCTGACTGAGGGGGAGCAGTTAGTTTCTGAATGTTAATCATTTTGGATTGACTTTGTCATGTCATGCACTCACAAGGCGCTCTTACTGGGGTCTTGGGACAGGTCAGTTCTGGGTCTCGGATGGAAATATTGTTGTACAATTCAAAAAATGCAATGCTTTCAACCAGAACCAGGAATTTCTGTGGAGAGTATCTGACTGGCTGGTACCCAATGGCACTGCTGGGTGGAAAGGATGCCCTTACTTTGCTCATTGTTGAAGATAAGGCATAAAAACAGAAAATGCTTTTCAGGCGGGTCAGGCAGCATCTGTGGAAAGAGAAACAGAGTTAACGTTTCAGGTCAAAGACCCTTCGTCAGAACTGGCACTTGGCTTTGAGTGCGGCAGTTTGATGAGCACCCTCAGCCCAAGACTGTGTCTGATCTGGCCATTTCCAACCCAACTTGTATTTCCCCTCCCCTGACTACAGCTTCCCAGTGTGTAGCTGGGAGGTGATGGTCCAAGAACAGAAGGCTACACGTGGACCGAGAAATAAACTGGCAACTCAATACCTTTAACTGCACAGTGCAGAGCAGAGCAAAATTATGGAGGCTAGAATTTGCACCTTTTCCTGATATTAAAATAGACAAGCTTGTTTAAGGCGCTATTTACATATGGGTTAGCAATAACTTGTGTATACATAATTATATTTTCTAGTCTATTTCTTCATAAGCAAACAGCTGTTCTTAAAAATGTGTTTTAAATTGAAATATATGTTATTTAATATATAAAATATGGGATTATGTGGAGTTATTTTTGTGTGAATTAATACAATTACAAAAGGCATTTGATAAAGTGCCACATAGGCTTGCCAGCAAAGTTGAAGGCCACGGGATAAAAGGGACAGTGGCAGCATGGATACAAAATTGGCTAAGTGACAGGAAACAGCGAGTAGAGGTGAATGGTTGTTTTTCAGACTGGGGAAGGTACACAGTGGTGTTCCCCAGGGCTCGGTACTGGGACCGCTGCTTTTCTTGATGTGTATTAATGACTTGGACTTGGGTGTACAGGGTGCAATTTCCAAATTTGCAGGTAACACAAAACTTGGAAGTATAGTGAACAGTGAGGAGGATAGTGAAAGTTTTCAAGAGGCTGGTGGAATGGGCGTACTCGTGGCAGATGAAATTTAACGCAGAAAAGTGCAAAGTGATTCATTTTGTTAGGAGGAATGAGGAGAGACAATATATACTAAAGGGTACAATTCTAAAGGGGATGCATGAACCGAGAGATCTGGGGGTATATGTGCATAAATCAGTGAAGGTGGCAGGGCAGGTTGAGAAAGAAGTTAAAAAAGCATACGAGGTCTTGGGCTTCATAAATAGAGGCATAAAGTACAAAAGCAAGGAAGTTATGATGAAACTTTATCAAACTCTGGTTCAATCTCAACTGGAGTATTGTGTCCAATTCTGGGCACCGCACTTTAGGAAGGATGTGAAGGCCTTCGAGAGGGTGCAGAAAGGATGTACAAGAATGGTTCCAGGGATGAGGGACTTCAGTTATGTGGATAGACTGGAGAAGCTGGGGTTGTTCTCCTTAGAGCAGAGAAGGTTGAGAGGTGATTTAATAGAGGTGTTCAAAATCATGAACGATCTAGACAGAGAAGATAGAGAGAAACTGTTCCCATTGGTGGAAGGGTCAAGAACCAGAGGACACAGATTTAAGGTGATTGGCAGAAGAACCAGAGGCGACATGAGGAAAAACTTTTTAACGCAGTGAGTGGTTATGATCTGGAATACACGGCCTGACAGGGTGGTGGAGGCAGACTCAATTACGGCTTTCAAAAGGGAATTGGATAGGTACCTGCAGGAAAAAAAATTGCAGGGCTACGGGGAAAGGGGTCAGGGAGTGGGAATAGCTGAAGAGCTCCTGCAGAGAGCCTGCACGGACTCGACGGGCCGAATGCATTCTTTCTATGCTGTAACCATTCTATTATGATTCTATAATAATATAAAAGGCACTTTAGAATCTACACTATGGATTTGTTTGCAGAGCAGAAACTGTGTGAAAATTAATACTATGGAGTGAATGGCTCATTTTGATCAAATACTCTCAGTTATGTAAGGATCAATTAGTTGCACAAAACAAAACCTGTAATTTAATTGACGTAACAAAAGACAGTTTCACACCTCCGTTGTCTGAGGCCAGAACAGATGGTCTGGCTTGCAAGAGGCTTTTCATTTGCAAATGGTCTACTCACCTGACTGTGCTCAAAATGCACTATAATTATATCCTTCAATTTTTTCCGCAAGTTGGTGCCTATGCCAACATCTATAAAAGTTGCAAAGACAGTGCAGTCCAGCAATCAATGCTTTGGAAGGACCCTGACAGTGTCGGTGATTTTCGTCTCTCTACCACACCATTTAGCACCATGAGCAGGGCAGTAACGAGGTGGAAATAGTAAAAATAAACCAACTGCCTTTTGTTGTCCACCCATTCATAAAAGCTGCCTGATTTTTGTTCCATTGATTTAATGCCACTGGGTTCTAGAATGGGCAGACATTTCGCTCCTTCAGATCATCACCCAGGTGGTGAAGTTTAAAATTGTCTGCATTGTCTCTTTAACCTGGCTCTTTCTAGGTCTGCTGAATCAGACAGCACTCGCTGAAAGACGGATCTCATTTCTCCCAGGAGGCCACTGCATTTTATAGAACTGCTTTTGTTCCAAGAAATCTGCCACAATAATCAGCATGATTAATCCTGACATGTTTTGGTGTTTATCTGCCACATGAGCTGTACTCCAAAAACCCATGCAAGAACGTAAGAAATAGGAGCGGTCGGCCATGCGGCCCCTCGTGCCTACTGCACCATTCATGGCTGATCATCGACTTGAACTCCACTTACCTGGCCCTTGATTTCTCTAGACTCGAAAAATCTATCGATCTCAGCCTTGAATATACTCAGAGACTCAGCATTCACAACCCTTCCGGGTAGAGAATTCCAAAGATTCACAACGCTTCGAGTGAAGTGGATTGTGCTCGCCATGTTCACATACTGGTTTAATCCCTTTTCCTTCAATCACCTATCTAATCTATTCTTAAATGTTGACATGGTCTGCTTCAGTCACTAACTCTGGTCGATCATTCCACAGCCTTGCAATTTTTTGTGTAAAAACATTTCTCTTGCTCTCTGCCCTAAATCTCTTGCATTTCATCTTATATCTATGTCCCTTTATTCTAGACCTTGCAGCTATAGTAACAGTCCATTTCTATCTACCCTATCTCATCTCCGCATAATTTCAAACACCTTTATCAAATCGCCTGTAATCTCTTCTGATGAAAAGAGATGCAATTTTTTTAGCCTTTCTTTGTATTTGTATTTCCTTATACCATGCAACATTCTGGTGAATCCGCATTGCACCCTCTCTATTGCCTCAACATCCTTCCGATCGCGTTCAACCCAATACATAGTGGGTCAACTATGGTTTTATCAAGGTTTTATATAAATCCACCATTATATCTAAACTTTTATATGCTGACCATTTCCTTTTCTGTTTGACTTGAATTGCTATGCTTTTAGGTCATTATGTAAAATGTGACTGTCTTCCTACCTTTCAGCTCAAGTCATCAAGTGCGACACTAAAATGAGAGATAAATGTAAAGGGACAACTTGCAACAGGTATCTTTGTTACTTCCTACATCTGTATTATTTATGACTATTATTCTTGCATTTCCAATGTATGAATTTACAGGGTATTATTAAGACATGAATAACAACATTAATGTACATGATTAGAATTCAGCTACCGACAAATGCAATTTAGTAGACATCTCGTTCAGCATGTCTGTACTATACGAGGACTGGAGCAGCCAGTGTTGTAATGTGTTTGCTTCATGGGTTCTTTGCTTAAGAATTCATAGCAACACATTGCTATTAAGAACTAGTTGGTTTATTAACAAAGGTTTAACAATCACACTACACATTACCAGTTCTTCCACTAGGATCACAACTGCATGCCTCATCATGGATGACCAACTGACTGGAGTTTTATTGAGTCTTGTGAACTGTTGGCTAAGCCACTCACAATGCAACAGCTCTACAACTATTTTAGTTTACAGCGTCTCCAACAGTGCAGCACTCCCTCTGCACTGAAGTGTCAACTAGATTTTTGTGTTCAAGTGTCTGTAGTGGGATTTGAACCCATGACATTCTGACTCAGAAGCGAGAAGGCTACCCACTGAGCCATGGCTCATTTCTGGTCTACAAACCTGTGAGCGTACTCACAGGTGCATACATTACAAGTGTCACATAAAGACCTGCAATCTTGGAAAAAAAAATAATCAACTTGATGCTAAATACTTGAAATTGAGTAATCCCCATTGCATCTTGGTAGCCGGCAGCTATTCAATATGTTACATACATTCTGCAATAGCATTACCTGAAAGTTAAGAGAAGTTGCTTTAGAGGTTCATATCTAATCATTTGACTCAATTTTCATCCAACCTTTCCTGGATCATATTGTTACAGGATATAGCAACAATGTAAGGGATTCTCATGGAGACCCTGATGTAAAGGGTGTTGTCCTCTGATCAGTCATGTGATAAAATACACAATAATATAACTAGTGATGCTATGTCTGTCATTACCCTTTACTTTTTTATAAATCCCCTGGTTTAATATAATCATACACACACTCTTCCTTACATGTGACGCAAAGCTGCGCAGCAAAGCATGGCAGCCATATTGGCATTTGTGGTATAAGGAAAAAATTTGTCATTTTAGTGGAAGATACAAATTCCATAGCAAAACTCAAACCGAAAACTTGGAAATAGGTCAAACACATTTGAATCTGAATCTTTCAAGTGTGTTTTGTAACGTGTCCAATAATTCTGTTGTTTTCCACAATGTTGTGGCATTTCTATTTTTGTTTCACTGATACTAAACTTAAAAAAAATGACTACCAAGTAGTTGATGTTGCTATTTACTGCAGGTTTAAATGTCAAAGTTTTAAATTTGATCTGTTGTGCCAAAAGCATATCAATAGAAGTTGCTATGCAGGAGTTGAGGCCAGAAAGCGCACAGTGTTAAATAAGCAGTGAGAACACTTCCTCTAAGTAAATATTTTAAGTGTTTTTTTTGAACAGTTCAGATTTTGAAATTTATCTTCAAAATGTGCTGTGACCAGTTGATATTCAGGTGTTGTGCAGTTAGTGTAGTGATGTTGACTAATAGAATGCTTGTTGTTGATTAGGTACAAGTGCCCAAAGCATTGCCGATCCTCAAAGGCTAAAGTAATTGGAACACTCTATTATGAAACGGTAAGGACTGGGCTGTCTCTTAGCTTATTTAGATATGTTGAGCTCCATTGCCTCAAAGATCCACAGAGGTCCGTTTCCCGGCGTAAATTCGTGGATGTGCCTGCACTTGTCAGCTACCCTCACCAAGGCTTTCGGGGTTACGGGTGGGGACCAGGAGAAGCAAGCCTTTGATGGATGGGGGAGCAGGGGGAGCATCTGTAGTAACCCCCAGCAGAGGCGACACGTGTAACTAGATTGGGTGGGGGGGGTGGTGGGGGGGGCTGGTGCCAGTCTCCTACTCTCACCCCCCGCCCCTCCAAGAAATAAATATATCTTGGCCTTCCCCCTCCTCCCTTCATTTGCAAGAGGGCAACTTTAAAAAAAAATAGTCATCCTCTTCAGAGGTCCAGACCTCAACTCGGGCCTGGAACTCTAGGTGAGCTGCACTTCTGCAGGGGTCGGGGAGGTATGCCTAGTGATGCTGAAGCTACACCCACTCCCAACTGAGGGTCACGGTGTGGGAACTCCCCCTGTTCGGAGTCCCTTCCTTCCCTGATGACCTTTCAGGGACAGGCAGAAGCTGTGTTCGTACTACGCTGACCTGCAGTCTCCGACTTAAGGCCGGGAATCCTAGCCGAGTTTGTAGCATTCCGGCGGCTCACGTGGGAGTTTGTTAGAACTATCGTGGATTTAAAAAAAAAAAAATTTGTTCATGGGATGTGGGCATCACTGGCAAGGCCAGCATTTATTGCCCATAACTAATTGCCCTCGAGAAGGTGGTGAGCCGCCTTACATAAGAACATAAGAAATAGGAGCAGGAGTAGGCCATACGGCCCCTCGAGCCTGCTCCGCCATTTAATACGATCATGACTGATCTGATCATGGACTCGGGTCCACTTGCACCGCTGCAGTCCGTGTGGTGAAGGTACTCCCACAGTGCTGTCAGGGAGGCAGTTCCAGGATTTTGACCCAGCGATGATGAAGAAACGGCGACATATTTCCAAGTCAGGATGGTGTGTGACTTGGAGGGGCCTGTCACTTTCTCATGCTTTGTCAAATAGTGCAGCAGACGTATAATAAATGTATTTTGCCTCTTTATAGCAATCCAGTATTTGCCGGGCAGCGGTCCACCAAGGGATTATCAGAAATGAAGAAGGTGGAATTGTGGATATCACTCGGAAAGGAAAAATCCCATTTTTTGTCAAGTCTACAAGAAATTCTATTCAATCTATAAGGTGAGAGCTTCTCCTGTCTGGGTAAAAGTATTCAATTCTAAGGAGACATTTTCCCTATTTATTGACTTTGATACGGCAGTAAAATCTTAATGGTTAAGCTCAAATTAACCAGCGTTAACTCGGTTTTTTAATTTTCCTAAACTTTCATGAGTAAAAATGTAAATTATAATTCTAAAATAAAATGGATTAGGATTACTGCTTATGTGTAGGATAAGCACCAACATGGACTGGTTTCCATGTTGTCATTTCTATGTATGTTATGTAATTGCTTGCCACAGTGTATTAATTTGTTGGCTGTCAATGTATGCAGTCTAGACGGGAATGGTAAAAATAAGCGTGTGTGCACCTTGATCCAATTTCCATCGATGTGAGAAGTGAGTATAAAGTGTGGTACGACAGGGCACTAACTGGAGAAACTTACTTTGAGAGGTCACAGGACAATAGTTCTTGCATCCCATCGTCATGGGACTAATACAGAGTCGAGAAGAAAATAAAACTTTGCTCTTTCACTCAAATGGGACACCATTGGTAACCAAATCAACACTTAAATCCACGAGGTTGTGCCATTCTCCCGACCTCTTGCCATAATGTCAAGAGGAGAAAATTCCAGGAAATCTGGGTAAATGATTGCTTTTTGCCGATTACGCCGTTTCTCCGGGAATTCTGCCAATCTCCGGAGAACCTCCATGGAAATGTCAAGCAATTATGTAGAACATTTCTGGGCATGTGGTCACTGAGTTGATTAATCATACAAATGTGGCTAATAAAGCTGGAAAATATCAATAACTCAGGCATGGCAATTGCTCCATTTTAGTTATCCTTTTGTTACAGGTTTACACGCCCTTCTCACACTCTCACTCTCTCCTCACTCTCTCCTCACTCTCTCCTCACTCTCTCCTCACACTCTCACGCCCACTCTCACGCCCACTCTCACGCCCACTCGCACGCCCTCATTCTCGCCCTCACTCTCGCCCTCACTCTCGCCCTCACTCTCGCCCTCACTCTCGCCCTCACTCTCGCCCTCACTCTCGCCCTCACTCTCGCCATCACACTCAACCTCACACACTCTCTCACTCACTCTCACACTCACACTCACATTCACACTCTCACTCTCACTCTCACTCTCACTCTCACTCTCACTCTCACTCTCTCACTCTCACTCTCACTCTCACTCTCACTCTCACTCTCACTCTCACTCTCAATGCGAAGTGTATGAAGATAGAGTACGTGTGTACTATTAATCGGTTTGTTATTAGCTAACAGTGATTTTCTTGGCAATAACAATTTACCGGGAGGCAGAATAACGGAAGTGTAGATGAGAGTAGTCCGCACTGGATTCAATGGTGTTTGATTTTTTTTGTTGCGTTCCAACATGGTACATGATATCTGATTAATTGATAGGTAGGAATCATGGTATTAGTTGTAATAACTGTGTTATTCAAAAACAATCACTGATCTTCGATTTAACTTGAATGATATTTATTTACAGCAAGTTCAAGCCAGCCAATGGATTTAGTGTTTCCAAAGTGACCAGTAAGTTTATTTCTTCAAATTTTAATATGTTTCAAAAAGTTTATTGTGTATAACCAGGCTTCCTTCACTTGAAGTGGTGTCATTGTACTGAATTTAATTATATGTTTTTATCTTACCAGCTCAGACAGTTGACTGCTATACTACAGTGGCTGAACTGTGTCCATTCAGAAAGCCAGCTACGCATTGTCCCAGGTAAGACAGTTACAATGCTCATTAATTATTCTTCCCCAAAAACTCAGATTAACATTATAGATTGTTATGAAGATATGTTATGAAAAACATCATTGGAACTAACAGATTATGTGGTTATGCTTTGTTAAAACAGTCGGCTTTTTATACTGGAGATTTAAATTTAGTTCCAAACCATGGGTTTCTACCTCAGCAACTGTACAGGCAGGTGTTAGAAACAATGAAAGTCCCTTGCAATGCCAATGTGGCATTGTGAAGCTTGGATTGACAGTAATGAGGAGGATTATCTGTATTTCATTTACTCCCTATTGTATTTGAAAGTGCTCAGTGTTAATAATGTCATGATCAAGAATAGTCAGTGTACTCTTCTCTTATCCAATGAAAACAACTTTCTTTCTCTCACACTCACACATGCTGCCACTCCCACACAATGAAAGTGAACTAAATCTGACCAGAACACTTTGGCTGCAGATGAATAGTCCTTCTTTATAACTCACTTCCCAGCATTAGCCACAGAAAACTACACTGCTTAGAACAGATTATCTATTCCCATCTTCCTGCAGAATCTATTTGTGCTCTTTATCATTTAGTATTTCTACTCAAAGCTGAGCACACCACCTTCCTCCATTGTATCTTCCCGCTCTGTGGGATTGCCCTTGTGTGGTTCCACTTCTGCCTAACTGAACACAGCCAGTGCATCTCCAGCAATGGCTTCTCTTGTCGTCCTCCACCCTGCCCTCCTCCCGCCACACTGTCACCTCGGGAGCCCCTCAAGGGTCTACCTATGCCCCCCTCCTCTTCAGCATTTTCAAGCAATTGCAGGGTTAGCTTCCATATGTATGCTGATGGCAGCCAGCTGTACTTCTCTACCACCGCTCCCAACCGCACAACATCCTCCATGCTGTCACATTGCCTGTCACAAGTCACAGCTTCCTCCAACTGAACATCAGGAAGATCAAAGCTCCCAACATAAATTCTCCTTTGCCACCGATTCCATCCCTTGACACTCCTATTGACTTGTTGAGCTTCAAACCCACGTCCTATCCATCACTAAAACTGCCTATTCCCAACATTTCCCACCTCCACCCTACCTTAGCCCTTCCACTTATCTTCGCTTTGGTCACCTCTATTTGGTTACTCCAAAGCCCTTTTCGTTGTCCATAAACTCCAACTTGTCCAATGTACAGCCGACTGTACCCTGTCCTGTACTCAGTCCCACTCATTCCTCATCCTTATCTTTGTTGACCTGCACAGGCTCCCTGTCCCCTAATATATCAAAACTCATCTTAATCTTCAAATCCCTCCATGGCCTTGCCCTTACATATCTCTGCAACCTCCTCCAGCGATATTATCCCCTCCCACAGTCTTCAATCCTCTGACTCTGTCTTTTGGTGTGTGCCTTCTTCCCTTTGTCCCACAATTGATGATGGTGCTTTCGGCACCCTCCGCCCCACTCTCTGCAAATCCCTCCCTGGATCCCTTCCCACTCCACTTCTCTCTTCTTGAAAATATTTCAGAATACCCATCTTTCTTATCAACATTTTGCTCATCCCCCAATAATATCTTTCCCTTAAAGGCTAGGCATCCATTTTCCATTGATCAAGCGCCTTGGGGTGTTTGGTACATTAAGAGCGCTACATCGATACAGGTTGTTGTGGCCGAGGCCTCAATCACTAAGTTATACTTGGGTGTGTCATTGCCACCGTGAACACTGCCACCCCGGGAGCTAAGCCACAAACTGTAGTTTGAGTGTAATATAAAAGTCAGACTGGCACTAGCCCTTTTTCGGGTCTTCATTGTAATATATACTTTACCAAAACCTTGTTTCCACCTTACACTTTCTGTTATTTATTTTACGCTGTCCTACTCTAGCTGATCTCTTTTAAACACTGGATTCAAGACTGCTCATATGCAATTAATTTGAAGAATTTTGATATTACTCATTATATTTGAAATGACAAGCTTGTACTGATTAACCTATAATTAATTTCTATGATAAATATTTTATTGTGGACTTTACAAATGATAGACTAATTTCTTTGATTCATAGAATTAACTGCCCACCAAACTGTTTGGAGGAGTTTCCCTTCTGGGCACGGGTCATCGGTAACTACATTTATTCTGATGTAAGTGTATTTTCCTTTCTGTGATTGTCGTGCATTATATAGGTCCTGTTAGCAGAAGTAAATGTTTGGATCAACATTACTGGGAATGGAAGCACTTTTTACAATATAACAGCAGCGCGGAGAATAGAAGTCAAGATCCCACCTTTGTGGGACGGATAGTGCAGCTTGTGTTCTCAATGTTTGACACTAATCCAATATAACATCCCACGAGCAAAGAAAAACCGTTTGTCTGCACAAAAGGTTTCACTGAACATATGTTGTTTCATTATGTACTATACTTTCACTAATGTCATAACAGTAGTTCTAAATGCTGGATAACAGCAATGAGAAAAGGGAAAGCCAGAACAGGAAATTCTTGTTGCGGTGACTATATGCAACACAGAAAGCTTGAAGCCTTCAGGGGGGTTAAACTCTTTCTCAGTTTTGTTTTCTATGTGATGGCCAATTGTGGTTTTGATGCTGGTTCATTCCAGCAGATGGTGTTCTGTTTTCTAGACCCCGTTGTGCTGATTTTGCTGTTAGAACCAATTTTCAGAGCAGAACAAACCTGAAGTTATTGAGCATAGTTCTTCACTGATAGCTACATCCAAAACAGATTAGATAATTATTATTGACTGGTTGGTACAATGGATTTGGACAGTACTCTCTCTTCGCTAGGCTTCTGGCTTTGAATGTATAATCCCTCATTGTGAAATGAGAAAGGAAATATGACAGAAAAAAAGATCTCTGAGAATGAATATAAAGTGAAAATAAAAGACAGTGAATAAAAGAAAACAATCACTTTGCAGGCATGAGGAGAAGAGAGAATCATTGAACAAGTTGATTCAAACCAACATGTAAAGTGAAGTGTTTATGTAAAGTATCCCTTAGTTCTCCGTAATTGTAGGGATTGGGCTCAACAATCACAACGCAAGGCTGTAGAAGCAACAAAGCCAGGAAAAGCTCATTAGAGAATAGGATGATTACTAGTGAAGCCTTTCAGAGTGGAAATCGACATAGCAAATTCAGAATTTAATGGGTATCTATTTGGGCAGTAATGCTAAGGCTTTGATTTAATAATTGCATTTATTGAACTTCTATCCAAATTTCTATAATCTCTCCATCAGAATTTGTATCAATTCCTTTTTGCAACATTGATGGAATGTTGTGATTTATTCTCTGGTAGCTCTGAGTTTAGAAGCAATCAAGTTGAAACCCAGAATTCAGGATTTAGCACATTGTCTCACATGCCTATTAAAGAAAAATAGACTATCAGAAATGTTAATAAAACAATTGGTTGAAAGTGGAATCCACTATGGAGGGTTATATACTCTGATAATGTCAGCAGGGTCAGCAGAGGGACAACTATGGTGGCACAGGGCCTCAACTGTAGACTCTAAACTGTAGAAGTTCCCAGAATTAATTTGTTGTGTTCCACTTAATGAACAGCTTTTACAGGACTTGCCTAATTATGTGTCAGAACACATTACTGATCTAGAAAGAGATGAAATGAATGAAGTAGGACACGCAATGAATAGCGGTGGTTTGCCAAAAAAAAATCATCCAGCAATGTCAGACGGAACAACTGGGATCTGAAAGGGAGAGGAAGGATAATTGGGCTGAAAACGAGCTTGTGTGACTGGAAGGAGAAAGAAGGAATGAGAGACGGCAATAAATGTTTCATATGGACAGACTATGGTAGCATAAGCATTGCTATAAAGGAGAGAGAAGGATGTAACGATGAGGAAAGAATTGGAGATGTAGTGTATGAGTGGGGGAGATGGGTGATAACATTTATGGGAGAGAGGTGAGCCAAAGTTCGTACTGTCGTTTGCTGAAGTTCACGCTGCGACAAAAAATGTTGCTGGAATAATAGTGTTTGATTAATAAGGAAATTAACCTGCACGCTACATACATTTTAAATATTCGTTTTCCTGTAAACATCTTGTTAGCTTTTATCCATCACTTAGAGATGAATTCCCGTACTTCTTGTTGTACAGTGCCTTGACAAAAATAATGTACACATCCTTAACAGTGAAATACTTCTTCACAATAGTAAAACAACAGCAACTTGTATTTATATAGCGCGTTTATCGTAGTAAAATGTTCCAAGGTGCTTCACAGGAGAATTATGAGATAAAAAATTTGACACTGAGCCGCATAAGTAGAAAGTAGAGCAGGTGACCAGCAGCTTGGTTAAAGAGGTAAGTTTTAAGGAGCAACTTGAAGGAGGAAAGGGAGGCGGTGAGATTTAGGCAGTGAGTTCCCGAGCTTGGGGCCTAGGCAACAGAAGGCTCGGCCACCAATGGTTGAACGATTATAATCAGGGATGCTCATGAGGGCAGAATTCGAGGAGCACAGACATCTTGGGGGGCGGGGGGTGGTGTTGTGGGGCTGGAGGAGATTACAGAGATAGAGAGGGGCAAGGCCATGGAGGGATTTGAAAATAAGGATGAGAATTTTGAAATCAAATTTGAAATACAGTGTTGTTAATGGTCAAGTTTTTATTCTGTCATGTTTGTGCAGTATACAAGGCTAGATACCTTCATGATTGCACATTGTATAGTGGTGCATAATGGATATACAAATGAGAAAGTGTTAGTGACTATTTTTTCCTAGAAGCACTTTTTTTGGCATAAAGTTCAGCTGAACAAATTAAATCATTATCTCACTTAACTTTGCGCTGGTCACACATCATACGACATGTATGGATGAGGAAAGCCATTAGTCCCATTTAAATTCATCCATCCAAAGAGACCCTAAAGTTCGGCCACTGCAACACCTAAATGGTTCCTAAATAATTCCAGGGTATTCACTGGCTCATCTGGAAATGTATTCTATACATTCATCATTCTGTGTGTAGAAGAATTTCCTGATGTCATTCCTAAATTTACATTTTATTAATTTGAAGCTGTGCATCCTTGTCCTAATTTAAAGTTAAATTCCAGATTTATTTCTACCATTCATAAAATTACATGGAAATGACAGCGTAGAAACAGGTTATTCAGCCCATCTGGTCTTTGCCGGTGTTTATGCTCCACACAAGCCTCCTTTTACCCTACTTAATATCACCTTATCAGAATAACCGTCTATTCCTTTTCCCTCATGTACTTATCTAGCTTAACCTTAAATGTATCTATGCTAGATGCCTCAACTGCTCGCTGTGGTAGCAAGTTCCACATTCTAAACAATCTTTGGGTAAAGAAGATTCTTCAGAATTTGCCATTTGATTTCTTTTGAATTCCTTCTAGGATTTATTAGTGACTATTCCCTGCACTATTTTATGTACCTCTATAAGGTCCTCTCTCAGACACCTCCTTTCCGGACTGAAAAACTAAAGTATCTTAGACTCATGATACTAGGGATCAGCCTTGTGGCTCCTCCCTCTACTGTCTTCAGTGCTTCAATGACTTCCTTGTGTCACAGTGACCAGAACTGGACACAGTACTCGCAGTGTGGTCTGTCACGAGCACTGTACATTTGATCGTGGATTTCTCTGACTTAATTTGGCCAAGTAGTCCCAACATTTGTTAATTGCTGTGCATTGATTGGACAGATTAAGCATGTTTGAACTTTTCGATTGGCCAAATTGATGTGTTTACCTACAATCTGGATGAGCTAGTGTGAATTGGGAAAATTCCAAGCCCAGGTTTTTTTTTAAAAAAAGGACTTCATGCCTTTTACAGTTGTTAAATCACCATTGTGTCTGCTGTTACATCCTGTTCACAAGCAGGATAAGTCTCCATTTCACTCTGTTCAATACTATTTTTCTCTATATTACACAGTGAGTGAGCGTACATGTTAACTTTATGAAACTGCACTAGTAAATGTGTTCTAAATGAGCAATAAAACAAAGTAACTGTACCTGCATGTACGTCATTCTCCTGCATTTAATGCAACATTTTAAATTAGATCATTTTAATGATCCCAGATTAAGGGAGCAATGCTATATAAGATTAACATCAAAATGGGATTGTCCCTTTGTGTAACAGCTAAGCCAAGAGCTTGAGTTCAAATTCAATCCATTTTGTCGTACGAATTCTATGTAGTTCTTGGGGAAAGGGCCTGGATGTGATAAATCTTTGTGACTCTTCAACGAACCAGGTTCTGCGAATGTATGGAGACACTGTGTGACTATGACTAAAGTAAACGCATTCCTGCACATCTCCAGAGTGCTTTGCTATGCCCAATGGCAGTAAATCGCGGCTGACAGATGGAGCATTGCCAACTAATGAGTACAGCTTCTTCACCAGTGTCCAAGATAGAAAAAGAACAATAAGACATTAATGTTGTCTAGCCTGAGTGTAATAAAAAAATTTTTAAGAATACAACCAGTTCTTTTCATGCAGAACATGCAGGTCTATGTCATAATGACCGAAGACTATGGTTGCTTTATTGTTTTGTTATTCGGAAACTTGATTGTTCTGTAGTGTTCTCTATTGAAGTAAATTTGTGACATAAAAACAAATTTATTTGGCTGGATTATGATCACAGGGGTAAAGAAATGTTTCCTATTGCTAAATTCCTAAGTGGTAGTGATAACAGGAATTGTGAATTGTGGCAGATGCAGCAGGAGCGGCGAGGTCCGGACGAAGGAGCGACAAGAGATTGTAGAGGGATGTGATCGGGGCCCAGGAGAGGCGAGGGCCCAGAGGCAGCACGGGCCAGCCCACACTGCGATATGTGTGCGCACTAGACCCATGCAGCAGAGCAGGTCTCCAGTTATCTTGGCTAACCCTTGCCACTGGACCAAGACCTCGCTCTGTCAAACCCGTGTGGTGGCTGGTGTGCAACAGTCACCACACGTTAAAAAAAAATCCACGTACAGGCATCTTCCACCCTTCAATATGTAGTTCAGGACCTGGAATATTAGGTCCTTTATTGAAACGCCTGTGAATTCATCCTTTTTTGCCGTGGAAACAAGTCATCCTCATTTCGAGGGACTGCCTATGATGATGATGTGACTTTATATTTAAACTGGGATATTTTGACCGTATTCATGAATACTTGAATTTGGAAATGGCGTTTGAAAACACCTGCATCTTTAACCCGCCCCTGAATCAGCTGTGCCCCAGCTCTTGTCCCTTCAGTTTTACGCACCTATCTCCTTTGGTGACATCATCTGCAGGCATTTGGTCAGTTTCCACATGTATGCTCATGGCACCCAGCTCTACTTCTCCAGCACCACCCAGTCTTCATGTTCACCACTGCACTGTTTGACTGCTTGTCCAACATCAAGTCAAGCATCCAAAATTCTGCTGTTCACATCCTGTCCCATACCAAGTCTGAGTCCCTTCTCAGTCCTGTGTTTGCCCACTGGTTCCCCATTCCCTAACTCATCAAATTCAAAATCTTTGTTCTGCTCTACGAATTGCTTCACAACCAGACCTTTCCTTAATGCCATAACCTTCTCCAACCAACACAATAACAACTTGCATTTACATAGCAACTTTAACTTCATAAAACATCCAAAGGTGCAGCATTGAGAACACTCCACTCTTTCAATTATCATCTCTTCTATATTGGCTCCTCTCTTTCCTCCATATTCAGTTGCAGATCCTTTAGCTGTCTTGGCTCCACACTCTGGAACAGTCCCCCTATACACCTCTGTTTTGCTACTGTTCACTCCTCCTTCAAAGGCCTTTTCGAAACCTATCGCTTTGGCCATGCTTTTAGTCATTTTCCCTAACTCTTCCAATATCGCAAGGTTTCCTATTGGGAATGATTTACTGCGGTAAAGATGCTATATAGATGTAAGTTGTTTAACAACGTAATTGTGTGCATCTTAGAGGGACAATTATATTTTTCATATCCTGGCCTTAGCTGGGAGGGGTAGGGAGGGAGAACCAGCAAGTGGTTGCTATCGGCGGCAAAAGAAGTCTAGTGAGCTGAGACCATCTAAGGCTGAGATCGATAGATGTTTCGACTCTAGAGGAATAAAGGGATAGTGCAGGAAAGTGGAGTTGAGGTCGAAGATCAGCCTTGATCTTATTGAATGGCAGAGTAGGCTCGAGGGGCTGAATGGCCTACTCCTGCTCACAATTCTTATGTTCTTGTTGACCTAGCAGGGAGTAAATAAATCTCTGATCCCTGCCCATCTAATTGTAAGAGGATGAAAAGTATGATCCTTATTGTTTAGCATATGTGGTGCGGGTCGGGGTGGGGGTTCTGATTTCACTTGACTCATGGCAGAGTATAGGTCTGTTTACCAGTGGTCTAATTAATTGAGCTCTGTCTGTATCCAATCCCTATTGGTATAATGGTGAACATGTACTTACACTTTTAGGCATTTTATTGGATAATGGCAAAGAAGAGTCTGGGTCCCCAGTTTCTTTCGGGAGAATTATGTATTATCCTATGGGATCAGGATTAGTCGTTGGATTTAGATTTTGTAGAAAATCAAATTTTAAGAGTTCCAAATTCCAAACCCAAAAGCTTACCTCAACTAAAATAGCTACAGTGGTTTGTTTCTTCTGCCTTTTGTGATCAATGAGCTGTTATGTGCACTGGGAGCACCTTTAACAATTTAACTGGCAATGTGCTTCCTTTCTGATCAGAATCATATGGCAGGCATAATATAAATGGATTAGAATGTATATTAATAGCAACGGTGGTCAGCCCCCAGCCAGACTCTCACTGTTCACGGTAGGCAGCGGAAGGACTCCAGATGTATAAAAACTATTTTAATGCACACAAGAGGAAGCCTAAACAAATTAATTGAGCTGGCAACCTGGTAGCGCAGCAGTTTAACAGAGCTTGCATGCTGTGGGTTTGAGCTCTGCAACCGTTGACTTGCCATTAGTTAGCTCTTGCGGTTCTTGACACTGCATGGTACACTTATGGTGCCGTGGGTCAGCTGGGATCTAACACAGAGTTTGGGGAGGGAGTTATGCCCATTGTCCTTACAGTAAGATAATGGCCCAGACATTGCGGTCGGAGGCGTTCTGCGGGCGGATGCCTTTGACCAAATCTTTTTTAACGAAAGTACCTGGCGGCTCCGGAGGAACAAACACTTGCGCTCCGAGGCCTACCTGCACAGTCCAGCGGAGGGGCCCTCGTATTCCAGGAGCGTATGTGCAGCCTGGGATCACATGGGCTGGACCAACCAATGAAAATGGCGTATCCCCATTCATAGTTTTCTATGGATGGGGATACCCCAAAAACACAAACATTTAAAATAAATAAAAACACTTCACATATTTAAAATTAATTGAAATTGAATTTAATTAAATGTTTTAGACAAAAAATAATATTTTTGATTTAAAAAAAAAAAAAATGTTTTAATAGGGGTAAAAAAAAAATATTATTGATAACATTTTATTTTTCTCTCTTTTAAAACGCTTACGCTGGTAAAAGCAGGCCGTACGCTGGGCAAGAGCTGGGCAAATAGCCCAAATCTCTGCCTGCGAATGCCCTTCTCCCGGGGATGTGTTGAACTATCAAAAGACATTTTGACAGTTTGCAAGTGCTGGTATCGCGCGCTGAGATCTGGCACCTGCGGGGCATCTACAGGTGCGTGCGCACATCGTACACGCCCGAAGAGACCGTGATTTTTGGACCAATGTTTGGAAAGGACCTATTAGCAAATGGTGAGCCGTCTAGGAAGGGCGGCTTAATTTGATTTGGTCCAGGCCTATCACAATAGAATCTATCAATACCCAGGAAAAGTATTATTCCCTTTAACTCAATGGCAATGGCAAAAGGTGACATGGTGTTAACCTAAGCCTCTTTCCTGTGTTCCTTACATCATCACAACACAGAAAAATAACCGACACCTCTTCAAGTTAGAATGAGGAAACCTCAGTTTTCTTTTCCTCCCCCTCATTCTACTAGCCAAGGTTAAGAGGGATGAGTGGTTTTTCCTTCTAATTGTTGGTACCACCCCAACCACTCAGTCCAGGTTGTAAACTGAGCTGAGAGGATTAGTGGTAGAATAGTATTTTTGAAAAAGCAAACTTGTTGCCGGAACTGAGATTAGAATTTACATTTAAATGCAGACTGAGCGAATGAAAATCACCATCCATTTTACACCAAAACTGATTAAAAAAAAATCTTTCCCTACTCAGTTAATAATGAAACAGATATGTATTATGAATCTTTGGAATTCTCTACCCCAGAGAGCTGTGGAGGCTGGGTCATTGAATATATTTAAGGTGGAGATAGACAGATTTTTGAATGATAAGGGAGTCAAGGGTTATGGGGAGTGAGCGGCGAAGTGGTGTTCAAGCCAGGATCAGATCAGCCATGATATTGAATGGCGGAGCAGGCTCGAGGGGCCAAATGGCCTATTCCTGCCCCTAATTCTTATGTCCTTGAAGGCAAACAGCACTAAGGACATTTTGTTCCCGAGAGTCCATTCTAATATAACGGCTCGTTTTATCATTGCCATATATAGACGGAATGTCTAACTGCAAATGTTGCCCAGAATTGAGCTGCACAGAGCACTGAAGGATTGAAATCATTTTTCTGCTAATCTTCCAGAGATCCAGTATCTGTCGAACAGCGGTACATGCTGGTGTGATTAAGAACCACATTGGCGGACTTGTAGATGTGAAGCCCGTGGAGAAGAAGAACCGATACGTAGGAGCCTCCAAAAATGGAATTCAGTCAGAGAGGTAAGTGTCAGAAAAGGGAAGAAAGACTTGTTATTGGCCATCTCGCCCTGTTGCAAGTATGGCTGTTGTCAGATGGTGAGGTGGCTGTTGAGACTTGTCAGCTGGAGCAGGCTGAGGTGAGAGGAAATATTTGGGGAGAAATATTCTTTTGCTAAAGAAACAAAATGAAATGAACTAGTAGATAGTGTGCAGTCCTGGTTTCCTGGATCATTCCAATCTTGGTTGAAGCTTCATATGTAAATCTGGTTTGAACAATTCCAGATAGTTTGAATTTTATTACAGCCTGATTATAAGTCTGGTTATAAATAACTTTTGTTTTGGGGAGGGGAAGTGTTTGACCTGACTGCATTAATTGTGTAGGTCGTTAAATTGCAGAAGTGTTGTGCTGTCATAGTGTTCTTTATTTACATATTATCCCCAGATCGGGGATTCTGTTCAATAAATGGGAAGTGATTTTATATATTAGGAACGTATGCTTGGATATGACATCCAGTGGTCTGGAGTTGACTTAACTCGGTCATAAAGCAACCTTCATTTATATAAAATTGCATTTGTAGAATTTTATGTAAAAGATGGTTTTCATGAATTTCTATCCTTTTCCCCCACTGCCACTGAGTTTCGTTCTTCAATCAGAAGTGCAGGGAGGTGAAGTCACACACATCCACCTCCCTTCGCTGCTGGAACACTATGGGTGTGGGGCTATTTTTGAAAGGACTATTCCCCTCCGTTTCCAAGGTGGATTGCTGTGCTGCTCAGCAGGGAACTGATGAGAATCGCACCTGGAGGGTTTTGAAATGTTGGTGTTCTTTGATTACCTGGGCTGAAATCTCAGCATTCTGCTACAAGAGCTGATCAAATGACCATGAATGTCATTCTCTTATTAAGCATTACACTCTCAAAACACCGGATGTTTTTTCAGAACTTTAAGGACTGGGAAACAAATGCCAGCTGTCTTTCAGCAGTTGATAGAAAAGGTAGCGATTGGCGAACAATGAAACACTTCATGTATTTTTTTTAAAATTTGCTCAATATGGATCTAATTTCAGCTTTTTAATGGCTACATAATAAATCGGGGCGAAGGTTTCAGGAGTGAAAAGTTTTTTAAAAAATTGATTTTGGTGCCAATTTTAATATTATTTATGCCCCAGGAATGGGCACTGATGGGCATAAAGGATTTTGTTGTTCTTGTTTCTGATGGGGCTTGGGCCAGGTGGCAGGAACCACCATCTGAAACGGGCGGGAGTTCCCTTTAAATATGGATATAGGATGGGAACGCCCTACTTGCAGTTTTTTGATGTTTGTGCATGTAGGAATTCTTGTAAACAAAGATGAAGGTGTATAGATGTGTCGAGGGCAGCGGCGCAAATCGGGAACGAGGGAATAGTGAATGAGCAACCCGTTTTACATCCCGCCCAATTTATTTTTCCATTCAAGTCTTATTTATAAAAACCCATTCTTGACCTTGAATTTCTTCGGACTTTCTGCCACAGCACCTCTGTAACTTCTCCAGAAGTGCGTATAAAACTCCCTTTACACGCATAAATGGGCTTCCACGCCACTTCAGCTAGTGACTCAGCTGGTAGCACCCTTGCCTCTGAGTCAGAAGGTCCTGTGTTCAAGTCCTAAAGACTTGAGCACAAAAATCTAGGCTGACACTCCAGTGCAATACTCCCTTCACTGTTGGAGGTGTTGTCTTTTGGATGATACTTTAAACTGAGGCCCTGTCTGCTCTCGCAGTTGGAGGTAAAAGATTCCATGGCACTATTTCGAAGAGGAGCAAGGGAGGTTATCCCCGGTGTCCTGGCCAATATTTATCCCTCAATCAACATCATAAAAACAGATTATCTGGTCATTATCACATTGCTGTTTGTGGGAGCTTGCTGTGTGCAAATTAGCTGCCATGTTTCCTACATAACAACAGTGACTACATTTCAAAAAGTACTTCGATGGCTGTAAAGCGCTTTGGTACACGCTGATCATGAAAAGCGCTATATAAATGCTTGTCTGTCCTATTGTTTCTACTGCAAAGTTGCTGTGGTTCAGCGGCAGAAAGTCCACTATATTTAGAGACATTACACTCGATGCTGGCATGACACTGATCATCTCTGTCATTTGTTTTCTTGCAGTATAAAAAACCCTCATGATGGGAAAGCCTTCAGAGTATTTGCGGTGGCGTGAGTGAGAAAACAATTGGGACAGAACTATTCTGGGTTTACCAGATTGGTTACCGAGGGCAGGAAGCACTAGCATAAGAAACATTAACAAAAACTGTGCACACTTGACAAAAGCGATCATCTGCATCAAAAGAAAAATTAAATAACGTTCTCAGACTACAAATCTTGCATCTCATCTGCCAAAAAAAAAGGATTCTGGTTTGAACATTCCTATCATTTTTGTATATAATAAATTTAATATTTCGTTTAAAGGCAGAAATATAATTATTTACAGCAGTGCTGGTAAGTCTATAAGTTAAGTTGCTCCATATTAATATAGTTAAGCATTTACTCTTGGTTTGATATATATTTCAGTGCAATCTATTGGAATTAGTGTGTGTGTCTCTCTTACATTTATTTGCTTCACTGCAAACTGGCAAAGCACCATGTGCGTACATTTTAGGAAATACATTCTAGAGAACAGTTAAAGCCTAAGCCTTCAGGACTTCATGAAGGTATTGAAGTCATGGCAGCTTTTCTTTTAGCTGGAAGCGAACATGGGTTTGAAGGCTAGTAAATATTGGTGGACATCCAGGTTAATCTACCAAATGCTGCTGTCATTTGCACAACAAAACAATGGTGCCTTTTCTTTGAAGATACCTGGAGCCTGGGGTTTCACCTCAAAAGTTATTAGCATGGCATTTGGCTTGAATGCTTTGAAGTGAAAAATATCCATTTTGTGCGAAAGGTCTCATGTGACTGTTACATTCTAATGTATGCAAAATTCCGTTTTCGTTCTTTGTTCCCAGAAACGATATCCTTGCACTTACATCTGAATGTGTAGATTCTTTTTCTATAGTTATGTCCCCACCCACCCCCACCCCATCAGATGTCCACAGGCTCATTCTTGAACTTGCCAACTACAAGGTCATTCCACGAGCAAAATCATGGCCATGGTGCATGACTTGAGACAAAAGGAAGGAATTTGTGTATTTGATACAAATTACAGTGGACAAGGAATGAGTTACACAGATGTTTAGGTGGTGCCTCATTGTGTTGGAGTTTGTAAGCGCCCTGTGGCTGTGCCATTCGTGTAAATACTGACTCAAGCGATGTGAGCACCACACACAGCGCTGTATTTCACCCATGTTTGTCCAATATGCTTCATATGAACTTGATTAAAAGATAAACTAAACCTCAGTGAAATAATTTCTTTCACAGCAAACATGTCATAATTCCTCTTTCATTTAATTACTCCCAGTGCTTGCCAGAAATGTCCTGTTTCTCATGTCACAGCACATTTTGCTCATTTATTTTAGACCACATGACCATGTCGTACCATTTTCCTGTTGAGAATTATGGGTAATTGATGTCCTGGTAGATGTAACAGTTCAGGGGCATTACTGAAACTATTGTCATGGTTGGAAGGCTGGGAGTTCGGGAGAGATAGGAGGAATTTTATTTCAAAACCATGTCCTCAGTCACACCAGTAAGTCATAGAAAAATATATGATGGCAATGAGGTGACAAACTCACTCATTATTTAAATGAATAATGGATTAGATTAGAGTAATGTATTGGATTCACCACTAGTTTAGTTTTCTTTTAATTTTTCAATGCAAAATGTTTTTTTCCTTCTCTATTGCATACCTGCAAACCATCAGAGATCTGGAAGATGTTTCCAGAATTAATTTTTGCATGTGCAACTTCGAATTATATTATTAAATATAATTTATTTTGCTGCATCGGGCCAACAGGGATGAGGATAGCTGCTCAACCACTTTGATTTTTGTTATGGCATTATATTATATATATATATATTATATATATAAAACTATATAGACTTACAACCATCATCAACTATTTTTAATACATTATAAAATTGAGTGCATTATTTCACAATAAAATTATATTTCTGTCAGTTGACCCCATTGCATTAGAGTTGTACGTTTTTCAACCTCTCCCTGTCATACGAGGTGGAACTGAATGGAAATATTTGTTGGCTGTGATGACAAAAGTAATTTCAAACCGATCAGAACGCTCTCGAAGGATAAACCAAAATGAAATTGTGTATATTATAAAATGAAACTGTGGTAGGGAGCTCAAGACATCTGGTTACATAAACTACATTGCCACATTTATGTCATCAAATCCACTTCAATGTGCACAGCTTTCTAACATACTCCCAAGCAGTGCCATTCTCTGTTTAGAACACTCTGTCCATTACTACCTGACAGAGGCTGCAGATGTGTTTTTTCTCTGTAAATCCCTCATTTAAAAACAAAACTCCCCTTGTTCTTGATCTCTGGGACACGCACCAACTGTGGCCAAGGGAATCCAGCGGAGGTCCAATCCTGCGCCACTGCCAATGCGGCTCTGAAGTAGCCACTGTGAGATGCACAGGAGCACATAAGCAATTTTGTGTCTCATTTTCCAACCACCTGTGGGGAATCTGCACACTGCCACGATTGTGGGAATAGTGGGCAACAAAAGAAACTATGGCCCATCACTCCATGGCACCGTACATAGGTGCTCAAATGAGCTGTGTTGCTCCATCACCACAGCCTCTGCAAACATTAAATGCAACTGTTTCCACAGTGCACCGTTCTCAAATATTGTGGTGTGATTCAGTGTGATAAATAGGTTTGTGCCAATGAAAAGGCTCTATGTGCTAAATTATATTATGTATATTTATTTGTTTTGTATCTGCTTTCTTTAATGAGTCTGACATTATATTGGACTGAAATTGGGTTTATGTCTGACTGTGCCATATATTATTTCCCATAATATTCTGCACAGCTTTGGAAAAATTCTGGAGTATAAAGAAAATTTGTCCAAAAACACTTTTTACTCTCAAGATTTCCCCTTATTTTCTAAAGTTGAGACATTTTCAGAGCTCGTAATGATTTGCCTCCCAACAAAAAAAGATGCTTAAAGTGTGAATGTACTATTTAATATTAATTCCATATCACACACCTAATAGTTCCTTTTCAAATTCTCATACAATTAAAATCCAGGCACTGGTTAGATAGGTGTTCTTTAAACTAGTATTAATAACTTAAACATGAGGTAAAGTAGAACTCGGAATATTTGGGTATCTTGACATCTGCTAGTTTCCATTCTGAACAGAAGATTCAACAACAACAACTTGTGTTTAAATAGCGCCTTTAACGTAGTGAAACATCCCAAGGCGCTTCACAGGAGTATCGTGAAATAAGAAACTTGACACCGAGCGAGCCGCATAAGTAGAAATTAATGCAGGACTTGGTCAAAGAGGTGGGTTTTAAGGAGCGTCTTGAGGAGGAAAGAGGGGTAGAGAGGCCGAGCGGTTTAGGTGGGGTGTTCTAGAGCGAGGTTAAACTTCAAGTTAAACTTGCCCAGAAATTACTGTTGGAATTTTTTTTTAAATGACCTAACATCTACGCTGAACAGTTAACTTTTCAATTTGTCAGAAGTTGTTAAACTTTAAGCAGAGGAAAGTTCATAATTTAAAATGAAAAACACTTTTTTTGGTAGAGACAAGAGATTTCAGTGGTTTAAATTCACAATGCAATTAAAAATGAGGCCATGCATGTGATTGCTCTCTTACAAGAACATAATAAAACTCCGGGGATGAGGAAAGGCCCATTGATGCTTATCCCTTTGAATAAAACTGTAAATTAAATGAGAACAAATGCAGATGCTGTAAATCTGAAATAAGAAGAGAATACTCAGCAGGTCTGGCAGCATCTGTAGAAAATAAAACAGAGCTAATGTTTCAGGTCTATAACCTGAAGATGTTGGAGATTAACCGATTTTAAGCGAGTACAGACGTTAGGGAAAAGGGATGGGGGGAATGAGGAAAGTGATAGAGTGGAGGCCAGGAATGATTGAATGATAAAAGGGATGATAATAGGACTAGTAAAGAAACAATAGACGGTCCAGAGGAGGGTAAATGGTTACAGTAGAATAGCAGAGGGGGAGGGAGGCATGAAAAATCTAGCTCCCGTGTTCCGGGAATGTGGAGGGAAAAAGCTGGTTAGATCCCAGGGTTGCGGACCACCCCGCTGGACCTGTATTGCTAGGCAATCCTCACCCCAAGCACCAACCCACACCTCCATGCCCAGAGGCTCTGGTGGAGCCAGCCTCCATTACCAGCAGCTACCATGTGAGAAAATGGGAGCGGTGGTTAAGATTTAACTGGCTGACTGACTAGTAGAACCTTATTTCAGGAAAGTGTACACTTTCAGGGAAGAATGTAGGCAAAGACATTCTGAACGGGTATTTACATTTTGTTTTGCCACTTCGGGATAATTCTGCCTTCTGTTGAGGGCTGTGCAACATTCACTAACTTCAAAGACAAATATGTGTTTTCAGAGTACAGGGTACCAATCTTAATGGCTGGACATGAGTTTGCTCGCCAATAAATTTATCAGCTCCATAATTGCATTAGGTTCGTTTTTAGCTGCTCATCAACAGATTTGCTTTGTTGTTTTCTCCTCTGTTATGTGTTATGATATTTGTGACGTTGCTGCTGGATCTGTCCCAAGTACTAAATGCAACTTCTAAGTGACAATATCTTTTAGTTGTCCGATGTCGATGCTTGATTCAATCCCATTGAAATTGTTCCTTTAAACAAACCACTTTCAAGCAATGGTTAGTTTAGAAGTACCAAAATACCAGGCGACTACAATTTTTACAATAAATCTGTTTTCCAACAGTTTAAAAAGGCTACTATTTGATTGACAAGCCTTAGCATGATTCATTACTGACATTTAAAGTCATTCATACTATGGGCATGAGTATGTTGCAGGATCCTCTTCTAATGTAAACTATTAGGATTGAAAGTACAATCCCTTCATGGTATGAAGTAGGGTTTATATAAAAGGAAAAGGAAAGAGATGAACAAAACGAAGTACCGTAGCTTTGTATGTGTTACTTTCCTATTCCGAAGCACTTACTGGATTGTGGTTAGTGTTGTGTTGGGGTCTTTGCCACCTCAGCCTGCTGTTTTGTTATTCAATGTCTATGATTACTTTCTATGGAGGAATTTGAATACCTTACTATTATCTTTGTACAGCAAATGGATAAATAGTGTAAATACATTCTCTGCATGTTTATTGAACAAATGTATTTGTAATCATTTTTAACTGTTGCCAAACATAGAAATTTTAAATAAATTGATCATTTATATTGTCAGTGACTGGATGTTTGCTTATTTTCAACCAGCGAGAAAATGTTACGATTTACTTCAGCTGTATGAAGCTATTGGATTGATGTAAAATCCTAACTGGTTCACTAATGTCCTTCAGGGAAGGAAATCTGCCTTCCTTACCTGGTCTGACCGATATGTGAATCCAGTCCCAGACCAACGTGGTTGACTCTTAACTTCCCCCTGAAGTGGTTCTGCTGTATCAAATTTCAAGAAGGCAGCCCATCACCACCTTCTCGGGGCAACAAAGATGGGCAATAGACGCTAGCTTTGCCAACGATATTCGAGAATGAATAAAAAGTGCCGTTATGCCCACATATCATACCTTTTATTGGTTATATAAGCAGTTGAAACCAAGCTGTGCCTGCACCTGGTATTTAGATCACTTGGTTGCCCTAGATAAAACAGGCTATGGAATCAAATCTGCTTAAATTTAATTGGTTCAATTAAAGCAAGTCACACTGACACTCCAGTACAGTGTTGATGGAGTGCTGCACTGTCGGAGGTGCCGACTTTTGGATGAGATGTTAAACCAAGGCCCTGTCTTCTCCGGTGAATGCAAAAGATCCCATGGCACTAGTTTGACGAGCAGGGGATTTATCCCTGGTGCCCTGGTCAATATTTATCCCTCAATCAACAGAACAAAAACCAAACACATTATATGGTCATTATTACATTGTTGTTTGTGAGAGCTTGCTGTGCACAAATTGGCTGCTGTGTTTCCTACATTACAACAGTGACTACACTTCAAAAGTACTTCATTTGCTGTAAAACGCGTTGGGACGTCGGGTGGTCATGAAAGGTGCTATATAAATGCAAGTCCTTCAGACTAACCTACTGGTCTCCGGTCCCATTCAAGACCTTCAAAATCATTGTAACCACAAAATAGCTAATGGCTAGTTCATTATTTTTTAAAATAATGATATTATTTTCCTGTTATATTATCCATAATGCACATAGTAAAACAATTAACAATGGTGGGAGGAGGCACAAGTGGAGCATAAATGCCAGCATAGAGCAGTTAAGTGACTGACCTGTTTCTGTGCTGTAGCCTTGATGTAACACACTACAATAAGAACATAAGAAATAGGAGCAGGAGTAGCCACTTGGCCCCTTGAGCCTGCTCCGCCATTCAATACGATCATGGCTGATCTGACCTTGGCCTCAACTCCACTTTCCTGCCCATTCCCCATAACCCTGACTCCCTTATCGTTCAAAAATCTGTCTATCTCCACCTTAAATATATTCAATGACCCAGCCTCAACAGCTCTCTGGGGTGGAGAATTCCAAAGATACACGACCCTCAGAGAAGAAATTCCTCCTCATCTCCGTTTTAAATGGTCGACCCCTTATTCTGAAACTATGGCCACTAGTTCTAGATTCCACAAAGGGAAACATCCTCTCGGCATCTATTCTGTCCAGCCCCTTCAAAATCTTATATGCTTCAATAAGATCACCTCTCATTCTTCTCAACTCCGATGAGTATAGGCCCAATCTGCTCAACCTTTCTTCACAAGACAACCCCTTTCTCAAGAATCAACCTAATGAACCTTCTCTGAACTGCCTCCAAAACAAGTATATCCCTCTTTAAATAAGGAGACCAAAACTGTACACAGTACTCCAGGTGTGGTCTCACCAATGCCCTGTACAGTAGTAGCAAGACTTGCCTACTTTTATACTCTATCCCCCTTGCAATAAAGGCCAACATTCCATTTGCCTTCCTAATTACTTGTTGTACCTGCATACTAACTTTTTTGTTTCATGCACAAGGACCTCAGATCCCTCTTTGTAGTCTTCATTTAAATAATAATTTGCTTTTTTATTTTTCCTACCAAAGTGGATAACCTCACATTTTCCCACATTGTACTCCATCTGCCAAATTTTTGTTCACTCGCTTAACCTATCTATATCCCTTTGCAGATTCTTTGTGTTCTCTCTTCACAACTTGCTTTCCCACCTATTTTTGTGTCGTCACCAAATTTGGCTACAATACACTCAGTCCCTTCATCCAAGTCATTAATATAGATTGTAAATAGTTGTGGTCCCAGCAGTGATCCCTGTGGCACCTCGCTAGTTACAGTTTTTCAACCTGAAAATGACCCATTTATCCCGACTCTTTGTTTTCTGTTAGCCAATTCTCTATCCATGCTAATATATTACCCCTAATCCTGTGAGCTCTTATCTTATGCAGTAACCTTTTATGTGGCATCTTATCGAATGCCTTCTGGAAATCCAAATACACTACTTCTACTGGTTTCTTTTTATCCACCTTGCTCGTTACATCCTCAAAGAGCTCTAGCAAATTTGTCAAACATGACTTCCCTTTCATAAAGACATGCTGACTCTGCTTGATTGTATTATGATTTTCTAAATGTCCTGCTACTGCTTCCTTAATAATGGACTCCTGCATTTTCCCAATGACAGATGTTAGTTTAACTGGTCTATAGTGTACTGCTTTCTGTCTCCCTCCTTTCTTGAATAGGGGCATTACATTTGTGGTTTTCCAATTGGCTGGGACCTCCCCACAATTCACGGAATTTTGGTAGATAACAACAATGCATCCACTATCTCTGCAGCCACTTCTGTTAAGACCCTAGGATGCACGCCATCACATCCAGGGGACTTGTCCACCTTTAGTTTGCCTAGTATTTTTTTTTTAGTGATGGTGATTGTTTTAAGTTCCCCCCTCCCTATAGCCCCTTGATTATCTATTATAATTGGGATGTTTTTAGTGTCTTCCACCATGATACCAAATATTTGTTCAAACTCTCTGCTATTTCCCTGTTTTCCATTATTAATTCCCCAGTCTCATCCTCTAAGGGGCCAACGTTTACTTTAGCTACTCTCACCCTTTTTATATACCTGTAGAAGCTCTTCCTGTCTGTATTTATATTTCTTGCTAGTTTACTCTCATAATCTATCTTCCCTCTCTTTATTGGGTCTAAAATTCCAGTCGGAGGTTTCCTTTGGACGAACGCCTCCGATCCAAAACCTTTCTATGAATGTACCTGGTGGTCCCGGAGGTGCCTTCGATTCCGGTCGGAAGCCGAGATTCGATGTGTGGCGTACGGGAAGAGGACGTCCTCGCGTGCACGAAAAAGCTGGAGTCACATGGGCCTGGACCACCAATCACTCGGCAGTATTCTCAATGATAGTAATGGGAACTCCGTTCTCCGAGTTCCCATTACTATTGATGAGAATAACCCCCTAAAACACAGAAACACAACCTAATAAATAAAAAAACACCTCACATATTTAAAATTAATTGAAATGAGTTAATTAAATATTTTAGAAAAAAATATATATTTTTTTTTAATGTGTGTTAATAGGGTTTAAAATAAACTTACCTTAATGGACAGGGTTTTTAACTCTAAAAATGTGTATTTAAATTTAACTTTTATATGTTTTAAAACTCTTATGCTGGTAAAGGTAGGCTGTGCGTAAAAGTTTCAAGAACATTCACTGGGCAAGAGATGGGCAAATAACCCAATCTCTCCTGCGCGAATGGCCTTCCTGTGGGGATGCAGAGGATCTGTCAAGCGAAATCTTGACAGATTGGAAAAGCCGGTTTTCGGTACATACGCATTGCGTGCTGAAATCTGGCTTTTGTGAGGCCTCGCTGGGTCCATATGTATTCCGGATGGACCCAGAAAGGCTGGGATTCTACCCCCATTATGTTTTTAGTCGTACTTTGCTTGTTTCTAAAAATTTCCCAATCCTCTGGCCTACCACTATCTTCGCAACATTGTATGCCTTTGTTTTCAATTTGATACCACCCTTAACTTCCTTAGTTAGCCATGGATGGTTCATTCTTAGAGTCTTTTTCACTGGAATATATCTTTGCTGAGAGTTATGAAATATCTCCTTAAATGTTTACCACTGCTTTTCTACCATCTTACTCTTTAATCTATTTTCCCAGTCCACTTTAGCCAACTCTGTCTTCATACCTTTGTAATTACCTTTATTTAAGTTTATTACTATGTTAAAACTCTGGGACTGGAATTGTGAAAGACTATTACAATGTTTTCCAAGAAATTGGTATTTGATAAAGTTTACAGTGAGGCGTGAGAGATCAACACTCCAGCCGTCGAGACTCAATTTGGTTCAATCCATTAAGCCTGAACTTGGGATGAACTGATCACTTTTCATTTGCCAACTCTAGCAGTTTCAGACCTGCTTCAGAAACCGATGTCATTCAATATGCGTGGCGGGCTGGCGGTGTGGGACATTGGTGTACCAATGTGGTGTGGCATGGATTGGTCAAACACAGGCTCACAGCCGCGACTCGATATGTGATGATTTCCTGACCGCTGCTCTGCCATCAGGGGAAAGTGCCAAGTACAGGCAAAGCATTTACTCACAGGGAAGGGAGGGCTAGGAAGGAGGAAATTTCTAAGTGAGTCAAACCTCAATGCTCCCCGAGCATTTGAATAGCTGACTTGAGCCTTAGAGCAGCAGCTCCCAGAGGGTTGGAAGCAGAATATCTACTCGTCTTTTTACCTGGGGGGGATGGGGTTGGGAGCAGTGGTACATTGTACAGGACGATCTAGTGATTTACATTCTTTTTGTCAACAACTTCACCCTTACAAAATGGATAACATATGTTGCACATATTTGCAATTACACCACGAATGCAGTTGTCTGAAAATATTTTCTCTCCAAAATTTTTGCAAAGGACTTAACTCACCTATTTGAAATAATGGAGCTAGGAAACTCTGCATGTGTTAAACGTTCTTGCCCTAGTATTCCACAATGCAACTTCAGGACCGAGGATTCTGGGAAAAGAGGGTAGACTTATCCCCTGGCACCACTTTATTAAACTTACTTGTTCCTTTCCAATGAATTTTAAAATCTGCTCTAACCTTTTTAACCTATTCTCACAATCTTCCAGTGCAGTCACAAAACTTGACCACTGTGTGTAAAAAAAAAAACACCCTTTAAAGTTCACATAAAAAATAGTTTTGTAACAAAATGACTTGCATTTATATAACTTCATCACATCTCTCAGTGCTTCATGTACAATGGATTGCTTTAAAATGCAACGACTGTTATATAGGCAAACACACCAGCAATCTTGCACACAACAGGATGTCACAGACACAATCATACCACGGATCAGTTCACTGCTTTTGGTGATGTTGACTGAGGGAGAAAGATTTGTACATTTTAGCAGGAGAATGCTCTTCTCTACTTCAAATACTAACATGTGAACTTTAACACTTAATTTGCACCGTCAGAATAGGGGCCTCGCTTTATTGTCTCATCTGAATGATGACACCTACAACAATCTGGCACTGCCTCAATGCTGCATTGACGTGTCAGCCTGCTGGAGTGGGGATCAAACCGATGACCTGCTGAGCCAAAGGCAAAAGCATTACAAGCTGATAGGATATGTGAAAAAAAGCTCCGAATTCTGACAAAAAGAAATTCACATTCTCGACTCGGTTGCTGCCTTGTGGAGGCATGGTAGTGCTTTGCAGATTGGGGGTAAAAATGCGATAAGCCCAGCTATCCTGACCTGAATCGAAGAAACACTTCTGACTGAACAAGGAAAAGTGCTGTGCCAGGAATCACGCTGGATGCTGACATTTGTTTACCAACTTTCCTAGCTGGAGGAGGCGTATGAAGGCCTGTGGCTGTAATGGTGAATAATAAAACCGTAGAAATCGTTGGGATTAAAAAAATAAACTAGAGCGGTACTACTGAGTCCCACACGATGCTGCTGTGGCCTATTGGGCTGTGGGCAGCATTTAAACATACATGCTGTGTGCACAGGTTCTGTCTGTGTGCTTACCCTTTGCCCACTGCACAGTGACTCATGTTCCCAAAGTAAAAAATAAATACAGATTTCCACCAATTGAATGGACTGCTGTTTAATAGCAAATACACGCTCTGACCGTCCTACCAAAGATGAGCTGTTATAACATTCTCCGTTACCGATCTGACAGACAAGACATGAGTCCTTTCAAGTTTCACTCATAAGCAAGCTGTGTGATCCGACGTTCTGCGTGAAGTTGGTTTTTCAGGCATCCTTGGCTTGGACGTTGCCCTCTGTACCACAACTTTAAGATTGAATAAGACACCGACAGTGGGTTTGTCTGGTCTGTGGCTTCTAAAGCTATTTGAGTGTGAATGCTGAGTAACCACCCACATTTACCACCCAGGCAATAATACACAATCTAGTGCTTTTTTTGCATGTATGTTTGTCATTAAACATTAATCTGCCTTTCTGTCTATCCACCTATCTATCTAAATACAATTTTGAAATGTGTCACCATTTTTGCAAAACATATAAATTTCAGTGTCACTTTAAATAAAAAACGATATTAAAAAAAGAGAAAGGTAATCCCACCCTTCTGGTTTCTTCTGACCTCTAATTGACTTCAGGATCTGCCTAAAGGCAATTAGTTTCTAATTGACATCAGGAAACATAGCAATTGGACTTTTTGGCCTTGAATGGACACACTAGATTATGCATAGCTGCTCTTTAGCAGTAGAATGGTATAATGTGCATTACATGGTATAATGCTCCTGTTCCTATAAAACAGTGTATCCTTAGAGTTTACGTGAGTAGTGCCATGAGAGAGCTGCTCGTTAAATAACATTAAAATTAAATAGCTCAGAAAGGTCCTAGGTTCAATCCCAGGCCTGTGCTGAATTAGTTGATCTTAGACTGAGTGCAGTAAAGCTGCTACAATTGGTCTCAGCATCCTCAGGCTAGGGAAGGAAAGAAAATCAAGCAGGCTCCCCAATCCTGACCCAATGACCTCTGCTGGGAAGTGTGGGTGGACAGAGAGTCAGTTGAGCAGAGGATGGGGCTGTGGCACCCATCACAATTACATGGCCGATACCCATTGTCAAGAGTCACATGCGACGACTGGCTACTTGAGTGGGGTATCTGAGCCTGTCAGTGCACATGGGACAGTACCCCATCAAAAGTCAGTGCCCTCAGGAGTGGAGAAAATGGGTGTAAATATCACTTAACAACTGAGGGAGGTGCCATCTTTTGGTTGAGTTGTTAAAGGGAAGCCCAGACCGCGCTCTCAGGTGGGCATAAAAGATCCTATGGTGCTAGGGGATTTATCCCCGGTGTCCTGGCCAACAATTATCCCTCAAACAACATCACTAAAAAACGGATTATCTAGTCATTATCACGTTGCTGTTTGTGGGAGCTTGCTGTGCGCAAATTGGCTGTTGCGTTTCCCACATTACAACAGTTCAAAAAAGTATTTAATTGGCTGTAAAGCACTTTGGGACGTTGGGTGATTGTGAAAGGCGCTATATTAAACTTTAGCCTTGATACATAATTATGTATATCAGGATCATCTGTCACGGATCTCGTATCCAGTAAAGAAAAAAGAAAGAACTTGAATTTCTATAGCACCTATCATGATCTCAGAATGTCCCAAAGTGCTTCACAGCCAATGAATTATTTTTGAAGTACAGTCACTACATCAAGGTCCCACAAACAGCAAAGAGATAAATGACCAGATCAGCTGTTTTAATGATGTTGGTTGAGAGATAAGTCTTGGTTAGGACACCAGGTGGAACTTCCTTGTTCTTCTTCCAAATTTGTCACAGGATCTTTTACCTCCCACACTGCAACACTCCCTCAGTATTGCACTGAAATGTCAGTATGGACCTTCTACTCAAGTATCTGGAGTGGGGCTTGAACCCACAACCTTCTGATGCAGAGGTAAGCATACTACCACTGATCCACGGCTGATAATTTATAGCAAGTATACCTTCTCCCAAGCTTTGGCCACCCTGCCACCATCCCTTATAATTCCGATCACTGGTATATTTGTGGATTCAATCGTGGGTGCATTATATGTGTCCTTTTGGAAGGTGGCTTGCTTTGGACCATATGAATAGAGTGATGTTTTCATTTGTGTACTATTAATAAGCAACCCTTTTAAGTAACCTATACTAGACAATATAATATAATGTATTCAGCATAGCTAATTTTCAAAAAATCATACATTATTTTAACATTGTAAAACTTGCCTGCGATTACAGTGATAACGAGTACCAATAGTTTTGGCAATTAAATCATTTTTGCATACAGCTTAATATATGCAGCAAACCTGTTTAAGTGTGTGACATTTGTGTGACAAAGGATGAATTAAAACTTTACTTTGTTTGCCTTAAAACATACCTTTTCCTCAAAAATCTCAATTTTTCCTCTTTGCTCTATTTTTAGCAAACCCATTAATGTGTTGCTTACAAATGCATCTCAGATTTGTTAAAAACTGAAGCAGTGAGGAAAATATGTCAAAAAATACTGAGTTACATTAGTCAAGCACAGATCTTAATAATTAGTATAATTGAGCTATTTATTACTTGTTACAAATGCACAGAGCTTGTGACTAATGCTGCAAAATGAGGGATTGGAGTGATTAGGCAGGTGAATGTAGGGTTAATGGCAAAATAGCCATTTCAATGTAAGTGCAAAACAGATGCTAATAACACAGGCAGGCCAGTTCCACCTACATTTTATTCAATAATTAATAGTTAATGCAATCAGATTAAAAGGTGCTATGACTGAGTGAATTGTTTTCATTCGACTTGCTCTCGTGTCAACCTTATAGAGTGAAGTGGAAAGCCTGCAGAGATGACGGGTGAAAACAGCAATGTGAGCCTCGGAAAAAATAATGGGAACAATATTAAAGGGCTACAACAGCAGAATACTTCAAAGAGACAATTCAGATCGGAGCAGCTCACTTATTATTTATATGTACTTTTCGAAATCCTTGTCTGTACAGATACTAGTGAAACTAAAGCCTTCTTCCCAGAATATAGTTTGACTTTCACCTTAACAGATGTGTTCTGTTTTCAGGCTGGCTGTTCTCCAGGACAGAGAAAAGAGGCACATTGTAAGCTCTTGTGTAAACGTACTGTCCTGACCCAGTTGCGAGGACTATTGGCATAGTGATGTTACCATTGCGCTGAAACAGCTGGCCTCCACTTAGCTCATATATTTTCTATTTTTATTTGACAGGATGCTTGACTGCAGATACTTCTCAAATTGTGACACAGCCTCTAAGCAACACTGCAGCCTTAAGTACAACCCTGTTGTTGCAGCCCGAGCTCTTCAAGAGTGGCAGCATTCATTTCACTGCAGCTAAAATTGACTCTTGTCAGCCAGTCATATGGCAGCACTGATGTCTCTTACTACTGCTACCGATAGTGGCGCGCCTCTGCCATTTAATTAAAATGTATCGAGTAATCTTTTCCCTGCCTGCTAGAGCTTTGCTTAAGTTTTCTGTGCTGTTGTGCTCTTAGAGCTGAAAACACAGTACAGTTCATCTGGAGACTGGCGGGGGGAATTTTCACCCCATCGAATGGGCGGGTGTCGGGGTTAAAAATAATTGAATATTGGATCACGACCGCAACCTGGCTCCAACACGCCTGATTCCGGGATTAACGGAAGCGTGTTTGGATGCCAGCGAGATACCTACTCACTGAATTCGGGGCTTTAATTAGTGCAGGCGGGCGGATGCTTATTGCTGCAATTAATGTCCTTAGGAGACGTTAATGAGATGTTATTAACTTGAATTTTGCTTATTTTTAAATATAACGGGGCGGGTTTCCTACTCCTCTCCGCTCCGTTTTTCACCCCGGAGCACAGCAACGGTGGCGGTGAGGTGTTCTGGGCGGGCGGTCAGCCTTCAGCGCCTCGCGGTGATCCTTGGGTCTGGTTTAGCGGCAGCACTGAGCAGCACCGTCCGGATGAGCTGCGTCGGTGTACATGCCCCTGGTTGCGACACCGGAACGAGTTTTGACTCTTGCCCGACCTGTCCGCCCCACAGTTAACGCATGGAAAATCAGGCAGTCCAACGATACCGATAGCAGAGAGGCAAGTAATGGACTCCTAAGGTAAGAGTGATTGTTTATTCCTGTAATTTTTTTTGCGATTTATGTTGTGGTGGCATCAGTAATGTTTTGGGAATGTTTTTGTGCCTCCTTTTTAGGTTTTTTTGCCCTACAGGTATCTCTTGGAGTGCTCCCGACCCAGCTCTTTAGCCTGGAAGTTTCCCACGCTAACGCCCAAGAGAGGTGTGCAACTCCTCCCTTAGTGCTGCGCCCCCTGACTCAGGGCCCAGCTGCCCAATGTTACTGACTGAGGCGCAAACTGTTCGCGGGCGCAAACTTTACCGCCCCGCCGCCAGTACCGCCCCAAAAACATCTTAGCCGAAAACCCAGCCCAACATCTCCAGCACGGCTTTCCCAGGGCTGGGGAAACTGACCAGTGAAATGGACGCAAGATTGAGCTGCAGTTCAGGTTGGCATTTAAACTTGTGATTACCCCAACTGAATAAAAGCTCATTTATTGCAGCTGGTGTCTCAGTTCCCTTTGGCAAAAGTTTGGCAGAGAGTGCTTGTGTGGATGCAGCTTTATCTAAACTTTGGAGGCTTTCAAACTGACAAGATCAGGATGGGAGGCACCTTGGATGTGTTTGATAGCACATCAGAAGAAGAAGACCATCATCATCCATGACAGCGATGATGTGCTGTGGTGGGATCAGCACATGCGCAGGAGGGAGGGGTGGAGGAGGGAGGGGCACACAGGAGGGAGGGCACAGGAGGGAGGGGTGCAGGAGGGAGGGCACAGGAGGGAGGGGTGCAGGAGGGAGGGCACAGGACGGAAGGCGCAGGAGGGAGGGGCACACAGGAGGGAAGGCGCAGGAGGGAGGGGCGCAGGTGGGAGGGGTACACAGGAGGGAGGGCACAGGAGGGAAGGCGCAGGAGGGAAGGCGCAGGAGGGTGGGATGGAGGAGGGAGGGGCAGAGGAGGAAGGGGCGCAGGAGGGAGGGGAACACAGGAGGGAGGGGTACACAGGAGGGAAGGCGCAGGAGAGAGGGGCGCAGGAGGGAGGGGCTCAGGAGGGAGGGATGCAGGAGGGAGGGGCGCAGGAGGGAGGGGCAGAGGAGGGAGGGGTACACAGGAGGGAGGGCAGAGGAGGGGAGGTGCAGGAGGGAGGGGCACAGGAGGGAGGTGGAAGTGATGCTAATCAATGAAGTTTATATGGCATTCTAAAAATAGGAAACTTAACAACATAACATTTTATCAAACACCCATGTGCATACCTTTGGTGACTTACAATTTCTTTCGCTTACGCTTCCTACAGCTTCTACATGGTGCATCCTGTGCAGCTTCAGCAGAGTAGACGCAGGCTGCTCAGATTCCTGCCCTCCCTGTTGAGATGCTTGTGGCCTACGTCCTCTGGGATTTGGAGCCTCTAAGGGCCCTGCCAAAGACTGTTCCACCTGTGAAGGGGCAGACTCGGCCATTGGGAGATAAGGCAGCATGTCAGATACTGACTGAGGGGTGGGGTTGGTGGGGGAGGGGAGGGGCAACTGGTGAAAAGTGGGAGAGCTTTAAGTGGAATTCACACTTCCATGTCCCCTTTAATCATCATCCCTTTCCTAGGTCAGCACCACATCACTCCTGCCACTCTGCTGCAGACCAGCTTGGTGGAGATCAGTAACACAGTAAGACCATAGATATCTGTCATCCTGGTTGTATTTATGTAATAACTCAATAGACTGAATACTGTAAACCAGCACAGGTACAAACCTGGTTCTGCTTTATTAGGGCCCCGAAGTGATTACATTACACGATGGCTTGCCTTTTTTAGGCCGCACACCCATGCATACAGCCCAATGACTTTCGACAGTGGCGCCACCTGGTGGCTAGTAACCCCAAATATACATGCATGACAATATCCCCCTTTAAGATATTAGTAACAGTCTTTTTACAAATCGAGACGGTCCGGGGCTTTCCACTCCCGAGTTGATCGTCTCAGTTCAACTCCAGCATTCTGAGTCTGTTATGATTGGGGGCTGGGTAGCCGATCTGATGGGAGTGGCAATGACTATGTCAGGGATTGAAAGCCCAGATTCATTGATGACGGCGGAGTCCTCTGATGACTGAAGGTAGGTTGGTTGGTCACTGATTGTGTCTTCCTCAGACTGTTCCGGTTCATCCGTGTGCCGCAGCTTTATCTGATCAACATGTTTCCTGCATGTTTGTCCATTCTTGAGCTTGACGATAAACACTCTGTTACCCTCCTTGGAAGTAACAGTACCGGCGATCCACTTGGGACCTTGACCATAATTTAGTACATACACAGGATCGTTAACAGAAATGTCACGTGACACAGCAGCGCGATCATAATACCACTGCTGATTTTGACGTCTGTATTCAACATGATCGTTCAAGTCAGGGTGGACAAGAGAGAGCTTGGTCTTGAGACCTCTCTTCATCAATAGTTCAGCAGGTGGGACCCCGGTAAGTGTGTGGGGTCTTGTCCTGTAACTAAGCAATATGCATGACAAGCGAGTCTGCAGTGAACCTTGAATTAAACATTTCATACTTTGCTTGATGGTTTGGACAGCACGCTCTGCTTGACCATTAGATGCGGGTTTGAATGGCGCTGACCTCACATGTTTGATACCATTGAGTTTCATGAACTCTTAAAACTACAGGCTAGTGAAGCAAGGTCCGTTGTCGCTTACAATGATGTTGGACAGATCATGAGTGGCAAACATGACACGAAGGCTCTCAATGGTAGCTGTGGATATACTGGATGACATGCTTATACATTCTATCCACTTGGAATATGCATCCACCACAACTAAAAAAACATCTTTCCCAGGAAGGGACCTGCAAAGTCGATGTGGATCCTGGACCATGGTTTAGATGGCAACGACCACAGACTCAGCGGCGATTCTGCTGGTGCTTTACTTAGCTGCATGCAAGTGTTGCACTGATGCATGCATGATTCCAGATCAGAGTCAATTCCAGGCCACCATACATGAGACCTGGCAATGGCTTTCATCATGACAATATCGGGATGAGTGCTATGTAGATCTATGTACAAATTTCTTTCTCCCTTTCTTAGGCATAAGAAAGAATGTTCCCAATGTTGGGGAAGTCCAGAACCAGGGGTCACAGTCTAAGGATAAGGGGTAAGCCATTTCGGACCGAGATGAGGAGAACCTTCTTCACCCAGAGAGTGGTGAACCTGTGGAATTCTCTACCACAGAAAGTTGTTGAGGCCAATTCACTAAATATATTCAAAAAGGAGTTAGATGTAGTCCTTACTACTAGGGGGATCAAGGGGTATGGCGAGAAAGCAGGAATGGGATACTGAAGTTGCATGTTCAGCCATGAACTCATTGAATGGCGGTGCAGGCTCGAAGGGCTGAATGGCCTACTCCTGCACCTATTTTCTATGTTTCTATGTTTCTATAACAACACTATTACCCAACAGTAAACAATCTGAATGAATGGATAGTTCATCTTTGCAACGGTTGTAAGATTTGGTCTTATCACCCATCTGCTTGGGTAAGGCAGGCCAGTCACTCCTAAGGACACAACGTTTCACAACCGATAATATCGGGTCCTGGCTGATCCAGGTCTTAACTTGTTGAGCCATGACAGGGGTTCCTTCACTTTCAAAAGTATCCAGAACTATCAGTAGGTCTGTGGCATCTCCACCTCCGGTGTGGGCAACGGCAGATGGCTTAGTGCATCTGTACAATTCTCGTTGCCAGGTCTATGGCGAATGACATAACCATAGGCAGATAATGTCAGCACCCACCTCTGGATGTGGGACGATGCATTGGTATTGGTACCTTTGTTTTCCGAAAACAATGAAATGGGTGGCTTGTGATCTGTTTCCAGTTGAAACCGAAGACCAAACAGGTACTAATGCACATTTTTAACCCCATCCACACAGGCTAATGCTTATTTTTCTACCATGCTGTAGACTCTTTCCGCCTTTGACAAACTGTTAGAAGCATATGCAACAGGTTATAGTTTACCCGACTCATTAGCTTGTTGGAGCACGCAACCAACTCCATATGATGAAGCACCACAGGCCAATACTAGACGCTTACATGGATCATAATGTACCAGCAGCTTGTTAGAGCAAAGCAGATTAATAGCTTTCTCAAAAGCTCTATCTTGAGACGCACCCCAAACCCAGTTGTCGCCTTTTCTTAGCAGCATGTGCAATGGCTCTAATGAAGTGCTCAATCTAGGTAGGAAATTACCGAAGTATTTGAGTAGACCAAAGAATGAACACTTTCTGACGCATGGGTGCATTTTTGATGGCCTTGGTTTTCGAGTCCGAAGGCCTGATGCCGTCAGCAGCAAGTTTCCTCCCCAGGAATTTGACTTCCGGTGCCATGAGGACGCACTTCGAACATTTCAGTCTGAGTCCCACTTTGTCCAGACGACATAGAACCTCTTCCAGGTTGTTCAGATGTTCGGCGGTGTCACGACCTGTGACCAGGATGTCATCTTGGAACACGACGGTTCTAGGGACAGACTTCAGTAGACTCTCCATGTTCCTCTGAAATATGGCTGCAGCCGAGCCAATTCCGAAAGGACACCTGTTATAGATAAATAGTCCTTTATTAGTGTTGATGCACATAAGTTTCTTAGACATCTCGAACCAGCTCCTGTGTCATGTAGGTCGACGTCAGATCCAGTTTAATGAATGACTTCCCCCCCACCCCCAGCTAGTATTGCAAACAGGTCATCAGCCTTCGGTAATGGGTATTGATCCTGTTTCAAAACTCAGTTGATCGTATCCTTGTAGTCTCCACAAATCCTGACAGTGCCATCACTCTTCAACACAGGAACAATGGGGCTAGCCCATTCGTTAAATTCGACCAGTGATATGACCCCTTCACGCTGGAGTCTGTCCAGTTCGATTTCGACCTTCTCCCTTATCATGTACGGAACTGCCCGAGCTTTATGATGGACGGGTCTTGCATCCGAGTCCACGTGGATCTGCACCTTGGCTCCTGTGAAATTGCTGATGCCTGGTTCAAACAGCGAGGAGAACTTGCTCAGCACTTGAGCACATCGAGTATCATCCTCCGATGACAACGCTTTGATATCATTCCAATTCCATTTTTTTTTTCTAGCCAATTCCTGCCGAACAGCGTTGGACCATTGCCTGGAACAACCATAACGGTAAATCATGAACCGCATGATCATACAACACCTTGACTACTGTACTGCCAATCACCGTTATGAGTTCTTTATTGTATGTACACAACTTGGCATTGACTGGACTGAGCTTAGGCCTCACAGCCTTAGTATCCCACAGCTTGTCGAATGTCCCCTGGCTCATTATTGATTGACTCGCACCTGTGTCCAATTCCATCGGTACCTGCACACCGTTAAGTTTCACATTAATCATTGTCGGTTGGCTCTTTGTTAGGAATGAATACAGTCCATAAACTTCCTCCTCTGGTATCTCCGATTGCATATCTGGATCCGCGCTATACTGATCATCAACCTCCACGTGGTTTGTCGCAGCACGCTTGCTTAGTTGTGGACACATGCACTAGAGATGCCCCAATCTCGAACAGCCTTTACAAATGTACTGTTTAAACCAACACTGATGAGGCCGATTAATGCCCCCACAACACCAATACGGTGAAATCGGATTCATTCCTGTTGATGGATTTTGGGCAGCCACAGGTTTCACATAGTTGAGTAGGCCCTACCATATGCAGCTCTGCCAGACGACGATACAATCTTGTTTATAGTACTTGCCGAGATATGATTTTTTGATGATATCTGCTTTAGGTTTTGCCCATCGTCATGCATGCCTGTGGAATTGTGATGGCCTTGCTCAAATCCAGCGTCTCTGCTGCCAGTAGCTTATGCAGGATCACCTCATGGTTGACGTCGATTAGAAAGAAGTCCCGCAGCATGTCTCCCAACGCGTTTTCGAACTTACACGGTCCAGCTAGACGTCTTAGGTCGGCAACGAATTTCGACACATCCTGGCCCTCAGAACGAACCTGCTTGTAGAATCGATATCGTGAGACGATACATAGAAACATAGAAATTTGGTGCAGGAGTAGGCCATTTGGCCCTTCGAGCCTGCACCACCATTCAATGAGTTCATAGCTGAACATGCAACTTCAGTACCCCATTCCTGCTTTCTCGCCATACCCCTTGATCCCCCGAGTAGTAAGGACTTCATCTAACTCCTTTTTGAATATATTTAGTGAATTGGCCTCAACAACTTTCTGTGGTAGAGAATTCCACAGGTTCACCAATCTCTGGCTGAAGAAGTTTCTCCTCATCTCGGTCCTAAATGGCTTACCCCTTATCCTTAGACTGTGACCCCTGGTTCTGGACTTCCCCAACATTGGGAACATTCTTCCTGCATCTAACCTGTCTAAACCCATCAGAATTTTAAACGTTTCTATGAGATCCCCTTTCATTCTTCTGAACTCCAGTGAATACAAGCAGTTGATTCAATCTTTCTTGATATGTCAGTCCCGCCATCCCGGAAAAAAACAGATAGCAAAAGCTTTTACAGATATATAAAATGGAAAAGAATGACTAAAGTAAATGTTGGTACCTTAGAAGATGGGAAGGGGGATTTAATAATGGGAAATGTGGAAATAGTTGAGAACTTAAACAATTATTTTGCTTCGGTCTTCACAGTGGAAGACATAAAAACCATGCCAAAAATTGCTGGTCACAGGAATGTGGGAAGGGAGGACCTTGAGACAATCACTATCATTATGGGTGTAGTGCTGGACAGGCTAATGGGACTCAAGGTAGACAAGTTCCCTGGTCCTGATGAAATGCATCCCAGGGTATTAAAAGAGATGGCGGAAGTTATAGCAGATGCATTCGTTATAATCTACCAAAATTCTCTGGACTTTGGGGAGGTACCAGCGGATTGGAAAGCAGCTAATGTAACGCCTCTGTTTAAAAAAGGGGGCAGACAAAAGGCAGGTAACTATAGGCCGGTTAGTTTAACATCTGTAGTGGGGAGAATGCTTGAAACGATCATTAAGGAAGAAATAGCGGGACATCTAGATAGGAATAGTGCAATCAAGCAGACGCAGCATGGATTCATGAAGGGGAAATCATGTTTAACTAATTTACTGGAATTCTTTGAGGATATAACGAGCATGGTGGATAGAGGTGTACCGATGGATGTGATGTATTTAGATTTCCAAAAGGCATTCGATAAGGTACCACACAAAAGGTTACTGCAGAAGATAGAGGTGCGTGGAGTCAGAGGAAATGTATTAGCATGGATAGAGAATTGGCTGGCAAACAGAAAGCAGAGAGTCGGGATAAATGGGTCCTTTTCGGGGTGGAAATCGGTGGTTAGTGGTGTGCCACAGGGATCGGTGCTGGGACCACAACTGTTTACAATATACATAGATGACCTGGAAGAGGGGACAGAGTGTAGTGTAACAAAATTTGCAGATGACACAAATATTAGTGGGAAAGAGGGTTGTGTAGAGGACACAGAGAGGCTGCAAAGAGATTTAGATAGGTTAAGCAAATGGGCTAAGGTTTGGCAGATGGAATACAATGTCGGAAAGTGTGAGGTCATCCACCTTGGGAAAAAATACAGTAAAAGGGAATATTATTTGACTGGAGAGAAATTACAACATGCTGAGGTGCAGAGGGACCTGGGGGTCCTTGTGCATGAATCCCAAAAAGTTAGTTTGCAGGTGCAGCAGGTAATCAGGAAGGCGAATGGAATGTTGGCCTTCATTGCGAGAGGGATGGAGTACAAAAGCAGGGAGGTCCTGCTGCAACTGTATAGGGTATTGATAAGGCCGCACCTGGAGTACAGCGTGCAGTTTTGGTCACCTTACTTAAGGAAGGATATACTGGCTTTGGAGGGGGTACAGAGACAATTCACTAGGCTGATTCCGGAGATGAGGGGGTTACCTTATGATGATAGATTGAGTAGACTGGGTCTTTACTCGTTGGAGTTCAGAAGGATGAGGGGTGATCTTATAGAAAATTTAAAATAATGAAAGGGATAGACAAGATAGAGGCGGAGAGGTTGTTTCCACTGGTCGGGGAGTCTAGAACTAGGGGGCACAGCCTCAAAATACGGGGGAGCCAATTTAAAACCGAGTTGAGAAGGAATTTCTTCTCCCAGAGGGTTGTGAATCTGTGGAATTCTCTGCCCAAGGAAGCAGTTGAGGCTAGCTCATTGAATGTATTCAAGTCACAGATAGATAGATTTTTAACCAATAAGGAAATTAAGGGTTACGGGGAGCAGGCGGGTAAGTGGAGCTGAGTCCACGGCCAGATCAGCCATGATCTTATTGAATGACGGAACAGGCTCGAAGGGCTAGATGGCCTACTCCTGTTCCTAATTCTTATGTTCTTATGAATCAATCTGGTGAACCTTCGCTGCACTCCCTCAATAGCAAGAATGTCCTTCCTCAAGTTAGGAGACCAAAACTGTACACAATACTCCAGGTGTGGCCTCACCAAGGCCCTGTACAACTGTAGTAACACCTCCCTGCCCCTGTACTCAAATCCCCTCGCTATGAAGGCCAACATGCCATTTGCTTTCTTAACCGCCTGCTGTACCTGCATGCCAACCTTCAATGACTGATGTACCATGACACCCAAGTCTCGTTGCACCTCCCCTTTTACTTATCTGTCACCATTCAGATAATAGTCTGTCTCTCTGTTTTTACCACCAAAGTGGATAACCTCACATTTATCCACATTATACTTCATCTGCCATGCATTTGCCCACTCACCTAACCTATCCAAGTCATTCTGCAGCCTCATAGCATCCTCCTCGCAGCTCACACTGCCACCCAACTTAGTGTCATCTGCAAATTTGGAGATACTACATTTAATCCCCTCATCTAAATCATTAATGTACAATGACTAGTGGATTGGTGGATCAAGGGGTATGGCGAGAAAGCAGGAATGGGGTACTGAAGTTGAATGTTCAGCCATGAACTCATTGAATGGCGGTGCAGGCTAGAAGGGCCGAATGGCCTACTCCTGCACCTATTTTCTATGTTTCTATGTTTCTATGTAAACAGCTGGGGCCCCAGCACAGAACCTTGCGGTACCCCACTAGTCACTGCCTGCCATTCTGAAAAGTATGATGATGCCTTCTTCTGGTTTGAGCTGGTCACGTACCAGAGCACACAATTCCTCATCGTCCTTGTCCATTGGACTTGCAGGTGAAAGAAGATTCTTTATGAGTCCATAGATTTTTGGACCACAAACCGTGAGGAAGACCGCTTTGCGCCTAACTGCGTCAGTGGGTTCCTCCATTTTGTTGGCCATGAAGTACTGGTCCAGGCGAGCTACAAAATCTGCCCAGTCCCCTCTCTCCACGAATTTCTTCAGAATTCCAATTGTGCTCATTTTTGCATGCGAAGGTTCTTAAGTTACCACGTCGCTAAATGTTATGTATATAATAACTCGATAGACTGAATACTGTAAACTAACACAGGTGCAAACCTGGCTCTGCTTTATTAGGGCCCCGAAGTGATTACCTTACATACTGGCTTGCCTTTTGTACCTGGGCTGCAACCCGTGCATCCAGCCCAATGACCTCTGACTGTGGCGCCACCTGGTGGCTAGTAACTCCAAGCATGCATACATGACACTAATAAAGGCGGAAGACATCTCCTGCATGGCTGTGGTCGTGACCTGTATGGACTCCTTTGAGAATCATGCTTGAAGCTCCATGGAGACGGCTACTCTCTCCTTGGCAGACATTCTCGTAATTCCCTGCACCACCAATCCACTAGTCATCGAGTTGGACTCCTCCATCCTCTCTGCTATTGTGGAGAATGTGCATGGCCTGTCTGTCAGTACCTGGCCCCTCTAGCATTCTCCTTCTTAACGATAGCCCCCGGGGTTCAGCATCTGTGTCCAGCTGAGTAGAGCTTGGAGAGGATTGCACCCCCTGACATGGACTCTCCACAGCTAGCACTGCCACCAGTGCTTGTGCTCACTTGTGAGTTGCGAATCATCAGGTGAAATCCCAACTAACTCTCTAAGTGGACCCACTGAAGTGCGAGTAATTTAATTGATGCACGTCTGTACCTCCTGTGACATTCGACCCTCAGAAGGAATTAGGTCTTCTGAGGAATCATCCTAATGCATGTCCTGCGACCCTTGCTGTAACTCTGAAGGCCCCAGAAAACAAAAGAAAGGGATATGATTTAGTTGTGGCAAAGTGACAACCTTGACAATCACCAAACTCAGCCTTCTCATAGTTCAGTCATTGATGAAATAAAATCATCATATATATATGTCAGAGATATTTGTTATTCTGTCACCAGCTAGCTGTGAGCTCCCTGTCTCTGCATGTCTGACAGATACTTATCTCCGGGGCCTCCACCTGTGCTTCTGTGAGCTGGACTACTTGTGGAGGGCCACCTCCATTCCTGTTCCTCGCCATTGTGTTTTGCACTCTCTTCTCCTACAAGGGGCAAAAAAGCAGACCTATGAGTGAGTGATAGATACAGTGCATTTGGTGAGGGTGACTATGAGACAGACGCAATACATTGCATAAGGATTGATGGATAAATGGGGAGACGATGAAGTGCACAGAAAGTGAAGGCTGTGTGCTGCTGAAAGCTGAGTGGGTGTGAGGAGTGATGTGATGAAGTACACTTGGCAAGACAGAGTGAAAGGGAGCGGGGGCTCAAACCACAGGATGTTGTTGAATCTGCAAAAGTACTCACTTTTCCTGACCTGGTTAGGTCATTAAACCACTTCCTACATTGCATCCAATGCTCCTGCTGCTCATCTCCTCAGCTACCTCCAACCAAGCCTTCTTGGTGAGAGCAGCAGTATTCTTCCCTCCATTGTTGGGGAAAGTGTATCCCTCTTCCTCCTGACTGTCCCCCCAAGGGATGCGTCATTAATTCTGGGTGCTGCCCTTGCTCTCTATGCACCATCCATCATCAAAACCTCCAATTTCCATCTGTACATTGTCACTTTATATACTACTGAGATCACATCATGCAGGCCCGTATCACGCCTGCCACGTAGCTTGGAGGTGCGAAACTGGGACGCCAAAATTAATTGCTTCAGTTCAGTCACGATCGCAGATTCCAACCCACTGAGTTGACTTCCAAGTTTTGCCCATGCAATTCCACCGGCCAGTTTGGAAACAGATTAATATTGGGGCCCAGGATTCTCAATCTAGAGGCGCTGGGCATGCCATTCTCTCCAACACCTTCTTCCCAAACTCCCTCCCTTTTATGTTTTTGAAGCCCTATATCTAATGGTTGCTCAGCGAGAGTGTCAGGATTTGATTAAAATGTGGCAAAGTGCATAGTCATAACAAGTTTCACATTTAGGAGTCACAATTTAATATATGTGAAAGCTGGACTAGTTACTGGAATAATCATCTTTCTCCTGGCATTTGTAGAAAGAACTGATTGTCTTGCGCACTATTATTTTTTCATGAGCCAGTGCTTACGATACAATTTCTACTCTTGCAAGAACTCATGTTTACGGCAATTAGAATGAGGAATCCACATTGTTTCTTGATATGGAATTTTTGTGGGCAAATTAAATTCCATTAGTTATTTCCTCTCCCTGGTCTGCAGCTGACAGGGCAGACAAATGACTTATGACTTTCTTCACACCTCCACTGATTCTCCTCTATGGCCAGCTATCAGGAACTGCGCCAATGTTCACTCCTTCCTGTGGGGAACACTGAATGGATATCAGGCATCATTGAGATTAGGAACTCAGGGCAGTGTGATGATGGAAATAAACAAAAATGGCTTAAATTTTAATCTTAAAATGCATAATCATTTTTTAAAAATACAGTTCACTTCAGTTAAAGAGATGGGTGAAATGTATGATTTATAATTCTTTAAATTTTGATACAACTGTTTATAAAGCTCCTATTATTATGGAAATATATTTTATTCTCACTCTCAAAGACTTGCATTCATATAGAGCCTTACACGACCTCCGGACTTCCCAAAATGCTTTACAGACAATTAAGTACTTTTTGGAGTGTTGTCACTGTTGTAATGTAAGAAATGCAGCAGCCAATTTGCGCACAGCAAGCTCCCACAGACAGCAATGTGATAATGACCAAATAGTAATGTTGATTGAGAGATAACTATTGGCCAGGATACCAGGGAAAACTCCCCTGCTCTTCTTTGAAATAGTGTCATAGGATCTTTTACATCCACCTTAGAGAGCAGACGGGGCCTCGGTTTAACATCTCATCCAAAAGATGGCACCTTCAACAATGTAACACTCCCTCAGGACTGCCAAGATTTTTGTGCTCAAGTCTCATGGAGTAGAAACTTTAACCCACAACCTTCTGACTTAGAGGCGAGAGTGCTACCCACTGAGCCACGGCTGACACTAACTGTGAGGGTGTCATTACTGAACCCAATCTACCTTTCCCAACAATCCTTGACCTGTTTGATGAGGACTGAACTCTACCTACTCTACTGTATTTTTCCTATTCGAGAGTCTCCCCTTATAGCAAATTGACTTTCCTTCTGTATGAATTCCAGGCAAGGATCCCAGGCAAGTCAAATAGTAGCAAATGAGGACAGCAGGGGAATGTTTTTGTTGTTTCTGTTTACTGCTCATTGGCCGTATCATCGCTCCTTTAACGATGTGCTAAGCGTATGGATTTTTTTCAGGCACTGAGCACATTTCTGGTAATGTTAAACATTTACAAGTCCTTACTACCCTTAGTAGACAACAGCTGGAGCCGAGAACCTGTACTACTTTGGAAAATGTTAATGCCTTACATTCACCCATCTGGATATTGGCCCCTGAAGTCTACAATGAGACATTACAGCTAACACCTCAGATCAATTGCGAGGTGTCGAAATGCTGAAGAGGTTCTCCACAGAACACAGTAACGTTACCTAGTCTACTGTTTGAATTCTTCCCCAGTCCATTTCCTGTTAATTGAAGCTTCTTCTGTACGGTATGATTCTATGATTTGTATATATGTATTCATACAGCTTGAAAGTCCCATCTGCTACACAGGGGGAATTTCAAGCAGGGAAAGTACAGCAGAATAGGCAGATTTCAGCCCTCATTAAACAGGTCAAGAACTGAAGGTGGTGGCTGGGGAGGTGAACAAACAGTTGTCTGAGATCCCTGATGGCACTAGACATAAATATAAACATACGTCTTAACAGGTCTTCATATCTCAAATACTGTAATTAAGACGATGCAGTGTTGGCTGACAAAAAGATTACAGTTAATGGCCAGGGGTATTTCTACACCGTGTTTAAAACCCAAATGCTCTTAAGAATTTCTTGCTTGCAAGTAACGATTCTGTTGGCAGAATCTCTCATCATGGTTGTGAGGTGCATTGGGGCTGCCTTAGGACATAAAAGGTGCTATATAAATCCACATTCTTTCTTTAACTAAGTGTCATATATATATATATATATATTCATACAGAAGCATTGAATATATATATAATCATAGAACCATACAGTACAGAAGGAGGTTCAATTAAAAGTCAGTGCCAGCCGTGGCTCAGTTGTTAGCACCCTTGTGTCTGGGTCAGAAGGTTGTGGGTTCAAGTCCCACCCCAGAGACAGACAATCTAGGCTGACACTCCAGTGCAGTACTGAGGGAGTGCTGCACTGTCAGAGGTGATGTCTTTTGGATGAGACATTAAACCAAGGCCCAGGTGGACATACAAGATCTCATGGTATTATTTTGAAGAGGAGCAGAGGAGTTCTCCCCAGTGTCCTAGCCAATACTTAGCACCTCAATCAATATCACTAAAACAGATTATCTGGTCATTATCACATTGCTGTTTGTGGGAGCTTGCTGTGCACAAATTGCCTGCCACATTTCCTACATTACAACAGTGATTACACTTTAAAAAAATTACTTTGTTGGCTTTGGGATGTCTGGTGGTCATGAAAGGCGCTATATAAATGTAAGTCTTTCTAAGCATTATCACTGTTAATACCTTTGTTAAAATAGCATTTATTGTAAACAGGTTAATACCTTGGTTGAAGTGGTATACAAAAACATTTCACGTGAATACTTTAATACGATCGTTACTTAATATTGCGCAGAACATTTTCAATCCCATCGAGCGGCATTTTTAATAGTATCAAGGATGATGCCAGCTAATATCATGCAGTTGCAGCCTTACAATATATTTACTTATGAACAATTCATTTTTTTCAATGTTATTTTATAAAAATAGCTATATTTCTTTTAAATTTCCCCCTCTTTTCTGCAACTAATTCCTCTTTGTCCATCTGATCTCATGTGCCTAAAGCCAAGGGGGCAAGTACAAGGCTTACTTCCAAGCTGCTACCAGTGTCCCCTGCAGGCAACCTCAAGGAGATGCCAGGTCTGCTTGAGATTGATTTTCCCTCCAATTATCTTTCCGCTCAGCAGCTTCCCACTTGATAGGGCTCAGTTTAGGAACTAAGTAGAACAGGACTCGAAAGTTCACCCAACCATGTCCTGTGCCATTATCCATTAGTACTCCAACATCAAACATCATTTCTTTGAACAATATTAATAACTAGACCTTGATAAAAAAAACTCCTGTGAAACGCCTTTGGACATTTTACAATGTTAAAGACGTTATATAAAAGTGAGTTGTTGTTGATAAACACATTTTTATGGGAACTTAAGAACATAAGAATTAGGAGCAGTAGACCAATCGAACCTTCGAACCTGCTCCGCCATTCAATAAGATCATGGCTGATCTTCTACCTCAACTCTACCTTTCCGCACTATCCCTATTTTCCTTGATTCCCTTAGTATCCAAAAATCTATCGATCTCTGCCTTCAATATAATCAACGTCTGAGCATTCACAGCTCTGGGGTAGAGAATTCCAAAGGTTCACAACCCTCTGAGTGAAGAAATTTCTCCTCGTCTCTGTTCTAAATGGCCGACCCCTTATTCTGAGACTGTGAGCCCCAGTTCTAGATTACCCAGCCAGGGAAAACATCTTCCCAGCATCTAACCTGTCAAACCCTTTAAGAATTTTATATGATTCAATGGGATCACCTCTCATTCTTCTAAACATTATTTAAAGATTTAAATAACGTTAATAGTAAAAACCCAGCTGACTTGACCCAATCAAATCTACTGAGAGTCAGCACCTGATGTAATTATTTCAATAGCAGGAAATTCTTTATTCCTTTTGAATTTCAGTTGCTGGATTTCTCCTGAACTCCTCTTCATGTTGCCACATTTTTGCCCAGAAAAATCATGATATATGGCTTTGTTTTGCCAGAGTAGAAGTTCTGTTTGCCTGTAATGGCAAATGACTGTTTAAAGTTCAATTTTAAACTTTAGGAATGTACCTGAAGCTGCAAAAACGTATATTAGGATGTTAACCTTAGTGACTGGTTAAACAGTTGAACCTAGGAACATGGGAATTGCTAGATGAGAAAAGGCCATTAGATTCACCTTCTGACATCCTCGTAGTCTCATGGTACAATGATAATGGAGTTGTGACGAAACATAGCAATCGATCTCTATCAATTAGTCTACAATTAGTCTACAAACCCCAGTGGTGAAGAGCTTTCGGAAGCTCTTCGGAAGAAAAAAAGCTAATGGGTGACCTAATAGAGGCCTTTCACGTCTTTAAAATTATGAAAGGTTTTGATCGAGTGGATATAGAGAGAACGTTTCTGTTATGTTCAGAATAACTCCACAAGACTGTGTGCTATAGGCTCAAACTGTTGTGACCTTGGTCTCTTTAATGTAACTCCAGAGTGAGGAAGCAGCATGGTAGACTGTCTTTTATACCTGCTTGCCCAGGGTGTGCAGGTGACCCTTGGGTCTCCCACAGGTGCACCTCCTGGTGGCAAGTCTTATACACTGGTAAAGTTTACATACATAACATCTTCCACTTGTGGGGAAGAGCATAACTAGAGGCCACCAATATAAGATAGTCACCAAGAAATCCAATAGGAAATTCAGAAGAAACTTTTTTACCCAAGGAGTGGTGAGAATGTGGAACTCGCTACCACAGGGAGTGGTTGAAGCGAATAGAACATAAGAACATAAGAAATAGGAGCAGGAGTAGGCCATTTGGCCCCTCGAGCCTGCTCCGCCATATAATAAGATCATGGTTGATCTGATCTTGGGCTCAGCTCCACTTCCCTGCCCACTCCCCATAACCTTTGACTCCCTTATCGTTCAAAAATCTGTCTATCTCCACCTTAAATATATTTAACGACCCAGCTTCACCAGCTCTCTGGGGCAGAGAATTCCACGATTTACGACCCTCTGAGAGAAGAAATTCCTCCTCATCTCAGTTCAAAATGGGCGACCCATTATTCTTAAACTATGCCCGCTAGTTCTAGATTCCCCACAAGTGGAAACATCCTCTCTGCATCTACCTTATCGAGCCCCCTCAGTATCTTATATGTTTCAATAAGATCATCTCTCATTCTTTAAACTCCAATGAGTATAGGCCCAACCTGCTCAACCTTTCTTCATAAGTCAACCCCTTCATCTCAGGAATCAACCTCGTGCACCTTCTCTGAACTGCCTCCAATGCAAGTATATGTATAGTAAAGATTCATTTAAGGGGAGGCTGGACAAGCATATGAGGGAGAAGGGGATAGATAGATTTAGATGAGGAAAGATGGAAGGAGGCTCTAGTGGAGCATTAACGCCAGCATGGACTGGTTGGGCCGAATGGCCTGTTTCTGTGCCGTATATCCTATGCAATCCTATGTAAGCAAAGGTCCAAAGTCACTTGTTCCTCCCAAGCACACTACACTTACCATATGAAAGACATGCCTTTGAGTCACCTCAGGATGCTCTTTTAATTATTTGAAGAATTTCCAGCTTGTCTGAAAATTAAACCAATATCATTGCTTGTTTATCCAGAAACCTAGAAAAAGCAGCAGAAACTTTGAATTTGGCCATTTGCCTTAAGAATGCCTTGGCCTTCCATTCATACAACTCATGAATTTACACACGAGTCCAGCTCATTGAACATCAAACTGCTACAAGATTTGAAACAACTTACTCCTGGGTAGCGGAATTTTCAACTGCTTCTTAGGTTTCTCCCATTTCATTTTAGGCCTTTCCATTTAATGTTTCATATGGAGGAGGAATTTCTTCTCTCAGAGGGTTGTAAATCTGTGGAATTTTCCCCAGAGATCTGTGGAGGCTGGGTCATTGAATATATTTAAGGCGAAGATAGACAGATTTTTGAGTGATAAGGGAATAAAGGGTTATAGGGAGCGGGCAGGAAAGTGGAGCTGAGTCCATGATCACATCAGCCATGATCTTATTAAATGGCGGAGCAGGCTCGAGAGGGGCAATTAGCCTATTCCTGCTGCTATTTTTTATGTTCTTATATAGTCTATACCCATCTCTTCCCATTTTTCCTCCCTGACCTAGTTTTTTTCAGCCTCATGAGTTTACTTCCTCCTTGGTGCCAATTGGCCTAATTATAATCAGTCATGGGTATGCATGATAATCAATGTACAAGCAGTAACATTGGTTGGGGCCAAACACCCATCTCTTCCTTTCAGGCAATTGTAAGGGCTCTTCTTTGTTGCTGGAATCCCACACTGGCATTCCTTGTAAAAGGCAGACTTCTCTTTCTGTGGGCAGGGAATAGCAATGTCAGAAGCATCTGCCTCAAACAAATGGAAGTTTTATTTAAATATTAATTTGGTGGAGGGAAGACTGGGGATATCCTACATACCAATTGGGTGTGCAAATCACTCCCACGTGTAAAGGGTAGGTTGCGAGGTAATTTATGGAAGGGCATGAAAAGCACCCAGCCGCATTCGTGGCACCAATGGCTTTCTTAATGGGAATCCCCGATTGGAGATTTTTGGAAGAAGATGAGGAGAACCAACGGAAGTACTCCAGGCAGGTCAAGTGGTATAAAGGTACTCTGTGCCCACAGCCTACTACCTGCTCTGCATCCATGAGCCACTATCTGTAGTCCTGCATCTGCAGACAAAGGTGACCATATCTTGCTTTAGCAGACAACTAGCCAGACAGAGCTCCTATTCCCAAAGGAAGCTGGAACACTGGACCCAGTGACGCCACTAACATAGGTGAATGCCTCAGCAATTGTATTGTTGAATGTTTCCTTGGAAGCACGCCAATCACAGTACACCATGTTTTGGTGGCATTGTATATAAAAAGTCAAGGATGATCAACAGCCAGTATATCATGATTGACCAAAGCTGCCAAGGTGCCACCAACCACACCTGCAGGCCCTATCTGGTAATGTCTGTTCGGAACTGTCTGCTTAGCATCCAGGCCACTAAAGAGCCAGATGCAGAGCTGTGTCATCTACAGCAAGAATGGCTGCAGTTACCATGAAGCAGAGAGCTGGTACATCAAAAGGCAAGAGCTGTCAGCTCCAACTTGGCTCCACCTCCTTGCTGGCATACATCGATGTTGATCTATGGAATGGGGCTGTGGAGTGGGACCAAGGGCGACCATCCTCTTACCCATCGCATTCAGTACCAACTACACTTCACCAACCATCATACCTTCACCATGAACTTCCTTCCCTTTTATTTGTGTCTATCAGGTCGCCTCGATCTCCCCCTTCAGCTTTGGCAAAGGCTGACAATGAGCTGAAATGCTTTGTGAGTCTTTCCTAAGGCTGTAACAACATTTGTCACAATATTCTGAGAATTAATTGCCTGTAATCCATTTGAATTTTACTTCCTACTAGTATGCTCTCTGCACATGTCCAAATCTGGACTTGAAGTTATATGTAATGATGATGATGTGCTGACCATCGGAAATTGAGTGCAAACTGGTTCACGTAACATCTATTTGAAATAATTTGGGTGTAAACTTCACCCATATCAGAAAATTCAGTCTCCACCGACATCGCCGAGAGCATCAGAAATCAAGCATAGACAGAGGAAGGAACGTGCGTTAACCCAGGCTCCCCACCCACCCTTTCCTTCAACCACTGTCTGCCCCACCTGTGACAGAGACTGTAGGTCCCGCATTGGACTCTTCAGTCACCTGAGAGCTCACCTCCGAGGAACTGCCTATGATGATGATGATATACCCAAGTTAGATTATTATTGCAGAGCACTAAAGTAAGTTAGTCAGCCACTTCAAACTTGAGTACTTTGGGTATATTGAATTTGGAATGACAATTTTAACCAACGCTCATAACTTAGGTTTAAATTGGAAAATCCAAATTATATAGTGCTCAACAGAGAAAGGCGAATACATTAAATGGGAGTAGCTTTTTCGTGTATCGTTATTAACTGAGTGAGTCCTTCAAACCTCTGTTATGTTTAAGGAACAATTACAGTCTTGCTTGAAGGCAATTATCATCTTTTGTCACAGATCTGTTGCCACTGTCATACATACTCATTGGCCCTGATATTTACGGGGAGGTGGGGAGGGATTGAGGAAGTGCATTTGCCGGGAGAGAAATCCAGGAATGCCGAGGTCCTGTCAAATGTCATTTTTTTAACTCATTGGCATATTATAATTACAGACCCACCTCTCCAGGGTGGGTTACTCGGACACCCTGTAACCTGCCGTGGTTAAAATGGAAGGAAGCGCATTCGCGACGGGTTGGGGTTGGGTTTTGCAAATTTGCGGATTTACCCCCCTGACGAACCTCCCTCGCCTGTCGTGGAGGAGTTAAAATTTTTTTGGCCTTAAGGAAAAGTTGTGACTGGGGCAAAACTTAAAAATCTGGCGGTTTTACCCATCCCTTAGATTGACAGAAGCTTGATATATCAAAATTGTTACTCTGAAACCTTTTGCTACTTATTCCAGCAACTTTAGCTTATAAGTTCAGGTCAGTTGTTGAGCTTCTACTACTCAAGCAACATTCTCTCTGCCAGAGTGCCCAAACACTCAGGACAATAGAAAATGTCAGATAAGGCTTTTCAACTGCGGAATGAAATAATTCCAAATCTTGCTTACATTTTTGGAACAAAGGTTGGATCTTTTATATTTAATAATTGATATGCAAAATTATGTTTTCAAAATATGGCCTTGACGAACATCAATTCACTTGCTAAAAACGTAATGGAAAAGTTAACTGATGAAGCTGCTACAAAACAGTCACTCCTTGAGATTCTTTTACAGAAGAGCCCTCTGTTTCACCCAAAACCCTGCATAAAATGGGTGATCCAGCAAAATGCTCTCAAAATTCAGTTGTTTGTGAAGTCAGGGGAATCGAACAGGGGCCTCCTGGAGGAGAGTAACCAATGGTCCCATTTCTTCCGCTTTATTTGGATCCTTTTACGTTGGGCATTTGTAATTGTCTAAATTTTCAGACATGAGGAAGATAACATTTCCTGAACTGGTCATCAAAGGAATGTCTGTGGGGGCACTACGTGGTGCTATACACCACAGGGATGAAACAACACATAAATAGACATAGCACTAGCCTTCATGCAAAATGGGCCCTTCACTTCTCAGTTCTTTCTCAGGCCCCTGAAGTTTTGAGACCCTAGATTATGTTAGATGTAAGCACTCCAAATTCAATAAAAACTTCATTTTAAACTGTGGTTTACCATTGTTATTAATGGAAAACAGTTTAATAGTTTATAAATTCTCAGTGAGCCATATTTAACTTATTTTTTTTCCATTTGATCTCTATTCTGACAGTGGAAACCTCTTAATGGGAACACCCATAGAAAGCACAACGTTCCTTCTATCCAGCTGTTGTAAGATAAACACAGTAGATGTATAGTGGATGAATTGCTGCCTAAGAAAATGTTTCCTTCAAATAAATACCCCCATTGAGATGGTGCCCACTCACTGGCATGTACTGTAAAACTATGTTTGTCTTTAGATCTGACACATAATCAGTGCCATAACCAACGTGGAACCACACAATCAGTAATGGAATAATACTAATTAGAGAAGAAAAGCTGACTTAACCTGGCCCATATTTTAGTAGCTTCCACCTCAGCTCCACCTTTCCCTTTCTCATACTCTCCTACAGACACGCAGAGAGAAGCAGTGGAGAGGTTTATGGACATTAAATAGTCTTTTTCCATGATAGATTATTCTTTCGATGGTTATATATAAATCAGTAGATGTATGAAAAAGGTCTGTTACAATTGTGAAAATGATTACAGCGTCTATTTTCCCTTTCATCCATCCCCTTCCTGTTAGATGGCTCTGCTTCCTTCCATCTTTAGGAACATTTCTCACTTGTCCTGCATCTCTGAGATCTGCCGTTTATTGGCAGCTGCCCATTCCCAGCCTTTCTCTACATCCCCTTATGGAATTAACACTGTTGCCTCTCGCTCTCCAGAGAGATAGAAAATCCTACAGGAGATTAGCTTTCTACAAGATTTCCCAGGATTAGTGGAAAATATTGGCTATTTTGGTGCAGTGATCGCACTGTTCAACATCATAGAATCTGGACATCAGCTCACGGAATGACAGGGAGAAATTGTTACAATGGATACAAATAAAAGTGTAAGGAGAGAAATCTGGTTACTGCTGCACTAAATTTCAAGACTAATTACTCGAGCGACATGTGATGTATCTTATGGGAGCAGAAGCTAACAGACCACACAAATGGCATTCTTATCTATTATCTATTCAATGTGGAACCATGCCTCAGCAAGAACATTTATCACTATATGTCCTACTTAATACTTACTCAGCAGTTCAGTGCACTTACATTGTGTTCGAAATGAATGTAACTGGATGATAGGAGCCTGGTGTGATTTTGAAAGAATTTATTAGTGTGACTTCATATCAACAGTCATTGGAATTTCAGTAGCATTACATTTTGTTTAAATTTTATATGAACCCGGCACACCCTTGATTCTTGCAGGGGGTAGAGTCTGAGAGAGAGCGAATGCAAAAAAAATACAAAAATCGAGAGAAAGCCAAGAAAAACAGTAGCAAGAAACAGGGAGAAAACAGCGACTACATTTTTGGGTCTGTGCTGCAGACATCTCCAGTCTGACATCACAGACCATATCGATTGGTGAATCCTCCCTCCTTATAACCTTCAATGTGTTGGGAACCTGCCTAACATCCAGGTACTCTGTAGCGATCTCAGTGATCGAATTTTCGAGGAAAAATTCAGTATCGTCCCGTTTGGGGACGGAAACAGTCGGGAGGAGCGGCAGGCGCTGAAGTCCCGCCCCCTCCAGAAATTCGGGTTACCGCCCCCGGAAGGAAGTGGAGAGCTAAACCAAGCACTCTACTTCCTTCCTGGGGCACTACTGGGGTGGATGCCTCAGCAGCGCTGCACACTGGGCCGTACAGTGCTGCCGTGTCCAAGTGGCCCTTCCCTGCTTAAAGGGAACGGCCCACGCTGCCGACTCTGCAATGAAAAACAGACCGTCTTGGACCACCAGGGAGTGGGGGGTGCCGCGCGATCAGCCCAGCACTCAAGCAGAATGCCAGGCCGAGCGATCGCAGCCAGGACTCTGCGAAGAAACCCGAATCAGCAGAGGGAGAACAAAGGTAAGTTTAAAAAAACATTTTACTCAGCCACCTCACCGTTAATTTTCGCCCCAGTAGTGGCCGGCTGCCCGAGACGCGTCACCTGCATTTCCCGATGTTTTCGCCTGGCGCTGATGCAGGGAGCGAAAGATCATTTCCGGGCCGGGGCGATGTGCGCGGTTATGACGTCACGATCTCCGGGCGCAGAATATTTGGGCGCCATCGCTAAACTCCCGCCCAATATGACGGGAGTCGTTACAGCGCTGCGTCCGGTCACACACACGTTTGCCCCCAATAGTGCTATATGGAGGTGCCAATTTTGTCTTGCTGGTTATATCATGTGGCCTCATGTAATTTCCCTCAATTTTGGAAGACAATATAAGAAGCATAATATTAGACCATGGCTTTAACAATAGGGCCCCAAAAATCTACGGGGGTTCTGCGGATCTGGTGGAATGCCCTGGAAAATGGTGAGACCCATTTGTGGTGGGTCTCTGCTGATTCCAGGAGCTTCTGACATGCCTTGTGAGGGGGTGGGGAAAGAGATGGGTTGGAGACTCCCTACTTGCTTGCTTCAATCAGAACCCTGTAGATGCTGGTACATCAAGCCTTGGCCTCCACATGAGGGAAAGAGGGCTGACACACTTGGGTGCCCAAACCAGGATGCTAACGGGATGCCCAAAGAAAGCTGCCGGGACACTCAAAGAAAGAGGGCAATTTTATTTGAAATATGTTCTTGATTGGCTCCCTTATACAGAATATTCTTTACATTGCTAGTCACCAGAGAAGTTTCTCCGACCTATTCATCTCTCTCTGAGGGCTTTAATAGGACTACCCAGTTTGAACAAGACAGCCTAAGAAAAGCTTTGCAAAAAAATTACCAGATCAAAGGAAAACTAAAGATACATTTCTTAAGGTCAAACAAAGCTGTCAATTTATTTTATTCATTCCGGGATGTGGGCGTCGCTGGCAAGGCCAGCATTTATTACCTATCCCTAATTTCCCTTGAGAAGATAGTGGTGAGCCACCTTCTTGAACCGTTGCAGTGCTTGTGGTGAAGGTACTCCTACAGTGCTGTTAGGGAGGGAGTTCCAGGATTTTGGCCCAGCGACGATGAAGGAACGGCAACATATTTCCAAGTCAGGAGGGTGTGTAACTTGGAGGGGAACTTCAGGTGATGGTGCTGCCATGTGCCTGCTGTCCTGGTCCTTCTAGGTGGTAACAGTCGCAGGTTTGGGAGGTGCTGCTGAAGAAGTCATGCCGAGTTGCTGCAGTGTATCTTGTAGATGGTACATTCCGTAGCCATGGTGCGAGGGTGTGAAAGCTAAAGGTGGTGGATGGGATACCAATTAAGCGGGCTGCTTTGTCCTGGATGGTGTCGAGCTGCTTGAGTGTTGTTGCAGCTGTACTCATCCAGGCAAGTGGAGAGTATTCCATCACACTCCTGACTTGTGCCTTGTAGATGGTGGAAAGGCTTTGGGGAGTCAGGAGGTGACACTCGCCACAGAATACCCAGGCTCTGACCTGCTCTTGTAAGACATGTAAGAAGATCAAAAGAACTTGCATTTATACAGCTCCTTTCACAACCCCCAGTTCATCCCAAAGTGCTTCAAAGCCAATGAGTTACCTTTTGAAATGTTGTCACTGTTGTAATGTAGGAAAACATGACAGTCAATTTGCACACAGCAAGGTCCCACAAACAGCAATGAGAGAAATGACTGGATAATCTGTTTTTAATAATTTTGGTTGAGGGATAATTGTTGGCCAGGACACTAAAGAACTCCCCTGCTCTTCTTCGAATACTGTAATTGGGGACTTTTACCCTATCTGAGGTCTTTTACAGGGTCTTGGATTAATGTCTCATCCAAAAAAATGGCACCTCCAACAGTGCAGCACTGCCTCAGTGTCATCCTAGATTATGGGCTCAAATCTCCGGAGAGGGATTTAAACATATCCTTCTGACTCAGAGGTGCGAGTGCCAAGACGAACAAAATATGTCATTTTTTCCTCTAGATTTTCTTTATAATTATAACCTCTAATTTCTGGTACAACCTTGATAAATCTTCACAGTACCCTTTTAAGGCACTAATATCTTTCCTATCATAGGGTGCCCAGAAATCCATGCAATATAGTGAACTGGAAACAGCTACTTGTGGGTAAATCAGTGTCGGAACAGTGGGAGGCATCCAAGGAGGAGATCCGGAAGGCTCAGGCCAAACATGTGCCCTTAAAGAAAAAGGCTGGAAAAATAATTCTGGAGCAGCCTGGATGTCTAGGGATTTACAGGGGAGGATTAAGAAAAAAAGGGATGCTTATATCATATACCAACGGCTAAATACTATAGAATCTTTAGAGGAATACAGAAAGTTAAGAGGCAAAATTAAAAAGGATATTAGGAATGCTAAAAGAGAGCACGAGAAATTCTTGGCCAGTGAAATTAAGGAAAACCCTAAGATGTTCTATAAATATATTAAGAGTAAGAGGGTAACTAAAGAAAGGGTAGGGTCTATTAGAGACCATGAGGGTATTCTTTGTGTGGAGGCAGAAGATGTTGGTAGGTTCCTTAACGAATACTTTGCATCTGTTTTCACAAAAGAAAGGGGTAATGCAGATACTGCTATCGAGGAGGAGTGTGACATTCTGGATGAAAAAAATATAGTGAGAGAGGAAGTATTAAGGGGTTTAGCAGCTTTGAAAGTAGATAAGTCCCCAGGCTCGGATGAAATGCATCCCAGGCTATTGAGCGAAGTAAAAGAGGAAATAGCAGAGGCCTTGACCATCATTTTCCAGTCCTCTTTGGATCTGGGCATGATGCTGGAGGATTGGAGGACTGTTAATGTAGTACCCTTTTTTAAGAAGGAAAAAGGGATAGGCCGACTAATTGCAGGCCTGTCAGCCTAACCTCAGTGGTGGGAAAATTATTGGAAAAAATCCTGAAAGACAGGATAAGTCTGCATTTGGAAAGGCAAGGATTAATTAGGAACAGTCAGCACGGACTTGTTAGGGGAAGATCGTGTTTGACTAACCTGATTGAATTTTTTGAAGAGGTAACTAAGAGGGTCGATGAGGGTAGTGCGTATGATGTAGTATATATGGACTTGAGCAAGGCTTTTGGTAAGGTCCCACATATTAGACTGGTCATGAAGGTTAAAGCACATGGGATACAGGGCAAAGTGGCAAGTTGGATTCAAAATTGGCTTGGAGGTAGGAAGCAAAGGGTAATTATTGATGGATGTTTTTGTGACTGGAAGGATGTTTCCAGCAGGGTTCCGCAGGGCTCAGTACTGGGCCCCTTGCTTTTTGTGGTATATATCAACGATTTAGATTTGAATATAGGGAGTATGATTAAGAAGTTTGCAGACGACACTAAAATTGGCTGTGTGGTTGATAATGAAGAGGAAAGTCATGGGCTGCAGGAGAATATCAATTTGCTGGTCAGGCGGGCAAAGCAGTGGCAAATGGAATTTAATTCAGAGAAGTGCGAGATGATGCACTTTGGGAGGGCTAATAATGAAAGGGTATACACATTAAGTGGACGGCCACTTAATAGTGTAGATGAACAAAGGGACCTTGGAGTGCTTGTCCACAGATCCCTGAAAGTAGCAGGCCAGGTGGATAAAGTTGTTTAAGAAGGCATACGGAATGCTTGCCTTTATTGGCCGAGGGATAGAATATAAGCACAGGGAGGTTATGCTTAAATTATATAATACTTTGGTTAGGACACAGCTGGAGTACTGTGTGCAGTTCTGGTTGCCGTATTATAGGAAGGACGTGTTGCTCTAGAGAGGGTGCAGAGGAGATTTACTAGGATGCTGCCTGGAATGGAGAATCTTAGTTATGAGGACAGATTGGATAGGCTGGGTTTGTTCTCATTGGAACAGAGGAGATTGAGAGGAGACCTCATCGAGGTGTACAAAATATTAAAGGGCCTAGACATAATGGATAGTAGGGGTCTATTTCCATTGGTGGAGGGGTCTATTACAAGCGGGCATAGTTTTAAGATGGTTGGTAGAAGGTTTAGAGGGGATTTGAGTGGGGGGGGGAGGGGTGGGGGCTTCTTTATGCAGAGGGCTATGAGGATCTGGAACTCGCTGCCTGGTGGATGCAGAAACCCTCAGCACTTTTAAGAGATGGTTGGATGGGCACTTAAAGTGCAGCAACCTGCAGGGTTATGGACCTAGAGCTGGTAATTGGGATTAGACTGGATGATCTTTTGTTGAACGGCGCAGATATAATGGTAAGTACTGCAGGGAATAGAATCCGGCCAGGGTGATCTCCTGGACTAGTTTCGATCACCTGGATGGGTCGGAGAGGAATTTTCCCAGATTTTTTCTCCCTAAATTGGCCTGGGTTTTTATCTGGTTTTTGCCTCTCCCAGGAGATCACATGGCTCCGGTTGGGGTGGAGTGTAGATGTTTTCAGTATAAGGCGTGTCGCAGTTGTGTGAGGCGGACTGGTTGGGCTGGGTGCTCTTTGCCTTTCCATCATTGTTCATAGGTTCATAGGTAACCTTTAGGGCTGCTGACCAAGGGCCGTGCGGCTCTTTGTCGGCCGCGTCGATACGGTGGGCCGAAGTGGTCTCCTTCTGCGCTGTAAATTTCTATGTTTCTATATTCTAACTGTGACTTCGGGGGGAATCTTTTGGGGTGGGGGTTAGCGGGCGCGATCGATGGTGGGTCCGGACCCCGCTGTCAACCCGTCACCACGCGCCTTTACCAAATGTCGGGTCTGTCAGCGCTAAGCAGACCCGACAACGCAGCGGCAGGGGAGGCGATTGAAATCATTCGTGGCTTGTTTACAGCCGCTTAACAATGCTTTTTTTCCTAGTTGTTTGAATTTGACCGGTCGCCCACCAGTTTCCCGCTGTCCCTAGACATCGTCAGCAGACCTGCTTCCTTCAATTGGCCAGGAACTTCGCTGGGCGGGCCTAACATGCCCAATCAGGGGAAAATAATTCTACACAGTAGACTGGAGCCAGCAGCGAGGCTGGGACCCACCACCGACGTTGCCTGCCATGGACCCGCCGAGGTAGAGAAAATCTCGGCCCTCACCACTGTGTAGTACAGATTCAACATCACTTGCTTGTTTTTGTATTTAATGGCTTGGTGTCTAAAACCTAGAATTACAGTTGCCTTTTTATAGACTTTTCTATCTGTACTTCCATCTCTAAAGATATCTGTACTTCTAGATATTTCTGTTAAAAGTCTTGACTTTTAAGGCACATTTTTTTCTTACTTTGGCTGCCGTATTTCCCACATTACAACAGTGACTACACTCCAAACATACTTCAGGCTGTAAAGCGCTTTGAGATGTCCGGTGGTTGTGAAAGGCGCTATATAAATACAATTCTTTCTTTTACTTTTCTTTTTCCCAAAGCGTACAATTAATGTCTCTTCATTGCACCGTATCTGCCTATTTACCCACATGTTCACATGGCTATGTCTTCCTGCATTCATTAATACAGTTTATCATCCTCCCAAATTAGATATCATAAACAAGCACAAATATCATGCTTCTTGTGCAAATTCCAAAATCATTCATATCAATAGAAAACAAAAGAGATGCTTGGACAGATTCTTGGCATCACTACCCTCATCCTCCAGAAAAACGTCTCCGTCTTGCTTTCTTTAGCTGAGCTTCCCACTTTGCATCTGGCCACATTCCCTTTAATGTCTTAATTTTCATAACAAGTCTCTTATGTGGCACCTTATCAAACGCCTTCTGAAAATCCATAAGATCAACATCCAAAGCACAACCTTTGTCTAAACACTCTCATTTCCTCGAAAAACATTTGTCAAGCAAAATCTGCCTTTCAACTCCATACCATACTGTCGCCGATTGGACAGCACCATTCTAAGTGTTGACTAATTTCATCATAAATGTTCAGCATCTGAAAGAAAAAAAGGCAGATTAATGTTTTGAGTGTAACTCTTTGTCAGGGACTGAAATGTAGGTCAGATGACGGCTCAGACCTAAATCATAAATCACCCTTTTGTCTTTTAGGGGCTGATTGGGCTGCTGCATGTTTTCCATTTTCTTTTTCTTTCAGCTTTCCAATATTAATGTTTTTCTTGTAATGAAAGTATACAAGAAGTTTCATTGTTACCAGACTTCTTTGTGCTGTGTGTGAGTGTGCACTCATGCAAATACAGGACCAGCTAATGGGAAACATCTGAGAAATGTATAAAAGAAAATGTGTGGTTAACAGTATCAGGTCCTTCGAGGAAAGGTTCGTGAATTAGCAGAAGATTCAATGTAAATTGTCAGTGATACTTTGCAGAAAAATATTAAAAAGGAAGTTATGTGAGTAAAAAGAGAATTGTTAAATGTGATGTGGAATCCCTGGGAGGAGAGGAGTTAATTGAGGGCCATTGACGAGGATACTTAAATCCTTCACATCAGTGTTTATGAAGGAGAAGGTTACTGGGGAGGAGGTAAATCCTAATTGGGTTGAATCAAAATGAGAGATATTCCTGAGCGAATTAACGGAAGAAATAGCAGAGGCTGTCGAAATTCTGGGTCTGATTTTAACTCCCAGCTGGTAGTCATGCAGGCCAAGGTGGGTGTCAAGGCGGGCGGCAAGGAGCCCTGTACAGCATGAAGCCTGGGAGATTTAAACTCCTGGGCCTCATCTGTATCGGCCTGTCTGTCATTCACCTGAACCCAGTAGGGAGCGGTTGCTGGCTTGCAGGTGGGAGCGGGATGTTGGGCGGCAGGAGTCTGTTGCCGGGGACCTGAAGGAATGGTCCTCAGCATTCAGGTATGTGGTTGAGCGGGGGATTGAGATGGCCTCACAGTTGGAGGAGGGGGAGGGAAATCCAGGCCAGGGGAGACCCAAGATTTCTTTGTGGGGCCCGGAGGAACATGGCTGATTCTCCTGGCTCCCCTCCCAAAAAACCCAAAAAATGAATAAAATACATTTACCTTTCTGGGCCGCGTCATGCCCCGGTAGGCGTGGCGGGGTAACAAAAACAACTTCCCTGCACTGCCCTCCGGTTAAAATTCCAGTCGGGCCTCGATGACATCGTTAAAACCCGATCTGAATATTTAAAGGTGGACTCTGCTGCTTTCTGGTGGGTGCAAGGTTCCCTGTAGGTTGCTCTTTGTTCTGCACAGCCTGTTGCTTTAAATGCACGGTCCCTTTAAATTTCTGCGCATACACAGTGTAAAAGCTAATGAGTGGCCTGTGCGGGACTTTTCCCATTACTGCACTGTGGCTTGGCCACACAGCTTAGAGGGAACATTGGGCAGGTGTTCCTCTTGCCAGCTCATAGGAACATAGGGACAGGAATAGCCATTCGAGCCTACACCGCCATTCAGTTAGGCTACAGTTGATCAGAAGAGCAGGTTATGATCACAACAGAGGCGGGGAGATGGGGGGGGGGGGGGGCGGGAAGCAGTGGTATCGAGCCGGATAACTTGCCCCGGCCATTTTAACTGCCTGCCCGGCTGATTACAGCCGAACAGGAAGGTTTGAAATCAGCCCTTATATTTCTGAGTTCTATTGAGAGTGGATGTGTACCAGAGGACTGGAGAATGGCCAACGTAATACCCATTTTCATAAAGGGAGATGGAGAGTAATTACAGGCCATTTACTTTAACATCTGTGTTAAGGGAAAAAATCCAAAATTTTAATTAAGGGTGGATATACTAAATATCTAGATGAAAAGTAAATAATTACAAGCAGAGTGATCTTGAGATGGTATGAAGAGGAATATGGAGAAGGCCATTGTGCACATAAAGTTACAGCAGTTTTGTAGGGAGTGTGGGCTCAATTATGCAAGTGTGCTTTGGCACCAAGCATTAAAGTAATATCTGAGTAAAGTCCCAAACATAATAGGGAATATGTATTTACTAATGATACCAGGCTGTGAGATACAAAGGTAAATTCATCAATCCTGCACTCCCAGCAGGGAGCTGCAGGCAAAGGTTATGTGGGTTAGAGATTACTTAGGTTTACATAGGATTACATAAGATATATGGCCCAGTAACAGGTCATTCGGCCCATCCAGTCCATGCTGGCGTTTACACTCCACTCGAGCCTCCTCCCGTCTTTCCTCATCTAAATCAATCAGCGTAACTCTCTATTCCCTTCTCCCTCATATGCTTGTCTAGCCTCCCCTTAAATCCGTCTATACTATTCACTTCAACCACTCCCTGTGGTAGTGAGGTCCACATTCTCACCACTCTTTGGATAAAGAAGTATCTTCTGAATTTCCTCTAAGAGCTACAACAATTCTCCTGCCTGTGCTTCCTTCAAATACGAGCCTCACTGGGAATGTGGGGTTAGTGAAATTATCTTACAGCGAATTGTGAAGAAGATAGCAGCAAATTGCAAATGGAAATAGAGGTGAAGAAATGCCACCACCCTGTTGCACCTGCAGATATGCTTTGGGGAGTGTAGGATTTTCACCTGTCACCTTAACACACTTTTAACCCCATCCAAAATAGTCATGGTCGGCACCCACATCTATTGTGGCACAACAGGGGTGATGCATAGAAGAGAGGTGCCTGTTGCTCTGAGAGGGGAACAAAGTCTCAGATCAGACCAAGCACCTTTACAGTGGCAGCGGTTTGCTCGGGTGGATCAGGGTCTAGTGGGACAAATCTAGTTTAAAAACAAATTCAGAAATAACTTTTTCATGTAAAGTGTTATGAGAATGTGGAGTGCACTGCCCAAGAATGCCACTGATGTAAAGTCAGTTGAGATGCTTATAAAGGAGATAGATACTTACTTGAGAAGTAGGGTATTAGGGGATATGGATAAAAGTCAAACAAATGGGATTAGAAAGTAGAACCGCAATGGTAGGCTCAAGGCAAGCAACGACTTATTGTTTTCTTAACATTCCTAAAAAATATGGACAGTCATGGTTGAAATCTATTCCAATAATTTCTGAACTAGTTGAGAAAATTCAAACATTTGGATTGCTGTTCAGTTTTTGATCATCTAATCTGATCTGAAGCCAATCTTCAAGTACTTATTTCTAGCAATTCATTATTTTTCAGAGAATGACAGCAGCTTCGATTGCCAGGGGAAACATTGGAGCATCTGCAAAGTTAATAGCTTGCATTAGTGCCCCTCTTTGATTTGCAGTTGCAGCTGAAGGTTAGTTTTCTGGTTAACTTAGTGATAATTACAAGGAGCAAAGTTCAAAATATGTAGTGCTCCCATCCGTAAAGGAAATGTATGTAAATTTGTCATGATTTCCAGACCATAGACAGAGACAGGCAAGATTGCTAATTTTGCCTCGAGGAGACAGCTTACCTTCATTAAAATTGGTTGGAACGTTGAACCATTTCTTCTGTAAGGTTGATTTATGCTCTGGATACCAAGGAATGTGCAGGGAGCTAGATTGAGTCCACCAATGATGGAGCATTGGGCAAACATTGGAGGATAGTCTCAAAATGAAAAATCAAGTTTACTGCAACAACTTACACCTTAACAAAGCCAAATGTCCCAGGATGCTTCACAAATGAATGGACTGGGCACTGAGCAGGAATGTGAGATGGTATGGGGAGATGAACCAAGATGTGGTGGAGGGTTTTTTTTAAAGTGGGAAGAATGATAGCAAGGTAGAACGGTTTAGTAAGAGAGTTCTGGCATGCAAGACCATGATGGCCGAAGGCTACACACCATATGGTGGAGTGAATGTTTAGAACAGCAGAGAGTGCAGCCAGGATTCCAGGCTGAAGAAGGTGGCAGAAATAGGGTGCAATGAGACAATGGAAATATTTGTAAATAAACTAAAGGATTTTGAAATCAATGCACTGGGGTTGTAAAGCCAGTGGAGGTTGGTGAGCACAAGGTGGGTACAAGATAGGATATATTAGCCTAGCTAATGCAACTGGCAATGGTTGCAATGACGAGGTAAAGTTTGATGAGATATCAGCAGATTGTGAGGAGTCTAAGTTACAAGTGGAACAAGTATTAAAAGAGCCTAGTTTGATTGGCAATCCTCGATCTGCCGACAGGAACTCAACACACAGAGGGAGGGGAGTAGGTTGACTGATTACGGCATGGGCAACATGGGAGAGGGTGGCCTGAATTCTCCTCTAAATTACCACCCATTTTGAAGAACATTTAGGCTGTAAATGGAGAACATGGGTTCATAAAAAACAACTGCCTCAAATCCGTCACAAAAAACCCCCCCAGAATCGCCATATCCCAGAATCGTCATATCCCAGAATCGCCATATCTCCCAACCTCCTGCCCAAACGAATTAGTGCCACGGTGTCATAGAAGGGCATCTCTGCCCTACAAGTAGATACTTACACACCAGGGCCTACCATGCAAGAAGGCCTTACTTAGTCTTTTCTGACCATCAATGCCTCAGAAAGCTATACTTTCACTAATTGATAGCCCCTCCATTGATAACGTCTCAACTGGATGGAAATTCGGCGCTGCCCACATCGAGGCGGTGACACCGCCTGTTCGCTATCTTCAGCGCTGGGCAATGTCTACCGCCTCCGATATTCAGTTGTTTCGCCCCAAGAGGAGAATGGAACGCGAAGAAAGGCGTTCTGCATTCCTCCGAGCGCTAACGGAACGATAGCGCAGGAGGCCTACTGCTGGCATCCTAGTGCCTGAAAAGGGGGAAAATAAATCTCATGGAAAATGTCAATGACCTACACCCACACTTCCCCACTGCTGCCACAAATAAATAGAAGTTAAAAAAAATTAAATTTCATCACTTTCCTTGCTCTCCGGACGATACCCCGGGATCACCGATGTATCGACTGCTTTCCCTGTTGGAAGAGGCGGCAGGCGCTACAGCCAGCAAAAGCAGTCAAGTTTGCGACCGCGACTCTACGGGGGCGTTGCACACTCGGTGACGTCACTGAGTGGGCAGCGCTAGCGAGCGCAACGCAAACTATCACCGCTGCTGCTAAACCTTCACTGAAGTTTGCGGCAGGGACTGACAGCACGGGCTCGGGCGGGAGGCCGTTAGCGCCCCATAGTCTTTTCATATTCACTCTAACAAAACCCTTCAGGGCTGGTAGAAACCAAACGGGCAGACAATTTAAAATGGCCTGTGCAACACTTGCCTCCTCCAATCCCATTGCCTACCCATAGGATGTAATTTTAACCTGCTCTTTTGAGCAGGCAAGAGGGACACCTGCCGGAAGGCAGTGGGGTCCTTCTTCAAGTGTGCAGACCGGGTACCAATGACTACAATTCTAACCTGGGACCTGCGCGGGAGAACGTGTGGCTTCCCCACCAGGCCAACCGAGTGGCAAGAGGAGCCCAGGCCCAGAAAGATGGGTTAATTTTCATTTATTTTGTTTCCTTATGGGCTAGGAGGAGCAAGAGTGCTCCTCCGCATCTTACAAGGAAACCTTAAATGAGACTGATGGGACTGATGCAGAGTTAAAATGAGCTGACGGCTGCACGATTCCCACCAGTGAGTTAAAATTAGGCTTTCATCATTTTAAATTGCCTCTTATCCTGCTCAGCACTACATGCTGAATTACCGACGTCTCATCGGGATATGATAGTTAAGGTCAGGGAATTTCCAACAGGGAAAGAGGGAAAGCTGGACAGAGATTTAACCTGCACACATATCAGTGGTCGGTTACAGAGTCTTCTTTGTCAAGTGCGGCATGAGGCATGGGGTGACCAAACAGGGAAAATAAGGGGAGACCATATAAATAAATTAAATATAAATACCTTAAGTGGGAGTTTCATATTTTTTTGAAAAAAAAATACTCTGCAGCTGAGGTCGTATTTGGAACCGTATTCCTTATTAATAGAGACTGTGGAAGTGCTCTTTATTTTAATGTGTTTTTAGTGGGTGGTGGAATGTTTAATTGGCTGTGTGTGTAACCCGCATTGTATGCCGAGCAGGTAGAAAGGAATGAATAGCTATACCTTGGAACAGGGAGGTTTGTTTCAGATATTTGGCAGCACAGACTGTAATATAAGGTCGTGCGAGATGGGACTGCGAGCTTAATCCCAGATTTTAGCAAAGTTATTAGGAACTGCACAGCAAAACCTGGGATGTGAGGTCATTCTTCCTGAGAGTATTTAAAGGGAGACCATTTTACAATGAGTGTCTGCCAAGAAACAAAGGGCCATTTAGGTTGTGACTCATTTCAGCAAAAGTCTGACCCTCAGTAACAGTCAAAGCTCGTGGAATGTAATCAAAAGCCAGGGAAATCCCAGTGAAGGGACTGTACACTCCAGCCTCAGATGTAAACTTTTCCATGATGTGTCATATGGGTGTGCAGGAAGAATGGATTACAAAATTATTGTATGTCGACGATGTGATTCCTAATACCGTGTTATCCTTGCACTGTTGTGGATTCAGGGAAAGATTAGTGTTTAACATCAACACTAACCCTTCACTGCCACCCGTGATGCCCAAATCCAATAGGGAATTCAGAAGAAACTTCTTTACCCAAAGAGTTTTGAAGGGTGGTTGAAGCGAATAGTATAGATGCATTTAAGGGGAGGCTGGACAAGCATTTGAGGGAGAAGGGAATAGATTTAGATGAGGAAAGACGGGAGGAGGCTCAAGTGGAGCATAAATGCCGGCATAGACTGGTTGGGCCAAATGGCCTGTTTCTGTGCCGTATATCCTATGTAATGCTATGTAAAACTGCACAACTAAAGAAATATTTGAATATACAGGGTATTACATTACTCAACCTAGAAGAATCCTTGGTATAAAACAATCAGCAAATTCCTTTTTACCTCTTAGTGTCAGAAGCAGAAAGTAACAAGCCATTTGTTTCCTTAACCATAAAATGTTTTGCAAGTGTGTACAACACTATTGGTTTTAATTTACTTAACTTTTCTGAACACATTTTTTTGAGCACCCTGATTGGTGATACAATCTTACAGTAAACAGTAAACCTCATCTGCTCCAGGACCAAATACGTTTTATGTTGCCATGGAAGCCATTTTTCGATACAGTTGTTTTCATGAAAACCATCATCAATGTTACTTTTTGTTTTAATTGAGAAAGAGTGTCCATAGTGCAGGACACTACCGAGATTGAAAAAGTAAAAGGAGATGGGGAAATGAATTAGAGAGCAGTGCGATGATTAGCTGATGCCTAGTTTGGGTTTTTAGCGGGAGATTTTCCACATGTTAGGAAATTGTACTTCCCTAGACCGTAAGGGTGTAAAAATTTCCCAATTGAGCACATCCCGGTAGCCCTGATTCAGAAAAAAGCGCAACATTATCACAAAATATTCACAAGGCAAATTATTATAATTGGTTCAAGCCTAGGTTTTGGAGCATTCATCTGACTCATTTAAAAAAAATCTTTAAACTTAGATATGGAACACATTCCAACAGTGACAACACTGCAAAAAATATTTCATTGGCCGTAAAGCGCTTTGGGGCATCCTGAGGTTGTGAAAGGTACTATATAAATGCAAGTCTTTCCTTTTATTAAAAATCTCAAACTTGAATGAGATCCTTGGTTGCTTCGGGACTATTATATGGATGGATGATACACTCGGAAAAACATGAATAAATACAAAGCTAACAAGGTCTACTGGTTCCTATTGATTCATTACTTAACAGCAGTGTTTTCTGGCACAGTGACAAAGTGAGCTACCTGCAGTGGCAAGGTAACAAAGCAAAAACATGTCAGAATGGACACATTAAATAGGAGCTACAAGGTTACAGGACTATAATAGAAACATAGAAACATAGAAAGCTACAGCGCAGAAGGAGGCCATTTCGGCCCATCGTGTCCGCGCCGGCCGACAAAGAGCCACACGGCCCTCGGTCAGCAGCCCTGCATGTTACGTATAAATCTATGAACAATGAACAATGGTGGAAAGGTAAAGAGCATCCGGCCCAAGCAGTCCGCCCCACACAACTGTGACACCCACTGCACCGCAACATTCTACACTCCACCCCAACCGGAGCCATGTGATGTCCTGGGAGAGGCAAAAAAAAGATTAAAAACCCAGGCCAATTGGGGAAAAGAAATCTGGGAAAATTCCTTTCCAACCCATCCAGGAAATCCAAATTAGTCCAGGAGATCACCCTGGCCGTATTTGATGCCCTGCAGTACTTACCATTGTACCTGCACCAACCAACAAGACGTTATCCAGTCTAATCCCACTTACCAGCTCTAGGTCCGTAACCCTGCAGGTTACGGCACTTCAAGTGCCCATCCAAGTACCTTTTAAATGTGGTGAGGGTTTCTGCATCCACCACCCTTCCAGGCAGTGAGTTCCAGACCCTCACAACCCTCTGCGTGAAGAAGCCTCCCCTCAGGACCCCTCTGAACCTTCCACCAACCACCTTAAAACTATGCCCCCTCGTAATTGGCCCCTCCACTAAGGGAAATAGGCCCTTGCTATCCACTATATCCAGGCCCCTCAAAATTTTATACACTTCAATGAGGTCTCCTCTCAGTCTTCTCTGTTCCAATGGGAACAAATCCAGCCTATCCAATCTGTCCTCATAGCTAAGATTCTCCATTCCAGGCAGCATCCTCGTAAATCTCCTCTGCACCCTCTCTAATGCAATCATGTCCTTCCTATAATATGGCGACCAGAACTGCACGCAGTACTCCAGCTATGATCTAACCAGAGTATTTAAGCATAACCTCCGTACTCTTGTATTCTATGCCTTGACCAATAAAGACAAGCATTCCGTATGCCTTCTTACCCACCTTATCCACCTGGCCTGCTACTTTCAGGGATCTGTGGACAAGCACTCCAAGGTTGCTTTGTTCATCTACAGTTTTAATCTGCTAGGATGTGAATTTTGTCCCCTTAAAAATACCTTTTTTTGGCCAACTGTTAAGCTTGTCAAGGTGAGCGATGCCAGTGCTGGGAAAGGGAACATTCTCCCACTTTGGACAGGAGGAGGTAATTTTTCACCGTGCATTGGCAGTGGGAAATCACACCAGTGCATATCAGAAAGTTATGGTGTGCGTTACCCCTCGATATTCTGATATATGTTGGCGGTGGGAGAGATAACCTTCTGCCAGCATGTCTTCTAAAATGACTCCCCTAGTGTAACCATCAAGCATTCCCAGGTCAGGCAGGACATGAATGCATGCAAAATAAAGCTCTCATTATTCTGTCCCACTTCTTTAGTTTCCAGGTAATGTGCACAACCACTTTTTTTGGTTCAAGCAGAGGCAAGCCACACCTTAATATATCTACACCCTGGAAAATATGTAATAATTCCTTGACTGAATTGGTGCTTCACAACACATACTTTGCTACAACCTACAATTAGGACTTCAAGATATATCACTATAATACAAGATTGAGAACACATGGCAGCTTGTTAAGATAAAATGCCACAAAACTGTACGCACTTTGATTACTCATTTATATAATGCATTTTTCTGTGGACAAAACAGACTAGATCTGGTTATTGTTAAGGCACTTTGATTGTCGCTGCATTTTATTTTTTAATGGTGATGGGTGTTTCTAATACTTTAAAGGTTTGCTTTATGTTTATGTGACACATAGAGATGAACGAGTGAAGTTAGCTTCAGTACACATAAAATCTGGCTACTTGTGATGCCAAATCATAACCCAATTACTAGCAGATGGGCAAAGCAGACCATAAGAGAACACAGATGTAGACTAGGAATAGATTGGCAGGGACTGAAATGCAGAGTAGCAGGGAATAGGATGCAAACTGCTGTGAAAATGCAAACATTGCTGCATACCATTACAAAATGGATGGTGATCCATCACGAGACAGCTATGAAACCACATCAGATAGACAAAAAGCAGACAGAGGTCCCATCAGGAGAGCTACAGTTACAAACTAGACCCACTCACACACAAACTGCTGACCACTTTTGATGATTGGCAGTTAAGATGGCTGCTTGGATGGATAGAAGACAGCCAGAATGAAACAGTCACCTAACGTGTATCAATTGGGCCAAAAACTGAAACTATTTGATAAATTGACTCAAAGTAGTCAGATTCAAGTCATCTCAGATTTGAAATCTTGTTTGGCACTCTTTGCAATTCACCCATAAAATAACAATTTTTTTTCTGCCACTTTGTAAATTTGTCTTCTTTTGAATCCCAGCAGCCTTGCACAGATGTAACCATGATATAATCTAAACTCAGAGAGGTTACTGTTATGTTCAGAATAAATCCATAGTACTGTATTGCAAGCTCAAACTGTTGTGACCTTGGTCTCTTTATTCAGACTCCAGAGTGGGGAAGCAGCATGGTGAATCACCTTTTATACCTGCTTGCCCCAGGGTGCACAGGTGACCCATATGTCTCCCACAGGTGTGCCCCCTAGTGGCAAGTCTTACATTTTGGTAGGGTTTACATACATACATAACAGTTACCTACAAGTTTTCTAGTTTAGCTATCCCAGACCTGGGGTGCCCACCTGCCCAAGAGACCAGAAACTCCAGCAGAGATTACTTGTCTGGGGGGAGACGTCAAGGGTGTCATGTCCCACCCAAATAATGTTTTTAGCTCCCACCCGCAGCCTCCTTTGTTAAGGGCTGCTGCAGAAACAATTTTTAAAGAAAAACATTTTCGTCTTCAGGGTTCCAGGCCACGTTCTTTGATGGAACTCCAGTTCCAAATCTGCAATTTCCATCCCTACTTAGCCAGAAAACCTGGTCGAACTGAGCATATTTGTGACAACCATACTCCAGCTCCTACTGAAGGCCCAAGAAGTGGAACCTCTGATGTTTGGAGTCCCAACCACCATCCCATATCATGACGGTCACCTTTGGGTAGGAAAAGGCCCTGCTTCCATCAAGCCATAGAGGAGTTTTCACCGTAAAGCCAGGAACAGGCACGACCAGGTCCCATTCTAGTTTCCTGTTGTTTCATTTGTAAGCCTATTTCTATCACCACTATTTCCTATGCCCAGAGGCCCAAGAAAACCTGACTCATATAAGAGTAATTGTTAAAAGCCTGGTGCTTATTTTAGAATAACCACAATCCCAACTGGTTAGTAACAGTACTTTTGGGCAAATGAGACCTGAAATTCTTGAGCATGGGTAGGGCATAAAGGGTGATCACCCATGAGGGGTGGGGGGCATAGTTTGGAGTGGAACCTGGATATGCTGGCCTTCTGCACCAGATTGATTCCTGGGATGAGAGGGCTGATTTATGAAAAGAGATTATGTAGAATGGGCCTATACTCTCTGGAGTTTAGAAGAATGAGAGGTGATCTCAGTGAAACGTACAAGATTCTGAACAGGATTGACAGGGTAGATGCTGAGAGGTTGTTTCACCTGGCTGGAGTGTCTAGAACGAGGGTTCATAGTCTCAGGATAAGGGGTAGGCCATTTAAGACAGAGATGAGGAACAATTTCTTCACTCAGGGGGTTGTGAATCTTTGGAATTCTCTGCCCCAGAGGGCTGTAGATGCTGAGTCTTTGAGTATATTCAAGGCTGAGACAGATAGATTGTTGGAGTCTGAGGGAATGAAGGGATTATGGAGTTGAGGTCAATGATCAGCTATGATCTTATTGAATGGCAGAGCAGGCTCGAGTGGCTGTATGGCCTACTCCTGCTCCTATATCTTAAGTTCTTATGTAAATTTCACCCCAAATTCTAGAAGGGGAAGTCAGCGAGTTTACTGTCTGTTCCTCACTTCATGTTGGATGGGCTGGGGGGAGTCAATGGCATGAGGGGTAGTTTCCAGTCAACCCCAGGAATTCCATCCATTACGCCCTTGTTAGTCCAACAAAATTTTCACCACCTGTGACTCTGAGTTGACATAACTTCATGTGCACCTATTAATGGTCCTAAGAGTGCATTGGGGAAAGATACTCAATCTCAGATGGGATCTATCACTTTTCTAAAAATGGCCATTTTTTGCAGGACAGGCGTATAACATTATTTACAGCACTTTCCATTTGGCCTTTCTCGGAACTCAGCCACCATCATTGGAGCAGCAGAGCGCAACTCCAATTGGGGGAGGGGGGCATCTCGGAACTACCCTTACAGATGCGGGGCTCCAGTCCCGATTAAAGGATGGGATCTGTATCCCGCAGGAGGGACGGATGGGTCCCTACTCCCAATGGTGGAGTGGAACTTATGGAAATTTAGGCCCTTATTAGGGTCAATTCACGGATACGATCCTCTTAGTGGGGAGACACACGTCAAGGGAATGCTGTTTGGAGATAGGTGCCTAGGTTTTCTGATCAGCTCTGCCTGAAAAACGGGCATAAGTTGGGCAAAATCAGCTGGACACTAGGGTGGAAAAGCATCAGCTCATGCAATTTTCCAATGGCATTTCCTTCCAGCAGGTGCCAATCTGACAGTTTCAATATGTAAATGACCAGGAATGATGTATGAAGAGCCTGTACGCAACTTGACAGCTTTTACTCCAGGTTATCATAGTTCATTTATTCCTCTCCTCACACAAGATGGATGTCCATGGTTGCTAGGGTCTGAGCTGGTTATGAAGCCCTACCTCATTTGTTTGTGTGTTCGTGTTTTATTTCACTTCCACCACTGAGATACCTTTGCGGCAACTATTGCGCCAGTGCTGTTTGTGTCCTAATATTAGCACACAATGGGCTTTCCTCCAGCAATCCACCCGTACTTGTGTTGATTGAAGGGAGAAGAAAAAGACGATTGGAGGGATGCAAAGTAGGTCAAGCTGTACCAAACTCACTCAGCACCGAGCCCTTGCATCCACATTTACAGAGTGAAGCGCACACAAGTCAGAGGTGCAGTGCCTGTGTAGCTTATGGTGGATGTGACTGGAAAATTGCACCCAATATTCTTTCCCTTTGCAATTTTGATGAAAGTTCCTTGACCTGAAATGTTAACTCTGTTTCTCTCTCCACAGATGCTGCCTGACCGGCTGCATGTTCCAACAACAACTTGCATTTATATAGCACCTTTAACGTAGTGAAACGTGCCAAAGCGCTTCACAGGAGTATTATGAGATAATAAATTTGACACCGAGCCACATAAGGAGAAATTAGGGCAGGTGACTAAAAGCTTGATCAAAGAGATAGGTTTTAAGGAGAGTCTTGAAGGAGGAAAGAGAGGTGGAGAGGTTTAGGCAGGGACTCCCAGGTGATAGAAGGCTCGGCCACCAATGGTTGAACGATTATAATCAGGGATGCTCAAGAGGGCAGAATTAGAGGAGCGCAGACATCCCGGCATTTTCTGTTTTTATCTCAGATTTCCGGCATCCTCAGCTCTCTTTTCCCTGGCTTGAAAACTTATCCCATTCCTACTTCGAAAATACATTAATGTCTGAGATGACCTTCTCCAAAAATCAACCTTTGAAGCGAGCTACGTGCTGTAAGCCTGACTCCGATTAAATGTAGTGCTAAGATTCTGCTGTCAGAAACCATATTAAGAAAAGTAAACTTTGACTAATCATCCAACACTATTTTTATTAGCAGCTCATTAGTTTTTTCCTACTTGTATGTGTACGTGCACAATAGCAGATTGCTTATGCTACTGTAACTGGCAGACTTACCACCATAAAGATGCTCAAGTGCTCTTAACTTTTTTACCAAAGCAAAACATGATTCAGCGAATCACTTTCCTCAGCCATACACGCAGGGCCCAGATTTTGCAGTCAGCGGCGAAGGAACAACGCTTGCCATTCCCCTCACTGAAGCTGCCCACAGACTTTTTGCGGACTTGTCAGTGGAGATTTCCTCCAATCCAGCGTCTCTTCCCGTGCGGCGCTCTCTACAAGAGATCTGCGGCGCCTCACAAATAGTGCAAGGATTTCCGGATTGGTTTAAGTTTGGAGCTTTCGCTTTCATGGCTGATTCAGTACAGGTACGTGTGCTGTATTGTTATACCACGTACTGCTTCTACCCTCTAGTGCCAAGAATCTTTGTTACTTTAAGTCCGCAATCACAGTTCTGTATTGGTGGTGCAAGTTTTGGGGTCTGTCGTAGATGCGTTAAGCGTCACTGATTCCTCCCTTAAGTGGACCCTTTCCCTTTACGACCGATATTTTGCTTTCATTACTCACATATCTAGATATACAAAGGCGTGACCCGGGATGGGGCAACATTGAGTGCCCCTTGCTTTATGGGCTGGAGACTGTAATCCTCCACATGGGTCCTTATGTGCACTTCTCCAATCTTCCAAAAGGTGGACTGATTAACACTTTAGTGAGGCAAGGCCAGACACTAAATCATTAAGCTGCTTCATTTAACAGTCAGTAACAAAAAGTACAAAGCAACAGTCATGGCTAATCTTATCTTACTTCAAGTTAACTTCTGTTCCTCCTTGTTATAAAGAAAATAATGAACCATTTCCTGGTTAATTTTTTTTTTTTTTTGAAATTCGTAGCCAATCGTTCCAATTCTTTGTCAAATCACAAACGCCAGAGGTCACCTTGCACACATCAAGGATCACTCTGCGCCAATGCTCTTAGCCAAAAGGCCTAGAGCCACTGCACCGTTCCTGGAAGTACTGCAATACCAGGTTCGTGCCATGGAGGTGGATGGGTCAGGTCCCCCACACACCTCTGTGGAGGTGGATGGGTCAAGCCACCCCACCATTTCCTGGTTAATGGGCTAAGTAATGTTTTATTTTGGTCAGCCTTATCACTGACTCAGACCAAGGTTTGCTCTTGGCCAGGTCAGTACTCTTCTTAAGAAAGGCTGGTCTAGGCTTTACCTGCATCTTTCAGCAGAACTTAGCCAATGACCCTGAACATGTGTGTTTGTTGTTTTTTTTGTTGCTTCTGTGGATAGGATGCTGAGGGCTGTCCAGAGGTTAGCCAGGAGAGCTGTCAGTCTCCTACTGTCCTTGGATGTGGGTTCATTGAAAGGAATGCCTGTTGTTTTCAGAATTAATAATGTTTTCTCAACACAATTGACCTGGATGGATTCACAGGAGAGCCCCCATCCCCCACCCCATTGTTAGATCAGAAGACAGGCAACATTCCAATGGCTGGCTTGACTACAAATCCCTTTCCTCCTCCTGTTCTGGCTGCAAGCTGCCTTATAAAGCTTTGTGGTTCCGCTTTAAGTTAAATATAATATTTCAATATGAATCATATCCAAATTCCTCTCTGGTAAAATGCCAAAATGTAACAATTAGTAATGTTCCTTTATAAGGACATTGGATACGACATGGAGGGTGTATGATCCTATCCATGGTCCCTCTGACAATATAGTCAATCAAATTAGCCTTCACACTATAAAGAATTTTGAAAACAATAGCCAAAAGTTATGTAGACCGAACTGGGAAATTAAGAATAGGCAGACCAGCTAATCTTTGCTTATGTAAAAGCTCCTAAGGGTGGGTAGCACAGGGAGCTTAAGCACGAGTGTAGCTTGTGTGTTCACAATGATCCATTCTCCCCAGGTTTGGGTGGCTTCGAGTACAAACAATAACAAGAACAACTTGTATTTATATCGCACCTTTAACGCAGTGAAACGTCTCAAGGCGCTTCACAGGAGTATTATGAGATAAAGAATTTGACACCGAGCCACATAAGGAGAAATTAGGACAGGTGACCAAAAGCTTGGTCCAAGAGGTAGGTTTTAAGGAGCGTCTTGAAGGAAGAAAAAGAGGTAGAGAGGCGGAGAGGTTTAGGCAGGGAGTTCCAGAGCTTGGGGCATAAGCAACAGAAGGTACGACCAATGATTGAGCGATTATAATCAGGGATGTTCAAGAGGGCAGAATTAGAGGAGCACAGACATCTCGGAAGGGGGGGTTGGGGGTGCTGGAGGAGATCACAGAGATAGGGAGGGGTATGGTCACGGAGGGATTTGAAAACAAGGATGATAATTTTGAAATCGAGTTGTTGCCTCGAAATCGAACCAACAGAATGAACGCAATATAGGGTCAGCAGATAACTTACCTTTCACTCCAGCATAAACCACAAGCAGACATTTCATTCCTATGTACCTGGGAAATGTTGAGTTTCTAGGTGAAAAGGAGAGGGTCTCTTGACTCTAGCCTCCTTTGCACCCTCTTCTCAACTTTTGGCCTCACTCACTAGTATAACTGTCTCAGACCCATGCTCTGGACTGCTCCCCCTAAAACCTTCCCTCTTGCCATTTCTCTCGCTTCCTTCAAAAGCCTCCTCAAGACTTACCTCTTCGATCATGCCTTTAGTTACCATGCCTAATCCTTCTCTGATTATTTATGCCTCTATGAAGCACTCTGAGATGTTTTATTATGTTAAAGGCTCTGTATAAGTGCAAGTTATTGTTCATATGGTTCATCTCAAGTTGCTACCATGTAAATCAAATGGATCCTTTTGTAACGGAATTTACACTTATCCTCTATTTAAAGATGACAAACTCAATGTAATCATTGTTTAAATCAAATTAAAGTTTATTAGTAAGCGTAAAAGCAAATTCTCCATTCATGTAAACTCATTTGCATGCAGCCTTATATTGTGTCACCATGTATAGTCTTTCATAATTTGTTTCCAGTGATTTAATGCCACATTAAATATAAACTTCATGTCAACATTACTTTCCTACACTACAACAGTGACTACACTTCAGAAATATTTTGTAGGCTGTAAAGTGCTTTGGGACATCCTGAGGCTGTGAAAGGCGCTATATAAATGTATGTCCTTGGGCTGGATTTTCGGCTCGATGCCACCTCTGTTTTCGTCCCAGAGGGTGGTAATGGCGGCGGAAAGCATTTCCATCCTTAACCGGTCTGGCCTACATGTGACTCCAGGCCCACAGCAATGTGGTTGACTCTTAACTGCCCTCTGAAATGGCCCAGCAAGCCACTCAGTTGTACCAAACCGCTGCAACAAAGTCAGCAGTGTAGGGGTAACTTCACCACAAGGGCGGCAGCGGTTCAAGAAGGCAGCTCACCACCACCGTCTCAAGGGATGGGCAATAAATGCTGGCCTTGCCAGCGACGCCCACATCCCATGAATGAATATTTTTTTTAAAAGCATCTAAGCAGTTAGAGCAGGGAAGTGAGCAGCCTGCCTCTACCACTGCTGAAGCCACAGGGGTTGCACGATGTAGAATTGATAGGAAGAGGAAGATGAAAGAGTTCTAGATGCACAAGGATATTCATATGGGAGTGTTACAAAGTGTGACATTGTTAAGTTTCTCTTTACATTTTAAACGACATAAAATTATTTCTTTGCACCACTTTCCCATTTTTGCCTGTTGTCTGGCAAGTAATAAACCGCTTCGCTGGGCAGGCCAGACATGAGACTCCCTAAGCAACTGCTATATGCAGAGCTCCTTCATGGCAAACGAGCCAAAGGAGGGCAGCGGAAACGTTATAAGGACATCCTCAAAGCCTCCCTGGTAAAGTGCAACATCACCACTGATTCCTGGGAGACCCTGGCCAAAGACTGCCCTAGGTGGAGAAAGTGCATCCGGGAGGGCGTTGAGCTCTTTGAATCTCAACGCTGTGAGCGTGAAGAGGTCAGGCGCAGGCAGCGGAAGGAGCGTGCGGCAAATCAGTCCCGCCCCTTCCCCCGACGAATGTCTGTCCCACCTGTAACAGGGTCTGTGGCTCTCGTATTGGATTGTTCAGCAACCAAAGAACTCACTTTAGGAGTGGAAGCAAGTCTTTCTCGATTTCGAAGAACTGCCGAGGAATAAGACATGACTTAACTGCAAGCAATGTGTGTGTGTGTGTGACAGGGATGGTTTGGTCATTTTAGGACTGCTTTGGGGTGGGGATGGGCGGGGGGGGGGACGTTGGTTCAGCATCTGGGTGCCATATGGGTGCACTGGTGCAACCTAACTAAATTGTGCCATTATGAGGCCATCCCGGGCATCCCGCGAAGAAATGTGTACCGCTGCTGGTTTCATGTCCACATCAGGTTCCTCCTCCTCCTGTTCCTCCTGTTACTCTTCCTCCTCTGAAGAGGCTCCATGCCTTGCTCCTCCAGGAGCTCCAATCCTCGCTGCTGAACTGTGTTGTGCAAAGCGCAGCATTCCACGATCATTCTGGAGGCCCTGTGTCTGGTGCATATTGAAGGGCTCCTCCAGATCTACTCAGGCATCTGAAGCACATCTTCAGCATCCCGATTGCTTGCTCTATTGCGCACCTTGTCGTCATTTGGCTTTGATTGTCGCGCTCTTTGGCTACATTGCTTAGTGTCGTCAAGTGTGTCATCAGCTACACCGTCAGTGGATAGCCCTTGTCTCCAAGCCGGTAAGTCTGGTCGGAGGTGCGAAGAGCTGAGGGAGGGTGGACTGGCGCAGGATGATCAATCATGACAGCTCGCTGGGAATCTGCGCATGCATGCATGATGACATTTTTGTGGTTGCACATGAGCTCCACATTGATGGAGTGGAAACCCTTATTGTTCACGAACAGTCCTGGGTTGCCACAGGTGCTTTGATGGCCACAGGTGTGCAGTCAATGGCCCCCTGCAGCCCTGGGAAGCTAGCCTGAGCCTCAAAGCTGAGCACCTGTTCATTCGGACTGGCTTCATCGGTGGCAAAGTGTATATAGGTGCCTGCCCTGGCAAATATGGCATCGGTCACCTGGGTGATGCATTTGTGGGCAGCTGACTGCGAAATCCTGCAAATATCTCCCCCAGATCCCTGAAAGGAGCCTGAGATAAAGCTGTTGATGGCGGTGCTGACTTTGACAGCCACTGGTAACGCTTGTCCACCAGGTCCACCTGGCAGCAGGTTATCTTCCAGCAACCTACAATTGTCTGCCATGAGCTGACGCAATAACCTGAGCTGCCTGAGGCACTGGTGTTCAGTCATGTCCAGGAAGCTGATCCTCTGCCTACATACCCTGTGTTGGGCGTATCACCTCCTGCGAGCTGCACCTCTGTGCTCATCCCATCTCTCCTGTGGAGCGGCAGGTTGGTGAGGAGAGGACTGCTCCTTCTCCTGCTGGTGTTGTTGCTGCTGAGGTCCGAGGTGAAACAGCATGGGCCCGAAATTGATGGCCTTACCTCCCACTGCCGTCGACGTTCCTCTTGAAGTTGCGCCCAGTGCCACTTTCCATTTTGGTGTGGAGCGGGCGGGAGGGGAGAACCGCCAGGAACCGCCTGCTGAGGTCAGCGGATGGCCGAGTGGTGCAACTGACCTCCATACTGATGTGGGTGGGAGTCGGCGCCAGAACGGGGAGGGACCGCTGGCTGGAGGCTGTTCTATCCCTGACGGTGAATATGAAGAGCTGAAATAAAGGTTAGTAAACATTTTTTTCTTTATTTCTTTACAGCGACTTACCTGGAAGGGGTCCCCTGAAGGTGTTCCAATGTTTTTTTTTTGATGATTTTCCATTTCAGGTCTTCAACCCTCCGTGGGCCCCACTTCATCTTCGGCGGCACTTGGGCGGCAAGCGCCTTTGCCGCTGAGATTGGGAGCTCCCGCCAGCTGCCACCCAGATTGGCGGCGTAAGTCCCTCTTTTGCTGCCCGCTGCCCGTTCAAGGATCTTTTTGACGAAAACCCCGCCCAAAATACCATCAGGTGCCTCGGCGGCCATCAGTGGTCCTTTGGGTGGCACTTGGGCGGGTGGGGGCCTTCACTAATTTCGGCCCCCCATGATGATCTGATACATGACAGATGTAAATTGGAGATTAGACACACAATCGTCCAATGTGGTGACCGTGACCTCCAAAGTTGTAGAAGTCACCTACTAACTCCTGAAAGCAAACTTTCTGGTGTCAGCAAAAGCCTTTTCCCTTAGGCCAGGAATTAGGTGTGAGGTCTGAGTAATTATGGGATTTTGTTCATGTCATTTGTTCAGCCCCCTCAATTGCCGCTCTGCTCTCATCTTGCTTTCACTGGCAAGGTTCAGCAAGCCCAGGAATCCCGCAAACACCCAGTAAAAGCTCAAATCACAGGTAAAAAAAGTCTGTTAATAGCTTCTGAACTTGCTCTTAATTGGTTTAAATAGTTAACCCACGTCTCCCGAGGGAGTCCCTTGCGCACTGCCTAACGCGCTCAAGTTAAAGGCGGAAGCCAGCGGGTTGAAGCTGGCTTCCCCACCCGCTGTCAATTTCAGTGCTTTTAATTACCCAGCCGCTCCCAAACCTACTCACTCTTTAATGTTAAAATTCAACTCAGGCTCCTTGAAATAATGACTAGTTCTTGAAATTACATGAAATACTGGCACACGCCATTTAAATTCTGGCTTGGAATTGAGAGCAAGGGTTTTGGAAACATTTCCACTCAGCACTTATTCTGAAAATTGCTCAATAAACCATAATTAAAAAATGTCTGCTTGTGTTCACATCCTGTCACCAAACCATAGAAACTAGTAGCTAACACAGAGGGAAGATTTCCTTTGTGTAACAAAATTTTGAACCCATTTAAAACAGAGCAGTTTACGATTTCATTGCACGTAGCACAAAGATTAATTTGCTCCCTCCCCCACAGCAAGCATACTTTGCCTACGGCAGACTTTCATTTGGAGAACTGCTTTATAAGAGAATTTTGCAGATTCAATTAAATTATAGTTCACCACCAGGATTCATTTCCATTCCAGCAATATTGCATAAAAGCAAATGTTTGATGCTCACTGTACTACTTTCATTAACTGCTTCTTGTTACTTTGACAGGAACATAGGAACAGGAGCAGGCCATTCAGCCCTTCAAACCTCTAGACTTGACTACTACAATGCTCTCCTGGCTGGCCTCCCACATTCTACCCTACGTAAACTTGAGATCATCGAAAACTTGGCAGCCCGTGTCCTAACTCGCACCAAGTCCCACTCACCCATCACCCCTGTGATCGCCGACCTACATTGGCTCCCGGTTAAGCAACGCTTCGATTTCAAAATTCTCATCCTTGTTTACAAATCCCTCCATGGCCTTGCCCCTCCCTATCTCTGTAATCTCCTTCAGTCTCACAACCCTCCGAGATGTCTGTGCTCCTCAAATTCTGCCCTCCTGAGCATCCCTGATTATAACTGCTCAACTATTGGTGGCCGTGCTTTCAGCCTAGGCCCCAAGCTCTGGAACTCCCTCCCTAAACCTCTCCGCCTCTCTACCTCTCTTTCCTCCTTTAATACACTCCTTAAAACCTACATCTTTGACCAATATTTTGGTCATCTGCCCTAATTTCTTCTTATGTGGCTCAGTGTCAAATTTATTTGTTTTGTTTTAAAACACTCCTGTGAAGCACCTTGGGACATTTTACTACTGTTGTTATTATGCCATTCAATTAGATCATGACTTATTTGTAGCTCAATTCCATTTACCTGCCTTTGATCCATATCTCTTGATACCCTTGCCTAATAAAAATATGTTGATCTGGGTCTTGAAAATTTCAATTGCTCCAGCATTCCACAGCCTATTTTTTTGTGGGGGAGGGGGGGAGTGGGGGTGGCGGGGGTGCTCAGAATTCCATATTTCCACTACCCTTTGTGTGAAACAGGCTTTCTGATTTCTCTCCTAAATGGCCTAACTTTAATTTTAAGATTATTCTCCAACTATAGTTTCTCTATGAGGTGTTCAAATCCATTTATCATTTTGAACACCTCAATTCGACCAACCCTCAACTTTCTAAGCACAAGGGAATACAAACCAAGTTTCTGCAACCTGTTCTCATAATTTAACCCTTTAAGCTCGGGTATCATTTAGTCAATCTGCACTGCACCCCTTCCAAGGCCAATATATCCTTCCTGAGGCACAGTGCCCAAAACTGAACTCTGAACTGAAGTCAGATGGGGTCTGACCAAGGAACAAGCACGTGTCACCCATTGTGGCTCTGTTGTGCACAACCAGCCTTATTCTGATGCCAAATCTTGCCCTGCCGTCACCAGTATTACAGGCAAACTGAAGAGATATTATTTTCTCCCAGTTGCTCAAAACTTTGTGGCTGCCAGTTTTCTGTTTCAAATTGAAGTCACAAATCTTGTTCCAAATCCACTAGTTCAACATACACATTGTGGTTGAATTCATGTCTTATAAATGCAGTGCAACCAGCCAGGTCTCCAACAGTCATGTCTGGTCTTGAGAATCCTGTCGAGAGATTCCAAGAATAACTCAGCACATATCCTGGTATTATGATTCAGCTTTCATTTTATTCTTCAAACCCACACGTTGGCTACGTTTTTGCTTCAAGTTCAACACGCAACCATTCCATTTTTTTTGAAGGATTTATCTTATAAGGGGGAGAAATTGCATAGCGCCCCGTTTGGAGTGTTAAATTTTGCGGGAGCGCAAAAGTATCACCGGGTGCTACCTGGTTCCAACAGATGCAAACTTTAGGTTTAACGCTCCAGGAGGGAAGTGGAGCACTAAATCAAGCACTACCACTTCCCTTGGAGTGCTAAATCATTCAGGAGGGGCCGTAGCAGTGCAGTGCTGCACAATGTCCCGAACAGTGCTGCCGGGATTGGAGGCTCCTTCCCTCCCTTAAAGGGAAGGGCCATTGTTGCAGGCTCTGCATTAAAATATGGTGGCTGACAGCAGCCATCATCCAAGACAATCAGCTCCAAGCACTCTAACACTGTGCAGGGCTGAGCGATCATGGCCGCAGAAAAGGAAGAAAAAATGCTCAGAGGGTTGTTACAATTTGTTTCACTTAACTTAGCAGGATCTCTTGAAATACCGCTCCCCCAAGCGGTTGGTCTCCCTAACAACACCTCCTGCAGCTGCCGGTGTTGATGTCTGGTGCTGTTGCAGAGGGCGGAACCAAAGTTTGGATCCGGGATGCTAACCGGGCGCAACCGGATGACGTCACAATCTCCGGGGTGCAGGAGATCATGGCACTAGGGGCTATCGCTGCTGCAAATCTCCATGGCAAGTTCGCAGGCATGAGTACTCTCACCCCGCCCAGTCGCAGAACTGGCAGTGCTCCATTATCACCCCCTCCGGAAGCGCTAACGAGGGGCGCAAAGGAAGCCAATTTCTAGCCCGTCGCGCTCTGCATGCTTCCCTCCCCCAGTGAATGCTCTCCTATTTATTTCCCATCATCTCTTGAAAGTGCTAATACCATTAAAGGAAGTCCATAAAAGCAATAGAATAAATCTGTGTAGGTTAGGGTGACCATATTTTCCAAACTGAATCTGGGGACACACAGGGTGGGAGCACAGCAAAATAGACAGGATGGAAAATGTAGGTTGCTCAGCATAGCAAGGCAAATTTTTTTAGTAGCCTATATTTTAACAGTTACACATATACACTACAAATGCAAATCAAATGTGCATATAATCACCGCGGATGTGATGTCACACTCTTGAAGAGCATTTAGACACCTGACTGCCCCCACTACCCCACCCAGTGACTGAGATCCCACCTGACCCCTTCCTCCAGTGACTGAGGTTCCACCTGAATGCACCTTTCTCCCCGCATCCCCCCCGCAGTGACTGAGGTCCCACCTAACCCCTTCCCCACTGTAATGTATGTACCTGTGAGTATGCTCACAGGTTTGTAGAGCTGTTGAGTTGTGAGTGGCTTAGCCAGTCACGTGATGTTCACAAGACTCAATAAAACCCCAGCCAGTTAGGTTCAGGGGATCCACGATGAGGCAGGTGGTTGTAGGCCTAGTGGATGAACTGGTAATGTGTAGTGTGATTGTTAAACCTTGACTAATAAACCAACTCGTTCCTAGTAGCAGTGTGTTGCTATGAATTCTTAAGCATGGAACCATGAAGCAAATACATTACACCATCAGTGACTGAGGTCACACCTGACCTCCCTCCCTCACAGTGTCTAGGATTAGCCTGCACCCCCCCCTTCCCCCGGCCCTCTCACGCCGCCTCTCCCTCACCTTCTCCGGTGCTCCCAGCACCAACAATCCAGCCGCACGAGCCCGGCCGGAAACTCAGAAACAACAACTGGCACATGCACAGAAAGACCGCACAGTCGCGCATGCACAGTGAGTCACTCTGGACATTGTACAGGTTGTTTAATATAGGCTTAGGGCCACAAATTGACAGTTCAGGGCGGGTCAACGTACTGGCCAGGGGTACACTTTGGGGACGAGTTTTGCGAACCGGGGACTCTTCCGGGGACATTGTTTGCCCGGGGACGCAGTATCTCATCCGGGGACTGACCCGGAAAACAGGGACGTATGGTTAACCCTGTGTAGGATAATTCCAGGAATGGGAGACTACAGGTATGAAAAAATATTTTAAAAATTAAGGCTTTATTCACTGTAGTTGCGAAGGTTGAGGGGGCCATCTGATAGAGAACTTCTAAGTCGGAATAAGAGATAGATCAGCGACATGGTTACCAAAAGGACAAATATTTAAAATAATCACAAAAAGAAAAAAAAGGGAAAGTTAGAAAAAATCTCTTTATACAGAGAGTGGTTAGAATGTGGAAGTCTCTGCCGTAAGCCTTTGTTGAAGCAAAGTGTCCTTATAATACTTTAAAAGAAAATTAGATAGTTTCTCAGAATAGAGGAATATTAAAGGGTATGGGGAGCAAGCAGGAAACATAAGCACATGAGAAAGTGCAATTAGTCTAGATAGCTCATGTGGAGAAAAATATTGGTGCAGGTTTGACGTGACAATGTCCTGTGTCTGTGTTGTTAAATTGTATGGTACAGTTCAATGGGTGTTGGCTGCTCATTTCGTACCTCACCCAGGAGTCCATTCTTCATAACATGTTGGTTAATGGCGGAAAAATGAGATTTTGAAAAAAGTGCTCTGATAGTCATTCTATAGAGGAATTCAGAAGAATGAGAGGTGATCTCATTGAAACATGATAATGAGGGGGCTCGACAAGGTGGATGCAGAGAGGATATTTCCACTCATAGGGGAAACTAAAACTAGGGGACATAGTCTCAGAATAAGAAGCTGCCCATTTAAAACTGAGATGAGGAGAAATTTCTTCTCTCAGAGGGTTGTAAATCTATGGAATTCTCTGCCCCAGAGAGCTGTGGAGGCTGGGTCATTGAATAGATTTAAGGCGGAGATAGACAGATTTTTGAGCGATAAGGGAATAAAGGGTTATGGGGAGTGTGCAGGGAAGTGGAGCTGAGTCCATGATCAGATCAGCCATGATCTTATTGCATGGCGGAGCAGCCTCGAGAGGCCAAATGGCCTACTCCTGCTCCTATTTCTTATGTTCTTATGTTCTTAGAGTTCACTGCATTGCCACAAAGCCAGTATCATGTTGAGGTGCTTAACCATCTCTCATGTGATGGGACTGCGTCTAAAATCACTCAGATTGGACAATTGTCATCAATTACTGCTTTCCTACACCTGACGTTATGGTAAAAGTGAGCTTACAGAGGCTGAAAGAAGCTACCAGCTTTCACCTTTCCTATCGTGTGCAAGATGTAAAATATAGTCTTTGAATTATCCATGAATTATCGAACTATTTCTATAACCTTCTTGTGATATTTGCTATGTGTAAATCAACATCTTGTTCATTAAGATTGATTTCACAAACCACATACACTTCTAGCAGACATCAATGTTTATTTTGGAAAGTCATGTTCAAATTTTACTCAGAAATGTAGTAAAATGCAATTGAAATGGGACATTTAAATAAACACCTAAAAAAACTGATTTGACAAAAATTACTAAGACTAATATTATTCATTCAATAATATAAACCAAAGACATGATTTTCATACAACTTCACTATTTAGTATTATAAGCTCAGTAAACAACTCGCATTTCTTGTTTGGTAAATAGATACAGCAAAAGATTTTACGAAGCGTATGCTATAAAATGACCAAGAGTCAGATACATTACATGCGGCGGCACCAGTCAGCAGATGTTTGTGTATGAGGTTTTTTATAACTAGTATATTGTAGGGACCTGATATCATAACCCCAGATGAAAATTGCAAACTGCATGGCTGTGCTTTTCTTACGCAGAATTTGACAGTTTTAATTTGAAACCTTAGGTATTCTTGAAGGATCAGGGTTTTGTTTTAGAATTTTAAAAGGAATCGATACGATAGAGAGAAACTTTTTTCACTGGTGCGGAGTCTAGGCTTAGGGGACATAACCTTATTTAAGGAAGGATATACTTGCATTGGAGGCAGTTCAGAGAAAGTTCACGAGGTTGATTCCTGAGATGAAGGAGTTGACTTATGAAGAAAGGTTGAGCAGGTTGGGCCTATACTCATTGGAGTTTAGAAGAATGAGAGGTGATCTTATCAAAACATATAAGATACTGAGGGGGCTCAACAAGGTAGATGCAGAGACGATGTTTCCACTCGTGAGGGAATCTAGAACTAGGGGGCATAGTTTAAGAATAAGAGGCTGTCCATTTAGAACTGAGATGAGGAGGAATTTCTTCTTTCAGAGGGTCGTAAATCTGTGGAATTCTCTGCCCCGGAGAGCTGTGGAGACTGGGTCATTGAATATATTTAAGTTGGAAATGGACAGATTTTTGAATGATAAGGGAATGAAGGGTTATGGGGAGCGGGCAGGGAAGTGGAGCTAAGCCCAAGATCAGATCAGCCATGATCTTATTAAATGGCGGAGCAGGCTCAAGGGGGCCAAATGGCCTACTCCTGCTCCTATTTCTTATGTTCTTATGTTCATAAAATCGGAGCCAGGCCATTCAGGAGAGCAGTTAGGAAACACATCTTCTCATAAAGGGTGGTAGAAGTGTGGAACTCTCTCCTACAAAAAGCAGTAGATTCTAGTTCAATTAATAATTTTAAATCTGAGAGCGAAAGGATTTTGCTAGACAAGGATATAAAAGGATATGGAGCCAAGGCAGGTGGATGTAGTTACGATACAGATCAGCCATGCTCTCATTGAATGGCGGAACAGGCTCGAGCGGCTGAATGTCCGACTCCCGTCCTATGCTTTACGTATGGCATACTGGAGATGAAAGCACAGTATACTGATCCAGTGTGTCATTCAATCTAAGAACATAAGAAATAGGAGCAGGAGTAGGCCATTTGGCCCCTTGAGTTTGCTCTGCCATTCAATAAGATCATGGCTGATCTTCAACCTCAACTCCACTTTCCTGCCTGATCCCCATATCCCTTGATTCCCTTAATATCCAAAAATCTATCTATCTCTGTTTTGAATATACTCGATGACTCAACCTCCACAGCCTTTTGGGGTAGAGAATTCCAAAATTCACCACCCTCTGAGTGAAAAAATTTCTCCTCATCTCAGTCCTAAATGGCCAACCCTTTATTCTGTGACTATGCCCCCTAGTTTTAGTTTCTCCTATGAGTGGAAATATCCTCTCTGCATCTAACTTGTCGAACCCTCTCATTATCTTATATATTTCGATAAGATCAACTCTCATTCTTCTGAAATCCAATAAGTATAGTCCCAACCTACTCAACCTACTTTATAAGTCATCACCTCAATCATTCCTCATATGACAAATACTGCCTCCCCCCCCCCCGCATCACCCCCCACCCACCCCATCCCAGGAATAAGAACATAAGAACATAAGAAATAGAAGCAGGAGTAGGCCATTTGGCCCCTCGAGCCTGCTCCACCATTTAATACGATCATGGCTGATCCGATCATGGACTCAGGTCCACTTCCCTGCCCACTCCCCATAACCCCTTATTCCCTTATCGGTTAAGAAACTGTCTAACGCTGTAACTTAAATCTATTCAATGACCCAGCTTCCACAGCACTCTGAGGCAGCGAATTCCACAGATTTACAACCCTCTGAGAGAAGAAGACCCTCCTCATCTCAGTTTTAAATGGGCAACCCCTTATTCTAAGATTATTCCCCCTAGTTCTAGTTTCCCCTATCAGTGGAAACATCCTCTCTGCATCCACTTTGTCAAGCCCTCTCATAATCTTATACATTTGGATAAGATTACCTCTCATTCTTCTGAATTTCAATGAGTAGAGGCCCAACCTACTCAACCTTTCCTCATAAATCAACCCCCTCATCTCCGGTTATCCTTCATTGCACTCCCTCTATGGCAAGCATATTCTTCCTTTGGTAAGGAGACCAAAACTGAATACAATACTCCAGGTGTGGTCTCACCAGGGCCCTATATAATTGCAGTAAGATATCTTCACTCTTATACTCAAATCCTTTTGTAATAAAGGCCAACAAACCATTTGCTTTCTTAACTGCTTGCTGTACCTGCATGTTACCTTTCAGTGATTCGTGCACAAGGACACCCAGGTCCCTCTGAACACTAACATTTTGCAATCTCTCACTACTGGACGGAAAAGATCCCATGGCACTATTTTGAAGAAGAGCAGGGGAGTTATTCCCTGTATCCTGGCCAATATGTATCCCTCATCATCATCATAGGTCCTTCGAAGCGAGGATGGCTTGCTTCCATGCCAAAAAAGGATGAGTTCACAGGTGTTTCAATGAAGGACCTAATATTCCAGATCCCGAATAACATGTTGAAGGGTGGAAGATGCCTGTGCGTGGATTTTTTTAATGTGTGGTGGCCGGTGCACACCAACCACCACACGGGCTTGACAGAGTCCAGTGGCAAGGATTAACCAAGACGACTGGAGACCAGCTCTGCTGCATAGACCTAGCACGCACATATTGCAGTGTGGGCTGGCCTGTGCTGCCCCTGGGCCTTTGCTCCATCCCTCAATCAACATAACAAAAACGGTTTATCTGGTCATTATCATATTGCTGTTTGTGGGAACTTGCTTGTGCAGAAATTGCATGCCACGATTCCCACATTACAATATTGACTACACTCCAAAAAAACTTTATTGGCTGTAAAGTGCTTTTATGAAAAAAACATTCTGCTTTTCTATTTTTCCGACCAAAGTGGATAACTTCACATTTCTCCATATTCTATTCCATCTATCACAATGAAGCAAAAGTTTCTGTCAATTGAAAATGCATTTTTCCTCTTCACTGCAAAATTGCAATAAATATCAAATTGTACCAAACAGAAGGTTCTAGAGTTGGTCTTACAAAGTTGCCATTTATAGAGTTTTACAATCAGACGGGTCATATTTTATTCCTTGAAAAAACCCAGCTAACATTTAGGTATTTTTAGACAAGAATCCTTATTTAAACATCTATTGGATCACTGGGAGCTCTTGCAGTTACTCCAGTGTCAGGCTACAAGCAGAGGGAGAGATTTTCTGTCTTGGTGGTCCTGGAACAAAGCGCTCCCACTGCGGACCCACAGAGGAAAAGTGCATGCCTAGATGAGTGGATGGAAGATTTCCTAGTATATGCTCCCTTGCCAGGAGTACAAAAGCAGAAATTAACCCTTAAAGTTATTCAAATCACACCAGTCATGCAAAATTGTCATAGCAACGGGCACCTGCCATGCTTGGGGTCTTTACAGTAGATATTTTTTGCCATTCTCATAGGTGATCATACTAATTGAGAAATTTGATGCTACTGCGCCCATGTTACAGGCATAAAACAGGTGGCAAACACTGCCAAAGTATCCAATATGGCGGGCGGCATGCACACGTGCATTTGAGCCGGATGTGTGTTGCCCGACATATTGGTACAGGCATCAAAACAAGCACTAGACCCTATTACATATACAAATAAGGGTTCTAGTATCTATTTAACACCTCCTTTACCAAATTGTTTTGACCTGAACTCAGCTGGGGTGGGGCAGGCTGGTTCAGGAAAATCAGGTCTACATCTGGCCTAAGAAGAGGTCCTTAAAGGAACCGCTGCCACCAAAAAGGTAAGTTTAAAATAAAAATATGTACGTGTGTGTGGAGCTGGGAGGTGCAAGAGTGCTCCTCCCAGCTCCACATTAAACCTGTGGACCGCTGTGGGCAACCCTTGCCCCGTTACCTCTCGATAGAATCTTCTCCCGGCCCCCCCCAACCGCAAGACCTACCTGTGTCACCGGCAGTGGCCCGAAAATGAGGTGGTCTTTGCCGGGAGCTTCCTGTGGGTTCCCAGCAAGCGTCGGCAGTTTGCCGGTCTGATATAAATGGGCCCTGCTGAGGACCAATGATGCATGGGCCTTGGGCCTACCTGTTCTGGCGCAGGGATAGACTGCTGCACCCAGTTCACGAGCTAATTCCTAGACCAGTGCATCTTTTCTTTGCCCACTGTCCAGGTAAATGATAGTGGGATCTAGTGATCGTAATGGAGAGCCAAAATACTGCACACCAGCTAGTGGAATTCATCGCGTGCCACCACATGATTGTACTCGCTTCGAAAAACGGGCTGAATACACACCCTCACCAGAACAAGACTCAGGCTCTGAACCAACAAGTGGCTTTATTTATGTAAGACAGCTGAATGAACAGTAAACAGTATAAAACAGTGAATCATGCATTTACGGTACAGAACGTAAACTCGGAGCTCTTAGGCTGCAGTTGCATTACTGAGCTCAGACCAAACACATAAAAGGGTCAACTTTAACTTTCTGAAGAAAACGAGCAGTATTGGATGGGATGTATAACAGGCAGACAATCTGTTACCGCCAACCTGCCACCACTGCTAAAAATCAGAATCAGCCCTGAAGTCTCATATAATTGGATAATGGGAGATCCCTGTTGCCAACTTATCTGCCAAAGAGGGCTGCAGCCAATTAATGATCTTGTATCATAAGAACATAAGAACATAAGAAATAGGAGCAGCAGTAGGCCATACGGCCCCTTGAACCTGTTCCACCATTCAATACGATCATGGCTGATCCGATCATGAACTCGGGTCCACTTCCCTGCCCGCTCCCCATAACCCCTTATCCCCTTATTGGTTAAGAAACTGTCTATCTCTGTCTTAAGTTTATTCAATGACCCAGCTTCCACAGCTCTCCGAGGCAGCGAATTCCACAGATTTACAACCCCCTGAGAGAAGAAGTTCCTCCTCATCTCAGTTTTAAATGGGTGGCTCCTTATTCTAAGATTATGCCCTCTAGTTCTAGTCTCCCCTATCAGTGGAATCATCCATCTTAAAGGTCTGAGATATGGTTGCCAATCAAACCTACTTTCCCAGGCCTGATTCTTTGGTCTGAGCCAAGATGACATGGACATCATTCTACAGACATGTTTACCCACAGAACTATGGGCTCAATTTTCCTCAGTATTTGCTCTGTTTTTTTTGGAGTAGGCTGCTTTTTCTGGCCTAACTTAAAAATCCCCAGTTTCCCCAATCAATTTGCACCAGCGTAACTGACTTAGTTACTTTTTTTTAGTTAAGTTTTTTTTTGCTCAGAAGGGGGCATTACCAGCCACCTGCGCCAGTTCTGGCCATTTAGGCAACTTTGGTCAGCTAATAGTTACTCCAGTTCTACTTAGGCCAGCGTATGTGGCCACTCGAGAAAACCCTTGCGGACAGTTAAAGAAATCAGCGCAGGTAAGGAAATTGCTGCAGGTAAGTGCAGCAGATGCCCGGACAGCAGCAGAAGTAAAGGTAAGAGAGAGGGGGAGAGAGAGGTGGGGGGAGGGAGAGAGAGGTGGGGGGAGGGAGAGGGAATGGGGGGAAACCATTGACCGGGAGGGAGGAGACCTCTCGGCCTGGGCTAGGAGCGGGAGAATGCACTGGCAAACCCTTCGGCCAGGGATAGGGGCGGGGGAGCAGACCGGTGTAGTGTCTCTGCACCTTGTTACAAACTCACACGAGGCATGTATGTATCAGACACGGTCACTCTGTGACCTTCACTTTATTCCCAGGACCAAGGAGTGCTGACCCTGGGTGGGACCTCCCCTTTTATACCTGGAAACCCAGGTGAGAAGTGTCTCCCGCAAGCTCACCCCCTGTGGTCAGGGTGTGCATTTCAGGGTACAGGTACAGTGTGCATGAGTTACAGTTACATAACTATTGTCATTGCAAGATGGTGAAATACATGACAACCGGGAGGCTGAAGACAGAAGCCTACAAGATAACTCCAAAAAGAACGAGATTGAACAGTCCACCACATAAGGGGAAACCATGGGATTATGCATCAAGCAAAACATGTAGGGGAAAACATATGCAGCTTAACAAGGAACCGCTCAAAATGTCGGGATTCCAGTTCAAACGAGACATCGGGGCCCAGTTGGGAAAAAAAGCAACTCTGAAACTATGTAATACTCTACAAACTAAGCCAACATGTATTATATAAACCAACCAAGCCTTAGCAGTGTTAAATAAATCAATGTGGAGTGCATTTGCAAACAAAAACTACTAACGAGACGTTGAAAAATAAAATCCATTCAATAGAAACACCACTTCTCAGAGGGAACAGATTTGCAAAACCATCCTTTGCACAATTAAAATAATCAAGAAATAATCATTACCGCAATATAAGAAATAAAAAATTGAAGTCACACCTTCAGCATCAAACTCCAATTCATCTTTCTGCACTCGGCCTGGGAAGGCAGCGGGCCGGTGCAGAGGGCCACTCGACCTAGGCTAGGGGCGGGCGGGAGCGAGCTGGCCAGCATCGGAGGCGAGAGGCCATTCGGCCTGGGCTAGGAACGGGAGGGAAGGAACTGGCCGGCATCGGGGTCCACAGATTCAACGGAGAGGCTGGGGGGGTTGGTGGGGGAAGGGAGCCAACTGGCCTGCATTGGGGGCCATATAATGGCTGCAATTCAACGGAGAGGCTGGGGGGCGGGAGGTGGGGGTGGGGTGGGGGGGGGGAAGAGAGGGTACTCACCATAGCGGACCAGGAAGGCATTGCTACTGCGCATGTGCGGCCATTTCAGAGACATCAGGAATGTCCCTTCTTTCCACCGCGTATGCACAGGCGTCCTGGCACATTTTTCCAGCGCAGACCGCAGGCTCCACTCCCCGAGGCGACTGGCCGCGCTGCGCGGCTCCAGAGTAGAGGCCAAACATTGGCGAAAGTGGGAAGATTTTTTTCTGCAGCATCTTCTGATGTAATTAAGCGGCGCAACTCGGGCAAGTACGCTAACAAACGGGCTCAGTGAAAATTGAGCCCTATGATTCAAACACCATTGATGTCATAATGAAACAAGCGCTGTATTTCCCTTATCAATATTAATTGGATCACCAATCTTTCAAAATAACAAGGCTGTTTGTCCCCCCATTTGTTGTATCTGTGGGAAGCGGAATGAAGTGAGGGAGAAACTGGACCTAACTGTGCCGGTTTTTTGGGAGGAGAATGGGGGTAAAAAGCACAAATTTTCTGGCTGTGCCTCCTACACATCAAGAGTACCTGAAATACGCCCAAACAATTTTGAGGTTGGGTGACTTTTTAGGCCTCTCTGGCAGCCACCTATAACAGGGGTTAGGCCCCTTATATATATAAATGAGTTGCCTAATGCCTGTTTTAGGACTCCTCTCAAGACCAACAACTAGCGCCTTTAATGTAGTAAAACATCTCAAGGTGCTCCACAGGAGCGTAATCAGTCAAAACATTGACGCTTAGTCAAAAAAGGAGACATTAGGACAAGTGACCAAACGCTTGGCCAAAGAGGGAGATTTTAAGCAGCATCTTAAAGGAGGAGCAAGAGAGGTGTAGAGGCAAAGGTTTGGGGAGAGAATTCCAGAACTTAGAGCCTAGACGACTGAAATCAGAGCTGCCAATGGTGGGATGAAAAAAAGTGAGGGATGCATAAGAGGCCTGAGTAGGAGGAAAGCAGGGTTCTTGGAAGGTTGTAGGGATAGAGGCCGTTACAGAGACAGGGAGAGATGAGGCCATGGAGGGATTTAAATATGAAAGGACAAGAATTGAGGAAAAATTAATTTGGCAGCAACCTTTAAAGCAAATGTACATGAACTTTCAGAATCCAGAACAGCAAACTTGCTTGCGAGTGTGTGTCTCTCAGTTACATCAATTATACATCCAGAGTTTCGCTTGGCGAGTTCTTAATTCAGCAGTTGTAGAATTTACCACAGAAATGAATGCTGCATCTCAGCAGAAGAAAGGGAAAAAAACAACGAAAATGTATTCTTCTCCGTGTTTATGGCAGTGCTAGTGCCTGGGGTGGTTTCCAATGGAATTTGTATATAATGAAATGTGGGCCATGTATTCAGTGGGCAGATGCAATGCAATCCCAGCTCAATCCTGACAACATTTTGTAGCGTGCACAATCTTAACTTTTTTTCTCTCAACACCCGAAAAATATAACGATGATTCTTTTACTGACAGGCTGCCTTTTAACACTTTTTAAATAATATATATATCTTTATCTATATATCTATATCTGTATACCTATATCTATATCTATATCTGTATATCAATATCTGTATATATACATATATATATTATATATGTGTGTGTATCTTAATTAGTGTTTTACCAGAGCAATGCATGATCAAGAATACACAATGGTTTGACAAGTTGGACTGCCAAGATAAATATGCACATCTGCTTAGTTTTGTAGTAGTTTCACTGTTGGTAGATTTTCTCAGAAATAATGTGAAATAAGATGTAAAATATACAATACAGGTTGAACCTCCCCTATCCGGAACCTTCGGAACCCTGGCCTGTTCTGGATAAGGGATTTTTCTGGACGAGGGGTGGTCATGTTAAATTGGATGATATAGTTACTGAGCGAGGGGATATCGAGGCTGGCTGGCTTGGGGCTGGGAGTGTGGCAGAGAGATCATGGGGGGTGGATCGCGGGGTCAGGCCAGCGATTGCGGGAGTCGGCAGCGAGGAAGGACTTCAGTTTGTGCAATTTGTTCATGTCGGAGTTCTGGGCATACGCCACCCGGTGGCCGGGAATAGTACTGGACGAGGGGTGGTTCCGGATAAGGGAGTTCTGGAGGTTCAACCTGTACAAATAAAAAGCAAACTTTCTGCAAAAGCTGGCAATCTGAAACAAAAACAGCTGGAAACACACAGCTGGCCTGTCAACATCTGTAGAGAGAACAGAAGAGGTTTTGTGCTCCTGCTCTTCTTCAGAATTGAGAGATAAGAGATCAACAAGCATATAAAATGATACAGAATCGTAGAATGATACAACACAGAAGGAGGACATTTGACCTATCGTGCTTGTGCCAATAGAGTGAGAAAGAGCAGCAGGGGAGAGAAAAACACAAGCAAATATCTTGCCTTTTCTTTTGGTTGGTCACTACGATTCACGTTGGGTTCACAGAAATTTTGGGCTGGATTTTCCGGTCCTGGCTGCCTCTCTTTTCACCCCGGAGGGGAGGCAATGGCGGCGGTGAGCTCTTCTGGGCCAGCTTCCAGCACCCCGTCGAGGTTTTCGCGGCTGGTTTCGGCGGGGCGCGGAGCATCGCCGCCCGGAAGAGGCGAGGCGGTGTGCAACGGCCCTGGTTGCAACACCGGATCGATTTTTGCCTCCCGCCCGATCGCTAACGCTGTGTAGAGCGATGTGCTGGGACTGCTGGTGAAAACGGACAGTGAGGTGAGTAATGTCAGGTAAGTGTGATTGTTTTGTATTTTATTTTTATTGCGATTCATGTAGTGGTGGTGTGGGCTATGTATTGGGAATGTTTTTGGTGTTTTTTTCAGGTTTTTTTTACCTCTCCCCAAGCCTCTCTTCGAGCGCTCCGAGAGCCGCTCTTTAGCTTGGGATTTTCACATGCTCAGCCGGCCTAGTGCCCTAAGTGGGGTGTGCAAAGCCTCCCTTAGTGCTCCGCCCCACACTCAGAGCCTAGCTGCCCAATTTTGTTGACTGAGGTGCAAAGATTTTCCAGGCTATATCAGGACCTTCCCACCGCCATTATCACCTCGAAATCCTAAAAGCCAAAAATTCAGCCCTAAAATTAGTTCTTTAATGCTTCTTTGCATTGAGATGACCTGCTACATCATCCAGCAATCATGCCACCGATACTTCACAGGCACACCAACATCAGCGACCTCATTCAGGCTAACATCCCTAGCAGTGAAGCACTGACCACACTTGATCAGCTCCGCTGGGCAGGCCACATAATCAGCATGCCAGACACGAGACTCCCAAAGCAAGCACTCTACTCGGAGCACCTTTACGGCAAACGAGCCAAAGGTGGGCAGCGGCAACGTTACAAGGACACCCTCAAAGCCTCCCTGATAAAGTGCAACATCCCCACTGACACCTGGGAATCCCTGGCTCAAGACCGCCCTAAGTGGAGGAAGTGCATCCGGGAGGGCGCTGAGCACCTCGCGTCTCAATGCCTAGAGCATGCAAAAATCAAGCGCAGACAGTGGAAAGAGCGTGCGGCAAACCAGTCCCACCCTCCCCTTCCCTCAATGACTATCTGTCCCACCTGTGACAGGGTCTGTGGCTCTCGTATTGGACTATTCAGCCACCAAAGATCTCACTTCAGGAGTGGAAGCAAGTCTTCTTCGATTCCGGGGGACTGTCTATGACAGTGACTTCCTTGCTGTGTTTCTTTGCCTGTTTATTTTTCTCTCCCCCTTACCCAGCTTTTGATTCAATGAAAGTGTTTGTTCATCGTCTCAGTTCTGAAGAAGTGTGTGAGCCCATAAAGTCTGCTGCCTGTTCTCTGAACAGAAGCTGGCTGACCTGTTGTGCCTTTCTGCCTTCAAGATGCCCAATATTTCTTTATTGCGCGTTTAGCTCTGCTCACAGTTGGTGATCGTGGGCTGACTGAGGCACAATCCTTGCTTTCTTTTACCACAAACAATTACTTTTTGAAACAGAGGAAAGAGTTCAGGGTGCGGCGAGAGCAGTGTTCCTTTACTTGTCCCATTACCATCTCCTTTTGCCTTACACCATCATCCCTTTTGTCTCTTCATCTCTCATGCCTTCCACCCTGTCACAGACCTCCCTCTTGTTCTTTGCTCCCCTCCCCCCTTTCCCTGCCCCGACACTTGCTTAAAAACCTGTTACATCTCTAACTTTTTCCAGCTCTGATGGAGGTTCAGCGACCTGAAACGTTAACTCTGTTTCCCTCTCTACAGGTGCTGCCTGACCTGCTGAGTATTTCCAGCATTTTCTGTTTTTATTATGTTTTGAAGTTTTTCTCATGTCCGCCTCTGGATGGGCCTACTCTGGCTGGATGCAGTGCCATGGATGTTGGCAACCTCCTAATACTTCCCCCAAATGGTTATTTTTTTATGTGTGAGTTTAGACAGTGAGAGTGAGTTGGCAGATTGCTAAATTGTAGAAGGGCCTCACAGCCGAGCTTGATCCTGTTCTAATCTGATTCACACGCACACAGCGGGGTCCGATCCAGTTCTCACCCAACGCCCTCTTGATGCCCGCACACACGTACACACAATTTTCAGCAGAGATCACCCATTGGCAATCAGGAATGGGAACCGTGGCTGTCATGTTGTCCTCTGCCTAGCCCAGTGGTGCCGGACTAATTGTTGTGCACTCATAGAATGGTTAAAGCACAGATGGAGGCCATTCAACCCATTGAGCCCATGCCGGCTCCCTGCAAGGGCACTTCAGCTAGTCCCACTCCCCTGCCCTTTCCCCGTAGCCCTGCAATTTTTTTTCCTTCAGGTACTTAGCCAATTCCCTTTTGAAAGCCACAATTGAATTTGCCCCCACCACCCTATCAGGCCGTGCATTCCAGATCCTAACCACTCGCTGAGTAAAAAAGTTTCTCTTCATGTCGCCTTTGGTTCTTCTGCCAATCATCTTAAATCTGTGTCCTCTGGTTCTTAACCCTTCTGCCAATAGGAACAGTTTCTCTTTATTTACTTTGCCTAGACCTCTCATGATTTTGAACAAATCTCCTCTCAACCTTCTCTGCTCTAAGGAGAACAACCCCAGCTTCTCCAGTCTATCCATGTAACTGAGGGCATGCCAATCTGACTGATATTAACTAGCAAAGCACAGGTCAGGAATCATGCTCAGAATCCTTCGTTCTTTATTCGGTAGTGCTACTGTTAAAGAAAGAAAAACTTGCATTTATATAGCGCCTTTCATGACCACCGTATGTCCCAAAGTGCTTTACAGGCAATGATGTACTTTTGAAGGGTGGTCACTGTTATAATGTGACTGGTACCACGACCAACTGGGTTTTGGATAGGATTAAACAATTATTATGAATTATTATTCTGACCCCTCTGCCACTCCTGGGATCCTGATTTTTGGATAAATTAAAACTGAAATGAACAAGTTGATAAAGCGTTCTTTGAGTGGAAAGTGCTGTCAAGCTTTATAATATTCCAATCAACTACAAGATGATGGAAACAGAATCTACAGTGTAAAAGCTTTATTAGACAATCTAAACAAAGTCATTATTTAAATGACCCAAAATGTATACAGCACAGATTAACAAACTAAATAATTTACCTATTCCTATAATCTGGACAAACTTTCCTATGGGCTCAGACCCATTAGTAATCCTGATCGTGAATAGTGAATTGCGTATTATCCGGCTTAGGCCTTTGGCATTGATCTGATAAAAGTCGTGTTGCTGTGGTTTCTGAAGACAGACAAGTTCCATGTTGGAGGTAGTAGAACCTATTGCCATAGCAATCCTTCAGACAGTGCCAAACCTTCCTGATCTCAGAAAGCCACCATACTTGGTTTAAGAGAAGAGGTGGAGAATTTAATTTGTTCTTTATGAAGTTGCCGAGGCACACCCGCTATTTCTTTGGTGGGAGAGCGGGAGAAATCTCCCAGAATTTTGCAGGCTGTACTTTTCAAGACCATTTTATGTAAGTACATATTTATCCAACAGTTATGTAAGTGCTGTTGCAATCGTGTATTTGGTAAACTTTTAACTGGAGAGTATACAGCCAGCAAGATAAAACATGGCTGTTGAACAAAGCCATGGCACATTGACCTTGTTAACAGTTATTTTTCTCCAATTGTAGTCAAATTCACCACTTGAGAACATCTGGTGTATTTATATTGTGTGTTTCCTATTTTTATAAAAATTATATTTTGATCTCTCCTAGCAATCTCTGTTCACAGAATCTGCTTTCTGTACAGCTATTCGGCAGCCTAAGGGTTGTAGTTCTCAATAGTTCTGTCCATCACATCACTATTTGGGTTTTCCTGCTGTTTCTTCATTATACTAGTTAACAAGGCAGTCTGAACGAGACTGATTGTTCAGGATCTTTATTTCATTTAGAAAGGTGAATGCTCGTGATTGTTCAAAATCTTCATCTGTGATACACACGTATATTATCCTATCTTGGCAAATATAATGAAATAAATAATTTCCATGGGAGTAGGTCAGCTTACTATTTTCTGATGGAATCTTCGATAGTATCTGTTCAGTCACTTCCAAAAAATTCCCTCCGCACCAGTTTTTGTACCACTCTGAGGCCCCCTCCCTCAATGAGGGAAGAGGTGGAACTGGAGACCATTGCTGTTGCTTTCCAGGCTCTACCATCACCTTCTCCATGGCAGCACCAGGAACCGTGGTCAATGGTGCAGACTGGGTCCAGCAACATTTGCCGGTGTTGGACAAGAAAGCAATTGTGGTCAGGATGATGAGGCGACAGTCGGTCTCATCACCTGAACATGTCCTCATTCTCTGCCAATATACACCTCCCTCCCCTTCCCCCCCAATCTCGGGATGGCAGGGGAAAACCACAGCCTAAATTTCTAAATTGTGAATCTTTACAAAACAGATTTCTTCTCATTTCCAGGTCATTTGTGTTTAAACTCATAAACCCAGTAAAATACTTTACAAGTTACTTTACTGAATGGCCAAAACTTTTTCTTGCCGTAGAAATATAGAGAAAGAAATTAATTTAGTGGAATTTTTAATTTTACAGTGACACTAAGTAGTAAATGTGATTAATATAGTATTTCTAAACAGCATATCACTAATAATAGGAAAAGCATGCAGAAATGTAATAATATTGAAGATTTTATAAATTTATTTTATAAATTGACCTAAAGTGAAATATTTGGCATTCATGTGTACTTTATCGAGGTAAATTCACAATATTCTCTTAGGCAGTCCCTTGGAGTCGAGGATACTTGCTTCCAGATTAATATGTGTTCTCAGGTGACTGATGAGTCCAATGCGGGACCTACAGTCACGGTCACAGGTGGGGCAGACGGTGGTTGGAGGGACGGGTGGCTCACTGACAGAGCAATCCTCGACAGTATCCCGTCATCTAGAGGAAGATGACATCTCTTTGCCATGAGCAAAGGGGCAATAATTAGAGTGTAGAGTGCTGACATGAGCATTCCTGTGATAACACATTATACTGCCCAGTTGTGAGAAAGCATTCACCTTTGTATACAAAAACATGCATTGTAACCCAACATGGTGGATAATGAATTGCTTGTATTGATCTTTGAAGCATCTGGAAGATGCTGTAAAAGTGAATCATTAGTATGTAATCTCTCAGGCATTTTCTGACAGTACAAGGTATAGTGGATACCTATTAATAGTGGAAAGAAACGGCAAAGCAATAATCATTATTTGTGACTCATTACTAGTATTTTATTTACCGATGAGGGTGTTGGGGTATCTGCTGTTCATTGCAGTGTCACTTTTCTTATTGTCACTACAACATTACAGCCAATGTAGTTTATTGAGCACAAAGAGCTCAGCACCATAGGAAGATGTTCAATTCACAACTTGGTGATAATGGATTTCAGTCCAAGAAGCAGGAATTGTTTCCAAATCAATTCTGAATTCAAATTGTTCTGAATGTGAGCCAGTTTGGATGATGATTTCCCTCCCCCCCCACCTTTCGCCCGCTCCCCCCCTCCGCCCCCACACTGTTGTATGGTGCAAACATTGCAACAAACCCTCTTTGCATCATGTTACATTCAAATATTATTCTGAATGGCTGCATTGGAACTCATTGCCAGTGCAACTGCGACAGATCAGGTCTCCCTCAATGTGAATATATTGAGGATTCCAAGATCAATAGGATAGAAGGGAACTGCATTTGACTGAATTTGGCTGATGGGGCTTCAACAGATCAGGAGAATCAGAATCTGAGCATTGGACATTGGTTGGGAATTGGAACATTATGGCTTTTGGATGAATTTGTTTTTAAGCTGTTGTAAACCACAAAACGTTTCTGCATTGGTAGTGAATGAAGCCTCCACATAGAATCATGGAATCATATAATGGTTACAGCACAGAAGGAGGCTGTTTGGCCCGTCGATCCTATGCTGGCTCCCTGCGAGAGCAGCTCAGCTAGTCTCACTACCCCACCTTTTCATCGCAGCCCTGTAAATTTTTTTCTTTCATGTACTTATCCAACACCAGTATGTTGTCCATATCCATTTTGTATTGTGATTCAACATGTTAAAATATAACTTGAATCAGATTGATTTTTAGCCTATTAGTGTTGCCCAATTGTGACATAGCACAATGAGTAGTGTGGACCCCACCTTCTGCAATCATCTCAATTTATAGTCTGTGGGCACGAATCACCCGCTGGAACATTCAGCTTCACTGCGGGCACAAAATGGGCGATATGGGATTGAACATAAGAACATAAGAAATAGGAACAGGAGTAGGCCATTTGGCCCCTCAAGCCTGCTCCGCCATTTAATAAGATCATGTCTGATCTGAAGTCAACGGAATGAAAAATCCTGATCTATAACGGGTAACGGATTCAATATTGCTTGTTTCGCCTCCCTGCCGAAGCTCCGCCGATCATGTTGAACTTGTATCAGGACTTGTGAACGACCTTAATGGTGTTCATGCTGTTCCCATGATGGTTCGGCAAGTTTATCCAGTGAGTGGCTAAGCCATACAGACAGGTGGCCGGTTTGAATTGTCCTGAGTAAGCTGATTCCAGTCAGAGCAGTGGTAAGCATGCTACGATCGGCCTCAACATTCCTGAATTGGGGAGGAGAAAATCAGCCAGGGTTTCTGAACCTATTCACATGCAAGTGCGTGTGAGTGGATATTTGGTGAGGACTGGATTGACCTTGGCAATAATGTCCGCTGAAATTGAAATAGTCTGCCAACCCTCACCGCCAAATCATGCATGTGAATAATGGCCACCTGGGCAAGAGGCCAGAGGATACTCTTTGAAGCAGACCCTTACAGTAATTTGAGAGGGGGTGAGGGGAGTCTTTTTACAGAAAAGAATACTGCTGAAAATAGCCTTATTGTCTGACTGAGTATTTCCAGCAGAGCAGTAAGCCAGTTTAAAAATTATTGACACAGTAATGTGTGAAATATGTCAACAGTGATCTTCATATGGAAATTCATCGCCATTTTAGATTTTACCAGCTAAATTTTTTTTAAACAGCAGTCATTTTTGGTTTGTGACAGTCGACCCATAAATTCCAGACACTCAGCAAAAGCAGCCATCACCAACTGTGCCTTTACCTCAGTAAATTTCCCTTTTCCGAGCTTCTTGACTTGGACCCAATTATCCAGATGCAGTCAAGATTTCCGGGAATGCTTCATGGACAGAACAATTTTAGGATTGTGTTTAGATATAATAAAAAGAAGAAAGAAACTGGGAATCTGAAACACAACCAGAAAATGTTGGAGATACACAGCTAACAGTAGAAATGTGAATCAGTGAACTTTAAGCATGAGTGCTTCATGGATGTGTACTCCATTACAACCAAAGCTAAATACCGCGGATGCTGACAATCTGAAATAAAAACAGGAAATGCTAGAAACACCCAGCAGCTGCAGACAGAGAAACAGAGTTAATGGGGGTGAAATTCGGTTACGCCCTGTTTGGAGGCGGTAACCGGGGGGATGCGTGACTTCCTGCACGCGACGCGGAAATCCTGGCCTGGCCGTGAAATTGCAGTTACCGTCCCTCACAGGAAGTGGAGAGCAATGTCGCGCGCTCCACTTCCCTTTGGGGCGGGTTCGGGGGTGCTACGCGGGCGTGTTCGGGAGCACTACGCGGCTTCTCCGTTAAAAGGGAGGGATGCTGCGAACTCTGCAATCCCTTTGAAGGCCTCCACTGGGCCACCAGGGCTAAGGGATGCAGTGGCTGAAACACGGCATCGAGACGGAGTGTCGGGCTACATGATCCCGGACCCGGACCCCGAGAAAGGAGCGGCGAAAGGCCCGACCAGTGAGTCGGGAAAACATAAAAGATGGTGCCACACAGCGCACCTCCCCTTTAAGGCGCGCCCGCAATGGGTGACCGACCCGGTTCACGACCCGCGAGGTAATGGGAAAGCTACACGATTGCATTAGAAATGGTAAGAGAAAAGACCAGTTACATCAAATCAAATGGACATTAATAAAGGGAAAGATAGTCATTAATAAAGGAGTTTTATAAACTATAAACTATAATTTCTACAATATAGGGTCTACCACTGATAATTAGAAGTTGTTTTACTGTGTTACAAATTTGAATGATTCAATGTAACAGAGCAAAGCACTATAAAGTTGAATTATCGGATAATTAGACAGAAAAACAGAACAAAATAAGAAGGGGGGCAAGGGAAAGGAAGAAGCAAAGTAGATATTTGTTGCAAGTGTGGAGGACCATCATCTGGATACTGGGTGGTTTAACAATGAAGATAGATTGCATACTGCCTTATATATGCAGGGAATCGTATTTATCTTTCTGGTTATCACTGAAATAACTGTTGGAATGTAACGCATACAACAAAATCAATGCTCTTCTTCTTAGGCAGTCCCTTGGATCGAGGATGACTTCCTTCCACGCTAAAAAGGGATGAGTTCACAGGTGTTTCAATGAAGGACCTAATATTCCAGGTCCAGAACTGAATATTGAAGGCTGGAAGATGCCTGTGTGTGGATTTTTTAATGTGTGGTGGCCGTTGCACACTAGCCACCACACGGGCTTGACAGAGCCAGGTCTTGGTCCAGTGGCAAGGGTTAACCAAGACGACTGGAGCGGAAAATCAATGCAGTTAAAAGATGTACCACATATTCTTACAATGGTAGATGGATATGTGTAGATGTTGGCTGCTTCTGTGCACAGGTGAAAGGAGTGAAAGCTAAGCACTGAATTCCGACAACAGATTGCATCTCAGTAGAATATTTGCTAATATTTCGCATTTATTTTGTGTTAAATGTCATGTATCCTAGCAACCGCTTCCCTTACATCAGCTGGAAATGAGAAATGACATAGGGCAAGAATTTCCATCTTCAACGCTATCGCCCGAATCTTCGTGGTATTCCGGTGGTTGTGTCTTTTGAACCGCCGGAATACCGCTAAGATCCGTTCCCGTGATTTTTGTAGGTCGGATGTTGGCGATGGCGATACTGAGCGATAGCCGGCCGGAGCGGCGGCGTTGGTCAACCTGCGTTGGCGATCTGCTTGCCTTTGTAACGGCAAGCAGGCCCCAGCAACGAGCCTTTCTCTCTTCTCTGCGCATGCACGGTCATTCTACCGCGATTTCGGGATCAGAGGTGACCCTATGCATGCGCAGAGAAGAGAGAGAGGCTTGTTGCTAGTAGAGAGGAGGCACGAGAGGCTCATTGTGAACAGTTAGGAGAAAAGTATTTGCATTGTATTTAAAACATACTAATAATAATACTACATAATATTCCATTGACTCTGGATCAGTTCCTATGGAGTGGAGGGTAGCCAATGTAACCCCACTTTTTAAAAAAGGAGGGAGAGAGAAAACAGGGAATTATAGACTGGTCAGCCTGACCTCAGTAGTGGGTAAAATGATGGAATCAATTATTAAGGATGTCATAGCAGCGCATTTGGAAAATGGTGACATGATAGGTCCAAGTCAGCATGGATTTGTGAAAGGGAAATCATGTTTGACAAATCTTCTGGAATTTTTTGAGGATGTTTCCAGTAAAGTGGACAAAGGAGAACCAGTTGATGTGGTATATTTGGACTTTCAGAAGGCTTTCGACAAGGTCCCACACAAGAGATTAATGTGCAAAGTTAAAGCACATGGGATTGGGGGTAGTGTGCTGACGTGGATTGAGAACTGGTTGTCAGACAGGAAGTAAAGAGTAGGAGTAAATGGGTACTTTTCAGAATGGCAGGCAGTGACTAGTGGGGTACCGCAAGGTTCTGTGCTGGGGCCCCAGCTGTTTACATTGTACATTAATGATTTAGACGAGGGGATTAAATGTAGTATCTCCAAATTTGCAGATGACACTAAGTTGGGTGGCAGTGTGAGCTGCGAGGAGGATGCTATGAGGCTGCAGAGTGACTTGGATAGGTTAGGTGAGTGGGCAAATGCACGGCAGATGAAGTATAATGTGGATAAATGTGAGGTTATCCACTTTGGTGGTAAAAACAGAGAGACAGACTATTATCTGAATGGTGACAGATTAGGAAAAGGGAAGGTGCAACGAGACCTGGGTGTCATGGTACATCAGTCATTGAAGGTTGGCATGCAGGTACAGCAGGCGGTTAAGAAAGCAAATGGCATGTTGGCCTTCATAGCGAGGGGATTTGAGTACAGGGGCAGGGAGGTGTTGCTACAGTTGTACAGGGCCTTGGTGAGGCCACACCTGGAGTATTGTGTACAGTTTTGGTCTCCTAACTTGAGGAAGGACATTCTTGCTATTGAGGGAGTGCAGCGAAGATTCACCAGACTGATTCCCGGAATGGTGGGACTGACCTATCAAGAAAGACTGGATCAACTGGGCTTGTATTCACTGGAGTTCAGAAGAATGATAGGGGACCTCATAGAAACGTTTAAAATCCTGACGGGTTTAGACAGGTTAGATGCAGGAAGAATGTTCCCAATGTTGGGGAAGTCCAGAACCAGGGGTCACAGTCTAAAGATAAGGGGTAAGCCATTTAGGATCGAGATGAGGAGGGACTTCTTCACCCAGAAAGTGGTTGGGGCCAATTCACTAAATATATTCAAAAGGGAGTTAGATGAAGTCCTTACTACTCGGGGGATCAAGGGATATGGCGAGAAAGCAGGAAGGGGGTACTGAAGTTTCATGTTCAGCCATGAACTCATTGAATGGCGGTGCAGGCTGGAAGGGCTGAATGGCCTGCTCCTGCACCTATTTTCTATGTTTCTATGTTTCTATAATAAATATAAAATAATAAAAAATAAATTATATATAGATCAATTAATAAATATAAATATAAATTCAAAAAAATAATTCATTTATACAGTTTATAAAATATGCGAGGAGATGATATGGAGGTGGGGAAGGAGGTTGGTGAGAGGAGGAGAGCCGTGCGGTTTTCAGAGGAGGCGCAGGAATCATTGGTGCGCAAGGTGGAGGCTCGCTGGGAGCAATTGGCCTGGGGTGGGTGCGGAAAACCCGAACCAAGCATCTACCAAAGAATCTGGCGAGAGATTGCAGAGGCGGTGTCATTTGCCATGCCCGTGATACGGGCGGTCCAACCAGTGCCACAAACATTGGAATGATATTGTTGGGTCGGCAAGAGTAAGTAATAACTTTTATCATTCACTGACTAATTATTCTTAATGTAATGTCACGTTTTATTATGTTGTAAAGCTTGGTCTCATTTTTTTAATTTCCCATCATCGATCTCATTGTGTTAGTCTTCTGTATTTTGATGTGTTCATCATGCAACACTTGCATCCTAATGGTACTTAAATGGTGCACTTGTTGACGAAAGGACCCTGAGGATGGTTAATTGGGGATGTCTACCTATCTATCTGTGTTCTGTAATAGTAGCTGTGAAATTAGTTTACACATATTTTTTGTCACCTTTGCAGAAAATAATTAGCCAGTAAAACAGGCGGAGGTCCGCCGAAGAGAGTCGAACTGTCGGACTGAGCGGAGCGCGCTGCAGCCCTGACGGGAGCACATGATCACACCGCCACGTGTATTGGTGCCGAACCGGTTCTTGTGGAGGGAATTCTGCATAATCCCGGGGCTGTCTAAATAGGCAATCCCTCGAAATCGAGGAAGACTTGCTTTCATTCTAAAAGTTAGTTCTCAGGTGACTGTACAGTCCAATATGGGAATTACAGTCTCTGTCACAAGTGGGACAGACAGTCGTTGAAGGAAAGGATGGGTGGGGTGTCTGGTTTGCCGCATGCTCCTTCTGCTGTCTGCGCTTGATTTCTGCATGCTCTCGGTGACGAGACTCGAGGTGCTCAGTGCCCTCCCGGATGCTCTTCCTCCACTTAGAGCGGTCTTTGGCCAGGGACTCCCAGGTGTCAGTGGGAATGTTGTACTTTATCAAGGAGGCTTTGAGGGTGTCCTTGAAATGTCTCCTCTGCCCACCTGGGGCTCGCTTGCCGTGTAGGAGTTCCGAGTAGAGCACTTGCTTTGGGAGTCTTGTGTCGGGCATGCGGACAATGTGGCCTGCCCAACGGAGCTGGTCAAGTGTGGTCAGTGCTTTGATGATGGGGATGTTGGCCTGATCGAGAATACTGACGTTGGTGCATCCTCCCAGGGGATTTACTGGATCTTGTGGAGACATTGTTGGTGGTATTTCTCCAGCGATTTGAGGTGTTTATTGTATATAGTCCACGTCTCTGAGCCATACAGGAGGGCGGGTATCACTACAGCCCTGTAGACCATGAGCTTGGTGCCAGATTTGAGGGCCTGATCTTCAAACACTCTTTTCCTCAGGCGACCGAAGGCTGCGCTGGTGCACTGGAGGAGGTGTTGAACCTCGTCATCGATGTCTGCCTTTGCTGATAATAGGCTCCCAAGGTATGGAAAGTGCTCTACGTTGTCCAAGGCTGCACCGTGGATCTTGATGACTGGGGGGTAGTGCTGTGTGGCACGGTCAGGTTGGTGGAGGACCTTTCTCTTGTGATGTTTAATGAAAGGCCCATGCTTTCGTATGCCTCGGTGAACATTTTGATGATGGCTCGGAGTTCAGCCTCTGAATGTGCGCAGACGCAAACGTCGTCCGCGTTCTGTAGTTCGACGACAGAGGTTGGGATGGTCTTGGATCTAGCCTGGAGGTGACGAAGGTTGAACAGGCTCCCATTGGTTCTATAGTTTTGTTCCGCTCCAATGGGGAGCTTGTTGAGCGTGAGATAGAGCATTGCAGCGAGGAAGATCGAGAAGAGTGTTGGTGCGATGCCACAGCCCTGCTTGGGTCTGTTGTGGATCCGTTGGTCAGGACCACGGCTTGCATGTTGTCATGGAGCAGATGAAGGATGGCGACAAACTTTTGGAGGCAGCCAAAATGGAGGAGAATGCTCCATAGTCCCTGGGCTGTACTACGGTCATGTAGTTCAATGTTATGGCAATATATTGTAGAAGGTAATGTAATGTTGGGAACACTACATGTTGTTAGTTCTGACATGAATTTTTGGCTGATTATACTCTGCCACTCAGAAAGCAACGTACGGTTTGGGACTCACGTTTTTGTTATGTCATGCAGTTTCTGTCTACTCTGCATATGATAGTCTCATGTAATGATTCTCGGTAATATATGATGCAGCGGCGTTGCTCTTCTACATAAACCTGTTCAAAGTGAAGTGCACTCATGTCACCTCTGACCCCTCCCCTGCCGCTAACCATTAATATATGTTTTACAGTTGCACACGAGGAGCCGCCTGCCCCTCCCAGAGAGGGGTTATTAGAGGCAGAGATGGTGGAAGAGATGGTGGTGGAAGAAATGGTAGAAGAGACGGTTGAGGAGGAGAACACTTCTCAAAACTTTGTGATGGTGGTGGTGGAGGAGGAGGGAGGTGTGGCAGGACTTTAAGGGTTCTTTCTACCTGCGGCCACCGGTTCTTCGTCGGAATCCAACTTTCTTGTTTTCCGGATCGAGGAAGCGGGACCAAGCGGCATGCAGCACACCGACCCCCGTGCTGAATCCGCAGCGGCTGATCCAGCAAGGTGGGAACGCTGCGAGACAGGCAGATGCGAACCTAGACATGGTGGGACTGTCCAGGCCGAGCATCGACGTGAGTCGAGAGCTCCTCCAGGCCATTGCTGGGTTGTCCGCCAACATCGTCGCTTTAGCAGCACGTCAATTGGAGGACATGGCGGAGCTGATTGCGGCGGTGAGGGAGAATAATGCCAATGCTATGCGGCAATCGATGGTCCTGGGATATGGCGCTGCACCCAAAGATGCCTTACCACCAATGGCGACAGCACCTGATCGTCGGGAGGAAGTACTTCCAACTTTGAAGACAGGTCCTCACCATCCCCCCGCTTCTCCCGACCCCACACACATAGCACTGCTATTGTCGCCCCCCGCACACCCCCCCCAGCCCCCAGCCCCCACTGCGCCCCCCCCCCCCCCACCACCCTCCACGCTCGAGGTGCTCCGCTGCATGACGTACTGGCCCTGACGTGGGCAGAGCCAGGGATATTAATAGCAGGAGGAGGAGGGCAGAGCCAAAGGTCGGGGGGGATTGGGGAGGAAAGGCGTTGGGAAAGGTGGCCGCAAGTAGAATCCTCGGAGGGTAGGGAGTGGGAGGGGTGTTGCTTTTACAGTTGTTGTTGTTGTTGTTGACTATAATGTTTTGGTTTGTAAAATTTTCATTGAAAACAATGAATTATTATTTTATTTAAACTTGTTAAAGTTAGAATTTCAAATTTTAACATTTACAAAAAAATGAACAATTCTTGTGCAGTGTCTCACTCACTTCTGGAAAATGAGGAGTAACAATCATTGTACGGGTTACATACAATGGCCATACAAGGGTGAAAGGTAACTCTCAATGTTCAAGCAAAGCGTTCATTTATGAGCTGCTGAGGTAACAGTTTTATCGTGGTGTCGGGGGAGGCGGGGGTGGGGGCGGACTGCTGTGCTGGCACGGGTTCATCGCCAGACTCCTCGACCTCGACCTCCTCGATGTCCCTGTCTTCCTCCTCGTCCTCTTCCTCCACCCCTCTCTCCTGAGGTGGTTCGGCAGTCCCATCTGCCAATTCCTGTCCCCTCTTGACGACTAAGCTGTGCAACATGTAACACACCACAACGAATTGAGCAACCTGCTCAGGATGATATTGCAGGCTGACTCCGGAATGGTCTAGACATCGGAAGCGTTGCTTCAGCACTCTAATTGTCTTTTCGACTATATTGCTTTTGTTGTTGAGCTTCTCGGCTTCTGCCTGGGTCTTTCGCAGGAGGGTCATGAGCCATCTGGCAAGGTCGTATCCTTTATCCTCCAGCATCCAGCAGTGACCTTGTGGCTGACTCTTAAACAGGTCAGAGACAGTGCTCTCATGCAAGATGTATGCGTCATGGATGCTCCCTTGAAAATGTTGCATTTATTGCCATGATTATTTGCTTGTGGTCGACACGAGCTGCACATTCAGGGAGTAGAATCCCTTTCGGTTTCGGTACACCACTTACATAAGAACATAAGAACATAAGAATTAGGAACAGGAGTAGGCCATCTAGCCCCTCAAGCCTGCTCCGCCATTCAACAAGATCATGGCTGATCTGGCCGTGGACTCAGCTCCACTTACCCGCCCGCTCCCCATAACCCTTAATTCCCTTATTGGTTAAAAATCTATCTATCTGTGATTTGAATACATTCAATGAGCTAGCCTCAACTGCTTCCTTGGGCAGAGAATTCCACAGATTCACAACCCTCTGGGAGAAGAAATTCCTTCTCAACTCAGTTTTAAATTGGCTCCCCCATATTTTGAGGCTGTGCCCCCTAGTTCTAGTCTCCCCGACCAGTGGAAACAACCTCTCTGCCTTTATCTTGTCTACCCCTTTCATTATTTTAAATGTTTCTATAAGATCACCCCTCAACCTTCTAAACTCCAATGAGTAAAGACCCTGTCTACTCAATCTATCATCATAAGGTAACCCTCTCATCTCCGGAATCAGCCTAGTGAATCGTCTCGGTACCCCCTCCAAAGCTCGTATATCCTTCCTTAAGTAAGGTGACCAAAACTGCATGCAGTACTCCAGGTGCGGCCTCACCAATACCCTATACAGTTGCAGCAGGACCGCCCTGCTTTTGTACTCCATCCCTCTCGCAATGAAGGCCAACATTCCATTCACCTTCCTGATTACCTGCTGCACCTGCAAACTAACTTTTGGGATTCATGCACAAGGACCCCCAGGTCCCTCTGCACCACAGCATGTTGTAATTTCTCCCCATTCAAATAATATTCCCTTTTACTGTTTTTTTTCCCAAGGTGGATGACCTCACATTTTCCGACATTGTATTCCATCTGCCAAACCTTAGCCCATTCGCTTAACCTATCTAAATCTCTTTGCAGCCTCTCTGTGTCCTCTACACAACCCACTTTCCCACTAATCTTGGTGTCATCTGCAAATTTTGTTCCACTACACTCGGAAGGTGCTCGCAGGTCAATGTGCGTACAGTCTATTGCACCCTGGACCTTAGGGAAGTTTGCTATTCTCAAAAAACCCAAAGCCCTCTCACTCTGTGCCTCCTTGGTCATTGGAAAGTTAATAAAAAGCCATCCTGTGTGCATAAAGCACATCAGTTACCCGGCGAATGCAGCGATGTGTGGCGTACTGAGAGATACCGCATATGTCACTAGCTGATGCCTGAAATGAGCCGGATGCATAGAAAGAAAGTGCCGCAGTCACCTTCACTTCGACAGGCAGTGCGGTGCTGATGGTGCTGGTAGGTTGCACATCTGCCTTAATGAGCTGACATATCTCAGTGATGACCTTTTTTCAGAAGTGCAGCCTTCTAATACACTGCGTATCGGTCAGGTGCAGGTACAAATAATGCTCCCTGTAATTTCGTTGAGGGTAAGGTCTCCTCCTCCTCACACTGGGCACATAGTGTTCTTCAACTAACCTTCTTCCAGCTCTATTCTGCATCATGTAAGTAGTCACCACTATTGGCAGTGAAAGTACAGGTCCCATTTCTTTTAAAGTACTCAAAAATGTTACAGATGTCCACAAAAGAATCAAAGTAAATGTTATTTTTGTCCAAAATATAATCCATATCAAAATCCCTTATTAACTACTCCAGAAATCACTCAAAATCACTCTAAAACTTGACACAGCCTTTTCATGCACAAAAAAAGATTTCCAAAGTTGGAGGCATTACACTGGGGTAAGGCACATAAAGTACCTAAAAAATGGGCGGTACGTTTCTCCGGTGATAGCGGGTGGTAAAAATGGGCAATTTGGCAAATTTTGCACTGGGGGGTGGGGGTGGGGGGGGGGGAGTTTGTGCATTTTTGGGCGGGAAAAGTGTGCGGGCGATCTGCAGCAATGCCGGCGGTAATTGCATGCTGAATTTACCGTTGCCGATATTCGGGCGTTAAACGGGCGATAACGGGCGGCAAATTCCATTTTGAACTTATTTGGGCGGTAAACAGGCGGTAAACGGGCAGGCTAAATGGAAATTCTAGCCCATAAAATTTAGAGGCTAAAAATGAACACTGAGTCTCGGCCCCAATTTTAACTTCGGGAAAATTTTTGGAATTAAAATTGCAGTCAGGTCCCGATGATATCATTGAGACACTATTTACATGCATATGTAAAAATGGATCCTGCCAGCTTTGGGCGGATGTTCTTGCTGTCTGCTCCGTTGAGCAGGTTAAAATCGAGAGCTATCAGCCCTTGCCATCTCCAGGGTGGGTAAGCAATGTTTTTAACTGCCTACCCACTCGAGTTAAGCCGGGCAGGAAGGGTTAAAACTGGCCCCAGATGCTTCTGGTTGATTTAACTCATCCCTGAGTATAGAGCCGTAATCATGAGGATGTTTTATTGCTTATCATCAATGCACGCATCATTCAGCTGGGATGATATTTATGCTGTTGTTTCACCTTTCAGACAAGCCAATTATTAGAATCATAGAATGCTTACAGCACTGAAGAAGGCCATTCAGCCTGTCGAGCCCGTGCCGGCTCTCTGCAAGAGCACTTCAGCTAGTCCCACTGCCCGTAGTCCTGCACATTTTTTTCCTTCAGGTATGTATCCAATTCCCTTTTGAAAGCCACACTTGAGTCTGTCTCCACCATCGTTTCTGGCCGGGCATTCCAATCATAACCACTCGCTGCACGAAAAAGTTTTTCCTCATGTGGCCTTAGGTTCTTCAGCCAATCACCTTAAATCTGTGTCCTCTGGTTCTCAACCCTTCTGCCAATGGGAACAGTTTCTCTCTATCTACTCTGTCTAGATCCCTCATGATTTTGAACACTTCTATTAAATCTTCTCTCAACCTTTTCTGCTCTAAGGAGAACAACCCAAGCTTATTCATTCAATACACTTAACTGAAGTCTGTAAGGGGGGATGGGTTGGTCTCTATGAGGGGGTCAAGTTCCCTTCTGACCAACTTGAGCGGTTTGAATCGCTCCCACTCCCTTGGGTTCTGTACTCTGGATTTATTTAGGGGGGTGGGGGGGTGACAAAAGTGCAAAGGACACTGGTTTGATGCAAATAACTTGTTTTTATTACAGTCAAATTAATACAGGCTTATTACTCTAGTAAGAAAATACAAGACCAAACTTACAATCACTCTAATAAAGGACAATACAAGGAAAGGTACAAGGTCAAACTTATAATCACTCTAATAAAGTACAATACACTACACATTGCAGTAAAATTATACTTTCCACCTCCCAATACCTAATTCTAGCTAGGTTAGACTCCAGGGCATGCAGGGACTATGCTTACCAACTCTTTTGATAGTTAATAGTAGATCGCGGTTGTTTTTCACTTGATTCCACATTGACTGTGGTCGGTCGCTGCTGTGATGGTGATGTTCTTTCTTCCTTCAGGACTTCAGGACTTCGAGGCTGGAGAAGTTAGTTTACAATTGTCACGTTGGTTTCTCTCCTTGTCTTGATGACACAGCGTAGTGTGGTACTAGACTGTCAGTCAAAGTGTCATCTGAGATGATAGCAGCCTTGTAGCTAGCTAGCAACCACCTAACCTCTGATGAAAACAGGGGTCAGTTATACGATTTCAGTGCTCTAATCTGAGCGCCAAATCTCTTCAAAATCCTTTGTATAATTTTGGCGGGCTTGGTTCTTTGTAATATTTTGTCAGGCTTGTTAAAAGTTCTTATATCTTGGGTGGGTTGATGTTCGAAAACTGTTTCCTGATGGAAATATTAGTTTGGTACTTACAATGTCCTTTTGTGCTTAGTCTTTTGTATACAGGCAGGATTGGGCCTCTTTGTGATGTAGATGCTGAAATAGTTGTCCAGACCCATGTTGATGGGTAGCTACCCCTGGGTGATTTTGTGATGTTAATGTCTCTTGTGAGGGAAGGATTTTCGAATACTAATTCTTCCAGACAGGTTAACTCAGTCCTCACACCCAGGTAGCTTTACATAATTAGACTGTCTCTTGCTAGTTCCACCAAGGCGGAATGGTGATCTCAAGAATCTTTTTCCCTATCTCAATGGTTTTCTGTTCTAGAGTATAGAAGTGTTTTTGTGAGATAATTACAGCTTTTAGCAGAGTGGTAAGATGTTTGGGTAGAGGGGGAATTGCATAGCCAAAATGTACAACATAATCCTGCAGGTTTGTAATGTTTTCCTACACAGTGAGGTGGACAGTGGAGGGTTCAGGTTTGAAGCAAAAACTGCTGTCACTTACCGGACACCAGAAGTATAACTCTCTTTTAGACTGACTTTTAGATTGGTTTAATTGGCAGTGAACTACTAAGTAGCTGTTTGGTGTTTAAGTACATTTTAGTAAGTAAATTAATTTAAGGGTTAAGTCATGGCAGGAGAGCTCTGACCCATGACATGCTCCTCCTGTGCTATGTGGGAAGTCAGCAACACTTCCAGTGTCCATGACTACTATGTGTGTGGGAAGTGTGTCCAGCTGCAGCTCCTGACAGACTGCATGACGGCACTGGAGTTGCAGATGGACTCACTCTGGAGCATGCGTGATGCTGAGAATGTTGTGGATAGCACATTTAGTGAGTTGGTCACACCACAGGTAAGGGTTAGGACAGATAGTGAATGGGTGACCAAGAGACAAGGCAAGAGCAGGAAGGTGGTGCAGGAGTCCCCTGCGGCCATCTCCCTCCAAAACAGATATACCGTTTTGGATACTGTTGAGGGAGATGACTTACCATCGGAAGGCACCAGCAGCCAGGTTCATGGCACCATGGGTGGTTCTGCTGCACAGAAGGGCGGGAAAAAGAGTGGGAGAGCTATAGTGATATGGGCCTCTATTGTAAGGGAATGGATAGGAGTTTCTGCGGCTGCAACCGAGACTCCAGGATGATATGTTGCCTCCCTGGTGCAAGGGTCAAGGATGTCTCAGAGCAGCTGCAGAGCATTCTAGAGATGGAGGGTGAACAGCCAGTTGTTGTGGTACATGTAGGTACCAACGATATAGGTAAGAAGTGGGAAGAGGTCCTACAAGCTGAATTTAGGGAGCTAGGAGTTAAATTAAAAAGTAGGACCTCAAAGGTAGTAATCTCTGATTGCTACCAGTGCCACATGCTAATCAGAGTAGAGGGAGCAGGATAGTTAGAATAAATACATGGCTTGAGCAGTGGTGCAAGATGGAGGGATTCAAATTCCTGGGACATTGGAACCAGTTCTGGGGGAAGTGGGACCTGTACAAAAATGACAGTCTGCATTTGGACAGGACTGGAACTGATGTCCTGGGGGTTAACATTTGCTAATGCAGTTCGGGAGTGTTTAAACTAATATGGCAGGGGGATGGGAACCTATGCAGCGAGACAGGGTGAAGTAATATGGAGTCAGAAACAGATGGTAGAAAGGTAAAAAGCAATAGTGGAAGTCCGAGTAAACAAAGGCAAGAAACAAAAAGGGCCACACTACATCATAATTCTAACAAGACAAAGGGTGTTAAAAAAACAAGCCTGAAGGCTTTGTGTCTTAACGCAAGGAGTATCCGTAATAAAGTGGATGAATTAACTGTGCAAATAGATGTTAACAGATATGATGTGATTGGGATTACAGAGATGTGGCTCCAGGATGAACAGGGCTGGGAACTCAACATCCAAGGGTATTCAACATTCAAGAATTAGCAATCTCATTGTGCGAGGCCCCTTGGGGAAGAGTGACCATAATATGGTGGAATTCTACATTGGGATGGAGAATGAAACAGTTAATTCAGAGACCATGGTCCAGAACTTAAAGAAGGGTAACTTTGAAGGTATGAGGCGTGAATTGGCTAGGATAGATTGGCGAATGATACTTAAGGGGTTGACAGTGGATGGGCAATGGCAGACATTTAGCGACCGCATGGATGAACTATAACAATTGTACATCCCTGTCTGGCTTAAAAATAAAAAAGGGAAGGAGGCTCAACCGTGGCTATCAAGGGAAATCAGGGATAGTATTAAAGCCAAGGAAGTGGCCTATAAATTGGCCAGAAATAGCAACAAACCCGGGGAATGGGAGAAATTTAGAACTCAGCAGAGGAGGACAAAGGGTTTGATTAGGGCAGGGAAAATAGAGTATGAGAGGAAGCTTGCAGGGAATATTAAAATGGACTGCAAAAGCTTCAATACATATGTAAAGAGAAAAAGGTTAGTAAAGACAAACGTAGGTCCCCTGCAGTTCAGAATCAGGGGAAGTCATAACGGGGAACAAAGAAATGGCAGACCAATTGAACAAGTACTTTGGTTCGGTATTCACTAAGGAGGACACAAACAACCTTCCGGATATAAAAGGGATCAGAGGGTCTAATAAGAATGAGGAACTGAGGGAAATACTTATTAGTCGGGAAATTGTGTTGGAGAAATTGTTGGGATTGAAGGCCGATAAATCCCCAGGGCCTGATGGTCTGCATTCCAGAGTACTTAAGGAGGTGGCCTTGGAAATAGCGGATGCATTGACAGTCATTTTCCAACATTCCATGGACTCTGGATCAGTTCCTATGGAATGGAGGGTAGCCAATGTAACCCCCCTTTTTGAAAAAGAAGGGAGAGGGAAAACAGGGAATTATAGACCGGTCAGCCAGACATCAGTAGTAGGTAAAATGATGGAATCAATTATTAAGGATGTCATAGCAGCGCATTTGGAAAGAGGTGACATGATAGGTCCAAGTCAGCATGGATTTGTAAAAGGCAAATCATGCTTGATAAATCTTCTGGAATTTTTTGAGGATGTTTCCAGTCGAGTGGACAAGGGAGAACCAGTTGCTGTGGTGTATTTGGACTTTCAGAAGGCTTTCGACAAGGTCCCACACAAGAGATTAATGTGCAAAGTTAAAGCACATGGGATTGGGGATAATGTGCTGACGTGGATTGAGAACTGGTTGGCAGACAGGAAGCAAAGAGTACGAGTAAATGGGTACTTTTCATAATGGCAGGGAGTGACTAGTGGGCTACCGCAAGGTTCTGTGCTGGGGCCCCAGCTGTTTACATTGTAGATTAATGATTTAGACGAGGGGATTAAATGTAGTATCTCCAAATTTGCAGATGACACTAAGTTGGGTGGCAGTGTGAGCTGCGAGGTGGATGCTATGAGGCTGCAGAATGACTTGGATAGGTTAGGTGAGTGGGCAAATGCATGGCAGATGAAGTATAATGTGGATAAATGTGAGGTTATCCACTTTGGTGGTTAAAAACAGAGAGACAGACTATTATCTGAATGGTGACAGATTAGGAAAAGGGGAGGTGCAACTTGACCTGGGTGTCATGGTACATCAGTCATTGAAGGTTGACATGCAGGTACAGCAGGCGGTTAAGAAAGCAAATGGCATGTTGGCCTTCATAGCGAGGGGATTTGAGTACAGGGGCAAGGAGGTGTTACTACAGTTGTACAGGGCCTTGTGAGGCCACACCTGGAGTATTGTGTACAGTTTTGGTCTCCTAACTTGAGGAAGGACATTCTTGCTATTGAGGGAGTGCAGCGAAGGTTCACCAGACTGATTCCCGGGATGGCTGGACTGACCTCTCAAGAAAGACTGGATCAACTGGGCTTGTATTCACTGGAGTACAGAAGAATGAGAGGGGATCTCATAGAAACATTTAAAATTCTGACGGGTTTAGACAGGTTAGATGCAGGAAGAATGTTCCCAATGTTGGGCAAGTCCAGAACCAGGGGTCACAGTCTAAGGATAAGGGGTAAGCCATTTAGGACCAAGATGAGGAGAAACATCTTCACCCAGAGAGTGGTGAACCTGTAGAATTCTCTACCACAGAAAGTTGTTGAGGCCAATTCACTAAATATATTCAAAAAGGAGTTAGATGAAGTCCTTACTACTCGGGGGATCAAGGGGTATGGCGAGAAAGCAGGAATGGGGTACTGAAGTTGCATGTTCAGCCATGAACTCATTGAATGACGGTGCAGGCTCGAAGGGCCGAATGGCCGACTCCTGTACTTATTTGGTAGTGGGGTGCACTGGTGGTGACACACTATGTCCCACCCCTATGTATTCTACCTGTGGAGGGACATGGTCTTGTGTCATTACCTCCATGGTGCAGTTAATAGGCTGTGCCCCAGCAGCTTTAAATCCACTGCTTTGACTTTGAATGGGCACTTAAGTACATGGGACACAGTATTACGTGTGCAGCCCGGCTCCGGCACCCGGAGAGATCAGTACCTGTTACAGTGTGTTCCCAGTTTATGACATAGGGTGGGACCGCTGCGAAACGAATGTGTGCACCTCCCTGAATAACTCCAATGTTCTCCACCTGGTATACCGGTGCTGGTCGGGCTGTCCCACCCATGACCGGCATCCTTAATACTATTCCCGTAATGGTGTGGTTAGATTTCCCACAGTCTACTGGGACAGGGTAGGCTTCAGAGGCTAGGCGGAGCTGGCACAGGACTCATGAATTGCTGTACGGGTGGAGGGCTGCGAGATGCTTGTTCCTGATCCAAGAGGGGACTACACCTTGTTTTAAATACTCCAGGTTGTTGCGGCCCTCGCCCAACAACCATACCCCATATAATCCGCACACCTCGTTCTGTGCAGCCTGGTCGGAAGCATTTCTATCCTCCCTTATGAGTACATTCACTGTCTGTGCATGTTTTTCCAGCTCAGCCACTATTTCTTTTAAATGGATTGTCATAGCCTGGTCCTCGTGTAGTTCTGATCCTACTACGATATTCTCCTGTTTCAGGATTTTTCTCAATTGGGTTTTAAACTGTTTATCTGTGTTTGCAGTTCTATGTCATCTAGGCTATTTATTACAGAGGATGCTGTATTGTAGGTAGTGAAAACATCGTTTATGATTCCCCTTCTAGGTCTCCCTGAGTCCATGGTGTCCCTAGTGTTTAGGGTGTATAGGTCTGCTTTGTCTACATTTCCAAAGTCTAACTCATAAAATTTCTTGAACATGTCTCTAAGTAGGGCCTGGTATCGCAGCTCTGTTTCCTTCGGACATCATGCAGGCAAGTGTAAGGTTTAAAATTACTGAAGCTACTGCACAATGTACCCCCTGGTATAACAACTTTTCGGTTGGTACCAATACAATCCATTTCCAGGTCCCTTGGTGCTGGTAGAACACCTTTCTATTACTGTGCGTACTGGCGGGGTTGTGGGTCGGGGTTTCTTAATGTGTGCTCTTTGTTCGGTGGTGTTAATTGGGAATGGGGAGTGTGGGACCGCACACCCGTGTCGGCTAGAATCCCACCCCATCCCTTCCCCTTCATCTTGCCATTGCCTGACGAAGGCGATCGATATGCCTGCGGGAAAAATACTCTCTGATTCCCACATGCAAACATAAATTCCTTGTTTGGATTCCCACCATTTGTCCCAACACACTGTCACTCCTCCCCGTGTTCCCCTGATGGTGCGGTACGTATCATTACCGAGTCTTTCCCAGTCCGATTCCTGGTCCCATGCATCCTTGCTGAGTTTTCTGAGCCACCACCATCTTCCCAGGGGAATGTTCTCTTTGCAAGTCAAACACACACGCTTTCCCTCTGTAACACTGACTCGGGCAGCGATGATCCGCATCCGGGGGCATGGAAGTGAGGCCTCCCCGTAGGTAAAACCTTCCTGGCTGGAGTAGCGGGTAGAATTAGATCCCAGCCACCCTGCCTATCTTCCCTCGTGGGAATAAATGGCGAGTTCTTCCACGTCTCGGGGGCCACTTCCGGCGGTTACGATCAGTGCTTTTCCTCTTGAACACCCGTAGATGAGGGATTCTTCCACGTCTCCTCGGTCGCTGCTGCTCATCCTTATCAGGGCGAGCAGGAGCAGGATCCTTCTCATGCTGTCCTCTTTCCTGTAAGGGCACATAAAACAGATTGTCTAGCCCTGAGAAAGTTCTCTGGCTTGACAAAGGTGACCGAGTTCCAAATTTGGGCTCATAGTCCTTAATTGACTGGCTGTCTTATTCAGTTCTTTGTGAACTGATTTATGCTGCTTACTTTTATCTCGCAGCCGCTTTGCTTGTTATCTCACTGGTGCTTCCTTAATAGCCATACCGGTAGATTCTTCTTACTCCTGGGTATTACCCGGCCGGTGCCTCTTCTAACAGCTGCACAGGTAGATTCTTTCCCTTACCCCCGTTAACTAATACATATATTCTTACCATTACACATATAGGGTCCAAGTTTCGGGCCGCGTCTAGAACGGCGCAGCCCTGACCTGGATGCCTGTTTTTCGCGCCACAAAGTGCGCCTAAAAAATACTTACTGATTCTCCGGCTCCCTGCAGGTCCTATGGAGCTGGGCGTGGCGCAGTACAAGCTGTGGGGGGCAGAGCCAGGTCCCTGCGCTGAAAACAGTGCCGGGGCCTCTGCACAGGCACGCTACAGTGCAGTAGCTCCAGGCGCCCAAAACTGTGTGAGAGGGGCCCGAAGCATGCAGCCCCTAGCCCTGGCCGAATGGCCTCACTGGGGCTGCGTGGATCAGGCTGCACCTACCACGCCCAGCTCCTGCTTCCTCCCGACCCAACACCCGCCCCCCCCCCCGACCCTCCCGGACCAGATCCGACCCGACCTGACTCAACTCCCGCTCCACCCCGCCCGCCCCCGGACCCAACCCGCCCCTGGACCCGACCCCCCCCCCCCCGCCCCTGCTCCCGGACCGGACCAGACCCCTGTGCCCCCCACCCCGCCCACGGACCCGACCCGACACCCCGGACCCGACTCATGCTCCCACTCCCCACTGCCGCCCCCCCGCCCCCGGACCGGACCCGATCCCGGACCCAACCACGCCCCCCTCCTGCCCCCGGACTGGACCGGACCCGACTCGCATTCCCCCCACCGCCCCCGGACCCGACTACCATTCCCACTCCGCCCCCCACCCCCCCACCGCCCCCCACCCCCCCACCGCCCCCGGACCCAACTACCATTCCCACTCCCCACCGCCTCCCCCCTGCCCCCGGACCGGACACGACCCTGGACCCGACCCCCCCCCCCCCCTCCTGCCCCCGGACTGGGTCAGACCGGACCCTACTCGCACTCTTCCCCCCCCCCCGCCCCCGGACCCGACCCGACCCGACCCCGGACCCGGACTCGACCCCCCCCTCCCGCCCCGCCCCCGGACCCGACCCGGCCCGACCCCGGACCGACCCTCCCCCCGCCCTTGGACCGGACCCGGACCCTCCTCGCACTCTCCCCCCCCGCCCCCGGACCCGACCCGACCCCGGACCTGACCCCCCGCCCCCCGACCCGACCCTGGACCCGACCCCCCCTCTCCACCCCCGGACCAGACCTGACCCGACTCGACTCGCGCTCCCCCCCCCCCGCCCCTGGACCCGACCCCCCCCCCCCCCGCCCCCGGACCAGACCCGACCCGACCCAACTCGCGCTCCCCGCCCCCCGAACCCGGACCCCCCTCCCCGCCCCTCGGACCGGACCGGACCCAACTCGCGCAAATCCCCCCCCCGACCCCAGACCCGATCTGACCCCTGACCCTGGATTCGACCCCCGACACCCCCCCCCGCCCCTGGACCGGACCCCCCCCCCCCCCCGACCCCGGACCCGACCCGACCCCCGGCCACCTACCTCTAAGTCCGGTGCTGGGGCGGGCTCTGCCCAAAGTCTTGGGCCTGGCTGGGCCCGGCCCATTCAGCCTCCCTCTCCTTTCTCCTCTCCCCCCTCCCCTCCCTGCCTTCTCCCCCTCCCTCCCTCCCTCCCTCCCTTCTCCCCTCCCTCCCTTCTCCTCCTCCCCCCCTCCCCCCCCCTCCTCCCCCTCCCTTCGCTGTCAGAAACACAGACAGACAGACAGAGAGTGAGAGACACACACACAGACAGACAGAAAGATAGAGACACACTGGGGGGAGGAGGGGAGTGGGGGCCCGTTCCAGCACGCTGTTGGAGAGCTCCCGGTGCTGCAGTCGGTAAGTAGAAAATGTTTTATTTATTGATTTTTAAATTTTTTTAATTAATTTTTTTGGATTGATTTATTGGTTGATTTACTGATGTGTTTATCATTTATTATTGATGATGGCTCTTTATTTGTAAAACTGAAGTGTTTAATGTTTGTAAGCTTCGCTTTAAACCCCGCCCACCCTCCCCCCCGTTCCCTACGCCTGATTTGTAACCTACGCCTGATTTTCTAAGTGTAGGCAAGGTTTTTCTGAGCGTACAAAAATCTACACTTACTCCATTCTAAGTTAGTTTGGAGTAAGTTTTCACTGCCTAAACTTTCAAAATGGGCGTAAGTGGCTGGACACGCCCCCTTTTGAAAAAATAAATCTGTTCCAAACTGAAACTGTTCTAACTGACTAGAACTGGAGCAAACTAAATGCTGAGAATTGCAATTTCTAAGATACTCCATTCTAAATCAGTTGCTCCAAAAAAACAGGAGCAACTCAGGCCGAAACTTGGCCCCAATATCTTACACCACTCTAACTTATTCACTAAGCATTCTTAAATTCATATCACTATATATGTACATCTGCCACCCATCTCCGGATTAATTCCTGCCTTCTCTCTTTCTTCTTCTCCCACTAGGTGTCCAGCGAGGTAGCTGATAGGTCGGTCTGCACCGTCTAACCCTAAGTACCCTGACCGGATGTGGGTTTGAGTCCACACTATTGGGGGAACGTCCCCTCCGGTGCTGTAGCACACCGCTCCTTTGGGGATGGCTGCCTGGTTCGTTTCTTCCCCTGGGGGTTCTGCCTGGTTGAGGGCTAAGGGCTGGGGACTCCCACTTGGTGGCTGGTCCACTGCTATCTCTTCTGGGGGGTCCCTTGTTGCCCGAGGCTACCGGCTCGGTGTCCCTGCTCGCGGGCTGGTCTCTAACCTTGGGTGCCCTTTTGCGGCTGGTCCCTTTCCCGGGGCTGATCCATTCAAATTGCTGGTGACCACGGTGTCTTTGGCCGTGGTGTGCGGGGAGTCCTTCTTAAGGCTCCGGCTGCTGGGGGTGTGTCCGAGTCCCAAATGATTGGGGGTCAGATCCTCCAGTAACACAGTCCACCGCTCCTCTCGGTGCAGTCTGTGGGTCTGCCATGTCCCCTGTGGGATTTCCACAGTCGTGGGCTGTTGGCTGGGGGGTCCCTATCTTTAGGACGGTTTCCTGTTTTTGGCTGTTCCTTACTTTTAGCTGCTGCCCCTGGGTTGAAAAGTTTGCACTGATTTATGTAGAACCACTTTGTTCGGCGGGGCAATTTTATGGCATAGACCATGGGGCTTGCCTTGTCGGCAATGTGGTATGGTCCCATGTACAGTGCCTCAAAGACCCCTACTCTAGCGTAATTCCTAACCATAAACTGGTCCCCTATCTCCCACTCATGATGTTTGCGGGGTTCTAGCAGCAGTCGGTTGCTCCAATGCTATTTTCCCATGTTGTTAGCAGCCTGCCAGTGAATCTGTTTAAGGTGTTCAAACAGATTCCTGACAAAGCTGTCTCGGTTCGCTTCCCTAAGCTGACCTTCCGTGAGTACCGGGGCTAACACATGGGTGGGGGTTCGCCGGCTCTGCCGGTCATGAGCTCGTACGGGGAGTACCCCGTGCTATTTGGCTGGCTGGCCCGGATCCCCATGAGGACTAGTGGTAGGACCTCTACCCACCCTTTGGGTAGTCCCCTGTCTCTTTGCACAGCCTTTCTTTGATGGTACGGTTTAAACGCTCCACAGGCCCGGATGATTGCAGGTTGTGGGCGACATGCCATTTGCCTTTGATGCCGAGTACCTTAAGGGTCTCCTGCATCACCTGCCCGGTGAAGTGACTCACTTGGTCGGACTCCACGTATTGTAGTAGTCCCCATCGAGAGAACACTTCTCTGACCAGGATCCTGGCTGTTACCAGGGCAGTGGCTGTTTGGCATGGGAAGGTTTCCACCCATTTAGTGAAAACATCCACTAATACTAGGCAGTACTTGTAACCTCTCTGGGCAGTAGGTAGGGGCCCAATGTAATCGACTTGGATCGACTGCCAGGGTCCCTCTACCCTCCTGATATGTCCCATATACACCTTTCTTTTCTGGGGGTCGGAGATGTTAGCCGCGCACACCAGACAGCTAGCACAGAACTCGCGGACGTCTTCCCTGAGTCCTGGCCACCACCCTGCCTGTTCCACTCGTTGCCAAGTGGTCTCAGGTCTGGGGTGTCCTGCTCCTGGACTCCCGTGGGCCAGCTGGAGGAATATCTCTGGTGTTGTTGCGGTACTACCCATTGCTCCCCCTGAACAGCATGCCTTCTTTAATGGCAATTGCTGCAGTGCCGTATGGGCCGTCTACCCTTTCCCTGTTTGCTAGCGTGTTCAGGACAGTTTTGAGGACGGGGTCTTGGGTCTGGACCATTTTTAGGTCTGGGGGCAAAGCTATCCCTGCCTTCCCTGACATCCCTATCCTGCCCCTGACTGCGGCTATGGGTCCTGGGTTGTACGGATCCCAGAGCTTGCCCGCACGGGTCCCCTTCTTGGCCAACATGTCAGCCTGCTGGCTTCCCTTGCTACGGGGTTCGGTGGTGGAATGTACCTTCACCTTATGTATGTAGATATTCCCTTCCTCCCTATACGGCTTTCACGATCTTTTCCAGTAGGGACAAAATTGCCAGGGATCTCCCATCTGCGGATGTGTATCCGCGGCGGGACCAGATAGCCAGGTACTCCGTACACGAATTGCATGTGAACATACTGTCCGAGCAAATCGTGTATGGGCTAGGGAATTCTTTGGGGTGTGTGACTACGTACACCACCGCAGACAGTTCAGCGTGCTGGGCACTCATAGTACTGGGGAGTTTAATCGCCAGGGCAATGCTGCCTCGAGGTCATAAACTCCGCAGCCTGTGAGTCGTTCACCTGCAGATACCGTGCTTGAACCGTCCACATAGATCTCTCGGCCTGTGAGGTATAACTCAGCCCGAAAGCCTATGTTAATTTTCCATACCCCTTCTATGGAACACCGGTGGGCTGTCCCTGGATAAATCATGTTGGCTGCGAGTATTGGCTCGTAGAGGCCCTTTACCCATACGTCCATTTGAAAGAGAAGCAGGATCCAGCGAGCAATGCGGGCACTGCTCACTGTCCCGTCCTTGATTCCCCCATCCAGGAGCATTTGGGTGGGCGTATGGTGGGTAAGGAGTGTGATAGGGGACCCCCCCTGTGAAGATCAGTGATCTTTTCACAGCCCAGTGAGTGGCTAGGAGATGCCGCTCACAGTTGGAGTATCCCTTCTCCATGTCCGTGAGTATCCTGGAGGAGTAGACCACTGGTCACAGCCGGCCGTGCCACTCTTGGAGCAGTACTGCACTCAGGCTGTTCCCACTGGCTGCTACTTCCAGGAAAAACTCTTTACCTCCATCTATGGCCCCTAGAGCTGGCGTGGTCTGCAGGTCTTTCTTGAGTTGGATGAATGCTGCCTCGCAACCTTTGTCCCATTCCCACTCCACTCCCTTGTGTAGGAGTCAGAGCAGAGGGGCTGCGGTGGCTGCATAATCCTCAATGAAATCTCTGCAGTACCCGGTTAGCCCTAGAAAAGATCTTAGTCCTGTTACTGTGTTGGGGGCGGGTAACTTCTGCACTGCTTCCCTTTTAGCTTTGTCAATGGCTCTTTCCCCAGCACGCACAGCCAGTCCCAGGAATTTTACTTCCTTCAGGCCGATCTGTGCCTTCTTGGGGTTTACTTTAAATCCTTCTTCTTTCAGCAGCTCCAGCAGTTCAGCCAGCAGTGGACCATGCTCCTCCCCCTCATCGGTGAACAGGAGCAGATCATCTACATACTGTACTAGCTGCTGGGGTCTGCTGAAACTCTTTAAACAGTTGGCCATACACTGATGGAAAATACTGGGGCTGTTGTGGAAGCCCTGAGGGAGACAGTTCCAAGTGTATTGCTGTCCCTTAAAGGTAAAAGCAAACTTGTACTGATCTTCCCTTCTTAAAGGTATGGACCAAAACCCGTTGGAAATATCCAGCACCATGAAGGTGGTCGCGGAGGCTGGGATACTTCCAATGAGGTCGGCGACAGCAGCAACAGCGGCGATGTTACGTTTGAGTACTCGATAGTCCACCGTAGCCCTCCAGGAGTTGTCTGGTTTCTTAACCGGCCACAATAGAGAATTCACATGGGGAGCCATTGGTCTCAATACCCACTGTTTAACCAGCGAACCCAAGGCTGTTTCCATGTCTGCCTCCGCCTCCCTGGGGAAGTTGTACTGTTTCTGTGGTCGGGTCATGGGGTCCCCATCTATACTAACCTCGACCACGTTTATTCTCCCACAGTCGTGTTTGTGAGTGGCAAAAGCTGCAAGGTTTTTCCTCACACACTCTTGATATTCTACAGGAGTGTTACTGACCAGTGATTCAAGGTCGTAACCCTTCTTTGGTTTCATGGTGCACACCGTCCCTTTTCCCTGTTTTCCCGGGATAACCATCACCTCACTCTCCTGTCCCATACAGACTGACCCCTAAAGACAGTGGTTTCTTAAATCCACTAGGATCCCATGGCCTAGGATGAAGTCAGCCCCCAGGATCTCTCTCCCTTCCTGCTCCCATTTCATCAGGACACAAGTCCACTTAGTGTGGAGTGTACCTAAATGAATGGAGAGCGGAACGGAGAATGAGCCAGTCAGTTCAGTGCCTGTGAAACCCACCAAGCTGTAGGAGACCCCGTTAGACAGAGGTGAGGCGGCGGGGTTAGCTGCATAGCCAAGGGTGCTTGAGGCACCGGTGTCTAGCAGGTAAGTCGCTTTCACCTTTTCCACCTCCGTCTGTGCGGTCGGTCTCCCCCACGCATCATACTCGAGGGCACACAGGTGGACAGGCTGTGCCTGTCCTAGTCATGGTTTTGGTTGGGAGGGGGCGGATGGGATCTCGGTACCGGTGGTGGTGGCTACCTTTCCAGGGCCATCTAACATGGCTTGGAGCGCCGTTGAAAAGGTATCAAACGAGTGGGGAGGGACTGGCTTATCTGTCTCGGTCTTTTGGGCAGGGGCTGGAGAATTCTTTCCTGCAATCCTTTCAATCCTTTCTCCAGTGCCCACTCTTTCCGCACCCGAAACAGGTACGTTTTGTATCGGAGGGGTTACCCCCTTTCCCTCCCCCCAATCCCTCGAGGCGCCATTCCCTCTTATCTTGGCTAGGTTGAATTTCATGAACCCTTCCCTTTTGTGGTTGCTCTTCTGTCCCTCTGACGTTTCTGTAAACTAGGGTCAGTTGCCTAAGCACTCCCTGTTCTGTAGCTTGGGGATCTCTGGGGTCGAACCAGGCCTCAGCCTTAGTTCTTATTCTGGGTAAACTGTTAGCTACTAGGCTTCGGAGCCAGTGTGCTAATTCGTCCGGGTTTAAGTGATCTCTGTCTATGTCGCCACTACAGGCACTTTTGTACACCGGCCACAGTCGGTCTGCGAAAGCCTGTGGGGTTTCTCCTGTGAGCTGCACTGTTTTCTCTACTCTAGAGAAGGTACTCCCATCATTGCTGCCCATAGCTTCTAAAATGTCCTTTTGGATGGCAGCAAGTGTTTTCTGTCCTCTTTTGCTCTCAGTCGAGAGGGACTGGTACAGTTTGCTGTCTAGGGAAAGGAGAAGCATCTTTCCATTTCTGCATCATCGCACCCATTAATATCCCCTGCCTGTTCCACTTCCACAAAGTGATTCGAGGGGTCTCCCTTTGGAGTTAGCTTTCCCAGGTGGCTTATCATAGCCCTAAGCTGGTGGGGAGTGTGGGGGACCACAAACTGACTTTCCAGGGGCCCTGGATCCCCGACACTGGTGGGTGGGCCAAACTTCTGTTGCCGGACCGGGCACATTGGCCCTGGTTCTGGCTCTCCCTATTCTGGCTCGCCTCCCTCTCTTCCCTGCGGCCAAGCCGAGCTGAAACTCGGTGCCACAGGTGGTGGTAGTTCACTGATTTGCCCCTCCTGCTGCTGAACCGGTGTAGTCACCGGTGCCACAGGTAGTGGCCAGGTAGTTTCTTCCTTCTCTTCCAGGTTTACCTGGGGCGTACCCGGGCTTATTAGGCATACCATGCCTTTTGCCTTGGACAGAGCAAGGTTTAAACTTTTAATTTGTTGCTGGCAGGGACCGTGATCTCCCGATTCAAACCCATTAGTGCTAGCTACTTTATATGATGATTACACATCTTTTAATCTTTGCTGGAGCTCTTTTACTTGTAGGGTGAAGCGAGTGCTTTCCTCCCGCAGTGACCTTTCATTTCTTTTGTCCTCGGTAACCTGATATTGAAAATAGTCTTGGCTGTTTTTAAATCTTTCCATTATTTGGGTCCTTTCCTGTTTTAGCTTACGGAGTTCTCCTGATAATCTTTCTTCTGACATAACCCTTTCCTGATAGTCCTCTGCGCATTCCCATAACTCTGCCTATAATATTTCATTCATTCTATCTAGGAGTTGGACCTGTCGCTGTAGACAGACCAACCAGATTGCCTTCTCTACTGCTTCTTTGTGATCTTTGCTTGCTGTCCATGGGCTGCAGTGTCAGCTGGACGCTCAGCGCGCAATAGACCAAGCACCCATTCTTTAGTGACATTCATTTTCTTATACACATAGGAGGAAATCCTCTCTTCCATTTTGGTTCTTTGCCCCAAACCAGCATTCTCCACATCACACCCCTTGTGCCAGAGTCCTGCTGCGGTCACCATTTTGTAAGGCGGGTGGGTTGGTCTCTATGAGGGGGTCAGGTTCCCTTCTGACCAACTTGAGCGGTTCGAATCGCTCCCATTCCCTTGGGTTCTGTACTCTGGATTTATTTGGGGGGGGGGGGGGTGACAAAAGTGCAGAGGACACTGGTTTGATGCTAAGAACTTGTTTTTATTACAGTCAAAGTAATACAGGCTTATTACTCTAGTAAGAAAATACAAGGCCAAACTTACAATCACTCTAACAAAGGACAGTATAAGGAAAGGTACAAGGTCAAACTTATAATCACTCTAATAAAGACAGTACAAGGAAAGGTACAAGGTCAAACTTATAATCACTCTAATAAAGTACCATACACTACACATTCAAAGGGGGTCGCAGTAAAATTATACCTCCCACTCCCAATATCTAATTCTAGCTAGGTTAGACTCCAGGGCATGCAGGGACTATGCTTAACAACTCTTTTGATAGTTAATGGTAGATTGCGGTTGTTTTTCCCTTGATATCACGTTGACTGTGGTCGGTCGCTGCTGTGATGGTGATGTTCTTTCTTCCTTCAGTACATCAGGACTTCGAGGCTGGAGAAGTTAGTTTACAACTGTCACGTTGGTTTCTCTCCTTGTCTTGATGACACAGCGTAGTGTGGTACTAGTCTGTCAGTCAAAGTGTCATCTGAGATGGGAGCAGCCTTGTAGCTAGCTAGCAACCACCTAACCTCTGATGAAAACAGGGGTCAGTTATACGATTTCAGTGTTCTAATCTGAGCATCAAATCTCTTCAAAATCCTTTGTATAATTTTGGCGGGCTTGCTTCACCTTTGTAATATTTTGTCGGGCTCGTTAAAAGTTGATATATCTTGGGTGGGTTGATGTTCGTAAACTGTTTCCTGATGGAAATATTAGTTTGGTAATTGCAATGTCCTTTTGTGCGTAGTCTTTCGCATACAGGCTGGATTGGGCCTCTTTGTGATGTATATGCTGAAATGGTTGTCCAGACCCATGTTGATGGGTAGCTACCTCTGGGTGATTTTGTAATGTTAATGTCTCTTGTGGAGGGAAGGATTTTCAAATATCCATTGTTCCAGACAGGTTAACTCAGTCCTCACACCAGGTAGCTTTACATAATTAGACTGTCTCTTGCTAGTTCCGTAGGTCCGCCCACAGCCTTGAGTTTGTCTTTTAAAATCCAAAATTATATTAAAGTTCGTAGTTTCTTCCATAAGCACTTTAGAGTTCCAAACTTTTCGGTAGATAGTCCCAAATTAAATTTACTTTCAAATGAGCCCAAACACAGGGGGGGTTTCTTGTGAATTTTGTATTCCTTCAAGTCCCTCATCCCTGGAACCATTCTTGTAAATCTTTTCTGCACCTTTTCTAAGGCCTTTGCATCCTTTCTATACAGTGCTGCCCAGAATTGGACATAACACTCCATTTGCAGTTGGACTAGTATTTATAAAGGTACACCATAACTTCCTTGCATTTGTACTTTATGCCTCAATTTATGAAGCCCAGGATCCCATATGCTTTTTTAACCGCTTTTTTAACTGCTCTGCCAGCTTCAACAATTTGTGTACATAGACCCCTAGGTCTCAGTGCTCTTTAGAATTGTACCCTTTAGTTTAAATTGCTTCTCCTCATTCTTCCTACCAAAATGTATCATTTCGCACTTTTCTGCATTAAATTTCACCTGCCACTCGTCCACCCATTCCACCAGCCTATCTATGTCTTCTTGAAGACTATCACTATCCTCCTCACTGTTCACTATACATCCAAGTTTTGTGTCATCTGCACATTTTTAAAATGTGCCCTGTACACTCAAGTCTAAGTCATTAATATGCATCAAGAAAAGCAGTTATCCTAGTACCAACCCTGAGGAACACTACTGTGCACCTTCCTCCAGTCTGAAAAACAACCATTCACCTCTATGTTTCCTGTCATTTAGCCAATTTTGTATCCATGCTGCCACTGTCCCTTTTATTACATGGGCTTCAACTTTTCTGGCAAGCCTATTATGTGACACTTTATCAAATGCCTTTTGAAAGTCCATGAACACCACATCAACCACATTGCCCTCATCAACTTTCTCTGTTACCTCAGCACAAAACTCAAACAAGTTAGTGAAACACAATTTGCCTTTAAAAAATCTGTGCTAGCTTTCCTTAATTAATCCACACTTGTCCAAGTGACTGTTAATTTTGTCCCGGATTATTATTTCTAAAAGCTTCCCCACTACTGAGGTTAAAGTGACTGGCCTGTAGTTGCTGGGTTTATCCTAAATCCTTTTTTGAACAAGAGTGTAACACTTGCAATTATCCAGTCCTCCGGCACCACCCCCGTATCTAATGAGGATTGGAAGATTATGGCCAGTACCTCTTTCCACCTTTACTTCTCTCAGCATCCTAAGATGCATCCCATCCGGTCCTGGTGACTTAACTACTTTAAGGACAGACAGCCTTTCCAGTACCTCCTCTTTATCAATTTTTATTCCGTCCAGTATCTCCACTACCTCCTCTTTCACTTTGATTTTGGCAGCATCTTTTTCCTTGGTAAAGAGAGTTGCAAAGTACCCATTTGGGGCTCAATTTTCACCGTGCCCAATTTCTGGCATACTTGCCTGAGTTGCGCCGCTTCATTATGTCAGTAGATGCGCCAGTAAAAAATCTTCTTAGTGTCCCCGATGTTTGGCCTCTACTCTGCAGCTGTGCAGCATGGCCAGTCGCCTCGGGGGGTGGAGCCTGCGGTCTGCGTTGAAAAAAGGTGCCGGGACTTCTGCGCATGCGCGGTGGAAAAAAATGACGTTCCTGACGTCTCTGAAATGGCCGCGCATGCGCAGTAGCGTTCCGAACTGCAGAGCCAAAACCGTATAATACAAGTCAGAGGAGGAAGTGTTCTGGTCAGAGCCACCAAGAAACAAGGGGGACATTCAAGCATTGGAGGCAGTGCAGGGAGCAGCCACAAGGCAAAGCTAATGTCAAAGCTCTGAGTGAGTTACCTTCCTGGTCCGCTGTGGTGAGTACCCTCCCCCCACCCCCGCCACCACCCCCAACCCTCTGTGGTGCCTACCCGCCGTTTTCTATGTGGTCCCCGCCCGATGCCAGCCAGTTTGCTTGCTCCCTCCCCCCGCACCCCCCCACGCTTCCCCGAGCCTCTCCAGTGCCTTCCCGCCGCTTGCTGTGTGGTCCCCACCCGATGCCGGCTAGTTCACTTGCTCCCTCCCCCCCCCGCCCTCCAGCCTCTCCGGTCCCTGAGTGTGTGCCGGTCCAGGTGCTCTCCACTTCCCGCCCCTAGCCGAGGCCGAATGGCCTCCGATGTACTTACCTGCGCCGATTTCTTTAACTCTCCTCAAGGGTTATCTCGAGTGGCCACATACGCTGGTCTAAGTAGAAATGGAGTAACTATTATCTGGACAAAGTTGCCTAAATGGCCAGAGCTGACGTAGGTGGCTGGTAACGCCCCCTTTTGAGCAAAAAAAACTTACCTGAAAAAAAAGTAACTAAGTCAGTGGTGGTACAAATTGATAGGGGAAACTGGGGATTTTTAAGTTAGGCCAGAAAAAGCATGCTATTCCAAAAAAATGGAGCAAATACTAGGGAAAATTGAGCCCTTAGTACCTCAGCCATGCCCTCTGCCTCCATGCATTATTCTCGTTTTTGCTCCCTAATCAGCCCACCCCTCCTCTTAGTACCCATTTACTATTTATATGCCTGGAGAAGACTTTTGGATTCCCTTTTATGTTAGCTGCCAATCTATTCTCATAATCATTCTTTGTCCCTCTTAATTACTTTTTCACTTCCCCTCTGAACGTTTTAAATTCAGCTTGGTTTTCACTTGTATTCTCAACCTGACCTCTGTTATAGGCCCCCTTTTCTGCTTAATCTTACTCTCTATCTCTTTCATTATCCAGGGAGCTCTGACTTTGGCTGCCCTACCTCTCCCCCTAGTGGGATGTACCTCGACTATTATCGAACCATCTCCTCTTTAAAGGCAGCCCATTGTTCAATTACAGTTTTACCTGCCAATTTTTGATTCCAATTTACCCGGGACATATCCATTCTCAACCAATTGAAATTGGCCTTCCTCCAATTAAATATTTTGTACTGTATATTGCTCCCTGTCCTTTTCCATAGCTAATCTAAACCTTATGACACCCCATGTTAAAAGAATTCACGCACAGGCATCTTCCATCCTTCAAAATGAAGTTTGGGACCTGGCCCACATTGGTCTCATCAGTCACCTTAGAACTCATTTTGGTGTGGAAGCAAGTCATCCTCGGCTCCGGGGCACTGTTCCCTAATTGTTCCCCTACTGACTCTCGGCCCACCTCATTCCCCAGAACCAGATCCAGCAATGTGTCCTTCCTCTTCGGGTTGGAAACATACTGTTCAAGAAAGTTCTCCTGAACACACTTCAGAAATTCTTCCCGCTCTCTTTATACTATTACTATCACAGCTTACATTAAGATAATTGAAGTTCCCCATTATCACTTCTCTATAGTTCTTGCACCTCTCTGTAATTTCCCTTCAAATTTGCTCCTATATATCCTTCCCACTGGTTGGTGACCTGTGGAATACAGCTAGTAATGTAATGGCACCTCTATTGTTTCTCAACGCTAACCAAATAGATTCTGTCCTTGGCCCCCTCTGCGACATCCTTTCTCTCCAGCACTGTAATAGGCTCCTTAATCAATACTGCCACCCACTTCCTTTCTTTCTTTCCTTATCAATATCCAGATATATTTAGTACCCAATTCTGCCCTTTTTTGAGCCAGGTCTCTATATCACCACAACATTATATTCCCATATTGTATTCAAATGCAACATGAAGCTAAGAATCTACACCAACAATATTATGACATTGAAAAAAAATCTTGGCTGTTAATCTGTAATCTGTAGTAAGTTTAGTTAGGCCCACTGGGCCACCAGGGAGGGTTTTGGCCGGATCAGTGGCCTGGCACCCAAGGGGAGGTGCCAGGCTGCTAGTTGGCGGCCCGGTCAAACCCGTGGCCACCATTGTCGGGACGACCTCGGAGTCGGCCTGACAATTAAAATAAAATGGAAGCTCTGGCAGTGCGCCTTCCCCTTTAAGGGCAGATGTGCTGCCCAGTCACACACAGCTTCCTGCAGGGGAAAGCTGTCAGTGGAACCGACTGGCGGCGGCTCCGCTCCCATGGGGCAATTCCGCATGGGGCAATTTCCCGCGGGAGTCGGAAAGGGGGTTGGCACCGCTTGGTGGGGGGTCAGCGCGTGCCCGACAGAGTGGCAGCACGGACGACGCAGAAACTCATTCCTGCTGCTTCCGGCTCGGGGGCAATTTCGGACGGGTAAGCCCATCCGCCTGCCCCCGGTCAGTGAGGCCTATCCACTCATTACCGCCTCTTACAGGCTTAAGGAGGGGGGCAATTTTGGCCCCTAGGATTTTTACGAGTTTAAAAGTTTGAAATTTATATTCATATAGTAAAGCAATCTTACTGGATTGGGTACAGACAAGATATGGAAAGGTACAGCAAGGACTATGGAAGATGTCGATCAAGCATAAGCTATCAAGGGAAGTGCAAGTGTATCACATGACAAGATCCCAGAAAGGATAACTATAGGTACTTTTCCCACCCAGCCAATCCTCTCTCAATACAGGAGCATTGAACCTCACAACACATGAACGAATGGAATTTTTCAATATTACAAAGAATAATAACTAGCTAGATTTATTTATAGGTTAGTGCTGTGGATCAGTGGGTAGCATATACTCACCTCTAGGTCAGAAGGTTGTGGGTTCAAGTCCCACTCCAAGGACTTGAGCACATAAATCTAGGCTGGAACTCCAGTGCAGTGCTGAGGGAGTGCTGCACTGTTGGAGGTGCTGACTTTCGGATGAGATGTTAAGCTGAGGCCCCGTCTGCCCTCTCAAGTGGATGTAAAAGATCCTATGGCAATATTTTGAAGAAGAGCAGGAGAGTTATCCCTCAATCAATGTAACAAAAACAGTTTTATCTGGCCAGAAGCACATTGCTGTTTGTGGGAGCTTGCTGTGTGCAAATTCCCCACATTCCAACAGTGACTACACTCCAAAAGTACTTCATTAGCTGTAGTGTGCTTTGGTCGTGAAAGGTGCTATATAGATGTAAGTCTTTCTTTTACCAAAAATTGAAGACCAAAGGAGGTCAAGAGGGAAATGTAAGTATCATAATATAAGAGTCAATGTAGTAAATGCTCAGAGGCAGTGGTGAGGGATCTCATCCTTCCCCATTGTGTACCAGATAATCATGGTTAATGCACCCTGATTTTTGATATGTTAGTGTGACAGGTGAGTTCCTTGCTGCAAACAAGGACTCAGAAAACACATCAATATGTGGATCCGGGCAGGTGGGGAGTAGAGCGAGTGCAAGGCTGGCCTAGATTTCAGGCTTGGAGTATACGTCAGCCGTGGCTCAGTGCGTAGCACTCTGACTTGTAACAGAAGGTTATGGTTTCAAAGTCCCACTCCTGAGACTTAAACAAAAAACTCTAGGCTGACACTCGAGTGCTGCACTTTGGGTCTTTCGGATGAGATGTTAAACCGAGGCCCCGTCTGCTCGCTCAAGTGGATATAAACGACCCCATGGCACTATTTCATAGAAGAGCGGGGGAGTTATTGCTGGTGTACTAGCTAACATTTATCCCTCAACCGCCATCTCTGAAACAGATTATCTGTTCATTATCACATTGCTCTTTGTGGGAACTTGCTGTGCACAACATTAGCTGCTGCGTTTCCTACATTACAACAGTGACTTCACTTCAAAATGTACTTCATTGGCTATAAAATGCTTTGCGATGATGAGGTTGTGGAAGGCACCATATAAATGCAAGTCTTTCTTTTAACTCTCAATTTCATTTAAACTTGAATTATGGGTTTCCCACTTAATCGGGTCAGGGATGGGATACCCGTCCACTTCAGCACATCATTTCCTGCAGGCCTTCAGAGGCTTAATTAAAATGAGAAAAAGCCCCTATTAAAGGTATGTTTCATTCCCTTCTGGCAGATTGCTTTGTGAGATTGCTGGAAGAATATTTTCTGCAGCATTGGGTCGGAAGCAAGTCCACAGGTTTTCTGAAGCATCGCTGGTCAAAGCGGTGAGATAAGAAGGGAAGTTCTCGTTCCCACCATGGGCAGGGAGGTTCCAAAATGGACATTCATCAGGAGAGAGGTGGCTGCGATCATCGGGCCCAAGAGCATCACCCCAGGACCTAGGTTCAATGCTGGAAACATTTCAATGACCTTACAAGAGTAGAAAGGGGCGAGTACAGCTCTTGAATTCTCCATCTCTCTCAATAAGACCTGACAACCGTCCTTTCCTCCAATACCCTGAGGAGCGCAGATATCTCGGAAGATTGTGGGCCAGGAGGAGTTTACAGAGATAGGGAGGAGCGAGACCATGGAGGCATTTCAAAACAAGAATGAGAATTTTTAAATTGAGGTCAGCGAGCATAGGGGTAATGGGTGAATAGTGCAAGTTAGGACATGGGCAGCAGAGTTTACGGAGGTTAGAATGTGGGAGGCCAGCCAGGAGTGCGTTGGAATAGTCAAATCCACCTGAGAGTGCAGACAGGGCCTCGATTTAACATTTCATCCGAAAGACAGCACCTCCCTCAGTACTACACTGGAGTGTCAGCTCAGATATTTGTGCTCAAAGCTCTGGAGTGGAACTTTATCCCATAACCTTCAGACTCAGAGGGGAGAGTGCTACCACTGAGCCACAGTGATTTCTACTCAACATTTTACAACCATGAGATACATCATACATAAGAACATACAAACATAAGAAATAGGAGCAGGCCGTTTGAGTCTGCTGTGCCATTCAATAAGATCATGACTGATCCTGTACCTCAACTCTACTTTCTGCCCCGATCTCCATAACCCTTGATTTCCTTAGTATCCAAGAATCTATCGATCTTAGTCTCGTCATCGGGGGTGGGGGGGGGTGAAGTGATACCATCTACAAGATCCAAAATGCCTGTGGACTAGACATATGGTAGCTCACGTGGATCATCCCAAACTGTCCTTCAGCATGATCATACCCAGTTAGTTAATTACAGTCATAGAAGACATGGAGGAGGTTTCTGTGTGAAGCATTATATTCTGCTTACATTCTAAAGCACGCAAACGTTCTGAGTGATGGATAGTTTCCTACATATAGAACACATCAATAATAACCAGCCAAGATCATAACATATAGTTTGACCTAGAAGCATTCCCTATGGTACATGGCTGTAAATAATGTCACACATGACAGATAGTTAAGTACTAACTCCTCTAAACTGCCCCGAAGAGAATTGGGCTCTATCAATCAAATATGTGCTGACAACGTACAAATCTCCTCACTTTCCGTCCGAATGTTCTAAAGATGTAACACCACAAGCTTGCATTAAAATCAAATCATATTTTCCGTAATTTTATTCTTTTTAAATAATATAAGCTAATTTTAAACAATTTAAATACCTGTGCTGCATATACTGATTTAATGTAGTGATTAAATTAAATGATAAACTGTCTGCAGCCGCTAACAAAACTTAATAGCTTTTTAAAAATGTTTTATTGCAATGCTTTGAATTTTAATACTGTACCATTCTCCCTTGTCACAGTGTCAGTGAGCCACTTTACTGAGACCCCAGCTTAATTTTCCCCTCTATTCTCTGATTCCAGTTTTGCTCCAGTAATGTGGCATGAAAGCCTGAATTCCATTGGTCGTGTAATTTTAGCCCTTTTGATTCCAATGCATGTCCTAATCTCAGTTAACTGAGCATCTTAATAAACGGAAGGGTACAGAAACTGTAATCAGTCATTGCAACGGGGATGGAGTATAAAAGTAGGGAAGTCCTGCTATAACTGTACAGATCGTTGGTGAGACCACACCAGGAGTACTGTGTACAGTTTTGGTCTCTTTATTTAAGGAAGGATATACTTGCATTGGAGGCAGTTCAGAGAAAGTTCACGAGGTTGATTCCTGAGTTGAAGGGGTTGTCTTCTGAAGAAAAAGTTGAGCAGGTTGGGCCTATACTCATTGGAGTTTAGAAGAATGAGAGGTGATCTTATTGAAGCGTATACGATTCTGAGGGGGCTTGACAGGGTAGATGCAGAGAGGGTGTTTCCCCTCGTGGAACTAGGGAGCATAGTTTAGGAATAAAGGATTGTCCATTTAAAATGGAAATGAGGAGGAATTTCTTCTCCCAAAGGGTCATGAATCTTTGGAATTCTCTGCCCTAGAGAGCTGTGGAGGCTGGGTCATTGACTATGTTTAAGGTGGAGATAGACAGATTTTTGAATGATAAAGGAGTCAAGGGTTATGGGGAGCGGGCAGGGAAGTGAAGTTGGGGCCAAGATCAGATCAGCCATGATCTTATTGAATGGCAGAGCAGGTTCGAGGGGCCAAATGGTCTACTCCTGCTCCTATTTCTTATGTTATGTTCACCAACCCAAAGGTACAGAACTCCAAAAGGTTCTAAGCAACAAAGAGGGAAGTTGCAAAAAGATAGGATTCAACTAGAAATGGGTCAGATAATGTGAAGAGATCACCAGCAAATTGAATAAATGTAAATCAGTTGACAACATTAAACCCTGGTGCAAATTGGCTGCTTCAGTCAATTAATGAATTAGTGAAAATGCGAACATCAGCTTACATTTATATAGTGCTGCCCACGTGCAGGTGTTGTGCAGCTGTTCCTAGGTGGTGCACACAACAATAACCTTGGTTAACAGCCATCATGGTGCCCTGCTGTCCTCTGGGGAGGGTGCTCTGAGATGGCAAACTGAGTAACCCTCAAACCCATCTTATGCAGCTTCATGTCTGTTTAGCAACTTACCCTAAACTGCACATATCTCTTTAACTTGGACCAGTTGGCCAGATTTTCGGTTTCTCCCATTAAGCTTTCTCTCTGTAAAAAGGCAAAGTTGCTTTGGATAGTTATTTAAATGAGCTGAAATTGCATTGGTAGCTATGAATAGTTGTCTAAATGAGCTCTGGCAGCATTGTTAGCTTTGAATAGGTAAAAAACAAAAACTTACATTATACCACACGTTTCACAACCTCAGGACGTCCCAAAGCCAATGAAGTACTTTGGAGGTGTAGCCACTGTTGTAATGTAGGAAACGCAGCAGCCAATTGCGCACAGCAAGCTCCCACAAACAGCAATGTGAGAATGGCCAGATAATCAGTTTTTGTCATGTTGATTGATTTATAAAGCAACATATCCTCTTCATTATCACAGACAGCGCTATGGGAGATTTGTAAGTATTTATAACAAACATATTTACAATTTTGCAATATGAGGGAAATTCGTGCCAATTGTTTTTCTGTTTTCAATTGCGTTGGAATGACAAAAAATGCTGTTAGTAACTGGCAGCTATATAACACAATTGAAAAACTAATATTAAACAGCATGTGGACCAAAAGTATTTCCTGTTTTCGTCAACTATTTCCCAATTACTATTAACAGAGATTTAAGACTTGCATTTAAGTACCAATTCTTATTGGCTGACATCCGAAATATGTTCTTTCTGCACAGTTCAAAAGAAAATTTCTCAAGTAGCCAAGAGGATTGTATATGCTACTGCTTTGTGGCCACAATATTCTATGCCCCCTCCCACTTGCCTGAGCACTGGACTGGCAGAGCCCACCTCAAATGCACTCTGTTTGACCATGCCTTTTAGCATCAAATTTAACGCGCCGGACCATTAACTTGGACTGATCAAAACTCTGGCAGGGCCCTGTGCCAGGAAACAAGGTTGGGAAAAAAATGCGTAGCTAAAGGCTTGAGAGACTGTGGTCCTGGCTGCCAGTCTTAGGCTCGTCTGGCTGCCGCTGGAGAACAGTAGCCAGAAGTCCTCCAGGCCTGAAGAACTGTTGGCAGGTGAAGTGAAAGGGAGCAGTTGCCTTTGTGGCTTTCTTTGCCTCACTGCCAGTCTTTTCAGAACTTCCAAGCTGAGGGATCCCAGGCAGAAGGCCCACTTCCAGTTTTCTCGGGTGCCCTTGAAACAACAGGTGTGCCGCGGATAGGTTAGAAACACCCCTTCTCGCCTAATTAACATGGCTGCCCTGGCCACCATGTCAGTTCTATGTCGGCCTGTCGAAAATCCCGGGCCAATGTAAATGGTGTGGAGGCCTGATGTAACAGGTTTCTGCTCCCTTTTCTTCTCTATAACACTTGAGAAATATGCATTCCCCAGGTGCTAGAGACAGTCTATATTCCATTATTGATTTTACTGGTTAGTTTTTCTTACCTTCTCCTTCGGAACGACAATAATGTTTTGTTGTGCTATCACAATTTAATTTGAAGCATATTGCCTTTTTCTCGCCAGTTTATTAGCAACTAATACAGGTTACCAGAATTCAGATAGGCAGTGTAAGTTGATCAAATTCACACACGATACTCAAGGAATGCAGTCAAATCTGTCGAAGCGGGCAAAGAATTACAGAGGGATCTTGGCAAAATGGCCAGATGAAATTCAACATAGAAAAGTGAAAAGTGTTACATATTTGCATGAAGTATTGGGAGACACATGTGCTGGGAATTTCCCTGGGAGTTCTCCTGATCGGCCACCACAAGTTTGGCGTAAGATTGGCGGAAACTCCGTTTACTTGTCCAGCTGATCTTTCCGTTGAGGTCATGGCAGCCAATCGTGAGAACCCCCCCCAATGAAATTCCCAGCAAATTACCCAACGGATAATATTGAATGAGCCTCGGGAGTGGTTGGAAGAGATTTGGGATAGGAGACTCGATACTCAGGATGTCAATTTACATTGTAGCAATCAACAAAGCAACCAGAGTGCAGTTTTGTAAAGTGTAAGCCTGAGACCACACATTTAGTCATCATTATAGGCAGTCCCTCAAAGTCGAGGAAGTCTTGCTTCCACTCTAAAAGTGAGTTCTCAGGTGACTGTACAGTTCAATATGGGAATTACAGTCTCTGTCACAGGTGGGATAGACAGTCATTGAAGGGAAGGGTGGGTGGGGAGCCTGGTTTGCCGCATGCTCCTTCCGTTGCTTGTGCTTGTTTTCCGCATGCTTTTGGCGATGAGACTCGAGATCCTCAGCTCCCTCCCGGATGCTCTTCCTCTACTTAGGGCAACTACAGAGGAATCTCCTTGTTGTTGGCCACTGGGGAAGTCATCACTAGAATCCTTCTCAACCGTCTTCTCCCCGTGGCTGAGGAGCTCCTCCCGGAGTCATAGTGTGGATTCTGTCTGCTACGGGGTACAACAGACATGATCTTCACGGCGCGACAACGACCTGAGAAATGCAGGGAACAGCACCAACCCTTGTACATGGCCTTCTTTGAACTCACAAAGGTTTTTGACACTGTTAACCATGAGGGATTATGAAGTATCCTCCTCCGTTTCGGCTGCCCCCAAAAGTTTGTCGCCATCCTCCGCCTGCTCCACGATGACATGCAAGCCGTGATCCTGACCAACAGATCCACCACAGACCCAATCCACATCTGGACCATGGTCAAGCAGGGCTGCATCATCGCCCCAACCCTTTTCTCGATCTTCCTCGCTGCAATGCTCCATCTCACGCTCAACAAGCTCCCCGCTGGAGTGGAACTAAACTATAGAACCAGTGGGAACCTGTTCAACCGTCGTCGCCTCCAGGCTAGATCCAAGACACAATTAGTACTGTGTTCTGGAGGCACTTGTGTCAGAGGATTGGGTTGTGAGGAAAGGTTAGAAAAATAAAAAGAAAGGAAGTACAACTACTGCCATATCTAGTACCTCTTACAGCTTCAAAACATACAAAAGTGGTTCACATCTGATGAATTACTTTGAAAGCACAGTCACTGTTATGTTAGGCAAATGTGACAGCCAATTCACGCACCACAAGGTTCCACAAACATCAATGAGGTAAATAACTAGCTAATCTCATTAGAACTTGTATTTTTCTGTCTTCAACGAAGGTAAATGGGAGAGGACCTTATAGAATTATATAATACATTAAATGGAATACAAATTGTTAATGCAGAGCACTATTTCAAGTTGAACCATGACTGCAGAACAAGGTCACATAGGTACAAACAGGTAAATAGCAAATTGGTAAAAGGGATGTTGAGGCCAGGAAGTATCTCTTCATACAGAATGATCCATATCTGAAATAATTTTCTGAGTGGCATAGTGGTGGTAAAAGCTCTAAAAGAGGTCGTTAATAATCTTCCATGGAAGTATGAGCTGGATGAACTGTTAGCCTTCCTTCTTTCTTTATTAATACATTGTCAGCTCAGTTGGTACCACACTCACCTCTGAGTCAGAAGGTTTTTGTTCAACTCTCACTCCATAAATTTCAAGGCTGACACTCCAGTGCAGTACTGAGGGAGTGCTGCATTGTTGGAAGTGCTGTCTTTCAGATGAGATGTTTGTCATATATGTATACTCTGTATATACTATGCTGGTACCATTAGAGGGTGCAACTGTGGGAGGCCCAGGCAGGAGCTGTATAAAAGGCTGGTCACCACGTTGCTGCCTCACTCTGGAATTACAATAAAGAGACTAAGGTCACAGCAGTTCAAGAACAGCATGAGGCCTCGTGGAGTTAAATTCTACAGATAAGTCATCATCATCATAGGCAGTCCCTCGGAATCGAGGAAGACTTGCTTCCACTCTTAGCATGAATTCTTAGATGGCTGTACAGTCCAATACGAGAACCACAGTTTCTGTCACAGGTGGGACAGATAGTCATTGAGGGAAAGGGTGGACAGGGAGCCTGGTTTGCTGCACGCTCCTTTCGTTGCCTGCGCTTGATTTCTGCATGCTCTCAGCGACGATGAGACTCGAGGTGCTCAGCGTCCTCCCGGATGCACTTCCTCCACTTTGGGCGGTCTATGGCCAAGGACTCCCAGGTGTCAGTGGGGATGTCTCACTTTATCAGGGAGGCTTTGAGGGTGTCTTTGTAATGTTTCCTCTGCCCACTTTTGGCTCGTTTGCCGTGGATGAGTTCTGAGTAGAGCGCTTGCTTTGGGAGCCTCATGTCTGGCATGCAGGCTATGTGGCCTGCCCAGCGGAGCTGATCAAGTGTGGTCAGTGCTTCAAAGCTGGGGATGTTGGCCTGGATGAGGATGCTAGTATTTGTGCGTCTGTCCTCCCAGGGGATTTGCAGGATCTTGTGGAGACATCGCTGGTGGTATTTCTCCAGTGACTTGAGGTGTCTACTGTACATGGTCCACGTCTTTGAGCCATACGGGAGGGCGGGTATTACTACGGCCTTGTAGAGACATATTAACTGGGGATGAGAACCGATCACCGACTTGCACACAGAGATGGCTGCTGTTGGTAGTTTAGAAAAGTTCACAGAGGGTGAAGCCTTTACTCAGGTTTCGCTGGCCAGGTAACGCTTCTACACACACTGCCGCACCGAGGGCCAGGATTTAGCGGAATATGTCGCAGACCTACGAAGGCTCGTGGAACCGTGCAAATTTGGCGAACTCTTCAACAATGTGTTGCGGGACGTTTTCGCGATGGGACGGGACGTGAAGCGGACCATCACCTTAAGCCAGGCGTTCACAACCTCAACGTTGAGATTCTCCCAGAATCAAAACTCACTGGCAAGTACTGTGCAGAAAATAACTGTTGATCAAAGAATTAGTCCGACTCAGAGTCCGCCAAGGCGTGTAAATGTGAATTGTTTAACATGCTGGCATTGCGAGGGTAACCACCGGGCCCATCTGTGCCGATTCAGACATTATGTGTTCAAAGGCTGTGGCCAAAAGAGCCACCGACAGCGAATGTGCAGAAGAACTGCGATCCAAAACGTGGCAGAGGAGTTGGCAGGAGGTTTCTGATCCAACAAGGATCATAAAGTGCAAACTAAAGAGGTGACTCAGTTCGAGGAAGCAGTGCACGGGGTGCATACCTTCACTACCAAAAGTCACCCCATGATGATGAAAGTCAAGATAAAAGGCATTTCTGTTTCCATGGAGTTGGACACGGGGGTGAATCAGTCACTTATGAGCCAGAAGGCATTTGAGAGGCTGTGGGGCAACAAAGAATAAAGACCCAAGCTGAGCCCGATTCAGACAAAGTTGCACACTTATACCAAGGAACTGATCCCAGTTATTGGCAGTGCGAACGTAAAGGTATCCTATGATGGAGAGATACACGAATTGCCACTGTGGGTTGTACCAGGCGACGGGCCAACGTTGCCTGGCAGAAGCTGGATGGAGAAGATTCGGGGGAACTGGGAAGATGTCAAAGCACTATCTTCAGTGGACGATGCTTCCTGTGCTCAAGTGCTGAGCATGTTCCCATCCCTATTTGAACCAGGCATCGGCAACTTCACAGGCGCCAAAGTGCAGATCCACTTGGTCCCCGAGGCACGGCCTGTTCATCACAAGGTGAATTCACCTGAATCTGACTGCAAGGGATCTACGTTTGTCTTCACAAATCTTTTTCTCTTCACATATCTATAGAAGCTTTTGCAGTCAGTTTTTATGTTCCCGGCAAGCTTCCTCTCATACTCTATTCGCCCCCCCGCCTAATTAAACCCTTTGTCCTCCTTTACTGAATTCTAAATTTCTCCCAGTCCTCAGGTTTGCTGCTTTTTTGTGGCCTCTTCCTTGGATTTAACATTATCCTTAATTTGCCTTGTTAGCCACGGTTGAGCCACCTTCCCCCTTTTATTTTTACTCCAGACAGCGATGTAGAATTGTTGAAGCTCATCCATGTGATCCTTAAATGTTTGCCATTGCCGATCCCCCGTCAACCCTTTAAGTATCATTTGCCAGTCTATTCTAGCCTCATACCATCGAAGTTACGTTCCTTAAGTTCTCTTAACTTCGCTACTACTGCTTGGTGGTCTGTACACAACTCCCAACAGCATTTTCTGCCCCTTGGTATTCCGCAGCTCCACCCATACAGATTCCACATCATCCAAGCTAATGTCCTTACTTACTATTGCGTTAATTTCCTAGTTAACCAGCAACGCTACCCCCACCTCCTTTTCGTTCCTGTCTATCCTTCCTGAATGTTGAATACCCATGAATGTTGAGTTACCAGCCTTTGTCACCTGCCAATTATATCATATTCATTAATTGCTTCCTGTGCAGTTAATTCATCCACCTTATTCCGAATACTCCTCGCATTGAGGCACAGATCCTTCAGGCTTGTCTTTTTAACACACTTTGCCCTTTTAGAGTTTTGCTGTAATATGTACCTTTTTGATTTTTGCCTTGGATTTCTTTGCCCTCCACTTTTACCTTTCTTCTTTCTATCTTTTGCTTCTGCCCCCATTCTTCTTCCCTCTGTCTCCCCGTATAGGTTCCCATCCCCCTGCCATATTAGTTTCACCCCTCCCCAACAGGGCTAGAAAACACTCCCCCTAGGACATTGATTCCGGTCCTGCCCAGGTGCAGACCATCCGGTTTGTACTGGTCCCAACTCCCCCAGAACCGGTTCCAATGTCCCAGGAATTTGAATCCCTCCCTTCTGCACCATTCCTCAAGCCATTTATTCTTCTGAGCTATCCTGCGATTCCTACTCTGACTAGCACATGGCACTGGTAGCAATCTTGAGATTACTACCTTTGAGGTCCTACTTTTTAATTTAACTCCTAGCTCCCTAAATTCATCTTGTAGGACCTCATCCCATTTTTTACCTATATCGTTGGTACCTATATGCACCACGACAACTGTCTGTTCACTCTCCCCCTTCAAAACGTCCTGCAGCCACTCCAAAACATCCTTGACCCTTGCACCAGGGAGGCAACATACCATCCTGGAGTCTCGATTGCGGCCGCAGAAACGCCTATCTATTCCACTTACAATAGAATCCCCTACCACTATAGCTCGCCCACTCATTTTCCTGCCCTCCTGTGCAGCAGAGCCAGCCACAGTGCCATGAACATGGCTGCTGCTGCTCTCTCCTGATGAGGCATCCCCCTCAACAGTACCCAAATCAATGTATCTGTTTTGCAGAGGGATGACCACAGGGGACCCCTGCACTGCCTTCCTTCTACTGCTCTTCCTGTTGGTCACCCATTTGCTATCTGCCTGTGTAACCTTTACCTGCGGTGTGGCCAACTCACTAAACGTGCTATTCATGGCATCCTCAACATCGTGGATGCTCCAGAGTGAATCCACCCACAGCTCCAGTACCGCAACGCGGTCTGTCAGGAGCTGCAGCCGGATACACTTCCCGCACATGTAGTCGTCAGGGACACTGGAAGCGTTCCTAACTTCCCACATAGTACAGGAGGAGCATAACACATGTCCGAGCTCTCCTGCCATGACTTAACCCTTAAATTAACTTAATTGGCAACAACAATGATAAAGGTTACCTACTGATAAAGAAAAAGAAAAAGAAAAACTACTCGCCAATCATCAGCCAATCACTTACCCCCTTGGCTGTGACGTCACCTTTTGATTTCTTCCTACTTCTTTGTTTCCCTTCTGCCCCTGCAGCTGCACCAGCTGGCCCGCCAAACTCCCCGCTCGAAGTCCCGCTGCCTCCTCGATCTTGGGCCTTTTATAGGCCGCCTCCCGAACTCTCCGCTCGAAGCCTCACTGCCTCCTTGATCTCGGGCCTTTTATAGACCGCCTCAACAACTCCCTGCTCGAAGCCATGACCCAGGAGCTGGCTGAGTCGTCAGAAAAATTAACATGCATTAATACACACAAGGGACTGTTTTTGTATCATAGGTGCCCGTTCGGGATCCGCTCGGCTGCAGCTATATTCCAAAGGAACATTGAAAGTCTGTTGAAATCAGTTCCACACACCGTTGTATTTCAGGATGACATCCTAATCACTGGTCGCAACACCACCGAACACCTACACAACTTGCAAGAGGTTTTAAGTCGACTAAACAGAGTCGGACTCCGGCTGAAACAATCCAATTGTGTCTTCCTGGTGCCAGAGGTAGAATTCCTGGGGAGGAAGATTGCAGCAGACGGCATCAGGCCCATGGACTCGCAGACAGAGGTCATCAAGAATGCAACCACATCACGAAATGTAACGAAGTTGCGCTCGTTCCTGGGACTCCTCAACTATTTCGGTAACTTTCTTCCAGGGTTGAGCACCTTGCTTGAACTGTTGCACAAGTTGCTACGCAAGGGAGACAACTGGGTTTGGGGTCAAAATCAAGAGGCCACTTTCAAAAAGGCCAGAAACTTGCTGTGTTTGAACAAATTGCTTGTATTGTATGACCCAGGCAAACGTCTAGTTTTAGCATGTGACACATCGACGTACGGTGTCGGGTGTGTTTTACAGCAAGCAAATGTAGCGGGCAAACTCTAACCGGTTGCATATGCATCTAGAAGTCTATCCAAGGCCGAGAAGGAGGCTTTGGCCTGTGTCTATGGGGTAAAAAAAATGCACCAGTATTTATTTGGACTCGGGTTTGAGTTAGAAACTGACCACAAGCCCCTAATCTCACTGTTTTCAGAAAGCAAAGGCATAAACACCAATGCTTTGTCGCGAATCCAAAGATGGGCACTAACACTGTCAACCTACGATTATACGATCTGCCACAGGCCAGGCACTGATGCCCTCAGTCAGCTACTGTTTCCCACCACCGGGGTGGAAATGGTGCAGCCCGCAGACCTGTGCCTGGTCATGGACGTCTTCGAAAGCAAAGGGTCGCCAGATCAGGACCTGGACCTATCTCTTGTAAAAAGTTACATTCTCAACGGGGGCTGGTCAGCAGTCCCAAGAGAAATGCAAGACGAGATAAAGCCATTTCATCATCGTAAAGATGAAATGGCCATCCAATCGGATTGCCTCTTATGGGGCAACCGCGTTGTCCTGCCAAAAAAAGGCAGGGCAACCTTCATACGCGACCTCAACAGTGCCTACCCATGCATTGTCATAATGAAGGCTATCACCAGGTCCCACGTCTGGTTGCCCGGCATTGACTCGGACTTGGAGTCGTGTGTGTGCCAGTGTAACACTTGCTCAAAATTGAGCAATGCCCCCAGGGAGGCTCCATTTAGTCTGTGGTCCTGGCCCTCAAAACCATGGTCCAGGATCCAAGTAGATTATGCTGGCCCCTTTCTAGGAAAAATGTTCTTCGTTGTAGTGGACGCCTACTCTAAGTGAATCGAATGTATAATAATGGCATCCAGCACGTCCACCGCCACCATTGAAAACCTCAGGGCCATGTTCGCCACCCATGGCTTGCCCAATATTCTGGTCAGCGACAATGGTCCAATGTTTCACCAGCTCGGAATTCAATGAATTCATGACCCGCAATGGCATCAAGCATGTCAGGTCTGCCCCATTCAAGCCCGCATCCAACGGCCAAGAGGAGCAGGCAGTCCAAACCATAAAGCAGAGTTTGAAACGCGTCAAGGAAGGCTCCTTACAAACCCGCCTAACCCGGGTGCTGATCAATTACAGGACACAACCACACTCGCTTACTGGGGTCCCCCCTGCGGAGTTACCAATCAAACATGCACTCAAAACGAGGCTCTCCTTAGTCTACCCTGATCTCAACGACCAGGTGGAAACCAGGCGTTATTGGCAAAACATGTACCATGATCGCATGGCTGTATCACGCGACATCACTGTAAACGACCCAGTGTTTGTGCTGAATCACGGTCATGGCCCCAAATGGGTCGCTGGCACTGCTTTTGCCATGGAGGGGAATAGAGTGTTTGTTGTCAAACTGCTTATCAGACAAACGTGCAGAAAGCATTTGGACCAGACCAAATTGCGATTTACAGGTAACCAGGAACTACCGGGAGAGGATCTTACCTTCAGCGATCCACCTAGACACATCCAATCAGCAACAGACCTGCCAACCACGAGGATGATCCCACCATCTCCAACAGTCCAGTCAGACCAACAGCGCTGCAAGACAGCAGTGGCATGAACAACTCACCCATGCCAGAAATGATACTCAGACGATCAACCAGGGAGTGCAGGGTTCCAGATCGCTTCAACCTGTAACTAACTCGCATCAAAGACTTTGGCGGGGGGGTGGGGGAGTGTTGTCATATATGTATACTCTGTATATACTATGCTGGTACCACTAGAGGGTGCAACTGTGGGAGGCCCAGGCAGGAGTTGTATAAAAGGCTGGACACCACATTGCTGCCTCACTCTGGAGTTACAATAAAGAGACCAAGGTCACAGCAGTTCAAGCACAGCACTAGGCCTTGTGGAGTTATTCTACAGATAAGTAGAGACATATTAATGTTAAACCGAGGCCCCGTCTGTTCTCACGTGGACATAAAAGATCCCACAGCACTATTTCAAAGAAGAGCAGTGTCCTGTGTCCTGATCAATATTTATCCCTCAATGAACATAACTAAAAACAGATTATCTGGTCATTATCATATTACTGTTTGTGGGAGCTTGCTGTGTGCAAATTCACTGCCATGTTTCCTACATTACAACATGACTACACTCCAGAAGTACTTCATTGGCTGTAAAGCACTTTGCGACGTCCGGTGGTTGTGAAAGGCACTATATAAATGCAAGTCTTTCTTTTTTTTACATAAAATTGAGGACAAAGATTTTGAATAATTAAGAAAAAGTTATCAAGTAGAATGCTGCATATATCCTTACTGTAATTGTCAAATATACTTTTAGGTCAGCAGCCTAGCAGTTAGAAGCACAGTTAAATTTTGGTACCTATCTAATGTTTCATCCACAATCCTCACAGAAATATTCTTGGCTATCAGCTTAAACATTCTGGGGTAGTTTTTTAGCAGCTGTATTGTGTTTTGGGATTTTTCTCGAAAGTTGACTGCAGGGTACATGAACAATTTGCACATTCTCCTCATATGTGGTGCTCATTATTGTGTGGCAGGTGTAGTAACTAGAATAGGCCAATGTGGAATGTGCTGTCTCAGAGGGATTATGGGGAATTAGCACAAATACACCACTGAAGCATTAGCCCAAGGCCGACACTACACCATGGTTAGCCACATTGAAATGTACAGGATCCCTATTTAACTCTTTCCTTGCCAGATCTCTTGTTTACTGCAGATCCCCGCTTGATTTGGGCTGTTAACTTGCATTTCACGGAACTGAATCTCAGCTCTTAGCCATTATAACAATCATTCTAGTACAATCTATGGTCCAGACTCTCCACATTGAAAAATAGCTCAGTTTTTTGGTGCTATTTGCGAATAATGCACGTTTTTTTAATACCGAAATAGCGCCAAACAAAATAAGGCCTAAATTTCACCAAAAGTTTTTACAATTTTGGCGTAGCCTTAAAATACCACCATTTTAAAGGACGGAGCTAAATTTTTTCGCTTTAAAAATAACGCCAGTTCTGCGCATGCCCAACACAGCATATACTTGAGGCTCTATAGTTAAAATGCAGGCGGGATGATCCCTTATTTTCTGCTTTGATGCTGGTGAATGGATATTTAAGCATCTTTTAGTGAAACTTGTTCTGTAAAATAAACATGGCCTGACCACATAGAGTTTTGAGTTCAATCTCTCTCTGTCTCTTTCCATTCTCTCTCTTTATCTCTCTCTCTGTCTCATTTCATTCTCTCTCTCCTCTCTCTCTCTCTCTCTCTCTCGTAACCACGGCCCCTAAACATCTTTAACGTCTGCCTCAGTTGGAAACGAGACTGAAATGTCCATGTAGTTTCATGTCTTTGGGCTGCTGCTCTTTATTTCTCCGCTGCCGGTGGTGATGTTCCCTCCCAGGTTGGGACAGGATGGTGCGCTGATTCCTTGGGCTGCTGCACTTTATTTGCCCGCTGCCGATGGTGGTGTTGCCTCCTAGGTCGGGTACTGAGGCCAGTTACTGCCAGTGTGCCTGCTTTGAGGAGGAGGGCAGGGAAATTGCTGCAGTGCAGTATGACTGACCGTGCAGGCTGAAGAATAAAACAAAACTACCGAAAAGTTAACATTTTTGAAATTGCTGCTTCGTAGTCAAAGTAGTCCTTTAATTTTTAAAACCTCAAATGTTCAGCGCATTTTTAAGCAGTTTTTATATAAAATATAAGTTTTGTTTCCTCCCAATGCTTGAACTTTTAGCTCTGTTTCCCAAGATGGCCCCGTTAACGCTGATTTCGATCAGACTCGACTCGGTAAGACAAGCTTTGTAAAACGCTATTTAGCACTGTCCTTAAAAATATCCTCATTGGGGAAACTCGGAAAAACAGCATTATTGTTGGGTTTGACCCCGAGTGACGTCACTAAAATGGTTCTAAAAAAAAAAAAAAATCAGGCCTTATGTTTTAAGGATGGCGTTACACCATTGGCAAAACTAACAAAATGGTCTTAAATTTATTTAGCTCCAAAATAACATTTAGTTTCTGGCGAATTTCTAGACCAGAATCTTCACTTTTTCATTTAGCCAAACACTGAGATCCCTATTAAAAAATGCCTTTTTTTTAATAAAAAAGGAAACCAAATAGTACATTTGCCTTTTCAACAAATCAACTCATCCTCATCATCATCATAGGCAGTCCCTCGGAATCGAGGAAGACTTGCTTCCACTCTTAGCACGAGTTCTTAGGTAGCTGCACAGTCCAATACGAGAACCACAGTCTCTGTCACAGTTGGGACAGACAGTGGTTGAAGGAAAGGGTGGGCGGGGAGTCTGGTTTGCCGCACGCTCCTTCTGCTGCCTGCCCTTGGTTTCTGCTTGTTCTCGGCGCCGAGACTCGAGGAGCTCAGCGTCCTCTCGGATGCACTTCCTCCACTTAGGGTGGTCTTTGGCCAGGGACTCCCAGGTGTCAGTAAGGATGTCGCACATTATCAGGGAGGCTTTGAGGGTGTCCTTGTAACATTTCCGCTGCCCACCTTTGGCTCGTTTGCTGTGAACAAGTTCTGAGTAGAGCGCTTGCTTTGGGAGCGTTAGCATCCTCGACCAGGCTAACATCCCCAGCATTGAAGCACTGACCACACTTGATCAGCTCCACTGGGCAGGCCACATAGTTCGCATGCCAGACACGAGACTCCCAAAGCAAGTGCTCTACTCGCAACAAACCAACTATTTGGTCGCAGTCCCAGCTCCTACCCCCTTACCACAGTTAAGAAAGGTTCTCTACCCACTCCAGACCCAAATTCACAAGTCATTGTACCCCTTTCAAATTCCCACTCTTTCATGGAGACACTGTCCATTTTGTGCTCCAACCAAAGTCAAATTTTATCCACCTCGAGTTGACGAACAGGAGTAACGTTCAAACAGATGGGAGAGTGTGGGGGAGATGGCAAAGTTGGAGGGATGTTGCTAGCTTCATCATCATCATAGGCAGTCCCTCAAAATCGAGGAAGACTTGCTTCCTCTCTAAAAGTGAGTTCTTAGGTGACTGAACAGTCCAATACGGGAATTACAGTCTCTGTCACAGATAGGACAGAGATTCGTTGAAGGAAAGGGTGGGTGGGACTGGTTTTCCGCATGCTCCTTCCGCTGCCTGCGCTTGATTTCTGCATGCTCTTAGCGATGAGACTCGAGGAGCTAAGCGCCCTCCCAGATGCACTTCCTCCACTTAGGACGGTCTTTGGCCAGGGACTCCCAGGTGTCGGTGGGGATGTTGCATTTTATCAAGGTGTCCTTGAAACGTTTCCTCTGCCCACCTTGGGCTCGCTTGCCGTTTAGGAGTTCCGAGTATAGCGCTTGCTTTGGGTGTCTTGTGTCTGGCATGCAAACAATGTGGCCTGCCCAACGGAACTGGTCGAGTATGGTCAGTGCTTCGATGCTGGGGATGTTGGCCTGGTCGAGCACGCCAACGTTGGTGCGTCTGTCCTCCCAGGGGAATTGCAGGATCTTGCGGATACATTATTGGTGGTATTTCTCCAGCGATTTGAGGTGTCCACTGTACATGGTCCATGTTGGGAGCAGAAGGCTGGCAAAGGCAGGGCCTCATGAGTAGAATCAGTTTCATGTGCTTTCACAAATATTGCACTCCCCTTATACTCACCTACTATTTCTTTAAGGGCCACTGCGGGCACAGCTAAACAAGCTCTTCTGTGTTTCACAATGTAGGGATTGCCTTGGAAAGAAATAAAGACTTGCATTTATATAGCGCCTTTCACAACCACCAGACATCTCAAAGCGCTTTACAGCCAATGATGTACTTTGGAGTGTAGTCATTGTTGTAATGTGGGAAACGTGGCAGCCAACTTTCGCACAACAAGCTCCCACAAACAGCAATGTGATAATGACCAGATAATCTGTTTTTGTTATGTTGATTGAGGGATAAATATTGGCCAGGACACCGAGTATACCTCCCCTGCTCTTCTCCGACATAGTGCCGTGGAATCTTTTACATCCACCTGAGAGGGCAGACGGGGCTTCGGTTTAACGTCTCATCCAAAAAGACGGCACCTTTGACAGTGCAGCACTCCCTCAGCACTGCACTGGAGTGTCAGCCTAGATTTATATGCTCAAGTCCCTGGTGTGAGACTTGAACCCACAACCTTCCTGATTCAAAAGTGCTACCCACTGAGCCTCAACTAACACTGGAAAGATGAGGTCAGCTACTCTGACCATCTGAGCACCTCAAGAGAGAAGTTGGTGCCACTTCCAGATCTCCCGACACTTCATCGCCATCTCCATCTAGGAATTTTAACTGTGCAAGCACCAGCTCAAAAACACCCACTCAGGAGAAAGCAGCTATTGAAACAGAAAGCTTTTAACTGGATGAAGCACTGAGCACTAATGAGATTGAGGACCGGCGAATGGAAGAGAGGGAGAGAGCCGTTCTTCCATAGAGGCTGGAGAAATGACCATCTTTAACCGAGGAGCATAGGGACTCAAATCTCAGGAGCCCAGTCTTCAAAAGAGCTATGGCTAGGGAAGATTCATCGCAATGGAGGCAGTGGAGACAAGTTTCTGAGCAGATGCTTGAAATGATAGAGAAGTGGGATAGAAACATAGAAAATAGATGCAGGAGTAGGCCATTCGGCCCTTCAAGCCTGCACCACCATTCAATAAGATCATGGCTGATCATTCACCTCAGTACCCCCTTCCTGTTTTCTCTCCATACCCCTTGATCCCTTTAGCCGGAAGGGCCATATCTAACTCCCTCTTGAATATATCCAATGAACTGGCATCAACAACTCTCTGCAGTAGGGAATTCCACAGGTTAACAACTCTCTGAGTGAAGAAGTTTCTCCTCATCTCAGTCCTAAACGGCTTACCCCTTATCCTTAGACTATGTCCCCTGGTTCTGGACTTCCCCAACATCGAGAACATTCTTCCTGAATCTAACCTGTCCAGTCTCATCAGAATTTTATATGTTTCTATGAGATCCCCTCTCATAGCAGAGTGGCATTTGTGAGTTTGGTAAGTGGGTGAATTTTAAGGGTTATTCTCTTTAAACCATTTGGAGGCTGGAGTAAATTGTTAGTTGCAATTGCCAGTAGCTTCTAAGTAAGTAGCAGTTTAATTTAAAGGGGAAAAGTTAAGTAGTTGGGAATCTTTCAGGTTTAGGCAGAGAAAAACAAGGTAACTCTCCAGTAGGAGGCAATTAGCAGCTAGTTAAAACCAGTTCTGTAAATGACTGACCAGTAGTGAGTCATCTGACCTAGATACAGTTTAAAAAGAGGCAGCTCGTGCAGAGCACGGAGTGCAACAGCATAGGGTGGCATTTGTAAGTTTGGTAAGTGGGTGAGTTTGGGCAAGCGGGGGTGGCAGGTGCTGTTTTGTCTTGTTTTTCCTACCAGCGCTGACACTAGAGCAGCTGATAAGGATGCGAGAGTAGGAGGCGGAGGCCCAGAGACCATCCCAACCAGTTGCAGACAAAGATAGAGGGATGCAAAATCGAGAGGTGATGTCACAGCCAAGCTGGTAAGTGGTTGGCTGTTTGACTGGTAAATATAACTCTCTTTTAGACTGACTTTTAGATTGGTTTAATTGGTAGTGAACTACTAAGTAGCTGTTTGGTGTTTAAGTAAATTTTAGTAAGTAAATGAATTTAAGGGTTAAGTCATGGCAGGAGAGCTCTGACCCATGTCATGCTCCTCCTGTGCTATGTGGGAAGTCAGGGACGCTTCCAGTGTCCATGACTACTATGTGTGCGGGAAGTGTGTCCAGCTGCAGCTCCTGACAGACCACATGATGGCACTGGAGCTGCAGATGGACTCACTCTGGAGCATGCGCGATGCTGAGAATGTTGTGGATAGCACATTTAGTGAGTTGGTCACACCACAGGTAAGGGTTAGGACAGATAGTGAATGGGTGACCAAGAGACAAGGCAAGAGCAGGAAGTTAGTGCAGGAGTCCCCTGCGGTCATCTCCCTCCAAAACAGATATACCATTTTGGATACTGTTGGGGGAGATGACTTACCAGGGGAAGGCACCAGCAGCCAGGTTCATGGCACCATGGGGGGCTCTGCTGCACAGAAGGGCGGGAAAAAGAGTGGGAGAGCTATAGTGATAGGGAACTCTATTGTAAGGGGAATAGATAGGAGTTTCTGCGGCCACAACCGAGACTCCAGGATGGTATGTTACCTCCTTGGTGCAAGGGTCAAGGATGTCTCGGAGTGGCTGCAGAGCATTCTGGAGAGGGAGGGTGAACAGCCAGTTGTCGTGGTACATGTAGGTACCAACGATATAGGTAAGAAGCGGGAAGAGGTCCGACAAGCTGAATTTAGGGATCTAAGAGTTAAATTAAAAAGTAGGACCTCAAAGGTAGTAATCTCTGGATTGCTACCAGTGCCACGTGCTAATCAGAATAGAGGGAGCAGGATAGTTAGAATAAATACGTGGCTTGAGCAGTGGTGCAAGAGGGAGGGATTCAAATTCCTGGGACATTGGAACCAGTTCTGGGGGAAGTGGGACCTGTACAAAAGAGATGGTCTGCACTTGGGCAGGACTGGTACTGATGTCCTCGGGGTAACATTTGCTAATGCAGTTCGGGAGTGTTTAAACTAATATGGCAGGGGGATGGGAACCTATGCAGCGAGATAGGGCGAAGTAATATGGAGTCAGGAACAGATGGTAGAAAGGTAAAAAGCAATAGTGGAAGGTCGAGTACACAAAGGCAAGAAACAAAAAGGGCCATCATAATTCTAAAAGGACAAGGTGTGTTAAAAAAACAAGCCTGAAGGCTTTGTGTCTTAATGCAAGGAGTATCCATAATAAGGTAGATTAATTAACTGTGCAAATAGATGTTAACAGATATGATGTGATTGGGATTACAGAGACGCGGCTCCAGGATGATCAGGGCTGGGAACTCAACATCCACGGGTATTCAACATTCAGGAAGGATAGAATAAAAGGAAAAGGAGGTGGGGTAGCATTGCTGGTTAAAGAGGAGATTAATGCAATAGTTAGGAAGGGCATTAGCTTGGATGATGTGGAATCTATATGGGTAGAGCTGCAGAACACCAAAGGGCAAAAAACGTTAGTGGGAGTTGTGTACAGACCTCCAAACAGTAGTAGTGATGTTGGGGAGGGCATCAAACAGGAAATTAGGGGTGCATGCAATGAAGGTGCAGCAGTTATCATGGGTGACTTTAATATGAATATAGATTGGGCTAACCAAACTGGAAGCAATACGGTGGAGGAGGATTTTCTGGAGTGCATAAGGGATGATTTTCTAGACCAATATGTCGAGGAACCAACCAGGGGGGAGGCCATCTTAGACTGGGTGTTGTGTAATGAGAGAGGATTAATTAGCAATCTCATTGTGCGAGGCCCCTTGGGGAAGAGTGACCATAATATGGTGGAAGTCTACATTAGGATGGAGAATGAAACAGTTAACTCAGAGACCATGGTCCAGAACTTAAAGAAGGGTAACTTTGAAGGTATGAGGCGTGAATTGGCTAGGATAGATTGGCGAATGATACTTAAGAGGTTGACTGTGGATGGGCAACGGCAAACATTTAGAGACCGCATGGATGAACTACAACAATTGTACATCCCTGTCTGGCGTAAAAATAAAAAAGGGAAGGTGGCTCAACCGTGGCTCTCAAGGAAAATCAGGGATAGTATTAAAGTCAAGGAAGTGGCATACAAATTGGCCAGAAATAGCAGTGAACCCGGGGACTGGGAGAAATTTAGAACTCAGCAGAGAGGACAAAGGGTTTGATTAGAGCAGGGAAAATAGAGTCCGAGAGGAAGCTTGCAGGGAACATTAAGACGGATTGCAAAAGTTTCCATAGATATGTAAAGAGAAAAAGGTTAGTAAAGACACACGTAGGTCCCCTGCAGTCAGAATCAGGGGAAGTCATAACGGGGAAATGGCAGACCAATTGAACAAGTACTTTGGTTCGGTATTCACTAAGGAGGACACAAACAACCTTCCGGATATAAAAGGGGTCAGAGGGTCTAGTAAGAAGGAGGAACTGAGGGAAATCCTTATTAGTCGGGAAATTGTGTTGGGGAAATTGATGGGATTGAAGGCCGATAAATCCCCAGGGCCTGATGGACTGCATCCCAGAGTACTTAAGGAGGTGGCCTTGGAAATAGCGGATGCACTGAAAGTCATTTTCCAACATTCTATTGACTCTGGATCAGTTCCTATGAAGTGGAGGGTAGCCAATGTAACCCCACTTTTAAAAAAGGAGGGAGAGAGAAAACAGGGAATTATAGACCGGTCAGCCTGACATCAGTAGTGGGTAAAATGATGGAATCAATTATTAAGGATGTCATAGCAGCGCATTTGGAAAGAGGTGACATGATCGGTCCAAGTCAGCATGGATTTGTGAAAGGGAGATCATGCTTGACAAATCTTCTGGAATTTTTTGAGGATGTTTCCAGTAGAGTGGACAAGGGAGAACCAGTTGATGTGGTGTATTTGGACTTTCAGAAGGCTTTCGACAAGGTCCCACACAAGAGATTAATGTGCAAAGTTAAAGCACATGGGATTGGGAGTACTGTGCTGACGTGGATTGAGAAATGGTTGTCAGACAGGAAGCAAAGAGTAGGAGTAAATGGGTACTTTTCAGAATGGCAGGCAGTGACTAGTGGGGTACCGCAAGGTTCTGTGCTGGGGCCCCAGCTGTTTACATTGTACATTAATGATTTAGACGAGGGGATTAAATGTAGTATCTCCAAATTTGCGGATGACACTAAGTTGAGTGGCAGTGCGAGCTGCGAGGAGGATGCTATGAGGCTGCAGAGTGACTTGGATAGGTTAGGTGAGTGGGCAAATGCATGGCAGATGAAGTATAATGTGGCTAAATGTGAGGTTATCCACTTTGGTGGTAAAAACAGAGAGACAGACTATTATCTGAATGGTGACAGATTAGGAAAAGGGAAGGTGCAACGAGACCTGGGTGTCATGGTACATCAGTCATTGAAGGTTGGCATGCAGGTACAGCAGGCGGTTAAGAAAGCAAATGGCATGTTGGCCTTCATAGCGAGGGGATTTGAGTACAGGGGCAGGGAGGTGTTACTACAGTTGTACAGGGCCTTGGTGAGGCCACATCTGGAGTATTGTGTACAGTTTTGGTCTCCTAACTTGAGGAAGGACATTCTTGCTATTGAGGGAGTGCAGCGAAGGTTCACCAGACTGATTCCTGGGATGGCGGGACTGACATATCAAGAATGACTGGATCAACTTGACTTGTATTCACTGGAGTTCAGAAGAATGAGAGGGGACCTCATAGAAATGCTTAAAATTCTGACGGGTTTCGACAGGTTAGATGCAGGAAGAATGTTCCCAATGTTGGGGAAGTCCAGAAACAGGGGTCACTGTCTAAGGATAAGGGGTAAGCCATTTCGGACCGAGATGAGGAGAAACTTCTTCACCCAGAGAGTGGTGAACCTGTGGAATTCTCTACCACAGAAAGTTGTTGAGGCCAATTCACTAAATATATTCAAAAAGGAGTTAGATGAAGTCCTTACTACTAGGGGATCAAGGGATATGGCGAGAAAGCAGGAATGGGGTACTGAAGTTGCATGTTCACGCCATGAATTCATTGAATGGCGGTGCAGGCTCGAAGGGCCGAATGGCCTACTCCTGCACCTATTTTCTATGTTTCTATGTTTCTATCCTTCTAAACTCCAGTGAATACAGGCCCAGTCGATCCAATCTCTCCTCATGTCTCAGTCCAGCCATCCCGGGAATCAGTCTGCCGAACCTTCGCTGCACTCCCTCAATAGCAAGAACGTCCTTCCTCAGATTAGGAGACCAAAACTGTACACAATATTCCAGGTGTGGCCTCACCAAGACCTCCCTGCTCTGATACTCAAATCCCCTAGCTATGAAGGCCAACATACCATTTGCCTTCTTCACCGCCTGCTGCACCTCCCCTTTTCCTAATCTGCCGCCATTCAGATAATATTCTGCCTTCATGTTTTTGCCACCAAAGTGGATACCCTCACATTTATCCACATTATACTGCATCTGCCATGCATTTTCCCACTCACATAACCTGTCCAAGTCGCCCTGCAGCCTCTTAGCGTCCTCCTCACAGCTCACATCGCCACCCAGCTTAGCGTCATCTGCAAACTTGGAGATATTACATTCAATTCCTTCATCTAAATCATTAATATATATTGTCCCTTCGGCCGGTTGAACGCTGGCCTCGGAGTCCCTTTGGCCGGTTCACCAGGGACAGGCATGGGCAGGTGTGGAGTCCTTTCGGCCCGGGCTGGGCTCCGCTGGTGCAGATCCTTTTGGCCCGGGTCCTGCGTGTTTTGTCCCCTACAAGGCACAACAGACATGATCTTTGCAGTGCGACAGCTGCAGGAAAAATGCAGGGAGCAGCGCCAGCCATTATACATGGCCTTTTTCGATCTTACAAAGGCCTTTGACACTGTCAACCGTGAAGGTTTATGGAGTGGCGTCCTCCGTTTCGGATGCCCCCAAAAGTTTGTCAACATCCTTCGCCTGCTTCACGATGACATGCAGGCTGTGATCCTTACCAGGGATCCATTACAGACCCAATTCATGTCCGGACTGGGGTCAAACAGGGCTGCGTCATCGCTCCAACCCTCTTCTCAATCTTCCTCGCTGCCATGCTCCACCTCATTGTCGACAAGCTCCCCGCTGAAGTGGAACTAAACTACAGAACCAGTGGGAAACTGTTTAACCTACGCTGCCTCCAGGCTAGGTGCAAGATCACTCCAACCTCTGTCATTGAGCTGCAGTATGCAGACAACGCCTGCGTCTGCACACATTCAGAGGCTGAACTCCAGGATATAGTCAATGTATTCACAGGCATATGAAAGCATGGGTCTTATGCTTAACATCCGTAAGACAAAGGTCCTCCACCAGCCTGTCACCGCCGCACAGCACTGCCCTCCAATCATCAAGATTCACGGCACGGCCCTCGACAACGTGGATCATTTCCCTATCTCAGGAGCCTCTTATCAACAAAGGCAGACATTGACGCAGATATTAAGCATCGCCTCCAATGTGCCAGTGCAGCCTTCGGCCATTTGAGGAAAAGAGTGTTTGAAGACCAGGCCCTCAAATCTACCACCAAGCTGATGGTCTACAGGGCTGTAGTAATACCCGCCCTCCTGTATAGATCCGAGGCATGGACGATGTATAGAAGGCAGTTCAAGTCGCTGGAGATATATCACCAACGATGTCTCCGCAAGATCCTGCAAATCTCCTGGGAGGACAGGCGCATCTTGACCAGGCTAACATCCCCAGTATTGAAGCACTGACCACACTCGATCAGCTTCGCTGGGCAGGCCACATAGTTCGCATACGAGACTCCCTAAGCAAATGCTTTATGCGGAGCTCCTTCGTGATAAAAGAGCCAAAGGAGGACAGCGGAACAGTTATAAGGACACTCTCAAAGCCTCCCTGGTAACGTGCGACATCACCACTGACACCTGGGAGACCCTGGCCGAAGACCGCCCGAGGTGGAGAAAGTTCACCCGGGAGGGCGTTGAGCTCTTCGAGTCTCGACACCAAGAACATGAAGAGGCCAAGCGCAGGCAGTGGGAGGAGTGTGCGGCAAACCAGCCCCACCGACCCCTTCTCTCAACGAATGTCTGTCCCACCTGTGACAGTGTCTGTGGCTCTCTTATTGGACTGTTCAGCCATCAAAGAACTCACTTTAGGAGTGGAAGCAAGTCTTCCTCGATTCCGAGGGACTGCCAATTATGATGATGTATATTGTAAATAGCTGGGGTCCCAGCACTGAGCCCTATGGCTACCCACGAGTCACTGCCTGCCATTCTGATAAGGAACCGTTTATTCTGACTCTCTGCTTCCTGTCTGCCAACCAGTTCTCAATCCACGTCAGTACATTACCCCCAATACCATGTGCTTTAATTTTGCACACCAATCTCTTGTGTGGGACCTTGTCAAAAGCCTTTTGAAAGTCCAAATACACCATATCCACTGGTTCTCCCTTGTCCACTCTACCAGTTATAGCCTCAAAAAATTCCAGAAGATTTGTCAAGCATGATTTCCCTTTCATAAATCCATGCTGACTTGGACCGATCCTATCACTGCTTTCCAAATGCGCTGCTATTTCATCTTTAATAATTGATTCCAACATTTTGCCCACTACTGATGTCAGGCTAACCGGTCTATAATTCCCCGTTTTCTCTCTCCCTCCTTTTTTTAAAAAGTGGTGTTACAATAGCTACCCTCCAGTCCATAGGAACTGATCCAGAGTCGATAGACTGTTGGAAAATTATCACCAATGCATCCATTATTTCTCGGGTCACTTCCTTAAGTACTCTGGAATGCAGACTATCAGGCCTCGGGGATTTATCGGCCCAATCCCATCAATTTCCCGAACACAATTTCCCGTCTAATAAAGATTTCCTTCAATTCCTCCTTCTCACTGGACCTTCGGTCCCCTAGTTTTTTCGAAAGGTTATTTGTGTCTTCCTTTGTGAAGACAGAACCAAAGTATTTGTTTAACTGGTCCGCCATTTCTTTGTTCCCCATTATAAATTCACCTGAATCTGACTGCAAGGGACCTACGTTTGTCTTCACTAGTCGACTACCACATCTACAACAATCTTCTGGGATATTTCTGCAGCAAGAAGGCACCAAGAGCAGATACCAATGGACACTGATGGTTTCTGGGACTGGCAGCTACCACTGCATCAATAAATGTTTTGAACAGGACACTTTCACAGGGCTTCCATCCTGATTGGGACTATTTCATTATCATCATAGGCAGTCCCTCAGAATTGAGGAAGACTTGCTTCCACTCCTAAAGTGAGTTCTTTGGTGGCTGAACAATCCAATGCGAGAGGCACAGACCCTGTCACAGGTAGGACAGACATTCGTCGGGGGAAGGAGGGTGTGGGACTGATTTGCCTCACGCTCCTTCCGCTGCCTGCACCTTACTTCTTCACGCTCGCGGCATTGAGATTCGAAGAGCTCAACGCCCTCCCGGATGCACTTTCTCCACCTAGGACGGTCTTCAGCCAGGGACTCCCAAGTGTCAGTGGTGATGTCGCACTTTACCAGGGAGTCTTTGAGGGTGTCCTTGTAATGTTTCCGCTGCCCACCTTTGGCTCGTTTGCCGTGAAGGAGCTCCGCATAGAGCAATTGCTTAAGGAGTCTTGTGTCTGGCATGCGAACTATGTGGCTTGCCCAGCGAAGTTGATTGAGTGTGGTCAATGTTTCAATGCTGGGGATGTTAGCCTGGGCGAGGACAGTGATGTTGGTGCGTCTATCCTCCCAGGGGATTTGCAGGATCTTGCGGAGACATCGTTGGTGATATATCTCCAGCTACTTGAGGTGTCTTCTGTACATCGTCCATGCCTCTGATCCATACAGGAGGGCGGTATTTCTACAGCCCTGTAGACCATGAGCTTGGTGGTTGATTTGAGAGCCTGCTCTTCGAACACTCTTTTCCTCAGGCAGTCAAAGGCTGCACCTGCGCACTGGAGACGATGTTGAATCTCCACATCAATGTCTGCCTTTGTTGATAAAAGTCTACTGAGGTACGGAACTATTTAGAGTGTGACAACACTGGCCGGTAGCACCTCAACATCCATTAGCAGCCATCAACATGTGGCATCTGTAATGTTTGCATTCGTGAGTATGCTCAGAGGTTTGTAGAACTGTTGCATTGTGATTGGCACAATAAAACCCCAGTCAATTGGGTTTAGGTCATCCACGATGAGGCATGCAGTTGTGAGCCTAGTGGATGAACTGGTAATATGTAGCATGATTGTTAAACTTTTGTTAATAAACCAATTAGTTCTTAATAGTAATGTGTTGTTATGAATTCTTAAGCAAATAACCCATGAAGCAAATACATTACAGCATCCATGAAAAATTAACCTGTTCAGAATGTGGTATATCACTGAATAAATATGCTGTTGATTCTTGCCTTTGTCGTGATGATTTAGTAAAAGAAGGGATATACGATGCACCCAAAAAAGTGTTTAATATGTCTAGGATTTACATCAATATATTTAAATTTAATCCAAATACTTTTTGACATCTGTGATGTGGAATCTTGCCAATCTTCAACGTGTTAACATTTTTGATGCATCAAAGTTTGACATGTGGAGACCCCACTGTACATCAAAAGTGTGAAAATAGTATTTGAAATAAATGAATTAATCAATCAATATTTTATATTATTTTACAGATTTGTTTTGATCTGCCTTTTATGAAATGCATGGTAATATGTCCAGTAAATCTCTAAATTAAAGAAATGTTTGAAAGTAATTATTAAGTAACATTTAAATGTGTATTTCATGGAAACTGCTTAAATAAATTTATAAGCTTATCCCCAGTGACTGAAAAGTTACCTCTGGTTATTATTTTGTTTTTGTCGCACTAAAAATGAGTCGCTTACTGTGATCAGTGTGGCCTTTAAAATCTTCCTCTTACTGTTCCTGTTCCCCCAACATCAATGGTGAGCTTCCTAATTAATTATGGTCAACTTTTATTTTTACAATATATCCTGCCCTCTCAGTAGACAGCCATGGTACAAAACTGGAATGGCTGGGAGGACAATGTATTGTTAAACTGATTAGATAGCTTAGCACTGAAGTCAGGGGAATGAGGACTCAGCGTTGAACATTGCTGTGTTATCGCATGTTATTTTCGCTGCCTTACTGGTGAAGAATTAATGGTCTAATTTGTGCAAATTTCCCAATTTATGGGCCAACCACTGGTACGAGGAACACTAAGACACTCGAGCTATGGTTTAACACAAGAAAGTAGTAGTACAAAATTGAGGTCACATCTGAGTTTAGTACACCGTTAGTACTCCTTTCATACTTATATCTACAATCCAAAGCAAGCATTCTAAATACATTAGTGAGCAATGGTGATTATGTTCTCAGTCATAAAGAGCTCAACTGCTGCCCCAAATCCATTGTACCAGCAGTGTCATTGCAGTACAATGATACAACAGAGTGAATATTAACTGTCATATAAACAGAGAGCAGACTTTACAGGATGAGTTACTAGGTGTGATTACTGTTGGAGAAGTGAAGCTGAACTTGCCTTGCAAACTGCAGTGGCACCTTGGAAGATCCAACCGTAGCAGTACATTAAAGAATGCAGAGGGGTGGTGGGGCTGATAAAGGATCTTGTAATGGTTGATGAGGCTTAGCTGAACCGGGAATATATAGTTCACAGCTGAATTTGGCTGAATTTGCATGTAAGATACTGATGGACCTAACGATAGTCATGAAGCTTACTTTGGTACTATATTATTTTGGAGATGACTTGTGATACAGTTGGCCCCTGGGATCTGAGAGAGAAATCTTTGCAATAGTACAGATACCATGGGGCCAGAATTCATCAACTCACTGCCCGCTGCCGGCGATTGCTGCCCACTGCCGCCGACATTCCTCCTGCAGATCCGCCCAGTGCCACTTTGGAGGTGGCCTGGAACGGGTGGGAAGGGAGAGTCGCCGGGAACTGCCTGCTGAGGTCAGCGGATGGCCGAGTGGCGCAACTGAGCTCCCGCCTGCCGAGCTCCCATATTGATGCGGGTGGGAGTCGGCGGCAAAACAGGGGTGGACTGCTGGCTGGAGGCGGACTGTCCCCGACGGTAAGTATGAAGAACCTGAAAAAAAGGTTAGTGAAGATTTAAAAAAAAAAAATTTCCACTTTGGCTTACCTGGATGGGCTTCCCCTGAAACCCTCCGTGGGCAGCAAGTGCCTCTGCCGCCGAGAATGAGACCACCCACCTGCTGTCGCCCAGATTGGTGGCGTACGTTGTCTATTTGCCGCCCTAAGGACCCTCGAGGGACATCGGCGATGAATATCCCACCCAAAATACCGTCTGGTATCTTGGCGGCCATCGACGGCACTTTGGGCGACACTTGGGCGGCTGGAGGAGCTTGATGAAAATTGGCCCACGTGTTTTGTTTCTTGAAGAAGATCACAGTCTAATCCATAATCTCCATTATAATTTTCAACCTGATTATTTGACTACTGATCTTTGTTCACTTCTGAACCTTTGCTCTTAAACATGATGGTGTATCATTTCTCATTGGACTATTCCAATGCCTTTGACAATGTCTGGCACTGTGCATTTCTGAACAAGTTACAACCATGCGGTCTCCCAAGCTATGTTCATGGCCATCTACCTTCCACCCAAGTAATTGTTTCTGTATTTAAGTTAAAGGCTCATCCACTGGTTGTATTTTCATTAAACCAGTGCTTCCCCAGAGATCAGTGCAGAGAGAATGTTTCCCCTCGTGAGGGAATCTAGAACTAGGGGGCATAGTTTTAGAATAAGGGGTCACCCATTTAAAATGGCAATGAGGAAGAATTTCTTCTCTCAGAGGGTCGTGAATCTTTGGAATTCTCTACCTCAGAGAACTGTGGAGGCTGGGTCATTGAATATATTTAAGGTGGAGATCGACAGATTTTTGAATGATGAGGGAGTCAAGGGTTATGCGGAACAGGCAGGGAAGAGGAGTTGAGGCCAAGATCATATCAGCCATGATCTTATTGAATGGCGGAGCAGGCTAGAGGGGCCAAATGACGTACTCCTGCTCCTATTTCTTATGTTCTTATCTCTCCCACGCAACTACTTTATTATACCAATGAGATTCTCTAATTATTATCCGACACTGTTCACTAGTTTACTGATGATACTACTCTGCATGCATCAACTTCACCAGATAGCATGTCTTCAGAGCTCACATCCCACTGTCCTCTGAGGGCAAAGACTGAATTACTACAAATGGTTTTACGCCCTTCAGTGTGGCGATGAAACTCTTGTTTCAGTTCCTCAAATATACAGTTACGTCCTGTTTCTAACAAATTTAACCAAAATATTCCTTTTCTCATCTTTGCTGGGTACGCTCCTAATCCTTCTTCATTTATTGACATATTTTATCTTATTATCTCTTTTGACAAATGAAACTTCCACATCTCCATTGCTAACGCTGTTTCTGAGACGTTCGGCTTTTTGTTATTGTGCCAAACACTTTTCTCCGCAACAATTCTTAATTCTTGACAAAATAAGCCTATCCAAGACTTCAATATGTCTCCAATACCTAGGCTACAGCTAGTAATTTCCGCATGTATACCCCTGATCATCCACTGTAACTTTGGCGGAAGGTCAGGAGAAATCCAAGAGAAACGTTGTAAGTTGTCTTTTAAGCTGCTTCTCCAGAATTTCCACCTATCTACCGCAGTGTCCACTGCAGCTCAGTGGGTAACACTCTCGTCTCTGAGTCAGAAGGTTATGGGTTCAAGTCTCACTCCAGAGACTTGCGAACAAGAATCTTGGCTGACACTCCAGTGCAGTACGGAGGGAGTGATGCACTGTTGGAGATGCCATCTTTCGGATGAGATGTTAAAAGAGGTCCCATCTGCTCACTCAGGTAAAAGATCCCCTATCACTATTTAGAAGAAGAGCAGGGGAGTTACCCCAGTGTCCTAGCCAATATTTATCCTTCAATTAACATCTAAAACAGATTATCTGGTCATTATCTCTTTACTGTTGCTGTGTGCAAATTTGCTGCCACGTTTCCTACATTGCAACAGTGACTATACTTCAAAAAGTTCTTCATTGGCTGTAAAGGCCATTGCAACATTCAATGGTCATGAAAGGAGCTATATAAGTGCAAGTCTTTCTTTCTGAAGTTACAGCAGACGATTGAGGAATCCCTGGAGAAATTACTGGTGAATGTCGATAGCCTAGGTAATGAAACTGTATCAAAGGTCCGTGATACCTGGAAAGGAAACTGTTATTATCCCTATATTGTTCTGTTTCTTTCCTAAAAAAAACTTTACATTGGGATTATCAAATAACATGTTTACAATTCTGAACGCTAGCATTGTAGAGGCTGGGTCCAATAAAAAACCTGGGCCTGGATTTTCCGTTGTCTAATGCCTCAGTTAGCGGCCAGAGGCGGCGTTAATGCGAACGTTAGAGTTTAGCGACCGGGTGCACAGGTTTTAGTGCCCGACGGAAAATTCATTAGTGGCTCACCGGGGATGCAAACTGCTAGCGCCTGGCTGCTGATGATCACTCCGATCATGATGTATTTCTGGTGTAATATGCACGCTTGTGCCCTGATCACTAAAAGTACCGCTCAGCCTGGATTAACGCCGCAACAGAGGCACAATCGAGTTTCTCCCCCCTGAATTATTACTCAGACTTCATCTGGAGAATGAATCCAAACCATTCAGATGAGTCCATTCCAAAACAAGAAAAAGTATGCCCTGGTATGTGTCTGCAGCTCATCTTTGAACACGAGTACTGTCATGTATGCAAACTCTTTGTATTCACTATGTAACTATGTACGATGTACCACCTGAGGGCACTGCTGTCGGAGGCCCCAGGGGTTTCTTGCCCTGGTGTGCAGGGGCATACAAAAGTCAGCCAGCCATGCTGCCACTCACTTTGCATTTGTAGTAAATGGACTGAAGTCACACAGCTCTTACTCACAGTACAAGGCCTCATGGAGTTATTCAATGGTAATTGCAGACATAATAACTGGCGACGAGAATACGGATTTTCACGTGATTATGGCTACCTTTGGCACACTGAAAGACTTCGCAGAGGGTGATGATTGGGATGCCTTCACGGAACGGCTCGAGCAATATTTCGTGGCAAACGACCTGGCAGGGGAGATGCGCACATTGGCGGATAAGCGCAAGGCTATACTGCTGACCTGTTGTGGGCCCGAGGTCTACCGCCTCGTCAGGGAATTGTTGCCACCCACGAAGGCCAAGGATAAGACATACGATGAGCTGATTGAACTAATTCGCGATACCATACATGACTTCCTACCAGAATCGGAGCTCACTGGCAAGTACTTTACGTAAAATAACGCCGATTGCAGGCAGAACTGTTGAACTAATAAGAACTGTACAGAGCAGAGCCTACATGCCTGCTGCTGCTAGGCCGCCAAGGGGTATAAATGCAAAATCATTCACACAATGCTGATGTTGCGGGGCCCATCAATGTCGTTTTAAAGACTATGTGTGCAAAAGCTGCAGAACAAGGGGCCACCTCCAGCGAATGAGCAAACGTTCTGCGACTCACCACGTGCAAGTGGTGTTGGCAGAAGAATCCCGATCCAGTGTGGATCACAAAGGACAAGCTAGAGAGGCAATTCAGCCCGAGGGAGCAGTGTGCGGGGTGCACACCCTCTACACAAAAAGTCCTCCCATGATGATAAAAGTCAAATTAACTGGCGTTCCTGTATCCATGGAGCTGGACACGTGGGCGAGTCAGTCAATTATGAGCCAGAAGGCATTTGAAAGCTGGGGGACAACAACAAAGCACAAAGACCCAAGCTGAGCCCGATTCAGATAAAGCTGCACACTTACACCAAGGAACTGATACCAGTTATTTGGCAGTACGAACGTAAAAGTATCCTATGATGGAGAGGCACACGAGCTGCCACTGTGGATTGTACCAGGCGATGGGCCAACGCTGCTTGGCAGAAGCTGGATGGGGAAGATTCAGTGGAACTGGGAAGACATCAAAGTATTATCGTCAGTGGACAATGCTTCCTGTGCTCAAGTGCTGAGCAAGTTCCCATCTTTATTTGAACCAGGCATCGGCAACTTCACAGGCGCCAAAGTACAGATCCACTTGATCCCTGAGCCTTGGCCCATTTATCACAAGGCTCGAGCGATCCCCTACATGATGAGGGAGAAAGTGGAGATCGAATTGGACAGACTTCAACGCGAGGGAATCATATCGTCAGTCGAGTTCAACGAGTGGGCCAGCCCAATTGTTCCGGCACTAAAGAGCGATGGCACGGTCAGAATCTGCGGTGACTACAAACTAGCGATCAACCGAGTCTCGTTATAAAACCAGTACCTACTACCCAAAGCTGATGACCTTTTCGCGACATTAACAGGGGAAAAGGCGTTCACCAAGCCGGATCTAACCTCCGCTTACATGATCCAGGAGCTGGTTGAGTCATCGAAAAAATTAACATGCATTAACATGCACAAAGGACTGTTCGTGTACCACAGATGCCCTTTCGGGATTCGCTCAGCTGCAGCCATATTCCAAAGAAACATGGAGAGCCTGTTGAAATCAGTTCCATATACCATCGTATTTCAGGACGACATCCTCATCAATGGCCGCGACACCTCCGAACACCTGTACAACCTGGAAGAAGTTTTAAGTTGACTAAACAGAGTTGGACTCCGGTTGAAACGATCCAAATGTGTCTTCCTGGCACCAGAGGTAGAATTCCTGGGGAGGAAGATTGTGGCAGACGGCATCAGACCCACGGACTCGAAGACAGAGGCCATCAAGAATGCACCCACACCACGAAATGTAACGGAGCTGCGCTCATTCCTGGGACTCCTCAACTATTTCGGGAACTTTCTTCCAGGGTTGAGCACCTTGCTGGAACCGTTGCACAAGCTGTTACGCAAGGGAGACGACTGGGCTTGGGGTAAAAATCAAGAGGCCGCCTTTGAGAAGGCCAGAAACCTGCTGTGTTCGAATAAGCTGCTGGTATTATATGGCCCATGTAAACGTCTAGTTTTAGCATGTGATGCATCGTCGTATGGTGTCGAGGGTGTTTTGCAGCAAGCCAATGCAATGAGCAAGCTCCAACCGGATGCATATGCATCCAGAAGCGTATCAAAGGCTGAAAGAGGCTACAGCATGGTCGGAAAGGAGGCTTTAGCCTGTGTTTACGGTGATAAAAAGATGCACCAATATTTGTTTGGACTCAGGTTCGAGTTAGAGACCGACCACAAGCCCCTAATCTCACTGTTTTCGGAAAGCAAAGGCATAAACACCAATCCTTCATCTCGAATCCAAAGATGGGCACTAACACTGTCTCCTACCACTATGTCATCTGCCACAGGCTAGGCACTGAAAACGGCGCCGATGCTCTCAGCCGACTACCGTTGCCCACCACCGGGTTGGAAACGGTGCAGCCCACAGACCTGCTACTGGCCATGGATACCTTTGATAGTGAAGGGTCACTCGTAACGGCCCACCAAATTAAGACCTGGACCAGCCAGGATCCTCTGCTATCCCTTGTAAAAAGTTGCGTCCTCAATAGGAGCTGGTCAGCGGTCCCAAGAGACATGCAAGACGAGATCAAGCCGTTTCACCATCGTAAAGACGAAATGTCGATCCATTCAGATTGCCTCTTATTGGGCAACCGCGTTATCTTGCCAAAGAAAGGCAGGGAAACCTTCATACGTGACCTACACAGCACCCACCCAGGCATAGTCATGATGAAGGCTACTGCCAGGTCCCACATCTGGTGGCCCGGCATTGATTCAGACCTGGAGTCGTGTGTGCACCAGTGTACACATGCTCACAACTGAGCAATGCTCCCAGGGAGGCTCCACTTAGTCTCTGGTCCTGGCCCTCAAAACCATGGTCCAGGATCATGTGGATTATGTGGGCCCCATTCTGGGAAAGATGTCCCTGGTTGTTGTGGACGCCTACGCCAAATGGATTGAATCTGCAATAATGGCATCCAGCACATCCGCAGCCACCATTGAAAGCCTCAGGGCCATGTTTGCCACCCAAGGCTTACCCGACATTCTTGTGAGCGACAATGGTCCGTGCTTCACCAGCTCGGAATTCAATGAATTTATGACCCGTAATAGCATCAAGCATGTTAGATCTGCCCCTTTCAAGCCCGCATCCAACAGCCAAGCGGAGCGGGCAGTCCAAACCATAAAGCAGAGCTTGAAACGTGTCACGGAAGGCTCCTTACAAACCAACCTGTCCCGGGTACTGCTCAGCTATAGGACACAACCCCCCTCACTTACCGGAGTTCCCCCTGCAGAATTACTAATGAAATGTGCACTCAAAACCAGGCTGTCCTTAGTACACCTTGACCTCATTGATCAGGTGAAATCAGGCGTTATCAACAAAACACATACCATGATCGCGCAGCTGTATCACGCGACATCACTGTAAATGATCCTGTGCTTGTGCTGAATTACGGTCAAGGCTCCAAATGGGTCGCTGGCACTGTATTAGCCAAGGAGGGGAATAGAGTTTTTGTTGTCAAACTGCTTAACGGTCAAATGTGCAGAAAACATTTGGACCAAACCAAATTACGATTCACAGATAGCCAGGAACCACTGGAAGAGGACCTCATCTTCAGCGACCCAACGACACACGTCCAATCGAAATAGACCTCGCTGTCAACCACGAAGATGATCCCACCATCCACAACAGTCCAGCCCAATTAGTCGCGCTGCAAGACAGCAGTGGCCCAACCAAGTCACCCAGGCCAGAAGCGACACTCAGACGGTCAACCAGGGAGTGCAGGGCTCCGGTTCGCCTTAACCTTTAATCAACTCGCATCAAAGACTTTGGGGGGGAAATGATATCATGTATGCAAACCCTTTGTATTCACTCTGTAACTATGTATGATGTACCACCTAAGGGCGCTGCTGTTGCAGGCCCCATGGGTTTCCTGCCCTGGTGTGCAGGGCATATAAAAGGCAGCCAGCCATTCTGTCACTCACTTTGCAGTCGTATTAAATGGACTGAAGTCACACAGTTCTTACTCACAGTACAAGGCCTCGTGGAGTTATTCGATGGTAATTGCAGACATAATAAGTACAAGTGTAACTCTCTGAGTTAAGAGACTCCCTTTACCTGGCCAAGTCCAGCTGCGGTTATTTATAATGCAATACCAGAATCTCAGATCTGAAGTTTGGAGACTTCAAATTTGTCACACAGAACACACAGTAACAGTAAAAGTAAAAGTGAATATGTAAGTCCTGCTGAGCAAGGGCAGTGTCAATGTATAGAAATAGTCCAAGTGTTGTTTGTTGAGGTGAAATCTCAAGTTATGAGGTGCAATTTTTGGAAAAACTAAATGCTAAAATTCTACAAAATATTTTGCATATGTCAGCTTGGCAGCAGTGATACTGTTTATAGAGGCCCCTGAACAAGTGGGCTGTATGTAGACACTGAATGCCAAATGGCACGAGGTCATGACAAGTCATAGGAGGTGAAATTGCCCGATTGGGGGCGGTTACCATCTGGGGCCAGGAATTTCTGCAAAGAGAATTACCATAATGCAAACCATTTAATACTCTCTCCTCAGAGCTTCAGTCTCCATAGCAACAATGACAGACAGGAAAAGACCCTCTGGTCCATCCAGCCTGTCCCACACAATTGTGAACCATTGTGTATCACAACACGTACACTCTCCACCCCACCAAAAACCATGTGATCTCCTGGGAGAGGCACAAAACCAGATAAAAACCCACGCCCCAATTTAAGGAAAAGAATCTGGAAAATTTCTCTCCGATCGCCCTTGGTGATCAAAGCTAGTCCAGAAGATCACTCTAGCTCTGAATTCCTGCAGTATATACCTTTTGTAATCGGCGATCTCCGCCCCAGCCAGAAATAGGTCCAGCTCTCGCTTGAAGGAATTCAGCGAATCAGCATCCACTACAAGAGTTGCCAGTCAGTTTCAGAGGTCCACTGTTCTCTGGGCAAAGAACCAATTCCTGACATCTAACCTAGATCTGGCCTTATGCAACTTAAAATTGTGTTCCCATGTCCTCCCTAACCTGCTTAATTGGAACTAACTCAATTGGAATGCAATCTATTCCCTTCATCATCTTGTAAACCTCGATCAGATCACCCTTAAGTCTATACTTCTTTAAAGTGTAGAGTCCCAATTCTTTTAGTCTATCTTGATAACCAAGATGCTTTAAACTGGGAATTAGTCCAGTGGCCCTGCTTTGTATCCTTTCCAAAAGCCTCACTGTCAACAACCATGTGAGGAGACCAAAACTGTACGCAGTATTCCAAGTGCGGTCTGGACAAAGTCTTGTACAGGGTCAAAATAGTATGCCTTATCTTATAATCATTTGTCGTATGAATACACCCCGACATTCTATTTGCTCGAGCTATTGCCTCACACCATTGCTCATGAACCTTCAGAGATCTACACACTAGAACGCCCAAATCTCTATCTTTCTTTAATGCTTTTCCCTGAAGGGTGTATACATGTTGAGCATTCGCGCTGCCTACATGCATAACGCTGCACAATTCCAAATGAAACATCATTTGCCAGTCACGAGCCCAAATCCCCAATAAATCAAGATTCACCTGAAGCAGTAGAACATCGTCAATGTCATGCATGTAACCTCTATGCAACACCACTGCAATACTGTATATACTTAAGCAATGCACACCTTGACCACAGGGGGTGAACTTGTGGGAGACACTCCTTACCTGGTCATCCAGGTATATAAAGGGAGGTCCCACGCAGGGTCATCATTTCTTGGTCCTGTGAATAAAGGTTTAGGTCATAGAATGACCTTGTCCATAGAATGTGCCTCGTGTGGGTTTTGTGCCATTGAGTAAGGACATTACATTGGCGCCGAGAAACGGGAAGCAATGACCCACGAGAATGGCCACCGGTAGCACAGAGGAACGGTACTGTGTTGGTGAGGACTGGGACGATTTCATTGAGAGGCTCCAGCAAAGCTTTGTCATGAAAGAATGGCTGGGAGATGCAGCGGCCGACAAGCGAAGGGCCCATCTGCTGACCAGCTGCGGACCTAAGACATACGCGCTCATGAAGGATCTACTAGCACCCGAAAAGCCGGCGGACAAAACCTTTGAAGAGTTCAGCAAACTAATCGGTGAGCACCTCAAACCGGCGAGCAGCATACACATGGCCCGACACAGATTCTATACCCACCGACGTCGTGAAGGACAGAGCGTCCCTCGTTGTGGACCTCTGGCGTTTGGCCGGCCTCTGTAAGTTCACAGACACCTGCAGGGGGAGGTGTTCAGGGAATTCTTTATTGAGGGCATCGGTCATGCTGGGATTTTCCGAAAGTTAATTGAGACCAAGGACTTGACTTTGAAAGTGGCGGCATTGATGGCTCAGACTTTCATGGCAGGGGAAGAGGAAACCAAAATAGTATACGCGCGCAATTCTGCCTCCAACGCAGCGGGGGATCCGGGAGTCAATATCATAAACGCGACTCAGAGCCCCGCAGGGCAGTTCGACACGCCCCAGGCAGCAATAGACCCCAGAGTAGGTTTTCAACAGAGACAATGGCAGGCTGAACGGACATTTACACCATCACAGTGGACAATGCAGTCCGGGATGGGGCCATTGACACCCACTAACAGGGTACTCAAGAGCAGTCAAAGGGACAATCAGCGAGGACTGTCGGGTCATTGTTCCTTTGTTCAGAACAATGGGAATCTCAGCTGGAGGTGTGGGGTCAAACACTCTGCCAGGACTTGCAGGTTTCAACAATTTGTCTGCAGAAATTGCAACCTCAGTGGCCATTTAGCTCGGCTGTGTAGGAAGCCTGTAACCAGGCTAATTTACGAGGCAGATGGACCAGAAGAGGGGTTTGTGAGGCAGGATGACTCTTGGGGCAAATCAATAGATGCTGAAGTTCAGCGGGTTCATGTGGCAAACATTCACAGCTCATATACCAAAACGCCACCAATGATGATGAAGGTTTTATTAAACGGCATCCCTGTATGCATGGAGCTGGACACGGAGGCCAGCCAGTCACTCATGAGCGTTCAACAATTCGAAAAGCTATGGCCACTCAAAGCCAGTAGACCCAAACTAGAATGCATTGAGACACAACTACGGACGTATACCAAAGAAATCATTCCAGTACTAGGCAGTGCAATATTGGTGGTCACACACAATGGATCAGTGAACCGGCTGCCGCACTGGATTGTCCCGGGCAATGGTCCCACACTGTTGGGGAGGAGCTGATTAGCTGAGATGAACTGGAAATGGGGCGATGTGCACGCAATGTCATCTGTGGAGCGAAGTTCGCACTCACAAGTCCTACAACAATTTGAGTCACTATTCCAACCTGATGTCGGGATGTTCAAAGGTACCAAAGTAGTGATATGCATCACCCCGGACGCCAGACCAGTGCACCACAAAGCCAGAACGGTGCCGTATGTGATGCGGGAGAAAATTGAGAGCGAATTGGACCATTTGCTGAGAGAGGGTATCACCTCGCCCGTTGAATTCAGCGACTGGGCGAGCCCCATCGTTCCCGTCCTAAAAGCGGATTGCGCTGTCAGGATCAGTGGTGACTACAAGGCCACTATCAATCGGGTGTCCCTACAAGACCAATACCCGCTCCCACGCTGGCAGGCGGCAAGCTATTCACCAAGTTGGACCTCACTTCAGCCTACATGACCCAAGAACTGGCTGACGAATCTAAACTACTGACCACCATCACCACGCACAAGGGACTGTTTGTTTACAACAGGTGCCCGTTTGGTATTCGATCAGCGGCCGCGATTTTTCAAAGAAACATGGAAAGCCTGCTCAAATCCATTCCTGGAACAATCGTATTTCAGGACGACATCCTCATCACGGGTTGTGACACCGAGGAACACCTCCACAACCTGGAGGAGGTGCTACGCCGACTGGACCGGGTAGGCCTGCAACTTAAGAAGTCTAAATGTGTGTTTTTGGCTCCTGAGGTTGAGTTCCTGGGCAGGAGGGTTGCTGCAGATGGGATTCGGCCCACCGAATCCAAAACAGAGGTGATTCGACGAGCGCCCAGGCCCGGCAACACATCAGAGTTGTGTTCATTTCTGGGACTCTTGAGCTATTTTGGGAACTTCCTGCCGAACTTAAGCACGTTGTTGGAGCCGCTTCACGTGCTCCTGCGTAAGGGTTGTGATTGGCTTTGGGAGGTCTGTCAAGAATGGGCTTTCAATCGGGCGCGGAACCTACTTTGTTCAAATAAGTTATTGACCCTGCATGACCCCTGTAAGAAATTGGTTCTGAAATGTGATGCATCGTCCTATGGGTGCATGTTGCAGCAGAGTAATGCTGAGGGCCAACTACAACCTGTGGCTTATGCTTCCAGTTCGCTCTCTCAAACAGAACGGGGATATGGGATGGTTGAGAAGGAGGCACTCGCATGTGTCTATGGTGTAAAAAAAATGCATCAGTACCTTTTTGGCAGGAGGTTCGAATTAGAAACGGACCACAAGCAGTTAACATCCCTGTTGTCAGACAGCAAGGCTGTCGATGCCAATACGTCAGCTCGCATACAGCGATGGGTTCCCACGCTGGCTGCTTATGACTACTCCATCCGGCACCGGCCTGGCACCGAAAATTGCTCTGATGCAATGGCATCAACCATGTCAGGACAGCACCATTCAAGCCGGCCTCCAATGGCCAGGCGGAACGTGCGGTCCAAATCATTAAACAAGACATGCTCAGGATTCAAGGACCCTCCCTTCACTGCCGCCTATCGCGCCTCCTGCTGGCCTATAGGTCCAGACCGCACTCGCTCAAGGGGGACCCGCCCGCTGAGCTACTTATGAACACTCAAAACTCGGTTGTCCCTCATTCACCCAGTCCTGACCGACATAGTTGAGGGCAAGCGCCAGTCCCAAAATAAGTACTATGACCGAAATTCAAGGGGGAGATGCATAGAAATAAATGACCCTGTATTTGTCCTCAATCATGCCGTGGGGCCCAAATGGCTTGAGGGTACTGTAACAGGGTCATCGTGGTTAAACTTAACAATGGGTAGATATGCCGTAAGCATCTGGACCAAGTAAAAAAAGGTTCAGCATGGACACTGAGGAACCCGAGGAAGATCATGAGATGGTGCTCACACCACCGCCAGTGAACAAGCAGCAAGAACATTCAGCAGCATGCACAGTCCCGGCGGTCAGCCCAGACAGGCCAGAATCACCACAGGTGACAGACACTCATGCCAAAGGCTCAACAACCAGAGCCCCAACTGCGGTGCTCCACGAGAGAGCGTAGACCACCGGAAAGACTTAACCTATGATCCCAATAAGACTTTGGGGGGGAGGTGATCTCATGTATGTAACCTCTATGTAACACCACTGCAATACTATATATACTTAAGCAATGCACACCTTGACTACAGGGGGTGAACTTGTGGGAGACACTCCTTACCTGGTCATCCAGATATATAAAGGGAGGTCCTACGCAGGGTCATCATTTCTTGGTCCTGTGAATAAAGGTTCAGGTCATAGAGTGACCTTGTCCATAGAATGTGCCTCGTGTGGGTTTTGTACCATTGAGTAAGAACATTACAGTCTACATTCCTAACACTCGCACAGATCTTCGTATCATCTGCAAATTTTCAGATTATGCCCCAAACACTTACATCTAGATCATTAATAAAAATAGTAAAGAGCAATAGTCGCAACACCAATCCCCGTGGGACACCGTGGGTCCCAAACTAATCTCGATACATCTCTAGCTACTTTCTGCCTATGTCCTTCCAGCCAGTTCTAATAGGTGTACAGGTCCTAAGTGGAGGAAGCGTACTGGGAGCGCGTTGAGCACCTCGAGTCTCGTCGCTGAGAGCATGCAGAAAACAAGCGCAGGCAGCAGAAGGAGCAAACCAGACTCCCCACCCACCCTTTCCTCCAACGACTGTCTGTCCCACCTGCGACAGAGACTGTAATCCCTGTATTGGACTGTTCAGTCACCTGAGAACTCATTTTTAGGGCCCAATTTTGGCCATGCCATTTTTTTGGCGCACTGACCTGTTGTGCGCTGACTTTGGGCGCTATAAACTACCCCGAAAAAAAATGGCTCCATCCTGGTCACTCTGCAGAGCCTCCAGTGCCCTGGCACGTCGCAGTTATATCAATGGGGGGGCGGAGCTACAGGCCTGCGCCGAAACGAGTGCTGGCAGCATCGCGCATGCGCAGTGGTGTCGGCCCCGATGATTGCGCATGCGCAGTAGCACCGAAACTTGGCACTCAGCCATTTTTGAAGTGCATCGCTGTGTAGCCCCATTTGAGTTTAAAAATACTGGCTGCTTGCCTACCTGATTCGATTTTTGAGCAGCCCTAGAAATGGACAGCCAGTGCTCCTGCTTGAAATAGGTGTGAGCCGTAATAAAATCTCTCCTCTCCCTCCCCCCACTCCCGATGCTGCCGAGCCCAGCCTTTCCTCTCACTCTACCTGCCCCCCATCCCCCCGCCTTGAGCCTCCCATGCCGCGTCTGCTCACAGGCAGCCCAGCCTTTCTCTCCCCGCCTTTGAGCTTCCCGATGCTGCGTCTGCTCTCAGGCAGCCCAGCCTCTCCTCTCCCTCCACCCGCGCCCCCCCCCTCCCACCTTCCCCCCCGACCCCCCCCCCCCCGCGCCCCACGAGCCTTCCAATGCCTCTTTGCCGGCTGCCCCTTTCCCACGCCGAATGGCCTCCCGTACGGGCCGGCCCACTGCCTTCCCCGGCTCAAGGTAGGATTTACTTCAAATATTTAATTCTTAATCAATTGTTTACCTCAGTTCTTTTTTTTAATTTAGTTATTTGAAGTTTTATTTGTAATGTTTGCTGCTTGGTGCTTGGGTGGAGGTCCTTACTTACTTACCTGCGCCGATTTCTTAACTGCCCAAAACGTTTTTGAGAGCTGGCCACATACGCTGACCTAAGTCGATTTGGTGTAAGTGTTAGCTGGCCAAAATGGCATAAATGGCCAAAACTGACGTAAGTGTCTGGGAACGCCCCCTTTTGAAAAAAATAAACAGAACTAAAAAAAAAATCGTACCTAACTAAGTTACTCTGGAGCAAGTTTATTGGGGAAAATGGGGTTTCTAGACTTACGCCAGAAAAAGCAACTTACTCCAAAAAAATTGGAGCAAGTCATGGCCAAAATTGGGCCCTTAGAACAGAAGCAATTCTTCCTCGATTTCGAGGGATTGCCTATGATGATGATGACAGGTCCAGGAAAAAAAATCAACATTCCAACCTAACATTATATATTTTTCTCATTTGAAATTTTGAACTGTGTCTTGTGCAGATTTTTAACCACATGTGAATTCCTTTTTCCAGTTTATTTCATGACAAGCCGGCAGATGAAATGAGGATTTTTCATACGAATACTATATTCAATTCCTTATCTTACTTCAGAGAGTGTAGCCCAGAGAGACAGACAAAGGTGAATGGTTTACAGCTCCTGTACTTTCTTCTGTTTATATTTGGAATTCCAAATCCATGGGCTGGAATTTGGTCAGCATTTCCGTCACATTTTTCAGTGGTATTCGTATTTTTTTGGTGGAATACCGTCCGATGCGAGTTTGGTCAAATGTTCCGCCGCTTTCGAGATACCGCTGGGGACTGGATCGCCAGCGTGCAACCCGGAAAAAAACGCTTCCACCCAAGTTTGGGGGTAGCAATGATCCGTAGTAGAGGAGAAAAAAAATGCCCAGCCAAGGAACAGCCCTTCGATCGGCGGTAGTTCTGAAACCTGCAAAGAAATGTAAGTTAAAGTTTAAAAAAAATTATTTTGCAGTGATTCAGTGGAAAAGGGTCCTGTGAATGTTTTCTGATTTTTTATTTTTTGTTTTTTTGAAGAATTTTTTTTGTGTTTTCCTCCCCCTCCTAGGCCAACTCAGACTAAATTTGACTAAAATATGACTGAATTTGACCAGGATCGCGTTTTCCGCTGAGAATCCATGTGGTTTTTTTTACATTTGTTGATTAATTTCCCGCCGATCTTAATTAAATAATCATAGCACTTTTTTTCGGTGGTAATCTGGTGGTGGCGGTTTTTGATCAAATCCAGACCCATGACTTTTGATTTAATTACACTGTGCATATCTATAGTTCTTCTACCTTCCCTGTGCAGGATGGATATTCCCCCAGTTTCGAACCGGAGCAGTATCAGGGATGACTGCCCAATAATTTGAGAAACAGCCCAGCTTTTGATTGTAAATTTTACACAAAAAATAAATGGGAGTAATTTTAACTTTTGCTGATATTCATTGACTGCAATGGAAACGAAAGTGGGGAGAGGAGCATAACCGGTGGCCGCTCCAATATTGCTCGTTTTACACTATCGCCAAAAGTTAAAATTACCCCCAATGTGGGCAAGCGTGACACTGGTGCAACCGTGCATGCATGATCACCCATTCTGCTTATGCACAGTCAGCCGTACAGTCTTTCTCTGAATTCTCTGCCCCATCTGGGCTCAAGGTGGTCACTCTGCTGCAGCTGTCTGAGTGATTTAAACACTATTGTTGTTCTCTGGTGGTGTTAAATACAACCAGAGGTTATTCTTGCAAATCATGATTAAAAATTGTAACTGAGCAATTTCCTGCTGTTCTGACTCTTAATTACAAAATAAATCGGTCACAGCAACTGTAGCAGTAAGCATTACTGCTGATAGAAAATGTGTAATGGCTATAATTCTGTCAGCAATAGATTTACAGCCCTCCTTTAAATATTTCCCCACTGTTGTTAATTCTGTCCAAATTCTAAGAGGAAAATCCAGGCCAAGGACACTTAGGCCTAGAAATTCAACGGCACCATGCCCATTTAACCGGCGTCTAAGCCTTCAATATGGTGGGCAGTAAACGTGCTCAATATAAGCTGGAAATCCCTGGCCGCCATATTGGTATGAGCAATAAAAAAGTGCCCATGCCCTGCTCCTGAAACAGGTTTTAGGTGCAAATAAGGGGCCTAATGCCTATTTGAGGCCTCCTGTGCCAAACTGGGTTGCCCTGAATGCAGCAAGTGCCAAGCTTACCAAAAAGGTAAGTTTGTATAACATAATTACCTGAATGTGGAGCTGGGAGGAACAGGACTGCTTCTCCCGGTTGCACTTTAAAACCGTGGGCTGCTGCCGACCACCTTATGCCTACCTACTGCCCCGCTCACCTCCCACCCCCCCATCGCCGTCTCAATCCCTCTCCCACCGCTGCCTTGATCCTGGTCTTGCTTGACCAATGTCCCCATCGTCCCGGTTGCCCTATTGACTCTCGCCCAGTGCGCAGGCTCCTCCTTCTGCCCTCCCTTTCCCCGTCTCCACCTCCACCCCGATCACATCCACCTCCCCTTTAATAATCCACCTCAGGGCCACTGCTGCCGAGCTACCTGGAGACACCCAGCGGGCATAGCACAACTCCGTTATCAGAACTCAAACTTGCATGTACTGCTTCTGAGCTAATATCCAGCGCTACTCTCGTAAAGGTGCAATCTCCTCGCCCCTTTTTGTACAATCAACTGGGAAGTTTTGCCTTTTTGAAAAGAGCTTGAACAATGTATATAAGTATCAGTTTATACTTTTTAGATAGATCAAATGGCTCCTTGCCAGTCACTGGAATGGCTCCTTGTGTTCCCACATTATAGCACTGTGTCACTTCTGTGCTTACTTTGATGTCTCAATACTAGAATGACTCAAGCTAAAGTATATTTGTGCCAATATTTTTTCGTTTCTTTAAACAAAAACTGATTAATTGCAACTAGCTGTGGTTTTGAAGACAAGTTCTGCCTCTTCTTAGTGGAAAGGATTAACCCATTTGTACTGATATCTTCCGTAAAAATGATTAGATCAGAAATTGAATTACAGTCATTTTCTTTTTTTTGAAGATGTTAATAATAACCCATGGTTTGAATGCAGTGGAATAAAAACAAAAATCAAACCAACCACCTTAATTCTGATTACTGATGTTTCTCTTGTGGCTGTTAAGCAAGAAGGAAAGCAACGATAAATAATATGACTGTTAAGGGCCTTGCTACTGATATGGCAACACAAAAATAGTAAATGGGAAGTCAGGGTGAGGTTGATTAACTTGCAGGATGTTTACAATAAATATAATTCGGAACAGAGTCATGGTGAACTCTACAGAGATCATCATCTCTGTGCTCCCAATGAGAATCCTTGCACATCAGACATTTGATCACCAGAACTCCAGGTGGATTCCCCACTCAGGCCTGAGTTGAAATTACAGTCGGGTCTCAATGATGTCATCGGGCAGCAACATGAATATGTGAAGAAGGGTGTCCTGTTGGCACCGGGTGCTGCCTGTTCAGGAGAACAGGTTAAAATTGCAGATGTTGCGATCATGGCGACTTTTGGACAGGTAAGAGCCAGGACGAACTTAAACAACCACCCGACAGATTTTTGCTGAGTGAGTAGGGTTAAAATCGCTCCCCCAACTCCTATATATTGATTAATTTTCTGACAATTCATTGAAATCTTCGACAAATCATGTGCCTGAATTTCCGATATACGCTTCCAATGGGTGAAGTTCCTCACCTGATGCACAAAGTGTGAAAATTGCCCCTTTCATGTAAGCTGACCAATAGAAAAAAAGTGAGAGCATTAACATTATATTTATCGTAAAATTGATCCCTGTTGTGTACGCATAAATAATTGACAAACTGAGCCTGGAGAAATGTAACTTAACTTAACTGTACTTTAATACAACCCAAAATGGAGTCCCAAACCGGCATGAACCAGCATGAGTACAGCAACTGTGAATAGCTCCCACAGGGTCCTAATGCCCATCCAGTGAGCTGTAACCAACAAATAGAGTATGAACACAACATATTTCCTCCCTTTTTAAAACCACAGTCCATGTACAGGAGAACAGGAGACCTTGAGATAGCCAGGTCATGTTCTGATACGCTGAGACTGCGGTGTTTGCTCTAGGTTTTGGTTGGGAAACAGAATGGTGCCTCTGTTCCCTCCTGCTGGTCTCTTTGGGCTAGGTTTCACTGGGGGTTTGAGAAAGTCCAGTAGCCAGTGAAGATTCCACCCAATCATGAGCTCAGCAGGTGTCTTCCCCGTTAGCGAGTGCTTTGTCGAATGGTATGTGCGGAGAATGGTTTGAACCGCTTCATCGAATGTTTGGCCTGCTCGAGGTTGGCTTTCAAACCCTCTTTGATAACGCGGTTAAAACGCTCAACACCTCTGTTGCTTTGAGAATTGTACCAAACAGTAAGACGATACTCGATAGCATGACAAGTGAGGAAATCTTCGAACTGGTCGGACACAAACTGTGGTCCATTGTCAGTGATTATGATGTCTGGGAGGCCCCACTTCATGAACATATGCTGCAAAATAGTGACGACTGTTGATGAGGTCACTGAATTTGTTGTAGCGATTTCTGGCCATTTGGAATGCAGGTCATGTACTAAAACAAGGAACCACTGGTGCTTTGGAGCTGCTTCAACTGGACCGAAGATATCCAACTGAAGTTGTTGTCATGGTCTTTGTGGCCATGGAATGGACTTCATTGGCGCTGGTCGGATGTTTGTGGCCTTTTCGCTCAGACTGCATGCTTCACAGTGTGAGACAAACTCCTCGATGCAAGTGTCAATCCCAAGCTATCATACTGAATTGTGACATATCTGCTTCATGCGGACAATGCCAGGGTGTCCATCGTGTGCCAATGAGAGAACTTGCTGTTGAAGCAACTTGGGAATTACTGCTCTATCACCACGAGCTAGGCAGCCATCGTTCCAAACGGAAAATTCATCGCAAAGTCTGTGGAAGGTTTTCAGCTCTTCTGGAATTTGCTTAGGCCACTCAGTCTGGAGGAAGTGGCACACATGCTGGAGCGTAGCATCACGCTGTGATTTGGTTTTGAGTTCGTCTGAGTGAGTGATGATTGACGTGACATATGTGTCGTTATCTGTGAACAAGTCAGCAAGTTGTCGAGCGGCTGAGCATGTCAGCTACGTGGTTGCGGCTGCCAGCGATGTACTGTACATCAAAGTTATACAGACGAAGGCGATCTGACCATCGGCTGATTCGTAGTGCTCTGTGCCCAGATCTAGTTGCTTTGAGTAGCGTAGTTAGTGCTTGGTGATCCGTACGGAGGGTAAATTTCCTGCCATAGAGGGAGATGTACCAGCGTTCACATGCGTAGATGCAAGCGAGTGCTTCGCGTTCCCCTGTCGAGTATTTACGTTCTGCAGATGAGAGCGTGCGAGAGGCAAAGGCGACTGGGTGATTCAGGCCGTCAATCCATTGCGAGAGCACGGCACCCAAGGCGGTGCCTGATGCATCCGTGATGACATACATAGTGGCATTCGGATCAAAGTGCGCGAGGATTGGTGGGGATGTGATTTTCTCCTTAAGCGTGGTGAATGCCTGAACCTGGGAATCTGTCCATTCCCAAGGGACGTCCTTGCACAGCAACTTGTGAAGTAGTTCGGCAACATGCGCGTAGTGCGGGACGAACTTCAGATAGAAGTTGCAAGTGCCGAGGAATGATGAAAGTTCTTTGACGTTGGTAGCCTCCTGCATTCGCTGGATCGGGTCACCTTCTGCTGTGACTGTGTAGCCCATAAAGTTTATTTCTCCAGCAGCGAATGTACACTTATTGGCATTAAGTGTAGCACGTCTAGTCATTACTGCGTGAAGTCGCTGGTCATGTTCTTCCATTGTCCGTCCATGGACGACGATATCGTCAAGCAGATTGAAGGCTCCCTCTATGCCTGCTAGCATAGTAGTGACAATCTTCTGAAATGCACTTGGTGTCGAAGGTAGTCCGTAGGGCATGCGTCGATACTGATGCAGACCATCATGCGTCGTGAATGTCATGAGCGGTTTACTGTCCCCCACGAGAGGTATTTGCAGGTAACTGTGGCGCATGTCGAGTTTTGTAAAAACTATTGAGCCGTGGATTTCTGAAGACAGTTTGTCGATGGTAGGAAGAGGGTACTTGTCGGGGACGATGGCCTTGTTGACCTCTTTCAGGTCAATGCATAGGCGGATCTCCCCATTTTTACACCAAGCAATGACTAAGTTCGAGATCCAGGGTAAAGAGTCGAATACTCAATGATTCCCCGAGATTCGAGTTGCGTTAATTCTGCGGACACTTGGCCGCGAACCGTGAATGGGAGACGGCGAAGTCGCTGCGTAACTGGTTTGACGGAAGGGTCAACGCGGGGACGATGGCAACATTTTGTTGTCAATTCAAACCCGGTGAAGATTGAGGGATACTGCTTGTCAAAGTCCACCATGTACACAGGTGTGCCAGTTGTATCATAAATTTTGAACCCAAGCTTGTCAAAAAGGTCAACACCCATGAGGCTTCGTCCTTTCGCGACATAAAAGGAAAAGTTCGCCAATGTTATGTCCTTGTAGTATATCGGGACAGATATGACCCAAGTATCTCAATTTTGGAGTCGGAGTACGCATGTCGAGTGGAAATTATGGGCTGCAGTTGAAAGTGTGTGAAGTGGGTTTTGTACACAGCCTCACTCAAAATGGAAACTTTGGCTCCAAGGTCAATGAGGAGGCAGATGGGCATGCCGTCAATGTTTACCTCACAATCCTTGAATTTGTCCGAACTGATGTGCAAAATGTCACGAACAGTGTAAACCATACTGGGTTTATCGCTATCGGGGTTGTCCACATGTCGAATATGCTGCGATAAGCGACAGACACTAGCAAAATGGTTCATTTTACCACATGCAGAGCATTTCTTCCCAATTGCAGGGCAGTTAGGACTCTTTGCTGAGTGTGATTTGTTTCCACAGTTAAAGCAGTGGAAGTTAAGCCTGCGATCCATAGTGTGTGGCTTATTACTAGCACTGGGTCTCTGCTGTGATTTCCACCTGCACAGGGGGAGCAGGGGATCTGATTGTTTTTGAAGCGGAACGCGCTGATTCGATTTGGATGGCCAAATTAGTTGCTTTGTCTAATGTCAATTTATCTTCCTCCATTAGCAAGCGTTCCCAAATGTGGGGGATCATTGTTTTCTCAAGAATTTGATCCCTGATCATTTCCTCTGTGAGTGCTCCAAAGTTACATGTAGTGGCCAGTTCAGTTAATGAAATGATACACTGTTTGATTGGTTCACCGTTCCCTTGCCCCCTTTTACGAAATTGGTATCTCTTCATCATGATACTTTTCTTTGGCCCAAAATAGTTCTCTAGGGCGCTTACCCTTTTGTCGCAGGATTCCATGTCTTTGATTTGGCCAAAGATGCGTTGGCCTTCGGTGCCGAGGCAGTGGATAAGTATTGCACGGCGGCGAGCTGGTGTTACGTTGTTGCCGTCTAATCCACTCACTGTGATGTAGGTAGAAAAACTTTTTGTCCATCTCTGCCATGGAATTGGAGGGTCCCCGGCGTGGAGAGGAAAGACGCGGGGTGGGGGGGGGGGGCGGGGGCGGGGGCGGTAGGAAGATTAATTTGAATTATCCTCATTGCCAAATTATGTTGTGTATGAGTAAATAACTGAAAAACCGAGCCAGGAGAAATGCAACTTATCTTCACTGTGATTTTCTACAACCCATAATGGTGTCCCAAACCGGCATGAACCACCATGAAAATCCCGCAGGGTTCTAAAGCCCATCCAGTGAGCTGTAACAAATAAATAGAGTACGAACACAACAACCTCGACTTAATCCATTTCCCCCACCACCCAACCGCCCCCCACTCCCCATTGCTATCGGAAAGACAAAGGATTCTCATTGGGAGCGCTATGTAAGCAGGAAGCACAATGCACAGAGTAGTGTTCACTAGTGACAACATAAGAGTTTAGAAATGAATGCTTCATCTCCACATTACTGATAAAAATGGTGGCAGGCCAACTCCCCCTAAATATCAGAGCTCCATGGACAGTAAATTCTACCAGGTACTGCACATCTTGATAACAATGACTTACCTTACTGAATCAAGAACCCAGAGTCTGTGAAAAATCAATTATAAACATTCAGTTGCATTTAGCCTTGACTCCTGCTGGTATTCCAACTCACGGAAAGATTGCGAATAGTTGTGGATATTAAAGGTGTCACTGTCACACAAAAGTAACTTTCCATATTTACTTACTGTAATTGGATACTCTAAAGAGAATTTTTTTTCCCCCATTTAAAACCAAGTCATTGTAAAAGTAAGTGATACAAATGGGAGAGATTATCGTATGAGAGGGATCATATTTTGACTTCCTAGTTTTCCATCTGGTTTATATAAGCCCAGAATAAAACTGAACTGTCAAAAATAGTGACCCGATGTCACAATGCCCAGAGCACAATGATGGAATTATCTAAATGAAGAGGCAATAAGAATAAATAAATAAAAAATATATATGTTATAGCCTGAAAATTGTGAGTGACGGCAGCATATGAGCATTTGTATATTTGTATCCAAATCCTCTGCACTATCTTAATGGAGCAGTTGACCTGTTTGTTTTAAACAGATTATTGCCTCCATTAAAATAGAGAGGAATTTGATGCAGCTATATGAAGTGTTCAATCAATAACATTGCGACAGTAATTTCCAGATTTATGCCTCTTATATTTAATTGGATAGATGTAGATAGTTAACATTGTGAACCAAAGACTAAATTCTATTACATTTGCCCGGTGGGTTCTACTATTGGCACAAGTCCATTAGCTTAGGTTGGAGGAGATTGACTCCTGCTCATTAACATAGAAACATAGAAACATAGAAAATAGGTGCAGGAATAGGCCATTCGGCCCTTCGAGCCTGCACCACCATTCAATAAGATCATGGCTGATCATTCACCTCAGTACCCCTTTCCTGCTTTCTCTCCATACCCCTTGATCCCTTTAGCCGTAAGGGCCATATCTCATTCCCTCTTGAATATATCCAACAAACTGGCATCAACAACTTTCTGCGGTAGGGAATTCCACAGGTTAACAACTCTCTGAGTGAAGCAGTTTCTTCGAATCTCAGTCCTAAATGGCTTACCCCTTATCCTTACACTGTGTCCCCTGGTTCTAGTAGATGGATCAGTTTTATTACTTATTATTGCATTACTAAGCTAATCTATCTTCAATGATAGAATCATAGAATCGTTACAGCACAGTAGGAGGGCATTCGGCCCATCGAGCCCATGCCAGTTCTGTCCAAGAGCAAAGAATTTAAATTCCCCTGGTAGGATTTGGTGATAAAAACAGAGAGACAGACTATTATCTGAATGGTGACAGATTAGGAAAAGGGGAGGTGCAACGAGACCTGGGTGTCATGGTACATCAGTCATTGAAGGTTGGCATGCAGGTACAGCAGGCGGTTAAGAAAGCAAATGGCATGTTGGCCTTCATAGCGAGGGAATTTGAGTACAGGGGCAGGGAGGTGTTGCTACAGTTGTACAGGGCCTTGGTGAGGCCACACCTGGAGTATTGTGTACAGTTTTGGTCTCCTAACTTGAGGAAGGACATTCTTGCTATTGAGGGAGTGCAGCGAAGATTCACCAGACTGATTCCCGGGATGGTGGGACTGACCTATCAAGAAAGACTGGATCAACTGGGCTTGTATTCACTGGAGTTCAGAAGAATGAGAGGGGACCTCATAGAAACGTTTAAAATTCTGACGGGTTTAGACAGGTTAGATGCAGGAAGAATGTTCCCAATGTTACGGAAGTCTAGAACCAGGGGTCACTGTCTAAGGATAAGGGGTAAGCCTTTTAAGACCGAGATGAGGAGAAACTTCTTCACCCAGAGAATGGTGAACCTGTGGAATTCTCTACCACAGAAAGTAGTTGAGGCCAATTCACTAAATATATTCAAAAGGGAGTTAGATGAAGTCCTTGCTACTAGGGGGGTCAAGGGGTATGGCGAGAAAGCAGGAAGGGGGTACTGAAGTTGCATGTTCAGTCATGAACTCATTGAATGGCGGTGCAGGCTAGAAGGGCTGAATGGCCTACTCCTGCACCTATTTTCTATGTTTCTATGTTTCTATGTTTCTAATACAAAACTTTGGTTAGACCACAGTTAAAAGTACAGTGTGCAGTTTTGGATGTCCCATTATAGAAAGGACATTAAGCATTGGAGAATGTATAGCATACATTCACCAGGATGATGTTTAGGATGGAAAGCAAAATTAAGAAGAGAGACTTGAAATATTGAGCTTATTTCTACTGGAGCAGAAAAGGCTTATCGAAGGTTTAATAGAGGTTTTTAATAGTGTGAATAGGGAAAAACTATTTCCTTTTGTTAGCGAGTCAGTGATGAGGGGTTTCATCAATTAAAACATTTATCACTAAGAGAGTGAGGAGAGAAGCTAGGCAAATATTTTTTTACTCAGATAATTGATGGAGCATGGAATGGTTGAGGCAGAAACTGTTGCATCTTTTAAAGGAAAATTTTATAAATATTTGAAGCAGAGAAAGATACAAAGGTATGGGAGAGAGCGAGGCAGTGGGATTAGTTTTCAATTTGTCTAGTAAAGAGCTAGCATGGGCACAGAGGGTAGAATTGTCTCCTTCTAATGGTTCCATTACCATTTGAACAATTCTATTAAGGGAAGTACATTCGAAAATTGGCTCTGGCAGGCCTCAGGCAACAGTCTGATTTCATTTATGTCTTATGATTGCAGTCCAAGGAAACCCACAACAGAAGGGAGGGGCAGTAAACTGGAAGGGTTGTGCCAGACCTCTTGGCGTTGATATGCCTTGAACAACCCACCCTTCACATGGTGCACCACTCTATGGTCCCCAATGCAGAGGGCCATGCTGCCAAGGCTGAGATCTCACGGCAGCTCTGCAATCTGCCCCATGCAATTTACCATCCCTGGCCTCCCCAGGTTTGTCAAAACATTACAGATACAGTACAGATTCTGAAGGTTCTTCAGACTAAAAGAATTCTGTGAGCATATTGAGTATGCCGAGTTTTGGATCACCTCTAGTTTACGGAGGGTAGAATGTGGGAGGCCACCCAGGAGTGCATTGGAATAGTCAAGTCTAGAGGTAACAAAGGCATGGATGAGGGTTTCAGCAGTGGATGAGCTATGGCAATGGCGGAGACGGACGATATTACGGTGGTGGAAATAGGTGTTCTTAGTTATGCTGTGGATATGTGGTCGAAAGCCTCAGACAGAAGTTAGGGAGAGGAATCGAGTCAATTGCTAGGGAACGGAGTTTGTGGCGGGGACCGAAAACAATGGCTTCGGTCTTCCCTATATTCAATTGCAGAAAATTTCTGCTCATCCAGAACTGGATGTTGGACAAGCAGTCTGAAAATATAAAAACGGATCGAGAGAAGTGGTGGTGAGGTAGAGCTGGGTGTCATCAGCGTACATGTGGAAACTGACGCTGTGTTTTCAGATGATGTCGCCAAGGGGCACCAAGTAGATGAGAAATGAAATACAAAATAATTAAAAAATAAACTCATACTTATATAATAACAGGGCAGAAATGGAGAGGCTCCGCTGCTGGAGTTGGCATTGCATCTATAAATAGGCCAAACCAGGAGGATACGACAGGGATGGCTGCTCCTAATCTGTGCAAGCACAATTCTTACACTGCTCTCCTCAAACCTGAGTCCTGACATCAGAAAATCTATTTCGAAATACTTAGTATGAGAGATTAGTGAACAATACTGAGGCACTAGTTAAGCAAAGGAGGAGCTAGCACTACACTATCGGACTTTATAAAAACACAGCGAGGTTTTATTATGTAGCTGTCAGTTCAAATTCCCAGCAATAGGAACCTCAAGCCTTTCAGCAGCACTGCTATCTCTGCAGTCTCTCGGTACCCCGAACTGACTAGACAATGCTTGACATAGTTTAGGATAAAACACTTTTGAGTCACAATCACATGAGCATCACATAAATAATCATACTCACATGGAATAATGTTATGTTTCATGAATCAATTGCACTCATGGATTAATCATATTCATATGATTCATCTAAAAAATGCCAGGAAAATGCTCAATCCACAATTACTGAGGAAGCCCTTAATTATTTGTGAATGGAGAAGGAAGCAAACGAGCTAGTTGGTACCAGTGTAGCTGTTAATGTTTATTTTAACTCCAGTAACACACAGCTCGTTACTGTACATTTAACATGCCTCCTTCATAATGTTTTATCTGCCGTAATAGAGTAATTCATTTTTTTTCTCACTTTCATTGGTCAAGACTATTCTCATTCAATTTAGCCATTTAACTAAAGACAATTGGAGCATTTCTACAGATGGCCCATGTGATATATTCAAAGTGGTTATGGAACGCTGTGACCTATAAGGACATTTTCCAGTGGTATGTTCTGGTTACACATGTGCATGTCTGATGCTGGGGGAAAAGAGTGTAGACTTTTGTACCTACTGTGCAGCACCTGTTTTTATTTTACAGCCGAGCTGCGGTGGTATCACTGGAGACACGAGCAGGCCTCGTTAAAGGTTTAAAAATAACGTTAATGAGACTTCCTTATCCTACAGTGAGCTTTTCTGCCGAAATCATCACTTAGTCATCACTAACGGGCCAAGTTAATAGGCATATTTTCAAACTCACTTAATTTGCCTTTCGGAGTAAGTTTTTACTGGTGTCTGACTATGCACTGGTACAATTTCTGACTTTAATGCCTTTTATTTCCTACATTGCAACACTGACTACACCTCTGAAGTATTTCATTGACTGTAAAGTGCTGAGGTTGTGAAAAGCACTATTTAAATACAATTCTTTCTTTTCTCTAGTTTGGTGCATTGCTTTCTTTCTACATGTTTTGTTTAATTTTTGTATTGTTTTCTTTTATTCTCTCACTTCCTGCCCTTGGCCTCAGAAAGCTAGAGGATGTATTCCACAGGAATGCACAAAGGCAGGTCTGGCTGCGTCTGAGCTGGTGTATGTGCAAAAAGATACAACGTGATTTGACATTTAAATCTGGGAAATTCTCTTTTTATCTCGACAAGATTTAAGTTTACTTTTAACTTAATGGGGCTTTTTTCCTAAAGAAACTTCAGGCACAAACCATGGCTTTATAAATAAAACAATCATTTATTATTAATACACTAGAACATTGACATTAGAATTTAAACAACATCTTGGTTTTATGCCCGAATTAGAATTGCCTTAGCAACGATACAACACCTTCTGAATTCCCAAAATGCATAATCTTTTGGAAAAATGTCTACCTTGGACTAACCCCATGATGAAGGTTATATACTCCTGCTTAGCTCAAGCTTGTTGGGAAGGTTCCAAGCATTTTGATGGATGCTGTTGACACATAGCGTGGCTTTTTCGTGTAGCCAGGTTATCTGCTTCACAGGCAATCTGTAAGCTTGCATAAGCATGGAGCTGTGAGGTAGTGAGCAGTCAGGAAGATACCAGGTGAGATGGCGTCGCCAGGAAGGGAAAGACGAGGCCGGAGCAGTTGCAGTGGAGCTGTGTCTCTTTCCACTCTGAATTCTGCCTCGCTTTAAAAGACCTTTTTGACATCGAGCCACACCTCTGGGGCGGCGGCTTGTCAACAATAAGTTCGGACAAATACACGAGTGATTTGACATGTCACTTATTTTTTTCTCAAGTGTCAACCTAACGAATGCAGATATTCAAATTGATCTCCAGCCAACCTGGACCCATTCTTGTTGCTATAGTGATCTATCCTCTGCTGTGTGGTCTTCGACAATGTGTCCTCCTTCAGACATGCTGGAGTCAATTTAGTACCAGGCTTTCCTTTAACTGATGAACTTTCACTACTGTGGTCTGCTCTGATCTACTGTTACCCAAAGACGCACTGTATCTCCATAGACACAGCTCTCCCTGAACTTTTCCATAAGAACACAAGAACATTAGAAATAGGAGCTGGAGTAGGCCATTTGCCCCCTCGAGCCTTCTCCGCCATTCAATAAGATCATGGCTAATCTGATCTTGACCTCAACTCCACTTCCTTGTAGGCTCCCCAAAACCCTTGGCTCCCTTATCATTCAAAAATCTGTCTATCTCCACCTTAAATATATTCAATAACCCAGCCTCCACAGTTCTGTGAGGTAGAGAATTCTAAAGATGCACGGCCCTCTGAGAGAAGAAATTCCTCCTCATTTCCTTTTTAAATGGGCGACCCCTTATTCTGAAACTATGCACCCTAGTTCTAGATTCCCCCACGAGGAGAAACATCCTCTCTGCACCTACCCTGTCAAGCCCCCTCAGAATCTTAGACATTTCAATAAGATCACCTCCCCTTCTTCTAAACTCCAATGAGTATAGGCCCAACCTGCTCAACCTTTCTTCATAAGTCAACCCCCTCATCTCAGGAATCAACCATGAACCTTTTCTGAACTGCCTCCAATGCAAGTATATCCCTCCTTAAATAAGGAGACCAAAACTATCCGCAGGTGTGGCCTCACCAATGCCCTGTACAGTTGTAGCAGGACTTCCAGACTTTTATACTCTATCCCCCTTGCAATAAAGGCCAACATTCCATTTGCTTTCCTAATTACTTGCTGTACCTGCATGCTATCTTTTTATGTTTCATGTACAAAGTCACCCAGATTCCTCTGTACCTCAGCATTTTGCAATATCTCCCAATTTAAATAATAATTTGCTTTTTTATTTTTCCTAACAAAGTGGATAACCTCACATTTTCCCACATTGTACTCCATCTGCCAATGGTTTGCCCACTCACTTAGCCTATCTATATCCATTGGCAGATTCTTTGAGTCCTCCTCACAACTTATTCCCCAACTATCTTTGTATCATCAGCAAATTTGGTTACATTACACTCGGTCCCTTCATCCAAGTCATTAATATAGATTGTAAATAGTTGAGGCCCCAGCGCTGATCCCTGTGGCACCCCACCAGTTACAGTTTGCTAACCTGAAAATGACTCATTGTTAGTTAGCCAATCCTCTATCCATGCTAACATATTACTCCAACCCTATGAGCTCTTATCATGTGTAGTAACCTTTTATGTGGCACCTTATCGAATGCCTTCTGGAAATCCAAATACACAGCATCTACTGGTTCCCCATTATCCACCCTGCTTGTTACATCCTCAAAGAACTCCAGCAAATTTGTCAAACATGATTTCCCATTCATAAAACCATGCTGACCCTGCTTGGCTGTATTATGATTTTCTAAATGTCCCGCTACTGCTTCCTTAATAATAGACTCCAACATTTTCCCAATGACAGTTGTTAGGCTAACTGGTCTATAGTTTCCTGCTTTCTGTCTCCCACCTTTCTTAAATAGGGGCGTTACATTTGCAGTTTTCAATCTACTGGGACCTCTCCAGAATCCAGGGAATTTTGGTAGATTACAACCAATGCATCCAATATCTCTGCAGCCACTTCTTTTAAGACTCTAGGATGCAGGCCATCAGGTCCAGGTGACTTGTCCACCTTTAGTCCCATTAGTTTGCCTAGTACTTTTTCTCTAGTGATAGTGATTATTTTAAGCTCCCCCTTCCCAATAATCGCATCACCTGCAGTCCGACCTGCAAACTTCATCCAAGTCTGGAATGGCTCTGCTCATCGTGATACAAATCACATTGATCTTTGTACTTGTAATGTATTTGCTTCATGAGTTCTTTGCTTAAGAATTCATAGCAACACATTGCTATTAAGAACTAGTTGGTGTATTAACAAGGTTTAAAAATCACACTACACATTACCAGTTCATCCACCAGCATTGTGGCTCTCCTGAACCCAACTGGCTGGGGTTTTATTGAGCCTTGTGAACATCATGTGACTGGCTAAGCCACTCACAACTCAACAGCTCTACAATTATTTTGAGCATGCTCACAGATGCATATATTATAGTACTGAATTGGATTTTGAGTTGCCTCGGGTAACATGGATGCCTGAAATGTCCTCAGTGTATATCTCAGCTTATTGATTCTTGCTTGCCAGGATAATGACTTCAATAATTTACAGGGAGTGCTAGCTACAAGCGCTGCACATTTTGATGGAGTGGCTGGCTTCCCAAGAGTGCAGAGCCTTGGTGATGCAACTGATGTTGTCACGTGGGTTCCTTTCACCAATGCTGTGGCTTCACCTAACAGTCAAGCATCTGCAACACACCATGCAGGTGGATAGCAAGTATATTGGAAGCTGCCATGATGCATTTAACTTCTACCATTTTACACTGCCATTTCTTGGAAATAACTGGTTTGGATTGATGGATCCAGAGAGACCAAGAATACGCATTTGAACTCTGGCACCAGCCCAAAATCCAAAACCACAGCTGAAAGAAACTATAATGAAGTACATGCCTTCACAAGGAGTCAGATAGAGCATACCGTAGGTTGACTGAAGCAAAGAGCCCACAAAGGTACCAACAATATTAATGATGTGCTGCATGCTGTAGAATTATGCTCTCGGACATGGAGCTGTCTGAAGAGAATAAAAACAATGAGGTAGAGGCTGATGAGTAGGCAGCTGCATTAGTGCTGCAGAAAGAAAGATAAATCCAGTAATACCGAATAGATAACAGTTTTAATTAAAAGCACAACCATCGCAGAGTACATTTTCCAATGAACAATCCCAACAAACTATATGCCCCATTATCCTTTGCTTGACCCTAGCTGTCATACATACCAATTAATTCAGCTCTTGCTGCTTAATTCTGCCTCAGCACAAATGAACTCACTGGACAAAGTGGAAATTCGATTCAAATAATGTATTACCCTGACAATGCTTGGTATGCTTTAAATTAAGATTTTTTTTTTCTCATCATGTTTCCCTTTTGTGATGACTGCCGAATCTAAGGCTTCTTGTAGGTGCTACTCCGGTAAACGAAGAAAGTAAGGTGATTGGCTGATGGATGTCAATGAGTGGCTCCTGGGTAGAAGGTGGGTCTTTATCTCCTTACCGTATCTGTGTGGTCATTGAAGTCCCACAATCAGCCAATTTTCCAATGTGGTGAATCTCCTCTCAGGTTAACGGTCTAGTTTTCCAAAAGTAACATCCTAGCACAGAGCCTTGTCCACTGGAAATGCTTAATGGAAAATTGTGGGTGGATAATCATGGGACAGGTTCTGCACCAGGATCGGGTAATTGGAAAATTGTCCCTAAAATTGGTATCCTTCAGAATCTATTCTGGTGCTGGTGCTTGCAGCAGGCCAATGAAGAGCTGTTGTATGCAATGAGATGGTCGGCTTAGCACCCCCCAGGCTTGCTGTTGGCAATTCCTCAGCGACATCAATAGGAACAATTATTACTATGATGCCAGCAACGTGCCTCTTGTCATAAACATGACTTGCCAATAAATGTGTGCCGATGCTGTGGTACATCCCAAAATTGTATTTGACCATGCCTGAAATGCAGAGGAAGAGAAACCAGCAAAGATTGAGCCCACAACTCCAGCAGGATCCTCCCCAATCGGCTCCACTGATTCAGGGCCGACTACTTACAGAGTCATTACCTCACGGTGGTTTAGAGGACTCAGATCCTCTCGCCTCCCCCAAGCTGCTTGTCTGTGCTTTCTGCTATGGATTTACTTTCTCACGCATAAACAGATTAGTGAAGGGCTACAGATTTGAAGAGCCCTGACCCTGGCTCCCAAAGCATGTATCAGTTGATGAGCAAGTGGCTGTTGATGGAACCATAATTATGCTTAAGTTTTATGATAAGTGAGTCACATCAGTGGAAGGTTATTTTAGAAGTTGGAAGGTGTGCTGTGGCACAAATATGCACTGCCAAAAGACTCCCAAATGATCATCTTGCATCCAGTCAAGATACAACTGGCCGAGGTGAAAGTTCATGTTGTAGCAATACCATAGAATTGCAACTGAAGCAACTACATTCACCTTGGCAAAGCTCAAAATGTTAAACTTCCTCATATGCTGAGATAATTTCAGGCAGGATCATCTCATAGATAATAAAAACAGGTCAGGCACCTTCAGTGGAGAGAGAAACAGAGTTAACGTTTCAGGTCAATGACTTATCGTCATCCTGTAGATGTTACCCGAATCAGCTTAAAATCTAATTGAGTAAGAAGATCAATGTGACTTGCATCACAATGGGCAGAGACATTCCAGTTCTGGATGAAATTTGAGAGTCGGACTGAAGTGATGGTAAAGTTCAGGGCTGCCCTTCCTCGTGAAGCCTAGACAATGAAGACAGATTTCCTCAGGCATTCCCTAGTAACTCTGGTCATGTCCAAGGAGGTAATTGTCATAGGCAGTCCCTCAAAATCGAGGAAGACTTACTTCCACACTAAAAGTGAGTTCTTGGGTGACTGTACAGTCCAATGTGGGAATTACAGTCTCTGTCACAGGTGGGACACAGTCGTTGAAGGAAAGGGTGGGTGGGGAGTCTGGTTTGCCGCATGCTCCTTCCGCTTGCTTTCTGCATGCTCTCGGCGACGAGACTCGAGGTGCTCAGCGCCCTCTCGGATGTTCTTCCTCCACTTAGGGCTGGCCAGGGACTCCCAGGTGTCAGTGGGGATGTTGCATTTTATCAAGGAGGCTTTGAGGGTGTCCTTGAAATGTTTCCTCTGCCCACCTGAGGCTCGCTTACCGTGTAGGAGTTCTGAGTAGATCGCTTGCTTTGGGAGTCTTGTGTCGGGCATGCGAACAACGTGGCCCACCCAACGGAGCTGGTTGAGTGTGGTCAGTGCCTGGGTGACAGCAGACCCGCCTCTGTACATTCCTGTGGAAATGCCTGTAAAAATCAACCCTTATATTCTATACAATCAGAATGGCCATTTCCTGATGTGCCTTTTCAAAACAGGACTAACTGTGAAAAATTCAGACAGCCAATGATGATAGCAAATCATTTCGGCCTGGGGCATAACCAAGAGGGCCATTTTCCCAACTGGTGACAATGGGAGAGATGACAATGCAGGCCCTGCACCCATTTCCTATGGGCTGCAATTTTTTGTCTGCTACATTTTGTACATTCAGGAGCTTCCACTCATTTTGTGCCTTTACCATTTGAAAACCACAGGCTTGCTGCAAGAATATTTAATTCAGGCTTAACACAATTATATGCTGTGTTTGATCTTTTTTTAATGGGCCCAATTGCAATGGGACCAAGGAGAGCTCCATGGGTGCAGGTGTTCTTAAAATGCCACAGACTTTTTGAATCAGTGTTCCCTCTATTTTTTTTGGTGCGTGGTTCCTTTAACTGGCTGCGCGGTCCAAACAAATTTTCACACATGCGCAATTTCTTACATTGAAAATCCGGTGAGCGGCCTGTGCGGGACCTCCAGACCACTGTGTGGCAGCATCGCTGTGCAGCTTGGCAGGAACGTTGCTTTGAAAGTGTTTTGTATTTCTGCAATGTCGACAGAACCTGCCTTTATTTGAAGATTTTTTGCATGTTTCTCTAATTTTTATTAAAGAAAGACTTTCATTTATATAGCACCTTTCACGACCACTTGATGTCCCAAAGCGCATTACACTCTTTGAAGTGTAGTCACTGTTGAAATGTAGGAAATGCGGCAGCCAATTTGCACACAGTAAGTTCCCACAAACAGCACTTAAACAACAGATAGTGATGTTGATTGAGGGATGAATATTAGCCAGGACACCGGAGATAACTCCTCTGCTCTTCTTCGAAATAGTGCCATGGGATCTTTTACGTCAACCTGAGAGAACAGACGGGGCCTCGGTTTAATGTCTCATCTGAAAGATGGCACCTCTGACAGTGCAGCACTCCCTCAGCACTGCACTGGCATGTCAGCCTAGATTTTTGTGCTCAAGTTCCGAGAGTGGCAACTGAACCCACAAATATGTACTTTTGGAATATCTTTTGGAGGTCAATTTTTATTAGCTTCTTATGGTAAGTTTCAACAGAGAATTGAACCTGCTTCTGGCTGGAGTGAAGATCACCTCATACAAGAGGTACCGGTAGTTTTTCTGTAATATAAATGAGGGTCTATGTGATCTCCTGGACTAAGTTCGATCTCGTAAAGCGGGTGGAGAGGAATTTTTTTCCTCTAATCGGCCTGGGTTTTTAACCTGTTTTTTCACCTCTCCCAGGAGATTACAGGTCTGAGGCAGGTAGGGATTGTCTGTATTGTGATGCATCACAACTTTATGGGACAGGCTAGATGAATCAGTGGGTCTTTTCCTGACTGTCATTTTTGTACGTTCGTATGTTTGTTTTTAAGCAGTTCAAATACAAAGCATTTCACGGTTGAGGTGGTATTTCATGAATAACAGAAGGAATACCGGGGCGATCAGCGGCCACCAGTTTACTTTTGACTCATTGTAAGCCAAACAAAACAAGTGCCTGGGCTTGCTCTGGGTTTACAGGGATCCAATTGCAGAGCTTTGCCATCTACAGCAAGGACAACCTGCAGCACAGAGTAGTTGAGCGAAGTCAACACTATTGTTGATTAGCACTGCAATATCACCCCAAAGTGCTGGCCATATATTATCAAGCAGGTGATTGAGATGTCGGTCAATGTGCCCACCTCCTTTCCCGGTGATGACGTGGTTCCTCGTGTCAGTGCACTGCGACAATTCTCAAAGTGCAGGGGTTTCGACTTCCCGCACCAGCAGCCAGAGCCGCTGGGAGCTTGTTTAAATGGTTATGGATGAGCTGGAGTTAGTCTGCTCCCATTGGGCTAAAATTGGTTCCAATGCCCATATACTCTGTAATAACTCAATACTCCTTCCAAACAGGGAATTATGAACAGGATTACCTGGGGGTCCTTGTTCATGAAACACAAAGCGTTAGTATGCAGGTACAGCAAGTGATCAGGAAGGCAAGTGTTGGCCTTTATTGCAAGGGGGATGGAGTATAAAAGCAGAGAAGTCCTGCTACAACTGTACAGGGTATTGGTGAGACCACACTTGGAGTACTGTGTACAGTAAGCCTCCTTATTTAAGGAAGGATATACTTGCATTGGAGGCAGTCCAGAGAAGGTTCACTAGGTTGATTCCTGAGATGAAGGGTTTGACTTATGAAGAAAGGTTGAGTAGGTTGGGCCTATACTCATTGGAGTTTAGAAAAATGAGAGGTGATCTTATTGAAACATATAAGATAATGAGGAGGCTCGATAAGGCTGATGCAGAGAGGATGTTTCCACTCTTGGGGAATCTAGAACTAGGGGGCATAGTTTCAGAATAAGGGGCCACCCATTTAAAACTGAGATGAGGAGGAATTTCTTCTCTCAGAGGGTTGTAAATCTGTGGAATTCCCTACTACAGAGAGCTGTGGAGGCTGGGTCATTGAATATATTTAAGGCGGAGCTAGACAGATTTTTGAGAGATAAGGGAGTAAAGGGTTATGGGAAGTGGCACTGAGCCCATGATCAGATCACCCATGATCTTATTGAATGGTGGAGCAGGCTCGAGGGGCCAAATGGCCTACTCCTGCTCCTATTTCTTATGTTCTTACACAATACTTTTTATCTTGATAATTTTCTTTCATCGTCCTTGGATACGTTTCTACTCCCTTATAAAGGAGACATACATCAAAGTTTCTTTCATGATATCTGCAAAGTCCAGTAAGTGAAGGCATGGGATTGTAACAGTTAAGTCTCTGGTTGATCTCGGACAGAAATATAATTTTTGACCTTTTTTGGTATCATTCACGAGAACATAGTGCTGGGCAATTTTGTTTACATTTCAAAATTTTGAACCATCTTTATGTTTACAATTTTGTGGCCTGATGTCACATCTCAAGAATTTCTGCGATAATTTTCCCAACGTGTTACAGATTACAAAACGATTCGATAAGACCAAACCTTCCAGGTAGCAAACCTCTTAGCAAGAGAGGTGTCAATCATTCATCAAATACTGGTCTGCAACACACCCGTACCATGCAGCACACGGCAGCAGTGGAACAGGTTTGATATGCCATGGTTCTGCAATGCAGTAATGTAAAATTAGAACAAATATATAATAAAATTGTACAGCACAGAAACAGGCCATTTGGCCCAACAGGTTTGTGCTGGTGTTTATGCTTCACACGAGCCTCCTCCCACCTTATTTCAACTCCCCCTATCAACATATCCTTCTATTCTTTTCTCCCTCATGTACTAATAGAGTTTTCCCTTAAATGCATGTATCCTATTCACCTCAACCCATTCCATGTGGTAGCTTGTTCCACATTCTCACCACTCTCTGAGATACAATAGTGTAGTGGAAATGGTACTGGACTAGTAACCCAGAGGACGTAAATTCATAATCCCACCATAGCAAATTGCCAAACTGAATTCAATCAACTTGGTAATCTGAGGGAATGTAGATCCATGCCAACAAAAACATTCACCATTACAGCTGTTGGATTGTCATGAACAATTAAACTAGCTCACGAACGTTCCCCTGGGAAGGGAACTTTAGAACATTCTCCTAAAATCTATCCCCACTCTATTAGTTACAATTTCAAATTGATGATCCCCCGTCACTGACTCACCAACTGGGGGAAATAGTCTTTCTCTATTCACTATATCAACATTTTTTTAAAGTCTATTCCGTTCTCATCTCCTTTCAAAACACTTAGCACAAGCTGAGCAAAACTACAAGAATTCGCATTTATACAGCACTTTAACGTTGGAAAACGTCCTCAGGTACTTCACTGGTATGTAATCAGTATAGCGAATAAACATAGAAACATAGAAAATAGGTGCAGGAGTAGGCCATTCGACCCTTCGAGCCTGCACCACCATTCAATATGATCATGGCTGATCATACAACTTCAGTACCCCATTCCTGCTTTCTCTCCATACCCCTTGATCCCTTTAGCTGTAAGGGCCACATCTAACTCCCTTTTGAATATATCTAACGAACTGTCCTCAACAAATTTCTGTGGTGAGAATTCCACAGGTTCACAATTCTCTGAGTGAAGAATTTTCTCCTCATCTCGGTCCTAAATGGCTTACCCCTTATCCTCAGACTGTGACCCCTGGTTCTGGACTTCCCCAACATCGGGAACATTCTTCCTGCATCTAACCTGTCCAATCCCGTCAGAATTTTACATGTTTCTATGAGATCCCCTCTCATTCTTCTAAATTCCAGTGAATATAAGCCCAGTCTTTCTTCATATGTCAGTCCTGCCGTCCCAGGAATCAGTCTGGTGAACATTCGCTGCACTCCCTCAATAGCAAGAATGTCCTTCCTCAGATTAGGAGACCAAAACTGCACACAATACTGAAGGTGTGGTCTCACCAAGGCACTGTACAACTGTAGTAAGACCTCCCTGCTCCTATACTCAAATCCCCTCGCTATGAAGGCCAGCATGCCATTTGCTTTCTTTACTGCCTGCTGTACCTGCATGTCAACCTTCAATGACTGATGTACCATGACACCCAGGTCGCGTTGCACCTCCCCTTTTACTAATCTGTCACTATTCAGATAATAATCTGCTTTCCTGTTTTTGCCACCAAAGTGGATAACCTCACACTTATCCACATTATACTGCATCTGCCATGCATTTGCCCATTCACCTAACCTGTCCAAATCCCCCTGCAGCCTCCTAGCATCCTCCTCGCAGCTCACACTGCCACCCAGCTTAGCGTCATCTGCAAACTTGGAGATATTACATTCAATTCCTTCGTCTAAATCATTAATGTATATTGTAAATAGCTGGGGTCCCAGCAGCGAACCCTGTGGCACCCCACTAGTCACTGCCTGCCATTCTGAAAAGGACCCATTTATTCCCACTCTTTTGGCCCAAGTTTCCGCCCTCTGTAAGAATGGCGCACCTCCATAAGATGTGCCGACTTTCTGGAATAAAAAGGGCGCTGAAAACTTACCTTGTGATTCTGCGAGCTCCTCAGGACGTCTTTGTGCTCGACATGGCACAGCACAAGGGGTCGGGGGGCGGAGCCAGATCCCTGCGTTGAAAACAGTGCCGTGACCTCTGCACATGCACGCTAGAGTGTGCGCGCATGTACAGTAGCTCCTCACCCCCGAGGCTGTGTGGGAGGGGCTCGAAGCACGCCATCCCTAGCCCTGGCCGAATGGGCTCCCCGGGCGAAGATCGGACTCGGGCCTCCCTCCCTCCCGTTCAGCTCCCGCATCACCCCCCCTTTCCCTCCCGTTCAGCCGTTCATCTCCTCCCCCCTCCTCTCTCCCCTCCCTCCCTCCACGTCATTGGCGGAGCACACCCGTCCGGCATCTCGCTTGGGGCGGGCCCCACCCGAAGTCTTCGGCAGCAGCCAGGCATCTGCGTCGTCGGTGGTGGCGGGGCCCGCTCAGACTCCCCCTCTCCTCTCCCCCCTCTCCTCTCCCTCCTCTCCCCTCTCCCGCCTCTCTCCTCTCCCCCCTCTCTCCTCTCCCCCCTCTCCTCCCCTCTCCTCTCCCCCCTCTCCTCTCCCTCCTCTCTCCTCTTCCCCCCTCTCCCGCCTCTCTCCTCTCCCCCCTCTCTCCTCTCCCCCCTCTCCTCCCCTCTCCTCTCCCTCCCCTCTCCTCTCCCTCCCCCTCCTCTCTCCCTCCCCCTCCTCTCCCTCCGCCCTCATCTCTCCCCTTCCCCCCATCCTCCTCTCCCTCCCTCCCTCCCCTTCACTCCCTCCCTCCTCTCCCTCCCTCCTCTCTCTCCCTCCTATTCCTCCCCCTCCTCTCCCTCCCTCCCTCCTCTTCCTCTCCCTCCCCCTCCTCTCCCTACCCCCTCCTCTCCCCTCCTCCCTCCTCCCTCCCTTCCCCTCCTCCCCCCCACCTCTCGCTGTCAGAAACACAGAGAGACACTGACAGAGACAGAGAGAGAGACACTGACAGAGAGAGAGAGAGAGAGAGAGAGAGACACTGTCAGAGAGAGAGAGACACTGACAGAGGCAGAGAGAGAGAGAGAGACAGTCAGAGAGAGAGAGAGAGACACTGACAGAGGCAGAGAGAGAGACACTGGGGGGGGGGGGGGGGGGACATCCCAGCAGGCTGTTAAGGCTCCCGGTACTGCAGTAGGTGAGTAGAAACTTAATTTTTTATTTATTGATTGATTTTTTATTATTTTTTTTATTTTTAATTTTTAAAGATTTTTAAATTGATTTATTGGTTGATTTATTGATTTATTTATCATTTATTATTGATGATGGCTCTTTATTTGTAAAAGTGAAGTGTTTAATGTTTGTAAACCCCCCTTCCTCCCCCTCCCCCATCTCTCGTTCCCTATGCCTGATTTATAAGTGTAGGCAAGGTTTTTTTGAGGCGGTGGCAGTTGGCGAGAGGCGGGAACAGCGTGAGTTGGAGAGGCCTTTCAAGGCCCAGCGGGTGTTCCTGAGGCGACGGCAGTCGGTGAGAGGCGGGAGCAGCGTGAGTTGGAGAGGCCTTTCAAGGCCCAGCGGGTGTTCCTGAGGCGACGGCAGTCGGTGAGAGGCGGGAGCAGCGTGAGTTGGAGAGGCGTGGCTTGAAAAGCTCCAGCCGGGAGAAAAAGCAAAAAAGAAGTAGAAAGAAATCAAAAGGTAACGTCACAACCAAAGGGATAAGTGATTGGCTGGTGATTGGTGAGTAGCTTTTCTTTTTCTTTTTTATATCAGTAAGTAACCCGTTAACATTGTTGTCTTTTTCTTTTTTATATCAGTAAGTAACCTGTTAACATTGTTGTCGCCAAATTAAGTGTATTTAAGGGCAGGAAAAAGAGTGGGAAAGCGATAGTGATAGGGGATTCGATTGTAAGGGGAATAGATAGGTGTTTCTGCGGCTGCAACTGAGACTCCAGGATGGTATGTTGTCTCCCTGGTGCAAGGGTCAAGGATGTCTCGGAGTGGGTGCAGGACATTCTGAAAAGGGCGGGAGAACAGCCAGTTGTCGTGGTGCACATTGGTACCACGACATAGGTTAAAAAAGGGATGAGGTCCTATGAGACGAATTTAAGGAGCTAGGAGCTAAATTAAAAAGTAGGACCTCAAAATAACAATCTCGGGATTGCTACCAGTGCCACGTGCTAGTCAGAGTAGGAATCGCAGGATAGCGCCGATGAATACGTGGCTTGAGCAGTGGTGCAGCAGGGAGGGATTCAAATTCCTGGGGCATTGGAACCGGTTCTGGGGGAGGTGGGACCAGTACAAACCGGATGATCTGCACTTAGACAGGACCGGAACCAATGTCCGAGGGGGAGTGTTTGCTAGTGCTGTTGGGGAGGAGTTAAACTAATATGGCAGGGGGATGGGAACCAATGCAGGGAGACAGAGGGAAACAAAATGGAGACAGAAGCAAAAGACAGAAAAGAGATGAGTAAAAGTGGAGGGCAGAGAAACCCAAGGCAAAAAACAAAAAGGCCACTGTACAGCAAAATTCTAAAGGGTCAAAGTGTAATAAAAAGGCAAGCCTGAAAGCTCGCTGCCTCAATGCGAGGAGTATTCGGAACCCAGGAGAGGGCTCTGAGCTAGTTAGAGTGGGTGAGAGCGCAGATGAACAGGACCCCAAGAAAGAATGCAAAAGACAGCAGGCAACAGAGCAGAGTAGCACTGAGGTAAGTGTAAACCACAAGGTGATAGGAAGGGACAATATGTATGAATATAAACAGGCTGCAGGAGCGGTCAAAACTAAAAATCGTGGTTTAAAAACTAGTATTAAAACACTCTACCTAAACACATGCAACATTCGAAATAAAGTAAATGAGTTGACGGCACAAATCATTACAAATGGGTATGATTTGGTGGCCATTACAGAAACAGGCCAAGACTGGGAATTAAACATACAGGGGTATCTGACAATTTGGAAGGATAGATAAGAAGGGAAAGGAGGTGGGGTAGCTCTGTTAATAAAGGATGATATCAGGGCAGTTGTGAGAGATGATATTGGCTCTAATGAACAAAATGTTGAATCATTGTGGGTGGAGATTAGAGATAGTAAGGGGAAAAAGTCACTGGTGGGCGTAGTTTATAGGCCCCCAAATAATAACTTCACGGTGGGGCGGTCAATAATCAAGGGAATAATGGAGGCATGTGAAAAAGGAACGGCGGTAATCATGGGGGATTTTAACCTACATATCGATTGGTCAAATCAAATCGCACGGGGTAGCCTGGAGGAGGAATTCCTAGAATGCATACGGGATTGTTTCTTAGAACAGTATGTTACAGAACCTACAAGGGAGCAAGCTATCTTAGATCTGGTCCTTTGTAATGAGACAGGAATAATAAACAATCTCCGAGTAAAAGATCCTCTCGGAATGAGTGATCACAGTATGGTTGAATTTGTAATACAGATTGAGGGTGAGGAAGTAGTGTCTCAAACGAGCATACTATGCTTAAACAAAGGGGACTACAGTGGGATGAGGGCAGAGTTAGCTAACGTAGACTGGGAACGCAGACTAAACGGTGGCACAATTGAGGAACAGTGGAGGACTTTTAAGGAGCTCTTTCATAGTGCTCAACAAAAATATATTCCAGTGAAAAAGAAGGGCGGTAAGAAAAGGGATAACCAGCCGTAGGTAACCAAGGAAATAAAGGAGAGTATCAAATTAAAAACCAATGCGTATAAGGTGGCCAAGGTTAGTGGGAAACTAGAAGATTGGGAACATTTTAAACGACAGCAAAGAATGACTAAGAAAGCAATAAAGAAAGGAAAGATAGATTACGAAAATAAACTTGCGCAAAACATAAAAATAGATAGTAAAAGCTTTTACCGATATATAAAATGGAAGAGAGTGAGTAAAGTAAATGTTGGTCCCTTAGAAGATGAGAAGTGGGATTTAATAATGTGAAATGTGGAAATGGCTGAGACCTTAAACAATTATTTTGCTTTGGTCTTCACAGTGAAATACACAGAAACCATGCCAAAAATTGTTGGTCACGGGAATGTGGGAAGGGAGGACCTTGAGACAATCACTATCACTAGGGAGGTAGTGCTGGACAGGCTAATGGGACTCAAGGTAGACAAGTTCCCTGGTCCTGATGAAATGCATCCCAGGGTATTAAAAGAGATGGCGGAAGTTATAGCAGATGCATTCGTTATAATCTATCAACATTCTCTGGACTCTGGGGAGGTACCAGTGGATTGGAAAGCAGCTAATGTAATGCCTCTGTTTAAAAAAGGGGGCAGACAAAAGACAGGTAACTATAGGCCGGTTAGTTTAACATCTGTAGTGGGGAAAATGTTTGAAGCTATCATTAAGGAAGAAATAGCGGGACATCTAGATAGGAATAGTGCAATCAAGCAGACACAACATGGATTCATGAAGAGGAAATCATGTTTAACTAATTTACTGGAATTCTTTGAGGATATAACGAGCATGATGGATAGAGGTGTACCGATGGATATGGTGTATTTAGATTTCCAAAAGGCATTCGATAAGGTGCCACACAAAAGGTTACTGCAGAAGATAAAGGTACGCGGAATCAGAGGAAATGTATTAGCATGGATCGAGAATTGACTGGCTAACAGAAAGCAGAGAGTCGGGATAAATGCGTCCTTTTTGGGTTGGAAATCGGTGGTTAGTGGTGTGCCACAGGGATCAGTGCTGAGACTACAACTGTTTACAATATACATAGGTAACCTGGAAGAGGGGACAGAGTGTAGTGTAACAAAATTTGCAGATGACACAGAGGTTAGTGGGAAAGCGGGTTGTGCAGAGGACACAGAGAGGCTGCAAAGATATTTAGATAGGTTAAGCGAATGGGCTAAGGTTTGGCAGATGGAATACAACGTCGGAAAATGTGAGGTCATCCACCTTGGGAAAAAAAACAGTAAAAGGGAATATTATTTGAATGGGGAGAAATTACAACATGCTGGGGTGCAGAGGGACCTGGGGGTCTTTGTGCATGAATCTCAAAAAGTTAGTTTGCAGGTGCAGCAGGTAATCAGGAAGGTGAATGGAATGTTGGCCTTCATTGCGAAAGGGATGGAGTACAAAAGCAGGGAGGTCCTGCTGCAACTGTACAGGGTATTGGTGAGGCCGCACGTGGAATATTGCGTGCAGTTTTGGTCACCTTACTTAAGGAAGGATATACTAGCCTTGGAGGAGGTACAGAGACGATTCACTAGGCTGATTCCGGAGATGAGGGGGTTACCTTATGATGATAGATTGAGTAGACTGGGTCTTTACTCGTTGGAGTTCAGAAGGATGAGGGGTGATCTTATAGAAACATTTAAAATAATGAAAGGGATAGACAAGATAGAGGCAGAGAGGTTGTTTCCACTGGTCAGGGAGACTAGAAATAGGGGGCATAGCCTCAAAATACAGGGGAGCCAATTTAAAACCAAGTTGAGAAGGAATTTATTCACCCAGAGGGTTGTGAAACTGTGGAATTCTCTGCCCAAGGAAGCAGTTGAGGCTAGCTCATTGAATGTATTCAAATCACAGATAGATAGATTTTTAACCAATAAGGGAATTAAGGGTTATGGGGAGCGGGCTGGTAAGTGGAGCTGAGTCCACGGCCAGATCAGCCATGATCTTTTTGAATGGCGGAGCAGGCTCGAGGGGCTAGATGGCCTACTCCTGTTCCCAATTCTTATGTTCTTATGTTCTTTTCTGAGCGTACAAAAATCTGCACTTACTCCAATCTAAGTTAGTTTGGAGTAAGTTTTTGCAGCCTAAACTTGCAAAACAGGCGTAAGTGGCTGGACACGCCCCCTTTTGAAAATAAAATCTGTTCTAAAATGAAACTATTCTAACTCACTAGAACTGGAGCAAATTAAATGCCGAGAATTGCAATTTCTAAGATGCTCCATTCTAAACTAGTTGCTCCAAAAAAATAGGAGCAACTCAGGCCGAAACTTGAGCCCTTTGCTTCCCACTATAAGGCGGATGAGCTAAGAGCACAGGTCGATACTTGGGAGTATGACATTATAGCCATTAAAGAGACAAGGGTGAAAGAGGGGGAGCTTTGGCAGATCAATATTCCTGGTTACAGGACTTTTAGACAAGACAGAGAGGGGTGTAAAAATGGGGCGGGGGGAGGTGGTCGCGATATTGATTAAAGAAACTATTACAGCGGTGAGGAGGGATGATATGTTAGAGGGATCATCAAATTAGGCCACATGGGTCGAATTGAAAAATAAAAAAGGGGCGTTCACACTGCTGGGCATGTATTATAGATCCCCAAACAGTGGGAAGGAGATAGAGGAGCAAATATGTAGGCTAATTGCTGTGAAGTCCAAAAACTATAGGGTAGTAATAGTAGGGGATTTCAACTATTATTGATTGGGACAAGTATAGCGTGAAGGGATAGAGGGTGCGGAATTCTTTAAATGCATTCATGAGAACTTTTTTAGTCAGTATGTAACAAGCCCAACACGAGAGGTGGCGGTTTTGGATTTCGTTTTGGGGAATGAAGCTGGGCAGGTTGAAGGGGTATTAGTGGGAGAGCACTTACATGCCAGTGACCATAATTCAGTCAGATTCAAGTTAGTTATGGATAAGGACAAGGATAAGCCTGGAATAAAAGTCCCAAATTGGGAAAAAGCTAACTTTGCTAAGTTCAGGAGTGATTTGGCCACAGTGGACTGGAAACAGCTACTTGTGGGTAAATCAGTGTCGGAACAGTTGGAGGCATTCAAGGAGGAGATCCGGAAGGCTTAGGCCAAACATGTGCCCTTAAAGAAAAAGGGTAGGAATAACAATTCTAGAGCTCCCTGGATGTCTAAAGAAAAAAAGGGGAGAATAAAGAAAAAAAGGGAAGCTTATGTCATATACCGACGGCTAAATACTATAGAATCTTTGGAGGAATATAGAAAGTTAAGAGGTAAAATTAAAAAGGTTATTAGGAATGCTAAGAAAGAGCATGAAAAATTCTTGGCAAGTAAAATTAAGGAAAACACTCGATGTTCTATAAATATATTAAGAGTAAGAGGGTAACTAAAGAAAGGGTAGGGCCTATTAGAGACCATGAGGGAATCTCTGTGTGACGGCAGAAGATGTTGGTATGGTTCTTAATGTATACTTTGCGTCTGTTTTCACAAAGGAAAGGGGCAATACAGATACTGCAATCGAGGAGGACTGTGAAATTCTGGATGAAATAAACATAGTGAGAGAGGAGGTATTAAGGGTTTAGCTGCTTTGAAAGTAGATAAGTCCCCAGGCCCGGATGAAATGCATCCCAGGCTGTTGAGCGAAGTAAAAGAGGAAATAGCAGAGGCCTTGACCATCATTTTCCAGTCCTCTTTGGATTTAGGCATGGTGCCGGAGGACTGGAAGACTGCTGATGTGGTACCCTTGTTTAAGAAGGGAGAAAGGGATAGGCCAAGTAATTACAGACCTGTCAGCCTAACCTCAGTGGTGGGAAAATTATTGGAAAAAATCCTGAAAGACAGGATAAATCTACATTTGGAAAGACAAGGATTAATTAGGGACAGTCAGTACAGATTTGTTAAGGGAAGAGCATGTTTGACTAACCTGATTAAATTTTTTGAGGAGGTAACCAAGAGGGTCGATGAGGATCGTGCATACAATGTAGTGTATATGGACTTTAGCAAAGCTTTTGATAAGGTCCCACATGGCAGACTGGTCACGAAATTAAAGCCCATGGGATCCAGGGCAAAGTGGCAAGTTGGATCCAAAATTGGCTTAGAGTTAGGAAGCAAAGGGTAATGGTTGCTGGATGTTTTTGTGACTGAAAGGATGTTTCCAGTGGTTCAGCAGCGCTCAGTACTGGGTCTCTTGCTTTTTGTGTTATATATCAATGAATTAGATTTGAATATAGGAAGTATGATTAAGAAGTTTGCAGATGACACTAAAATTGTCTGTGTGGTTGATAATGAAGAGGAAAGTCATGGACTGCAGGAGGATATCAATCTACTGGTCAGGTGGGCAGAGGAGTGGCAAATGAAATTTAATTCGGAGAAGTGTGAGGTGATGCACTTTGGGAGAGCTAATAAGGAAAGGGTATACACATTAAGTGGTAGGCCACTTAATAGTGTAGATGAACAAAGGGACCTTGGAGTGCTTGTCCACAGATCCCTGAAAGTAGCAGGCCAGGTTTATAAGGTGATTAAGAAAGCATACTGAATGCTTGCCTTTATTGGCCGAGGCATAGAATACAAGAGCAGGGAGGTTATGCTTAAATTGTATAATACTCTGGTTAGGCCATAGCTGGAGTACTGCGTGTAGTTCTGGTCACCGTATTATAGGAAGGACATGATTGACTAGAGAGGGTGTAGAGGAGCTTTATTAGGATGCTGCCTGGAACGGAGAATCTTAGCTATGAGGACAGATTGGATAGGCTGAATTTGCTCCCACTGGAACAGAGGAGGTTGAGAGGAGACCTCATTGAAGTGTATAACATTTTGAGGAGCCTGGATATAGTGGAAATCAAGGGCCTATTTGCATTGGTGGAGGGGTCAATTACGAGGGGGCATAGTTTTAAGGTGATTGGTGGAGTGTTCAGAGGGTTACTTGAGGGGGTGCTTCTTCATGCAGAGGGTTCTGGAGGTCTGGAATTCACTGCCTGGAAAGGTGGTGGATGCAGAAACCGTCACCACATTTAAAAGGTGCTTGGATGGGCACTTGAAGTGCTGTAACCTCCCAGGGATCTAGAGCTGGTAATTGGGATTAGACTGGATAACCTCTTGTTGGCTGGCGCAGATACGATGGTAAGTGCTGCAGGGAATCGAATACGGCCAGAGTGCTCTCCTGGACTAGTTTTGATCGCCTGGATGGATCAGAGACGAAATATCCCAGATTTTCTTTTCCCCAATTGGCCTGGGTTTTTATCTGGTTTTTGCCTCTCCCAGGAGATCACATGGCTCCGGTTGGGGTGGTGTGTAGAATGTTTCAGTGTAAGGGGTGTCACAGTTGTGTGGGGCGGACTGGTTGGGCCATTGTTCATTGTTCATAGGTTTATATGTAACCTTCAGGACTGCTGACCGAGGGCCGTGCGGCTCTTTGTTGGCCGGTGCGGACACGATGGGCCAAAATGGCCTCATTCTGCGCTGTAAATTTCTATGTTTCAGTGTAAAAGAAAGATTAAAATAGAGCACTATTTCTTTTGCAACTAAGATGCACTTGTCTGCCATTGTGCAATATTTGTTTAAAACATTTTCATTTATCCTCCTATGTTGTAGGTGCTTCCTTGTGCCATCCATCGATAAGCCTCAGCAGCTTGCCAATGTGACTAATCTTCATAGATAAGCCTGGTGATGACATGCTGCTCAACCATGGGAATGTCACTGCTGAGTACCATTCTGTCCTCATGCAATGCCCATACACACATACCACCAGTAGGAATTACTGGACGCCAATCAGAACTGGAACCCTATGGAAACTCTGGCTAAATTTGTCATTCTGTCGCCCAGACACACTGAGGCCAATTGTAGTGTCCCTGCTACCACCATGTTATTCTTTTAATACAGCACAGGTTGGAGTTGGAACCTTGAACCTTGATCCTTCTGGTTTGTATTGCTCAGTCATTCACTGTTTTTACAATATACCTTGTTCACAAAGTAGATCTATAGTAATGAGGAAGGGACAGCATCTAGATTAGTTCCTTATCTGAGGATGGGGCGGGAACAAAAGGTTTACAAGATTTTAAAAGATCACCACTGGTTCCCATCAAGTTATAGGCATTTTGCTAATCTGCTTTTAATTTCCCAGACTGAACACGGCTTTCCTCAGTTTGATTTTAAGATTCTCCTGTGCGCGATAAATATCTGTCTGTACACTGCGGTATTTTGTGAAAAAGCTATTTTGAAATTGCCACATGTCTGCTTGCTATTTTCTGCAAATCCTTCCATTATTTGGAATTGAATTGCTTCTGTCAAAAAATGATGCGGATTCAAAGTGCTCATAATGGAAAATCATTCATAAAATTGGAATTCAGATTTAGGAAAAAGTAATATGTAGTTAGGATACTATGGTGTAAGAGGATTTGGGCCAATATATAAATTTAACATTATCTTGTACCATCCTTTAATTTAGTGCAAGGAGTTCCCAAAATGTTGAGATGTATTTTTTTATGTGAGAAAAAAAACACAGGCCTTTATAAGGAATCTCACCTTTGAATAAATCCCAATATAAGATGAAACATTGAAAATCATGATTTTAATTGTGAGAAAGAGATGCAACAGCAGAAAACTATAATGAACTACAGAGTCAGATGGATGTTGTCACCATGGATGTTGAAACCATAAAAACATAGATAATGCGAGTAAGGGTGAAATTCTCTGATTTAGCACTAAGGGAGATAATATTTTAGCAAAGTGTTTTGTGACAGCAAGAATGTGAGATGTTGCACTGCCTGCAATCTTTATACCGGTACAATTTAAGGTAATCGGCATCTGCCCTCTCCTGAAGTTGCTGAGCGATCTGCGCATAAAGTGAACGTCATTAGTGTTATGTATGTAAACATTACCAATGTGTAAGACTTGTCACCAGGGGGCGCATCAAGATAGAAAAATAGAAAATAGGTGCAGGAGTAGGCCATTCAGCCCTGCACCACCATTCAATAAGATCATGGCTGATCGTTCCCTCAGTACTCCTTTCCTGCTTTCTCTCCTTACCCCTTGATCTCTTTAGCCGTAAGGACCATATCTAACTCCCTCTTGAATATATCCAATGAACTGGCATCAACAACTCTCTGCGGCAGGCAATTCTACTGGTTCAAAGAGTCAACCACATTGCTGTGGGGCTGGAGTCACATATAGGCCAGACTGGGTAAGGTTTCCTTTCAGACATTAGTGAACCAGTTGGGTTTTTACAACAATCTGGTAGTTTCATGGTCACCATTACTGACACTAGCATTTTATTGTAGATTTATTTAATTAACTGAATTTAAGTTCTCCAGCTACTGTGGTGGGATTTGAACTCATGTCTCTGTGCTTATCAGTCCACTACCATAACCACTATGCTACCACATTCTGTGGGAGACCCAAGGGTCACCTGCACACCCTGGGCAAGCAGGTATATAAGGCAGTCTACCATGCTGCTTCTTCACTCTGGAGTTACAATAAAGAGACCAAGGTCACAACAGTTTGAGCTTAAGATATTCAGTCTTGTGGAGTTATTCTGAACATAACAATTGGCAACGAGTAACAGATCATGAACTTTCACGCGGTTATGGCTGCCGTTGGTATTCTTGAGAGATTTGTTGAGGGTGATGATTAGGAAGTCTTCGTTGAGCGTCTTGACCAGTATTTCATAGCCAACGAGCAGGAAAAGGAAGAAACCGCGGTCAAGCGCAGGGCGATTCTCCTCACCGTTTGCGGGTCCACGATATATGGCCTCATCAAAAATCTGCTAGCATCGATGAAACCAATGGCGAAGACATATGAAGAGTTGTGCACGCTGATTCGGGAACACCTCAAGCCGAAGGAGAGCATCTTGATGGCCAGGTATCGCTTTTATACGCACCATCGCTCCGAGGGCCAGGACGTGGCGAGCTATGTCGCTGACCTAAGATGCCTTGCGGGACCGTGCGTATTTGTTGGATTTTTGGGGGAAGTGTTGCGGGACTTTTTCATGCTTGGAATCGGCCACGAGGTCATTCTTCGCAAACTGCTGCCTGCCGAATCCCTAGATCTGAGCAAGACCATCACGATAGCCCAGGCTTTTATGTCCACAAACGATAACGCTAAACAGATATCATTGCAGCATTGAAACCCACCGGCAAGTACTGTGCATAAAATAACGCCTTCAGCAGGCAGAACTGTACATGGCAGGGCCTACATGCCCGCAAGTGCCAGACCTAGGATGACTCGGAGTCCGCCGTGAGGCGTGAATGCGAATGCATTAGCGCCATGTTGACGCTGCGGGGGTAATCATTGAGCCCATCAATGTCGATTCAAGCACTATGTGTGCAAGGGCTGTGGAGCAATGGGGCACCTCCAGCGACTGTGCAGACGTGCTGCGACTCACCACGTGGCAGGGTCAGCAGAAGATGACCAATCCAGCGTGGATCACGCTGAACGAGTACGAGAGGAAACTCAACCCGAGGCTGAAGAGGAAGTTTATGGAGTACACACCTTCACCACCAAAAGCCCTCCGATAATGTTAAAAGTCAAATTAAACGGCATTCCAATTTCCATGGAATTGGACACGGGGGAGCATCAGTCAATTATGAGCCAGAAAACTTTTGAGAAACTGTGGGGCAACAAGGCACAAAGGGCAATACTAAGCCCGATCCACACCAAGCTGCGCACTTACACCAAAGGGCTCATACCAGTCATTGGCAGTGTGGCAGTGAAGATATCGTATGATGGAACTGTGCATGATTTACCATTATGGATTGTACCAGGCGGTGGTCCAATGCTGTTTGGCAGAAGCTGGCTAGGAAAGATCCGATGGAACTGGGACGACATCAAACTGGGACGACTGTCTTCGGTGGATGATGCCTCGTGCGCACAAGTGCTAAACAAATTCCCGTCGTTATTCGAGCCAGGCATCAGCAACTTCACAGGTGCCAAAGTGCAGATCCATCTATTCCCTGATGCACGACCCGTTCATCATAAGGCCCGAGCAGTTCCGTACATGATGGGAGAGAAAGTCAAGATCGAGCTGGACAGACTTCAACGAGAGGGGATCATATCGCCAGTCGAGTTCAACGAGTGGGCCAATCCAATTGTTCCGGTGTTGAAAAGCGACAGGACGGTCAGAATCTGCGGGGACTTACAAGGTAACGATCTACTGAGTCTCATTACAGGACCAGTACCCGCTATCCAAAGCGGATGACCTGTTTGCAATGCTAGCAGGGGGGAAGTCGTTCACCAAGCTGGATCTAACCTCTGCTTACATGACACAGGAGCTGGCTGATCCTTCGAAAAAATTGACGTGCATCAACACGCACAGAGGACTGCTCATATACCACAGATGCCCCTTTGGGATTCGCTCAGCTGCGGTCATAAGAACATAAGAACATAAGAATTAGGAACAGGAGTAGGCCATCTAGCCCCTCGAGCCTGCTCCGCCATTCAACAAGATCTTGGCTGATCTGGCCGTGGACTCAGCTCCACTTACCCGCCCGCTCCCCGTAACCCTTAATTCCCTTATTGGTTAAAAATCTATCTATCTGTGACTTGAATACATTCAATGAGCTAGCCTCAACTGCTTCCTTGGGCAGAGAATTCCACAGATTCACAACCCTCTGGGAGAAGAAATTCCTTCTCAACTCGGTTTTAAATTGGCTCCCCCATATTTTGAGGCTGTGCCCCCTAGTTCTAGTCTCCCCGACCAGTGGAAACAACCTCTCTGCCTCTATCTTGTCTATCCCTTTCATTATTTTAAATGTTTCTATAAGATCACCCCTGATCCTTCTAAACTCCAACGAGTAAAGACCCAGTGTACTCAATCTATCATCATCTCCGGAATCAGCCTCGTGAATCGTCTCTGTACCCCCCTCCAAAGCCAGTATATCCTTCCTTAAGTAAGGTGACCAAAACTGCATGCAGTACTCCAGGTGCGGCCTCACCAATACCCTATACAGTTGCAGCAGGACCTCCCTGCTTTTGTACTCCATCCCTCTCGCAATGAAGTCCAACATTCCATTCGCCTTCCTGATTACCTGCTGCACCTGCAAACTAACTTTTTGGGATTCATGCACAAGGTCCCCCAGGTCCCTCTGCACCTCAGCTTTTTGTAATTTCTCCCCATTCAAATAATATTCCCTTTTACTGTATTTTTCCCCAAGGTGGATGACCTCACACTTTCCGACATTGTATTCCATCTGCCAAACCTTAGCCCATTCGCTTAACCTATCCAAATCTCTTTGCAGCTTCTCTGTGTCCTCTACACAACCCGCTTTCCCAATAATCTTTGTGTCATCTGCAAATTTTGTTACACTACACTCTGTCCCCTCTTCCAGGTCATCTATGTATATTGTAAACAGTTGTGGTCCCAGCACCGATCCCTGTGGCACACCACTAACCACCGATTTCCAACCCGAAAAGGACCTATTTATCCCGACTCTCTGATTTCTGTTCGCCAGCCAATTCTCGATCCATGCTAATACATTTCCTCTGACTCCACGTACCTCTATCTTCTGCAGTAACCTTTTGTGTGGCACCTTATCGAATGCCTTTTGGAAATCTAAATACACCACATCCATCGAATGCCTTTTGGAAATCTAAATACACCACATCCTCTTCCAGAGGAACATGGAGAGTCTGCTGAAATCGGTTCCGCACACCGTGGTGTTTCAAGATGACATCTTGATCACTGGCCGCAACACCACCGAACACTTACACAACCTGGAAAAGGTTCTCAAGCGACTGGACAGAGTGGGACTCACGCTGAAACGCTCCAAGTGTGTTTTCCTGGTGCCAGAGGTCGAATTTCTGGGGAGAAAGATTACGGCAGATGGCATCAGACCCATGGACTCCAAGACGGAGGCCATCAAGAATGCACCCAGACCACAGAATTTGACGGAGCTGCGTTCGTTCCTGGTACTCCTCAACTATTTTGGTAACTTTCTACCGGGGTTGAGCACTTTGCTGGAACCATTGTATTTATTGTTATGCAAGGGTGACAACTGGGTTTGGGGTAAAGCTCAAGAGACAGCCTTTAACAAGGCCTTAAACCTGCTATGTTCTAACAAGTTACTTGTATTGTATGACCCGTGTAAACGTTTAGTACTAGCTTGTGATGCACCTCCGTACGGGGTTGGTTGTGTGTTACAGCAAACCAATGAGTCAGGCAAACTGCAACCGGTTGCATATGCGTCCAGAAGCTTATCGAAGGCTGAAAGAGCCTACAGTATGGTTGAGAAAGATGCATTAGCATGCGTATACGCGGTTCAGAAAATGCACCAATACCTATTTGGATTTCCGTTCAAGCTCGAAACCGACCACAAGCCGCTCATTTTGTTGTTCTCAGAAAGCAAAGGTATTAACACCAATGCTTCGTCCAGCATCCAAAGATGGGCACTAACGTTATCTGCGTATGATTATGTAATCCACCACAGACCAGGCACTGTGAACTGTGTGGATGCCGTCGGTGGGCTATCATTGCCCACCACCTGGGTGGAAATGACGCAACCCACAGACTTGCTTCTTGTAATGGATGCTTTTGAGATTGAGGGGTCACCCGCCATGGCTCACCAGAGTAGGACCTGGACTAGTCAGGAATCGGTGCTATCATTAGTAAAAAGCTGCATCCTCAATGGGAGCTGGTCGGCGGTCCCAGGGGAAATGCAAGACGAAATCAAGCCGTTCCACCGACGCAAGGATGAAATGTCCATCCATTCGAACTGTCTCCTATGGGGGAATCATGTAATTTTGCCAAAAAAAGGCAGGGAAACGTTTATATGCGACCTTCACGTACCCACTCAGGCATAGTCATGATGAAGGTTATCGCCAGGTCGCACATTTGGTGGCCTGGCATTGACTCGGAATTGGAGTCATGTGTCCACCAATGTAACACTTGCTCACAGTTGAGCAATGCACCAAGGGAGGCCCCACTGAGTCTGTGGTCATGGCCCTCCAAAGCGTGGTCCAGGGTCCACGTAGATTTCGCTGGCCCCTTTCTAGGAAAGATTGTTCCTAGTAGCAGTGGACGCTTACTCTAAATGGATTGAATGTATAATAATGTCGTCATGTATGTCCACTGCCACCATTGAAAGCCTCCGGGCCATGTTCGCCACCCATGGTTTGCCCAACATCCTTGTTAGTGACAATGGACCATGTTTCACCATCTCGTAATTCAACGAGTTCATGACCCGCAATGGCATCAAGCATGTCAGGTCTACGCCGTTTAAGCCTGCATCCAATGGTCAAGCAGAACGGGCAGTCCAAACCATCAAGCAGAGCTTGCATCGCGTGACAGACCCGGTTTTCTCGGATTCTGCTCAGCTACCGCACACGACTCCGTTCGCTTACCGGGGTTCCCCCTGCAGAATTGCTAATGAAGAGAGCACTCAAAACCAGGCTCTCCTTAGTCCACCTGGATCTCAATGATCATGTAGAAACCCGGCATCACCGACATAACCTGTACCACGATTGCGAGGCTGTATCGCATGACATTGAGATTAATGACCCTGTGTTTCTTCTTAATTACGGTCATGGCCCCAAATGGGTTGCTGGCAGTGTGTTAGCCAAGAAAGGGAATAGAGTGTTTGTTGTCAAACTTTTGAATGGACAAACGTGCAGAAAGCATTTGGATCAGACCAAACTGCGGTTCACTGACAACCAAGAACAATTTGAAGAGGACATTACCATCAATGATCCACTCACACACACCCAACCAGCCATCGACCTCACGGTCAACCACGAGGATGAACCCACCATGCCCGCCAGTCCGATCAGACCAGCCGCGCTGCAGTGTAGCAATGATCCGACCGACTCCCCCATGCCAGGACTTCAACTCAGGCGATCAACCCGGGAACGCAGAGCCCCGGATCGCCTCAACTTGTAAATAACTTGTATCTAAGACTTTGGGAAGGAATGATGTTTTGTATGTAAACATTAACAATGTGTAAGACTTGCCACCAGGGGGCGCACCTGTGGGAGACACAAGGGTCATCTGCACACTCTGGGCAAGCAGGTATAAAAGGCAGTCTACCATGCCGCTTCCTCACTCTGGAGTTACAATAAAGAGACCAAGGTCACAACAGTTTGAGCTTAAGATATACAGTCTTGTGGAGTTATTCTGAAGATAACTGTTAGCCTCACCGTTATTTTGTCAGGGAAATCTGGGCCAATGAATCAAAAGAAGGAAGAAATAAAGGGGGAAAAATGTGGGTCATTTGCGCCTTCCAAACGGCCTTTGGACAACCCAAAGCACTTTACAGTTAATGACGTACTTTTGGAGTGTAGTCTCTGTTGTTATGTAGCAGCCACTATGTGCACAGCAAGATCTCATACACAGCAATTAAATAATGACCAGATCATCTGCTTTTAGTGATGTTGGTTGAGGGATAAATGTTGGCCAGGACATCGGGGAGAATTCCCAGGCTCTTCTTTGGAAATAATGCAATGGGATCTTTTGTGACCACCTGAGAGAGAAGACAGAACCCGTGTTTCACATCTCATCTGAAAGATGGCACCTCCGACAGTGCAGTGCTCCTTCAGTATTGCACTGGAGTGTCAGCCTAGATTATGTGCTCAAGTCTCCGGAGTGGCACTTGAATCCACAACCTTCTGACTCCAGCGCTACCAACTGTGCCATGGCTGACAAACATCAGGAGGCAAGCATGAGCCTCAGACTCACCTACTAAACGTTGTGAGGTGAATGCATTGTGAGTGCCTTAAACTGGACTCTGCACTTGAATCCACCTTCTGAGATTCAGTAGAGGTTGCCTTGTTTGCAGCAGGCATGTTCAATGATAATGATCGTCATGACCACCCTAACATTACTGTGCGATATGGACAATGATAAGCATGGCAACATTGAGGGGATGAGATAATAATAGTGCCAAAATCAATCTTCAAATAACATTAAAGTGCTCAGATTCAGTTCTGGTATGCAGTTTCTGGCCACAAGTTCAGAGCACAGAATCATAATCTTTATTTATCAGCAGGAAGATGGAATTTGGCAGATGCTGTGTCCTTTCTGCCATCCTATTGCCAGTATAAACAAAGAATTATTTTAGTTCAACATCTGTCCTGGAAAAAATTGCTTTTTGCCTTTATCATAATTGTATTTTGGTTTACAGTGCCTGGTCTGTATTATCCAAGCAAAATACAAGGCACAGGCTATGGTGGCAAGCGAGGCAATGTATTCCTAATACCTGCATATTTTATTTTTGCACCTTAATTTTTAAAACTGCGAAGATCATAATGGAACTGTGCAGCAAAATGGCCTCTCAGGCGCCCAACACACATCCTAAGCTTGCCTGTGTCAGGTCCTCCACTTAGTGCTACTGAACAAAATGTTACAGCTCTCACCACTTCCTTAAGAAAGTCTTCGATGCCATCATGTCTTTGCAATTTTCATCCAGCACGCTATTTTCATTGTGTAAGGGAACTAAATTCCACACCAAGTCCGAGTACGGTGAAGGAAAAATCACAGTTTATTCATACAGAGCGCTCTGGGAGAAGTGGGGAAACTCTGCAGCTTCGCCACACCTTCTCTCCGAGCGAAGTTTCCAAGTTACAATTATACCTTTGGGGGTGGTCCCGCCCCCTTACACCATTGTCCAATTATCTAACACTTTTGTAACGTCTTACCCTATATGGTAATGCTATGACAATCTATCTTTATATTGTGGTAAGTCAAAGGTTAACTAGCATATATACACACAAATGGGGTTAGTTCCCGTCTCAGCAGCTTCCTGTTATTAGTACACACGATATACATCTGTCTGCCTCTCCAACTGCCCACTGTCCCACTTCCCCTATCTCCATGACTCAGGGTCAGCAGACATTGGAGACTGAATATGTTTTTTTTGCTTAAGCATACATTTCTTACTTTGACCACTTTCCCTGTCCCATAATTCATCAGAGAGAGAGAGAGAGAGACAGTGGAGCTGGTTACACATTATAAAAGTTACAAAGGTTATAGGTTAAGAAATTTTCTCCTACACATTGTTACAGCCAAGAAATGTAATTTTAGTGAGACCTCAAATAGTTCCACCCTGAACTAAAACTACAATTAACTCTGCCAATCATTTTTAACTGTACATTACATTTAATTAACATTTTAAATAGTGTCATAGATTCTTCATAGATGTTGGATTTTTTTTTACCACTCTTCCATGTACCTCCTTATTTTTGAATATATTCAGTGCGAATGCTCTCTCTCCATTGATGAATTCATTTTAGTGGTCCCTACTTCGGGCTCATTAATTCATTGAGGACCAGTATTATCAACACTCTCACTGGTGGCATTGCTTGATATATAATCAGCTTTGGATACTGTTAGTGATCTCGTAATTGCTTCACAAACGGAGAAGTTCACTGATGCGGGAAGAGATTTATCCAGCAGCATTTTATTAATGTTACTTGACTCGCTTTCAGAATAATTTGACATCTGCTCAACATGCCTTCTCCATAAATCTTCAACATGTGCACAGCACTCCCTCAATCCAGATTTTGCTTCTGCTTCTGACAGTAATGAACAAAGAGTGAGGTTCCCAGCTCAATATTTTTGCACCTTTTTAAATGGACATAGATTTAGTTCCTCATAGAGTTGAATAGACCCAGCTTCATCACATCCAGTCTGGTACGTAAACATCTCATTCTGCTGTCCTGAGGTAACGCCACGTGATGCATTTCATTATGCAAGCAAAAGTCATGCCAATTTTTGATTATGAATATTATGGGAGAAAAATTCCACACCATTTTTGGCATAAATTCCACACATAATCAGGACAAGTAACTTTATCTGGCAGGAAAATTAGGCAAAAGCTGTTTATTGAGGTCTCGGCTCCAAAATTGGCTTGCTCAAAATTCCCTCACACATTTTTGACTCTTTCAGCGATCTGCTCACCGAGTCCTGAGCAACGTTCCCCCAAGCTGCGTGGTCACGCGACCGTGCAGCTCTCCGCTCATCACGTGCAGCCCGGGACCCACTTTTACAATGTTAAATCTCGAACACCCAAAGCAGAAATTAGGGGGAGCATTGGTCCTGAGTGACTTCCTTTGAATAAATTATAATGAGCACCAATGGAACAGCAGCTCCAAGTTTCCTGCTTTTATACTCGCAAAATACTTGGGTTAGAGTTAAGGTTAGGGTTACTAGTGTTCCTGCTGGAAGTGCATCGCAATCAGGCTAATTTTAATGGAGAATTATAAAAGAAAGACTTGGATTTATATAGCGCTTTCACGACCACCAGATGTCTTAAAGTGCTTTACAGCCAATGAAGTACTTTTGGCGTGTACTCACTGTTGTAATGTAGGAACGGCTAAAATAGAATAAAGGCACAGCTGTGGTCAAGATCAGCGGAGACAGGCAGATGTAAGGACTTTCTAAGCTTGAAGAGTGTGGTGAGTTGCACTCATGGTTTCTGCAACTGGGAACTATATTTTGAAGCGACAAATCTTGCTTCTGACAGGCTGAGACCACTGGGAGATTTTCATCTCCTCCTTCCCCACCACCAACAGTGAGGACATCACAGGAGCAGATATGGCCTTCCTTATGAGGGTACCTGTGCAGGAGGAGCAGCAGCACAGGATGGAACAAAGGAAAGTCAAACATCATTTAGGGAGAATGCAGCCCACCAGATATTACCACCCCATACCAATCCATAGACTATACAACAACAACAACAACATATATAGCGCCTTTAACGTGGTGAAATGCCCAAGGCGTTTCACAGGAGTATCATGAGACAAAATAATTGACACTGAGCTACATAATGAGATATTAGGACAGGTGGTCAAAAAGTTAGATTTTAAGGAGTGTCTTGAAGGAGGAAAGAGAGTTAGAGAAGTGGAGAAGTTTAGGCAGTGCGTTCCAGAGCTTAGGGCCCAGGTAACAGAAGGCACAGCCACCAATGGTTGAGCGATCCTAATCAGGGATGCTCAAGAGGGCAGAATTGGAGGAGCACAGATATCTCGGAGGGTTGTGGGGCTGAAGGAGATTAGAGATAGGAAGCAATACAAGTCATAGTTGGACCTTAGTGAGGAGATGTGCAGAAGAAGATTGTGTCTCATCAAAGAGACATAGAAACATAGAAACATAGAAAATAGGTGCAGGAGTAGGCCATTCGGCCCTTCGAGCCTGCACTGCCATTCAATGAGTTCTTGGCTGAACATGCAACTTCAGTACCCCATTCCTGCTTTCTCGCCATACCCCTTGATCCCCCTAGTAGTAAGGACTTCATCTAACTCCTTTTTGAATATATTTAGTGAATTGACCTCAACAACTTTCTATGGTAGAGAATTCCACAGGTTCACCACTCTCTGGGTGAAGAAGTTTCTCCTCATCTCGGTCCTAAATGGCTTACCCCTTATCCTTAGACTGTGACCCCTGGTTCTGGACTTGCCCAACAATCGGGAATCTCTGTCACCTACTGCGTGAGGACCTGCAGCCGTGCTTATTTGCTTTCTCTGTGACTATGAAGATGACCGCGGCACTGAGCTTTTGTGGCACAAGCTCATTTCAGGCAGCCAGGGGGGATTTCTGCACTATCAGCCAGGCTGTAGTATGGGCCTGCATTCATTGGGGTACTGACACACTTTACAGGAGAGCTGAGGTGCGCAAAATCATAGAGTCATAGAATAGAATCATAAAATGGTTACAGCACAGAAATAGGCCATGCGACCTGCCAAGCCTGTGCTAGCTCTCTGCAAGATCAATTCAACTGATCCCACTCCCTCGCCCTTTCCCCGTAGCCCTGCAAGTTTATAGAATTATAGAATCATAGAATCCGAACCGCCTGCGTCCCTGGGATCCGTGGGCAACTTACGCAGGCCCAGGACCCGAAGACTCCAAAGCGTGGGAACCAGCAGGTACTTTCGTATTTTTTTTCAGATTAGAGTTACGCCTCCGACCGCAAATTTCGGCCCATTGTATGATATAGTTGCATCATTACCCAAATGCCACAACTTGTGAATTTAACATCCAGCACATGGCCAACTTTCATCTGCCCAGAAACCGCCTGAGAATGCGTGCTAATTTAGAGGAAAGTGACATGATGGTCTCACCGGTGGAGAGGTTGGGGTAGGGGGCATGGTGGACAATGTTGTGGAGGTTTTAGTGAACAGTCTTAGTGATGGATAGGATATGGGGTTTACAGCTAAAAGTACAAAGATCAATTGTCACCAGTTGATGCAGATGGACCAGGCAAGTATCCTCAAACTGAACGACTTACCCAGGCTCAGTTTCAAGTGCATTGCCAAACATTTCCATGTCCCTCTGTTTTGAGGAATTTATGAAATTCAATCTTCACAAAATATATTTGGGTGGGCAGAACACCAAGAGTATTCTTTACAATTTTATATCCCTCACTCAATACACAGAAGGACATTTATTGCTAGATCTTAAATTATATTACGTTGCACGTCAGCAGTCAGTTTCGGAAAATAATCAGGTAATCAATCCAGTTGCAGAGGAAGTCACATTTTAGAAAGCATTTTTCTTACAGCTCATTTGTATGCTGCACAGTCTCAACACAGTGAAAAAGTTCCTTAGCTAACACTGATTTCTGACTACTTAAACTTGATACCGCATTAAGTTAGACATCTACACTGTTTTATGTCTGGGCTTTCGACACATGGGAGCCTTTAGCACAGGATCTGAATCTCACAGAGGAATAGACGAAGATATGGATTTCAAATTACACCACCTCCATTTGAAGGGCAAGGAGCCTGTAACTAACATCGGCTGGTTTGGGAGCAGAGTATGTGTGGTTTAGAAGCAGAAGTATTGATGCAAAATAAATAATGTATAATTGCACTCTAAGATGGTGCTGTGGTACTTTTAATTTGTTGCAATTGTTTTAATATTCATTCTCAGGATGTGTAAAGGCCAGCATTTATTACCTACTTGCCCTTCATCATAGGCAGTCAATCAGAATCGAGGAAGACTTGCTTCCGCTCTAAAAATGAGTTCTTAGATGACTGAACAGTCCAGTACGAGAACCACAGTCTCTGTCACAGGTGGGACAGACAGTCGTTGAAGGAAAGGCTGGGCGGGGAGTTTGGTTTGCCGCATGCTCCTTCCGCTGCCTGCGCTTGTTTTCTGCATGCTCTCGACGATGAGACTCGAGGTGCTCAGCGCGCTCCCGGATGCACTTCCTCCACTTGGGGCGGTCTTTGGACAGGGACTCCCAGGTGTCAATGGGGATGTTGCACTTTATCAGGGAGGCTTTGAGGGTGTCCTTGTAATGTATCCTCTGCCATCTTTGGCTCGTTTGCCATGGACGAGTTCCGAGTAGAGCGCTTGCTTTGGGAGTCTCGTGTCTGGCATGTGAACAATGTGGCCTGCCCAGTGGAGCTGATCAAGTGTGGTCAGTGCTTCAATGCTGGGGATGTTGGCCTGGTCGAGGATGCTAATGTTAATGCATCTGTCCTCCCAGGGGATTTGCAGGATCTTGTGGAGACATCGTTGGTGGTATTTCTCCAGCGACTTGAGGTGTCGACTGTACATGGTCTATGTTTCTGAGCCATATAGGTGCTGCCCTTAGAAAAGTGGTGGTGGGCCTTGTTCTTGAACTGCTGCAGTTGGCGGCAGCATCAGAGGAGGCGGCAAGATGTAAACAGCAGAGGGGAGGACAGCGCGGACTTAATCGGCGACATCGGAGGAGGCAGCAGGCATGTGGGTGATTGATGGGTGGGTATTAGCATTTTTTCTCTCTAAGCTAGGACAGTGGTTTAAACTAGGAGCGGGAAACTATAACGCACTTTATTAAACTTATAACTTGCTAGTTAAACTAATTAATATAACTATGAATAGTCATTGAATAAAGATTTTATCCAATTATTAAGTAAACTAAGGTTAGACTAAAATATGGCAGAGCAGGTTGTGTGTCTGAACTGCAGTATGTGGGAGTTTGTGGACAGTGAGACTGTCCCGAGCAACTCCAGGAGATGTGGTCTCGAATCTCAGCGTCGTTGAGCTGGAGTGCCAGTTGGAGACACTCCGATACATAAGGGAGGGGAAGGAGTATCTGGACAGTTTGCTCCAGACTTCGGTCACACCTTGTAGAGAGGTGCAGGTTCAGAATGGGTTTGGTGTGACCGATGGTGTTGTGTATCTGTAAAGCATGCACTCCCATGTTCTGCCACCAGGGAGCTCATCCCCTGAAGTCCCAAGGAATCCCAGCATCCCTTGGGAGCACTGTATATAAGCCGGCCCCTAAGGCCTGTTCCTCACTCTGGAGTGTCTTATTAAAGACTGAGGTCACTGTTACTTTAACCTCCCTGTGTGCAATCTCATCTGTATAAGGAACACAATAACTGACGACGACAATATGAATCCAACGCAAAGATGCAGCAAACTGTGGGCATCCTGGAGAAGTTCTCAGAGGGTGAGGACTGGGAAGCCTATGTCAAACGGATAGACCAGTACTTTGTAGCCAATGAGCTGGATGGAGAAGGAAGCACTGCAAAAAGGAGAGCGGTCCTCCTCACAGTCTGCGGGGCACCGACCTACAGCCTCATGAAGAATCTTCTGGCTCCGGTGAAACTCACAGATAAGTCATATGAGGAGCTGTGTACACTGGTTCGGGAGCATCTTAACCCGAGGGAGAGCATGCTGATGGCGAGGTATCGGTTCTACATGTGCCAGCGATCTGAAGATCATGAAGTGGCAAGCTACGTCGCCGAGCTAAGGCGACTTGCAGGACATTGTGAGTTTGATGGCTACCTGGAGCAAATGCTCAGAAACTTTTTTTACTGGGCATTGGCCACGAGACCATCCTACGATAACTTTTGACTGTAGAGCCTCCGACCCTCAGTAAGGCCATTGCGATAGCACAGGCGTTTATGTCCACCAGTGATAACACCAAACAAATCTCTCAGCACACAAGTGCTAGCAAAGTTCATAAATTAACTGGAACTGTGTTTGCGAGCAGAAATGTATAGGGCAGAACCCACGAGTCTGCAACTGCCAGCAGGCCTCAGGTGACCCAGATGATTCAGAGTCCCCAACAAAGGATGAATGCAAGGCAGTTCACACCTTGTTGGCGTTGTGGAGGCTTCCATTCAGCCTATTCATGCCGCTTCAAAGGGTATGTTTGCAAGAGCTGTGGAACAATGGGGCACCTTCAACGAGCTTGCAAACGAGCTGCAAGCTCTGCAAAACCTGCTAACCACCACGTGGCAGAGGAAGGTCGGTCCATGGTGGATCAAAGCAATTTCAAGCCTCAGAGAGAGGAGGCAGATGCTGAAGTACATGAGGTGCACACATTTTCGACAAAATGTCCACCTATAATGCTAAACATAAAATTGAATGGCTTACCCGTAGCCATGGAACTGGACACTGGCGCTAGCCAATCCATCATGAGTAAAAAGATGTATGAGAGACTGTGGTGCAACAAAGCATTCAGACCAGCCCTGAGGCCATCCACACGAAACTGAGAACGTACACCAAAAAGCTTATCACTATCCTGGGCAGCGCCATGGTCAAGGTCACCTGCGAGGGTACGGTGCACGACCTGCCACTCTGAATTATCCCGGGCGATGATCCCACACTGCTTGGAAGGAGCTGGCTAGGCAAAATCCGCTGGAACTGGGATGACATCCGAGCGCTATCACATGTCGATGAGGCCTCATATACCCAGGATCTTAACAAACTTCCTTCCCTCTTTGAGCCAGACATTGGAAACTTTTCCGGGGCGAAGGTGCGGATCCACTTGGTCCCAGAGGCACGACCCATTCACCACAAGGCGCGAGCGGTACCTCACATGTTGAGGGAGAGAGTGGAAATCGAGCTGGACAGGCTGCAACGCGAGGACATCATCTCCCCGGTGGAATTCAGCGAGTGGTCCAGCCCGATTGTTCCAGGACTCAAAAGTGACGGCACAGTCAGGATTTGCGGCGAGTTAAAGTAACTATTAATCGTTTCTCGCGACAGGACCAATACCCGTGACCTAAGGCAGACGACCTATTTGCGACGCTGGCAGGAGGCAAGATGTTCACCAAGCTCGACCTGACTTCGGCCTACATGACGCAGGAACTGGAGGAGTCTTTGAAAGGCCTCACCTGCATCAACACGCAAAAGGGACTGTTCATCTACATCAGATGCCCGTTTGGAATTTGGTCGGCTGCAGCGATCTTCCAGAGAAACATGGAGAGCCTACTCAAGTCGGTACCACACATGTTCTGAAAGACCACACAAGGTGGTCTTTCAGGACGACATATTGGTCACGGGTCGGGAAACCACTGAGCACCTACAAAACCTGGAGGAGGTCCTCCAGCGACTGGATCGTGTAGGGCTGCGGCTGAAGAGGTCGAAATTTGTCTTCATGGCAAAAGAAGTGGAGTTTTTGGGGAGAAAAATCGCGGTGGATGGTATTCGGCATTCGGCCCACAGACGCCAAGACAGAGGCTATCAAGAATGCGCCCATGCCACAGAACGTCACGGAGCTGTGGTCTTTCTGGGACTCCTCAACTATTTTGGTAACTTCCTACCGGGGTTAAGCACCCTTTTAGAGCCCCTACATGTGTTGCGTAAAGGTGAGAACTGGGTATGGGGAAAAAAAACACGTAATTGCTTTTGAGAAAGCCAGAAACATTTTATGCTCCAACAAGCTGCTTGTATTGTATAACCCGTGTAAAAGACTTGTGCTAGCCTGTGACACGTCGTCGTACAGAGTCGGGTGTGTATTACAACAAGCTAATGTTGCGGGGAAGTTGCAACCTGTCGCCTATGCTTCCAGGAGCTTGTCTAAGGCCGAGAGGGCTTGCAGCATGATTGAGAAAGAGGCATCAGCGTGTGTGTTTGGGGTAAAGAAAATGCATCAGTACCTGTTTGGTCTCAAATTTGAGCTGGAAACCGAACACAAGCCCCTCACATCCCTGCTCGCTGAAAACAAGGGGATAAATACTAATGCCTCAGCCCGCATACAAAGGTGGGCACTCGCGCTATCAGCGTATAACTGTACTATCCGCCACAGGCCAGGCACCGAGAACTGTGCGGATGCTCTCAGTCGGCTACCATTGCCCACCACGGGGGTGGAAATGGCGCAGCCTGCAAACTTGTTGATGGTGGCGCAGCCCGCAGACTTGTTGATGGTCATGGAAGCGTTTGAAAATGATAAATCACCTGTCACGGCCTGCCAGATTAGGACTTGGACCAGCCAAGATCCTCTGCTGTCCCTAGTAAGAAACTGTGTACTGCATGGGAGCTGGGCCAGCATCCCCGTTGAAATGCAAGAGCCAATCTAGCCGTTCCAGCGGCGAAAGGACGAGCTGTCCATTCAGGCAGACTGCCTGTTGTGGGATAACCGTGTAGTGCTACCAAAAAAGGGCAGGAAGATGTTCATCTCGGATCTCCACAGCACACACCCGCGTACAGTAATGATGAAAGCGATAGCCAGATCCCACGTGTGTTGGCCCGGTATCAACTCTGACTCAGAGTCCTGTGTATGGCAATGCAGCGTATGTGCTCAGTTGAGCAACACGCCCAGAGAGGCACCACTAAGTTTGTGGTCCTGGCCCTCCAGACCATGGTCGAGGATCCATGTCGACTATGCGGGCCCGTTTCTCGGTAAAATGTTCCTGGTGGTGGATGCTTTTTCAAAATGGATTGAATGTGAAATAATGTCGGGAAGCACCGCCACCGCCACCATTGAAAGCCTGAGGGTCATGTTTGCCACCCACGGCCTGCCTGACATACTGGTCAATGACAAAGGGTAACTTTGAAGATATGAGGCGTGAATTGGCTAGGATAGATTGGCGAATGATACTTAAGGGGTTGACAGTGGATGGACAATGGCAGACATTTAGAGACCGCATGGATGAACTACAACAATTGTACATCCCTGTCTGGCGTAAAAATAAAAAAGGGAAGGTGGCTCAACCGTGGCTATCAAGGGAAATCAGGGATAGTATTAAAGCCAAGGAAGTGGCATTCAAGTTGGCCAGAAATAGCAGCGAACCCGGGGGCTGGGAGAAATTTAGAACTCAGCAGAGGAGGACAAAGGGTTTGATTAGGGCAGGGAAAATAGAATACGAGAGGAAGCTTGTAGGGAACATTAAAATGGACTGCAAAAGCTTCGATAGATATGTCAAGAGAAAAAAGTTAGTAAAGACAAACGTAGGTCCCCTGCAGTCAGAATCAGGGGAAGTCATAACGGGGAACAAAGAAATGGCAGACCAATTGAACAAGTACTTTGGTTCGGTATTTACTAAGGAGGACACAAACAACCTTCCGGATATAAAAGGGGTCGGAGGGTCTAGTAAGAAGGAGGAACTGAGGAAAATCCTTATTAATCAGGAAATTGTGTTGGGGAAATTGATGGGATTGAAGGCCGATAAATCCCCAGGGCCTGAAGGTCTGCATCCTAGAGTACTTAAGGAGGTGGCCTTGGAAATAGCGAATGCATTGACAGTCATTTTCCAACATTCCATAGACCCTGGATCAGTTCCTGTGGAGTGGAGGGTAGCCAATGTAACCCCACTTTTTAAAAAAAGGAGAGAGAGAGAAAACAGGGAATTATAGATCAGTCAGCCTGACATCGGTCGTGGGTAAAATGATGGAATCAATTATTAAGGATTTCATAGCAGCGCATTTGGAAAGAGGTGGCATGATAGGTCCAAGTCAGCATGGATTTGTGAAAGGGAAATCATGCTTGACAAATCTGGAATTTTTTGAGGATGTTTCCAGTAGAGTGGACAAGGGGGAACCAGTTGATGTGGTGTATTTGGACTTTCAGAAGGCTTTTGACAAGGTCCCACACAAGAGATTAATGTGCAAAGTTAAAGCACATGGGATTGGGGGTAGTGTGCTGACATGGATTGAGAACTGGTTGGCAGACAGGAAGCAAAGAGTAGGAGTAAATGGGGACTTTTCAGAATGGCAGGCAGTGACTAGTGGGGTACTGCAAGGTTCTGTGCTGGGGCCCCAGCTGTTTACATTGTAGATTAATGATTTAGACGATGGGATTAAATGTAGTATCTCCAAATTTGTGGATGACACTAAGTTGGGTGGCAATGTGAACTGCGAGGAGGATGCTATGAGGCTGCAGAGTGACTTGGATAGGTTAGGTGGGTAAAATGATGGAATCAATTATTAAGGATGTCATAGCAGCGCATTTGGAAAATGGTGACATGATAGGTCCAAGTCAGCATGGATTTGTGAAAGGGAAATCATGCTTGACAAATCTTCTGGAATTTTTTGAGGATGTTTCCAGTAAAGTGGACAAAGGAGAACCAGTTGATGTGGTATATTTGGAATTTCAGAAGGCTTTCGACAAGGTCCCACACAAGAGATTAATGTGCAAAGTTAAAGCACATGGGATTGGGGGTAGTGTGCTGATGTGGATTGAGAACTGGTTGGCAGACAGGAAGCAAAGAGTAGGAGTAAATGGGTACTTTTCAGAATGGCAGGCAGTGACTAGTGGGGTACCGCAAGGTTCTGTGTTGGGGCCCCAGCTGTTTACATTGTAGATTAATGATTTAGACGAGGGGATTAAATGTAGTATCTCCAAATTTGCAGATGACACTAAGTTGGGTGGCAGTGTGAGCTGCGAGGAGGATGCCATGAGGCTGCAGAGTGACTTGGATAGGTTAGGTGAGTGGGCAAATGCATGGCAGATGAAGTATAATGTGGATAAATGTGAGGTTATCCACTTTGGTGGTAAAAACAGAGAGACAGACTATTATCTGAATGGTGACAGATTAGGAAAAGGGGAGGTGCAAAGAGACCTGGGTGTCATGGTACATCAGTCATTGAAGGTTGGCATGCAGGTACAGCAGGCGGTTAAGAAAGCAAATGGCATGTTGGCCTTCATAGCGAGGGGATTTGAGTACAGGGGCAGGGAGGTGTTGCTACAGTTGTACAGGGCCTTGGTGAGGCCACACCTGGAGTATTGTGTACAGTTTTGGTCTCCTAACTTGAGGAAGGACATTCTTGCTATTGAGGGAGTGCAGCGAAGATTCACCAGACTGATTCCCAGGATGGTGGGACTGACCTATCAAGAAAGACTGGATCAACTGGGCTTGTATTCACTGGAGTTCAGAAGAATGAGAGGGGACCTCATATAAACGTTTAACATTCTGACGGATTTAGACAGGTTAGATGCAGGAAGAATGTTCCCAATGTTGGGGAAGTCCAGAACCAGGGGTCACAGTCTAAGGATTAGGGGTAACCCATTTAGGACCGAGATGAGGAGAAACTTCTTCATCCAGAGAGTGGTGAACCTGTGGAATTCTCTACCACAGAAAGTTGTTGAGGCCAATTCACTAAATATATTCAAAAAGGAGTTAGATGTAGTCCTTACTACTCGGGGGATCAAGGGGTATGGCGAGAAAGCAGGAATGGGGTACTGAAGTTGCATGTTCACGCCATGAACTCATTGAATGGCGGTGCAGGCTCGAAGGGCTGAATGGCCTACTCCTGCACCTATTTTCTATGTTTCTATGTTTCTATGTTTCACCAGTGCTGAATTTAAAGAATTCATGACCCACAATGGGATCAAACATGTCAGCTTGGCTCCGTTTAAACCAGCCTCCAATGGGCAGGCAGAGCGGGCAGTAAAAACCATCAAACAGAGCCTTAAACGAGTCACAGAAGGCTCATTCCAAACCCGCCTGTCCCGAGTACTGCTCAGCTACTGCACGAGACCTTACTCACTCACAGGCATGCCCCCAGCTGAGCTACTCATGAAAAGGATACTCGCTGGTTCACCCCAACCTGCATGATGAGGTAGAGAGCAGGCGGCAGCAACAAAATGTAAATGATGGTCGTGCCACTGTCACGGGAAATTGATCTGAATGACCCTGTATATGTGCTAAACTATGGACATGGTCCCAAATGGATCGCGGGCACAGTGATAGCTAAAGAAAGGAATAGGGTCTTTGTCGTCAAACTGCCCTGAACAACCCACAGCAGACACCACCTTTTTCGAGCCCACAACACACACCTCAAGGATCAACGACACTATGTCGGACCAGGAAATCGAACCCATCACTCCCAACAGCCCAGCAAGGCCAGGCTCACCGAGCAGCCCTGCAGGGCCAACAACATGCTAGCCCAGCGAGGGCACATCCAGAACACCAGAACAGACATTTGTACCGAGGCGGTCCACCAGGGAAAGAAAGACTCCCGACCGCCTCACCTTGTAAATAGTTTTCACTTTGACTTTGCGGGGGAGAGTGATGTTGTGTATCTGTAAAGCATGCACTCCCATGTTCCGCCATCAGGGAGCTCATCCCCTGAAGTCCCAAGGGATCCCAGCATCCCTTGGGAGCACTGTATATAAGCCAGCCGCTAAGGCCTGTTCCTCACTCTGGAGTGTCTTATTAAAGACTGAGGTCACTGTTACTTTAACCTCCCTGTGTGCAGCCTCATCTGTGTTCGGAACACAATAGATATTGTGTAGAGTAAAGGGTACCCAGGTAAGAAATGGAATGAGGATCCAATGAAACTGATCCTATCCAACAGGTACAGTGTACTTGCTACCTGTGAGGATAAGGATAAAGACTGTCAGAAGGACAGCCATAAACTGACCATGGCACATTGGAGCAGGAGGCTGTCCTAAGGGGGGAGGAGGAAGAGGAGAGGAAGTGTAATGTGGTACTTGGAGGGGATTCTGTAATTAGGGGGACAGATAGCAACCTTTGTAAGCAAGATCGCGAGTTCCACATGTTGCTTACCTGGTGCCAGGTAAGGGACATCTCGAACTGGCTTGAAAGGATATTGGAGAGGGAGGGGGAGGATCCAGTCATTGTGATCGATGTTGTGATCAACAACATAGGGAAGAGTTGGCAAGAGATTCTGTTTAGGGAGTAACATGAACTCGGAGCTAAATTGAAGAACAGGACCTCAAGGGTTATAATCTCTGGATTATTACCTAAACCACATGCAAATTGGTGTAGAGATAAGCTGATTAGGGAAGTAAACACATGGCTAAAGCAGTGGTGTGGGAAAGAGGGGTTCCATTTCATGGGCACTGACACCAGTATTGGAACAGGGAGGAAAGGATAAATACGGTGGTCATAAGGACTTTAAACTAGTAAATGCGGGGAGGGGGTGGGGGCTCATGGGGAAATTACAATGTAAATAGTACAATTAATAGTTTAAAAAACAAACAAAAGGGATGGTGGGACTGACATATCAAGAAAGACTGGATCAACTGGGCTTGTATTCACTGGAGTTCAGAAGAATGAGAGGTGATCTCATAGATCTCATAGAAAGGTTTGAAATTCTGACGGGTTTAGACAGGTTAGATGCAGGAAGAATGTTCCCAATGTTGGGGAAGTCCAGAACCAGGGGTCACAGTCTAAGGATAAGGGGTAAGCCATTTAGGACCGAGATGAGGAGAAACTTCTTCACCCAGAGAGTGGTGAACCTGTGGAATTCTCTGCCACAGAAAGTTGTTGAGGCCAATTCACTAAATATATTCAAAAAGGAGTTAGATGTAGTCCTTACTACTCGGGGGATCAAGGGGTATGGCGAGAAAGCAGAAATGGGGTACTGAAGTTGCATGTTCAGCCAAGAACTCATTGAATGGCGGTGCAGGCTCGAGGGGCCGAATCGCCTACTCCTGCACCTATTTTCTATGTTTCTATGTTTCTATGAGAGTGGAGTAGCAGTCAAATATGTACTTTAGGCATTACAGGCAAATGGAAAACTAAAAGGGGTAAAGCGATTAAACCAGGAGAGAGAGATAAGAAACATGTGAATAAAGCATCATAGCTGAAGGACAGGCTGTGAAATGTAGCTCAAATAAGCATTCTTTATACAAATTCAGGGAGTATAAGGAATAAATTGAATGAACTGCTGGCACAAATTCAAATTGGAGGGTTTAACATGGTATCATTACTGAGACATGGCTGCAGGATAATCGAGACTGGGAACTAAATATACTAGTTTATAAGGTTTACAGGACAGATAGGGTAAATGGCACAGGGGAGGAGCAGCCTTAGTGCTTAAGGATGAAATTACTTCAATGTTAAGAGAGGATTTAAAGAGCAGGAAGTAGCCAATGGAGACCTTGTGGGTAGAATTAAGAATTAGGAAAGGATCGAAGGGCTGAATTTTTGCCACCATTCTGCGCCCTTTTTTTGGCCTACGCTGTTTTTTGTGGAGCAGACAAAAATCTGCAAGTTTCGCCAAAGTTTCTGCACCATCCTAAACCACATGGCCGAATTTTTTAGTTCCCGATTTTTTGACGTCACTGCGGGTGCCGGCTGCTGGCTACGCCATTTCTGGCCATTTCAATGAGTTTGACCAAATAGGATTTTTTCAGAAACGGCCCAGTGCATCGTTCTGAAAAACCTTACCTGCACTTAAGAAAATCGGCGCAGAGAAGACACCATTGTTTTAGCGGAGCTGAAGACACGGCACCGGGGGGCAGTGGGACCATTTCAGCCCAGGATAGGAACGGCAGAGGGCGGGGGATCATTAGTTCCGGGATAGCAGCGGCACCAGCACCGGGGTGGGGGCCTTTCGGCCCGGGATAGCAGCGGCAGGAGGCGGGGAGCCTTATCGCCCGGGATACCAGCACCACCAGCACCGGGGGTGGGGGGGCCATTCGGCTGGTATAGCAGCAGCAGGGGACGGGGGTCCTTTCGTCCTGGCTTAGCAACAGCACTGGGGCTCTACAAAAAAGCGGTAACCTAATGTGCGATTGTGTGTGGAATGACTTTGATTTTATTAGGCCTGTTTCATCTAAAATTAACAAAATAAATATTGCAGAGTATGATAGTTTGTCACCATAATCTTCCAATCAACAGAAGTGAAGAGATCTTGGCAATGGTAATCTGTACCTGCATCTGTCTTGCTACATCTTGTATGTTTCACTTTCCAGCCTCAGCCCTTCAGTGTGTCCCTCGTTACATTGGCAACCGCAGTTTTTTGGCGCAGATTGTAAGAGCTACAAAAGGGAGGTATGAAAAGAAACTTGCAAGGGATATCAAAATTAATACGGGAGTCGGCGGGCAGGAGCGGGCGTGAGCGGGTGGCAGCAGCAGTGGGCGGCGGGTGCAGGCCTCTCGACTCGGAAAACATCGGAGGCCGTGCACCGCGAATGCGCAAGATATAGAATTTCTTTTGTAGTTTCTTATGTAGTTTGTAGTTTTCCCCCGATTGGGGCTGATGGCACAGCTGTGTATGCACATAAAGCCTCACTGCTACCTTGCACCTGCCGGTTGCAGAGGAGTCAGATTACATCAGGAAAAAGAGTGTGGTCAGGAGCAATGTTGTCCCTTAACAACTGAAAGTGGTGATATTGTCACTGATGAGGAAATGTCGGACATGTTGAATAATTACTTTGTGTCAGTATTTACAGCAGAAGAAGAGGATAGCATACCGGAAATCCCAAGGACACTAATACTAAATCGGGGACAGAGACTCAATAAAATTAACGTTGGTAAAATAACAGTAATAAAGAAAATATTGGCACTAAAGAGTGACAAATCCCCAGGGCCAGATGGTTTTCATCCCAGGGTTTAAAGAAAGTAGGTGAGCACATTACAGATACCCTAACTATAAATCTTCTAAAGTTCTTTCAATTCACGAACTGTCTCTTTAGATTCAAAAATTGCGCATGTCACTCTGCTTTTTAAGAATGGCGAGAGAGGGAAACCAGAGAATTATAGATCAGTTAGCCTTACATCTGATGTCGGGAAATTGCTGGAGTCTATAATTAAGATAGGGTGACTGAACCCCACGGAAATTTTCGGTTAATCTGAGAGAGCCAACATGGATTTGTGAAAGGTAGGTCATCCCTGACAAACCTAATTGAATTTTTGAAGAGGTGATGAAAGTAATGGACAGGGGAATGTCTATGGATATTATTTATATGGGCCCCGAACTTGGTGGGAGCTAAGGCCCGCCCGTTTCTTGACGGTCCCCGGGCGGAACGTGAATTTTTGCCGCCCGCTGCCGCTGGGGCCAGAGTAAGTAAACATGTATTGTTGCACTCCCGTACTACTCCAAAAGGTTCTGTGTCCATTGTGTGTGTGTGTGTGTGTGTGTTGCATGAGCAAAACAGGTAAAGACTGCAACTTTTATTTCTGCATAAGAAAAGAGCATCCAACGCATCAAAGCAGAGTGGCACAGGAGGGGGCCACTAGCCTAGAGGAGTGTGCCTTGGCTATGATGGGTGACCAACCCTGTGTCACCATATAAGGTGGTGCAGATCCCATGCTAGAGCATGGTAAACATATCCGAATCTCCGGTCTATGTCACGCTCATGTCATGAAAGGTCATGTAATGTTATGTCAAATGCTTTTTACTGCACTGTGTGTCGCCCATTAATGGTGTCCTCATGTAGCAATTGAACTCCTTGACGTAAGAATGTGAAATGTGATGGTACACATGTCAGCATGACCAACCTCCCCCCACCCCCCCACCCACCCCCGCTATACACTTAAATGTTGCCCTCTACTTCCAGATGTTGATTCGGACAGCACTGAGCACTGCACCCCATCCACCTCTGACACACAAAGGCAGTATCAAACACCACGCCTTCCACCTCAATGCTGTTAGCAGCCCAGCCCAACACACAAGCTCCTTCCTCCACCACCCCACCCAGATCACCCATACCCACCGCATCCACCTCCACCACCCAGAGTCACGAACACCAGGAGGAACAGGAGAGAGAAGTCCCAGTCTTGGTACCACTTGAGGTCGAGGAGCTGCAAGAGGAGGACTCCAGCCTCCTGACATGTGTGCCACCTGTTCGGCCAACATCAGTTTCAGGGTCCAAATTTTTGGGCTTCGAATCGGACGACGCGGGAACATGTTTTGGGAGACGCCGAAGCCGTGCTGAGAAAGCCACCAAGCCGCAACCATCCATGATAATGCAACAAACCGATGAGGATGCAGGTGGCAGCAATCCAGGAAATGGTCCAGTTGTCGAGGACTGGGATAGCTGCCAGCATCGCCACCTTTGCGGAGGAGCATTCTGCCAGTATGTCGCGGCTCATCAGTGTGGAGGAACGAAACACCGACTCTGGAGAGGCCGTGCGCCAATCGATGTTATCGGGCCATTTCATGCAACTCCCCAATGACACACCAGCGAGGCCGACAGATCCCGACCAGCCAGAGTTGCCAGCAGCTTCCATCTCATCCCCTACATTCTCTCCAAGACGAACATGGCAGCAGCGCTCCGGCTGCCCTCCTGCACAACATCATGGAGCAGAGGCGGTGAGGGGGAGGGGCAGGAGTGTGGGTCGCCGTGGTGAAGGTGGAGCCATGAAGAGGACGATGGGCCTCACATCGAGGGGGGTGGGGGAAAGAGAGGTGGTGGTAGTGGATATAGGGTTGGGTATTAGTGCTGGTGATGTTGTTAAGTGTTCATTAAGTTGTTGCTGTTGTTTCACATGGGTCGTTTGCATTGTCACTTGACTGGTTTTGAAAATAATGTGCACTTTTTGGATTCACTTGTCTGCATATTCTGTCACTTGCCATGCTGCACTATTCAATACAGACACATTGTTCATCATCTCTTGGTCTGTGTTTAACTTTTATATCATCTGAGAAACAGACAAACCTCCTTCAGGTGTACTGGTCCCTCAGCAATATCTTGGTGTTCACATATGAATGCGACTGTTTGATGGGTCCTGTCATCAGGCTATCTCGCAACGACAAGTAAGGGTGACCAATGCAGGAAGGCTGCCATTGAATGAGAGATAGTTGCACAACTTGGAGGCCACACATTAACGCTTGCACTTCAGGCCACATTTTCTTAGGTGCATCATCGCCGAGCCCCACCCCCGATATGACATGTTTTTGTGACATTGTAGTCCATTATATATATTTTCCTGTATTCTATACTCGAGCTCATGTTGTTCTCAGGTTCACATCCTGCCACCTGACAGAACCTTCCATGATTTCATTATCGCCGATATACTTTGACATAAGATCATATCATCTGAACACTCACATTGTTTCAATAAATCTGTTGTGCCTGCATTGTTGTAAAAACCCTCATAGCACACTCCATCGAGCCTCAATGTATCTCGTAGCTCATTTCCCCTTTCTATACCACACCTGCCCTTCAGCGGAGTATTTTTAATTTACATCTGTGAAGTCTTTCTGTGCAGTTTAATTTCCATTGGTGAACTCATTCTGAGGATGTGACAATTGTGCAGCATATATGTGTTAGCCGGGATGTGCAGCTCTGGACCACTCTGTGCGATTGTACCTGAAGCCCGATTTGTAGCCAGCTCAGACCACCTTTTTCCCAGCGCTCGTTCTGGCAGGTGGGAGCAGCATCTTAGAGGTTCCTAGACCACCAAAATCACATTTTTGCCACCTCGGGACTCTTCCCCGAAGAAACTCCTGTCGTGCGGGACCTGGGCAGCAGATGGGCGGTACAAAAGAAATCTCGGCAAAACAATTTTTTGGGGGACACTACCTCGGCGGCTGTGGATGGTATTGGGAGGCTCATTGACCAAGTTCGGGCCCATGGACTTCCAGAGGAATTTGTTAAATTCCCACATAGAAACTGTTAACTAAGGTAGAAGCCCACGGAGTTGAGGGCAAATTATTGACCTGATTAGGAAATTAGCTGAGTGGCAGGAGACAGAGAGTAAGAATAATGGGTAGGTACTCTAATTGGCAGGATGCGACTAGTGGTGTCCCACAATATTTATTAACAACTTAGATGATGGCATAGAAAGTTATATATCCAAATTTGCAAATGTCACAAAGACAGGCGGTATTGTAGGCAGTGTAGATGACACATAAAATTACAAAGGGTTATTGATAGATTAAGTGAATGGGCAAAACTGTGGCAAAGGGATTTCAATGTAAGCAAATGTGAGGTCATTCACTTTGGACCTAAAAAGGATAGAACAGAATACTTTCTAAATGGTAAAAAGCTAAAAGCAATGGATGTCCAAAGAGATTTGTGGGTTCCGGTACATAGATCATTAAAATGTCACGAACAGTACTGAAAATAATCAAAAAGGCTAATGGAATGCTGGCCTTTATATAGAGAGGACTAGAGTACAAGGGGGAAGAGGTTATGCTGCAGCTATATATAACCCTGGTTAGACCACACCTGGAGTACTGGGAGCTGTTTTGGGCACCACACCGTAGGAAGGATATATTGGCCTTGGAGGGAGTGCAGCGTAGGTTTACCAGAATGATGCCCAGACTTCAAGGGTTAAGTTTCGAGGCGAGATTACACAAATTAGGGTTGTATTCCCTAGAATTTAGAAGGTTAAGGGGTGATCTGATTGAAGTTTTCACGATGTTAAGGGGAACAGATAGGGTAGGCAGAGAGAAACTATTTCCGCTGGTTGGGAATTCTAGGACTAGGGAGCATAGCCTACAAATTAGAACCAGACCTTTCAGGAGTGAAATTAGGAAACACTTCTACACACAAAGGGTGGTAGAAGTTTGGAACTCTCTTCCGCAAACAGCAATTGATGCCAGATCAATTATTAATTTTAAATCGGAGAGTGATTGCTTTTTGTTATCCAAAGTTATTAAGGGATAGGAGCCAAAGGAGGGTATATGGAGTTAGATCGCAGATCAGCCATGATCTCATTGAATGGTGGAATAGGCTCGAGGAGCACAATGGCCTACTCCTGTTCCTATGTTCTTACGGTCCTAAAGTACTGTTAGATAGGGAGTTCAGGGAATTTGACCCAGCGACATTGGCGATTTGGGGGTAAGTCAATGGAAATAAAAACTGTGAGAGCTGATTCTATATTGGCCATTTTATACTATCACCCAGCCATGGTATATTAGTGGTGGAGGGGATGCAATGGATGTTTAGGCTAGTGGATAAGGTACCAATCAAGTGGACCTTTTTTTCTGGAAGGTGTTCAGCTTTTTGAATGTTGTTGCAGCTGCATCCATCCAGGCAAGTTGTGAGTATTCCATCAAACTCTTGTCTGGTAGATGGTTGAGAGGCTTTGGGGAGTTTGAGACATATGAAAGCATGGGCCTTACGCTTAACATCCGTAAGACAAAGGTCCTGCACCAGCCTGTCACTGCCACTGAGCACTGCCCTCCAATCATCAAGATCCACGACATGGCCCTGGACAATGTGGACCATTTCCCATATCTTGGGAGCCTCTTATCAACAAAGGCAGACAGTGATGCGGAGATTCAACATCGCCTCCAGTGCGCCAGTGCAGCCTTCGGCCGTCTGAGGAAAAGAGTATTTGAAGACCAGGCCCTCAAATCTACCACCAAGCTCATGGTCTATAGGGCTGTAGTAATACCCGCCCTCCTGTATGGATCTGAGGCATGGACGATGTATAGAAGGCACCTCAAGTCGCTGCAGATATATCACCAATGATGTTTCTGCAAGATCCTGCAAATACCCTGGAAAGACAGGCACACCAACATCAATGTCCTCGACCAGGCTAACATCCCCAGCATTGAAGCACTGACCACATTTGATCAGCTTTGCTGGGCAGGCCACACAGTTCGCATGCCGGATCCGAGACTCCCTAAGCAAATGCTTCATGCGGAGCTCCTTCATGGTAAACGAGCCAAAGACACCCTCAAAGCCTCCCTGGTAAAGTGCGACATCACCACTAACACCTGAGAGACCCTGGCCGAACACCGCCCGAGGTGGAGAAAATACATCCGGGAGGGCATTGTGCTCTTCGAGTCCCAACGCAAAGAGCATGAAGAGGCCAAGCGCAAGCAGCGAAAGGAACACGTGGCAAACCAGCCCCACCGACCCCTTCCCTCGACGAATGTCTGTCCCACCTGTAACAGGGTCTGTGGCTCTTGTATCGGACTGTTCAGCCATCAAAGAACTCACTTTGGGAGTGAAAGCAAGTCTTCCTCGATTCCAAGGGACTGCATATGACATGACTTTGGGGAGTCAGAAGGTGAGCTGCAGAATACCCAGCCTCTGACCTGCTCTTGCAGTTACAGAATTTATGGGATTGGTCCAGTTGAGTTTCTGGTCAATGGTGACCCCCAGCATGTTGATGGTGGGGGTGTTGACGAAGGTAGTGCCATTGAATGTCAATGGGAGGTGGTTAGGTTCTCTCTTGTTGGAGATAGTCATTGCTTAGCACTTGTATGGTGTGAATGTTACTTGTCACTTATCAGTCCAAGCCTGAATGTTGACTATGTCTTGCCTCATGCGGGCATGCACTGCTTCATTATCAGACGAATTGCAACTGGAGTTGAACACTGTACAATCATCAGCTTGGGCTGCCTCGAATAACCGCAAGCATCTTCCTTTGTGCCAGATTTTATTCCAGCATTGGAGAGTTTTGCCCTGATCCCCAATGACTTCAGTTATATTAGATCTTCTTGGTGCCACACTTGTCAAATGCTGCCTTGACGTCAAGTGCAGTCACTCTTACCTTACCTCTGGAATTCAGCTTCTGTGTCCATTTTTGTACCAAGGCTTTAATGAGTTCTGGGGCTGAGTGGTCCTGGTGCAACCCAAATTGAGCATTGGTGATCAAGTTGTTGGTGAGTAAGTGCCATTTGATAGCATTGTTGATGATGTCTCCCATCACTTTGCTGATGATTGGCAGTAGCTGATAGGGCAGTAATTGGCCTGGTTAGATTTGTTTGGCCAATTTTCTACATTGTCGCAAAGATGCCAGTTACTAGAACAGCTTAGCTGGAGGCACGGCTAGTTCTGGAGCACTATAGCTGGGATGTTATCGGGACCTATAGCTTCTGCTGTGCACAGTGCACTCAGCCATTTCTTAATGTCAAGTGGAGTGAATTGAATTGGCTGGAGACTGATATCTCTGATGTTGGAAACCTCAAGAGGAGACCGAGAAGAAGCAGTCACTTTGCACTTCTGGCTAAAGATGGTTGCAAACGCTTCAGCCTTGTCTTTTGCACTCACGTGATGGGCTCCGCCATTGTTCTATATGGGGATGTTCACAGAGCCTTCTCCTCCCATTAATTGTTTAACTGTTAACCATCATTTGACTGTGTGACTGGATGTGGCAGGGTGCAGAGATTTCACCTGATTTGTTGGTTGCACGACTGTTTAGCTCTGTCTACAGCACGTTGCTTTCCCTTGTTTAGAATCCATTTATTCTTTTTCATAAACAAAATACAATAAATATGTTGAAAATGAACCATCACATCCGTTATAGACTTTCATAAGGAAGGAATCTAATTTGTTTAAGAAGTATAATTAAATTCTACCAGAAAAGCACAATCTGTCCCAGTCAAGCAAAAGTATTTTTCTAAGTGATCTTCTTTAGTCAAATCATCAAGCTGAAAACCCAAACAATTATCCACATTAGGACTTCAATTTTAGCAAAACAGTGTGTTTCACCTTACGACAAAATTAACTTTATTGTGCTAATACCTATAAGGTCATTGTACCTTTTTATACTTTCGCCTAAATCCAGTGGCGTGAATATTTCTTTGAAAAAGAATTAGAGATTTGGATTTCCTATTCACTTTAGATGTCAAAAAGCAAGCTTGGTATTTGGCTTCGGTAGTTACAAATTTGGAAAAATAAAATCAAATAGTAAATGTTAAGTGATGTACATCCATTTACTGACCTATTCCAGGGCCCATTAAATGTGGATTGCATATTTTTCCAAAAGTACAGCCATATAAGTGCATGCAGAGATGTTTAATAGTTGCTACTCGAAAAGCTATTTTGGTGTCCCAATAAAAACTTGAGCATTTACAATCTCCCTTGAACCAAACAGACACAGTGAGTTAACATTTGATTTCAGTAAATATTCCTCGGAAATACTAAAGATCAAACAAAACTGTCTCAATCTGCTTATTTCTGAAAAGCCATTTAACTGGTCTGTGTTATTTTTCCATATTCAATGTCAAATACTAGAAATAATGACTATACATAAGTACAAACTGGTTCTGTATTCCTATTATTAGATTAACCATGAAAAAAACAATGGTAGAGTTTGTTAATGAAGAATGGGGGGGAATTTGTGGTTGGAGGCTTTTACGAAAATACCTGGTGGTGCCAGAGGAATGTAGGATTGTGCTCCGACGTCTAGTTTCGCAGTCCAGCTTATGGGAACATGTCTTCCAGGATCATATGTGTATCCTGGGATCACGTGGGCCTGGACCACCAATCACAATGTAGTACAGTACAACGTCTCAAATCCTGCAACCTCGGGACCAAGACCGTGCCGCTTTTCGAATTTTTCCGGATCAAGAAAATCAAGAGTGAACGTATGCTACTGAGACAGACAAAGTACTAATGGTGGCGTGGGTCAGGTTGAGTCGGGCCAGGTCAGGGGTCATTCGGCAAGGCTCGGACCGATTGCACACCATTTAAAACATAGTGACGAAGCCGATAATTAGTCCAGCCCGCCGGTTTTTGGGCAATATTTCCAGATTTTATTTTACTGAATATCAAATGTGATTTTCTCAAAAATGTCCGGCTTCCGGACAATTCCGATTTTTGGACAGCTGGATTTGAGACATTGTACCTGTATTCTCATTCATAGTAACGGGAGCTCTGAGCTCCATTACTATCAATGAGAATACCCCTAAAATCAAATAAAACACAAACATAATAAAAATATACACTTCATTTTTTTTTTAAATTAATAGAAATTGCATTACATTAAATGTTTTAGAGAAAAAATTATTTTTTTGAAATGTTTAAAAAAATGTTTTAATAGTGTTAAAAATAAACTTACCTTCATAGACATTGGGTTTTTAAAATCAAAATAAGTAGTAACATTTAATTTTTCTATTTTTTTAAACTTACGCTGGTAAGAGTAGGCCATACACCTGCTGTTACCAGGCATAAGAGTTTGAAGGACATTCACTGGGCAAGAGTTGGGTAAATAGCCCAAATCTCTGCCTGTGAATGCCCTTCTCCAGGGGCTCCGTGTGATCTGTCAAAAGATTTTGACAAAGATTTTTTGACACATCACAAAAGCTGGTTCTCGGCGCATGCGCAGTGCACGCCGAGAACTGACATTTGTGAGGCTTCTTCGGGTGCGTGGACTAGTGGAACATAGGTTAAAGAGGTGTGACTATAAATGTGATTTTATGATCCTCTTATATGATCAGCCTATAGGCAAACAAAATACATCACCGTGTGGTATACCCATAGCCACTGTGATATTAAGAGGTTTGTACTAAAAATTGAAACTTAATTCACTCAATTCAAAATTGAGAATTCAGAAAGTGCATATGTTTCAATGTTGGATGTGATGCCTTCTATGGAGAATAGCCAGCTGGGATCACATAGAAAGAAATGGGGATTTAGGTGAGGTACCATAGGGCTGTCATTGGCAAAGGAACTCAACCCCAGCACCTGCGGGAAAGAAAATGGAAATAAATATTTATGTTGATGGCTTTACTTTCAAGTACTCCGTGTCTGTTTTATTTCTTACAGGTCAGTGACAGGGAATTGGACCTGGTTGTTGCTTGGTCTGTTTTTCTAGTTTGCACCAGCTACAGGTCTTCTATATAAAGCAAGTTCATTGCTTTCAATCTTTACCAAGCGCATAATGGTATGCACCAATCCATCCAGCAACTCTCGCACAGTTCATAATGCAAGTGTTATTATGTCTTCACTGGATTAACTTTACACCTGATAATTCAAAGCTGTATTTTGCACTAAAACAATTTAAATTGTCCAGTAATTTGAATTGTAAAATAGCAAGTAGAAATTGAGGGCTAAATAAATGTGAACTGTCAGAAAATGAATTCAGAGTAGTCGACTGAATGAGACTGATTGTCCAGGATACATCCCTGAAGTTTTCTGTTTATTTCCCTAGGACCTGAAACACCCACCTAGGAATTTTTATTCTCTCTAATCTACACATGATTTATTAGAAATGTGTTTGTTTCTATCATGTTTTGATGAGGACAGAGTGGTAGATAATCTAAAGTGGGAACCGATCCTGGAACGAGACCTACCAGCCTCCTTCTTTATATCAATAACGGAACTTTTATCGTCCAGTCTCTAAATGACCTCCAGAACCTTCTCAACTGAGTTTTGAGAAAATCGTATTAGATGGGATCTTGAACTAAAGAGGGAAATAGCAGAAGCTTGAACATCATAGTTCGGGAACAAATTTATGTTACCCTATATTGAAACCTTAACTGATATTAGAATATGACACAATCTTAGTTCAATTATCGAGTGAAATACGAGGCTTAAAATTGTTGAAGGTCTAAGTTATGTACATAGGTTAGGATGTCAATAGGGGAAATTCTAGGGGTAGGAGGGGCAAGGGAGACTTAATCCAAGGCAAAGATAATTGAAGGGGTATATTCCACTCAGTTTATAGTGATTATAGAAAGAAAGAAAGACTTTCTAAACGCTTTTTGTTTTTCACGGGATGTGGGCATCGCTGGCAAGGCCGGGATTTATTCCCCATCCCTCGATGCCCGTGAGAAGGTGTTGGTGAGCTGCCTTCTTGAAACACTCTGCAGCCGTTTCTCTGCAGCAGTTTTACACACCCGAGTGGATTGCTAGGTTATTTCAGAGGGCAGTTAAGAGTCAGCCACAGCTGTGGGTCTGGAGTCACATATAGGCCAGACAGTAGGTTTCCTTCCCGAAAGGGCAGTAGTGAACCAGTTGCGTTTTAAACAACAAACTGGTAGTTTCATGATTAACATTACTGATTCCAGATTTGTTTACTTAACTGCATTTAAATTCCACAACTGCAGTGGTGAGATTTGAACTCGTGTCTCTGAATTATTAGTCCATGCCTACTGTATTACTAGTCCAGTAACATAACTACTATGCTCCTGTACCCTCAGAATATCCCAAAGTGTTTTACAGCCAATGAAGTACTTTTGAAGTGTAGTCACTGTTGTAATGTTGGAAACTATCGAATACATAAGAACATAAAGTCATTGATTGAGAAATATTTTTGTGCTCATTATGTCTGTAGCTTCTACAGAGCATGCATAATCTGCCCACCCTGTTCATTTCCTGAGGATTTGTGATCAGAATGTCCTTGCATATGGTACAATACCACTGAATTGCAAAACTAAAGTTATGGAGACAGGATGTTCTCTTAATACTTATTGCTCAGTGGTCATTGCTACAGCATTCTGTTGCATGTTGCAATGTATTGTGGTGTGTGTGAGTGTGGGGGGTGCTTTTATTAATGACTCTACATAAAGGAACAAAGATAAGTGAGTCAGTTCATTTCTCTGTGGTCAACAGTGGGTGTTGATGGATGTGAGAAAAGTCACTTATATATGCAGGAGAACCACTTCTTGCTACCTTTGCTTCATATTTTGTAGCTGATTTAATCCTTTCTCAGGAGTGTAATGATTTGAAATTAATTCTGTTGATGTATTCTAGTCACCATCATTTTCTACTTGAATTACTTATGGTTCCTTCTTCTGCCGTCTCCTGTTCTGCGACATCTTTCATGAATCTTGACTGAAATACAACGTTGATGGTGCATTAAAGTTTAGCAATAACTTCCTTGGCCCTTTAAAAACATATTTCACCATTACCACTGCTAGTGCCTGCTTCACTTTCTGAATTTAAGAATTTACATTGGAATACTTTGAATTTTCAAGATAAACATTTTTATGTATTTCATATGCAGTCTTCAATTTATGAAAAGTCATCGACCTGTAACGCTAATCAGTTTCATAGAATCACAGAAATTTACAGCAAGGAAGGAGGCCATTTTGGCACATTGTGTCTGCGCTGGCCGACCAAGAGCTATCCAGCCTAATCTCACTTTCCAGCTCTTGGTCCGTAGCCCTGTAGATTTCAGCATTTTAAGTGCACATCCAAGTATTTTTTTAACGTGGTGAGGGTTTCTGCCTCTACCACCCTTTCAGGCAGTAAGTTCCAGACCCCCACCACCCTCTGGGTGAAGAAATTTCCTCTCATATCTCCTCTACTCCTCCCCCCAATTACTTTAAATTTATGCCCGCTGGTTGTTGACCCCTCTGCCAAAAGAAACAGGTCCTTCCTATCCACTCTATCCAGACTCCTCATAATTTTATACACGTCAATCAGGTCTCCCCTCAGTCTCCTCTGTTCCAAAGAAAACAGACCCAGCATCTCCAATCTTTCTTCATAGCCAAAATTCTCGAGTCTAGGCAACATTCTTGTAAATCTCCTCTCCACCCTTTCCAGTGCAATCACATCTTTCCTGTAATGTGGTGACCAGAACTGCACGCAGTACTCCAACTGCGGCCTAATCAGTGTTTTATACAGTTCAAGCATAACCTCCTTGCTCTTGTATTCCATGCCTCGACTAATAAAGGCAAGTATTGCATATGCCTTCTTAACCACCTTATCCTGCTACCTTCAGGGATCTGTGGATTGCACTCCAAGAACTCTTTGTTCTTCTACACTTTTCAGTGCCATACCATTTAATGTATTCCTTTGCCTTGTTAGACCTCCCCAAATGCATTACCTTTGTTCAGTCCACAAGTGTGACCCTGAGCTTCCGGTCACCTGTCACTTTAATTCTCTGCTCCATTCCCACTCTGACCTCGCTGTCCTTGGTCTCCTACACTGTTCCAATGAAGCTCAATGCAAGCTCAAAGACCAGCACTTCATCTTTTGTTTAGGCACTTTACAGCCTTCTGGACTCAACATCGAGTTCAAAAATTTCAGACCGTAACCACTGCCAATCTTTTGCTCCCTTAGGCAGCACATAACATTCATGCTACGTACTGATTATAATCAGGAAGGCGTACAACCAGCGTTACCTGTGCTAATCTTTGGCTGCATGCCTATCCGGGGTTGGGGGCAGGGCAGTGTGGATATTAGGCGTCTCTGATGCCTCTTAAAGGTAGCCAGCATCTCTTAAAGGTGAGGTGTACTCTGGCTGCAGTGGGAAGGAACCACTTGAAAGGAGAGAAATGGCTGCAGCAAGCACTGAGAGGCCTCCAAGATTTTCTGATACCACGCTCGAGGTCCTGTTCCAGGCAGTTGCCAGGAGGAGGAGGGTCATTCGCTTCTCCCCAGGGGGGCAAGAATCCCTCTAGGCTCAAGAGATAGTGGGAAGAGACGGCAGGGCAAGTCAATGCCAGCAGCATAGCACCCAGGCTGTAATGCTGGAAAAAGTTCAATAACCCACGAGAGTTGTCACGGTAAGAATACTGCTCTCTTACTCTCTGCATGCACCTCCGCCACCTACAGTCCACTACTCACAGCACTCACAATACTCCCCTTCCCACCTCCCTTCATTCTCCTACAATCACCGTGCCAGACTTCATTACACTTCCTTCTCCTTACACTCACCACTAATGTTCCCCCTAATTTTTTGGGCAGTGCACCATCCCTTTAACGGCCTCCGTGGCCCATTCAAAGGCTCAATTTTCCCCAATGTCGTTTTTTGGCGTACTTAAAGAGGTACGCCCATTTGTTTGGGCTCAACTACGGTAAAAAAAATCATCCAACTTTCCCCGTTTGAATTGTTCATTTTGGCACCATCTAGCCTGTCCTTTAGCTTAGGGGATGGAGCCTAAGACCTGCGTCAAAAAATCGGGTTGTCAGGGTCACGAGGGACACACTGCGGGCTGAGGTTGTAAAGTGAAACATACAAGACATTCTGGTCAGCTCACAGCAACCTGCACAAGCACCTTGCACATTGTGGCATTCTAGCATTGAATTATTAAAGTGTTTATGCCAAAAGTCTATTTCCCCCCCCCCCCCTTACCCCCGCCCCACTCCCGGTGCCCGGTGCTGCTTCTAACTCTGGCCGAAAGGCTTCCCTCCCCTCCCAGTGTCAATTGCCACTGTAAGTCCTTGCCGAAGGGCCTCCCTCCTCCCAATACCACTCCCTAACTCTGGTCGAAAGGCTTCCCTCCCCTGCCGGCACAGGCTGCCGCTCCTAATCCTGGCTGAAAGGCCTCCCACTCTCCCCCCTCTTCCCCCTCTTCCCTCTCCTCCCTCTCCCCTCTCCCCTCTGCCGCCTCTCCGCTCTCCCCTCTCCCCTCTCCCCTCTCTCCCCTCTCCCCACTCTCCTCTCCCCCCCTCTCTCGGGATGGCGGGACGGACCTATCAAGAAAGACTGGATCAACTGGGCTTGTATTCACTGGAGTTCAGAAGAATGAGAGGGGATCTCATAGAAACGTTTAAAATTCTGATGGGTTGAGACAGGTTAGATGCAGGAAGAATGTTCCCAATGTTGGGGAAGTCCAGAACCAGGGGTCACAGTCTAAGGATAAGGGGTAAGCCATTTAGGACCGAGATGAGGAGAAACCTCTTCAACCAGAGAGTGGCGAACCTGTGGAATTCTGTACCACAGAAAGTTGTTGAGACCAATTCACTAAATATATTCAAAAGGAGTTACCACTAGGAGGATCAAGGGGTATAGCGAGAAAGCAGGAATGGGGTACTGAAGTTGCATGTTCAACCATGAACTCATTGAATGGCGGTGCAGGCTTGAAGGGCCGAATGGCCTACTCCTGTACCTATTGTCTATGTTTCTATGTTTCTCTCCTCTCCCCTCTCTCCCCTTCTCCCTCTCCCTCCCCTCTCTGATGCTGCTGTCCGGGCCGTGGAACTGCATCTGCTGTGCTGATTCTCTTACCTGCACCAATTTTGTTAACTGCCAGAAGGTTTTCCCAGAGTGCTCACATACACTGTCCTAAGAAAAATTGGAGTAAATCAGAACTGGCCAAACTTGCTTAAATGGCCAGAATGGTCGCGGGTGGCAGGTTACGCCCCAAATGAGGTAAAAAAAATCGTAGCCTAAAAAAAATCCTACCTAAGTGAATTACGTTAGCGCAGAAACTTTGGGGACACTTGGAGATTTTAATTTACTCAAAAAAAAGGTGCAGGCCAAAAAAACGGCGCAGATACTTGGAGAAAATTGAGCCCAAAATTTTGCGCATGTGCAAAATCTCCGATTTGAAAAGTTGGTCCCGGGCTGCGCAGGAGCTCCAGACAACTGCACAACTGCATGGCTGCGCAGCTCAATGGTTGCTCACTACTATTCCTACCCTCACTTCCCCATACCTCACATATAACGCATCATATACCAGCTATTCCACCACAAACAGCACAGTCCCTAAACAGCTCTCAAGATTCTTCACTAACGTGCCCCCTTATTTCTTGTAGGAGAACGTCGCGCACAACTTGCTCCAGGAAGCTGCCACCGCAGGAGGCCGCACCCACCTGCACACCCTCTCCACACCCCCCCCTTGGAGAGAACATGCTAGCAATCATGGACTGGGGGAGAGTCACGGCTATGGCGCCTGGCAATGCTGGAGAGACGTCGCGCAGGGTTTCTTCATTGGCTGCACACTTCTTTGAGGAATGTGGGATATCAGGTCTCGCAGACATCACTTAAAAAGAATGAAAGACTTGCATTTATATCGCGCCTTTCATGACCACCGTACGTCTCAAAGTGCATTACAGTCAATTAAGTACTTTCATCCAGCACCTCTCAAAGGAGAGGTGCATTCTGGCTGCAGAAAACAAGGTGGGCAAATGGAGTTGAAGTGTCGACCAGCCATGATCCAATTGAATGGCAGAGTGGCCTTGAGGGGCTGAGTGGCCTATTGCTCTTCCTAATGTTCCTGTTATGTGTTTAACCCCTTGTAACCTGCATCACACCTGTCCACCAGAGGGCCTACCTGTTGGAGTCCCAAGGGATCCCAGCATCCCTTGGGAGCACAGCATATAAGCAGGCCGCCCACGAGGTACCGGCACTCTGGAACTACAATAAAGGAGCTGAGGTCCCACTTCTTCATTACACAAAGTACTTGGTCTGACCATTTATTATGAGCATAACAATTGGCGACGAGGTAATGAACAACCGCGCGAAAATGCAAAGAAGTCGGCATTCTGGAGAATTTCTCAGAGGGGGTCGATTGGGAGGCCTTCGTGGAGAGACTTGACCAATACTTCGTAGCCAACGATCTGGAAGGGGACGAGAATGCAACCAAAAGAAGGGCGATCCTCCTAACTCTCTGTGGGGCAACAACCTATGGCCTCATGAAGAATCTCCTGGCCCCGGCTAAATCCTATGAAGAACTGTGTACGCTGGTCCGGGAGCACATAAATCCTAAGGAAAGTGTTTTGATGGCGAGATATCGGTTCTACACGTGTCAACGATCAGTGGGCCAGGAAGTGGCAAACTATGTTGCCGAACTAAGGTGCCTTGCAGGACATTGTGAGTTCGAGGGATTCCTCGAACAAATGCTCAGAGACTTTTTTGTACAGGGCACCGGACATGAGACACTCTTTCTCAAACTGTTGACTGTAGAAACTCTGAACCTGAGTAAAGCCATAACGATAGCCCAGGCATTTCTGTCCACCAGCGACAACACCAAGCGGATTTCGCAGAACAAAGAGGTTTCGGCCAGTACTGTGCATAAAGTAACTTCGTTTTTGAGCAGAAATGTACAGGGCAGAATGTACACGCCAGCTGCTGTGGCCCGACCTCAATTGAACCAGAGTCCGCCATCATCTGTTAATGTGAGGCAGTTGGCGCTGCGGGGGTGATCATCGGCCCCATCAATGCCACTTTAAGCACAATGTGTGCAATGGCTGCAGAACAGTGGGACACCTCCAACATATGTACAGGCGAGCTGCAAACCCTGCAAACCCTGCAAACGTTGCAGAGTAAGATCGGTCCACAGTGGATCAGATGGAATTGGAGACTCGTACGGAGGAGGCAGAGGTGTACGGGGTACACACGTTCACGACGAAATGCCCACCAATAATGTTGAAAGTTGAACTGAACGGTATTCCAGTGTCTATGGAGCCGGACACAGGGGCAAGTCAGTCCAAAACTAGTAAAACGGCATTCGACAGGCTGTGGGGGAAGAAGGCACATCGCCCAAGCTCAGCCCCATTCACACCAAACTAAGGACTTACACAAAGGAACTAATCCTTGTAATTGACAGTGCTGAAGTCAAAGTCTCCTATGATGGAGCAGTACATGAACTCCCGCTGTGGACTGTGCCAAGGGATGGCCCCATGTTGTTTGGCAGAAGCTGGCTGGGGAAAATCCGCTGGAACTGGGACGACATCCGAGCGCTTTCGTCCGTCGACGACACCGCATGTACCCAGGTTCTAAGCAAATTCCCTTCGTTATTTGAGCCAGGCATTGTAAGCTTCTCGGGGGTGAAAGTGCAGATCCATTTGGTTCCTGGTACATGACCCATCCACCACAAGGCTCGGGCGGTACCGTTCATGAGGCGTGAAAAAGTAGAAATCGAACTGGACAGGATACAACATGAAGGCATCATCGCGCCGGTGGAATTCAATGACTGGGCCAGCCCGATTGTTCCGGTACTCAAGGAGGACGTACGGTTAGAATTTGCTGGGACTATACAGTAACGATTAACTGTTTTTCGCTGCAGGACTAATACCTGCTACCCAAGGCAGACGACCTATTCGCGACCCTGGCTGGAGGGAAGACGTTCACCAAGCTGGACCTGACCTTGGCCTACATAACGCAGGAGCTGGAGAAGTCTTCAAAAGGCCTCACCTGCATCAACAGGCACAAAGGTTTGTTTATTTACAACTGGTGCCCGTTCGGGATTCGGTCGGCCGCAGCGATCTTCCAGCCGAACATGGAAAGCCTGCTAAAGTCGGTTCCTTGCACAGTGGTCTTCCAGGACGACATATTGGTTACAGGTCAGGACACCATGGAGCACTTGAAGAATCTGGAGGAGGTTCTTAGTCGGTTGGATCGCGAGGGACTCAGGTTGAAATGCTCAAAGTGTGTTTTCCTGGCACAGGATGTCGAATGCTTAGGAAGGAGAATCACAACAGATGGCATCAGACCCACCGACGGCAAAACAGAGGCCATCAAGGACGCGCCGCGACCACAGAACGTGACGGAGCTGCGGTCGTTTCTGGGACTCCTTAACTACTTTGGTAATTTCCTACCTGGGTTAAGCACCCTGCTAGAACCCCTACATGTGCTACTGCACAAGGGAGATGACTGGGTATGGGGAAATTCACAAGAGGCTGCCTTTAAGAAAGCCAGAAATTTACTGTGTTCTAACAAACTGCTTGTCCTGTATAACCCATGTAAACGATTGTTAGCTTACGATGCGTCGTCATACGGGGTCGGGTGTGTGTTACAACAGGCTAATGAAACAGGGATTTTGCAACCAGTTGCGTATGCATCCAGGAGTTGGTCCAAGGCCGAAAGGGCCTACAGCATGGTTGAAAAAGAGGCTCTGGTGTGCGGTTACGGGGTAATAAAAATTGCACGAGTACTTGTTTGGCCTTAAGTTCGAGCTTGAAACTGACTACTAGCCACTCATATCGCTATTCTCGGAGAGCAAAGGGATTAATACCAATACCTCTGCCCGCATCCAAAGATGGGTGCTCACGCTGTCGGCATACAACTATGCAATCTGCCACAGACCGGGCACAGAGAACTGCGCAGATGCTCTCAGTTGGCTACCATTGCCCACCACCGGGGTGGAAATGGCACAGCCAGTGGACTTGCTCATGGTCATGGACAGTAAAGGATCCTGGACCAGCCAGGATCCTTTACTATCCCTTGTAAAAAATTGTGTCTTCCATGGGAGCTGGCCCAGTGTCCCAATGGAGATGCAGGAAGCAATTAAGCCATTACACAGATGCAAAGATGAGCTGTCCCTGCAGGCGGACTGTCTTTTGTGGGGCAATCGCATAGTTTTGCCCAAGAAAGGCAGAGACACATTCATTTGTGAACTGCACAGCACCCACCCAGGCAGCGTGATGATGAAAGCCATAGCCAGATCCCACGTGTGGTGGCTGGGCATCGACTCAAATTTAGAATCATATGTGCATCAGTGCAACACTTGTCCTCAGTTGAGCAATGCACCCAGAGGGGCACCACTAAGTTTGTGGTCCTGGCCATCCAAACCGTGGTCGAGGATCCATGTAGACTATGCGGGTCCATTCCTAGGAAAAATGTTTTTGGTTGTTGTGGATGCTTACTCAAAGTGGATTGAAGGTGCAATAATGTCTGTAAGTACATCCACGGCCACCATTGAAAGTCTACGAGCTATGTTTGCCACGCATGACCTGCCTGATGTCCTAGTCAGCGACAATGCTTCACCAGTGCCGAATTCAAAGAATTCATGACCCGCAACGGGACCAAACATGTCACACCTGCGCCGTTCAAGCCCGCATCCAATGGCCAGGCAGAACGAGCATTTCAGACCATCAAGCAAAGCTTGAAACGCATGTCGGAAGGCTCCCTGCAGACCCAGTTGTCCCGAGTACGGCTCAGCTACTGCACCAGACCCCACTCACTCACTCAACAGGATTCCCCCAGGCGAGCTGCTCATGAAAAGGGCGCTTAAAACAAGGCCCTCTCTGGTCCACCCTGATCTACATGATCACGTGGAGGACAAGCGGCATCAACAAAGTGTGTACCATGACCGTGCAAACTTGTCACTCAATATTGAGATCAATGATCCTGTGTTTGTGCTCAATTACGGATAAAGAATCCATATTTGTATGGGGCACGCTTCCCATGTTTGGCACTTTAATATAGGGCTGAAATTGCCCCTTTTTGTGATGCTCATTAGCGCCTCTGGGGAGGTGCTAATGGGGCATGAAACGCTTTTCGCCCGGGGGGGAGGTGGGAGGGGGGGCAGGGGGGTGGAGGGGCACTGCCGGCTCCCGCGAAATTGTGTGGGAGTTGGCGGAGGAGCTGCCACAGTAGTGCCGCTCCCCACCAGTAGTGGCTCGCGCAACCGCCGATGATGTTATCGCCGCATGTGGCGACCCCTTTGCGTTGCATGCTGACCCCTTTCCGTCCCGTGGTGGATATTACCCAGCGTCCTGCGAGGCTGGTGCGAGCGATGCCAGCGCCAGCCTTGTGGGTCGCGAATCGGGCCAACACCACTTGCGGGGCGGAAGTTAGAGGGGAGGTTGGGACCGCCCCATACTGCCATCTTATCATCATGATAGGCAGTCCCTTGAAATCGAGGAAGACTTGCTTCCACTTTAAAAGTGAGTTCTCAGGTGGCTATACAGTCCAATGTGGGCATTACAGTCTCTGTCACAGGTGAAAGACCCTTTTGGCCGACTCACAAGTCAGCCCGACGATGTCCTCTGCTGCCATCGTGCAGCCTGGCACTCCGTTTTAGGGTGCCGGGCTGCGGCCTCAGTGGGAGGGTGGAGGCCATCAGAGGCCATGCAGAGTGCACAGCAACCCTCCTCTTTAAGTGACGGGGAGGGGCGTTGAAATGCGTCAGGGCTAGGCGGAGCATCCGCTCCCCAGTCGAGCCGCTGGACCCGCCCCAAGAGGAAGCGGAGCACGCGAGATTGCACTCCACTTCCTCTGGGGGGCGGTTATGGCAATTCCGTGGCTGGGGCGGGACCTCAGTGCCGGGTGCAGGAAGTCCCGCCCCGAGCAGGTTACCGCCCCAATCGGGTGTTGGGGAATTTCTCCCCTATAATGTCTAGATCATCCAACCACTTCTGGGGAGTGGGAGAGGGGAGGTTAATTTACAAAGGCAATATTGAGAGGCATAAGTTATAGCAATGATTATTTCAGGTTGAACATTCCATGAACATTTGAGAATTAAACAGACTTGTGTAAAAGATTTGAGGATAGTTAGATATCTGGTTCTATAATATGACATACATATTTATGAAGGTACATATATAATATTTTTTATACAAGTTTATATTGAAATATGAGTCTGACATCCATCTTTTGTTCACTGATCAGCTGTGCACCATTGTTCATCCAGGCAAGTGGAGAGTGTTCCATTCATTTCCACATGGCTCATATGGTCAACAGGATGTCACTAGATGCTTATATTCTGTGTGATGTTGATCAGATGGCTTGCAGAATAAGTTATGTCAACGTACCTGATGATCTTGGCCTGCTGATCAGTCCAACAAGCATCTTAATGTCCTTGTGACTGCTTCCAATTTGGAAGCCACAGCTTGATAAATACAATTTTACTAGCCTTCAGCTTTGGAAGGTTGTTGAGCAGCAATTCCAAAGCAGCATTATTGGCAGGTGACATTTACGATGTGCTGTAGCCAGTTGAGTAGGCAGCATTGATGGGGGTCATTTTCTGAGTCTGAGTTAACAGTGAGGAACCTTGCCCGCTGCCAGTGCATACACAGAAAATGTAGGTCCACATGTCGAAGACTGATAGCTGCTGTAGTTGGGCTCGAACCAAAGTCCAGATTTAGGTGTTACATGTCCGTATCAGTGGCTTTGCAGCATGAAAGATTCAAGATTTTTTATGCAGACTAACTTAATTGATGTCAATGGAAATAAGGATCGGGAGAGATGCAAACAAGACCGCAGATTTGCTCTCACCCATTTTACAATATTGCACTAAGTAAAAATGACCCCCTTTTACTCTGAAGCAACATTCAGACCCAATAGATTTCTCCTGCCATCACACCAATGTGTACAAATGGCTCCCCCAGTGGCACAGTGAATTCATCCAGTGTACGCCAAACAGACCAGGAATCTCCTCTGATTTGTTCCTTAGTCTCGAATTAAGGTGGTCTCTGCTGAGGCAATGGTCAGAACTGCTTTACTTGGAACTCCTACATGGCAAGCGAGCCCCAGGTGGGCAGAGGAAACGTTTCAAGGACACCCTCAAAGCCTCCTTGATAAAGTCCATCATCCCCAGCGACACCTGGGAATCCCTGGCCCACGACCGCCCTAAGTGGAGGAAAAGCATCCGGGAGGGCGCTGAGCACCTTGAGTCTCGTCACCGAGAGCATGCAGAAAATAAGCGCAGGCAGCGGAAGGAGCGTGTGGCAAACCAGACTCCCCACCCACCCTTTCCTCCAATGACTGTCTGTCCCACCTGTGACAGAGACTGTAATTCCGTATTGGACTGGACAGTCACCCGAGAACTCACTTTTAGAGTGAAAGCAAGTCTTCCTCAATTTCGAGGGACTGCCTATGATGATGATGATCAGACTTACCATCAGAGGCAATGCTCCTCTAAATTCTGCCCTCTTGAGCATTCCTGATTATAATCGCTCAACCATTGCTGGCCGTGCCTTCTTTTGCCTAGGCCCTAAGCTCTGGAATTCCTTCCCTAAACCCCTCCCCCTCTCTATCTCTTTCTTCCTTCGGGACACTCCTTAAAATCTACCTCTTGGACCAAGCTTTTGGTCACCTGCCCTAATTTCTCCTTATGTGGCTCGGTGTCAAATTTTTGGTCTCATCATACTCCTGCGAAGCGCCTTGAGACGTTTCACTATGTTAAAGGCGCTATATAAATACAAGTTGTTGTTGTTGTTGATTGATACAATTGACCTGAAGATCTGCTGATAACCCACTACAGATTGCCAGGGATTCTTGAAGTCGATGGAATTCCCTCAGTAATTGTACTTGGATAGAAACGTAAAATGCGTATCAGGAAACAGTACTGATTGGTCAATAGCTATCTATCACACATATTTCTGCAGGAGTTTATGAGCAGTGAATTCTTCTGGGCAGAAAATAAAAGAGTTTTATTGCAAAATAGATTGTAAAACAGATTTGTACAGACTGTTTGGTTTTTGCATAAAATTGTTAACAAAGCAGTTGCCTCACTTCTTTGTTGCAGCCAAGTTATTAACTGGATACAGGCCACAACGTGTAACTCAATAGCAGGAAGAATTGCTTCACCTTTGTCCTATTTTATAGACTGTTGAAAAAAATTAAAAATTTTTTTATAAACACCTATCAGGAGGAGACCATTCAGCCCCTCAAGCCTGTTCCGCCATTCAATCAGATCATGGCGGATCTGTATCTCAACTCCATTTATCTGCCATATCCCTTTATATCCTTACTTAACAAATAGCTGTCGATCACAGTTTTGAATTTTCTGATTGACTGAGCCTCACCAGCTTTTAGAAACATGGAAACATAGAAAATAGGTGCAGGATTAGGCCATTCAGCCCTTCAAGCCTGCACCTCCATTCAATGAGTTCATGGCTGAACATGCAACTTCAGTACCCCATTCCTGCTTTCTCGCCATACCCCTTGATCCCCCGAGTAGTAAGGACTACATCTAACTCCTTTTTGAATATATTTAATGAATTGGCCTCAACAACTTTCTGTGGTAGAGAATTCCACAGGTTCACCACTCTCTGGGTGAAGAAGTTTCTCCTCATCTTGGTCCTAAATGGCTTACCCCTTATCCTTAGACTGTGACCCCTGCTTCTGGACTTCCCCAACTTTGGGAACATTCTTCCTGCATCTAACCTGTCTAAACCCGTCAGAATTTTAAACGTTTCTATGAGATCCCCTCTCATTCTTCTGAACTCCAGTGAATACAAGCCCAGTTGATCCAGTCTTTCTTGATATGTCAGTCCCGCCATCCCGGGAATCAGTCTGGCGAACCTTCGCTGCATTCCCTCAATAGCAAGAATGTCCTTCCTCAAGTTAGGAGACCAAAACTGTACACAATACTCCAGGTGTGGCCTCACCAAGGCCCTGTACAACTGTAGCAACACCTCCCTGCCCCATTACTCAAATCCCTTCGCTATGAAGACCAACATGCCATTTGCTTTCTTAACCGCCTGCTGCACCTTCAATGACTGATGTACCATGACACCCAGGTCTCGTTGCACCTCCCCTTTTCCTAATCTGTCACCATTCAGATAATAGTCTGTCTCTCTGTTTTTACCACCAAAGTGGATAACCTCACATTTATCCACATTATACTTCATCTGCCATGCATTTGCCCACTCACCTAACCTATCCAAGTCAGTCTGCAGCCTCATAGCATCCTCCTCTCAGCTCACACTGCCACCCAACTTAGTGTCATCCGCAAATTTGGAAATACTACATTTAATCCCCTCGTCTAAATCATTAATGTACAATGTAAACAGCTGGGGCCCCAGCACAGAACCTTGCGGTACCCCACTAGTCACTGCCTGCCATTCTGAAAAGTCCCCATTTACTCCTACTCTTTGCTTCCTGTCTGCCAACCAGTTCTCAATCCATGTCAGCACACTACCCCCAATCCCATGTGCTTTAACTTTTGAGGGAGTTACAGATTTCCACTACCCTTTTTATATCAAATGCCTTAAAAATCACTGAAGGCGAGAAATGATTATTGAGAGTATTCTTTTAATGGGCAAAGATTATGGGCATTTTTTTTTCTGGCATATTTACTTTTTTCAAAGTTTCCCCCTGTGATCTGCGCCGGCCTAACTGAGTTAATTACGATTTTTCTAGGTGAGTTTTTTTTGACGTTCCCTCATGTCTGTGCCGGCTTTCATAATTTTTCGCAGTTTGACCAAAAATGTTTCCTCCTAGGTCGGCGTATCTGGTCCTGAAAAACCTTCTGGTGAGTCAGCAGAAAGCAGCGCACATTGACGAATCAGCGCTGAAAGGCGCCATTGTTTATAATTGAAGATTTTGGAGGGAGTCAAGAACACTTTAAAAATCAAGAATAAAGTTCAACTTTTTTTACCTGTCAACGTAGTAAATGGAGGTTTTTTTGATTTCAGAAGTTTTCATTTTTTTCTTACTTACACGCCACCACTGAACATCTTCAATCAGGGCTGGAGGGTTGTAGCTTTGGCTGGCAGAATCAGCCCCGCGCCCAGGCACTGGGGCTTGGGGCTCGGCTGGAAAACAAGCCCAGGGGGAGAGAGAGGGAAGGGCTGACCGATCGGAAGGCTTGTGCACTGAGCCCGGGGAGCGAGGTGCCGATCGGAAGGATTCTGAAGACTGCAATCAGTTTGGGGGAGAGAGAAAGGGAGAAGTCACAATACTGCAATGAATTGGTGGGGGAGGGGGGCGGGGGAAGAAGGTGAGAATTCACAAGACTACAATGAGTTGGGGGGGGGGGGCGGGTGAGCAGAAGTCACAAGAACTGGGTGTAGTCAATGTAGACCTTGGTGAGAGAGAACAAAGAACCTGTCCTGCCTGCCTTCCTACCGTTTTGAGCTTCTTGCAAAGGTAAAATTTAACTACGGGGGCAATACTGACAATGGCATACCTTGTGCGAGCCTTCTGCATGATGGTGCTACCTAGAAGACAATTGATTCGACGTCATTGCATGAGGAATATCAGAGCTTGTAGGGGCTGGGCAGGAGGCTTTACCCATGTCGGGTATATTGAGACAGGCATTCATACCTGCACCTGAGTGATGCAGACTGTGTCAGAAGGCTGCATTTCCACAAAGAAGTTGTAACTGAGATCTGTGAGTTGGTGAAAGCAGACCTGCAACCTGGAAGCGTCAGGAGGACTGCTTTGTCAGTTGAAGTGAAGGTTATAGCTGCACTTTCATTCTATGCATCCGGATCGTTTCAAGCTACAACTGGGGATGTGTGAGCCATTTCTCAACATGAAACTCATGTCTGCATTCAGCAGGTGACTGCTGCACTATATGCCTGGAGGAATGACTACATAAAGTTCCCCGTGTCCGCCCAGGCAATGCGTGACAGGGCTGTGGGTTTCTCCAGGATTGCTGGCTTCCCAAAGGTACACAGCTGCATTGATTGTATCCACATCGCCTTGCAAGCACCTTTGGAGGATTCCGAGATGTACAGGAACAGTGCTTCAATGCTGGGGATGTTAGCCTGGATGAGGAGACTAATGTTGGTGCGTCTGTCCTCCCAGGGGATTTGCAGGATCTTGCGAACAACCTCAAGGCCTTACCGACTTGCCGATCTCAGGGCCTTACCGATACGCCGTCCTCAGGACTTACTGCCTCACAGACCTCAGGGCCTTACCGACTCGCCGACCTCCTGGCTCACCGACCTCAGGGTCGTACCGACTCGCCGACCTCAGGGCCTTACCGACTCACCGACCTCCCGGCTCACCGACCTCAGGGTTGTACCGGCTCGCCGACCACAGGGCCTTACCAACTCGCTGATCTCCCGGCTCACCGACCTCAGGGTTGTACCGGCTCGCCGACCACAGGGCCTTACCGACTCGCCGATCTCCCGGCTCACCGACCTCAGGGTTGTACCGGCTCGTTGACCTCAGGGCCTTACCGACTCGCCGACCTCCTGGCTCACCGACCTCAGGGTTGTACCGGCTCGCCGACCACAGGGCCTTACCGACTCGCCGATCTCCCGGCTCACAGACCTCAGGGTTGTACCGGCTCGCTGACCTCAGGGCCTTACCGACTCGCCGACCTCCTGGCTCACCGACCTCAGGATCGTACCGACTCGCTGACCTCCCGGCTCACTGACCTCAGGGCCTTACCGACTCGCTGATCTCCCGGCTCACCGACCTCAGGGTCGTACCGACTCGCCGACCTCAGGGCCTTACCGACTCACTGACCTCCCGGCTCACCGACCTCAGGGTCGTACCGACTCGCCGACCTCAGGGCCTTACCGACTCGCTGATCTCCCGGCTCACCGACCTCAGGGTCGTACCGACTCGCCGACCTCAGGGCCTTACCGACTCACTGACCTCCCGGCTCACCGACCTCAGGGTTGTACCGGCTCGCCGACCACAGGGCCTTACCGACTCGCTGATCTTCCGGCTCACCGACCTCAGGGTTGTACCGACTCGCCGACCTCAGGGCCTTACCGACTCACTGACCTCCCGGCTCACCGACCTCAGGGTTGTACCGGCTCGCCGACCACAGGGCCTTACCGACTCGCTGATCTCCCGGCTCACCGACCTCAGGGTTGTACCGGCTCGCTGACCTCAGGGCCTTACCGACTCGCCGACCTCCTGGCTCACCGACCTCAGGATCGTACCGACTCGCTGACCTCCCGGCTCACTGACCTCAGGGCCTTACCGACTCACTGACCTCCCGGCTCACCGACCTCAGGGTTGTACCGGCTCGCCGACCACAGGGCCTTACCGACTCGCTGATCTCCCGGCTCACCGACCTCAGGGTTGTACCGGCTCGCCGACCACAGGGCCTTACCGACTCGCCGATCTCCCGGCTCACCGACCACAGGGCCTTACCGACTCGCTGATCTCCCGGCTCACCGACCTCAGGGTCGTACCGACTCGCCGACCTCAGGGCCTTACCGACTCGCTGACCTCCCGGCTCACCGACCTCAGGGCCTTACCGACTCGCCGATCTCCCGGCTCACCGACCTCAGGGTTATACCGGCTCGCCGACCACAGGGCCTTACCAACTCGCCAACCTCAGGGCTTTATCCACTCCTCAGGACAACACAGGAAGTTACATCCAGCTGCTTTCTCCTCTGCAGATTGGGCCGCGAGGACTCCGGGGTTATTGCTGAGGCCACCTCGGAGTTGGCCGAAGGGACTCCGTGGCCGGCGTTAACCGGCCGAAGGGACTGCGGGGCCGTCCCAGAACAACAGAGGGCTGGCGGCACCCATGGAGCAGTGCCAGGGGAGTAACCTACTACTGACTTACATTTTAGACTTTTAATTAACTTTTAATCAACTTTTACTCGACTTTTAAACTTTTACTCAATCTGAGTAACTTCTCTCTCATTTGGAGGGAGGAGAGCATGCCGGGAGATCTCAGAGATGCAGTGATCGTGACCATCTTTAAAAAAGGGGACAAGTCTGACTGCGGCAAATACAGGGGAATCTCCCTGCTATCAGCCACTGGGAAAGTTGTTGCTAGAGTTCTCCTCAACTGCCTTCTCCCTGTGGCTGAGGAGCTCCTCCCGGAGTCACAGTGCGGATTTCGTCCCCTACGGGACACAATGGACATGATCTTTGCAGCTTGACAGCTGCAGGAAAAATGCAGGGAGCAGAACCAGCCCTTATACATGGCTTTTTTCGACCTTACAAAGGCCTTTGACACTGTCAACCGTGAGGGTCTATGGAGCGTCCTCCTTTGTTTCAGATGCCCCCAAAAGTTTGTCAACATTCTCCGCCTGCTCCACGATGACAGGCAGGCCGTGATCCTTACTAACGAATCCATTACAAACTCAATCTGCATCCGGACTGGGGTCAAACAGGGCTGCATCATCGCTCCAACCCTCTTCTCAATCTTCCTCGCTGCCATGCTCCACCTCACAGTCAACAAGCTCCCTGCTGGAGTGGAACTAAACTACTGAACCAGTGGGAAGCTGGTTAACCTACGCCGCCTCCAGGCCAGGTCCAAGATCACCCTAACCTCTGTTGTTGAGCTGCAGTATGTGGACGACGCCTGCGTCTGCACACATTCTGAGGCTGAACTCCAGGATATAGTCGATGTATTTACTGAGGCATATCAAAGCATGAGCCTTACGGTAAACATCCATAAGATAAAGGTCCTCCACAGCCTGGCCTCGCCGCACAGCACTGCCCCCAGTCATCAAGATCCATGGCACGTCCCTGGACAACGTGGACCATTTCCCATACCTCGGGAGCCTCTTATCAACAAAAGCAGACATTGATGCGGAGATTCAACACCGCCTCCAGTGCGCCAGTGCAGCCTTCGGCCGCTTGAGGAAAAAAGTGTTCGAAGACCAGGTCCTCAAATCTATCATCAAGCTCATGGTCTACAGGGCTGTAGTAATACCCGCCCTCCTGTATGGCTCAGAGGCATGGACGATGTACAGAAGACACCTCATGTCGCTGGAGATATATCACCAACGATGTCTCCGCAAGATCCTGCAAATCCCCTGGGAGGACAGGCGCACCAACATCAGTGTCCCCGTCCAGACTAACATCCCCAGCATTGAAACACTGACCACACACGATCAGCTTCGCTGGGCAGGCCACGTAGTTCGCATGCCAGACACGAGACTCCCAAAGCAAGTGCTTTACGCAGAGCTCCTTCATGGCAAACAAGCCAAAGGTGGGCAGCGGAAACGTTACAAGGACACCCTTAAAGCCTCCCTGATAAAGTGCAACATCACCACTGACACCTGGGAATCCCTGGCCAAAGTGCGCCCTAAGTGGAGAAAGTGCATCTGGGAGAGCGCTGAGCACTTCGCGTCTCAACGCCGAGAGGTGAAGAGGTCAAGTGTAGGCAGCGGAAGGAGAGTGCGGCAAACCTGTCCCTCCCACCCCTTCCCCCGGTGACTGTCTGCCCCACCTGTGACAGAGTCTGTGGCTTTCGTATTGGACTGTTCAGCCACCAAAGAACTCACTTCATGAGTGGAAGCAAGTCTTCCTCGATTCCGAGGGGCTGCCTATGATCGATGACGTTGTTTTATGCCCATTATTTAAGTCTACTGTTGCTCCGTCCGTCACCATCAGCATTTTTGATTCTTTATCACAACTAATGTCGCCCGAGTCCCTGTAATACAGGCCTTGCTGTCCCTCAGCCTGTTGTCCTTGATATGAGGCTGTGTTACCGCACGTTGTTCCCAAAGGCACCAAAATCCTGCAAAAAAACCAATATTTCCCGGTCGTCACTGGTTAGTTAGTGACTATGTTTTTCAAATGGGTCCAGTGTTTCCACTTGCCGATAACGACATAGGCGTATGTGTCCCTTACCAGTACCTGATGGTGTCCGGTTCACTTTGGTGTGAGCCCGATCCTCTCTGGGGTAATCCTCACCGTTACCTGACTGCCTATTTGGGGTATCTGGACCTTCTGTCCCTTAGTGTCATTCTCTAAGTCCTTGATTACTTGTTGATCTCTAGCCTGTGCTTTTAAGTCATGTAACTGCTTACAGAGTTCCAGCACAAACCTCCGTAGCCTGCCTTTATAAGGTCCTATGTCCTCGCTTCCTGTAACCAAGACTTCTGGCAGTCTCATAGCCCTTTCAGTCATTAGTTAAAAGGGTGTTAGTCCTGTCGTCCGACTAGGGGTTGCCCGGAATTTCATCAGTACTCGGGGTAACATGTCTACCCATCCCTTTCCAATCTCTTCGATTGCCTTGGCTAGGGCCGCTTTTATGGTCCTATTCATTCATTCCACCAATCCAGATGGTATGGGATATGGAATTTTTGCCTGATCCCTAGTAACGCGCAGGCCTGTTTCATCACCTTCCCTGTGAAGTGTGTACCCTGATCTGAGTCCAGCTGTAGTGGCATTCCCTATCGGGGTATTATAACTAGGCAGTATGTCTTCCCCTTGTTGCTGGGTAATGGTCCAGTAAAATCTAGCTGTAAGTTTTCCCAGGGTCCTTTTGGTTGGGCCTGATGTCCCATTCTGACCTTTACTTTCCCCCCTGGGTTGTATTTTGCGCATGTCAGGCACCTTCTATAGTGGCTCTCTATATCTCTACCCATTCTCTTTCACCACCAGCATCTGGACATCGAGCTTATCATGTTGGTTCTACCTGTATGGACATACCGTGGTATAAATTCCCATCTTTCCTCCATACCCCGTTGGTCCCTTGTTGGGCTCCTCTCTGCTTCCACCCCTCCTTTTCCTGTGGTGTGGCTTCTCCCTGTATTATCAGCATGTTTACTTCCTCAGGCCCGATGTACATGCTGCCACCTGGGCTTCCCGGCCAGTGTACCTGTCTCCACCAGCCCCCTTGGCTGCCTCGCCTGCCCATCGCACACTCTTGGAATAGGAGGGAGGCTTCCACTAATTTCAACAACATCCTTGTGTTTTATTGTCCCTCCTCCTGAAGTCATGTATCCCCGTCTACTCCAGACTATCATATAATCGTGCACTACTCCAAAAGCATTGTCTATATTGTCTATATAGATGTTTACTCTTTTGCCCTTAGCCAGCCTCAGAGCCTCAGTGAGAACCACCAATTCAGCCACTTGAGCTGATAGGCCCCCTTCTAGCCATCCTTCCCTTCTAACCTGTCTGCTGCTCTCTACCATGGTCCATCCCGTCCGTGGTATCCCATTGATACAGCGCCGAGACCCATCTACATATAGATCCATGTCTGTCTCCTCAAGTGGGGTTTCACTAGCCTGACTACTTCCCTTGTCTTCTCCTGTCGTGCTACACTGACGCTTTACTCCCTGCATAATGATCCACCCTGCAAGGTTGTTATAGTTGTCTTTTATTGTTACTGTCCCGTTGGGGAGGTAAGAGCATTGCTTCCCACCTAGACCTTCGTACGTCGGATACCGGTTTTCGCCTTCCTGTGTTAAGCACTTCTGCTAAGGTATGCTGGGTATGCAGGATAAGGTGTCCCGATATTACTATGCCACTGGCCTATGCTTGTCCCCATGTAATTGAGTCACCACCGCGTTATGATCTTTACTGTGGTATGTATAGATCCTGTTCGGGTAATCCCAGGGCTGGAGCACTTGTGAGAGCTTGTTTTAACTTTCAAATGCTGTTTCCTGATCTTGGGAGGGTTTCCCTCCTTTGACTGGATCCTGTATAGGTTTGGCCATCTCAGCATATTCGGGAATAAAAGTTCTGCAGTAGTTGAATAGCCCTTGTACCTGCCTGACCCGTTTCACGGTCCCTGGCTTTGGTATCGATCTAACAGCCTACTTTCTGTCCTTGGGCATTTGTCTTTTCCCTTGTGTAATGATGTATTCCAGCTATGTTACTTCATTCTTTCCATATTAAAGACTGCACATTTTAAAAAAATTCTTTATAACCTTTACAATTTTATTTTCCTTCTGGCACGTAGGAAAATATTCACTTCCAATTAAGAAACCCAAATTAATAATGTCCAGTATTTTTTAAATTCCATGCAGTGATGCTAAAGTTATTTGGTGAACTAAATAAAACAGCTGTCAGTGGAAAGGGTTAACTCCTTTGCAGGTTTGTAAGAAGGCCTGACGTCATTACGTGACTTCGCATAATTCTTTTGTTTAAAAACATTTCCCGATATCAGAATACGGCATCCATTTTAAAAAGATTTTCAAACCCGAAATTTAAATGTCCTTTACTGAAGTGAAACTTTCTTGTGATTTAAAATAGGATTTTCCAAACCACCAAACAGCAACTTTTATTAGCAACATAGAGTATCTCTTATCTCTTTTCCAATATTCACACTTTGAAACAAAACCCGAATTTCACTGTGGACACAATGAAAGTCCGGCTTTCATTGGTTAATTACCCTCCAATTAAACCAGTATCTTTTTTACGGCCAATTTCAAATAGCATCCAGTAAGTTGCATCTTTTTCCATTGTTATTTTAAACTACATAAGACAATCGCAAAAACGTTTTTTCCCCAATTAAACGTTCAATGTTTTCTTCTTTCAGCAATTCAGCTTCAAGGTTGCAAGTTTTATCTAGAACAAACATACAGACTCATCGTTCCCCCTCCCTTTTGATTCCGAACTTAATAATATTTTGATGGCCTTCCTCCAGTCCATCATTACACAGCTTTGTTTTCTCTTTCTCGGCACAATGGCTGCAGCTTCTGTGTCGGTTTTAACATAAGTTTTTATTATTTTCACATTCTTTCCTATTAGCATTTATACCCGGACCCTTTTGGTCCATATCTCTGAGACCCCCCCACCCCCCCCCTTGGTCTTCATTTCATCCCACTGGCCAGTTTCTCCTAAATATCCTGGGGTCCCACCCCACCTTTCGGTTGTATTCCTTCTTGTTTGCGCCACGCATGATTGATACAGGCTTCTCCCTGTTATTACCATGTCACCCATCACGCTTCAGGACATACACCTATCCCCTATCTTTCCATCCTTCCATGGTTCGTTATAACTTAGTTATACAGATTACCCCCTCTTAGTTCTTTATACAGATTACCTCCTTCCCCGTCAATGCTACAACTCTGCAGGTGGTACAAAAAACATACTCACTGCCATTGCTAGCTGCCACATCATCCGGGTCAGAGGGTCTGCACCCTGCTCGCAGCGCCAATTGTTGGGGTAAAAAGACTTCTCTTCCTCGAAGTGGACTTCCTGATATAAGGAGTCGACACCTGCCCTTTGACATAGCGACCACGGAATCACTCAGACGAAACCTCGGTTAACCAGTTTTATTCGAACATGCTTGGGAAGGTTCCGATGAACACTTCCCAGAACAACAGTTTGTAATGACAGTTATACATTTCCTGCAGTGTGCGACCCTCCTACAAAACCACCGATTTGCCTACTGCTATCAGCGAAGTTACATTGATTTGTTGACTCTTATCAGACTAGCTCTGAGTGGTTCTTCCCCACCTGTTCATCTCTCATCACATGTCACCCTTCTGGAATGTGTTCAACTTTGCCTCAGTTTCTCATGACATGTGAAGTAACCATGCTTCCCAGGGTTTGCTATCTTTCTAGACTGTTGACTCTCCACTGCCCTTGTTATTCAGTACTGAGTGTATGTTTTCATCTTCTATCAGTCTGTACTGAGGGTCAATGCAGTGTTGGCTACTTATGATGGTTCATTAACCATCAAGCTTTGCAACTTAGCAAGCTTTGCTGCTTCCCCTTCTTAAAACCCATTCAAGCAAATGTATAAGCGTGCTTTACATACATAAGCGAGTTTTACATACAATTACAATCGCTATAAAGACAGAGGAACTCCCGATTCCTCAGAACCTCTTAATACTGATAAGCCCTACAATTCAGTTCGGGTATCGGTTTTCCTCCCCTTACAATGACCCTAAGCATAACCTGGATGGAAGCTGACCGGGAATACAACATGTCGCACATTGCGATGCGTAGCATCATAGAGAGGACCATTAGCATCTTGAAACGGCGTTTCCGATGCCTGGACCATTCCGGAGGCTACTTGGTATATTCCCCTGAGATTGTCGGTCAGTTCACTGCTGTGTGCTGCATGCTGCATAACTTAGCCATCCAGATACAGCAGCAGCTGGTTGGAGAAGACCCACCTGAGGTGAGAGTGGCTGATGACAATGATGAGGAAGATGCAGATGAGGAGGAGGAGGACGAGGATGAAGACGCCATGCAGCTACCTGAACCTGGAGCACAACGGTGTAGGAGGGCGGGCAGTCGTGCCCCTTTAACGATTGCTCGAGCCTTGCGCCAGCAGCTCATCCTTGAATGCTTTGCTGCCTGAAGGTTCAGCGACAACTATTCCACATGGACCATGTTTACTGTTTGGACCTGTTCCCTAATGTTGTGTTGTGTTAATGGAACAAATGATGGAAATGATTCTTGTTTACTTCAAAAGTTGTGTAAATAATGCAACAAATAATGGAAATTATTCAGTTTTATTGTAAAATATATTTTATTCAAAAGTTTAACAAATAATTCTTTGTACTTAACTTAACTTTAATAAAATTATTCCTGTATCAAACTTTAAAGATTTCAGATAGGATCACTTGCAAACTTTAAGATCACTTACAAACTCTGAGATCACTTAAAAACTTTAAAGATCACTTACTAACTTTTAAACTTGTAAATTTACATAACTTATCAAAATCTTTTAACTTGAGAACAATAGTTACAACAATAATAATAATAACAACAACAGCAGCAGCAGCAAAGAAAGGCTGCATCTAGCTCTCCTCCACTTTATTCTAAGACTGCCCGTCATGTTTGTTCTTGGTGACTCCACCACCCCTGCCCGTAGGCAGTGGCACAGTCTTTCTGAAGTTGGAACCAAATTTATTCTTTCTAAGATCTCGGGTAGTGCGCACCTGTTGAGTGCGTGGGGGGAGGGGGGGAGCTGTGGGGGGAGAGGGGGCGGCAGGCAGCAATGTGGAGAGTCCAGGCGGCAATGTGGCCCGGCTTGGGGCTCTTCAGAGGCTGATGTGGGGACTGGAGTGGGAGTGGCAGTTGATTCTGTCAATGGGCATGGGGTCTGGGCGTGTTCCCTTATTGCAGCAGCTAACTCCAACATGCCATCCCTCATGCACCGTGACAGTGTCTCAACGACATGCAATATTCCCTCCCTCATGTTGAGCAAAACTGTCTCAACTACCTGTGACATTCCCTCCCTCATGTTCAGTCATAGTGTTTACACCATCTCTGACATTCCCTCCCTGATGTTCACGAACAGCGCATCACCTACCTGTGACATTCCCTCCCTCATGGTCACTGACATCGTTCCCATTTCTTGTGAGATTGCTGTTACTTCTCGGGACAGTCCCGATACCTCGTCACCCACCTCACTGATGGTGTCCAGGAGTGATCGAGTAAGGTCTATGCTTCTATAGATATGTGAAGAGAAAAAGATTAGTGAAAACAAACGTAGGTCCCTTGCAGCCAGATTCAGGTGAATTTATAATGGGGAACAAAGAAATGGCGGACCAGTTAAACAAATACTTTGGGTCTGTCTTCACGAAGGAAGACACAAATAACCTTCCGGAAATACTAAGGGACCGAGGGTCTCGTGAGAAGGAGGAACTGAAGGAAATCCTTATTCGGCAGGAAATTGTGTTAGGGAAATTGATGGGATTGAAGGCCGATAAATCCCCGGGGCCTGATAGTCTGCATCTCAGAGTACTTAAGGAAGTAGCCCTAGAAATAGTGGATGCATTGGTGATCATTTTCCAACAGTCTATCGACTCTGGATCAGTTCCTATGGACTGGAGAGTAGCTAATGTAACACCACTTTTTAAGAAAGGAGGGAGAGAGAAAGCGGGTAATCATAGAACGGTTAGCCTGACATCAGTAGTGGGGAAAATGTTGGAATCAAGTATTAAAGATGAAATAGCAGCACCTTTGGAAAGCAGTGACAGGATCGGTCCAAGTCAGCATGGATTTATGAAAGGGAAATCCTGCTTGATAAATCTTCTAGAATTTTTTGAGAATGTAACTGGTAGAATGGACAAGGGCGAACCAGTGGATATAGTTTATTTGGACTTTCAAAAGGTTTTGACAAGGTCCCACTTAAGAGATTGGTGTGCAAAATTAAAGTACATGGTATTGGGGGTAATGTACTGACGTGGATAGAGAACTGGATGGCAGACAGGAAGCCGAGAGTCGGGATGAATGGGTCCTTTTCAGAATGGCAGGCAGTGACTAGTGGAGTGCCGCAGGGCTCGATGCTGGGACTCCAGCTATTTGCAATATACATTAATGATTTGGATGAGGGAATTGAGTGTATTATCTCCAAGTTTGCAGATGACACTAAGCTGGGTGGGGGTGTGAGCTGTGAGGAGGACACTAAAAGACTGCAGGGTGACTTGAACATGTTAGGTGAGTGAGCAAATGAGTGGCAGATGCAGTATAATATGCATAAATTTGAGGTTATCCACTTTGGTGGCAAAACTACGAAGGTAGCATATTATTTGAATGGCGGCAGATTAGGAAAAGGGGAAGTGCAACGAGACCTGGGTGTCATGGTACATCAGTCAGTGAAAGTTGGCATGCAGGTACAGCAGGCAGTGAAGAAGGCAAAAGGTATGTTGGCCTTCATAGCTAGGGGATTTGAGTGTCGGAGCAGGGAGGTCTTACTGCAGTTGTACAGGGTCTTAGTGAGGCCTCACCTGGAATATTGTGTTCAGTTTTGGTCTCCTAATCTGAAGAAGGACGTTCTTGCTATTGAGGGAGTGCAGTGAAGGTTCACCAGACTGATTTCCAGGATGGCAGGACTGACATATGAGGAGAGACTGGATCGACTGGGCCTGTATTCACTGGAGTTTAGAAGGATGAGAGGGGATCTCATAGAAACATATAAAATTCTGACGGGACTGGACAGGTTAGATACAGGAAGAATGTTCCCGATGTTGGGGAAGTCCAGAACCAGGGGACATAGTCTAAGGATAAGGGGTAAGCCATTTAGGACTGAGATGAGGAGAAACTTCTTCACTCAGAGAGTTGTTAACCTGTGGAATTCCCTACCGCAGAGAGTTGTTGATGCCAGTTCATTGGATATATTCAAGAGCGAGTTGGATATGGCCCTTACGGCTAAAGGGATCAAGGGGTATGGAGAGAAAGCAGGAAAGGGGTACTGAGGTGAATGATCAGCCATGATCTTATTGAATGGTGGTGCAGGCTCAAAGGGCCGAATGGACTACTCCTGCACCTATTTTCTATGTTTCTATGTTTCTCTCCCCACTGATTGCCATCATCTGAAGCACATGTTAGATCCTGCACCTCAAGAGAGCACGGTCCAGCTCTCCTTCCCTTCCTCCCCATCAGTGTGGCTCGCAACCCCCCACTGGGACCCGCAGCCTCGGACATTTGGAAACCATGCAACGTCCCATTAGTACTCAAACCACTCGTCACAGAAGGGGCTGTCACCTCAATGAGCGTTACCTCCTCTAAAGTCAGTAAAACAGTGGGGGCTTCAGCTAGCTCCATCCCTTCCCCCTCCCCTCCCGCCATGTTCCTGTTCTGGAGCATTGAATTTGAAGATGTTATCCTGTTTAGGCTGGTCCTTGTCTGAATTTTCTTCTACATCGTTAGGGTCGGCCTCAAGTTCTACAAAATATAACAGAACAGACAAATGGTTAGCAGCAGAGGAGGGGGCAGGATGGGTGGCATGAGTAGGCTCACACAGCGCAGACCAGGCAGCAGGCTGATTTGAAGGACCACGATTAATGATAGCACATTGCATCAACCGAAGCATTGCCGATGGAGACATCCCCAGGAACCGAAGCATAGCTAGCCCGTGCAGTACTTAACAGTTAGCAAAGCCAGACTGTGGAATTTGCAGGACTTATCCTCTCCCTTGAGTATGGGCCCAGTTTGTGGGTTTGGGATGTCCTGAGGTTGTGAAAGGCGCTATATAAATGCAAGTCTTTCTTTTTCTTTTAGTACCCCACCGGCTGTGGCTACAGGATCATTGGCTATGGTCTAGGATCATGAAAGAAAGAAAGAAAGATTTGCATTTATATAGTGCCTTTCATGACCATCGGATGTCCCAAAGCACTTTGCAGCCAATAAAGCACTTTTTGGAGTGTAGTCACTGTTGAAATGCAGGAAACACGGCAGCCAATTTGCGCACAGCAAACTCCTTTGAACAGCAATATGATAATGACCAGATAACTGTTTTTTTTTACTGATGTTTATTGTGAGATAAATATTGGCCAGGACACCGAGGATAACTCCCCTGCTCTTCTTCAAAATAATGCCGTGGGATCTTTTACGTCCACCGGAGAGAGTAGACGGGGCCTCAGTTTAACGTCTCATCTGAAAGACGGCACCTTTGACAGTGCAGCATTCCTGCAGTACTGCACTGGCGTGTCAGCCTATATTTTTGTGCTCATGTCCCTGGAGTGGGACTCTGCAGTGTGTCCATCTCTCAGTGAAAGTGAGAGGCCAGTTGGATGATAGATTAGAAAGAGGAGGTACTCACTCACATACCCCCATTAAAATAACATTTAAAAAGCTCCAATAATATAGGTGCATTTTTTTAATGAATTCATCTCTTAATTATCGCATAGCTAAAGTTATATCAGTACTGAATGCAGATGATACGTCTCAGTCAGCAATGAGATATGATTAATGGGCTGGATTTTCGGGTTTTTGCGATTTTGCCCATTTCCAGACGCAAATCACGGCAAAATCAAAATTTTAATGCCGGGTTAGTGTTAGCGCCAGAGCGCGCGACTTTCGCCAAATGAAAGTTCACGATGGCCGCTAACGCCACAGAATTTGTGCGCCAGAGCCGAAAGTTCTGGCACTAAAAAAAATCGGCTGTTCTGCGCATGCGCAAATGATTTATTTATTTATTTTATTGCCGTGCTTCTGGTCTGCTGTCCGATCGCAAATGCTAATGCAGGGCACCGCTGCGCGCATGCACAGTACACCCGGGGCTGAATCAGCCATTTTATAATTCGATTTTGATCATGGAGGAGGAGGAAGCAAGACAGCGTGCCAGGCCATTTTCTCAAGAAGCTAACGAAGCTCTTGTGGGGGCTGTGGAGAGAAGATGGCAAGAATTACACCAACGGGGTGAATCTAGGCCCCTGCCAGCCATTTTTAATAAAGTATGGAGAGAAATCGCTGAGGAGGTCTCTGCCTCAGACACAATGGCCAAGAGGGGGAAGCAATACCGAAAAAAGTTTAATGATTTTTGTAGGGTCGTTAAGAGTGCGTACCATTTTTATTCATGCACTCCTTTATTATTTAAATTATAAATCTGACACACTATTTGTTCTCATGCTGTTGGTGTCTCTCAGCATTCTGTGGATTGCCTTCTAAAATGCATAACACACAGGTAGGCCTCGTTTGGCTTCCTATTTGCCATGAATGATCTTTACACATTATTAAGATTGCTTTCTGAGATCTCATGTTTCCATACTTCGATGTCCTTCGGATGAAACATGTGCAACTTCCAAGGTCATTCATTAAACAGAGTACTCTATTACATTCAGACTGTATGGTAAAAGTGCTTTGGTGGCTATCTGTGTGTGGCTCAAGAGCAGATGGACCCTCTGGTAACCATTCCCATTGTCATCTTTGCAGGCAAAGAAGTGTCATAATCGCTGTGAACAGGTGCGGACAGGCCGCAGTCTGCTTCAGACACTGCCACTCACCTACCTCGAGGAGCGAGTGGCAGGCCTCATCAGCATCTACTGTAGGGTAACTGTCACTGGGGGTGCTGGCCCCTGCTTGTATACTGAGGGTAAGTCCTGCACACTCCCTGGGCTGAGTTGGGTCAATGTGATGCAGTGTCTCTGGACTAGATATAATGGAGCCTGTGCTATGCGACCTTTCTCATGTCACCCCGCCCCCTCCCGCGCTGCTAACCACTCGTCTGTTGCTTTCTACTTCCAGATAATCAGTCACAGGCGCCGCATCCCTCAGATCAACCCTCCATGTCATTCCTGCCTCCGTTAAAACCAGAGGTGGGTGGTTTGGAGGTGGGTTGGGGTCAGGATTCAGTTTTTGAACACTTTAACCTCCCACCCATTTTGTTGGAGTTAAACTTCCCCCCTTTAGGTTGATATTCTGCTATTGTGCTCACCAGCCCCTGATTTCCCAGCCAATGATCAGATCATCATCATCATCATCACTTCTAGACTGACCAGCGCAGAAAGTGAAACATCCTGATCTTTATTACTGCCACGTATCTGAAATATAATTTGCAATACAATTTATAATTTTATAATTGAAAAAATTGTAAAGATATATTTAGAATCTCTTGAAGCACTTACATTCTCCACCCAAATAACTACCAGGTCCTTCTAAAGCTCACCACAAGCCCGCACCATCATATCTAAATGGTGCTGGAGGGGTATGGCTAACCCCACTGCCCATTCCCCTCCATTTCCAGCTCAAACATCAATGGGGTAAGAGCTGCTGTAAGGTCATAAAGAGTCAAAATTCTTGCTGCTTCTTTTACTGAGTTCTGCTCATAGTACTGCTGCCAGTGACATTATTCCTTCAAGAAATCATCATCATAGGCAGTCCCTCGGAATCGAGGAAGACTTGCTTCCAAAATGAGTCCTTAGGTGGCTGAACAGTCCAATACAAGAACCACAGTTCCTGTCACAGGTGGGACAGATAGTCGTTGAGGGAAAGGGTGGGTGGGACAGGTTTGCCGCATGCTCTTTCCGCTGCCTGTGCTTAATTTCTGCATGCTCTCAGCGATGAGACTCGAGCTGCTCAGCGCCCTCCCGGATGCACTTCTTTCACTTAGGGCGGTCTTTGGCCAGGGACTCCCAGGTGTCAGTGGGGATGTTGCACTTTTTCATGGAGGCTTTGAGGGTGTTCTTGTAACGTTTCCTCTGTCCACCTTTGGCTCGTTTGCCGTGAAGGAGTTCCGAGTAGAGCGCTGCTTTGGGCATGCGAACATTGTGGCCTGCCCAGCGGAGCTGATCAAGTGTGATCAATGCTTCAATGCTGGGGGTGTTGGCCTGGTCGAGGACGCTAATATTGGTGCGTCTGTCCTCCCAGGAGATTTGTGGGATCTTGCGGCGGCTTCATTGGTGGTATTTCTCCAATGACTTGAAGTGTCTATTGTACATGGTCCATGTCTCTGAGCAATACAGGAGGGCGGGTATTACTACAGCCTTGTAGACCATGAGCTTGGTGGCAGTTTTGAGGGCCTGGTCTTCAAACACTCTTTTCCTCAGGCGGCCGAAGGCTGCACTGGCGCACTGGAGGCGGTGTTGAATTTCAGCGTCAATGTCTCCTCTTGTTGATAAGAGGCTCCCGAGGTATGGGAAATGGTCCACGTTGTCCAGGGCTGCGCCGTGGATCTTGATGTCTGGGGGGCAGTGCTGCGTGGCGAGAACAGGCTGGTGGAGGATCTTTGTCTTACGGATGTTTAGCGTAAGGCCCATGTTTTCGTATGTCCCAGTAAATACATTGACTTCTTCAACACGTCTATTCCTTCAAGAAATAGCATAATGATGTAAGGGTATTGCAATACTTTGAGAAAGCCCATGAAGCTGAACTCTGCATCATGAACCGTTACCAACCTTCTCTGCCAACTCAACTCAAACCTCACCCTCTCCAATTAAGTCTAATGTCTGCTCTGCCTGCAGACTCTTCTGTGGTGCTAATGGTATGCCATCTTTTTCCATTGGAGGGAGAGAAGACAATTACATCGGATTACATAGGACATATGGCACAGAAACAGGCCATCTGGCCCAATCAGTCTATGCCGACATTTATGCTCCACTTGAGCCTCCTCCCCTCTTTCCTCATCTAAATCTATCAACGTAACCCTCTATTCCCTTCTCCCTCATATGCTTGTCCAGCCTCCCCTTAAATTCACCTATACTATTTGCTTCAACCATTCCCTGGGGTAGCGAGTTCCACATTCTCACCACTCTTTGGGTAAAGAAGTGTCTTCTGAATGTTACACGCTTTGAGTGTCATGGAAAATGACCTCATATGAGGTCATGTATGCTATTACGTTGGGAGGTGAAGGTGCCTGTCATTTTATATAAAATGTTCTTGAAGGCTAACATAAAAGCCCTAGCAGCAGGCAAGGTTAGTTTAGAGAATGTTGGAGTGAAAAGGCAGAGGTTGCCCTTTGCAGAAATAGATTCTCCTGAGAGCTAGGTACTGGGGGAGAAAACGTATGATACGTAAGAAGCTGAGTGAAGCTGTATGACTGGTAGAGGATGTGTATTGGCACTAGTGGCTTGAGTTATCTTGGCCACCCTTGTGAGGTCATTGAGCCTCATCCTGCACCGTGTGGCAGTTCTTCGGATGGTGGAGGTTCCACTGACTGCACTGTTACTTTCTTCCAGCCTACCTGACGCAAGCACCGAAGACAGAAATGCAGCCCAATATATGCAAGTAGAAATGCCAAAACCCATCTCAGACACTGACATTTTTAGCCAGATCCTGTTTATATCAGTCTGTTGCAGAGAGAAAGTTGGCACATCCACTCTCAGATGCTCACTAACCACCACAGCTCAGAAGGGAAAAGGACACAAGTTACTTATCAGCAGTCGAAAAAAACTCCTACCAAATCAAAAATATATAAACGCTGTATCCTATATTCTTTTGCAGAGAATCATGGATTCATTTATTTATGCAGATTATATAGATCTTTTTTCAGAACTTTTGCAATTAACGGTCTCATTTCAATTTCACTTGTCGAGTCAGTCTTACCTCAATGCATGGGCTAGTTCTCTTGCGGGAATAACAGTTCCACAGCAACTTTATTTATGGAGTACTTAAAAACTATTGGACTGAGCATAATACTGGTCTAGTCACCATGTGCGAGCTCCTCGGCACCAATGTGAATATTCCATTCCAAGCTGGAGGCTTTGGATAGATTCTGGTTCACTGCTGCCATGACTAAAATCCAGACATTCCTTTTAGGGTAGTATAGACCATACTTTAATTCTGAAACTCCAAATCTAAAGCATCATTCTGTCGGCCACACAAACTGATGAGAAGTCAATTCTGAAAAAGCAATGTGATTTTGATTTAACTTTGTGGTAATAAGCTAGGGTGAGCAGAAGAAATAAGAAAGGACTAACAGCAATGAGATAATGACTAGATAATCTTTTTTTCATTGATGTTGGTTGAGGGATAAATATTGTCCAGGACACCGGGGAGAACTCCCCTGCTCTTCTTCGAATAAAGCCACAGGATCTAGTACATCCACCTGAGAGGACAGATGGGGTCTCGGTTTAGCATCTCATCTGAAAGACGGCACCTCCAACAAGGCAGCACGCCCTTAGTATTGTACTCATGCGTCAACCTAGATTATGTTCTCAAGTCTCTGGAGTGGGACGAACACAGCACTTTCTGACTCAGAGATGAGAACGCTATCATTAAGCTAAGGCTGACACATTATTTCAGCATTACCTGATTTGGGGAAAAGTATCTGGAGAAGGGCAGGCAGATTTAAGACTGTGGATTCCTTCTCTGTCCTCTCAATAACCTCCACCACAAAATAAATATCCTGTTGGTAGTCTTCAACCTTCAGAACAGATTCAATCTACAAAAAACAAAAGGTTGCTTCTATAAACAGTGCAAATTGTAGGGCCATGCCTTATAGTTAGCTGGTAGTGCTTTGCTTAAGGTTAAGCTCTTATTCTGCTCTCAACAAAGTGAATTTCACACAATCTCTAACTCTGGGCCTCAGGTCTTTGTATACCAACCATCTACAATAATACCATAGAATCATATAATCAAAGAATGATGCAGCACAGAAGGAGGCCATTTGGGCCACCCTGCCTGTGCCGGCTCTTTGGTAGTGCTGTCCAATTAGTCCCACTCTCCTGCTCGTTCCTTATAGCCCTGTAAAAAAAAAATCCCTTCATATATTTATCTAATTTCCTTTTCAAAGTTGCAATTGAATCTATTTCCCCACCACCCTTTCAGGCAGTGCATTCTGGAGCACAATAATACCCCGTGTGTTTTTTCCCCTCATGTCACATCTAGTTCCTTTTCCAATCACCTTAAATCTCTTGTCCTTTCGTTACCGACTATTCTGCCACTGCAAACAATTTCTACTTTTTTACATGATCAAAACCGTTCATGATTTTGAATGCCTCCATCAAAGCTCCTCTTAAACTTCTCTGCACCAGGGAGAACAACCCCAGCCTCTCCAGTCTCTCCACGTAACTGAAATCTCTCATCCCTGGAACCAGTCTAGTAAATCTCTTCTGCACCCTTTCCAAGGCCTTGACATCTTTCCTGAAATGTGGTGCCCAGAAATGAACACATTACTCCAGCTGAGGCCTAACTAATGTTTTAAGAGGGTTTAGCATAACTTCCTTGATTTTCTACGCTGCATCTATTAATAAAGCCAAGGATTCCATTGCTTTATTAACAGTCTTCTCAACTTGTCCTGCCACCATCAAAGATTTGTGTATATACACACCCAAGTTTCTGTTCCAGCACCCACTTTAAAATTGTACCATTGCCTCTCCTACCAAATGTATCACTTCACACTTCTCTGTGTTAAATGTAATCTGCCATGTGTATGCTCATTTCATCAGAATGTGTATGTCCTACAGAAGTCAGTTACTATTCTCCTCATTCTCCTCATTGTTTACTACATTTCTGAGTTTCGTGTTGTTTGCAAGCTTTGCAATTATACCCTGCATACCCAGGTCCAGGCCATTAATGTATATCAAAAAGAGAAGTGGTCCTAATACCGACTCCTGGGGACCACTGTATACTTCCCTCCAGTCTAAAAAACAACCGTTCACCACTACTCTTTGCTTTCTGTCCTTTAGCCAATTTTGTATCCATGTTGCCACTGTCCCTTTATTCCCATGGGCTTTAATTTTTCTAACAAGTCTATTGTGTGGTACTTTATCAAATGTCTTTTGAAAGTCCATATACACAACATCAAACCACACTACCCTCATCAACCCTCTCCGTTACTTCATCAAAGAACTCAAACAAGTTATCGAAACATGATTTGCCTTTAACAAATCCAAACTGACTTTCATTTATTAGCCTATATTTTTCCAAGTGCCAATTAATTTTGCCCCAGATTATTGTCTCTAAAAGTTTTCCCAGCTGACTAGCCTATAATTGGCAGGTTTATCGCGTTCCCCTTTTGTGAACAGGGGTGCAACATTTGCAATCCTCCAGTCCTCTGGCATTGCACCCATATCTAAGGATGATTGGAAGATAGCCAGAGCCTCTGTAATTTCCACCCTTACTTCCCTCAGTCATCTGGGATGCATCCCATCCAGACCGGGTGACCTTTCTACTTTGAGTACTCATCCATCATCATCATCATCATCATAGGCAGTCCCTCTGAATCGAAGAAGACTTGCTTCCACTCTTAACATGAGTTCTTAGGTGGCTGTACAGTTCAATACGAGAACCACAGTCTCTGTCACAGGTTAGGCAGATAGTCGTTGAGGGAAGGGGTGGGTGGGACTGGTTTGCCGCACGCTCTTTCTGCTGCCTACGCTTGATTTCTCCATGCTCTCAGCGATGGGACTCGAGGTGCTCAGCGCCCTCCCGGATGCGCTTCCGCCACTTTGGGTGGTCTTTGGCCAAGGTCTTCCAGGTGTCGGTGGGGATGTTGCACTTTATCAGGGAGGCTTTGAGGATGTCCTTGTAACGTTTCCGCTGCCCACCTTTGGCTCGTTTGCCCTGAAGGAGTGCCAAGTAGAACGTTTGCTTTGGGAGTCTCGTGTCTGGCATGCGAACAATGTGGCCTGCCCAGCGGAGCTGATCAAGTGTGGTCAGTGCTTCGATGCTGGAGATGTTGGCCTGGTCGAGGACACAAATGTTGGTGCGTCTGTCCTCCCAGGGGATTTGCAGGAACTTGCAGGGACATTGTTGGTGCTATTTCTCCAGCAACTTTGAGTACTGCCCAAAATTTAAGTTCCTCCTCTTTATCTATTTTTATCCTATCCACTATCGCTACTACCTCCTCCTTTATTGCTACATTAGCAGCACCCTCTTCTCCAGTGAAGACAGATGCAAAGTACTCATCAATCTGTAATGTTTCAAAATATGTCTCGCGAGTTCTTCTCTTCTTCTGAAATGATGTACCAGTGAGCATTCGGGAAGAATGTTTGGGGGTTTTGACCTTTATAACCCAGTTATTTCTGAAGCTCTTTCAGTCCAACTGTTCATTTCCACATTAACCTCTATGAAATTGGATGCAAATTGACTTCGCGACCAACTGATTGGACCCTTTCCTAAGCAGACTGCCAGAGAAAATTGGCATCTACTTGGCACTGGACCACAAGGTAAAACTACTATATACTTGAATTTCTTCCAATTCTCATTTAACTATCAAGGGGAAAAAAGATATGAAGTTATATAGCATTTGATCATGCCTCGCAACATCATTTCAAAGAACTTCACATACAATGAATTACTTTGAAACACAGTGGGCTAGAAATTTGGCTCTGTACCACCCGATTTTTTTGTACTACAGATGTTGGTTTGTGACAAAAATGGTGTCTGTGATGGGTGCTCACACTTTAAGTACATGCCACACCAGACGCCACCTTGGTGAGGGCAGTAGGATGGGAGTTAGTAGCTTACTTTTGTTGATAATTATGCTGAGTGGGCAGATCGTGACGTGCAACACTGATTTGACGCCAGCACTGCCATTTTCGTCCTCAGCTCTAGAGCTAATGCCTGTTCTTAACCTTGCACAGCTGAACATGTATTCAGCAGCAGCAAGGACCCTCCCCCCCCCCCCCCCCCCCCACCACCACCAGCAATATTTAAAGGGATCATCACCAACTCCAAGGTTAGTTGCTGATTAATTTCTACTGGCTCTGTGTAGGTTTGTAGAAGTGTTTAAGGCTTTCTAGAGTTGTTTAAAGTTGGTGAGGTGACAGAGAGTTGTGCTGTAAGTGGAGAGGACCTTGTTTCTAACTTCAGGGGGCTCTGATCAGACCACTTGCTCCTAGTCATGGGTGCTCTAGTGGTTATCCCTCTTGGCCTGCAGCCAAGGAGATGGAGCAGATGCAGCAAAGAGGACAAGCTGCTTGCAGAGGGAGGAGTAAGGGAGGGGGGGGAAGGGCTCTCAGCAGGGGGTCATAGCCACCTAGGGTCATCCGAGAGCAATTCTCTTACCTCAACCTGAGCCTGAAGCAGTGTGTGGGGCGTCCGCGCTTTACGATGGAAGTGCTCACAGAATTCTGCCACCTCTTGTAATCAGACCTACAGCCTCACACCAGGGCAAGGACAGCCCTGCCAGTGGCTTGAAGGTGACCATGGCCCTGAATTTCCTTGCGTTGGGATCCTTCCGTGCTGGAGCAGGTGGCATCTGTAACATCTCCCAGTTTGCCATCCACTGCTGAATAAGAGAGGTGTCAGATGCTCTTCATGGCAGGAGAGAGGAGATCATTGCCTTCTCACTAACCAGAGAGAAGTAGGCTGACCATACACGTGGCTTTACCAAGATTGTGGGCTTCCCCGTGATGCAAGACGCCATTGGCTGCATGCACGTGGCTTTGCAACTTTCAAAGGGGAACCGTGGCGCTCGCTCTCTCCCCTGCTGTGACATCATTGTTTTTCTTTTCCTCCTCTCACTCTCTTCCCCAGCCAGTTGAATGAGCTGTTGCAGGCAGAATGCACCTTCCCTTTAAGAGGTGCAGGCTGCCTTTAAGAAATGCAGGCTAGCTTTAATTGGTGCTCGCCTCGCACAAACTTGGGACCCACTGCTGAGTGTTCAACCACTCAACAGCACGTTCCGCACTGGGCTGGGCTGAACACCATAATCATGCTAATTAGCAGGCAGCACAAAGTTAGCATGCTGCCTGCATTCCTTTGAATGGGCGCGGGGTGATTGCGCATCGCGATCCCCCGCCCGTTTTCCGGGACAAACTCATTTTTAGCCCACCAGTGACTATTATGTAGGCAAATGTGGCAGCATTTTGCACACACAAAATTCTACAAACAGCACTGAGATGAATGACCAGTTAAGCTGTTTCTGTTGGCAATTGTTGAGGGAGGAAAATTGGCCAGGACACTGAGAGAACTTCCTGCTTTACTTTGAGTAATGGTATGGACAGTTAACATACACTTGAACTATGAGAACAGTCAGAGGGGGCTTTCCATCCCTTCGAAAGGATAACACTTTTCATAGTCATATAAGAAATTAAATGCATATCTGTTATGGATCCAAAGCTTCTAATAGGTCACCAGGAAAATTGAGCTGATTATTATAATTAACCATGAGTGATCAGATGCAACCCATTTGACTGACAAGAATTTGATGTCTGCAGGCAATTAGCAAAATAAATACCCGCATACATAAGTAAACTTCTTAACCTGTGGCTCCAGCTAACTATATCTGCTAATCTTTCAACTGTTTTGATATGAATAAATTAATAGGTGTGCTAAAATGCAACACAAGAACGTAGCATTATACAAATTGGGGTAAAAAATGTATATTTACTAAGTAACCTGAAAAAGGTACTTTGGATCAATTTGCTTTTGAATTCTGCAAGGAACAAGAATCAATCTATCATCCCATTAAAGAACTGGCAATCTCAATGATTCAGAGTGGGAGGCTCAAGCTCCTACTCTTCTGATTTGACGTCATGGCCTAATAGTTCGAGCCGTACATTTTTAGGCATGTGAGGGAGAGGGTGTGAGGCACAATCCCTGCGCCTGAATTGAATGGCCCAAAGCATACCCGACATTGGGCCTCAGGCCTCGTTATCAACGAGCTAGTGAAGAGGAATGGAAGATTGGGCTGCTGCGATGCCAGCAACGGCCCTCAGGTAAGTATTTAAAGGGGAAAGGAGACAACTGGGAAGGGTGGGGGTGCTCCCGGAGAGGGGAACAATCAGGAAGGGGGAGGGGTTGAGGGGGGGGAGGGGCGACAGGTCGGTAGGCAATCAGATCATGAGGGTAGTCAATTGGGTTGGGTGGATAGAGGTTGTTGGCAGGGAGGGTGGTGGTCGGCGATGACCAGGGAGGGCAGGATTGAATTACTATACTGACCATCACAGTACTTTTTACACACACACGCACATATATATTGTTTAGCGTATATTTTAATCTTCATCATATTAGTTCTACATTTCCTTCCTGTGGGTGTGTGTGGACTATTGTCAGAAAATCTTTGTGTGGGACTGTTCAACTTTGGTGACTGACGACAACGGTGGCCAACAGTACAGTACATTTATTTTTACTTGTCATCCAGCGGCAATCAGTTGCAATTCATAACATTCTGACTAAACCCTTGTTTCAAAGAGAACATCCTACTGAACCAGCACACATTTCTAATTCCCATGTTGTCTTTAAGCATTTTCTGAGAGAAATGTCTGTGCTGAAATGGAAGCTGGATTGAAGCAACTAATTTATTTCATTTAGCTGTCAGAGAGGCGCTATAATTATCTTCTCTGGGTTTGTTTCAAAGTCTTATAGCTAAAATGACAATGTACTGAGGCTGTAACTGTCAGAAATAAGTGTGGCTGGTGTTACTGAAGTCGACTTCCAATTTTTGCTTGTACAGGTACTGTTGCAGGCCATGAGGTTCCTGCGCTAGTAAAGTCTGCCTAACAAGACATACAGGGCATATAATGTTTCTAATTTACATAACCGACTGTATTGCCATTGTGACATAAAGAATATGACCACAATTTCAACAATAATGAAGCAATCATTGAAAATTCATGGTTATGCAACAATTTTCCACGTTGCACTTTTGTTTTTTGTTCATTGAAAGTGTTATGGATTAAGTCTGTGATTTAAATACTGGATTCTAACTGCTTTATTTCTGATAGAATTAGGGATGTTAAGCCAATAGGTATAAAGTTTGTCAGTTCTGTCTGAGTCAAATGATGACAGCGTTTCAAATATTGAAATCCAATATAAAATGGGAAACAGTGGAAGAAATATTATATAAATATGTCAAATGTGAACTGAATCAAACTCTAGTCTGTTGCTTCACTTCTCTGCACAGGTTTGGCAAATGATCAGCTTCCAAGGCGAAGAACTGGGATCAAAACTCACTCCTACATTTATGTAGCAGTAAAATTGGAATCTGTTCCAGAGCAGTTTCAAAACACAGTTGACATGGATCTGCCTGGATGTACGATCTTAAATTGCGATGAGCTATTTCATGGCTTCCATTTTTCATGAGATTGTTCAAATGCGACTTAAGTAAACCTGGAAAAAAATATATAATTTTAAACATTTGTATTATGGATACTGGAGAAAAATTTTTTTTAGGAGATGCTTTTTGTCAAATTAAAAGGTGTTTTTTTATACCTACATTCAGGTAGGAACACCTTGTTTGTTGTACCCTGCCGTGGACCCTTTGAAAAATGCCGGTTAGGCCACATGTCGGTGTGGTGGAAACCCAATATTGCAGAGAGGGCTTCAAACAAACATTAGGCCCTATATTTGAATATGCAAAGGGCTAACACCTGTTTCAGGTATGGACCCTGGACACTGAGGTTTTTTTTTGTTGCCTACACCAATATGGCAGGCTCTGCACTTCCAAGCCAAAGAGTAGTGAGAATATGGAACTCGCTACCACAGGGAGTGGTTGAAGCGAATAGTATAGATGCATTTAAGGGAGGCTAGACAAGCATATGAGGGAGAAGGGAATAGAGGGTTGTGCTGATAGATTTAGATGAGGAAAGACGGGAGGAGGCTCGAATGGAGCATGGACTTGTCGGGCCGAATGGCCTGTTTCTGAGTTGTATATCCTATGTAATTCCCAGTAATCCTATGTAAATCCTATATAATGAGTGTGTGCTTCCTGCCCCCATATTGGAAGCATAGGAGCCTATTTAGTGCCTTAAAAATGGGCACAGCATGATTGAATTTCTCAACCAATGCTCTTGATGAGAAACAGTTCTCCTGTTTCTGACTATAAAGGACCTATATTTGACTAGTGAAGACAAATGTAGTTCCTTTATAGTCAGAAATGGAAGAATTTATAATGGGGAACAAGGAAATGGCAGAATAATTAAATAAATACTTCGGTTCGGTCTTCATGGAAGATAACATCCCAGAAATGCGAGGGAACCAAGGGTCTTAGTGAGCAAGAGGCATTAAAAGAATTGATTATTAGCAAGAAAATAGTGTTGGCGAAACTAATGGGACTGAAGGCTGATAAATCCCCAGGGCCTGATGATCTGCATCCCAGAGTACTAAAAGAGGTAGCCATGGAAATAGTGGATGCATTGGTTGTCATCTTCCAAAATTCTATAGATTATGGAACAGTTCCTGCAGATTGTAGGGTGGCAAATGTAACCCCACTATTTAAAAAGGGAGAGAGAGAGCAAATAGGAAACTACAGACCGGTTAGCCTAACATCAGTAGTAGGGAAAATGCTAGATTCTATTATAAAGGATGTGATTACGGCACACTTAGATAATATCAACGGGATTAGACAAAGTCAACATGGATTTATGAAAGGAAAATCATGTTTGACAAACTTACTGGAGTTTTTTGAGGATGTAACTGATAGAATAGATAAGGGAGAACCAGTGGATGTAATGTATTTGGATTTTCAGAAAGCCTTTGATAAATTCCCACATAAAAGGTTAGTGTGCAAAATTAAAGCACATAGGACTGGGGGTAATATACTGGCATGGATTGAAAATTGGTTAATTGACAGCAAACAGAGAGTAGGAATAAACGGGTCTTTTTCGAGGTAGCGGGCAGTGACTAGTGGGGTACCACGGGGATCAGTGCTTGAGCCCCAGCTATTCACAATATATCTAAATGATTTGGATGAGGGAATCAAATGCAATATTTCCAAGTTTGCTGACGACACAAAACTAAGTGGGATGGTGAGGTGTGAGGAGGGCAAAAAGATGATGCAAGGCAATTTAGATAGGTTGAGTGAGTGGGCAAACGCATGGCAGATGCAGTATAATGTGGATAAATGTGAAGTTATCCACTTTGGTAGGAAAAACATAAAGATATAGTTGTATTTTAAATGGTGATGGTTTGGGAAATGTCAATGTACAAAAGGACCTGGGTGTCCTTGTACACCAGTCGTTGGAAGCAAACATGCAGGTGCAGCAAGCAGTTAGGAAGACAAATGGTATGTTGGCCTTCATTGCAAGAGGATTTGAGTACAGGAGCAAGGATGTCTTACTACAGTTATACAGGGCCTTGGTGGGACCACACCTGGAGCATTGTGTGCAGTTTTGGTCTCCTTACCTAAAAAAGGATATACTTGCCATAGAAGGAGTGCAGCGAAGGTTCACCAGACTGATTCCTGGAATGGCAGGACTGTCGTATGAGGAGAGATTGGGTGGACTAGACCTGTATTCACTAGAGTTTAAAAAAATGAGCGGAGATCTCATTGAAATGTATAAAATTCTGACAGGGTTGGACAGACTGGATGCAGGGAGGATGTTTCCCCTGGCTGGGAAGTCTAGAACAAGAGGTCACAGTCTCAGGATATGGGGTAGGAAATTTAGGATCGAGATAAGGAGAAATTTTTTCACTCAGAGGGTGGTGAACCTGTGGAATTCTCTATCACAGAAGGCTTTGGATGCCAAATCACTGAATATATTTAAGAAGGAAATAGATAGATTTCTAGACACAAAAGGCATCAAGGGGTATGGGGAGAAAGCGGGAATATGGTGTTGAGATAGAGGATCAGCCATGATCATATTGAATGGCGGTGCAGGCTCGAAATGGCGAATGGCCTACTGCTGCTCCTATTTTCTATGTTTATATAAGCAGTTTAAACCTTGTCTAGGCTTTGCAGTTGCATTAATGCTTTGGCTAAGTATAATTAGATTAATAGCTAAAAAAATGCTTAGGCAACAAGACACATCGATCTTTTTGCTCCTGCCCGCTGGCCTCGCAGTGATTTCTGCCGGGTGTCGGGACGTTGGATAGGGAAGTGAGGCTTGGGAGTTAAAATATCTCTGGGCTTCGACATGTGTGTTTGTTGCTCACCCAGGCCCCTTGCAAGGAATCGCCCTGCAGCGTGATAAAATCAGATCATAGTGACTGTTGTTATGTAGCCAAATGTGGCAGCATTTTGTACACACAAACAAATGCTACAAACAGCACTTAGATGAATGTTACATTAATAGAACAACAACAATTTGTGTCAATTTAAAAACCATTTTTCTATTGATTGGAACTTCCAGGTAACTCACAGGTAATGACAGCGAAATAGCAGAAATATTGATTAGTTACTGTGTCTCTATATTCACCAGGGAGACTAACAAGGTGAATATGCTAATAGAAGACAAGATCAAAAAAAATACTTAAGATCGAAAGGGGGAGATAATTGATAAACTAATCAAACAGAGAGGATAGAACTCTTGCATCTGCGCATATTAAAAGAAGTAAGGGTAGAGATAGCAGAGGCATTATTACATACATATAAATAATTATTAGAAAAGGGAATGGTGCCAGAGGACAGCTAATGTGATTCCTATATTAAAAAAAAAAGATAGAACAAGTCCAGGGAACTCGAGACCAGTTAGCTTAACGTTGGTGGTAGGAAAATTAATGGAATCTTTCTTCAAAGATGTAACAGAAAAATATCCAGAAAGCAAAAATATAACAAGGAGTAGTCAGCACGGTTTTCAAAAGAGAAGGTCGAGCTTGACCAATCGTATTGTATTATTTTAAGCTGTGGCTCAGTGGGTAGCACCCTCGCCTCTGAGTCAGAGGTTTGTGGGTTCAAGTCCTACGCCAGAGACTTGAGCACATAAATCTAGGCTGGTACCCCAGTGCAGTTCTGAGGGAGTGCTGCACTTTCGGAGGTGCCGTCTGTCAGATGAGACGTTAAACCGAGGCCCATCTGTTCTCTCAGGAGGACAAAAAAGATCCTTTGGCACTATTTCAAAGAAGGATTTATCCCTCAATCAAGATCACTAAAAACCAAATTATCTGGTCATTATGACAGTGCTATTAGTGGGAGCTTGCTGTGTGCAAATTGGTTGCTGTGTTTTCTAGATCACAACAGTGACTACACTTCAGAAAAAATGTACTTCATTGGCTTTAAAGCACTTTGGGATGTCTGGTGGTCGTGAAAGGCACTATATAATAGAAAGAGGGTAATGTAGTAGATGTAATATATTTGGATTTTTAAAAAGCTTTCGATAAGGCACCACGTATTACACTCATGACTAAGGTCAGAACATGTGGGGTCAGGGGACAAGTATCAGAATGGATAACCAGCTGGCTGCAAAACAGAAAGCAGAGAGTGTGGGTTAAATAAAAACAGAGAATGCTGCCTGACTCACTGGAAACCTCAAAATGTTAACTCTGTTTTTCTCTCCACAGCTGCTGCCTGACCCGCTGAGATTTCCAGCATTCTCTGTTTTTATTTCAGATTCCAGCATGCGCAGTATTTTGCTTTTGTATGAGTGTGGGTTAAAGGTCATTACTCAGGCTGGCAAATGGTGGGAAGTGCTGGTCCACACAATTGGAAATGATTTACTACCTACCTACTTCTCCAACCCTCTTCTCAATCTTCCTCGCCGCCATGCTCCACCTCACAGTTAATAAGCTCCTCGCTGGAGTGGAATTAAACTACAGAACCAGTGGGAAACTGTCATTGAGCTGCAGTATGTGGACGATGCCTGCGTCTGTGCACATTCAGAGGCTGAACTCCAGGATATAGTCAATGTATTCACTGAGGCATACGAAAGCATGGGCGTTACGCTTAACATCCGTAAGACAAAGGTCCTTCACCAGCCTGCCCTCCAATCATCAAGATCCATGGCGCGGCCCTGGACAACGTGGACCATTTCCCATATCTCGGGAGCTTCTTATCAACAAAGGCAGACATTGATGTGGAGATTCAGCATCGCCTCCAGTGCGCCAGCGCAGCCTTCGGCCGCCTGCGGAAGAGAGTTTTTGAAGACCAGGCCATCAAATCTACCACCAAACTCATGGTCTACAGGGCCATCCTGTATGGGTCTGAGGCATGGACGATGTACAGAAGGCACCTCAAGTCGCTGGAGATATATCACCAACAATGTCTCTGCAAGATCCTGCAAATCCCCTGGGAGGACAGGTGCACCAACATCAGTGTCCAGTGTTGAAGCACTGACCACACTCAATCAGCTTTGCTGGGCAGGCCACATAGTACGCATGCCAGATACGAGACTCCCTAAGCAAATGCTTTATGCGGAGCTCCTTCATGGTAAACGAGCCAAAGGAGGACAGCGGAAACGTTATAAGGACACCCTCAAAGCCTCCCTGGTAAAGTGCGACATCACCACTGACACCCAGGAGACCCTGGCCGCAGACCACCCGAGTTGGAGAAAGTCCATCTCTTTGAGTCTCGACGCAAGGAGCATGAAGAGGCCAGGCGCAGGCAGCGGAAGGAGCGTGCGGCAAATCAGTCCTACCGACCCCTTCCCCCGACGAATGTCTGTCCCACCTGTAACAGGGTCTGTGGCTCTCGTATCGGACTGTTCAGCCATCAAAGAACTCACTTTGGGAGTGGAAGCAAGTCCTCCTCAATTCCGAGGGACTGCCTATGATGATGACTTCTCTCCTAGGCTGCTTTAACCTTCAGCCACTCTTGGCTTTTTAAAGACTGCACTGTTAATTTCGAAGCTCCCCAGTGCAATACCCCCATGTTACATGGGATTTGCACCAATAAATTGCCAAAGGATATGGAAATGAGCTGATGCTACAACTTACAGCGGTGTCATCACTGAACATCATTGACGGACACAAGTCCCAGCCGAGGAACGCAACTTTGGTATAATAAAGAATAAATCCATGTTGAATTTTGATTTATTTTGGTCGTCTTAGATTTAAGAATTTGTTCATGTGGGGAAGACAAGTACATGTTAAATCCGCAGCATGCTTTTAATAGCCAACAATTGTTGAAGATCTTTTTCAAATGACCAGCCTTACTTTCTTGATACCTCCATGAAAGAAGCATGCGAAATTGTGTTAGTAACGAACTGGCTTATGTTTTGACAAACAGTTGGCTGAACCAATAGTTAAATTGCAGTGCTAAAGAATCATAGTGCCAGGCCGTAAAGCTGGGTACAGTTTTTTCATGCACGCTTGTTCAATCTTCAGAGAAATGTTTTGCATTTAAAGGTTTAATAACATGAAGTGAAGACAGAACAGCTGGCAAGGGGCTGTGCTGGACACATGAAAATCTTTAATGGATGTTACAAGCCTTAACAACAAACCATGAGATGCACAAATTGTGATTCCACATGACCACCTCTAGAAGAATTTAATAAAGTGCATCACAAATTGTGCTACAAGAAGCAAAAATGTCTGTGCCATTACATGTGTTCTGTGACCTTAGGACACGGGTTCTCAGAAGATGCATTTTTAAAGGAATTCACAACATAAATGCCTAACAAAATGCATTTGAAACTGTGACAAGCAATACAAAACAAAAGCAAAATACTGTGGATGCTGGAAATCTGAAATAAAAACAGAAAATTCTGGGAATACTCAACAGGTCAGGCAGAATCTGTGGAGAGATAAAACAGAGTTAACGTTTCAAGTTGATGACCTGTGATGCTCTAATTTTTTCCAATTCTGACGAAGAGTCATCGATTTGAAATATTAACTCAGTTAATCTCCACAAATGCTGCCTGACCTGCTGAGTATTTCCAACATTATCTATTTTTGTGACAAGCAACAGGTGTCTTTTAAGCATGATAATTTTTCAGATTTAAAGAAGGAAAGAACTTGCATTTATATAGTGCCTTTCATAACCTCAGGACATCTCAAAGCGCTTTACATTTAATGAAGTGCTTTTGAAGTGTAGTCACAGTTGTAAAATTGTGTAGCCAATGCGCACACAGCAAGGTCCCACAAACACCAATGAGATAAATGACCAGATAATCTGTTTTAGTCATGTTTCTTGAGGGATAAATATCAGCCAGGATGACATCCAGGAGAACTCAAATAGTGGTATGGTATCCTTTACATTTACCAGAGAGAGAACAATGGGACCTCGATTTAATGTCTCATCCAAATCAGGCTACCTCTGACAGTGCAGCACTCCCTCAGTGCTGCACTGTCTTACATATCTTTTCCATTTCCTCTTGCCTCCTGAATGTACTGACTCCTGATGGAACTGGATTTCACAGTAGCCAACAGCCTTCTGTTATCTCATCAAGTGGCTATTCCTCATGTGTAAGCCCAGAATGTGAGTGTCAGCAGACTATTTAACAGATCAAGGATCACAGCTGAGCTCACCATTGCTTGTATTTTCCTCTGGAATCACGTCCAAAATGGGGCATAGATAACACCGGAGATTGAAACAAAATGTACCAGTTTGGCCTATTGCCACTTTTCTGCCCTGACCTCAATTTCCCCCTCATGCCCCTGTCGGGATTGCTGCTAACTGCCCTTCACTGCCCTCTGTATATCCTTCTGATGACACATTAAACAAAATGCTTGTCTCATCTTCTCAAGTAGATGTAATGATCCCAAAGTGCTATTTTAAAAAGAGTAGGGTGATCTCCTGGGCCACATTCCACCATCAACTACCAAAAACACTCGATTACTGTTTGTGGGATCTTGCTTTGCACTAACTGGATGTTAAAAATATCTTCCTAACAGTGGTTAAAAAGTGTTTTGTGAGTTCCTTAGGCTGTGGAGGGTGCTGTACTTTCTTTCTTACAGCACCAATACAGTGCATTACCCATTAAACCATGGGGAGGGCTAAGCCCTGAATATATACTTTTGAATGTCACAATTACATTGATGCTCCATCAGAAGCTGAATTCCTCCACAATTTTACTGCCAAAATCTATTGCACTCAAAATTGTTGGAGTTCTCAGAGAGGAAAAAAAATCACTATTCATCTCCATTCAATTTGGAAGTTACAATGTGTTACAGTTTGAATGATTGTAAATAAAGATATCCAGTTCCTACTTATGCCAGTTATTAATGTAGGTCAATAATTGACGATGATGATAATGATGCACTGTTCTGGCAAAAACCCTGTGACTGTTTGACATGCAAGCGCTGGTGATGATGTCATCACCATGTACTGCCATTTATGCCGGGAGATCTCCTGGTGTCCAGGCCAACAGTTAGCCCTCAACCAATGCCAGCAAAAGAGATTATCTAGTCATTTATTTCATTACAGTATGCATTTTGTCAGCCGCATTTCCCTACAGTACAACAGTGGCAACATTTCAAAAGTAGTTCCTTGATAGTAAAGAGCTTTGTCATGTCATGAGGTCATGAAAGTCATTATAGAATCATACAATGGTTACTGCATGGAAGAAGGCCATTCGGCCAGTCGAGCCCGTGCCGGCTCTCAGATAGTTCCCCTTCCCCTTTCTTTCCCTGTAGCCCTGCAAATGGTTTTCCTTCAGATACTTATCCAACTCCCTTTTGAAAGATAAGATTGAGTCTGTCTCCACCACCCTTTCAGGCATTGCATTTCAGATCGTAACCACTCGCTGCATAAAAAATATTTTTCTTCTGTCGCCGTTGTTTTTTTTGCCACTCATCTTAAATCTATGTCCTCTGGTTCTCAATCCTTCTGCTAATGGGAACAGTTTACCTCTATCTACTCTGTCCAGAACTCTCATGATTTTGAACACCGAGCAAATCTCCTCTCAATCTTCTCTACTCCAAGGAGGACAACGCCAGCTTCTCCAGTCTATCAACATAACTGCAATCCCTCGTTCATGGAATCATTCTCGTAAATCTAACACCTTCTCTAAGTCCTTCACATCCTTCCTAAAGTGTACTCTAGTTGGGGCTGAACCAGTGTTTTATACAGCTTCATCATAATTTCCACACTTTTGTAATCTATGGGCTGGATTTTCTAGATTTCTGCGCTCTGTTTTTCACCCTGGAGCAACGGCAATGACAGTGGTGAGGTGTTCTGGGCAGATAGTCAATCTCCAGTGCCCCGCTGCGATCCTCGGGTCTGGTTTTGTGGCGGCACGGAGCAGCACCGCCCGGAAGAGCTGCACCGGTGTGCAACGCCCCTGGTTGTGACACCGGCGTGAGTTTGAGCTCCTGCCCGATCCATCCATTCGGAAGTGCGCCTCGTATTGACTGTCTGAGAAATCAGGGCGGTCCAACGATCCCGTTGGCAAAGAGGTGAGTAATGGACTCATAAGGTAAGTGTGATTGTTTTTCAAAATGTGTTGTGCGATTTGTGTTGTGGTGGCATGGGCAATGATTTGGGAATGTTTTTGTGGGGGTTTTTTAGGTTCCCCTTCCCCTCCCCTCTGTGATATATTCACAGAGCACAGCACACACAGCTTCCTAACATGGCAGGCAGCTCTCTCGGAAGTCTCCGGAAATCTGCCTGGGCTGTTTATTATTAACCCTGCACTTGCAGTACACAATACGTCCACATCCACAGTATGAAGCTACAAACATTACAAGCTTACAGACATTACACTTCTCCCTCCTTAATGAAGAAGCCATCATAATAAACATCATGCATAACTTTCATGTTTATACATAACACAGGATATAAATGTATTTTTTTTTTATATTTACAAATTTAACTTTACCACTTGTTTTCTGTTTCGAAGAGGATACCTTTGCTCGCGAACAGAACCTTCCAAACATGGTGTCGAATCTAAACTCATTCGAGGCTCATCCTGAGGAATGTTTTCCTCCACGGAATTTCCTTGATTTTCATTTGCACTCACTCTAACTTCAGGCTCTTTGTTTTCCTGACTCGGACTCAGACTTTCATTCTGATTCTCTCCTGGATTTGTTTCCAGTACATTGGATTTAGGATTTGCTACTGGTATATCAAAACTATCTGATGAGTCAGAAATAATTGAATCATTCCCACCTTCAAATCCTTCCATGTCTGTAGGTAAAATATGATCAATATGAACAAACCTAACCTGTCCATTATCAAACATCTTTACCAAATATGTGCGAGGACCACATATCTTCACCACTCTTCCTGGTAACCACTTTAACCATTTATGGTGATGGTTCTTCACTCTCACCTTCTGGTTTAATTTCACATTTCTCTCTTTTACTCTACCTTTATCATGATTCTCTTTCTGTCTTAATTGTTTCTCTTCTACGGACTGTGCCAAATTTGGCTTCAACAACGAGAATCTGGTTCGTGGCTGTCGTTTGAGAAAAAATTCTGCTGGTGTTCTACCAGTAGTTGTATGAGGAGAATTTTGATATGTAATCAAAAAATTAGCCAATTTGTGATCCAATGACAACTGTCGTTTCCTTGGATTTGGAACTAACATTTGTTTTATGAGGGCACGTTTTACAATTTGTACAGTGTGCTCTGCTGCATCATTCGAAGCAGGATGGTATAGTGGCACCTTGGTATGTTTCACACCATTTTTGCTCGTGAATTGTGCAAATTCTTCTGAATGAAATTGTGGTCCATTATCTGAAACAATTTCTTCAGGGAGGCCAAATACAGAAAATAATTTTTGTAAAATGTCAAATGCTTTACTTGTTGTTATTTTCCACATTGGAAACACCTCAACCCACTTCGAATGGCTATCAATCACAATGAACAATTGTTGTCCTTCTAACTCAGCAAAATCAATATGCAGCCTTTGCCACACCCTGGAAGGCCATTTCCATGGCTGTAATGGTACTGGTGGTGGTTGCTTGCTTACCGATTGCATGTCGTACATTGACTCACGATGTGCTCTATATCTTTATCAAGACCTGGCCACCATAAATAACTGCGTGCAAAACTCTTGGTCAAGCACATTCCCAGGTGCTGGTCATGGAGTTCTCCTAATAATTTGGACCTGAATTTATTTGGTATAACCACTCTTGCACCCTACATGATTCAATCTTTATCGACTGATAATTCATTCCTACGAATGAAGAATGGATGTGTATTTTTGTCTGTTACCTGGTTTGGCCATCCATTTGCAATATACTATACCTTTGACATCACTGGGTCACGTTTGGTTGCTCTACCAATCTCTTCAGCTGTGACTGGCAGTTCATCAATGTATGAAAAATAAAACACTTCTTCCCTATCGGGTGTAACTTGTGATGGGGAAGGCAATCTAGACATTGCATCAGCATTACTGTGATCAGCTGATCATCTGTATTCAATATCATATGTAGATGCTGACAAAATCAAAGCCCATCTCTGCATTTGGGCTGCAGCTAATGTTGGAACTGGGGACTTTGGGATGGAGGATTGCTGTTAGGGGCTTATGGTCCATACAAGTATTTGTGAAACTTCTTGACCCCAAAAATTAATGCCAAAGCTTCCCTTTCAATTTGCGCATAATTACTCTCACTGGCACTGAGAGTGCGTGAAGCAAAAGCAATTGGTCTCTCCTCCCCACTACTTAATACATCAGAGATCACTGCCCCAACTCCATACGGAGAGGCATCACATGCTAGCTTAATCTCCTTAGATATGTCATAGTGAACTAACATGGTGCTCTCTACCAATTTGCTTTTACACTCCTTGAATGCTGTATCGCATTCTTTTGACCACTTCCAATGGACCTGTTTTTTCAAAAGTTCATTCAGTGGATGTAATACTGTAGCCAAATTTGGTAGGAACTTCCCATAATAGTTCAAAAGACCCAAGAATGATCGAAGTTCAGTGACATTCCTGGGAGTGGGTGCATTTCTGATCGCCTCCAATTTTTCCATGGTTGGATGTCAACCATCTTTGTCTACTCTGTACCCTAAGTACTCCACTGAGTTTTTAAATAACACACTTATAAGCAGACACTCGTACTCTGTGCTTCTCTAGCCATTTGAGGACTTCATTCAATATGTTATTGTGAATTTGCCTATTTGGTGCTGAAATTAGTATGTCATCCAAATAACATACTACCCCTTCAATATCTTGCAAAATCTAGTTCATCACCCCTTGGAATATGACAGGGACGGAAGACACTCCAAACGATAGCCTATTAAATTGATATAGGCCTCGATGAGTATTTATAGTCAAACATGACTTAGACTCCTCATCTAGTTCAAGCTGTAAGTAGGCATTCGTAAGATCCAGTTTTGAGAAGATATGACCACCTGTCAGTGTTGTGAACAAATCTTCTATATTCGGCAATGTATTGGGAACATTACCCTCTAGAACCTGGTTTACGGTTACTTTATAATCACCACACAATCTTACCTTACCATCGGACTTAGGTACAACAACAATGGGTGTAGCCCAATTACATCGATTTATCTTACATATAATGTTCTCAGTCTCTAGTTTTTTGAGTTCTTGCTCAACTTTCTCCTTGAGTGCATATGGTATGGAACGTGGCTTGTAGTAAACCGATCTAGTGTCTGTTCTGTACCCTGACACTTGCCTTGAAGCCTTGGATCGGACTTCCCGTTTCGCAGAACACCTCCGGATACTTCTTGATAACCTCATCCGTTGATGAAAATCTCGCTTTCACACAGAAAATCTTACTCCAATCCAGCTTCAGTGAGCTCAACCAATTTCTTCCTAGTAAGGCAGGCTTGTCTCCTTTCACTACTATTAGAGGCAAGTTCTGAAATTGATCTTTATGTTTCACTGGTACGGTGATACGACCTACCACAGGAATTTTCTCTCCCGAGTAGCCTTGCAGCTCTATCTTAGATTTCTCCAGTTGCAAATCACGCAATTTGTCGAGGTACAGTGACTCCAGTACGACACTCACGGATGCACCCGTGTCAATTTCCATGGGTATCTTGAATCCCGCAACATCTATGTGGATTTTGATGCTTTCCGAATCGCTGTCCATTAACCTCGTGCTCCTGATGACGTGTAACTCTAACAACATCTCGTCCTGTTGTTGTTCTTCCATGCTATGTAATCTCTTGGGATTTCTACTCATAGCTTTGAACGCTGGACTCATAGCTTTGGAAGCTGGTTTACTGTTCAGTCAGCATGCCTTCACAAGATGTCCAGTCTTTCTGCAGAAGAAACACTCTGCCTTCACGTATGGACAACTTTGAGCAATGTGTTGTCCCAGGCACCTATAGCATGCCTTCGACGCTCTGGTAGAATTTCCAGTTTCTGAGACTTTTGGCCATGCCAGTCGTTTACTTTGAAGCTGTAGGTGATTTACCTCGGTTGACTGACGACCGTAATTATTATTTAATTCTCAGGAATATTGTTCGGCCATGCCCATCGACCTCGCTGTCTGACAAGCAATCTCAAAAGTCAAGTCATCCATTGTCAATAACTTCCTTCTGATCGCATCATTTTTCACCCCACAAACAAAACGATCCCGTAATGCTTGGTTTTGAAAGTTTCCACAATTACAGTGCATCGATAGCTTTTTTAATGCTATGATGTAATCACTGATACTTTCATCAGCCTTTTGATTCTGAATCCCGAAGTGATAGCTTTCAGCAATTTCTAACGATTTTGGGTTATAGTGCTGCTCCAGCTTCGTTAAAATCTCTTTAAGCGTTGTGTCCTTTGGCTCGTCAGGCACAAGCAGATTTACAAGGGTTTCGTATAATGCCGCACCTGCCTCCGATAAGAAGATCGCTTTTTTACGTTCCAACACAGCACGGTTCTGGACTGCATTGTCTGGAACTTCGATTATGTTATTTGCAATGAATACATTTCTAGTTGATCCACATATGCTTTAAAACATTCCTGATCATGTCTATATTCTCCCAAATATCCCAATACACCTGCCATTTTAATCTCTAGCTGTTCATACCATGTGCTGTATTTTACTTTGTAGCTTTTTTCCAAAGACAGAAACTTCCAAAGTCTCTCTGTTCGCTGGCTGAATCCTTCACCAACAAAATTTAAACTTTGAATCATCCGAAAAATCCCATCTCAGTTGCCAAAAGTGATATATTCACAGAGCACAGCACACACAGCTTCCTAACATGGCAGGCAGCTCTCTTGGAAGTCTCCGGAAATCTGTCTGGGCTGTTTATTATTAACCCTGCACTAGCAGTACACAATACGTCCACATCCACAGTGTGGAGCTACAAACATTACAAGCTTACAGACATTACACCTTCCCGGACATTTCTCGGAGCACTCCCGGCCTGGCTCTTTAGCTCGGGAGTTTCCCATCCTAGCGCCAAAACAGGTGTACAATGACTCCCTTAGCACCGCACCCCCTGACGCAGGGGCTAGATGCCCAAACTTATCTACTAAGGCACTAACTATTCCCGGCCATTAACTTTTCCGCCCCACCGCCATTGTCGCTCCGAAAACATAAAAGCCTAAAATCCAGCCCATTAACTCTATTTATGAAGCCCAGGATCCTGTAACCCTTGTTAACTGCTGTCTCAACCTGTCCTGCCACCTTTAGCGATTTGTGCACACATACCCCCAGTTCTCTCTGTTCGTGCATCCCCTTCAGGATTGTACCATTTAGTTTATATTTCCTCTCCTCAATTTCTCTACCAAAATGTATCAGTTCACACTTTTCTGCATTAAATTTAATCTGCCACCTGTCTGCCCATTTCACCAGCCTGTCTGTGTCTTCCTGAAGTTTGCCACTATCCTCCTCGCTGTTCACTATACTTCCAAGTTTTGTGTTATCTGCAAGTTTTGAAATTGTGCCCTGTACACTCATGTCCAAGTCATTAATATATATCAAGAAAAGCAATGGTCCTAGAACCAACCCATTGGGAATACCATTGTGTATCTTCCTCCAGTCCGATAAACAACCGTTCACCACTACTCTCTGTTTCCTATCACTTAGCCAATTCTGTATTCATGCTGCCACTGTCCCTTTCATTCCATGGGCTTCAAATTTGCTGGCATGCCTATTGTGTGGCACTTTGCTGACCGCCTTTTGGAAATCCATGTACACCATGTCAACCGCATTGCCCTCATCAACCCTTCCTGTTACCTCATCAATTAATTTGGTTAAACACGATTTGCCTTTAACAAATCCAACTGGCTTTCCTTAATTAATCCACCCCTATCCATGTTACTGTTAATTTTGTCCCTGATTACTGTTTCTAAATGCTTCCTCACTACCGTGACTGGCCTGTAGTTGCTGGATTTCTCTTTATACCCTTTTTGAACAATGGTGGAGCACTTACAATTATCCAGTCCTCTGGCACACCCCCATATCTAAGGAGGATTGTAATATTATGGCCAGTACCTCCGCAATTTCCTCCCTCAATTCCTTCAGCATCCAATGATGGATAGTATCTGGACCTGGTGATTTATCTACTTTAGGTACAGCCAACCTTTCTGATACCTCCTCTTTATCAATTTTTATCCTATCAAGTATGTAGGGGGTGGTGGGTTTGTCGGTTCAAATCGACCCACTCCCTGGTTCTAGGGCTTGGAATTATTTAGGGGATGTGATAGATGTAGATAGACAATTGTTTGGTGTAAGAACAAATATTTTATTTAGAAAATAGCACACCACACTAATTAACTTAATAGCATATAACAAAATGTACAGAAAAAGGGGGAAAACGCATACGCGACGGATACAGAGGTTATGCAGTGAAAAAAAAACACCTCCACCACTACACTAACTAAGTTAGGCTCTGAAATTGCAGGAACTATGCTCACCAAAGGATTTCTCCACAGGTTAGACCAGTTGCACACTGCTTTCTCTTTCCTCAATCTTGTGGATTCTTTGGCTGGTTGCGGTGTCTTCGGTATTAGCACTGGTCGACGTTTTGATGGTGAATAAGTTTTTTCCTTGAATCAGCGCTGGATGATTGTTGGTTTTTCAGTGATTCCGAGGCTTCTTGTTAGGTTCTTCTTGTTACCTTGCTGTTACCTCGTGTGACAAGTTAGATGTTTCAAAAGCCAGAGTCAAAGAGCCCAGAGTTCAAGTGCTTTTCCAGAGTGTTCTCTGGTATGTTTCTTCAAAAGTATTTCCTCAGCCCAAAAGTTCCCACTCAAGCTTCCAGCAAGGGCCCCAGTTAGACTTGAGAGGCTGCTTAAACTTTCGCGCCAAAACTCGGGTGCACAATTGATTTTTGATGACTGCTTTTGTGCGATTTTGGCAGGCTGATCAACTCTAATGTGATCCCTTTGTGAGAATTTTGGTGGGCTGATTGAGCATTAGCATGATACAAGATTCTCAAAGGTGTTGATGGGGTTTTCGAATGGTGCTGTTAGAATGTAATCAGGTCTTGATACTGTCCATTGTGTGTTTTGTTGATGCCAGGGTTTTTCTGTATAGCCGTTTTAAGAACTATTAAAATATGTATGTATCTGGGTCCCTGGTAAGTGGGCTTTTGTTAGACTGTTAATTTCTCCCTGGGGCCTGCCATCCAGGTGGGTTAGCAGCCCTATAAGGATCCCATTTCCCTATGCAGACCCAGCATACAATTTAAAATGTCCAAACTCAAATCTAAAAGGCCCTAGTTTAGTCCAAAGGCACCTAATAGTGAGATATTTCTGTCCACATTTTTCCTCTAAAAGTCTAACACAGTTCCCTTTTAAATTCCGGACACATGTCCATTGAGTAGAGGTCCCAGAATTTTGTGAATCCTACAGTATCTCCACTACCTCCTCCTTCATTATGTCTATGGCAGCATCCTCTTTCTTGGTGAAAACAGAAGCAAATTACTTGTTTAGTACCTCAGCCATACCCTCTGCCTCCATGCATAGTTCTCCTTTTTGGTCCCTAATCAGCCCCACCCCTACCCTTTACTATTTATATGCCTATAGAAGACTTTTGGATTTCCTTTTTATGTTGGCTGCCATTCTATTCTCATACCCTCTCTTTGCCTCTCTTATTTTCTTTTTCACTTCTCCTCTGACCTTTCTATATATAGGCTGATTCTCAGATGTATTTGCAACCTGACATCTGTCATACGCACTCTTTTTCTGCTTCATCATATTCTCCTGACTTTAGTGGCCCTATCTTTCCTTCTAGTGGGAATGTACCTCAACTGTACATGAAATAGTTCCTCTTTAAAGGCAGCCCATTGTTCCATTGCAGTTTTGCCTTATCCAATCTTTGATTCCAGTTTACCTGGGCCAGATCCTTTCTCATCCCACTGAAACTGGCCTTCCCCCAGTTAAACATTTTTACACTCGATTGCTCCCTGGCCTTTTCCATAGCTAATCTAAACCTTATGATACTATGATCACTGTTCTCTAAATGTTCACCTACCGACACGTGCTTCACTTATTCTCCAGAACCAAATCCAGCAAAGCCTCCTCCCTCATCGGGCTGGAAACATACTGACCAAGAAAATTCTCCTGAATACACATCAGAAATTCTTCCCCTTCTCTGCCCTTTACACTATTATGATCCCTAGTCTATATTAGAATAGTTGAAGTCCCCCATTATTATTACTCTATAGTTTTTGCACCTATCTGTAATTTCTCTGCAAACTTGCTTCTCCATATCTTTCCCACTATTTGGTGGTCTATAGCATATACCTAGTAGTGTAAAAGCTCCTCTATTATTTCTTAACTGTAGCCATATAGATTCAGTCCATGACCCCTCCAAGACATCCTCCCTCTCCAGCACTCAAACAGTCTCTTTAACCAATACTGCCACACCACCTCCTATCTTTCCTTCCCTATCTATCCTGAACACCTTATAACCAGGAATATTTAATACCCAATTCTGCCCTTTTTGAGCCAGGTGTCTGTTATTGCCACAACATCATATTACCTTGTTTACTACACTTTGTGTGTTCACATACATACACTGTAAACCCCTCGTAGACTATCCTGTATTCTCGCTTAGTTTGACCCCACCTAATACCTTACTATTTCTTGCTTTAGTGCTCTCTGCCTCTCCCAATCCTTTGAGAACTTTATTTCTCCTTTCTAATGTTACATCTTGGTGCCCATCCCCCTGACAAATTAGGTTAAACCCTCCGCAGCAGCACTAACAGTCCTCCCTGCGTGGATATAGGTTCCAGCCCTGTTGGGATGCAACCCATCCAGCCTGTACAAATCCCACCTCCCCCAGAACCAGTCCCAGGAATATGAAGTCCTCCCTCCTGCACCATCTCTCCAGCCACGTATCTTTCTATTTCTATACTCATGCGCGTGGCACCGGGAATAATCCAAAGATTACTACCTTTCAGGTTCTGCTTTTTAATCTTTTTCCTAGCTCCCTAAAATCTGCCTGCAGGGCCTCATCTCTTCTTCTAGCTATGTTGTTGGTCCTGATCTGAACCATGACCTCTGGGTATTCACCCTCCCCCCTCGGAAGATTCTGCAGTCGCTCAGTGACATCCTTGACCCTGGCTCCATGGATGCAACATTCCATCCTGGAGTCACGTCTGAGGTCGCAGAAACGTCTGTCTGCTCCCCTAACTATCAAATGTCCTACCACTATTGCTTTCCCACTCTTTTTCCTCCCTCTCTGTACAGCTGAGCCACCCGTGGTGCCGCGGACTTGGCTTTGGCTGTACTGCCCAGAGGAACCATCGCCCTCACTAGTACTCTGAACAGAATACTGGTTGGAGAGCGAGATGCACTCAGGGGACTCCTGCACTACCTGACTGCTCCTCTTACATAGAAAATTAGAAAATAGGTACAGGAGTAGGCCATTCAGCCTTTCGAGCATGCACCACCATTCAATATGATCATGGCTGATTATTCAACTTCAGTACCCCATTCTTGCTTTCCCTCCATAGGCCCATATCTAACTCCCTTTTGAATATATCTAATGAACTGGCCTCAACAACTTTCTGTGGTAGAGAATTCCACAGGTTCACAATTCTCTGAGTGAAGAGGTTTCTCCTCATCTCGATCCTAAATGGCTTACCCCTTGTCCTTAGACTATGACTGCTGGTTCTGGACTTCCCCAAGATCAGGAACATTCTTCCTGCATCTAACCTGTCCAATCCTGTCAGAATTTGATATTGTCTATGAGATCCCCTCTCGTTCTTCTAAATTTCAGTGAATATAAGCCTATCAATCCAGTCTTTTTTCATATGTCAGTCCTGCCATCCCGGGAATCAGTCTGATGAACCTTCGCTCCACTCCCTCAATAGCAAGAATGTCCTTTCTCAGATTAGGAGACCAATATTCAAGGTGTGGCCTCACCAAGGCCCTGTACAAGTGCAATAAGACCTCCCTGTTCCTATACTCAAATCCTCTCGCTTTGAAGGCCAACATGCCATTTGCCTTCTTCACTGTCTGCTGTACCTGCATGCCAACTTTCAATGACTGATGTACCATGCCACCCAGAGCTCGTTGCACCTCCCCTTTTCCTAATCTGTCACCATTCAGATGATATTCTGCCTTCCTGTTTTTGCCACCAAAGTGGATAACCTCACATTTATTTACATTATACATCTGCCATGCATTTGCCCATTCACCTAACCTGTCCAACCTCTTAGCATCCTCCTGACAACTCACACTGCCACCCAGCTTAGTGTCATCTGCAAACTTGGAGATATTACATTTAATTCCTTCGTCTAAATCATTAATGTATATTGTAAACTGGTGGCCACCCATTCCCTCGCTGCCTGCACACTCTTTATCTGCGGGGTGACTACCTCCTAAAACATGTTATCCATGAAGCTCTGAGCCTTGTGGATGCACCGCAATGACGCCAGTTGCTGCTCAAACTGCGAAACCTGGAGCACAAGCAAGTTCTGTCTTCTGAACTGTCAGTGTTAGAAAGTAGTGGAAACAGATGGTGAGGGACTTTATTTACAAATGTATCACATTTACACTGTACATTATGCTCATTTATTAAAAAAATAAATTTTAACGTTAGAGTTTTCATTTTGAGCTGTGTTTATTTTTAGTTTAGAATGAGCAGGATGACATCCTTCTCGATCCCCTCCAGTGCTTCCCAGAGGCTTGAGAGAGACTTCAGCTTAAGACATTCTTTCAACAACACAACTAAAATAGGTATCAGTGGGACATGAACTACTGCTAAATTGACTCAAATGTAAGAAAGCCTATGAAAGTATTGTAATTTAGCCCATTGAATGAAAATGACTATAGTATGCTCTCCATACACGTTGTAATGATAAATTCCAACATTGTTTTAAGAAGTATTTTTGACCTAATTCACCAAAGAAAGTCGTTAATATTCCACCAGGTTTTTAAGAATGCTTTAAAAATTGAATATTATTAAAATTTTAACAGTTTCATGAGTAGAGTTTTATGTATAAGATATTGCATACCGTTGCATTTCAACTGATTTGCTGTACACGTATAAAGGAATGAAATAAAAATACTACATACAAACTGAGAGGACACAAGTTTTTAAAACAAAAACTAGATGAAATGGAAATTTTAAATTATGTTGCGTAACTGCTGAGGGAATATTGGAGCAATATTTGTCCTACTGCCCCACCTGTGATGGAGACTGTGGGTCCCACATCGGACTCTTCAGTCACCTGAGAACTCATTATTAGTGTGGAAGCAAGTTATCCTCGACTCCGAGGGATTGCTTATGATCCTGATGATGATTACTTTAAAATTGGGCTTAAAATGTTATGACAGTTTCCATATGGGATACCAATTACTCTAGCATTACATTCTGGAGCTGAATACACAACGTTGGACCATTCTCTTGTTCGTTTGCTCATTTTTGTTGCACATGTTTACCTAAGGTTCAACACCCTGGTAATGTAATTTAGTTGCTAGCTAACAGATGCTGTAGACAGACACAGAACCTAGCTTATTATTTCTGAGAGTTCCCAATCTCAACTGGAAACATCCAGCAATGGGGGCAAGGCAATTCTCTAGAGCAGTGAGAAGGAAAATTGGAGGGTTACCATGTCTACATGGAAATACAAAGAAGTTCCAACATGGGAACTGGCCATTCAGCCCAGCCAGTCAGTGTCCGTGTTTACCCTTCATGTGGGCAAATGGCTGCCCTGTTTCATATCTCTTTATCCCATTTTCCTTCATCCAGCATTCCAATCCAATCTCAAATGTTAACATAGTCCCTACCTCCACTGCTAACCCTGGAAGTGAATTCCACAGCCTCATAACACGAGAATATGTAAAAAGGTTTCTCTTGCTCCCTGTTATAAATCACTTCTGAACTTGTATCCATGACCCCTTTCTCGACCCCTCAGCTCTGTCCGTTCATTCGTAATTTTAAACTCTTCTATCATATTGCCCCAGCATTGCATAATTTGTATTGTTCTAATGAAATAAAGCTGCTGTTTGTCAAGTCTTGCTTCATATATCTGTTTTCTCATACCAGGCAGCATCACCATGAATCTGCCTCAATACCATGTCACTGTGCGGAGCCCAATACTCTAATACAGTACTCTAACTGCGGTTTTATAAAAATTGGCTTATATCCTATACCTCTTGTGAATAAAACCTAGAATCCATTAGCATTTTTTACTGAGCTGTATCTTTAATGTCCTCTGAACCTAAACCCCGAATCCCTCTGATCTTCCACAGCACCAAGCCTACTTGCATCCAGAACAAAATTATTATTGTTATCTTCTTTACCCAAAATATATCACCTCACAGTGACTGACATTGAATTCAATCTGCTATTTTATTGCCATTTCCCCCATCTTATTTATATCCCTTTGCAGATTCCTTTGGTCTTCTAAAGAATTATCTATATGTCCTATTTCAATATCATCTGCAAGTATCGACGGTACTCCGTCTTGGCTGGTATCCAAATCATTGATATACCCACTGAACAGAAGTGACACCAGAACAGACACCTGTGGGACACCACTATCTACTTCCAAACACTCTGGAAAATTTATACTTAAGTCCTATTCTCTGTTTTCTCTGTGTTAACAATTTTTTAAATCCATTCCCCCTATCGTTCCCCTAATTCTATACCAATTAATCTTCTCCAGTAATCTCCCATGTGGTACCTTTCTTCAGGTACATGCACACTATATCCACTGCATTTCCCCTATCCACAATGTCTGCTAGCTCCTCAATAGTGAGCCCAGACACTGAATACTTAGCCTAGACCATGAATACTTAGCCTAGACCATGAATACTTAGTCTAGATCCTGAATACATAGTCTAGACCCTGAATACTGAGTCTACACCCTGAATACTGAGTCTACACCCTGAATACTTAGCCTAGACCCTGAATACTTAGTCTAGACCCTGAATACAGAGTCTAGATCCTGAATACATAGTCTAGACCCTGAATACTGAGTCTACATCCTGAATACTTAGCCTAGATACTGAACACTTAGCTTAGACTCTGAATAGTTAGCCTAGACCCTGACTGCTTCGCCTAGACCCTGAACACTGAGCCTAAACCCTGAACACGGAGCCAAGACCCTGAACACTGAGCCTAGACTCTGAACATGGAGCCTAGACCCTGAACACTGAGCCTAGACACTGAATACTTAGCCTAGACCCTGAATACTTAGCCTAGACACTGAACACTTAGCCTAGACACTGAACACTTAGCCTAGACCCTGAATACTTAGCCTAGACACTGAATACTTAGCCTAGACACTGAATACTTAGCCTAGACACTGAATACTTAGCCTAGACACTGAATACTTAGCCTAGACCCTGAATAATTAGCATGGACCATGAACACTGAGCCTAGACCCTGAACACGGAGCCGAGACCCTGAACACTTAGCCTTGACCCTGAATACTTAGCCTAGACACTGAACACTGAACCTAGACCCTGAATACTTAGCCTAGACCCTGAACAATTAGCCTAGATGCTGAACACGGAGCCTAGACGCTGAATAATTAGCCTAGACCCTGAATACTTAGCCTAGACCCTGAACACTTAGCCTAGACCCAGAATATTTAGCCGAGACCCTGAACACTCAGCCTAGACTCTGAACACGGAGCCTAGACCCTGAACACGGAGCCTAGACCCTGAACACTGAGCCTAGACACTGAACACTTAGCCTAGACCCTGAATATTTAGCCTAGACCCTGAACATGGAGCCTGGAGTCTGAACACTGAGCCGAGACACTGAACATGGAGCCTGTACCCTGAATACTTAGCCTAGACCCTGAATACTTAGCCTAGACACTGAATACTTGGCCTAGACCCTGAAACGTAGAAACATAGAAACTTAGAAAATAGGTGCAGGAGTAGGCCATTCGGCCTTTCGAGCCTGCACCGTCGTTCAGTGTATTCATGGCTGAACATGCAACTTCAGTACCCCATTCCTGCTTTTTCGCCATACCCCTTAATCCCCCGAGTAGTAAGGACTACATCTAACTCCTTTTTGAATATATTTAGTGAATTGGCCTCAACAACTTTCTGTGGTAGAGAATTCCACAGGTTCACCACTTTCTGGGTGAAGAATTTTCTCCTCATCTCGGTCCTAAATGGCTTACCCCTTATCCTTCGACTGTGACCCCTGGTTCTGGACTTGCCCAACATTGGGAACATTCTTCCTGCATCTAACCTGTCTAAACCCGTCAGAATTGTAAACGTTTCTATGAGATCCCCTGAACTCCAGTGAATACAAGCCCAGTTGATCCAGTCTTTCTTGATATGTCAGTCCCGCCATCCCGGGAATCAGTCTGGTGAACCTTCGCTGCACTCCCTCAATAGCAAGAATGTCCTTCCTCAAGTTAGGAGACCAAAACTGTACACAATACTCCAGGTGTGGCCTCACCAAAGCCCTGTACAACTGTAGTAACACCTCCCTGCCCCTGTACTCAAATCCCCTCGCTATGAAGGCCAACATGCCATTTGCTTTCTTAACCGCCTGCTGTACCTGCATGCCAACCTTCAATGACTGATGTACCATGACACCCAGGTCTCGTTGCACCTCCCCTTTTCCTAATCTGTCACCATTCAGATAATAGTCTGTCTCTCTGTTTTTACCACCAAAGTGGATAACCTCACATTTATCCACATTATACTTCATCTGCCATACATTTGCCCACTCACCTAACCTATCCAAGTCACTCTGCAGCCTCATAGCATCCTCCTCGCAGCTCACACTGCCACCCAACTTAGTGTCATCCGCAAATTTAATCCCCTCGTCTAAATCATTAATGTACAATGTAAACAGCTGGGGCCCAAGCACAGAACCTTGTGGTACCCCACTAGTCACTGCCTGCCATTCTGAAAAGTACCCATTTACTCCTACTCTTTGCTTCCTGTCTGCTAACCAGTTCTCAATCCACGTCAGCACACTACCCCCAATCCCATGTGCTTTAACTTTGCACATTAATCTCTTGTGTGGGACCTTGTCGAAAGCCTTCTGAAAGTCCAAATACACCACATCAACTGGTTCTCCCGTGTGCACTCTACTGGAAACATCTTCAAAAAATTCCAGAAAATTTGTCAAGCATGATTTCCCTTTCACAAATACTGACCCTAGACCCTAAATACTTAGCCTAGATCCTGAACACTGAGCCTATACCCTAAACATTTAGCCTAGACCCTGATTACTTAGCCTAGACTCGTAAAACTTAGCCGAGACCCTGAATATTTAGCCGAGACCCTACATACTTAGCCTAGACACTGAACACTTAGCCTAGACCCAAATACTTAGCCTACACCTTGAATAGTTAGCCTAGACCAGGAATACTGAGCCTAGACCGTGAATACTTAGCCTAGACCCTGAATACTGAGCCTGGACCTTGAATACTTAGCCTAGACCCTGAACATTGACCTTAGACCCTGAACACTGAGCCTAGGCCCTGAATACTGAGTCTAGACCCTGAATACTCAGTCTAGACCATGAACACTGAGCCTAGACCTTGAATATTTAGCCTATACCCTGAACATTGGGCCCAGACCCTGAACACTGAGCCTAGACCCTGAACACTTAGCCTAGACCATGAACATGGAGCTCGACACTAAACACGGAGCCTAGACCCTGAACATGGAGCCTAGACCCTGAATACTTAGCCTAGACTCTGAACACTGAGCTTTGACTCTGAACACTGAGCCTAGACCCTGAATACAGAGCCTAGACACTGAATATTTAGCCTCGACCCTACAGACTTAGCCTAGACCCTGAATACTTAGCCTAGACCCTGAACACTTAGCCTAGACCCTGAACACTTAGCCTAGACCCTGAATACTTAGCCTAGATGCTGAACACTTAGCCGAGACCCTGAATACTGAGCCTAGATGCTGAACATGGAGCCTAGACCCTAAATACTTAGCCTTGACACTAAATAATTAGCCTAGATGTGAATACTTAGCCTAGACCCTGAACACGTAGCCTAGACCCTGAACACGTAGCCGAGACCCTGAACACTGAGCCTCGACCCTAAATACTCAGCCTAGACCCTGAACACTTAGCTTAGACCATGAACACTGAGCCTAGACCCTGAATACTGAGCCTAGACCTTGAACACTGACCCTAGACCCTGAATACTTAGCCTAGACCTTGAATACTTAGCCTTGATCCTGCACATTGAGCCTAGACCCATAACATTTAGCCTAGACCCTGAATACTTAGCCTAGACACTGAACACTTAGCCTAGACCCTGAATACTTAGCCTAGATCCTGAATAGTTAGCCTAGACCCTGAATACGTAGCCTAGACACTGAACACTGAGCCAAATCCCTCAATACTTATCCTAGACCCTGAATACTTAGCCTAGACCCTGAATACTTAGCCTAGATCCTGAATAGTTAGCCTAGACCCTGAATACGTTGCCTAGACTCTGAACACTGAGCCTTGACCCTGAACACTTAGCCTAGACACTGAACACGGAGCCTAGACACTGAACACTTAGCCTAGACCCTGAATACTTAGCCTAGACCCTGAATATTTAGCCTAGACCCTCCATACTTAGCCTAGACACTGAACATTTAGCCTAGACCCTGAATATTTAGCCTCAACCCTGACTACTTAGACTAGACCCTGAACACTGAACCTAAACCCTGATGTGACTGGTAGAGTGGACAAGGGAGAAGCAGTGAATGTGGTGTATTTGGACTTTCAAAAGGTATTTGACGAGGTCCCTCACAAGAGATTGGTGTGCAAACTTAAAGCTCATGGTATTGGGGGTGTCATGTTTGTAACCTTCACATAACTGTAACCTTTATGTCACAACACTGTACACTGTATACACCTGAGTAATGCACACCTTGACCACAGGGGGTGAACTTGTGGGAGACACTCCTCACCTGGTCATCCAGGTATATAAAGGGAGGTCCCACGCAGGGTCAGCACTTCTTGGTCCTGGGAATAAAGGTTCAGGTCAAGTAGTGACTTTGTCTGGTGTACATGCCTTGTGTGATTCTATCGTAAGGTGTAAGGACACCACATTTGGTGATGAGAAACGGGAATCAGCAACCCACGCGGATGGCCACCGGTAGCACAGAGGAACGGTACTGTGTTGGTTAGTTCTGGGAAGATTTCTTTGAGAGGCTCCAGCAGAGCTTTGTCACGAAGGACTGGCTGGAAGAGGAAGCGGCTGGCAAGCAGAGGGCGCATCTACTGACCAGTTGTGGATCCAAGACGTATGAGCTGATGAAAGACCTGCTCGCACCCGAGAAGCCGGCGGACAAGTCTTTTGAAGAGCTCAGCACTCTGATCAGTGAGCACCTCAATCCGGCGAGCAGTATACACATGGCCCGGCACCGGTTCTACACACACTGGCGTCGGGAGGGACAAAGCATATCGGACTTCGTTGTGGACCTTCGGCATTTGGGCAGCCTCTGTAAGTTCACAGATGCCTGCAGGGGGAGATGTCAAGGGATTTCTTCATTGAGGGCATTAGTCATGCCAGGATTTTCAGGAAGCTTATTAAGACCAAGGACTTGACTTTGGAAAGAGCAACATTGATAGCTCAGACCTTCATGGCATGGGAAGAGGAGACCAAGATAATTTATGCGCGCAGCCCTGGTTCCAATGTGGTTTTGGACCAGGGAGTTCACATTGTAAACGAAACTCAGAACCCCGCAGGCAGGCAGGGGAAATTCGACAACGCCCAGGCAGCGACAGACCCTCGGGTGGGCCAGCAACAGAGACAATGGCAGGGGGATCGGCAATTCATGCCATCACCAGGGACAATGTGTCCCGGGATGGGACCATTGACACTCAGCAACAGAGTGCTCAGGAGTAATCAATGAGACAATCAGAGAGGAATGCCTGTTAAAAGTTCCTTTGTTCACAACAATCTCAGCTCATGCTGGAGGTGCGGTGGCAGACATGCTGCGAAAACCTGTAGGTTTCAGCAATTTATCTGCAGAAACTGTAACTTCAGTGGACATCTGGCCAGAATGTGCAGAAAGCCCATAGCGAGGCTAGTTTACGAGGCAGAGGAATCAGACGAGGGGTCTGCAAGGCAGATTGATGCTTGGGGCAAAGCCATGGACGCCGAAGTCCAGCGGGTTCATGTGGCAGACGTCCACAACTCGTATACCAAAACTCCATCTATGATGATGAAAATTCTATTAAATGGCATCCCGGTACACATGGAGCTGGACACAGGAGCCAGCCAGTCACTTATGAGTGCCCAACAATTTGAGAAACTATGGCCACTCAAAGCTAACCGGCCCAAACTGGAACGCATTGACACACAGTTACGGACGTACACCAGGGAGATCATCCCAGTACTAGGCAGTGCAAACTTGGTGGTCACACACAACGGATCGGAGAACCGGCTGCCACTCTGGATTGTCCCGGGGAATGGTCCCACGCTCTTGCGGAGAAGCTGGTTAGCCGAGATGAACTGGAAATGGGGGGATGTGCACGCCATTTCATCTGTGGAGCGAAGCTCATGCTCACAGGTCCTACAGAAATTCGAGCCACTTTTTCAACCAGGTGTCGGGACTTTTAAGGGCACCAAAGTAGTGATACGCATCACCCCAGACGCCAGACCAGTGCAGCACAAAGCCAGAGCCGTGCCGTATGTGATGTGTGAGAGAATTGAGGGTGAGTTGGACAGGCTGCTAAGAGAGGGCATAATTTCGCCCGTTGAATTCAGTGACTGGGCAAGCCCCATCGTTCCTGTCCTTAAAGCCGATGGCTCGGTCAGGATCTGTGGCGACTACAAGGTCACGACAGGACCAATACCTGCTTCCAATAGTGGAGGATCTTTTTGCCACGCTGGCAGGCGGCAAGCTGTTCACCAAGTTGGACCTTACTTCAGCCGACATGACTCAGGAACTGGCTGAAGAATCCAAGCTTCTGACCACGATCACTACGCACAAGGGGCTATTCGTTTACAACAGGTATCCATTTGGCATTCATTCAGTAGCCGCTATCTTTCAGAGGATCATAGAAAGCTTGCTGAAATCCATCCCTGGAACAATCGTATTCCAAGATGACATCCTAAACACGGGTCGAGACACTGAGGAACACCTCCACAACCTGGAGGAGGTGCTACGCCAACTGGACCGGGTAGGCTTGTGACAAAAGAAGTCCAAGTGTGTGTTTTTGGCCCCAGAGGTCGAGTCTTTGGGCAGGAGGGTTGCCGCAGACGGGATCCGGCCTATCGAATCCAAAACAGGCGATTCATTGTGTGCCCAGGCCCGGCAACACATCAGAGTTGCGTTCATTTCTGGGACTATTGAACTACTTCGGGAACTTTCTGCCGAACTTGAGCACATTGTTGGAGCCGCTGCATGTGCTCCTGCATAAGGGTTGTGAATGGTTTTGGGGGGGACTGTCAAGAACAGGCTTTCAATCGTTGCGGAATCTGCTTTGTTCTAACAAGCTGTTGACCTTGTACAACCCCTGTAAGAAACTGGTTTTAAGGTGTGATGCATCATCCTATGGGGTTGGATGCGTGTTGCAGCAGAGTAATGATGAGGGCCAACTCTAACTTGTGGCTTATGCCTTCAGGTCGCTTTCCCAGGTAGAACGGGGATATTGGATGGTTGAAAAGGAAGCACTCTCATGTGTCTACGGGGTGAAAAAGATGCACCAGTACGTTTTTGGCAGAAGGTTCGAGTTAGAAACGGACCACAAACCGTTAACATCCCTGTTGTCCGACAGCAAGGCCATCAATGCCAATGTGTCAGCTCGCATACAGCGGTGGGCCCTCACGCTGGCTGCGTATGACTACACCATACGGCACCGGCCAGGCACCGAAAATTGCGCTGACGCGCTCAGCAGGCTCCCACTGGCGACCACCGAGGGGGCGTCGGAGCAAAGCGCGGAGATGGTCATGGTCTTTGAGGCTTTTGACACCGCAGGCTCCCCCATCACAGCCTGCCAGATCAAAATCTGGACCAACAGAGAACCCCTCCTATCCCTGATAAAGAAATGTGTCCTGATCGGGGATAGGGCGCCCGCACACGGAGCGTGCCCCGAGAAGGTCAGGCTGTTTCACAGACGGATGGACGAGCTCTCCATCCAAGCCGACTGCCTGCTATGGGGCAGCCGGGCAGTCATGCCCCAGAAAGGAAGGGAAGCATTCATCAGGGAACTCCACAGCGAGCACCCAGGCATCGTGCTAATGAAGGCCATTGCCCGGTCACATGTATGGTGGCCGGGAATTGACTCAGACCTGGAACACTGGATTCGCAGGTGCATGATATGTGCTCAGCTGGGAAATGCCCCCAGGGAGGCCCCACTCAGCCCGTGGCCCTGGCCCACCAGGCCACGGTCACGGATTCATGTAGACTACGCGGGCCCGTTCATGGGAAAAATGTTCCACATTGTTGTCGATACATACTCGAAATGGATCGAGTGCATTATATTGAACTCGTGCACGACAGCCACCACCGTGGAGAGTCTGCGTGCGGTCTTTGCGACCCACGGCTTACCGGACATCCTGGTTAGCGACAATGGCCCGTGTTTCACTAGCTATGAATTCCAGGAGTTTATGTCGGGTAATGGTATCAAACACGTCAGGACAGCACCGTTCAAGCCGGCTTCCAATGGCCAAATCATAAAACAGGACATGCTCCGGATTCAAGGACCCTCCCTTCAGTACCGCCTATCGCGCCTCCTGCTGGCCTATAGGTCCCGGCCGCATTCGCTCACGGGAGTCCCGCCCGCGGAACTACTCATGAAACGCACGCTTAAAACGCGGCTGTCCCTCATTCATCCAGCCCTGGCAGAAATTGTTGAGAGCAGGCGCCAGTCCCAAATCGAGTGCCATGATCGCAATTCAGTGGGGAGATGCATAGAAATCGATGACCCTGTATTTGTTCTCAATCTTGCTTTGGGACCCAAGTGGCTTGAGGGTACTGTAATTGGCAAAGAGGAGAATAGGGTCATAGTGGTCAGACTTAACAATGGGCAGATATGCCGCAAACATCTGGATCAAGTGAAGAAAAAGTTCAGCATGGACACTGAGGAACCTGAGGAAGATCATGAGATGTCACCCACACCACTGCCAGTGAACGAGCAGCAAGGACATTCACCATCATGCACAGTCCCTGCAGCCAGCCCGGACAGGCCGGAATCACCTCAGGCGACAGAGACGCATGCCAAGACCCAACCACCAGAGCCCCAACTACGGCGCTCCACGAGAGAGCATCGACCGCCTGAAAGATTCAATCATTGACCCAAAGACGTTGGGGGGAGGTGATGTCATGTTTGTAACCTTCACATAACTGTAACCTTTATGTAACAACACTGTACACTGTATACACCTGAGTAATGCACACCTTGACCACAGGGGGTGAACTTGTGGGAGACACTCCTCACCTGGTCATCCAGGTATATAAAGGGAGGTCCCACGCAGGGTCAGCACTTCTTGGTCCTGGGAATAAAGGTTCAGGTCACATAGTGACTTTGTCTGCAGTACATGCCTTGTGTGATTCTATAGTAAGGTGTAAGGACACCACAGAGGGTAATATACTGATGTGGATAGAGAACTGTTTGGCAGACAGGAAGCAGAGAGTTGGGATAAATGGGTCCTTTTCAGAATGGCAGGCAGTGACTAGTGGGGTGCCACCGGGCTCAGTGCTGGGACCCCAGCTATTTACAATATACATTATTGATTTGGATGAGGGAATTGAGTGTAATATCTCCAAGTTTGCAGATGACACTAAGCTGGGTGGCAGTGTGATTTGTGAGGAGGATGCTAAAAGGCTGCAGGGTGACTTGGACAGGTTAGGTGAGTGGGCAAACGCGTGGCAGATGCAGTATAATGTGGATATATGTGAGGTTATCCACTTTGGTGGCAAAAACACAAAGACAGAATATTATCTGAATGGCGGCAGAATAGGAAAAGGGGAGGTGCAGCGAGACCTGGGTGTCATGGCACATCCATCATTGAAAGTTGGCATGCAGGTTCAGCAGGTGGTGAAGAAGGCAAATGGTATGTTGGCCTTCATAGCTAAGGGATTTGAGTATAGTAGCAGGGAAGTCTTACTGCAGTTGTACAGGGCCTTAGTGAGGCCTCACCTGGAATATTGTGTTCAGTTTTGGTCTCCTAATCTGAGGAAGGACGTTCTTGCTATTGAGGGAGTGCAGCGAAGGTTCACCAGACTGATTCCCGGGATGGCAGGACTGACATATGAGGAGGGACTAGATCGACTGGGCCTGTATTCACTGGAGTTTAGAAGGATGAGAGGGGATCTCATAGAAACATGTAAAATTCTAACGGGACTTAACAGGTTAGTTGCAAGAAGAATGTTCCCGATATTGGGGAAGTCCAGAACCAGGGGACATAGTCTAAGGATAAGGGGTAAGCCATTTAGGACTGAGATGAGGAGAAACTTCTTCACTCAGAGAGTTGTTAAGCTGTGGAATTCCCTACCACAGAGAGTTGTTGATGCCAGTTCATTGGATATATTCAAGAGGGAGTTAGATATAGCCCTTATGGCTAACGGGATCAAGGGGTACGGAGAGAAAGCAGGAAAGGGGTACTGAGGTGCATGATCAGCCATGATCTTATTGAATGGTGGTGCAGGCTCAAAGGGCTGAATGGTCTACTCCTGCACCTATTTTCTATGTTTGTATGTTTCTATGTAACACTTAGCCTAGACCCTGAATACTTGGCCTGGACCCTGAGCACAGAGCCTAGACCCTCACTACATGATCTAGACCCTGAACACTTAGCCTAGACCCTGAACACTGAGTCTGGACCCAGAACACATAGCCTAGACCCTGAATACTTAGCCTTGACCCTGAACACTTAGCCTAGACCCTGAATACTTAGCCTAGACCCTGAACACTGAGCCTAGACCTAGAACACATAGCCTAGACCCTGAATACTTAGCCTAGACCCGGAACACTTAGCATAGACTCTGAACTATTCTACATGGGAGGTCAAACAAGAATGTCCCTTTTGAATTCTGTGTTGGCTACTTCTAACTATTTTATTTCTATCTAGATACGTGATAATTTCATCCTTAATTAAGAGCTTTAAAATAACCTTACTGGATATGTTAAACTAGCTGGTCTCTAATTACACAAAGTAGCTCTGCCTCCCTTTTTAAAAATAGGTGCTTGTATTCTCCGATCCTCCAGCATACATCCACACTCAGTGGAGCCACGAGATACCATTTCTACGGCCTCGGCAATTTCCTCCCTCACCTCTCTCAGGATCCTTGTGATCTAGCCTGTTCGGCCGTGATGCTTGTCTTCCGTCGGCCTAACCAACTCATCTAAAATGTTCCTTTAATCCATCATGATGTCTCTTATCTTGCTCGCCTCCACTCCGATATCCTTCTCCTTAGCAAAGACTGATGCAAAATACTTATTAAATACCTTTGCCATTTATTGATCATCATCTACAAATTGGCAATCTTCTCCGCTTCGGTGTCCCACATTGCTTTTAACAATTCACTTTTTACTGACCTACTTGTAAAAATACTTTACTGTTCCTTTTGACTTCTTGAAATTTTCCTTCATACTCCCTCTCTGCTTTCCTTATCCCACTCATCTTTTTTTTCTTATTTTCACATATGTTTCTTTAGTGTTGCTTTCTCATTTTTATTATTATTATTCTCATAGGCACTCTCCTTCCATTTTCTAACCTCTTTAACCATGGCATTCTGAAACTACTATTAGTGTCCTTCACTTTTTTAATGGAATATATTTAATCTGTTCCTTTGCAATCTCTTTTGTAAAAACATTCCAATGTTTCTCTACAGTCCAGAGTGCCAGTTTTTCCTTTTACTTCACCTCAGCTAGCTCGCTTCTGTCTTTCTAAAGTCTTATCTAACCTGACATTCTAGTTTTTACACTGGCTTTTGCCATTATTAACTGGCCTGATTGGCACCCCATAGCTCCCCTGCCAAATTGAAATGAGACGGGGGCCTCAACATCGTGGGAGCCTTTTCGCCACTGGCATGGGCGGCCAACTAGTCCACTCCGCCGGTCGGTTGTCCATAGTTCAACATCGATCCCAGCAAGTCGTGGTGCCTACCATTGCAGCGTTCTGTGAGCAGGTCTGGTGAATGGTATATAGACTTTAAAGGAAGGTTAAAAATATAGTTAAACAAGAGGACGTGGAAAGAATGAATGATATAAACATTTCGTGCTTGATCCAAATCTTATTTAATGTAATTTTATAGGGACCACAACTCTTCAAATGGCGATTTGAATAGAATTTGAATGGACTGAATTCACTATTTGAGAGGGTATGTACACTAAACAGTCACTGTGATACTTGCTAACCAAAAAAACAGTCAATAAATCTCTCTGACTGCTTGAAATCTCAGCCAGCTTTTATCCAGAAAACAGCTGGCTTCACCTTTACAATGACAGACCAGGCCGCCCTGGAATTATTTTTACGAAGAAAACTTGTAAAGCTCCAGATGTGGATCTATTTCTTCAATCACTTCAACCTTCAAGTCATGATTGTAGTGAGCAATGACAATAATGGAATCTGTCATGTATTCAACTATCATTGTAACCCATGTATAAGCTGACCTAAGTTGTACACCTTGAGAACATTGACCACAAGGGGGTGAACTTGTAGGAGACACTCCTAACCTGGACTTTCAGGTATAAAAGGGGAAGCTCCACCCACCTTCATCACTTGAGGTCTTGGTAATAAAGGTAGCTGGTCACAGAGTGACCTTCTCTCAAGTATGTGCCTCGTGTGCATTTATACTGTATAGCACGGACATATCAGAATCGAGCCTTTGTTTTCATCATGGTGCGGTTACGAAGAACACTGAAACAAATGGTTTTGCAACTCAGTGAACCATTACAAAATAAATTGCCCAAGTGCCGCACAATGTTTAGCAAAGACAGAAGTTTGCTCAAGAACTTCCTGAACAAAACATCCACAAAATTGAAAAAACAACCCTCTGCGTTTCTGTTGTGACAAACCTTTCAATGCATTCATTTTTGAAAACTGATGAGGTAACTTTGACTTTGGCTGTTAGTGTAAATCAGGTGATATGGGATTAGCCTTTTATTTAATTAGTTCCGGGATGTGAGCGTCACTGGCAAGGCCAGCATGTATTGCCCATTCCTCATTGCCCTTGAGAAGGTGGTGGTAAGCCGCCTTCTTGAACTGCTGCAGTCCGTGTGTTGAAGGTGCTCCCACAGTGCTGTTAGGGAGGGAGTTCCAGGATATTGACCCAGCGACGATGAAGGAACAGCAATATATTTCCAAGTTAGGATGGTATGTAACTTGGAGGGGAACTTGGAGGTGATGGAGTTCCCATGCGCCCGCTGCCCTTGTCCTTCTAGGTGGTAGAGATCGCGAGTTTGGGAGGTGCTGCCGAAGAAGCCGTGGTGAGTTGCTGCAATGCATCTTATAAATGATACACACTGCAGCCACGGTACGTCGGTGGTGGAGGGAGCGAATGTTGAAGGTGGTGAATGGAGTGCTTGTTATACACTGATTTCAATAAAAATGAAAATCGAGACATGTGTACAACACCCAAAATCAAAATTAGCCCCAATGAGAGAAGCTTGATCAAAGTTGAAAGTAAAATGCTTTAAATTTAATTAGGGCTGGATGAGTAGAAATGGTTTCCAATTGAATATTGGGAAGAACGAAGCCATTGTTTTCGGTCCCCGCCACAAACTCCGTTCCCTAGCCACTGACTCCATCCCTCTCCCCAACTTCTGTTTGAAGTTGAACCACACTATTCGCAACCTTGTTGTCATATTTGACCCTGAAATAAGCTTTTCGCCACATATCTGTAGCACAAGTAAGACTGCCTATTTCCACCTCCGTAACATTGCCCATCTCAGCTCTTGCCTCAGCTCATCTGCTGTTGAAGCCTTCATCCATGCCTTTGTTCCCTCTGGACTTAACTATTCCAACGCACTCCTGGCTGGCTCCCACATTCTACCCTACGTAAACTAGAGAAGATCCAAAAACGCAGCTGCCTGTGTCCTAACTTGCACCAGGTCCCGCTCACCCATCACCCCTGTGCTCACTGACCTACATTGGCTCCCAGTTAAGCACCACATCAATTTCAAAATTCTCATCCTTGTTTTTAAATCCCACCATGGCCTCGCCTCTGCCTATCTCTGTAATCTCCTCCAGCCCCACAACCACTAAGAAACATAGAAACATAGAAATTTACAGCGCAGAAGGAGGCCATTCCAGTCCATCTTGTCCGCGCCGACCGACAAAGAGCCACATGGCCCTTAGTCAGCAGCCCTAAAGGTTACATATAAACCTATGAACAATGACGGAAAGGCAAAGAGCACCCAGCCCAACCAGTCCGCCTCACCACAACTGCGACACCCCTTATACTAAAACATTCTACACTCCACCCCAACCAGAGCCATGTGATCTCCTGGGAGAGGCAAAAACCAGATAAAAACCCAGGCCAATTTAGGGAGAAAAAAAATCTGGGAAAATTCCTCTCCGACCCATCCAGGCAATCAAAACTAGTTCAGGAGATCACCCTGGACGCATTCGATTCCCTGCAGTAGTTACCGTTATATCTGCTCCATCCAACAAAAGGGCATCCAGTCTAATCCCAATTACCAGCTCTAGGTCTGTAACCCTGCAGATTGCTGCACTTTAAGTGCCCATCCAAGTATCTCTTAAAAGCGGTGATGGTTTCTGCCTATCTGTGCTCCTCTAATTCTGCCCTCTTGAGCATCCCTGATTATAATCGCTCAACCATTGGTGACCATGCCTTCTATTGCCTAGACCCCAAGCTCTGGAACTCCCTGCCTAAACCTCTCCACCTCTCCACCTCTCTTTCCTCCCGCAAGACACTCCTTAAAATCTACCTCTTTGATCAAGCTTTTGGTCACCTGCGCTAATTTCTCCTTATTTGGCTCGGTGTCAAATTTTTTGTCTCATAATACTCCTATGAAGCGCCTTGGGACATTTCACTACGTTAAAGGTGCTATATAAATACAAGTTGTTGTTGTTGACTGGCATCAAGCTTTCTCTCTTTACCTGGCAAATTAGTTTCTATCTCCATTTAGATAGAAATTATGCGGCCCAAAGATCCGTGGGCTATTTAACACTGGTGGACTGTCACCCACAGGTCAATGTGTTGCTGACCCCGCCTGAACCCATGCGATATGCTCGTGGGAGTGGGAGTGGTGGGGTAGAGAGATGGAACTTGTTGCTGCAGGACTTTAAACAATCTCATTTGTATCTAGTGGAGGAGTGGATGGAGGAAGTGGACTCTGCCACCTGAAATTTTGTCAGAATGAAAACAAAGCATGCAACCATCAGAAACAGGTCCCGCCCTGAAATCTGACCATCGACATTGAGTTACGGCCAAATTACACCCTGATCTTGTCAACACAACATGGATTTTTGGCCGCCAAGTTCTTCAGCTCCAGTTTTCTTCCATCACTACCCGAGCACTTGCCAAGGAAAGCTGATGTGTGGGGAAATCAGGCAATAACTCGGTTAGAGGGCAGATTACAGAGCTGGTAAGTACTGGTGCCAGCCGTGGCTGTGTGTGCAGCACCTACGCCTCTGTGTCAGAAGGTTGTGTGTTCAAGCCCCGCTCCAGAGACTTGAGCACATAATCCTGGCTGATATCACTGAGAGAGTGCTTGCACAGTGAGAGGTGCGTCTGTTACATGAGATGTTAAACCAAGGCTCTGTCTATGCTCTGAGGTGGACCCAAAAGATCCCATGGCTCCATCTCGGAAAAAGAGCACGAGAGTTATCCCAGGTGTCCTAGCTAATATTTATCCTTCAACCAATATCACTAAAACAGATATCTGGTCATTATCACATTGTTGTTTGTGAGAGCTTGCTGTGTGCAAATTGGTTGCCATGTTTCCTACATTACTTCAAAAGTGCTTAATTAGCTGTAAGCCACTTTGGGACGTCCTGAGGTTGTGAAAGACGATATATAAATGCAAGTTCTTTCTTTACTGGAGGATTATCTGCAAAAGCAAATCCAACAATTTTATCAGTATCAAATGAAGTATGAGACTAATCCAAGTATAAAAATGTACATGCACATACAAAGTGTATACTTGAGGTATAAACCACAGCATTGTGAATGAAGGACAGAGAAGCCTGGGACATGAAATTCCACAGAGCCATTAGCACTAGTTTTGCGGCCCTGGGCCGGGACCTTTGCCTCCTGTTCCTTGGCATGGTCAGCTCATTTAAATATCCATTGGCGGTTCAGTAGTGCTAGTATAAAACGGAATAGTGTATTGGGGAGGGGCGGGGGGGTCAGTTCTTGGGAATTAGAGTGCAATCTTTAGGCTAGCCAAGAATGGCTCAAGATTGCAGCAAGCAGGCAGAGCGAGCAGCAGGTTAGTAGGAAAGTGTCTGCCTTAGACTGCCAAGTAGCAGGACTGGATGATTCAGGTACGATGCTGTGATCCAGCAGAGGCAGCCAAAGAAGGGGCAGAAATGGAAAGTATAAAATTTTAATGAGGTTGACCTACAAAAGGTCCTGGTTGAGATGTGGCAAAGGAGGGAAAGACCACTGGGTCTTCTTGAGAGGGAATTGCAGAAAGGTGTATCTAATGCCGCATGGAAGTGGTTCCCAGGGAGGTAGACCAATGCTGGAATAAATTCAATGATCTTACAAGGGAAGGCAAGGTAACAGACAGGCCACCCTCCATTTTCTTCCCTGGGCATACAGGCCAACTAAACATTGTTCACTCTTTAATATTCACAGCTTCACAACTTACCCTCTACCCTGCTCTGTAATTAAGTGGGGGCAACAGCTCAGGTTCTCACAATATGGGTCACCATTACTCCTAACGGCAATTCCGTCCTCCTTTTTAACAAGGTGATACCATTCGATCTTTTGCATCGACTATTTGATGCTTTCTGAGAGACATCCCTCAATTGCTAGCCTTCACCCAATCCGCTCAATTTTGTTGCAGAAGAAACTTGTGTACAGAGCCTTTGAGAGGCAGGGGACCGGAGGGGGAATTCTGGACGCCAGACAGCTGACCTCCTATAAGGTGCAGGCCATGGAGTTGCTGGGAGGGAGGGGGGAGCAATTTCACTCACTCTTTGCTAATGGCCCTTCTTTGCTGTAAATCCATCACAGCCAGGAAGAGGGCAGAGAATGATGAAGAAGAGGAAAATGATGATAATGAGGAGAAGAACCAGGAGGAGCAGGAAGGAAGGACATTTTTCATCGGCAACTCGGATGATGGTGACGATGAGGGAGAGCCCACACCAAAAATCCTGGAGCAAGATCCGACCCCTGATTTGGAACAAGAAGCCCATGAAATCAATGGAATAGAATATAGCTCCTATGCCCAAACCTACAGAAGATAACTGCCTAAAGGGACCAGAAGATGTTTGTAATGGATGTGAAGGATGTGAGTTACTCCATGGGCAAACTTTCCCAAGACATAATGGACAACTTGTAAAGGATTCATTATATTCACACAGATCATCAATCAAGCCAGCAACCATGATCTGTTTTATCTGTCTGAAACCGTCCAATTTCAAGGAGCCATGCACACAGTGTGCCAACATTGCAGCAAAGTGTGTGACCACTGCACAAGGATTTGCTGTTCAATATGTTCAATTGCTGATTATAATGAAACCTATAATAAGCTGCTATGAATGCTTCACATGAGAGGGGATATTGAAGAAGTTTGTGGACTGGCTGTAACTTGTATAGGAGTGTTTACACTTAAAGTGCATTAATTTGATCACTGCTACGTACAAATGGAAGTGAATTTCTGCATTGTAACATACTGTTTTAATTACTTGTGTATTTGTATAAATTAACCTTTTTTGTATAAACTTTTTATGCAAACAAAAAGCTGAGAGTTGGCACGGGCTCGACGGGCTGAATGGCCTTCTTCTGTGCTGCAACCATTCTATAATTCTACTGGACGGGATGTATAATGGGTGGCAGATGAGATCCTGCCCGTTTTGCATCAAGTTGAATTTCATCCCCAATGTGCCTCATTGATAACCCGTTAACAGCTAGTTGTGATGTTGAAACTAAGGTATTGAAAAGTATTTCTAACAAAACAAGCACTACACTGTGTGAATACGTAACCAGGCATAATCAAAAGCAAGAATGCTGATTGCACGGGGCACAGTGTGGAAGCCACACATGAGGCTCAATGAGGTACGCAAGTCTTCGGGTTTTTTTCACTGTTTTAAGAATTACTTAAACAATTGTTTTCATACTTCCTTGATGTGTTATCTCTTTTTTGAACAGATAAGGAAAAATACAATAAGCACATCAAGGAAACACAGCAGAATTAAAAAAAAAACATTTTTAAGGTATTATCTGATCATGATCTTGGAACTGGGGACTGCTTTTTAAAAAATTAATCAGCCCTATGTAATCAAAGCCAGACGTAGTTTCCAGCATAGTGAGCTGTTATACTCAGAATCAGGGTTGTATAAGGATCTTCTAATCAGTCGGAGGAATGTTCTTGGACGTAACTGAGACACTAAAACAAACACATGGAAAATTGGATTGTCTTTAGCCATACATAGGGAGGCACTTTCAACAGTTACACAGAAAAAAAATAGGTACTGAATATTTGTACACATAGATACTTCACACTAGCAATACCTTCTTTTATTATCTCGATTTTGTTCTACAGCAGTGCTAAAGCACAAGACCCAGAGGACAAATTCCTCGTACCTCTTGGCTCATTAAACAATAAACTTAAATTCAAGTTGATTCTCGAAGGATTATCACAATATCACTCTTGATCCCTTCAGAGGAAAATCTTAGTCAAAGTAAAAGGACGGCCACAATACCTTGGCCCGTCTCCTGAATCACTAATGTGGAGTTTTGGTCCACATTCAGAGTGCTAAATGTTAAGTCTACTAAACTTTCCCTTTGCCAGCTTTCTGATTGACACACAATGACACATAGATTTGTGTGCATAATTCTTTATATTATGAGTTCCTGATCTCAGCCATGCCACAGTGTGATGGGGCTGTCTGTGTGTGTGTGTGTGTGTGTGTGTGTGTGTTGGCTGGGTGGGGGGGGGGGAGGAGGCTGGGGGTCGAGGGAGCTTAAAGCAAACATTTCCCACTGGGAAGGAAGGGAAAATAGGAGAGTGAGTCACTCAAACTAACTCTCTCTCACTACACCTCACTATAATCACTACATTCACTTAGCTGCTAAATAATTATTCAGTGAACAATTATTATTACAAATAATTTTCAGTAACTGATCCTGGAATATTCTTTTAAACAATAGTTTCTAAAAGAACTAACATGATTAGTTATTCACAAGAGTTGAAAGGTCAGAGTACAAGAGCAGCTCATGCATCATGGGTCCTGATGGGAGTACACTGTGTGCTTGGTCCTTCTTTAGGTTTACTCTATTTTCCCCTATGTATTGTTAACAGTTCAATATACTCACGCTGTTCTTCTTGCAGCCAGTTAGCACTCGCAGAGGCTAGTTGCTCACTGCACCGTATTTAAAGAGGCACTGCCTCGATTCCTGAAGAGGGTAAACAGTTGGAAGAGTTCCACATCGTGTTCATGCTAGTGACAATTTTCTGACTTTGTGACAGGTTTTAGCGCAGAGTTTGGCAAGCAGAGGGGGAAAAAGTTGTCTTGTTGGCACAGCAACAACAACAACAACTTGTATTTATATAGCGCCTTTAACATAGTAAAATGTCCCAAGGTGCTTCACAGGAGTGGTATCAAACATATCGAGCCACACAAGGAGAAATTAGGACAGGTGACCAAAAAGCTTGGTCAAGAGGTAGGTTTTAAGAAGTGTCTCAAAGGAGAAAAGAGAGGCAGAGAGGGGGAGAGGTTTAGGAAGGGAATTCCAGAGCTTAGGGCCTTGGCAGCTGAAGGCACGGCTGCCAATCCTGGAGCAAGTATAATGAGGAATGTACAAGAGGACAGAACCAATATAAATATATAAGAATATATATATTTCTTCTTCATTTACTGTATAATAAAGTTGTTAGACATTTAAAGCTAAAACAAGATCTGGTGTATTGTTATTTTTCCATTTTCAAAGACAAAGAGGAGGAGGCGTGGGATAGATTCAGTATTTGAAGTAATTGAAAAGATTAAAATGGTTCTCTGCTTGTTAATGTGAATGTGCTGCAAATAAGCTTTCCAGATCTCAGGGCAACGAGAAACACTCCCAGGGGTGTTGGGAGTTTGAGGTCATCTACGAGAATAAAGCACAGAAACCGACAACATTAGCAGTAAAAAGGATAAAAAATCAAAAAGAGATAGCAGGATAAACAGTGCTAATCTGGGAGTCTCCATGATTGTCTCGTGAGAAACTTTGCAAGATGTGTAAAGTTAAAGCACATGGGATTGGGGGTAGTGTGCTGACATGGATTGAGAACTGGTTGTCAGACAGGAAGCAAAGAGTAGGAGTAAATGGGGACTTTTCAGAATGGCAGGCAGTGACTAGTGGGGTACCACAAGGTTCTGTGCTGGGGCCCCAGCTGTTTACACTGTACATTAATGATTTAGACGAGGGGATTAAATGTAGTATCTCCAAATTTGCAGATGACACTAAGTTAGGTGAGTGTGAGCTGCGAGGAGGATGCTATGAGGCTGCAGAATGACTTGGATAGGTTAGGTGAGTGGGCAAATGCATGGCAGATGAAGTATAATGTGGATAAATGTGAGGTTATCCACTTTGGTGGTAAAAACAGAGAGACAGACTATTATCTGAATGGTGACAGATTAGGAAAAGGGGAGGTGCAACGAGACCTGGGTGTCATGGTACATCAGTCATTGAAGGTTGGCATGCAGGTACAGCAGGCGGTTAAGAAAGCAAATGGCATGTTGGCCTTCATAGCGAGGGGATTTGAGTACAGGGGCAGGGAGGTGTTGCTACAGTTGTACAGGGCCTTGGTGAGGCCACACCTGGAGTATTGTGTACAGTTTTGGTCTCCTAACCTGAGGAAGGACATTCTTGCTATTGAGGGAGTGCAGTGAAGGTTCACCAGACTGATTCCCGGGATGGCGGGACTGACCTATCAAGAAAGACTGGATCAACTGGGCTTGTATTCACTGGAGTTCAGAAGAATGAGAGGGGACCTCATAGAAACGTTTAAAATTCTGATGGGTTTAGACAGGTTAGATGCAGGAAGAATGTTCCCAATGTTGGGCAAGTCCAGAACCAGGGGACACAGTCTAAGGATAAGGGGGTAAGCCATTTAGGACCGAGATGAGGAGAAACTTCTTCACCCAGAGAGTGGTGAACCTGTGGAATTCTCTACCACAGAAAGTTGTTGAGGCCAATTCACTAAATATATTCAAAAAGGAGTTAGATGAAGTCCTTACTGCTAGGGGGATCAAGGGGTATGGTGAGAAAGCAGGAATGGGGTACTGAAGTTGCATGTTCAGCCATGAACTCATTGAATGATGGTGCAGGCTAGAAGGGCCGAATGGCCTACTCCTGCACCTATTTTCTATGTTTCTATGTTTCTACTTGCAGAACATATTGCACAATCAGAATTATTATTACCATAGTTAAAAAGCTACAAGAGCACAATCGCAGGCCAGTCATTGCTTAGCACAGGAGCCATCTATCCGTGGATGTGGGCTTTATTTACTACTGATGGAAATATGAAGGTGATGTGATTTATCCTTGGTCCCCTCCTATTTCTCCTCTACATGTTGCCCCTTAGCATGTACGCTGATGACACCCAGCTCTACCTCACTACCACTTCTCTCGACCCCTCCACTGTCTCTAAATTGTCAGACTGCTTGTCCGACATCCAGTTCTGGATGAGCAGAAATTTTCTCCAATTGAATATTAGGAAGACCGAAGCCATTGTTTTTAGTCCCCGCCACGAACTCTGTTCCCTCATCACTGACTCCATTTCTCTGCCCAACTTCTGTCTAAAGCTGAACCACACTGTTTGCAACCTGATACCATATTTGACCTTGAAATGAGCTTTCGACCACATACTTGGAGCATAACTAAGACCTCCTATTTCCTCATCCATGCCTTTGTTACATCTAGACTTGACTATTCCAACACACTCGTGGCTGGTCTCCCACATTCTACCCTACGTAAAGTAGAGGTGATCCAAAACTCGGCTGCCCGTGTCCTAACTCACACCAAGTCCCGCTCACCCATCATCATCATCATCGTAGGCAATCCCTCAGAATCGAGGAAGACTTGCTTCCACTCCTGAAGTGAGTTCTTTGGTGGCTGAACAGTTCAATATGAGAGCCACAGACTCTGTCACAGGTGGGACAGATAGTCGTTGAGGGAAGGGGTGGGTGGGACTGGTTTGTCGCACGCTCTTTCCGCTGCCTGTGCTTGATTTTGCATGCTCTCGCCGTTGAGACTCAAGGTGCTCAGCACTCTCTCGGGTGCACTTCTTCCACTTAGGGTGGTCTTGGGCCAGGGACTCACAGGTGTCGGTACGGATGTCACACTTTATCAGGGAGGCTTTGAGGGTGTCCTTGTGGCGTTCCCGCTGCCCATCTTTGGCTCATTTGCTGTGAAGGAGCTCCAATTAGAGCACTTGCTTTGGGAGTCTTGTGTTTGGCATGTGAACTATGTGGCCTGCCCAGCGGAGCTGATCGATTGTGATCAGTGCTTCAGTGTTGGGGATGTTAGCCTGGATGAGGACGCCGCTGATGTTGGTGCACCTGTCCTCCCAGGGGATTTGTAGGATCTTGCGGAGACATCACTCATCACCCCTGTGCTCGCTGACCTACATTGGCTTCCAGTTGAGCAATGCCTCAATTAAAAAATTCTCATCCTTATTTTCAAATCACTTCCTATCGCTGTAATCTCCCCCAGTCCCACAATCCCTCAGATGTCTGCGCTCTTCTAATTCTGCCCTCCTGAATATCCCTGATTATAATCGTTCAACCATTGGTGGCCATACCTTCTGTTGCCTCAGCCCCAACCTCTGGAACTCCCTGACTAAACCTCCCCATATCTCTGTAATAGAGCTCCCCCCCTAGTGGACTACTGCTCCACCTAGTGGACTATTGTGGTAATGCAACTACAAATACAGTCACACGATGACAGTTTCTGTATTAAAAGTCATCCTTTAGAGTCTGTTTGTTAGTTATGTAGTAAGAATATATTACATTGGCAATGAGGATAGCATTTCTAGATTCCCTAACTGAAATTTTTGTTGGTGGATAATCCAACCAACTGACATAGAGACATTGAGAGGTCCTTCGGTTTGCAGAACAGTTAAAAATCCAAGGTAAATTTGAAGCACACTTGGCTGAACTGTTAACATTGCTGGAGTCTAGATGGCCTCGCCTATGGGAATAATAGGGTGCTTGGGTGAGTTTCATCGTGACCGAGAGACTTTTGGAGCATATGTGGAGTGACTAGAAATGCTTTTCACCGCAAATAATATAATTGAAGTCCCCGATAATGAAAATCATAATCGGGTGGTTTTAGGAAGAAATCGGGTTTTTTTTTTGACTGAAGCAGGCCCCGAGGTGTATGAAATCCTGAAAAATGTGCTTGTTCCTAACAAGCAATAGGAAATGCCACTGATGGAAATTCGAACCAAGTTAGAACAGCACTACAGTCCTGAGCCCCTAGAAATTGCTGAAAGTTAACGTTTTGGAACACAAGATCAATTAATTGACGAGGGTATCAGTGAGTACATTGTAGCTTTAAAAAAGCTATCCATTCACTGCCATTTCCGAAACTTTCAGGACCGAGCATTGTGGTCCACTTTGTTTGTGGGATCAAAAATGAAGCAATCAGAAGAAAGTTGTTGACAATCCCTAACTTGACTTTTGATGTAACTTGTCAGACAGCTATGTCGATGGATATGGCTAACCAATACTCCCAAGAAATTCAGGCCATTTCCAATCATTAGACAGCCGAGGTGAATCGCCTGCAGATTAAAAGTAAAAGGCAGTTGGGCCTCAAGGCCTCCGCAACTGGTCAAGGTAACAGCACGTTGAAATCATGCTATCGGTGTCCAGGACAACATATTGCTCAAAGCTGTCCATATGAGAAGGCAGAGCGTTTCTACTGGAAGAAAACTGGGCATCTTGCTAAGGCGTGCCGACTGAAGAGTAAACCAATGTTCATTGCTAGAAGTAGAAATCGCCTCATGCTACATAGCATTGAGGAGAAGCAACAGGGCGAGGAGGTTTTGGATATACACATCATCAGGAGCACGAGTATATCTAATAAAGATTCGTGATTTATCGTCACCCAAGTAGATGTTGCAGGAGCCAGGATACCCATGGAAATTGACATTGGTGCATCCGTGAGCTGTATTTCGATAAGTTGCATGATTTTTGACTGGAGAAATCGAAGATAGAGCTGTGAGGCTACTCAGGAGAACAAAGCCCTGTTGCAGGACATATCACGATACCGGTGAAATACAAGGATCAGTTTCAGAGCTTGCCTCTCATAGTAGTGGCAGGAGACAAGCCTGCCTTGATAGGTAGAAATTGGTTGGGATCACTGAAGCTGGATTGCAATGACATTTTTTGTGTGGGAAAAAAACACTTGCATCGAAAGATGATGTCATCAAACAGTATCCGAAGGTGTAATGTCCTTATACACTACTATAAGAACATAAGAACATAAGAACATAAGAATTAGGAACAGGAGTAGGCCATCTAGCCCCTCGAGTCTGCTCCGCCATTCAACAAGATCATGGCTGATCCGGCCGTGGACTCAGCTCCACTTACCCACTAACCCTTAATTCCCTTATTGGTTAAAAATCTATCTATCTGTGATTTGAATACATTTAATGAGCTAGCCTCAACTGCTTCCTTGGGCAGAGAATTCCACAGATTCACAACCCTCTGGGAGAAAAAATTCCTTCTCATCTTGGTTTTAAATTGGCTCCCCCGTATTTTGAGGCTGTGCCCCCTAGTTCTAGTCTCCCCGACCAATGGAAACAACCTCTCTGCCTCTATCTTGTCTATCCCTTTCATTATTTTAAATGTTTCTATAAGATCACCCCTTATCCTTCTGAACTCCAACGAGTAAAGACCCAGTCTACTCAATCTATCATTATAAGGTAACCCCCTCATCTCCAGTATCAGCCGAGTGAATCGTCTCTGTACCCTCTCCAAAGCCAGTATATCCTTCCTTAAGTAAGGTGACCAAAACTGCACGCAGTACTCCAGGTGCGGCCTCACTAATATAGTTGCAGCAGGACTTCCCTGCTTTTGTACTCCATCCCTCTCGCAATGAAGGCCAACATTCCATTCGCCTTCCTGATGACCTGCTGCACCTGCAAACTAACTTTTTGGGATTCATGCAAAAGGACCCCCAGGTCCCTCTGCACTGCAGCATGTTGTAATTTCTCCCCATTCAAATAATATTCCCTTTTACTGTTTTTTTTTTCCAAGGTGGGTGACCTCACATTTTCCGACATTGTATTCCATCTGCCAAATCTTAGCCCATTCACTAAACCTATCTAAATCTCTTTGCAGCCTCTCTGTGTCCTCTAAACAACCCGCTTTCCCACTAATCTTTGTGTCATCTGCAAATTTTGTTACACTACACTCTGTCCCCTCTTCCAGGTCATCTATGTATATTGTAAACAGTTGTGGTCCCAGCACCGATCCCTGTGGCACACCACTAACCACCGATTTCCAACCCGAAAAGGACCCATTTATCCCGACTTCACATAAGGCACATTCTGCAGACAAGGTCACTCTGTGACCTGAACCTTTATTCACAGGACCAAGAAGTGATGACCCTGTGTGGGACCTCCCTTTATATACCTGGATGACCAGCTGAGGAGTGTCTCCCACAAGTTCACCCCCTGTGGTCAAGATGTGCCTTTCTCAGGTGTATACAGTATGCAGTGTTGTTACATGAAGATTACAGTTACATGAAGGTTACATACATGACATCACCTCCTCCCCCAACGTCTTATGGGGTCAAAGATTAAGTCTTTCAGGCAGTCGACGCTCTCTCACGGACGCCGCAGTTGGGGCTCTGGTTGTTGAGCCTTGGCATGCGTCTCTGTCACTTGTGGTGATTCCGGCCTGTCCGGGCTGGCTGCAGGGACTGTGCATGCGGCTGAATGTTCTTGTTGCTCGTTCACTGGTGGTGATGTGGGCAATATCTCATGATCTTCCTCAGGTTCCTCAGTGTCGATACTGAACCTTTTTTTTACTTGGTCCAGATGCTTGCGGCATATCTGTCCATTGTTAAGTCTGACCACTATGATCCTATTCCCCTCTTTGCCAATTACAGTACCCTCAAGCCACTTGGGCCCCAAAGCGTGATTAAGAACAAATACAGGGTCATCGATTTCTATACATCTCCCCTTTGAGTTACGGTCATGGCACTTATTTTGGGACTGGCGCTTGCCCTCAACAATGTCTGACAGGACTGGATGAATGAGGGACAGCCGAGTTTTAAGTGTACTTTTCATGGGTAGTTCTGCGGGCAGGACTCCCGTGAGTGAATGCGGTCGGGAGCTATAGGCCAGCAGGAGGCGTGATAGGCGGCACTAAAGGAAGGGTCCTTGAATCCGGAGCATGCCCTGTTTTATGATTTGGACCGCACGTTCCGCCTGGCCATTGGAAGCCGGCTTGAATGGTGCCGTCCTGACATGTTTGATGCCATTACTCGACATGAACTCCCGGAATTCATAGCTAGTGAAACAGGGCCGTTGTCGCTAACCAGGATGTCCGGCAAGCCGTGGGTCGCAAAGACCGCACGCAGACACTCCACAGTGGTGGATATCATGCACAAATTCAATATGATGCACCCGATCCATTTCGAGTACGCATCAACAACAATGAGGAACATCTTTCCCATGAACGGGCCCGCGTAGTCTACGTGAATATGTGACCATGGCCTGGTGGGCCAGGGCCACGATGGAGAGCTCATCCATCCATCTGTGAAATGGTCTGACCTCCTCGGGGCATGCTCCGTGTGCGGGCGCCCAATCCCCAGTCAGGACACATTTCTTAATCAAGGATAGGAGGGGATCTCTGTGGTCCAGATTTTGATCTGGCGGGCTGTGATGGGGGAGCCTGCGCTGTCAAAGGCATCAACGGCCTTGACCATCTCAGCGCTTTGCTCCACTGCCCCCTCAGTGGTGGCCAGTGGAAGCCTGTAGAGCGCGTCAGTGGAATTTTTGGTGCCTGGCCGGTGCCGTATGGTGTAGTCATATGCAGCCAGCGTGAGAGCTGACGCATTGGCATTGACAGCTTTGCTTTCTGACAACAGGGATGTTAACGGCTTGTGGTCCATTTCTAACTTGAACCTTCTGCCAAAAAGTTACTGGTGCATCTTTTTCACCCTGTAGACACATGCGAGTGCTTCCTTTTCAACCGTCCAATATCCCCGTTCTGCTTGGGAGAGCGACCTGGAGGCATAAGCCACAGGTTGGAGTTGGCCATTCAATATGATGCACGCGATCCATTTCGAGTACGCATCAACAACAATGAGGAACATCTTTCCCATGAACGGGCCCGCATAGTCTACGTGAATATGTGACCATGGCCTGGTGGGCCAGGGCCACGGGCTGAGTGAGGCCTTGCTGGGGGCATTGCCCAGCTGGGCACACGTCGTGCACTTGCGAACACAGTGTTCCAGGTCTGAGTCAATTCCCGGCCACCATACATGTGTCCGGGCAATGGCCTTCATTAGCACGATGCCTGGGTGTTCACTGTGGAGTTCCCTGATGAATGCTTCCTGCCCCTCTGGAACATGACTACCCGGCTGCCCCATAGTAGATAGTCAGCTTGGATGGAGAGCTCATCCATCCGTCTGTGAAACGGTCTGACCTCCTCGGGGCATGCTCCGTGTGCGGGCGCCCAATCCCCAGTCAGGACACACTTCTTAATCAAGGATAGGAGGGGATCTCTGTTGGTCCAGATTTTGATCTGGCGGGCTGTGATGGGGAGCCTGCGCTGTCAAAGGCATCAACGGCCATGACCATCTCAGCGCTTTGCTCCACTGCCCCCTCAGTGGTGGCCAGTGGAAGCCTGCTGAGCGCGTCAGTGCAATTTTTGGTGCCTGGCCGGTGCCGTATGGTGTAGTCATACGCAGCCAGCGTGAGAGCCCATCGCTGTATGCGAGCTGACGCATTGGCATTGACAGCTTTGCTGTCTGACAACAGGGATGTTAATGGCTTGTGGTCCATTTCTAACTCGAACCTTCTGCCAAAAAGGTACTGGTGCATCTTTTTCACCCCGTAGACACATGCGAGTGCTTCCTTTTCAACCGTCCCATATCCCCGTTCTGCTTGGGAGAGCGACCTGGAGGCATAAGTCACAGGTTGTAGTTGGCCCTCATCGTTACTCTGCTACAACACGCACCCAACCCCATAGAATGATGCATCACATGTCAAAACCATTTTCTTACAGGGGTTGTACAGGGTCAACAGCTTATTAGAACAAAGCTGGTTCCGCGCCCGATTGAAAGCCCGTTCCTGACAGTCCCCTCAAAACCAATCGCAACCTTTATCCAGGAGCACGTGTAGCAGCTCCAACAATGTGCTTAATTTCAGCAGAAAGTTCCCGAAATAGTTCAAGAGTCCCAGTAATGAACGCAACTCCGATGTGTTGCCGGGCCTGGGCGCACAACGAATCACCTCAGTTTTGGATTCGGTAGGCCGGATCCAGTCTGCAGCAACCCTCCTGCCCAAAAGCTTGACCTCTGGGGCCAAAAACACACACTTGGACTTCTTTAGTCGCAGGCCTACCCGGTCCAGTCAGCGTAGCACCTCCTCCAGGTTGTGGAGGTGTTCCTCGGTGTCTCGACCCGTGATATGGATGTCGTCCTGAAATACGATTGTTCCAGGGATGGATTTGAGCAGGCTTTCCATGTTCCTTTGAAAGATAGCGGCCGCTGATCGAATGCCAAACGGACACCTGTTGTAGACAAACAGCCCATTGTGCGTGGTGATGGTGGTCAGTAGCTTGGATTCTTCAGCCAGTTCCTGAAGTGAGGTCCAACTTGGTGAACAGCTTGCCGCCTGCCAGCATGGCAAAAAGATCCTCTGCTCTCGGAAGCGGGTATTGGTCTTGTAGTGACACTCGGTTGATAGTGGCCTTGTAGTCGCCACAGATCCTGAATTCAACGGGCAAAATTATGACCTCTCTTCGCAACCTGTCCAACTCACTCTCAATTTTCTCCCGCATCACATACGGCACAGCTCTGGCTTTATGGTGCACTGGTCTGGCGTCCGGGGTGATGCGTATCACTACTTTGGTATCCTTGAAAGTCCTGACACAAGGTTGAAATAGTGACTCAAATTTCTGTAGGACCTGTGAGCATGAACTTCGCTCCACAGATGAAATGGCGTGCACATCCCCCCCATTTCCAGTTCATCTCGGCTAGCCAGCTCCTCCCCAAAAGCGCGGGACCATTTCCCGGGACAATCCAGAGTGGCAGCCGGTTCTCTGATCCATTATGTGTGACCACCAACATTGCACTGCCTAGCACTGGGATGATCTCTTTGGTGTACGTCCGTAATTACGTGTCAATGCGTTCTAGTTCGGGTCTGCTGGCTCTGAGTGGCCATAGTTTCTCGAATTGTTGGACAATCATAAGTGACTGGCTGACCCCTGTGTCCAGCTCCATGCGTACCGGGATGCCGTTTAATAGGACTTTCATCATCATAGGTGGCGTTTTGGTATATGAGCTGCGATGTTTGCCACATGAACCCGCTGAACTTCAGCGTCCATTGCTTTGTCCCAAGCATCAACCTGCCTTGCAGACCCCTCTTCTGGTTCATCTGCCTCATAAATTAGCCTCACTACGGGCTTCCTGCAATTCTGGCTAAATGTCCACTGAAGTTACAATTTCTACAGATAAATTGTTGAAAACCTACAGATTTTTGCAGCATGTCTGCCCCTGCACCTCCAGCATGAGCTGAGAGCGTTGTGAACAAAAGGACTGTTACCAGGCATTCCTCTCTGATTGTCTCTTTGATGATTCTTGAGCACTCTGTTAGTGGGTGTCAATGGCCCCATCCTGGGACGCATCGTCCACCGTGATGGCGTAAATGTCCGTTCAACCTGCCATTGTCTCTGTTGAGGACCCACTCTAGAGTCTGTTGTTGCCTGGGTGGTGTTGAATTGCCCTTGCCTGCCTGCGGGGTTCTGAGTCACGTTTACAATGTTAACTCCCTGATCCATCGCCACGTTGGAAGCAGAGTTGCGTGCGTATATTATCTTGGTTTCCTCCTTCCCCACCATGAAGGTCTGAGCCATCAACGCCGCTGCTTCCAAGGTCAATTCCTTGGTCTCAATTAGCTTTCTGAAAATCCCGGCATGACCAATGCCCTCAATAAAGAAATCCCTTAACATCTCCCCCCTGCAGGCGTCTGTGAACTTACAGAGGCTGTCCAAGCGCCGAAGGTCTGCAACGAAGTCCGGTATGCTCTGTCCTTCCCGACGTCAGTGTGTATAGAATCGGTGTCGGGCCATGTGTATACTGCTCGCTGGTTTGAGGTGCTCACCGATCAGTTTGCTGAGCTCTTCAAAGGTTTTGTCTGCCGGCTTCTCGGGTGCGAGCAGGTCTTTCATCAGCGCATATGTCTTAGGTCCACAGCGGGTCAGTAGATGTGCCCTTCGCTTGTCAGCTGCGGCATCTCCCAGCCAGTCCTTTGTGACAAAGCTCTGCTGGAGCCAGTCAACGAAATCATCCCAGTCCTCACCAACACAGTACCGTTTCTCTGTGCTACCGGTGGCCATTCTCGTGAGTCGTTGATTCCCGTTTCTCATCGCCAAATGTAATGTCCTTACACACTACTATAAATTCACACGAGGCACATTCTGCAGACAAGGTCACTCTGTGACTCGAACCTTTATTCACAGGACCAAGAAGTGACCCCATGTGGAACCTCCCTTTATATACCTGGATGACCAGCTGAGGAGTGTCTCCCACAAGATCACCCCCTGTGTTCAAGGTGTGCATTTCTTAGGTGTATACAGTATGCAGTGTTGTTACATGAAAGTTACAGTTACATGAAGGTTACATATATGACAGAAGGTGTTCAGCGAAACAGGCAGTCCGATCCAAGACTTCAAGGTGAGTGTCAGAATGCAGAAGGACGCTAGGCCAGTTTACTGTAAGCCACGTCCCGCACCATTTGCACTCAAGGAGAAAGTTGAGCAAGAACTCAAAAGACTAGAAACTGAGAACATTGTCTCTAAGGTAGATCTAAGTAATTGGGCCACACCCATTGTTGTTGTACCTAAGTCAGGTGGTAAGGTAAGGTTGTGTGGTGATTATAAAGTAACCATAAACCAGGCTCTAAAGGGTAATCTACCCAATAATTGCCAAATATAGATGATTTGTTCACAACACTGACAGGTGGTCAGATCTTCTCGAAGTTAGATCTAACAAATGCCTATTTACAACTTGAGCTAGATGCGGAGCTGATATTGTAGCATGTGTTGCCACAACCTCTATGCTCAATAAAGAAATCCCTTAACATCTCTCCCCTGCAGGCGTCCGTGAACTTACAGAGGCTGGCCAAGCGCCGAAGGTCTGCAACGAAGTCCGGTATGCTCTGTCCTTCCCGACGTCGGTATGTATAGAATCGGTGTCGGGCCATGTGTATACTGCTCGCTGGTTTGAGCTGCTCACCGATCAGTTTGCTGAGCTCAAGGAATCCGCCCATGCCATATTCCAAGGGGTGATGAACCAGATTTTGCAAGGCATTGAAGAGGTAATATGTTAAATAGATGACATACTCATTTCAGCACCAAACAGGCAAATCCATAATAACATATTGAATGAATGTCTAGAGAAGCACAGAGTATAAGTGACTGCTCACAAGTGTGAGTTATTTCAAAACTCAGTGGAGTACTTAGGGCACCGATGGTTTACATCGAACCAAGGGAAAACTGGATGCAATCAGAAATGCACCCACTCCCAAGAATATCACTGAACTTCGAACATTTGACCCACTTCCACACCAAAAAGGGATGAGTTCAGTGTTTCAATGAGGGACCTGACATTCCAGGTCCTGAACTACATATTGACGGATGGAAGATGCCTGTGCGTGGATTCTTTTAATGTGAGGTGGCTGTTATGTGGCGTGGCCGTTGCACACCAGTCACAACATGGGCTTGACAGAGCTAGGTCTTGATCCTAGGGTTAACTAGACTGGAGGTGCAGCAGCAGAGATACAATTCAGAACAAATACAGAAAGCACAAACACTTCTTAAACAAGTTGCAGCATAGAGGTTGTGGCAATGCATCCTACAATATCAGCGATATGAACACATGCTGGAACACAGGGTATAGTTTTATCAACGTAAAGTGGAGAATGGCATCGCAGAGCAACAGCTTCTGTGCAAGATTAGCTGAATATGGTTCCCTAACTGAGATACATGCTGTACCAGACTGTAGAATGATTTCACTTGAGTCTACTATTAAGGGAATGTCAGAATGGAGTGACTTGATTAAATGCTCAGTTGCTTGGATTTACATTATAAAATTGGATACGGAAGCATTTCTATCAATGGCTCAGTTTGAAATAGATCACATTAGAAGATAGTGGACACAGATTGTTGTCATCTGTGAAGGAAATTGTTAAGTCCTGACTTGAATGTACTGACTTACACGAGACACATGCTGAAGCCAAGGTCACTCAGGACCTGCACCTTTAATTCCAGCTCTCCAGTGCTGCACTTGCCTGAGACCTCCCTTTATATACCTCAGTGGAACAGGTATGGAGTATCTCCTGCAAGTGCACCCCTAGTGGTAAGGTATGCTTATTGTTACAGGTCATTACCAGTTACAGTCATGTATAGCATGGTAAGATACAGTTATGTACAGTAATGTGAGATACATGACATCGCCCTCCCCCAAGTCTCTCAGGTGGTCTGCGCTCTCGCGTGGAGCATCTTAGTTGTGGTTCAGTTGTTTGTCTTGGTGCCTGTTTTTCGTTCGGTGTGATTGCTGGTATCTCGCCTGGGCTGTCTGTTTCGTTCGGTGTGATTGTTGGTATCTCGCCTGGGCTGTCTGTTGAGACTGCCCTTTCCTCAGGTTGTTCCACCTGTCTGTCCATCAGGTGTGGTGTGAGTTCCACATTGTAGTCTGCCTCTGGTTCTTCAGTGTTATCAGTGAATCTACTTTTTACTTGGTCTTCATGCCTCCGGCAGGTTTGGCCATTGTCCATTTGTACAACCAGTAGCCTGTTTCCCTCTTTGTCTGTTACTCTCCCTGCAAGCCATTTGGTACTCCAGCCATAGTTTAGCACAAACACTTTGTCCCCTATCTCATTCCACCTCCCCCTCGAATTTCGGTCATGGTACTCAGTTAACTTTTGACGCTTAGCCTCAACAATTTCATGCATGTCTGGGAGGATTAATGAGAGCCTGGTCCTTAAGGTTCGTTTCATCAATAGTTGCGTGGGGGGAACCCCAGTCAATGAATGCGGATGAGATCTGTAGGCCAGCAGCAATTGCGACTGGCGGCTCTGCAGCATGGGACCTTTGATTCTGAGCATGCCTTGTTTAATGATCTGCAATGCTCGCTCCGCCTGGCCATTGGAGGCCGGCTTGAAAGGTGCCACCTTAATGTGATTTATACCGTGGTCAACTATAAAATCGTGAAATTCTGCGCTGGTGAAGCACAGACCATTATCACTGACCAATATGTCAGGAATGCCGTGCGTTGCAAACATGGTTCTAAGGCTCTCCACAGTGGTGGAGGCGGTGCTCGTGTTTAAAATGGTGCACTCGATCCATTTTGAAAATGCATCAATGATTACGAGGAACACTTTGCCCATGAATGGGCCCGCATAGTCTACATGCATCCGTGACCACGGTTTGGTGGGCTCAGACCATGGGCTTAGGGGGGCCTCCCTGGGGGCATTACTGAGTTGGGCACAAATGGTGCACTGACAGACGCAGAGCTTCAAGTTCACATCAATGCCAGGCCACCAGACATGAGATCTGGCTATGGCCTTCATAAGGACGATCCCCGGGTGCTCGCGATGGAGCTCCCGGACAAATGCCTCCCTGCCTCGTAAGGGCATAACTACTCGGCTGCCCCACATCGGGCAGTCTGCCTGTAGTGAGAGTTCATGCATGCGCCTATGGAAGGGTTTGACCTCCTCAGGGCAGGCATCGCGAGCCTCTGCCCAGTCACCGGTTAAAACGCATCTTTTAACTAGAGATAACGTGGGGTCGCTGGTCGTCCAGGCTCTGATTTGGCGAGCCGTCATGGACGAACCTGTGGATTCAAAGGCATTGATTGCCATGACCAAGTCACAGTCCTGTTCATCGGACCCTTCCGTGGTCGCCAGGGGTAGCCTGCTAAGTGCGTCGGCACAGTTGTCTGTGCCTGGTCTGTGCCTTATTGTTTAGTCGTAAGCCGCCAGCATGAGTGCCCACCGCTGAATGCGCGGTGAGGCATTGGCGTTGATTGCCTTGCACTCGGATAGTAGGAACGTGAGGGGTTTGTGGTCGGTTTCTAATGCAAAACTTGGCCCCAAAAAGGTATTGGTGCATCTTTTTGACACCGTACACGCACGCGAGCGCCTCCTTCTCAACCATACGGTACCCACGCTCCACCCGCGAAAGTGATCCGGAGGCATAAGCAACGGGCTGCAATTTACCCGCATCATTGATGTGCTGTAAAACACACCCGACCCCGTATGCTGACGCATCACACGTAAGGACTAACTTTTTACTTGGGTCAAAAAAGGCTAAAACACTCTTGGAACACAGAAGGTTGCGTGCCTTATTGAAGGCGCGTTCTTGGGCATCCCCCTAAAACCAATCGCACCCCTTTCTGAGTAACACGTGGAGAGGCTCCAGCAGCGTGCTCAAGTTCTGCATAAAGTTCCCAAAGTAATTGAGTAGCCCGAGAAAGGCGTGCAGTTCTGAGGCATTCGGGGCCTGGGTGCCAGGTGAATTGCTTCGGTTTTGGATTCTGTTGGGCGGATTCCATCAGCGACAATCCTTCTGCCCAAAAATTCAAACTCAGGCGTGAGAAACAGACACTTGGATTTCTTAACTCTTCGGCCTACCCGATCCAATCGACTTAGTACTTCCTCAAGATTGCGGAGATGAGAGTCGGTGTCCCTGCCCGCGATGAGTATGTCATCTTGAAACACAACCGTCCCCGGGATGGACTTGAGCAGACTCTCCATGTTGTGCTGGAATATAGCACTTGCCGACTTGATGCCGAATGGGCATCGATTGTACATAAAAAGGCCTCGATGTGTGTTAATGGTGGTGAGTAGCTTAGACTCTTCGATCAGTTCTTGCGTCATATACGCAGATGTGAGGTCAAGTTTCGAGAAAAGTTTCCCTCTAGCCAACGTGGCAAATAGGTCCTCCGCTCTGGGCAGCGTGTATTGATCCTGTAGGGAGACTCTATTTATGGTAGACTTGTAATCCCCACAGATTCACACGGATCCATCAGGCTTCATGACGGGGACGATGGGGCTTGCCCAGTCGCTGAATTCCACGGGAGAAATTATGCCTTCCCGCAGAAGCCGGTCCAGTTCGTTTTCAATCTTTTCCCTCATCACATAAGGCACAGCTCTAGCCTTGTCTGGCATTCTGTGTGATGTAGATTCTAACTTTAGCCCCTTTGAAGGTGCCCACACCTGGCTGAAAGAGATGTTCAAAACGGCTTAGAACTGTTAAGCAGAAGGTCCGTTCCTCTGACGACATGGCGTGAACATCATCCCATTTCCAATTAAGTTCTGCTAGCCAGCTTCTCCCCAACAGGGCTGGGAGATCCCTGGGGACAATCCACAGGGAAAGTAGGTGCACCATCCCTTTGTGTGTGACTGAGAGCATGGCGCTGCCAAGGACTGGGATGATTTCTTTAGTATAGGTCCTTAGTTTGGTATCGATCTTTGTGAGTTTTGGTCTGTTGCTTTTGTGCGGCCACAGCTGTTCAAATTGTTGAACGCTCATGAGGGATTGATTGGTCCCCGTGTCCAGTTCCATGTTGACGGGTATCCCGTTGAGTAGAACTCTCATCATAATTGGAGGTGTCTTGGTGTAAGAACAGTGGACATTGATCGTGTTAACCCGCTGTACCTCAGCGTTCCAACCATCTTCTGGTCCGCTTTCCGACCCTTCTGATTCGTATACTAGCCGAGCTGCTGTTTTTCTGCACATGCGAGCCAGATGCCCTGTGTAGTTGCAATTTCTGTAAACGGCATGCTGAAATTGACACACCCTGGTTGAGTGCCTTCCCCCACATCTCCAGCACAGACCGTTTCCATTGTTTCCGAAGCATGAGCTGCGTCTGGCTGATCTCCCTTGAGCTTCTCTCAATCTGTTGTTGATTGCTCGCATTGTGGGTTGATGAGGTATGATCGGCTGTTCATGTGGCCCTTGATTTTGATGGCTTCTGGCGCCACTGTCTGCTGTTGAAGGCCTGCTCTCCTGCCTTTGTCTGTGTGTGGGGGTAGCGGTTTATTTCACAATGTGAACCCCTTGTTCCGATGCCTCGTTGGTTGTCGTACCCGAAGTGTAGATCAGCCTCGTTTCTTCTTCGCCTGCCAAGAACGTCTGTGCGACCAGTGCTGCTGCCTCGAGAGTCAAGTTCTTAGTCTCTATAAGCTTTCGGAATATGCCTGCGTGGCCTATTCCTTCAATAAAAAAGTCTCTCAGTACTTCTCTCCTTAGTTCATCTGGGAACTCACATGAACTAGCCAGCCTCCGAAGTTCCGCCACGAAGTCGGGTATGCTTTGGCCCACACAGCATGTATATTTGTAGAATCTGTGTCTGGCCATGTGTAGGCTGCTCACTGGCTTCAGGTGGTCTCTCACCAGTGTGCTCAACTCCTCAAACAACTTGTTTGCTGTTTTCTCGGGTGCCAGCAGGTTTTTCATTAAAGCGTATGTTTTCGAGCCACAGCTGGTCAAGAGATGGGCTCTTCTCTTGTCTGCATTATCATCGCCCAGCCAGTCTTTGGTCACAAAGCTTTGCTGGAGCCTTTCTATAAAGTCATCCCAATTGTCTCCAGCATTGTATTTCTCATCTGAGCTGTTGGTAGCCATTCTGTGGATTCTGTTAAGTCCTGACTCCCTTTATATACCTCAGCGGGACAGGTATGGAGTGTCTCCTGCAAGTGCACCCCTGGTAAGGTATGCTTATTGTTACAGGTCATATCCAGTTACAGTCATGTATAGCATGGTAAGATACAGTTATGTACAGTAATGTGAGATACATGACAGAAATAAGTTAGGAATGTCTTTTAATGTCTCTTGACTCACCGGGGTAGATTTTCTGTTCGACACCTGGACATAATATTGATATTGCCAGCAGGCTGAACCACAGAGCCAGTTTTACGCCTCGGTGACACGTTGAAAATCTGGTGCAGAATCTGGAAATCCCTTCTCATTCATTGGCAGGGAGTGGATTCATCCTTTGCTAATATAAATATAAATTGTAATGTAATCAAAAGTACTTTGAACAGCCTATACTGTTCTTCAAGGGAACTGCTTACTGTATGATAGATCACTTTGCTTTCTGTGTCATCTAGTTGTTTCTAGTTGGCATTTAGAGTGTTATAATGGGGTCATCAATCGTTCCTTTCAGCACAACCATAATCTCCCCAAATCCAGCCTTGCTACTCATCATTCCTTTCTAATAAATCAAGTGCATGTGTTGATCCCAATTATTTGGCATCTATGTGTACACTTGCATAATGAGAGGCTGGGGATGGACAATAAATATGTGGCCTTGCCAGTATAGCTCGCATCTAATGAACAAATAAAGAAAAAATCCTTTACAGTTGGTACATACCATTGGCACTGTATCTGCACGTATGTTAAATCTGCCACATACATCATCCTGGAATAAGCAACAATGGCACAGTTTTTTTCATGTGTTTATACACGCTTTTGCAGAGCTGAATGAAACTGGTTGCCTTCCAGAACATTAGTTAGTCACTTCCTTGAAGTGGGTGAAGATAGAGATTTGGCGAATGCAATTGTAATCTCCACCTGGTGTCTGGGAAAAAATGTCAGAAGCCAAAGCATTAATCACTAGAGTGGTTCGTGGAAGATAAAATTCAATCCGGAAAAGTGTGAGGTAATGCATTTGGGGAGGGAAAACAAGGCAAGGGAATACACAAAAAATGGGAGGATACTGAAAGGTGTGGAGAAACAAAGGCTCCTTGGAGTGTATGTCCACAGATCCTTAAAGGTAGCGGGACAGGTCAATAAGGAAGTTAAAAAGGCATCTGGGATACTTGCCTTTATTAGTCGAGGTATAAGAACAGAAGAACATAAGAAATAGGAGCAGGAGTAGGCCACCTGGCCGCTTAAGCCTGCTCTGCCATTCACTAAGATCATGGCTGATCTGATCATGGACTCAGCTCCACTTCCCTGCCTGCGCCCCATAACCCTTTATTCCCTTATTGCTCAAAAATCTGTCTATCTCGGCCTTAAATATATTCAATGACCCAGCCTCCACAGCTCTCTGGGGCAGAGAATTCCATAGATTTACAACCCTATGAGAGAAGAAATTTCTCCTCAGCTCAGTTTTAAATGGGCCTTTATTCTGAGACTATGGACTAGAACCTCCACTTTTGTGGTTATCGCTCAAAATGGGCGATATTTCCGGTGTGGGCAGTAAAAAAGGGTTTTCAGATCGCCGGCTTCTTGCCCATTCTCAAAACACCCGAGTCTCCCCTTTTGAAAATGGGCATTACCGCGAGCGATATAAAATGGGTGGTAGCGTTAAATTTTTCTGACCTTCTCCCGTAACGTGTGGCCGTCCTTAACAACGGCATGACAACGCTTGATTCCCGTGTTTCTGGAGGTCAAGGGTCACCATGACATGCGCAGAAGAGGAGACAGAGAGAGAGGGAGCTCAGACGGACTGAAGGCGTGTCTGGGTGTGGTGTGGCTGCTTTGGGAGGAAGGAGGGAGGCTTTAGAGCTTCACAGCAAGTAGGCAAACAAAAAGTAGATATTACCAGCCACATATTTGACCAAATTTGGCCTATAATGGAGGAGGCATCACAGCACGCTGTGGAGACTGACGCTGGAGAGAGCAGTGCACTGGGAGAGGAGCACATTGGAGGGTGTAAAAGAGCCGGGAGGTTCTCAGACGAGGCAAATGCCTCCTTCCTGCAGGAGGTCGAGCTATGCTGAGGTGATTTGACACAGGGAGGGCATGGGAAGCCCACCTCAAAGGCCTACCAGAAGATATGGACCGAGATAGCAGAGGTGATCTCATCAGCGACCAACGAGGTGTGTGAGGGAAACCAATGCCGCAAACGATGGAACGACCTTGTGGGATCCGCAAGAGTAAGTATCACATTGATTTACATGTACTTATGTATTTATCTAATTTGATTTGTAACAGTGATGAGTCATCAGAAGCAGTCCCTCGAAATCGAGGAAGACTTGCTTCCACTCCTGAAGTGAGTTCTTTGGTGGTTGAACAGTCCAATACGAGAGCCACCGACTCTGTTACAGGTGGGACAGACAGTCGCCGAGAGTAGGGATGGGTGGGACTGGTTTGCTGCACGCTCCTTTCGCTGCCTGTGCTTGACCTCTTCGTGCTCTCGGCGTTGAGACTCGAAGTGCTCAATACCCTCCCGGATGCACTTTCTCGACTTAGGGCGGTCTTTGGCCAGGGACTCCCAGGTGTCAGTGGTGATGTCGCACTTTATCAGGAAGTCTTTGAGGGTGTTCTTGTAATGTTTCTGCTGCTCACCTGTGGCTCGTTTGCCATGAAGGAGCTCCACATAGAGCACTTGCTTTGGGAGTCTCGTGTCTGGTATGCAAACTATGTGGCCTGCCCAGCGAAGCTGATGGAGTGTGGTCAGTGCTTCAATGCTGGGGATGTTAGCCTGGACGAGGACACTGATGTTGGTGCGTCTGTCCTCCCAGGGGATTTGCAGGATCTTGCGGAAACATCGTTGGTGATACATCTCTCGTGACTTGAGGTGCCTTCTGTACATCGTCCATGCCTCTGAGCCATACAGGAGGGCAGGTATTGCTACAGCCCTGTAGCCCATGAGCTTGGTGGTAGATTTGAGGGTCTGGTCTTGAAACACTCTTTTCCTCAAGCGGCCGAAGGCTGCACTGGCGCACTGGAGGTGGTGTTGAATCTCCACATCAATGTCTGCTTTTGTTGATGGGCTCCCGAGGTATTGGAAATGGTCCACGTTGTCGAGAGCCGTGCCGTGAATCTTGATGTCTGGGGGACAAAGCTGTGCGGCGATGACAGGCTGGTGGAGGACCTTTGTCTTACGGATGTTTAGCGTAAGGCCCATGCTTTCATATGCCTCAGTAAATACATCGACTATATCCTGGAGTTCAGCCTCAGAATGTGTGCAGACGCAGGCGTCATCCGCATACTGTAGCTCAACGACAGAGGTTGGGATGATCTTGGACCTGGCCTGGAGGTGGCATAGGTTAAACAGCTTCCCACTGATTCTGCTGTTTAGTTCCACTCTGAGGTGAAGCATGGCAGCGAGGAAGATTGAGAAGAGAGTTGGAGCGATGACGCAGCCCTGTTTGACCCCGGTCCGGGCGTGGATTGGGTCTGTAATGGATCCGTTGGTAAGGATCACAGCCTGCATGTCATCGTGGAGCAGGCGAAGGATGTTGATAAACTTTTGGGGGCATCTAAAATGGAGGAGGATGCTCCATAGACCCCCGCGGTTGACAGTGTCAAAGGTCTTTGTAAGGTCGAAAAAGGCCATGTATAAGGGCTGGTGCTGCTCCCTGCATTTTTCCTGCAGCTGTCGTGCTGCAAAGATCATGTTCGTTGTGCCCCGCAGGGGACGAAATCTGCGCTGTGACTCCGGGAAGAGCTCCTCGGCCACAGGGAGAAGACGATTGAGGAGAACTCTAGCGACAACTTTCCGAGTGGCTAATAGCAGGGAGATTCCCCTGTAGTTGCCGCAGTCGGACTTGTCCCCTTTTTTAAAGATGGTCATGATCACTTCATCTCTGAGATCTCCCGGCATGCTCTCCTCTCTCCAGATGAGAGAGATGAGGTCATGTATTCACGCCAATAGCGCCTCTCCGCCATACTTTGGCACCTCAGCAGGGATTCTATCCACTCCCGTAGCCTTGCTTTCTTGAGCTGTTTTATGGCTTTTTCTATCTCGTGCAACATTGGGGTTTCACTGAGGTGGTGGCAGGTCGTATGTTGCGGGATGGAGTCGAGAACACTCGAGTCAAAGGCAGAGTCTTGATTGAGGAGATCTTCGAGGTGCTCCTTCCAGTGGGCCCTGACTGCCTCAGTGTCCGTGATGAGTGTTTCCCCGTTCTTGGCCAGCAGTGCGGTGGGGCCTTGGGAGTTTGGACCGTCTTGACTGCAATGAAGAATCCTCGCATATCTTGGCTGTCGGCCAGTTGTTGTATCTCCTGTGCTTTCTCCATCCATCACCTGTTCTTTAGGTCCGGGTTTTTTGTTGGACCTCAGTCTTGAGCCGTCTGTAATGTTGCTTTGCTGGTCCCGAGTTGGGTTGTTGCTTGAGGCTCAGAAATGCTCTGTGCTTGCGATCTATTAGTTCTTGGATCTCCTGATCATTTTTATCAAACCAGTCCTGGCGTTTTCTGGTTGAGTGACCAAGTGTCTCTTCACAGGCACTGGTTATGGAGGCCTAGAGGGCAGACCAAGCGCAATGGACATTCAGCATCTCAAGGTCATCAAGGCACGCCAGGTTAGCTGTGAAGCATTGGCTGTATAGGGCTCTCTTAGCTGGGTCTTTAAGTACTTTTTTGTGGCACTGCTTCTGCTGTCCCTTCTGATTTGGGCTATGTTAAAGTCGATGATGGATCGGATTAGACGGTGGTCCGTCCAGCAGTCGTCAGTTCCTGTCATGGCGCGGGTAATGCGTACATCCTTGCAATCCCTGGCTCGAACGATGACATAGTCGAGCAGGTGCCAATGTTTGGAGCGAGGGTGTTGCCACAATGCCTTGTATTTGTCCCGCTGGTGGAACAGGATGTTGATGATGAGGAGTTCATGTTCTAGACATTTTGTCAGGAGTAGGGTACCACTGGAGTTGGCTTTCCTTACCCACTCTCTGCCAATCACGCCTCCCCAGAGGGCTGTGTCTTTGCCGACCCTGGCGTTGAAGTCACCTAGGAAGATCAATTTGTCACCCGTGGGGACGTGGGACAGGGATGTTTCAAGGTCTCATCCGTTGCATCGAGTGTTGGGGCTTACGCACTGATGATTGTGGCGCATTGGTTCCGGGATAGGGTGAGACAACGAGTCATGAGACGTTCATTAACCCCGCAAGGGGAGTCTTTGAGGCGATGGTCCAGCTCATTTTTGATGGCGAAGCCAACTCCGTGAAGGCGGCGTTCATCCTCTGGCTTTCCTTTCCAGAAAAAGGTGCAACCTCCACCTTGTTCCTTGAGCTAGCCTTTCCCTGCCCACCTGGCCTCGCTTAGGGCAGCGATGTCGATATCCAAGCGCCTAAGTTCCCGGGCAACTATAGTGGTGCGGCGTTCTGGCCTGTTGCTGTTGGAGTTGTCCACGAAGGTTCTGACGTTCCAGGTCCCGAACTTCATACTGACGAAGTGGAAGATGCCTCTGCGTGAGTTCTTTTAACGTGGGGTGGCCGCTGCACACAGGCAACCACACCGGCTTAGCTGAACAAGGTCTTGGTCCATTGGCAAGCGGGTCCAAGACAACTGGAGTCCAGGCACTGCTGTATGAGCCTAATTGCCTACGGCGAGATGTTGGCCACAAGCTCAGCGCCGAGTAGCGCCCTTGATGGTAGGTGGCCCAAAGCTTGGTTGGGGGGCAGGCATTAGGAAGGTCAGCTGTCCGCTGGAGTTTCGAGGGATGTTTTAAAAGTTTCTTCCAAAGTTTTCAAAAGTTATTTAAAAGTTTCTCCAAAGGATTCAAAGGAAAAATTCTCCAAGTTGTTCAAAAGTTTAAAAGTTTTCCCAAATTGTTCAAAAAGTTACTCAGGTTGATTAAACCATTTAAAAGTAGATTAAAAGTTGATTAAAAGTCTAAAATGTAAGTCAGTAATAGGTTACTCCCCGGCACTGCTCCATGGGCACCACCAGCCCTCTGTTGTCCTGGACCGGCCCCGGAGTCCCTTCGGCTGGTTAAACTCCGGCCACGCAGTCCTTTCAGCCGGTTAAACTCCGGCCACACAGTCCCTTCGGCCGGTTAAACTCCGGCCACGCAGTCCTTTCAGCCGGTTAAACTCCGGCCACACAGTCCCTTCGGCCAGTTAAACTCCGGCCACGCAGTCCTTTCGGCTGGTTAAATGCTGGCCATGCAGTCCCTTCGGCCGGTTAAACGCCGGCCATGCAGTCCCTTCGGCCGGTTAAACGCTGGCCCCGGAGTCCCTTCGGCCGGTTAAACGCTGGCCCCGGAGTCCCTTCGGCCGGTTAAACGCTGGCCCTGGAGTCCCTTCGGCCGGTTAAACTCCGGCCACACAGTCCCTTCGGCCGGTTAAATGCTGGCCCTGGAGTCCCTTCGGCCGGTTAAACTCCGGCCACACAGTCCCTTCGGCCGGTTAAATGCTGGCCCTGGAGTCCCTTCGGCCGGTTAAACTCCGGCCACACAGTCCCTTCGGCCGGTTAAATGCTGGCCCTGGAGTCCCTTCGGCCGGTTAAACTCCGGCCACACAGTCCCTTCGGCCGGTTAAATGCTGGCCCTGGAGTCCCTTCGGCCGGTTAAACTCCGGCCACACAGTCCCTTCGGCCGGTTAAATGCTGGCCCTGGAGTCCCTTCGGCCGGTTAAACTCCGGCCACACAGTCCCTTCGGCCGGTTAAACGCTGGCCCTGGAGTCCCTTCGGCCGGTTAAACGCTGGCCCCGGAGTCCCTTCGGCCGGTTAAACTCCGGCCACACAGTCCCTTCGGCCGGTTAAACGCTGGCCCCGGAGTCCCTTCGGCCGGTTAAACTCCGGCCACACAGTCCCTTCGGCCGGTTAAACTCCGGCCACACAGTCCCTTCGGCCGGTTAAACTCCGGCCACACAGTCCCTTCGGCCGGTTAAACGCTGGCCCCGGATTCCCTTCGGCCGGTTAAACGCTGGCCCCGGAGTCCCTTCGGCCAACTCAGAGCCGGCCTCGGCAGCGACACCGGAGTCCCGGCAGCCCAAACCGCCGAGGGGAAAGCAGCTGTATGTAGTTTCCTGTGTTGTCCCGGGGAGTCAGTAAGGCCCTGGGGTCGGTGAGTCAGTAAGGCCCTGGGGTCGGTGAGTCAGTAAGGCCCTGGGGTCGGTGAGTCAGTAAGGCCCTGGGGTCGGTGAGTCAGTAAGGCCCTGGGGTCGGTGAGTCAGTAAGGTCCTGGGGTCGGGGAGTCAGTAAGGCCCTGAGGTCGGGGAGTCAGTAAGGCCCTGAGGTTAGTGAGTCAGTAAAGTCCTGAGGTCGGTGAGTCAGTAAGGCCCTGAGGTCGGGGAGTCAGTAAGGCCCTGAGGTCGGGGAGTCAGTAAGGCCCTGGGGTCGGGGAGTCAGTAAGGCCCTGAGGTCGGGGAGTCAGTAAGGCCCTGAGGTCGGGGAGTCAGTAAGGCCCTGAGGTCGGGGAGTCAGTAAGGCCCTGAGGTCGGGGAGTCAGTAAGGCCCTGAGGTCGGGGAGTCAGTAAGGCCCTGGGGTCGGTGAGTCAGTAAGGCCCTGAGGTCAGTGAGTCAGTAAAGTCCTGAGGTCGGTAAGTCAGTAAGGCCCTGAGGTCAGTGAGTCAGTAAAGTCCTGAGGTCAGTGAGTCAGTAAGGCCCTGGGGTCGGGGAGTCAGTAAGGCCCTGAGGTCGGTGAGTCAGTAAGGTCCTGAGGTCAGTGAGTCAGTAAAATCCTGAGGTCAGTGAGTCAGTAAAGTCCTGAGGTCAGTGAGTCAGTAAAGTCCTGAGGTCAGTGAGTCAGTAAGGTCCTGAGGTCAGTGAGTCAGTAAAGTCCTGAGGTCGGTGAGTCCTGAGGTCAGCGAGTCAGTAAGGCCCTGAGGTCAGTAAGGCCCTGAGGTCGGCGAGTCAGTAAAGTCCTGAGGTCAGTGAGTCGGGAGGTCGGTGAGTTAGTAAGGCCCTGAGGTCAGTGAGTCGGGAGGTCAGCGAGTCAGTAAAGTCCTGAGGTCAGTGAGTCGGGAGGTCGGTGAGTTAGTAAGGCCCTGAGGTCAGTGAGTCGGGAGGTCGGTGAATCAGTAAAGTCCTGAGGTCAGTGAGTCGGGAGGTCGGTGAGTTAGTAAGGCCCTGAGGTCAGTGAGTCGGGAGGTCGGTGAGTCGGGAGGTCGGTGAGTCAGTAAAGTCCTGAGGTCAGTGAGTCGGGAGGTCGGTGAGTCAGTAAAGTCCTGAGGTCGGTGAGTCGGGAGGTCGGTGAGTTAGTAAGGCCCTGAGGTCAGTGAGTCGGGAGGTCAGTGAGTCGGGAGGTCGGCGAGTCAGTAAAGTCCTGAGGTCGGTGAGTCGGGAGGTCGGTGAGTTAGTAAAGTCCTGAGGTCGGTGAGTCGGGAGGTCGGTGAGTTAGTAAAGTCCTGAGGTCGGTGAGTCGGGAGGTTGGTGAGTCAGTAAGGCCCTGAGGTCAGTGAGTCGGGAGGTCAGTGAGTCGGGAGGTCGGTGAGTCAGTAAAGTCCTGAGGTCGGTGAGTCGGGAGGTTGGTGAGTCAGTAAAGTCCTGAGGTCAGTGAGTCGGGAGGTCGGTGAGTCAGTAAAGTCCTGAGGTCGGTGAGTCGGGAGGTTGGTGAGTTAGTAAAGTCCTGAGGTCGGTGAGTCGGGAGGTCGGTGAGTTAGTAAAGTCCTGAGGTCGGTGAGTCGGGAGGTCGGTGAGTCAGTAAGGCCCTGAGGTCGGTGAGTCGGGAGGTCGGTGAGTCAGTAAAGTCCTGAGGTCGGTGAGTCGGGAGAGTCAGTAAAGTCCTGAGGTCAGTGAGTCGGGAGGTCGGCGAGTTAGTAAAGTCCTGAGGTCGGTGAGTCGGGAGGTCGGTGAGTTAGTAAAGTCCTGAGGTCAGTGAGTCGGGAGGTCGGTGAGTCGGGAGGTCGGTGAGTCAGTAAAGTCCTGAGGTCAGTGAGTCGGGAGGTCGGCGAGTCAGTAAAGTCCTGAGGTCGGTGAGTCGGGAGGTCGGTGAGTCAGTAAAGCCCTGAGGTCAGTGAGTCGGGAGGTCGGTGAGTCAGTAAAGTCCTGAGGTCAGTGAGTCGGGAGGTCGGCGAGTCAGTAAAGTCCTGAGGTCGGTGAGTCGGGAGGTCGGTGAGTCAGTAAAGTCCTGAGGTCAGTGAATCGGGAGGTCGGCGAGTCAGTAAAGTCCTGAGGTCGGTGAGTCGGGAGGTCGGTGAGTCAGTAAAGTCCTGAGGTCGGTGAGTCGGGAGGTCGGCGAGTCAGTAAAGTCCTGAGGTCGGTGAGTCGGGAGGTCAGTGAGTCAGTAAAGTCCTGAGGTCGGTGAGTCGGGAGGTCGGTGAGTCAGTAAAGTCCTGAGGTCGGTGAGTCGGGAGGTCGGTGAGTCAGTAAAGTCCTGAGGTCGGTGAGTCGGGAGGTCAGTGAGTCGGGAGGTCGGCGAGTCGGGAGGTCGGCGAGTCAGTAAAGTCCTGAGGTCAGTGAGTCGGGAGGTCGGTGAGTCAGTAAAGTCCTGAGGTCGGTGAGTCGGGAGGTCGGTGAGTCAGTAAAGTCCTGAGGTCAGTGAGTCGGGAGGTCGGCGAGTTAGTAAAGTCCTGAGGTCAGTGAGTCGGGAGGTCGGCGAGTTAGTAAAGTCCTGAGGTCGGTGAGTCGGGAGGTCGGTGAGTCGGGAGGTCAGTGAGTCGGGAGGTCGGTGAGTCGGGAGGTCGGTGAGTCAGTAAGGCCCTGAGGTCAGTGAGTCAGGAGGTCGGTGAGTCAGTAAGGCCCTGAGGTCAGTGAGTCAGGAGGTCGGTGAGTTAGTAAGGCCCTGAGGTCAGTGAGTCGGGAGGTCGGCGAGTCAGTAAGGCCCTGAGATCAGTGAGTCGGGAGGTCGGTGAGTTAGTAAGGCCCTGAGGTCAGTGAGTCAGGAGGTCGGTGAGTTAGTAAGGCCCTGAGGTCAGTGAGTCAGGAGGTCGGTGAGTCAGTAAGGCCCTGAGGTCGGCGAGTCATGAGTGACTATCAGCAGATGTGAGGTCTTGCACTTTTACCGGGAATGTTTTACTCAAAGCCTGCGGTCACGGTGTATGTCTTCAGGTAAAGAATGATAATTATCGTAATAATCATGATTACATCTGTCGGTTATGTGTTGTATCAGTCTCTGTGACAGTACCGAGCAATGATATCACGCAATGATCTCATGCCATGTCGTCCTGTCACTTTTACAGAAGAAGCTATTGATGATGAGGTCGGTGCAGAGGCGAACGGGCGGGGGTCCACCAGTCCCCAGCGACATCACTGACATGGAGGAGCGTGTGCTTGCACTCGTGTGGAAGCACCCCCGGACAGCCACGGATGCATCTGCAGACTCTGAAGTGATGCCACGTGAGTAAAGCTTACACCATTGCGTCATGTAAAGTCTATAGATGCCATACCCACTCATATCCAAACAATCATATATGATAGATGATTTCGAAAATTGTCATAGAAATAATGCTGGCCTAATGAAAATCATTGCAATACACAATGTGATCGTGAAATGTGATATCTGCGATGATTTTGAGAGTGGTGGTGCTTTTGTCGTGCATATGCTGTGTGTAGCGCTGGACTCACCTTGTCACCCTAGCAACCACTTCCCCTCTAACAACCTCATTTGTGTTTTACAGCTCAACCAGCAGCGCGGCCCCAGGCAAGACCACAGAGGCCAGAAGGTGGGGGTGTGGGGCAGGAGTCGACGGATGATCCTACTACATCTGGGGCTGAGGAGCTCCGATTCTCGCCCATCAATCCGCTGGATCTGTTCTCCACGGATGAGAGCGCAGACTTTGAAAAACCTGCATCGCCACGCTCCAGAAGCCATTCCACCCCAAGGCCATCTAGTGGTCCTCTGATCATTCCCGCCTCCACTCTGGAGGTACCAGCCCCAAGCTCCTCGCCACAGGGCACCCCATTTGTCCTCAGGACGGCGCCGACCCCATGGAGGCTTCGTGGTCGCGGCAGGTCTGTTCCATGAGCGCGACATGAGAGCGGAGAGATGGTACAGTTGTCCAGGAGGACTGTAGACATTGGTGACCAGCTCATCGAAGCATTGGGGGGCATATCCTGACAGCTGGCCACCATGACCGAGTACATTCCGTGCATGGCGCGGAGGCCCTGGATGCGATAGCCAGAAACACTGCTGCCACAGGCCTCCCAGTGGTCCCCGAGTGCAGCACTCAACCCCTAGGTTCTGCACCACTACTGCCAATGACAGATAAGAGCAAGGATCAAGATCCCGCTTCTGCATCAGAGAATGTTGCCCCCACCCCCCGCTCCTGTAACCGTGCAACGACCGCATCTGCCTTCATCCCCCCCCAATGAGGCACCGCTTGAGGAGCTCCTCGGCCAGGCGCTGTGGAGCGAGGAGGGGAAGGGATAGAGGTGGGGAGAATAAGGGGAGGGGGAAGGAAAGTGAGGTGCATGTGCGCAAGTGATGGCTGTGTTATATCTCCATCTGGGTGTATGCAATTCGTTGCAATGTATGGGTGCTGGGGACCACTCTCCTGCATTGCCTTTGTATTCTGTGCTGCTGGACATGTTGACCGTGTGATTTATGTCAATGGTGGATAAAGTGGGATGTGGGCAGGGGCTTGGGTGTTATTGGCTGTGTCACTTATGATTTCAGACCAATGTTGATATTACATTTTTATTATTGAACATAACCTTGTTGCGCATTGTCTCAGATAGCTGGACCGTTACACACTGGTGATTCTTTACCATGAAAGGGTTAAATGCAACTTAACATCAATCGACGTAAACTTTAACTGGCACCAAGGTGATGGGCACCATTGATGTCTGAGCTGCACACACTCAAATCAACGCTTTTTCAGGCAAATCTTTCAGATATCAGCTCCTCATGTAAGAGTGGGATTTAACAAATGCCAGCCACACCGCTGGCGTTCGTTCCAGTTAGTTCCACTTTTTGTGGGCAGTCTTTTGGGCGAGCGATATTGTGGGCGATATGTGTGCGAGGTGGTGAAATTGATGCTGGGCGATCTCCATGGCCGCTAGTTTGGGTAAGTATGCTCTTTACGACAAAAAACAATGGCCGTGCGTTAATATTGAATTTCGGCGTTAATTCCGTGTGGAAAGTAATGCTGATCGATATTATGGCCGTTGATTTTGCCCATTCTGCTGATTCCGCCCAAAAAAAGTAAGCGGGTGGCAATATTTTTTCCTGCCGTTAAGCACATGAGGGAAGTAACGATCGGCCATAAGTTTCCTAAAAATGCCCGTCAGTTTACATTTTGTGCCAAAATGGGCGATATATGGGCGTTATACATAATTTCAGCGATAAAATGGGTGTCAAGTTGGCGTTAAGCATGCAAAGAAAAGTGGCGGTTGTAGCCCAATGTCCCCTAGTTTTAGCTTCCCCTATGAGTGCAAATATCCTGTCTGCATCCACCTTGTCGATCCCCCTCATTATCTTATATGTTTCGATAAGATCACCTCTCATTCTTCTGAACTCCAATGAGTATAGGCCCAATCTACTCAACCTATCTTTATCAGTCAACCCCCTCATCTCCAGAATCAACCTAGTAAACCTTCTCTGAATAGCCTACAATGCAAGTATATCCTTCCTTACATACGGAGATCAAAACTGTATGCAGTACTCTCGGTGTGGTCTCACCAATACACTGTACAGTTGTAGCAGGACTTCTCTGCTTTTATACTCTATCCCCCTTGCAATAAAGGCCAACATTCCATTTGCCTTCCTGATCACTTGCTGTACCTGCATACCAACATTTTGTGCTTCATGCATAAGGACCCCCAGGTCCCTCTGTACTGCAGCATTTTGCAATTTTTCTCCATTTAAATTATAATTTGCTTTTCTATTATTTCTGCCAAAGTGGATAACCTCACATTTTCCCACATTATATTCCATCTGCCAAATTTTTACCCGCTCACTTAGCCTGTCTATATCTCTTTGCAGATTTTTTGTGTCCTCACAATTTGCTCTCCCACCCATCTTTGTATCATCAGCAAACTTGGCTACATTGCACTCGGTCCCTTCATCCAAGTCATTAATATAGATTGTAAATAGTTGAGGCCACAGCACCGATCCCTGCAGCATCCCACTAGTTACATGTTTGGCAACCGGGAAATGATCTATTTATCCCGACTCTTTGTTTTCTGTTAGCCAATCCTCTATCCATTCTAATATATTACCCCCTTTTATCTTGTGCAGTCACCTTTTATGTGGCACCTTATCAAATGCCTTCTGGAAATCCAAATTCACCACATCCACTGGTTACCCCTTATCCACTCTGCTTGTTATATCCTCAAAGAACTCCAGCAAATTTGTAAAACATGATTTAAGTTTCATAAAACCATGCTGACTCTGCTTGATTGAATTATGCTTTTCCAAATGTCCCACTACTGTTTCCTTAATAATGGACTCCAGCATTTTTCCAACGACAGATGTTAGGTTAACTGGTCTATAGTTTCATGCTTTTTGTCTGCCTCCTTTTTTAAATAGGGGCATTACGGTTTTCCAATCTGCTAGGACCGCTCCAGAATCCAGGGAATTTTGGTAGATTGCAACCAATGCAGCCACGATCTCTACAGCCACTTCTTTTAAGACTCTAGGATGTAAGCCATCAGGTGCAGGGGACTTGTCCGCCTTCAGTCCTATTATTTTACTGAGTACTACTTCTTTAGTGATAGTGATTGTATTAAGTTCCTCCTTCCCTATAGCCCCTTGATTATCCACTATTGGGATGTTTTTAGTGTCTTCTACTGTGAAGACCGATAAAAATATTTGTTCAACGTCTCTGCCATTTCCCTGTTCTCCATTATTAATTCCCCAGTATCATCCTGTAGGGGACCAACATTTACTTAAGCCTCTTTTCCTTTTTATGTAACTGTAGAAACGTTTACTATCTGTTTTTATATTTCGGATGCCCCCAAAAATTCGTCACCATCCTCCATCTGCTCCAGGCCGTGATCCTTACCAACGTATCCATCACAGACCCAATCCACGTCCGGACCAGGGTCAAACAGGGCTGCATCATCGCCCCAACCCTCTTCTCAATCTTTCTCGCCACCATGCTCCACCTCACAGTCAACAAGCTCCCCGCTGGAGTGGAACTAAACTACAGAACCAGTGGGAACCTGTTCAACCTGCACCGTCTCCAGGCCAGATCCAAGATCACCCCACCCTCTGTCATCGAACTACAGTACGTGGATGACGCCTGCGTTTGCGCACATACAAAGGCTGCACTCCAGGACATAGTCGACGTATTTACTGAGGCATAGGAAAGCATGGACCTTACGCTAAACATCCGAAAGACAAAGGTCCTCTACCAGCCTGTCCTCACCGCACAGCATTTCCCCCCAGTCATCAAGATCCACGGCGCGGCCCTGGACACCGTGGACCACTTCCCATATCTCGGGAGCCTCCTATCAACAAGAGCAGGCATCGACGACAAGATCCAACATCGCCTCCAGTGCACCAGTGCAGTCTTCAGCCGCCTGAGGAAAAGAGTGTTTGAAGACCAGGCCCTCAAAACTGTAACCAAAGCTCAGGGTCTGCAGGGCTGTAGTAATACCTGCCCTCCTGTCTGGTTCAGAAACATGGGCCATGTACAGTAGACACCTCAAATTGCTGGAGAAATATCACCAACAATGTCTCCGCAGGATCCTACAAATCTCCTGGGAGGACAGCTGCACCAACATCAGCGTCCTCATTCAGGCTAACATCCCCAGCATTGAAGCACTGACTACACTCGGTCAGCTCTGCTGGGCAGGCCACATAGACGGCATGCCAGACATGAGACTCCCAAAGCAAGTGCTCTACGTGGAGCTCCTTCATGGCAAACGAGCCACAGGTGGGCAGCGGAAACGCTACAAGGACACCCTCAAAGCCTCCCTGACAAAGTGCAACATCCCCACTGACACCTGGGAGTCCCTGGCCCAAGGCCGCCCTAAGTGGAGGAAGTGCATCCGAGAGGGCACTGAGCACCTTGAGTCTCAACGCCAGGAGCATGCAGAAATCAAGCGCAGACAGCAGAAAGAGCGTGTGGCAAACCAGTCCCACCCACCCCTTCCCTCAATGACTATATATTCCACCTGTGACAGAGTCTGTGGCTCTCGTATTGGACTGTTCAGCCACCAAAGAACTCACTTCAGGAGTGGAAGCAAGTCTTCCTCGATTCCGAGGGACTGCCTATGATGATGATGATGATGATCCAAGATCTCCTCCTCCACAACAGTGCTCCTCTAAAAGGTCCAGACAATTCTCCCCAAGTAAGTACAGCCTTTGTGATACAGATAGTTTTCTTATTTCTGCCCTCCAATGTTCCTCCAACTTATGCTCTTCCTGTTCTTCTTCAGACAGAATTAAAACTGCTGGAACCGAACTCAAAGACTTCTGAATATAGCAAAGAATTGGAACCTTCATGGAATTTTAGTTCAATTGTATTACAGAAATCAATGAATGCCATGGTATGCTTATAGTGGAACATGTGGAGTGGTGTTAATGTCATAAAAAGGTATCCCTAATGTCTAGAATGCTGATGTAATTGAGTCGTAAAATTACTTATACTCTGCCTCATGAGGGCCTGATAGAGTATTCAAACAGGCTCATTTAGACAGACTGTGAAAATTCACAGACCCCCAAGTCAAGGCTGCTACATGCAGTTCGACATGTTGCATTAACTCATCAATCAACTTGACATTTTCGGACCTTGGGTAGCGAGCCAATAAAACGTTAAAAGACTTTCAATTGAGCCAATAAGGTCAAAGAACGTGAGTTCTTTTCTGTAAATTGATCCAGGTATAAAGTACAGCCATTTTGACCATGTGTCTCAGTAAGACAAAGAAACTGGCAATCAGCCAGCAGTTTGTTGCTCTCTGCCAGTATTAAAAAGTTAAAACTACCATCGGAGTTCGTATTTCATTGGAAATTAAGAGATCTCACAATTTTGGAGCTGCGAGCAGGGTCGCTGAGGAAAGAAACTGAATTTTGGACATTGGACCTACATATTGAGGTAAGGACTCCTCTTTTTAAAAAAAGTCCTCGGTCAAAAGTCTAAATTCGCCTCTCCTTCTACGCGATTCCGAAAGCATCCGGTTTGCGAATCCTCCGGTTGGTAGTCGGCTCGAGGTCCCATAGATGTCTAAACTTCGGCGGTGTGTTAATTAATTAATCACCGACCTATTGATCGGCTAGCAGGCCTACGACTCGAGACCCCAGTAAAGAACTCAGTAAAGAAATGGCGGCAGGAGATAAGGGCCAAGAATTGCCTACAACTGTTAAAGGTGGGCAGGCACCACCTCAAGTTTCGCTAGATTTAATTCTCGAACAGTTGAAAGAATACATAGAGCAACAATTCAACTTATCTAAAACCTGTATTAAGATCGAACAAAAGTACGGAACCTCCAAAGGACAATGGTCCTTGGATGAGATTAAAAGGGTCTGGGGAAAAACGACCCGTATGAAAAATAAAGAGCGAACTAGATGGTCCCTCGCGGTTATGGGCCAGATCCGAAACCGGAATGAAATTATAATGCGTTCCCAACATGATCGAGAACTGACCAGTACAAAGGATCAATTGCAAGCAGTTTGTGCGCAGCTGCGACAGAAAAAGCTTGAACTTGAAAAGCTGGAAGCGGAAGTTAAAGATCTTAAAGATGAAATTAAAGAATGGAAAAAATCATTAGGTCAAGAGACAGTAATAGGAAAAGGAAAATGTATTGATCAATTCCCAGGGTACCCATGTTTGGATAAATTAAAAGCGCAAACCCGAAGACACGACCGAGGAATAGATACGGTTTCTGAATCCTCCGACAATACAGTGTCGGAGGATGATGAAGAATTAGGGGTGCGCTTTGCCCCATTTAAAAAAAGACGAGTTGTAGTCAAATCAGAAGAGACTGCGGATGACGGCGGAACCAAAAAAACAAAGAGAAGGGTGTATGGAGAATACTTAGTTCATGCTCCGGCAGACCCAGAGAAAATTGATAAATGGTCCAAGGAATTGCCCAATCCAAAGAAAGGGGGAGTAAAAACGTGGGACCAATTGGACTGCTTAAGAAATATATATCAACTTCATCCTTGGGACAGAGTGCAAATTTTGACCATAATGGTGCCAAAAACACAGGGAAGAAAATTGCACGGCAAGGTAGATGAAGCTTTGGGGCAGAATGAGCAAGAATTAGACGCAGGATGGGAGGCGATTAAACACTGGCTGCAAGCCTTCAGTCCAGCTAAGACAGACTGGGGTAAAATTGCAGCCTGCCAACAGAAAGGAACAGAGGAGGTCCTGGAGTATGACGAGCGGTTTAGATGCACGTGGCTAGAACATTCGGGTATGAATAATACGGATGAGGAAATAGATGAACAAGTGTTTGGACCCCTGAAAGCAGCTTTCGTGGCAGGTCTAAAGCCAGAACCATCCAAAATGCTTAAGGTAGTGTTACCGGACTGGGAAGGTAGAGGAACTACCTTTGCAGCATTGGTGGATCGATGTAACCAATTAGATCGGGATATGGGAGCTAAAGTCCGAGCTGTACAGGCTATGGGATGGAAATCCCAGGATTCCGATAAACAGTTATTAGGAAAATTACCCGGAAAATGTCATTATTGTGGGAAAGAAGGTCACTGGACCAAGACGTGCAGGGCAAAACAGCAAGGTCGTGGCTGGGGAAGAGGACGCAGCCAGGGATACAATTCAGCCAACAAACCAGGCTTGTCACAAGATAACGACCTCATAGAAGCATTTAAGCGACTGACAATACAACAACAGAAGGAGTTACTTGGGATAGCAAAAAACGTTTAGAGCCCACCCTGGCCCCCCTCCTTGCACAAATACAACAAAGGGGAGATGGGCTATATATAACTGTGAGGGTGGGTGATAAGGATGTGGACTGTCTTTTAGACACAGGGGCGGAATTAACATGCTTACCCCTACAATATGGAGACTTTTTGCCGTTGGATGGTAGGGCACGTACAGCCTATGGAGTTGGAGGCCATCAAATGGAAATTAAAAGGACAACACCGGTACTTATAGGGCTGGGTCCACATGAACTAACCATGCCAGTCTGGATAGGCCCAGTAGATCAACCCCTTTTGGGAATGGACGTTCTAATCCAAGTAGATTCATCGTTGCATTTCGAGGATGGTCGGGTGACATGGTCAATTAGAACTTTGAAGAAAGAAGAATTGAAGGAATACCCAATATGGGCTAAAGATAAGAACGATTGTGGCCTACTCCAGATGGAGCCTGCATCATTTACAGGAACCAAGCCTCCATGCACTAAACAGTATCCCATCAGTCCAACTGCCATCGCGGGAATCTTACCGGTTATTCAGCAATTGGAGAAACAAGGAGTGCTTATTAAAACGCATAGCTCCTCCAATAGTCCCGTGTGGCCGGTACAGAAATCTAATGAGACTTGGCGTTTGACTGTTGATTATAGGAAAGCTAACCAGTGTATTGATCAAAAACCTCCTTTGGTCGCAGATCCCTCCACCATTTTTAATGCCCTCAAACCAGAACATAAATATTTCTCGGTTATAGATATGGCCAACGGATTTTGGTCGGTGCCTCTGGCACCGGAGGTTCGACAGTGGTTTGCTTTCACTGTCCAAGGACAACAGTATACTTGCACCCAGTTACCACAGGGTTTCCACAACAGCCCTACGGTATTCCACATGGCTTTACAAAGCCATTTGCGAGAATTACCTCCCCTGTCATCCACAGTCATCCAATATGTAGACGATATCCTGCTAGCTTCAAACACGGAAGAACAGCATGAACAAGATTTACGAGCTTTGCTGGATCACCTTCAGCTGAAAGGACATAAAGCCAGCATCGACAAAGCACAAATATCCCAAGAAGAGGTTGTATACCTGGGACAAAAGATTTCACAAGGAAAGAGAGAACTTACCCAGGATAGAACTGCAGCCATTCGGGCTGCTAAAAACCCCACCACTATTCAGGAACTAAGGTCTTTTTTGGGATTGTGTAACTTTAACAGAAATTGGATTGACTCCTTCACACAGCTTGCTCAGCCACTGAATGATATTTTAAAGGGGAAACCTGCCTCTAAAGAAGCCATCACCCTCACTAAAGAACAGCAAGAGGCTTTCCTGAGTTTGAAAAAGGCTTTGTGTTCAGCACCGGCTCTGGGAATCCCCGACAGTGGTAAGCCATTAACCCTGTTTGTCCATGAGAAAGAAGGATATATGACAGCTATACTGACACAAGAACATGGAGATCGGCAAAGACCTATTGGCTATTATTCGGCAAAACTGGATGCGGTAGCCCTCGGATGGGGAAGTTGCCTAAGGGCCATGGAAGCTACATGTCGAGCGGTAATGATCACTGCGGGTCTAATCCTCGACCAAAAGCTGATTGTCAAGTGTCCCCACACCGTAAACGCTTTGCTGTCTATGAATAGAATGTCTCAGGTGACAGCAGCAAGATGGACCCGCTGGACAGCAGTTTTGGAAGCTCCTAATCTCCATATCGTCCGGGCCAGCCCGGTTAATCCCGCAACTATGCTCCCGATGTCAGAATCGAGGGAGCAAGAGGGGGGAGAATGTGAAGAGCATGACTGCGTGGAGATTTTAAAAGAAACAGAAGAAGCAGCCTTAGCAGCAGAGGAGCCTCTGCACAACCCAGACCTCATCCTGTTTACAGATGGTTCCTCCTTTGTTGACAATGGTACCAGAAAAGCAGAATGGGCAGTTACAACCTTATATGAGGTAGTGGCAAAAGGATGTTTACCCTCAGGAACGTCAGCACAACAGGCCGAGTTACGGGCCCTGTCAGAAGCATGTCGAATAGCAGAAGGACAGACAGCTAATGTCTACACAGATTCGCGTTATACTTTTGGAATCGCTCACGACTTTGGTCTGTTATGGCGGAAAAGGGGATTCCTCACTGCTGCTGGTACACCTATCCAAAATGGAAAAGAAGTCCGAGACTTACTGGAAGCCATACAATTACCTCAGGAAGTGTCCATCCTGAAGTGTAAGGCCCATACCCAGAAAAATACCACAGAAGCACAGGGAAATACCCTAGCCGACCAGGCAGCTAAAGATGCCGCCTCACAGGGCGTTCCTCCAGAAGAACCAACACAGATGTGCAGATTGAAAGCACTTAGGACTCTGACACGAATCCTTCAAACAATGCAAGGCGAGTGCTCCCGAGAGGAAAAATGGACATGGATTGAGGCAGGAATTAAGCTATGTGAAGATGGTGTCTGGAGACAAAGAGTTACCGACAAGCCAGTCGCGCCACAAGCGCTTATGCCTTTTTTAGCCCAACAGATCCACTCGTGGGGACACTTGGCCTCACAACAGATGACGGCACGGTTCCAGAAAAGCTGGTGGGGTCGGGGATTTAAAAAACATGCCCAGCTGGTAACAGACCGCTGTGTGGTCTGCTAGAAAAATATTTCTGGGCCCATCACGGTAATGACCCAACTGAGGCCCCCTGCCCCTGTCGGACCATTCCAGCATCTGCAGGTTGATTATATATCTCTTCCTTCATGCCAAGGATACACTAACATTCTTGTCATGGTCGACAGATTCTCTAGATGGGTAGAAGCTGTCCCAACTAAAAGAGCCACAGCCAATCACACTGCAAAGGTCTTGTGTGAGGATTACATTCCCCGATGGGGAGTTCCGAGTAGCATTGACTCAGGACAAGTAGAGCGAATGAATCGAACTCTGAAACAACGGCTTGCCAAATATCACCAAGAAGGAACACCATGGCCCCAGGCACTACCAATAGTGCTATGTAGCATTAGGGCAACCCCAAACAGAACTACAGGTCTAAGCCCATTTGAAATTATAACAGGAAGACCCATGTCGCTGCCAGGAACTATCGATTTACGGAAAGCTGATGTTCACTTAATGAGTGACACTTTGTTATCATACTGTCAGAACTTAACCAATGCTATTAGTTCTGTTTCCCGACAGGTATCGGCAGCTTGGGGTAATCCACCCGAAGGAGGACACGACATCATCCCGGGAGTCTGGGTGTATGTGAAAAAGTTGCATAAAGAACCTTTGGGTGCCAAGTGGGAGGGACCTTATCAAGTGTTATTGACCACCCAGGCAGCTGTTAAAGTCCAAGGCAAGAAAGCCTGGATCCACGCTTCACACGTTAAACGAGCACCCGTAACTGAAGCTGAAATCTAATAAGGACAATTACTTTTTGCGAAAATGTATAAATTTACTGTAGTATTGATTGTAGCTATTATAGGCATAGGCCTACTTCTTACTAGCCGACCCTCTGCACCAAAGGGAAATAGTAGGGTAGCAAGGGAATTACATGTAAATACCTTTTACTTTTATATTGTTTGTTTATGTTGATTAAATGTTGTTGCGACCAGGCGGCTGTAGCTGCTGTCCCACAGGTGAGACACCTTGCAGGTCCCAGCAGACCATCTGTACATGGCACAGGGGTATGTTATGCTTAAGGAAAGGTTGTTTACTGGTTGAATTAAGATATTGATTTGGATTAAATTGGAATAAGATTAATTAACCTACTAAAACCAGACTTCCATTGTGGCCACGATGGAACTCGGGTTGGTGTAAATATGTGTGGAAGCTACTAGTCCGGACATGTGGCGAAACACATCAACAAATTTTAGAAGGAAACTCTATTAACATGTATGAAATTATTTTGTAGAATGTTTAACCAGTGATACCTGATGTTTTATGATTCAGTTTGTGAAAGAATCAAAGGGGGGATTGATAGAGTATTCAAACAGGCTCATTTAGACAGAATGTGAAAATTCACAGACCCCCAAGTCAAGGCTGCTACATGCAGTTTGGCATGTTGCATTAACTCATAATCAACTTGACATTTTCAGACCTTGGGTAGCGAGCCAATAAAACGTTAAAAAACTTTCAATTGAGCCAATAAGGTCAAAGAAGGCGAGTTCTTTTCTGTAAATTGATCCAGGTATAAAGTACAGCCATTTTGACCATGTGTCTCAGTAAGACAAAGAAACTGGCAATCAGCCAGCAGTTTGTTGCTCTCTGCCAGTATTAAAAAGTTAAAACTACCATCGGAGTTCATATTTCATTGGAAATTAAGAGATCTAACAGGGCCGATTGTAAGTCCTGCTGGGAAACAAGAAGGAGCAGATGAAAGAAAGAAAAAAGAAAGAAAGACTTTCATTTATATAGTGCCTTTCACCATCACCGGATGTCTCAAAGCGCTTTACAGCCAATGAAGTACTTTTGAAGTGTAGTCACTGTTGTAATGTGGGAAACACAGCAACCAAGTGTACGCACAACGTCGCCCACAAACAGCAATGTGATAATGACCAGATAATCTGTTTTTTTGTTATGTTGATTGAGGGATAAATATTGGCCAGGAGACCGGAGATAACTCCCCTGCTCTTCTTTGAAATAGTGCAATGGGATCTTTTACGTCCACCTGAGAGAGCAGACAGGGCCTCAGTTTAATGTTGCATCCGAAAGATGGAACCTCCGTCAGTGCAGCACTCCCTCAGCATTTCACTGGAGTATAAGCCTAGATTTTTGTGCTCAAGTTCCTGGAGTGGAACTTGAACCCACAACCTTCTGACTCGGAGGTGAGAGTGCTACCCACTTAAAAAAATATATATATTAGTGCTACCCACTGAGCCACAGCTGACACTGACAATCCCATGTGGGAGGCAACAAGGTAAATCTGGGAGGGAGGGTATTTGCACCGTCTCTTGGCTGGTGGAGGAATAGCCTGGGGCAAAAGAGGCCTGGACCTGCTCCTCAGACCCCACTAAGGAAAGTTTAGTTAGCTTACCTTAGTGGGTCTCACTGGCTTCTCAAAGCTGTTTACTCAGAATCTGTTTAAAGTTCCAGCAGTGTCCCATTTCCTACATTACAACAGCGACTGCACTTCCAAAAGTACTTCATTGGCTGTAAAGAACTGTGGGACATCCTGAAGTCACGAAAGGCGCTATATAAAAGCAAGTTCTTCTTCTTCACGTACAACATTTATTAACGAGGCTCCCACTGCATTCCAGCTGGAGCCTCATCTTCTGCCAAAACCAGCGTTTTTAAAATTGCAGATGGACAAGAACGGAGCAAGAAATGGAGCTGCTCTGTCTTAACTGCTCCCCCGCTCTGTTCCCGCCCATTAGGGAGAATTATAATCGTCCCTATGATCTCTAGGTGTTCTTAATTTAAGAATAGCTGTAACTTTAGGACAAACTGCCTTGGTTGACAGGTATGTTTATATTAAACACTACAAGTTCAGGAAGTCTGGAGGTCTGAGAGTTCAGGAGGTCAGGAGTCCAAGAGTTCGGGAGGCCTGGAGGTCTGAGAGTTCGGGAGGCCAGGAGTCTGAAAGTTCAGGAGGCCCGGAGGTCTGAGAGTTCAGGAGGTCAGGAGTCCAAGAGTTCGGGAGGCCTGGAGGTCTGAGAGTTCGGGAGGCCAGGAGTCTGAGAGTTCGGGAGATCAGGAGTCCGAGAGCTCAGGAGGCCTGGAGGTCTGAGAGTTCGGGAGGTCAGGCATCTAAGAGTTTGGGAGGCCCGGAGGTCTGAGAGTTCGGGAGGCCAGGAGTCCACGGGTTCGGGAGGTCAGAAGTCTGAGAGTTCAGGAGGCCAGGAGTCTGAGAGTTCGGGAGAGCAGGAGTCCGAGAGTTCGGGAGGCCCGGAGGTTCGAGAGTTCAGGAGGCCGGAGGTCTGAGAGTTCGGGAGATCAGGAGTCCGTGAGTTCGGGAGGCCCGGAGGTACGAGAGTTTGGGAGATCAGGAGTCCGAGAGTTCGGGAGGCCCGGAGGTATGAGAGTTTGGGAGATCAGGAGTCCGAGAGTTCGGGAGGCCCAGAGGTTCGAGAGTTCAAGAGGCCGGAGGTCTGAGAGTTCGGGAGATCAGGAGTTCGAGAGTTCGGGAGGCCCGGAGGTTCGAGAGTTCGGGAGGCCCGGAGGTTTGAGAGTTCGGGAGGCCCGGAGGTCTGAGAGTTCAGGAGGCCTGGAGATCTGAGAGTTCGGGAGGCCTGGAGATTTGAGAGTTCGGGGAGCCTGGAGGTCTGAGAGTTCGGGAAGACTGGAGATTTGAGAGTTCGTGGAGCCTGGAGGTCTGAGAGTTCGGGAGGCCTGGAGATTTGAGAGTTCGGGAAGTCTGAGAGTTCGGGAGGTCAGGAATCCGAGGAGCAGGAGGCCCGGAGGTCGGTGAGGAGTTCACTTCTGGCGAGGAGCTCACAGCCCTTGTCCGGGCAGGTAAGTGATTGGCTGTTTGATTGGTAAGTATCTCTCTTTCTCTTTTATAATTATAAGTCTAATTAGAGGGATGGCAGGGCAGCTCAGTCCTGTGGAGTGCATGTCCTGCTGCATGTGGGAAGTCCTGGATGCTTCATGCGGCCTAGACAACCATGTGTGCAGGAGGTGTCTCCATCTTCAACTACTCGAGCTCCGCGCTTCAGAGCTTGAGTGGAGGCTGGAGTCAATACTGTGCATCAGCGAGGCTGAGAGCTATGTGGATAGCACGTTTCAGGAGGTGGTCATCCCGCAGCTTAAAAGCATGCAGGTAGTGGGGAAGTGGGTGAGTACCAGACGGAGCAAGAATGCTAGGCAGGTAGTGCAGGAGTCCCCCCATTAGTCCATCTCACTTTCCAACTGATTTTCTATTCTATTAAGGGCAATTGTGCCTCTGGGGAGTTCAGCCAGAGCCATGTCCAAGGCACCACAGGTGGTTCAGCTGCACAAGGGGAGAGAGACAAAGAATAAAAGAGCTGTAGTGGTAGGGGATTCAATAGTTAAAGGAACAGAGACGTGTTTCTGCGGGCGTAGACTTGACTCCAGGATGGTATGATGCTTCCCTGGTGCCAGGGTCAAGGATGTCAAAGAGCGAACGCAGGGCTTTCTGGGAAGAGTGGGTAAACAGCTAGAGTCCGTGGTCCATATCGGGACCAATGACATAGGTAGAAAGAGGGATGAGGTTCTGCAGGCAGAAGTTAGGGAGTTAGAAGAAAAATTAAAGGGTAGGACCTCAAAGGTAGTAATCTCCAGGTTATTACCAGTGCCACGTGCTAATGAGTACAAGAATAGAAGGATAGAGAGGATGAACGCGTAGCTGGAGAGTTGGTGCAGGAGGGAGGGCTTTAAATTCCTGAGGCATTGGGACCTCTTCTGGGGGAGATGGGACCTGTACAAACCGGATGGGTTGCACCTCAACAACACCGGAACCAATATCCTCGCGGGGAGATTTGCTAGTGCTGTTGAGGAGAGTTTAAACTAGCTTGGCAGGGGGAAAGGAACCTGAGAACAAATTCAATAGCGAAGGCTGTAATTAGAAAGCAAGAATGTAGAAAGTGAATCTGTAAGACAGAGGAAACAAGGGTTAGTAAGTAGTAATCAAGGAGGTCTTCCTGTGCTAAATGGTATGTACTTCAATGCAAGGAATATAGCAAATAAAGCATGTGAGCTGAGAGCACAGGTAGACACTTGGGAGTATGACATTATAGCCATTACAGAAACATAGCTGAAAGAGGGGCAGGTTTGGCAGCAAAATATTCCTGGTTACAGGATTTTTAGATAAGACAGAGAGGGGGTTAAAAAGGGAGGGGGTCGCGGTATAGATTAAAGAAACTATTACAGCTGTGAAGAGGAATGATATGTTAGAGGGATCATCAAATGAGGCCATATGGGTCGAACTGAAAAATAAAAAAGGGGTGATCACAACGCTGGGCATGTATTATAGACTCCCAAACAGTGGAAGGGAGATAGAAGAGCAAATATGTAGGCAAATTTCTATGAAGTCCAAAAACCATAGGGCAGTAATAGTAGGGGATTTGAACTATCCTAATATTGATTGGGACAAATATAGAGTGAAGGGAAAAGAGGGTGCGGAATTCTTAAAATGCATTCAAGAGAACTTTTTTAGTCAGTATGTAACAAGCCCAACACGGAAGGGGGCGGTTCTGGATTTTGTTTTGGGGAATGAAGCTGGGCAGGTGGAAGGGGTATCAGTGGAAGAGCACTTGGGTGCCAGTGACCATAATTCAGTCAGATTCAAGGTAGTTATGGATAAGGACAAGAATAGACAAGGATTAAAAGTCCCAAATTAGGGAATAGCTAACTTTGCTAAGTTGAGAAATGATTTGGCCACAGTGGGCTGGAAACAGCTACTTGTAGGTAAATCAGTGTCGGAACAGTGGGAGTCATTCAAGGAGGAGATCCGGAGGGCTCAGGCCAAACATGTGTCCTTCAAGAAAAACGGTGGGAATAACAATTCTATAGCCCCCTGGATGTCTAGGGACTTATAGGGGAGGATAAAGAAAAAAAGGGAAGCGTATGTCATACATTGATGGCTAAATATTGTAGAATCTCTGGAGGAATATAGAAAGTTCAGAGGTAAAATTATAAAGGATATTAGGAATGCTAAGAGAGAGCATGAAAAATTCTTGGCAAGTAAAATTAAGGAAAACCCAAAGATGTTCTATAAATATATTAAGAGCAAGAGGGTAACTAAATAAAGGGTAGGGCCTATTAGAGACTATGAGGGTAATCTCTGTGTGGAGGCGGAAGATGTTGGTATGGTTCTTAATGAATACTTTGCATCTGTTTTCACAAAGAAAAGGGGCAATGTAGATACTGCTATCGAAGAGGAGTGTGAAATTCTGGATGAAATCAACATAGTGAGAGAGGAGGTGTTAAGGGGTTTAGCAGCTTTGAAAGTGGATAAGTCCCCAGGCCCGGATGAAATGCATCCCAGGCTGTTGAGTGAAGCAAAAGAGGAAACAGCAGAGGCCGTGACCATCACTTTCCAGTTCTCTTTGGATTTAGGCATGGTGCCGGAGGATTGGAGGACTGCTAATGTGGTACCTTTGTTTAAGAAGGGAGAATGGGATAGGCCAAGTAATTACAAGCTTGTCAGCCTAACCTCAGTGGTGGGAAAATTATTGGAAAAAGTCCTGAAGGACAGGATAAATCTACATTTAGAAAAGCAAGGATTAATCAGGGACAGTCAGCACGGATTTGTTAAAGGAAGATCATGTTTGATGAAGCTGAGTGAATTTTTCGAGGAGGTAACCAGGAGGGTCGATGAGGGTAGTGCGTACGATGTAGTGTATATGGACTTTAGCAAAGCTTTTGATAAGGTCCCACATGGCAGACTGGTCACGAAGGTAAAAGCTCATGGGATCCAGGGCAAAATGGCAAGTTGGATCCAAAATTGGCTTAGAGGTAAGAAGCAAAGGGTTGATGGATATTTTTGTGACTGGAAGGATGTTTCCAGTGGGGTTCTGCAGGGCTCAGTACTGGATCCCTTTCTTTTTGTGGTATACATCAATGATCTAGATTTGAATATAGGAGGTATGATTAAAAAGTTTGCAGATGAAACTAAAATTGGCTGTGTGGTTGAAAATGAAGAGGAAGTCATGGACTGCAGAAGGATATCAATCTACTGGTCAGGTGGGCAGAACAGTGGCAAATAGAATTTAATTCGGAGAAGTGTGAGGTAATGCACTTGGGGAGGGTATTAAGGAAAGGGTATACACATTAAATGGTAGGCCACTTAAAAGTGTAGATGAACAAAGGGACCTTGGAGTGCTTGTTCACAGATCCCTGAAATTAGCAGGCCAGGTGGATAAGGTGGTTAAGAAAGCATACTAAATGCTTGCCTTTATTGGCTGAGGCACAGAACACAAGAGCAGGGACGTTATGCTTAAATTGTATAATACTCTGTTTAATCCACAGCTGGAGTACTGCATACAGTTTTGGTTGCCGTATTATAGGAAGGACATGATTGCACTGGAGTGGGTGCAGAGAAGATTTACGAGGATGCTGCTCGGAATGGAGAACCTTAGCTATGAGGACAGATTGGATAGGCTGGGTTTGTTCTCCTTGGAAGAGGAGGTTGAGAGGAGACCTCATTGAGGTGTATAAAATTTTGAGGGGCCTGGATATCGTGAATAGCAAGGGCCTATTTCCCTTGCTGGAGGGGTCAATTACAAGGGGGCAAAGGTTTAAAGTGGTTGGTGGAAGGCTTAGAGCTGATTTGAGGGAAACTTCTTCACGCAAAGGGTTGTGGGGGGTCTGGAACTCACTGCCTGGAAGGGTGATAGAGGCAGAAACCCTCACCACATTTAAAAGGTGCTTGGATGGGCACTTGAAGTGCCGTAACCTATAGGGTTACGGACCTAGAGCTGGTAAGTAGGATTAGACTGGATAACCTCTTGTTGGCTGCATAGATACGATGGTAAGTACTTCAGGGAATTGACTACGGCCAGAGTGATCTCCTAGACTAGTTTCAATCACCTGGAGAGGAATTTTCCCAGATTTTTTTCTTGAGTTGGCCTGGGTTTTTATGTTTTTTTTGCCTCTCCCAGCAGGCCACATGGCTCAGGTGAGGGTGTAGTGTAAAATGTTGCGATGCGTGGGGTATTGCAGTTGTGTGGGGCAGAATGGTTGGGTCAGATGCTCTTTACTTTTCCACCATTGTTCATTGTTCATAGCTTTATATGTAACCTGCAGGGCTGCTGACCGAGGGCCATGTGGCTCTTTGTTGGCCGGCGTGCACCTGATGGGCTGAAATGGCCTCTTTCTGTGCTGTAGATTTCTATGTTTCTATGTTTCTACAATTATGATGAACGTGTATAAAATACTGGTTCGTCCCCAACTGGAGCACCATGTCCAATTCTGGGCACCACACTTTAGGAAGGATATGAAGGCCTTAGAGAAGTTGCAGAAAAGATTTACGAGAGTGATTCAGCGATGAGGGACTTCAGTTACGTGGATAGACTGGAGAAGCTGGGTTGTTCTCCTTGGAGCAGAGAAGATTGAGAGGAGATTTGATAGAGGTATTCAAAATCATGAGGGGTCTGGACAGAGTAGATGGAGAGAAACCGTTCCCATTGGCAGAAGGGTCGAGAACCAGAGGACACAGATTTAAGGTGATTGGCAGAAGAACCAAAGGCGACGTATGAAAAAACCTTTTTACGCAGCGAGTGGTTAAGATCTGGAATGCACTGCCTGAAAGGATGGTGGAGGCAGACTCAATCTTATCGTTCAAAAGGGAAGGAAAAAAAATGCAGGGCTATGGGGAAAGGGCAGGGGAGTAGGACTAGCTGAGAATCGGCATGAGTTCGATATGCCGAATAGCCTTCTTCTGTGCTGTAACCGTTCGATGATTCTATAACAGTGGACACAGTACAGGAAACAACATTTCAAAGCTTACATTGCCAATATCGTTACTTTATAGCGCACAAGTGCAAATAATATTGCACATACAATATGAACTGTTGGAGTCAATTATTAGGAATATTTAATTATATATCCAATAAATCAAAATAATCCCTGCAACCTTTATCCTGCATGGAGTTACATACATGACTTGAACAACTGGAACAATGAAATAACAAGGTTACGGTATCCAGATGTGAACTGCTGCTAACAGATGCAATCGCCTAAATTTGAATTGCATGAGGAAAACCAATCTCCGTTAAAATATCCTCCCTGCACATTTTTGTTTTTTTGTACCGAACTGAAGTAAATGCTTCAGGTTGTTTCATTCAGGTGATTCAGTGGAATTCTCACAAATTGTTATAAAGGGTGACAGTCATTTCACTGTAAATTGTTTTGTTAATGGAGCGTGCTTTTAAATTAGCCAGGATATTAATTAATGCTTGCATCTGATGCTCATAATGTGTAGCAACAGCCCATGAAAAGAAATGCGATGATGCAAAATCATATCAATCACAATATTGTTTAGAACTAATCACTGCAACGATGAAATATAGAGACACATCCTGGCACAGATGTCAGGGAAGTCAGTATGCCTGATTCATGATCTGCATTAACTCTCTGCCCATTGAAATTAATGGGTGTCTTGGTATAATGGGTGTATTCCTAGGATACACCCATATTTCCACCCACATTCAAAAATAAATTGTGGGTCTCCTCTGATGAATTGAAATGGCTCGGAGCAAGGGGAGAGAAACAATATACATGCCATTCCCAAAACAATGTCACAAAAGTTGGATTTTAAGGGTATAAGAAGTTCCCTCAAGGTATTTTGAACAGCTGTATTGCCACATATCAAGCATTGGTGGTATTCTGTGAAAAAGGGGCCAGAACTTTCCCAGTGCTGAGCGTGTGGGTCAGCAGTAAAAATCGCAGTAATTGTCAGTGTGCCGTGAACTCGCCACCTTCTCACTGACTTCCGTATTTAATTTGGCCGCGTTTCCATGCACCTCGGACCTGCTCAGCAGAGGCGGGCGACCACATTGAAGTATTTAAATGCTTGTTGAGAGACGCTTAACATGCTTATTAACATGCTTTATCTTCTTGAGCACAGGATACATGCACCTTGGGAATCTCGCCTGTGAAGGGGAGGCGGAATCACAGTGGCCATTGTGCGAGCCCATTAATTGACAGCTGGGTAAAACCACATAAATACTCACACCTTACACCAGCTACCTTGGCTAATGGAAAGGCTCTTGCCGGTTCTATTTTGTGCAGAGCTTTAGCTGTCAGGAGTGTGCAGGTTATTTCGGCAACCTTGGAAGCCATTCTCAGCATATTGCTCGTCACGACCACAACACTGAGGGATTGTTCCTCTGATCTCCACTTTACCTACCATCAGCATGGGTGCTGCTTATGCTGTCTCACCTTGGACCTCAGAATCAGAACAAGATGAGCCCCAGCACCAACAACACCAGCCACACCACCAGCAGCAGCAGCAGCAAAAACACCAGCCCCACAGCAATATGGTTGACTCTTAACTGCCCTCTGAAATGACCTAGCAAGTCACTCAGCTTTTCAAACATGCTATAGACAGAGCTAAGCAATCCCACAACCAACGGATCTGATCAAAGCTCTGCAGATCTGCCACATCCAGTCGTGAATGGTGATGGATGATTAAACAACTAAGGGGAGGAGGAGGCTCCATGAATATCCCCATCCTCAATGATGGCAGAGACAAGCACATGAGTGCAAAAGACAAGGCTGAAGCATTTGCAACTGTCATGTATATATGCTTGGGGTTACTAGCCACAAGGGGGCACCACTGTCGGAGGTCATTGGGCTGTACGCACGTGTGTGCGGGCCTGGTATATAAAGCAAGCCACCATGTAATGTAAGCACTTTGGGCCCGAATAAAGTTGAGTCAGGTTTGCACCTGAGTGAGTTTACAGTATTCAGTCTATCGAGTTATTATATACATAACAGCAACCATCTTCAGCCAAAAGTACCAAGTGGATGATCCATCTCAGCCTCCTCCTGATGTCCCCAACATCATAGAAGCCAGTCTTCAGCCAATTCGATTCGCTCCACGTGATATCAAGAAACAGCTGAGCGCACTGGATACAGCAAAGGCTATGGGCCCCGACAACATCCCGGCTGTTGTGCTGAAAACGTGTGCTCCAGAACTAGCCGCGCTTCTAGCCAAGCTATTCCTGTACAGCTTCAACACTGGCATCTACCCAACAATGTGGAAAACTGTCCAGGTATGTCCTGTCCACAAAAAGTATGACAAATTCAATCTGACCCATTAAACTACTCTCATTCATCAGCAAAGTGATGGAAGGTGTCATCGACAGTGTTATCAAGCACCACATACTCAACAATAACCTGCTCACCAATGCTCAGTTTGGGTTCCAACAGGACCACTCAGCTCCAAACCTCATTACAGACTTGGCCCAAACATGGACAAAAGAGCTGAATTCCAGAGGTGAGGTGAGAGTGACTGCCCTGGACACCAAGGCAGCATTTGACCGAATGTGGCATCAAGGAGCCCTAGTAAAACTAAAGTCAATGGGAACCAAAGGGAAAACTTTACACTGGCTGGAGTCATACCTAGCACGAAGAAAGATGGTTGTGGTTGTTGGAGGCAAGTCATCACAGCCCTAAAACACATTGCAGGAGTTCCTCAGGGCAGTGTCCTAGGCCCAACCATCTTCAGCTGCTTCATCAATGTCCTTCCCTCCATCATAATGTCAGACATGGGAATTGTTATATATGTAAACTTGTATTTACTCTGTACAGCCACCAGAGGGCTCAGCCCCTGGAGACCCAAGGGATCCCATAATCCCTTGGGAGCACAGGAATTTAAGGAGGCCTCACAGGTTGGAGAGACACTCTGGAGACCTGCAATAAAAGACTAAGGGTACACTTTACTTTGAGCTCACAGTGTTCAGTCTGACACTTTCTCCATACATAACAACTGGTGACGAGATACAGATAGCAAACACAAAGATGCAGAGAACAGTGAGCATCCTGGACAAATTCTTGGAGTGAGATGATTGGGAAACTTTTGTGGAGTGACTCGGCCAATACTTCATGGCCAATGAGCCAGATGGAGAAGAGAATGCTGCCAAACAAAGGGCGATCTTCCTCACTGTCTGTGGGGCACCAGTGTATGGCCTCATAAAGAATCTGCTCACTCCAGCAAAACCCACGGAGAAGCCGCATGATGATTTGTGCACACTGGTCTGAGAGCATTTGAACCCGAAGGAAAGCGTTCTGATGGCGAGGTACCGGTTCTACACCTACAAAAGGTCTGAAGGCCAGGAAGTGACGAGTTATGTCACCGAGCTAAAACGCCTTGCAGGACATTGCGAATTTGAAGGACATTTGGAGCACATGCTCAGAGACTTTTTCGTACTTGGCATTGGCCATGAAACCATACTTCGCAAACTTTTGACTGTAGAGACCCCAACCTTGAGTAAGGCCATAGCGATAGCCCAGGTGTTCATTGCCACCAGTGACAATACTAAGCAAATCTCTCAGCACACAAGTGCTGCTACAAGTACTGTGAACAAAGTGATGTTGTTTTTGAATCGTAACGTACAGGGCAGGTCACACATGCCTGCAGCTGCACGTCCGCAGATGTCTCAGAGTCCATCATCAAGGGTGATGAATGAAAGGCCATTAACACCTTGTTGGTGCTGTGGGGGTGATCATCGTTTCCATTCATGCCAATTCAAAGAGTACGTTTGCAAGGGCTGTGGAACAATGGGACACCTCCAACGTATGTGCAGGTGAGCTGCTAAAACTGCAAACCACCATGTTGCTGAGGAGGACAGATCCACGGAGGATCACGACAAACCAGAGCATCAGATCAAGGAGGCAGAGGTATATGGGATGCACACATTCACCATGAATTGTCCCCCGATAATGCTGAATGTTGAACTAAATGGACTCCCATTGTCAATGGAGCTGGACACTGACGCAAGCCAGTCCATCATGGGCAAAAAGACTTTCAAAAGATTGTGGTGCAACAAGGCCTCAAGGCTAGTCTTAACTCCAGATCGAATGAAACTAAGAACTTACACAAAAGAACTGATTCCTGTAATCGGCAGTGCCAATGTAAAGGTCTCCTTTGATGGAGCGGTGCACAAGCTACCACTTTGGGTAGTACCGGGCAATGGTCCCACGCTGCTCGGTAAGAGCTGGCTGGGAAAGATACGCTGGAACTGGGACGACGTCCAAGTGCTATTGCCCGCTGACGATACTTTGTGTACCCAGGTCTTAAACAAATTTCCTTCGCTGTTCGAACCAGGCATCGGGAAATTCCAAGGAGCAAAAGTGCAGATCCACCTAATTCCGGGGGCGTGACCCATCCATCACAAGGCGAGAGCAGTACCTTACATGGTGAGAGAATGGGTAGAGATCAAGCTAGACTGGCTGCAAAGAGAGGGCATCATCTCACCGATCGAGTTCAACGAGTGGGCCAGTCCAATCGTTCCTGTCCTCAAGGGTGACGGCGCCGTCAGAATCTGTGCCGATTACAAAGTAACTATCAATCGTTTCTCCCTGCAGGACCAATACCCACTACCAAGTCCGATGACCTCTTTGCAATGCTGGCAGGAGGAAAGACATTTACGAAGCTGGATCTGACTTCAGCCTACATGACGCAGGAACAGGAGGAATCATCGAAGGCCCTCACCTGCATCAACACGCACAAAGGTCTTTTTATTTATAACAGATGCCCATTTGGAATTCGATCAGCGGCGGCGATATTCCAGAGAAACATGGAAAGCTTACTGAAGTCGGTCCCGCACACCGTGGTCTTCCAGGATGACATCTTGGTCACAGGTCGGAACACAGTCGAGCATCTGCAGAACCTGGAGGAGGTTCTTAGTCGACTCAACCGTGTGGGGCTCAGGTTAAAACACTCGAAGTGCGTTTCCTGGCACCTGAAGTGGAGTTCTTGGGAAGGAGGATTGCGGCGAATGGCATCAGGCCCACCAAAGCGAAGACGGAGACAATCGAGAACATACTGAGGCCACAGAACATGACGGAACTGTGGTAGTTTCTGGGACTCATGAACTACTTTGGTAACTTCTTACCGGGTCTCAGTACACTGTTAGAACCACTGCATGTCTTACTACAAAAAGGGGTTTGGGGCAAAAGCCAAGAAAATACCTTTGTAAAAGCGAGAAAATTGTTATGCTCAAACAAATTGCTTGTGTTGTATGATCCATGTAAGCGTTTGGTACTAGCATGTGATGCAACGTCATATGGCGTCGGGTGTGTATTGCAACAAGCTAATGATTTCGGGAAACTGCAACCGGTTGCTTATGCATCCAGGAGCCTGTCTAAGGCTGAGAGAGCCTACAGCATCATTGAGAAAGAAGCGTTAGCATGTGTCTATGGGGTAAAGAAAATGCATCAATACCTGTTTGTACTAAAATTCGAATTCGAAACTGACCACAAGCCACTAATATCCCTGTTTTCCGAGAGTAAAGGGATAAATACCAATGCATCGGCCTACATCCAGAGGTGGGCGCTCACGTTGTCGGCATACAACTACGCCATCCGCCACAGGCCAGGCACAGAAAACTGCGCCGATGCTCTCAGTAGGCTGCCATGGCCCACCACGGGGGTGGAAATGGTGCAGCCCGCAGATTTAGCCATGGTTATGGAAGCATTTGAGAGTGAGCAATCACCCACCACTGCCCGGCAGATCAAAACCTGGACGAGCCAGGATCCCTTATTATCCCTAGTCAAAAGCTATGTGCTTCACGGGAGCTGGTCCAGTGTGCCAGTGGAAATGCAGGAAGAGATAAAGCCATTCCAGCAGTGCAAAGATGAAATGTCTATACAGGCAGACTGCCTTCTGTGGGGCAATCGTGTAGTGGTTCCCAAGAAGGACAGAGATACCTTCATCAATGACCTCCACTATACCCACCCAGGCATCGTAATGATGAAAGCGATAGCCAGATCCCACGTGTGGTGGCCCGGTATCGATGCGGACTTAGAGTCCTGCATTCACAGATGTAATACATGCTCGCAGTTAAGCAATGTACCCAGGGAGGCGCCGCTAAGTTTATGGTCTTGGCCCTCCAAACCGTGGTCTAGGGTACACGTTGACTATGCAGGCCCATTCTTGGGTACAATGTTCCTTGTGGTTGTAGATGCGTACTCCAAGTGGATTGAATGTGAAACAATGTCGTCTAGCACGTCCACAGTCACTACTGAAAGCCTGCGGGCCGTGTTTGCCACTCACGGCTTACCCGATGTCCTGGTGAGCGACAACGGGCCATGTTTTACCAGTGCTGAGTTCAAAGAATTCATGACTCGTAACGGGGTCAAACATGTCACATCTGCCCCGTTTAAACCAGCGTCCAATGGTCAGGCAGGGCGAGTAGTGCAAACCATCAAGCAAGGCTTGAAGAGAGTAACTGAAGGCTCACTGCAGACTCGCATATCCTGAGTCCTGCTTAGCTACCGCACGAGACCCCACTCGCTCACTGGGATCCCACCTGCTGAACTGCTCATGAAAAGAGCACTTAAGACAAGGCTCTCATTAGTTCACCCTGATTTACCTGAACAGGTAGAGAGCAGGAGGCTTCAACAAAGTACATACCATGATAGCGCAAATGTGTCACGCGAGATTGAAATCAATGATCCTGTATTTGTATTGAATTATAGACAAGGTCCCAAGTGGCTTCCCAGCACTGTCGTGGCCAAAGAGGGAAGCAGGGTGTTTCAAATGGACTCATTCACCGGAAACACTTGGACCAAATCAAACTCAGATTCACGGACTACCCTGAGCAACCCACCTTGGACCCTACCTTTCTTGATCCCCCAACATACACACCAGTGGCAACCGTCAACACGGTTGACCATGACGCAGAACCCATCACCCACAGCAGCCCAGCAGGACCTAGCACACCAAGCAGCCCAACAAGGCCAGCTGCACAGCAGTCCAGCGAGGGCCCAACAAATGATTCAACAATACCAGCATTCACACCGAGACGATCAACCAGGGCAAGAAGGGCCCCAGATCGACTCACATTGTAAATAGTTACACTATTGACTTTGGGGGGGAGGGAGTGTTTTTATGTATGTAAATTTGTATTTGCTCTGTACAGCCACCAGAGGGCTCATCCCCTGGAGTCCCAAGAGATCCCATAATCCCTTGGGAGCACAGGTATTTAAGGAGGCCCCATGGGTTGGAAAGGCACTATGGAGACCTCCAATAAAAAACTACGGTCACATGTAACTTTAAGCAGTGTTCAGTCTGACTCTTTCTCCATACATAACAGGGATGTTTGCTAATGATTGCACAGTATTCAGTTCCATTCGCAACCGCTCAGATAATGAAGCAATCCATGCCCGCATGTAGCAAGTCTGGATGACATTTAGGCTTGGGCTAATAAATGGAAATAACATTTGTGTCACACAAGTGCCAGGCAATGACTATTTCCAACAAGAGAGAATCTAACCACCTCCCCTTGACATTCAATAGCATTACCATCGCTGAATGTCTCACCATCAACATTCTGGGGATCACCATTAACCAGAAACTTAACTGGACCAGCCACATAAATACCGTGGCTACAAGAGCAGGTCAGAGGCTAGGTATTCTGAGGCAAGTGTTTCACCTCCTGACTCCCCAAAGCCTTTCCACCATCTACAAGGCACAAGTAAGGAGTATGATGGAATACTCTCCACTTGCCTGGATAAGTGCAGCTCCAATAACACTCAAGAAGCTCGACACCATCCAGGACAATGTAGCCCGCTTGATTGGCACCTCACCCATCATCTTAAACATTCGCTCCCTCCATCACCGGCGCACCGTGACTGCAGTGTGTACCATCTACAAGATGCACTGCAGTTACTCGCCAAGGTTTCTTTGACAGCAGCTCCCAAACCCACAGCCTCCGCCACCTAGAAGGACAAGGGCAGCAAGCGCATGGGAACACCACCACCTCCAAGTTCCCCTCCAAGTCACACACCATCCATTCCTTCATCGTCACTGGGTCAAAATCCTGGAACTCCCTCCCTTACAGCACTGTGGGTCTACCTTCACCACAGGGACTGCAGCAGTTCAAGAAGGCAGCTCATCACCACCTTCTCAAGGGAAAAATGGATGGACTATAAATGCTGATCCTGCCAACGATGCCCACATTCCTGGAACGAAAAAAAAAGCAGCATCAACCACAACAGCAGCCTTCTCCTCAATGACCTGATCTTCCACAGGAGAGAGGGGGGAACCACAGGGCTGCAGTGCACTGCAGGCAATACTCCCAACACAGGGTATACAGGCAGAGGATGAGCATCCTCAACGTGACTGAGCAGTGGTGCTTCAGGAGGCTCAGGCTATTGCGCCAGGTCATCGCAGACATTTGTAGCTTGCAGGAACAAGACCAGCCGTACAGAGAACCTGGTGGACACGGCTTACCAGTGGCTGTCAAAGTCACCGCTACCCTCAACTTCCTCGCCTCAGGCTCTTTCCAGGATCTGCAGCAGACATTTGTAGGATCTCGCAGTCGGCCGCCCATAGATGCCTCATCCAGGTGACCGATGCCATGCTTGACGAGTCAGCTAATTATGTCAACTTTGCCACTGATGAAGTCAGTGTTACTGAGCGGGCATTTGGCTTTGCCATTCTGGCTGACTTCTCACAGGTGCAGCGCATCATTGACTGCACACATGTGGCCATCAAGGCACCCCATCATCACCCAGGAGTGTTTGTGAACTGCAAGGGCTTCCACTCCCTCAATGTGCTGCTCGTCTGCAACCAAAGGAACATCATGCATGTGTGCAGCACATTCCCTGGCAGCTGCCTTGATTCTTTTGCGCTGTGCCAGTCCACCCTCCCTCAGCTCTTCGCTCCTCCAAACAGACTTACCGGCTGGCTGCTTGGAGACATAAGAACATAAGAACATAAGAAATAGGAACAGGAGTAGGCCATACGGCCCCCCGAGCCTGCTCCACCATTCAATAAGATCATGGCTGATCTGATCATGGACTCAGCTCCACTTCCCCGCCTGCTCCCCATAACCCCTTATCCCCTTACCGTTTAAGAAACTGTCTATTTCTGTCTTAAATTTATTCAATGTCCCAGCTTCTACAGCTCTCTGAGGCAGCGAATTCCACGGATTTACAACCCTCTGAGAGAAGAAATTTCTTCTCATCTCTGTTTTAAATGGGCGGCCCCTTATTCTAAGATCATGCCCTCTAGTTCTAGTCTCCCCCATCAGTGGAAACATCCTCTCTGCATCCATCTTGTCAAGCCCCCTCATAATCTTATACGGACAAGGGTTATCCACTGAAGACGTGGCTCATGACACCCTTGAGGAGGCCAAGTACTGAGTCCAGGGAACGTTATATATAATGAGAGCCACAAGTCCACCAGAAGTGTCATAGAGCAAGAAATAGGCATGCTGTAGATGTGCTTCAGATACCTTGACAGATCTGGAGGAGCACTTCAGTATGCACCAGCCAGGTCCTCCAGAATCCTTGTTGTTTGCTGCGCACTGCACAACATAGTGCAGCAATGAAGATTGGAGCTGCATGAGGAGTAAGGCACAGAGTGCAAGACCTCTTCAGAGGAGGAGGCAGGTTTCTCACTTCCCTGGTGCAACTGCTTAGACACATTGCCGGACGTCGTCTGGGTTTTTGAACCTGTGGAACTGTACCCCAGTGAGAGTCAGCACCTTCAGCAGAGGAGGGGCTGGTGCTGTGGGAGTCTGCCAAAGTCTGCTCCTCCTTTGACTGTGCCGGTGCAGACTCAGCCATCAGGATCCAAGGAAGCATGTGACTCTCTGACTGAGGGGGAGACAACGGGGGAAAAGTATGAGCGCTTTGAGAAGAGCTCCCACTTCCATGTCCCCACTCACCATCATCCCTCTCATGGGCCACACACACTTTCTTGCTAGCAAGGAGCTGAAGTACCAAAGTGAATAATCTCACATTTCCCCACATTATACTCTGTCTGCCACCTTATTGCTCACTCACTTAACCTGTCTATATCCCTTTGTAGGCTCTTTGGTATCATCTTTACAGCTTACTTTTTCACCTAGCTTTGTATCATCAGCAAACGTGGCTACATTAAACTTGGTCCCTTCATCTAAGTCATTAATATAGATTGTAAATAGCTCAGCCCAAGCACTGATCCTTGTGGCACTCCACTTTTACAGCCTACCAACCAGAAAATTACCCGTTTATCCCCACTCATTGTTTTCTGTCCATTAACCAATCCTCTATCCATGCTAATATATTACCTCCAACCCCATGAGCCCTTATCTTGTGTAGCAAACTTTTATGAGGCACCTTGTCAAATGCCTTTTGGAAATCCAAATATACTACATCCACTGTTCCCCTTTATCTACCCTACTAGTTACATCCTCAAAAAACTCTTATTTATTAAACATCATTTCCCTTTTATAAACCATGTTGACTCGGCCTAATCATATTATGATTTTCTAAGTGCCCTGTTACCACTTCCTTAATAATGAATTCCAGTATTTTCCCGCCGACTGACGTCAGGCTAACTGGCCTGTGATTCCACGTTTTCACTCTTCCCCCTTTCTTGAATAGCGGGATTACATTTGCTTCAGAGAATGACAATTACAGCAGAGAATGGTTAAAAAGAACACTTTGGGGCAAGAAATCAGCTTGTGAGCAGTGCACTTCAGAAGGAAATATTAACTTTTATGTTGTTGAGATTTGCTTATCTCTAGTCTTTCAAATAATCAGGTTTGAGTGCTAACCAATATGGTGGGTATATTGTGTTTAATCGGAATTTAGGACAGAATATAACACACTAGATATGCAGCGAAAACATATGACCATAACCAATAGCTGGTACTGGACCTGATCGGACAGATGGCTGGTGTGCGCAATCATCTCTTCTTATTCATTCTCCTTCTTGTCTCACGTGTCTCTCTCTCTCTCTCTCTTCTTGAACTACCCAAGGGTATTCGACTAGGGTCAGCATGGGTTCACTCTCGGAACAGTGTTCAACCACCTGATCCACTCTTGGGAACTCCTCGCTCCATGGTCTACCTAAGGGTTATTTAGCTCTTCATTTTATTCTCTTTTTAGGGGTGGGCCTGAGGTAGAATAATGGCCAAGACCATTTAACCTATAGAAGTTCCCCTTACAACATGATGTGCAATGGCACATCGAGTTCTTTGTCTAAACCATGAAAAAAGGAGTAACCCTCATGTTATCTTCCACCTGTCAGGGGTCTTCTCACAATCATTACACATGCTTTCTTGTTTATATATTTTGAAGGCCAATCCATCTGGACCCTCTTATCTCACCCGGCCCTCTCCTTCCAAAGCTATAGTCTCTTATCTCATCCTGTCTTGTCTCCCCTGGTCTGGAGTCAGTAGCCCATACACACTAAGCTTCAATTAGAGTCCTCATTGTTCATAACTACTTATTATCAGTTGTTTATGTTCATGCAGCTGGTGTGTACACTATTTCATTTCATTATTAGACTGTTGTACCTTGAAATGAACCATTAAATTATATTCTATTCTATTCTTACACATTGGTTAACTTACACATCTTAGCAAGCAATTCACTGGCCAAATTAAAAAATACATTAAACAAAGTCAAAACCCTAGCTTACAAGCAACATACAGCTTGTCTGGAAGGGCAAGGTCAAGCCACGTGCCCCTATGTGGTATGTTATGCGTCATCTAATCTAACTAACTTTGGGATGAAAATTCGGTCGCGCTTCTGTAGCGACATTAATCCAGGCGGAGTGCTAAATTTTGCGCCAGCGAAAGGTTTGCATCTCCAGCCGCAAAATTCACCAACTGGGACCTGAGTGTGAAACGGAGTGCTAAGGGAGGCGTTCCACATCTCTTTTAGGGGGCTAGTCCAGCTGAGCGACTGAAAATCCCAAGGCTTCCATGAGAATAATAAAATCGGAAGAAAAACACCCAAAGCATTCCCAATGCCTCACTGATGCCACATCAACATAAATCGCAAAAATACAAAAAACACAATCACACTTATCTCAGGTACACATTCTTTCCCTCACTGCGGCCGGTACAGCTTGGACCACCAGCTTTCCCAAGCGGCCCCACTAGGGTGCGCTACAGGGTGATATGGGTTGGGCGCAAAACAAATTTCAAGATGGTGTCACAACCAGAGGCATTGCACACTGGCTTGCCTCTCCCGGGCGGTACTGCTCTGCGCCCCTGCAAACCCGGAAATGCTTTCAACCACCATTACTGCCCCTCTGGGGCGAAAACAGGCGGCAATAAACTGAAAATCACAAATTGTCACAAATTCTATTGCAAATTTTCCAAGAAACAAAATTTACTGTTCCAGTAAAACATAACTTATATATTAACCCCAATTACTTGTCTTGAATTCCAATACAATCATTTAAACACAGTATTATTTGCGCCAGTTTCATTCGCAGAACCATATGTTTTTAGGTATCCCTCATTTCTAACACTATAGCATCTGAAATCAACTTGATAAATACAAAGTACACATTCTTGTAGTATTGAACTATCGGAGCCAATGCACACCCAAGTTTAAAGAGTGGAGAATGTCAATAGACATGGTTGAGCATGCTTCTGTGGAATTGAGCCTGTACTGTCATGGCAATATATTTGTAGTGAAGTGAGGACAAGACCCATAAGGCTGGACTGAAGGAAGGTAATTGGATGGTGGAAGTAAGGTCATGGTGATAAGGATTGCAAGACTGTTGGGTGTATTCGAGTTGGGAGAGATAATGGTTCATGTAAAGGACTCTTGGATGAGCTTCTTCCCAAGAGCGCTGACAGCTGGGGACACTGGTGGTCCATGTTGTTCCTGCCCTTCCTCCACCGCCTCGACTTCTTGTGGCCCAGGTAGTGGTAAGGGGTCGGCCAGCATTATGGAAAGGTTATGCAGCATGTAGCAGACACCTACAAATCTGGATACACAGTCAGGGCTGTACAGAACAGCTCTGGAATATATCGTGCTTTGTAATAAGCAAGCCGCAAACAACTTTATCATGGCATGTGGCCCCGAGTAATGTAAACTGCCCATGGACAAAAAAGTAGTGCTCAGAGGAGTTTGTAGCCCGCCCAGTATGCAGAATATTTAGAGGGAACATGGCTGGCATGCAGACCTAATTGTGGTAAATCCCAGCCCGTTAACTTTCCATGATTTGTTTCACCAAGTGGTCTCTACAGAAGCCTCAAGTTCTCCTTAATGGCCCAGACTTTCTCTAACCTTGAGTCCCAGCTTAACATGATAGAGCTCAACCTTTAGTACAGGACTTCCTTCCACAAAACTCCACTTCTCCGCCTATCTCTCCTCCTTTAGGACTCATCTTAAAACCTTTGACCAAGCATTTGGTCACCTGTCCTAATGTCTCAGTGGTGCTGGGTGAACGGGATTGAGGGTTAGGAATGACCACAATTAGGTCTGTGTGCCACCATCCGTTTTCTGCTTCTGTGCTGTGTGTACAGTGAAAGAAAAAGCTTGAATTTATATAGTGTTATTCACAACCTCTGGACACCCCAAAGCGTTTTACAGCCAATGAATTACTATATTCCAGGCTGAATAGTCAGGCATTAAATGGGTGGAGAATGCCAGAAACTGGGCAGAGCAGCTCTGTAGGACTTTAGCGTGGTTTACCACAAGAGGGAGCTCCAAGATATAGCACGAAGGCGCAAGAGAACTGAAAGGAACGTAATAAATCCGGGTGAAGGAATGCCAGAAATCCACTGAACTAGGCCCTTGGGCAGCAGTGGAATGGAATCCAGAGCAGGATGGAGACCAGCAGAAACCAGCACACAGGAGCTTACCCAACAGAGAATGAGCAATTCCTGGCAGAGGATCAGAAATCTGAAAACGCAGCAGCAATCTAGACATTACAACAACAACTTGCATTTATACGGTGCCTTTAACATAGTAAAACATCCTTGGTGCTTCACAGGAACGGTAATTAAACAAAAATCAACACCGAGCCACATAAGGAGATATTAGGACATTGACCAAATACTTGGTCAAGGAGGTTGATATTAAGCAGCATCTTAAAAGAGGAGAGGGAGGTGGAGAGACGAAGAGATTTGGGAAGGAAATTCCAGATCTATGGGCCTAGACAGCTGAAGGCTCGGCCGCCAATGGTGGAGCGAAGGAAATGGGGAATGGACAAGAGGCCAGAGTTGGAGGAACGTAGAGATCTTGGAGGGTTGTAGGGTGCAGCCAGTATGAGTTTACTTTATTCAACAGTCTTGTCCTTAACTGCATCGCTTGACTGGGTATGAAACATTAAATAAAAGGCAGTGCTCATTCTAAATCAGATGACACCTGATTTAATCACCAGGCATTTGAACTGCAGAATTAAATAGCGTTGAGAGCTGTTAGCAGCTAGTAAAGAGAGAAAAAGGGAAGGTTCGCAAGGCTATGCGGAGAGAGCAGGGGAGTGGGACTAAATGGTTAGCTGACCCAGCACAGGCATGATGGGCTGAATGGCTTCCTTCTGTGTTGTAAGATTCGATGATTCAGCTACCCTTCCCAAAAGAACAACCAACAGTATAACCACTGTGCTTACTGAGAACAGTGTGTCAGCCAATGAGTTGGAGGCAGAGCGGGAATTATGGCAGGAGTCACAGCAAACAGAGCCTATTTAAATAAAGTCTCCACAACTATGGCAAACAGAACTCATGACCAAACTACAGCAAAGTCCCCCGACAAAAATCAGGGTGATTTCAAAAGCAAAATGCAGTGAGTGGAGGGTAGTTACATTCTAATTATGTGTGTAAAATTAGTCCCAGTCCAGGTCCCAGAGGCATTGCGCAAATCATCTCCATTCTGTCTGGGAATAGCGCTGTCACTATATGCAGCCTTACACAACGCCTTGAACATAATACAATGTCCGGAGACACGTCACATAGGGCAATGGCAGCAGGGTAGGTTCAATTCCGCGAGCGGGTGTGTACGTAATGTACATGATTCATTTTTCTAAGGTGAGCTCTGGCGAGGCCCCACATAAATGTTTCATTTTTCACATTTTATTTGGTTTTTCCAATTCGCAGCCGGAAATCGAGCCAGCCCGATCGGAAAAGTGGTTCCTGTTATTAATTGCTGCCATTGGATCAGATTCCGAATGCTGTTTAGTCTCTTTTTCTGTCAGATGGTCCTCCTTTTATGCTACATTAAAAAAAATAGTTCCAATATTTTCACGCCTCCGGTACCTGTCCTCGCCCAAGTGACCAATCTTTAGGTGCGAGCCTAGATGGAGGGTTTCACAGCTGAGTTGCTTTTTGTCCTCGTGTCAGGTCCACGTGGACACTTTCCAGCAGGTGTCACTGGACCATATTTAGAAGCAGGATCACCTGGTGATTTGTTTCATCTACCTAGCCTGGTGGTAGTGAGGTACTGGAGAGGGCACAGAGAAGATTTACAAGGATGATACCAGAAATGCGAGGGTATACCCATCAGGAAAGGATGAACAGCTGGGGCTTTTTCCTCTAGAAAATGAAGGCTGAGGGCTGATCAAATAGAGGTCGTTAAAATTAGGGTTTGATGGGGGTAGACATAGAAAAGATGTTTCAACTTGAGAAGAGCCCAAAACTATGGGTCATAAATATAACATAGTCGCTACTAAATCCGATAACAAATTCAGGAGAAATTTCTTTGAGTGGTTGAGGCGAATATCATAAATCAAATTAAGGGAAGCTCAATAAGTACATGAGGGAGAAAGGAATAGAAGGATATGCTGATCTGATGAGATGAAGTCGGGTGGGAGGAGGCTCGGCACGGACCCGTTGGGCCGAACGGCCTGTTTCTGTGCTGTAAATTCTATGCAATTCGATGTTTTCTTGAAGCACGGTGATGTTGGATAAGACCGATTGCCCAAATGGCAGCAAAAAGGCGGCCACGATGGCAGTGCTTGCTGGTGCACCCACAAGAGGAAGTGGAACAGGAGAGCCAGTGGTCTGCGGCCAGAGCAAGACGAGCCTGAAGGAAAGCTTCAAACACGGACTCTCTTCCTTAGATCTTCAATTGCTCCAGTTGTTTGCCATTTGTGTCACTTCCGTTGTTCATGGTTCAGCATGCACTATTATTTGCTTTGTTAGTCTCAGCTTGGTAGCAGTTCTTCAGCTGGTTGAATTCCCATGCTCAGAGGCAACCAGGATCCCCGCTGGTCCAACCCACATGCCATGCCTTGCGACAATAGTTCATTGCAACAACAACAACAACAACTTGTATTTATATAGCGCCTTTAACGCAGTGAAATGTCCCAAGGCGCTTCACTTGAACATTATGAGACAAAAAATTTGACACCGAGCCACATAAGGAGAAATGAGGGCAGGTGACCAAACACTTGGTCAAAGAGATAGGTTTTAAGGAGCGTCTTGAAGGAGGAAAGAGAGGTAGAGGGGCGGAGAGGTTTAAGCAGGGAATTCCAGAGCTTAGGGCTTAGGCAACAGAAGGCACGGCCACCGCTGGTTGAGCGATTATAATTGGGGATGCTCAAGAGGGAAGAATTAGAGGAGCGCAGAGATCTCGGAGGGTTGTGGGGCTGGAGGAGATTACAGAGATAAGGAGGGTCGAGGCCATGGAAGGATTTGAAAATAAGGTAAGATCGAAAACAATGGCTTCGGTCTTCCCAATATCCAATTGGAGAAAATTTCTGCCCATCCAGAACTGGATGTCAGACAAGCAGTCTGACAATTTAGAGACTGAGGAGGGGTCGAGAGAAGTGGTAGTGAGGTAGAGCTGGGTGACATCTGCGTACATGTGGAAACTGATGTGTTTTCGGATGATGTCGCCAAGGGACATTATTAGTTCATTATTACGCAGACTACCAAAAGGCTATTTACCATTGAGCAACAATTCACCGCTAATTACTTCACTCATTGGACCATGAAACAATATTACCCAGAAAAGAAAGAGGATATATAAAAATCTTTAAAATAATTTCATTTTCAATAATTTTGTTTTCAATTTTATTTCCATAGGATGAAAGTTTATAACTAAAGCTAGTTAATTTGGGTTTGTGAGCATTCTTTTACATTTGTAATTTATAGTCTGCATTTAACTTCCCTGCTTCTGTCTTAGGTATCTCCATGTCACACGTCCTAATGCAGAAGTGGTCAATGGCCCATTCAAAGGCCACTGCTGGGTGAGGATCATATAGCAATACTGCCAGATTATTCTCCAGCCATTAAAACAGAAAGTGCTGGAAATCTCAGCCAGTCAGGCAGCAAATGTGGAGAGAAACAGAGTTAACAGTACAGGTCGATGATCCTTTCTCAGAACCTTTGGTCAGGAATTTCCAGCATTTTCTGTTTTTGTTTCAGATTCCAGCATCCGCAGTATTTTGCTTTTCTTTTCTCCAGCTAACTGTTTCAGACAAATAATAATTTGGATAACTAGAAGTCAGTCATCTTAAATTAGAAGGGGGTTACACACACATAGTTCATATTACCAGAAGGCAGAATGTAGTTCCAAAACGCACAAAACTATCACTCAAAAAATTATATAGCATCCTTAAACTATTTCCATTGGACTGAAAATGAATTGATAATTCCAAAAGAATAAATATGCCATGTAGTCCTCCGGTTGGTATTCTTATCCAAATAAGCATGTATTGAGATTTTTTTTAAATCCAGCTGCTCCAGTGTTACTTTGCCTGGGTGTTAGGGGATTTTGAAAAATCCATTCAGTTTGCTTTTTATTTGCTTCCTGCTGATTTACGAGGTAACTTCTTTCCGAAGAGAGAAAAAAAAAACGTCCCTGGTAATCAATTGCTTTTGCTGGACCTTATTCTGTTGCTCGGATTACTACCTCAGGCCAGCAACACAATCTGCAGAATGGCTTATGTTGGGGAAATTATTTTATCCAAAAGCACTATTGAGTCCTGGGACATACGATAGGGACAAGCACAAATTCCAAAGTGGTACCAGCTGGCCCAGAATTTGAATAGTCTCAAACATCATAATTGCAGATCAATTTGGACTTTCTTGTCGCTTTCAGTGAATGATATCAGAATACCCACACAAAGATCATTTCTTGGTCGGATTCCTTTTACAAGTCCATTTTGTAAATCACACCTTCATGTTTGGTGGACTGGAGTCAGCAGCTGGTCTGGACTGGAGGAGGATGACTCGCTATACTCATTCTTGTTCCTATTTTATAGTTGTATTAATTTCTGCATCTGTCTGAAGAACTCTTGTCTGTTTAGCAGAAGACACCCGACCACTGTAGCAGTATGCTATTTCTGAATGAGTTCTAAGTGAAACACTAAGGTCGCGATTCCCCCTCCCTCAGCGGGTCCGGTGCGTCCGGGGTCGGTGTGTCCGGGGTCGGTGGCGGGTCACGACCTCACTGCTGGCTCCAGCCCGCTCTGTGAAATAATTTTACGTGGATTGGGCTTGTGAAGCCCGCCCAGCGCGTTTCCCGGCCAATTGAAGGAAGCGGGTCTGATGACGTAAATTTATTATGCGTCATTAGCCGTTTTTCTTAAAGGGACCATGTCCAAATTTAGTTTGACAGTTGTGCTGTCTGTGTTCTATAGCATTGAGGTTCTGCAAACACTGATAAGCACTGCACTGCACGGCTTCATCAAGGCTCGTCCATGACTCCCCTCTGTATGCTATGGAGAGAGTCACAGCACACAGAGAGGTTCTCTTCCCTTCCAATGGTCAAAAGAGACATTCCCAGGAGACCAATGCAGCCTGGTTGCACATTGCACAGAGGATGTCGTCAGGAGGACCTGGTGGTTCAACATTTCAATGATCTCAGCGGATCACAAAACTTCACTGCAAAGCCACACTCAACCTCATCCTGCTGTGCCACTCATCACATCCCCATCCCTTTGCCTTCCCTACTCTACTCCTGCACATTCTTATTCAAACCAACTCTACCCATTCCTCTCTATCTACATTATCACTTCCCCGTCTCACTAGTCACCCCTCACAATCACCTTCATCCTAGTCCAATCATACCAACTAACAACACATAAGGGTAGGCACTTGAGTGTTTTAGCCAATGTTCATGTAAAGTTTCTGTTAATGTGCTGTCAAACATTGAAATCTTTAACTTCAACACTTTGCGTTCTTGGGCAGATTTGTGTACACCTTTGGAAGTGGCTTAATGAGTTGCGGTGAATGGTGAGACATAACAGTACCCCTCGCAATGGTGATGATTTTGAAAGGAATTGCTTGGGCATTGTAGGGATGTGGAGAAGGTTGGTGTTGTTGTTGGTGCTGCTGATGTGCTCGCTGCTGTTGGTGTTGGGACTGATTACGTTGGGATTCTGAGGACCAAGGTGAAATAGTTTCAAGGGTTGATGCAATAGATGGTGAACTTGAGATGACAGAAGCGATCTGCCAATAGTGAGAGAGGTTGTTCCATTGAGGTGACACTGGATAGAGAGTTAGCTCCAAACACTTGCAACCCGCAAGAAGTTCAATCTGCCTTCCAAATGCAGTAGGCAACAGCTTTTGAGCTTGGAAAGTAAACATCTGTGAGATGGCAGCTTTTATAGCACAATTGCAGCTGTCAAATAAAGAAATTAATTCATGGTCACGCAACTCCCGACATTCATACCTGATGTGATCCCTGAACAGCGTAATCCTCATGGACAATCTGGTAAAATGCTCAAAATTATTTTTAATAGGCTCTTGACAAGGTCATAATGATCTAAATTCCTCCCCTCATCGCTGCGTGTCGAGTCTGTTCAGCATTGACAGACCCGACATCTGGGAAAGTAGCATGGCGGCAGGTTGACAGTGGGGTTCCGACACACTGTCAATCATTTAAAATTTAACAGCTGACCCACCACCCATCCTATCCTCTGAGCACCGGCAAGTTGTAGCTAATCGGATAGAGTTGTCTCCAAGCTTGACCTGGAAAGAAATTAAGTATGGAGTGATTATTTTTTCTTGCCCACACACTGAAAAATACCCGCATCTAAAAATATATACACTGGATGTAGAATTCCCCTGAAATGCATTTCAGATGGAGGTTCGAAATCCTGCAATGTATACAGAAGGGATGAAAGTATGGCAGGGCAGAACAAGTTCATTCGGAGAGTTGTGCATCTTTGGATTTTTCAACACCAGAGGGCTGTGGATACTCTGTTGTTAATTACATTCCAGACTGAAACCGATAGATTTTTGGGCACTGAGAGAATCGAGGGATATGGGGATAGGGTAGGAAAGAGGAATTGATGTCAAAGATCACCCATCATCATCATCATCATAGACGGCCCCTCGAACGAGGATGACTTGCTTCCACACCAAAAAGGGATGAGTTCATAGATGTTTCAATGAAGGACCGATATTCCAGTCCTGAACTCCAATTGAAGGGGTGGAAGATGTCTGTGCGTGGATTTTTTTAACGCGTGGCAGCCGTTGCACATCAGTCACCACACGGGCTTGACAGAGCTAGGCCTTTATCCAGTGGCAAGGGTTAACCAGGACGACTGGAGACCTGCTCTGCTGCATAGACCTAGTGCGCACACATATCGCAGTGTGGGCTCACCCATGATCTTATTGAATGGCGGAGCAGGTTCAAGTGGCCTATTCCTGCTCCTACTTCTTATGTTCTTAACTGACTCCAAATCACTGAATACAGAAGTTGTTTCATGAGTAAGAAAAAGTCCTTAAAGTCCTGCAGCTTTCACACAAATGAAACTAACGCATCCAGCAATTTCAGATGGGACATGCTAATTTTTTTCGAACCAGCACACAGTTCCACGCAATGTTTGAAGATGACACATGCACAACAGGAACGAATTGCGCACATTCGATGGTTCAACCTTTTACTCAACTAAAATAACACCTCATTCAGCCTATAAAACTATCATGCATGCCAGTGAATAATGAATACCTGGGAGAGATTAGGAAGCATTAAACTCATCAAGTCTTCCAGGTGACATCAGTAACTGGAGCGGTTTATAATCGTCATTTGAACTCTGAGTTTGCACGAGTGCCTTGAAACCAATCCAAGGTATATGTTCCATTTTCCAATGGATATTCTTCATTTGATGGGAGATTTTATTCAGTTTTGGCTCTGTTTTTATCATGACAGAAATGATACGTTAATGATGTTTAAAGGCATTCACATCGAAAGCCGATTGATTATTTCTGCAAACTTAGCCGGAAACAATTTTTTTGCTGATTATTAAGAGACTGCTGTATTGTCATAGCAACAACGTTCAAAGTGAAAAACCAGCTGACAAAACCAGGCAGAGAAACAAAGAAGCAAATAGGCAGGTTCAGAAGTTGATGAGGAATAAACAAAGAACTGGAGAAAAGATATAGCCCGAATATCTGCACCACTGTCTTTCTGTCTCTCTCTCTCTCTCCTTTCTCTGCATCTGTATGTTGCTTGGTCGCAATCACTTGATTTATTTGCATTCGTGCTAAACTTAATATGTTGGATGTATTTTGTGAATGGAAAATAATATTTGGTCTGTTAACAATCAGATTTAACTCACTGACAGAGGAAGAAGAAAGAGTTGCATTTCTATAGCGCCTTTCACGACCCCAGGACACCCCTATGCACTTTACAGCCAATGAATCACTTTTTGAAGTGTAGTCACTGTTGTACTTTAGGAAATGTGGCAGTCAATTTGCACACAGCAAGACCCCACAAACAGTGATGTGATAATGACCAGATAATCTGTTTTGAAGTGAATTTGGTTGTAGGATAAATATTGGCCAGGACACCAAGGAGGACTCTTCGAAATAGTGAATCTTTTATGTCGGTTTAATGTCTCATCTGAAAGACGGCACCTCTAACAGTGCAGTGCTCCCTCAGTACGGCACTGGAGTGTCAGCCTAGATTTTATGGTTAAAATGATATGCTTCTCTTTGTTAGATCAGACAGCTGCTCCATACCTCCGTGCCAGTGCATGTCTGCCGGTATTTACTAGAAAGAAAAGCACAATATTGAAGTTAAATGCACTACGTGATTGCAAATAATTTTCCATAATTGATTAAATGTGACATTGTCCTGTCATACAGTGCCCATTAGACGAACAGCCTTTATTAATAATCATTTATTAAAATGAGTAATTTCCTTTTTAATTTCGGAGGTGCATTTATTTTGCTGGTCTGCCAAGTGAACCATGAATAATGATTGCTACAGCCATTGGCTGCTGGACATCTAAGCAGATTGTGGGCTGGCTGTAGTCAGAAACAAAACATAAAAGCAATTTTTCCTGCTGAAAAAGGTTGACATTTATGATGATAGAATGCAGGTTTATAATTTTACTATTTCCATTGTTGAAAGAAAGCGTAATTCCTCTTTTTGGCATTTACAGATCAGATTCCAGCCGACAAAACTGTCTAATTCAAAACAAGCCCCGTGCAAATATTATTGTGCCAGATTCTCCTCTCGAAATAATAATGGGGCTAATGAAGCATTGTTACTTATGCACAAATGGTACAGCAACTTCAGGCAAGGGGCGGATGTGTGGTTAAACGCAAGTATCAAATGGTGCTGTCCGAGTTGCTGCACTGCTCCGCGGTTAGCTTTGGAAAAATGACATCTCGCCGTCTGTCTCACCATTGAAGTGCATTGCACGGTGTATTTGCGCAGTAGAAACAAACTAAGCTCGCCACAGAAAGTTAAGTCTTGTCATTTCAAGTGTAAGTACGCTTTTAACGACACAATAAGTGTTAATTACTGCCAATCAACCTCGAGCACTGAAAATCAACTATTATAAGTGTGGCATCTCATTCCTTCAGGAATTAATTGTTGGAGATTTTAAAAATGTATTTAAAAATTTACTTTTCCTTTCTGTCCCTTTTTACTCTCTCTCATAATCCAATCTTTATTTCTCTTTCTGTACCTGATTTGACATTGAATTCACGCACTCTAATTTCCTCTCAGTCCTTGTGCTGTTTATTTTTTAATCCTTCAATTTGATTGGTCAAGGAGATTGGTTAAGGATGTTTATTGTTTAATTCACTAAATATATTCAAAAAGGAGTTAGATGAAGTCCTTACTACTAGGGGGATCAAGGGGTATGGCGAGAAAGCAGGAAGGGGGTACTGAAGTTGCATGTTCAGCCATGAACTCATTGAATGGCGGTGCAGGCTAGAAGGGCCGAATGGCCTACTATTTTCTATGTTTCTATGTTTCTAATTCCCTTCCAGGAATGACCATCTTGAAGAGGTTCTCATCTTCTCGCCAATGGGATTTCTGTTTGTCTCTTTCATGGGATTTCTGTTTGTCTCTTTCACCTTGTTCACCTTCATTGCTTTCTGTTTCACCCTCGTGTTTGATCGTTTATCTACTAAAACTCGCTTTCACAGCCACATCTCTTTCCTCAGCAACTTTCTCTGACTCTGACTTATTCCACATGGATTCCTACTTAAATTCCACCCTTCATGTCTTGGATCCTGATTACAGATATCTCCATGATATCCACCATTCGTTGAACCACTGCTCTCGCCAGGTGCTGAGATAAATGCTCAACGCCATGCACCGTCACATGCATGATCTCGACCTCTCACTTCAGCAACACAGGCTCACTCTCTTTCAGAGTTGTCCTGGTCCGCAGTTCCATTTCATCCTTCGCCTCATCCCACACTTGAACAAAAAACTTTTTTTCTTCCTTTCAAGTGTCAAGATTCAACAATTCTTAGATACCAGCCCCTTGATTTCCCTTCACTTTCCTCTGACCCATCCCTCAGTTCTGACAAAAGGTCATTGACCTGAAATGTTAACTCTGTTTCTCTCTCCACAGATGCAGCCTGACCTGCTGAGTAGTCCCAGCATTTTCTGATTTTATTTTAAGGAGATGCACAGTGGGTTTCCCTATTCACTCAGGTTACAGATGCTCTGTTTCCCTCGCTGTGTCATTACCACTTTGCACTTTCAGCAAATTGCCACAGCAAAATAATTAAAAACCTAACCATACAAGCGCTAGTCTAACTAACAGCCGATGCCATTCGATGCCCTGCCTCAGCAAAATCTGCCCCATTCTCATCTCTAACTTGGTGTATGTAGATGTTAATATTTTAAACAACAAAGATAATGCAGGCAATTAAAACACAGTTGATGCAAAGATCTACGTTATTTCATTATGCATGTTAAAAAACCATAGTTTTAAAATATTTCACAAGCTAATTTATAACTGGACTTGGGGTATCTGACACTGAACTGCTAAGAATCAGAGCATGCATTTAATTCTTGAGCAAGTAATGGTTGTGGGATGGAGTCTCAGATTCCTAGCCGTCTGGTGGTGGAGTATGTGGCTGATCCCTGATGGTCTATGGTAGACTGCCTGTCTGCATTCTTCAAGGTCTAGTGGTGGGGCGCATGTCTGATTCCTGGTGACCCACTGCCCCTTCAGACGCAGGTGTCCTTGTGGTGAGTTGTGCATCCGATTCGTGATCGCGATGGTGTGTGAGTCTGATCGCTGGTACTCTACCAGCAATGTCTTTGGCACCGGGCTCATAAAGACTCAAATTCTGAAGCATGAATACACCGAACCATTCATCACTGGTCACAAAGTAAAAGAAAAGAAAATTGTATAACAACAACAACTTGTATTTAAATAGCGCCTTTAACATAGTGAAACGTCCCAAGGCGTATACTTGAGTTAAAAATACATCAGCTATATCGTTTCAGATTATTTGCATTGACTGAAAAATTATTAAAAAACCACCGGGTACAAAGCATCTTCAATCTTCAAGTTTGTTGGATTAGAAAGCAAATCACGGGACAGTTGATGGGTATGATTCAGCTTGGTTTTGCTAACACATCTTTATACCAATGATTTAAAACACAGAACTGTCTTTGTTGCTCTGCCTGAACTTTTCACTGCACTCATCATTTTAGCAAGTGTGTCTGTAAAGTCCTGACCCTGCAGTACAGACTTACATGAGGCACATGCTGAAGTCAAGGTCATTCTGGACCTGCACCTCTATTTCACAGCTCTCGAGTGCCACACTTGCCTGAGATCTACCTTTATATACCTGTGTGGAACAGGTATGCAGTGTCTCCTGCAAGTGCACCCCTGGTGATAAAGTATGCTTGTGGTTACAGGTCATATCTAGTTACAGTCATGTATAGCATGGTAAGATACAGTTATATACAGTAGTGTGAGATACATGACATCACCCTCCCCCAAGGTCTTATTGTCTTTATAGAGTCTCTCAGGTGGTCTACGCTCTCGCCTGGAGCGTCTTAGTTGTGGTTCAGTTGTTTGCCTTGGTGCCTGTTTTTCTTTCGGTGTGATTCACGCCTGGGCTGTCTGTTTCGTTCAGTATGATTGCTGGTATCTCGCCTGGGCTGTCTGTTGAGACTGCTCTTTCCTCAGGTTGTTCCCTCTGTCTGTCCACCAGGTGTGGTGTGAGTTCCACATTGTAGTCTGCCTCTGGTTCTGCAGTGTTGTTGGTGAATCTACTTTTTACTTGGTCTACATGCCTCCGGCAGGTTTGGCCATTGTCCATTTGTACAACCTGTAGCCTGTTTCCTTCCTTGCCTGTTACTGTTCCTGCAAGCCATTTGGGACCCCTGCCATAGTCTAGCACAAACACTTTGTCCCCTATCTCATTCCACCTCCCCTTCGAATTTCGGTCATGGTACTCAGTTAGCTTTCGGCGCTTTGCCTCAACAATTTCATGCATGTCTGGGAGGATTAACGAGAGCCTAGTCTTTAAGGTCCGTTTCATCAATAGTTGCGTGGGGGGAACCCCGGTCAATGAATGCGGATTGTATGCCAGCTGCAGTCGCGACAGGCGGCTCTGCAGCGTGGGACCTTGGATTTTTAGCATGCCTTGTTTAGCGATTTGCACTGCTCGCTCCACCTGGCCATTGGAGGCCGGCTTGAACGGTGCCGTCTTAATGTGATTTATGCCGTGGTCAACTGTAAAATCTTGAAATTCTGCGCTGGTGAAGCACGGACCATTATCACTGACCAATATGTCAGGAATTCTGTGCGTTGCAAACATGGTTCTAAGGCTCTCCACAGTGGTGGAGGTGGTGCTCGAGTTTAAAATGGTGCACTCGATCCACTTTGAAAATGCATTGACGACTACGAGGAACATTTTGCCCATGAATAGGCTCGCATAGTCTACATGCACCCGCGACCACGGTTTGGTGGGCCAGGGCCAGGGGCTTAGGGGGGCCTCCCTGGGGGCATTACTGAGTTGGGCACAAATGGTGCACCGCCGGACGCAGAGCTCCAAGTCCGCGTCAATGCCAGGCCACCAGACGTGGGATCTGGCTATGGCCTTCATAAGGACGATCTCCGGGTGATTGCGGTGGAGCTCCCGGACAAACACCTCTCTTCCTCGCAAGGGCATAACTACTTGGCTGCCCCACATCTGGCAGTCTGCCTGTAGTGATAGTTCATGCATGCGCCTATGGAAAGATTTGATCTCCTCGGGGCAGGCATCGCAAGCCTCTGCCCAGTCACCAGTTAAAACACATCTTTTGACTAAGGATAACGTGGGGTCGCTGGTCGTCCAGGCTCTGATTTGGCGAGCCATCATGGGCGAACCTGTGGATTCAAAGGCATTGATTGCCATGACCATCTCACAGTCCTGTTTGTCGGACCCTTCCGTGGTCGCCAGGGGTAGCCTGCTAAGCGTGTCGGCACAATTGTCTATGCCTGGTCTGTGCCTTATTGTGTAGTCATAAGATGCCAGCTTAACTGCCCACCGCTGAATGCGCGTCGAGGCATTGGTGTTTATTGCCTTGCAGGGACGTGAGGGGTTTGTGGTCAGTTTCTAATGCGAACTCGGCCCCGTAAAAGTATTGGTGCATCTTTTTGACAGTGTACACGTACGCGAGCGCCTCCTTCTCAAATATACCGTGCCCGCGCTCCACCCGCAAAGGTGACCTGGAGGCATAAACAATAGGTTGTAATTTACCCGCATCATTGACACGCTGTAAAACGTATTCAAGCCCATACGCTGACGCATCACATGTAAGAACTAGCTTTTTACCTGGGTCAAAAAAGGCTAAAACACTGTTGGAACATAGAAGGTTGCGACCTTATTGAAGGCGCGTTCTTGGGCGTCCCCCCAAAACCAATCGCACCCCTTTCTGAGTAGCACATGGAGAGGCTCCAGCAGCGTGCTCAAGTTCTGCATAAAGTTCCCAAAGTAATTGAGTAGCCCAAGAAAGGCGCGCAGTTCCGAGACATTTCGGGGCCTGGGTGCCAGACGAATTGCTTCGGTTTTGGATTCTGTTGGGCGGATTCCATCAGCGACAATCCTTCTGCCCAAAAATTCAACCTCGGGCGCGAGAAACAGACACTTGGATTTCTTAACTCTTAGGCCTACCCGATCCAATCGACTTAGTACTTGCTCCAAATTGCGAAGATGGGAGTCGGTGTCCCTGCCCGTGATGAGTATGTCATCTTGAAACACAACCGTCCTCGGGATGGACTTGAGCAGACTCTCCATGTTGCGCTGGAATATAGCAGCTGCCGACCTGATGCCGAATGGGCATCGATTGTACATAAAAAGGCCTCGATGTATGTTGAGGGTGGTAAGTAGCTTAGACTCTTCGGTCAGTTCTTGCGTCATATACGCAGATGTGAGATCTAGTTTCGAGAAAAGTTTTCCTCCAGCCAATGTGACTAATAGGTCCTCCGCTCTGGGCAGCGGCTATTAGTCCTGTAGGGAGACTCTGTTTATCGTAGACTTGTAATCCCCACAGATTCGTACGGATCCATTAGGCTTCATGACGGGGATGATGGGGCTTGCCCAGTTGCTAAATTCCACAGGTGAGATAATGTCTTCCCGCAGAAGCCGGCCCAGTTTGTGTTCAATCTTTTCCCTCATCACATAAGGCACAGCTCTAGCCTTGTGATGGACTGGTCTGGCATCCTGTGTGATGTAGATTTTAACTTTAGCCACTTTGAAGGTGCCCACACCTGGCTGAAAGAGATGTTCAAAACGACTTAGAACTGTTGAGCATGAGGTCTGTTCCTCTGACGACATGGCGTGAACATCATCCCATTTCCAATTTAGTTTTGCCAGCCAGCTTCTCCCCAACAGTGCTGGGAAATCTCCGGGGGCAATCAACAGGGAAAGTCGGTTCACCGTCCCTTTTTGTGTGACTGAGAGCATGGCGCTGCCAAGGACTGGGATGATATCTTTGGTATAGGTCCTTAGTTTGGTGTCGATCCTTGTGAGTTTTGGTCTGTTGCTTTTGTGCGGCCACAGCTGTACAAATTGTTGGACGCTCATGAGAGATTGACTAGCTGCCGTGTCCAGTTCCATGTTGACGGGTATCCCGTTGAGTAGGACCCTCATCATTATTGGAGGCGTCTTGTTGTAAGAATAGTGGACAGTGATCGTGTTGACCCGCTGTACCCCGGCGTCCCGGGCACTGTCCCCACCGTCTTCTGGTCCGCTTTCCGACCCTTCCGATTCATATACCAGCCAAGCTGCTGTTTTTCTGCACATGCGAGCCAGATGCCCTGTATAGTTGCAGTTTCTGCAAACAGCATGCTGAAATCGGCACCCCCTTGTTGAGTGCCTTCCCCCACATCTCCAGCATAGACCGCTTCCATTGTTTCCGAAGGATAAGCTGCGTCTATCTGATCTCTCTTAATCTTCTCTCAGTCTGTAGTTGATTGCTCGCATTGTGGGTTGATGAGGTGTGAACGGCCGTTCCTGTGGCCCTTGATGGCTTCTGGCGCCACTGCCTGCTGTTGAAGGCCTGCTCTCCTGCCTTTGTCTGTGTGTGGGGGTAGCGGCTCATTTCACACTGTGAAGCCCTTGTTCCGATGTTTCGTTCATTGTCGTACCCGCAGTATAGATCAACCTCGTTTCTTCTTCTCCTGCCAAGAATGTCTGTGCGACCAGTGCTGCTGCCTCTAGGGTCAAGTTCTTGGTCTCTATAAGCTTTCGGAATATGCCTGCGTGGCCTATTCCTTCAATAAAAAAGTCTCTCAGTACTTCTCTCCTTAGTTCATCGGAGAACTCACATAAACAAGCCAGCCTCCGAAGTTCCGCCACAGAGTCGGGTATGCTCTGGCCCACACAGCGTCTGTAGTTGTAGAACCTGTGCCTGGCCATGTGTAGGCTGCTTGCTGGCTTCAAGTGGTCTCTCACCAGTGTGCTTAACTCCTCAAATGACTTGCTTGCTGGTTTCTCTGCTGCCAGCAGGTCCTTCATTAAGGCGTATGTTTCCGAGCCACAGCTGGTCAAGAGATGGGCTTTTCTCTTGTCTGCCTTATCGTCGCCCAACCAGTCTTTGGTTACAAAGCTTTGCTGGAGCCTTTCTATAAAGTCCTCCCAATTGTCTCCAGCATTATATTTCTCATCTGAGCCGTTGGTAACCATTCTGTGGATTCTGTGATCCCGTAACTCGTCGCCACTGTAAAGTCTTGACCCTGCAGTACAGACTTACATGAGGCACATGCTGAAGCCAAGGTTACTCTGGACCTGTACCTTTATTTCACAGCTCTCGAGTGCCACACTTGCCTGAGACCTGCCTTTATATACCTGTGTGGAACAGGTATGCAGTGTCTCCTGCAAGTGCACCCCTGGTGGTAAAGTATGCTTGTGGTTACAGGTCATATCTAGTTACAGTCATGTGTAGCATGGTAAGATACAGTTATATACAGTAATGTGAGATACATGACAGTGTCGAATAAATAGAAATACTTGCAGGTAAGTACAAACTTTGGCTCAATTGATAAAGGTTTGATGTACAACTTAGCTATCAAAATCAGGAGGGTCCCAGGTTCCATCCACAGTCTGTACTGAGATAGGAGACATCAACGGGGACACCAGTGCCGCAAAGCTGGGTGGGGGGTGGTGGGATGGGTGGAGGGGAGAGAGAAATCAGCTTGAGTACCCAATTCTGATCCTTATTCAGTGACCTAAGCTGGAAAGTGGACATATGTTGACATTGGGGTGAAGACAAAATCCCCTGGCTTGGCTGTGATGCTATTTGCATCCTGTCCATATTTTTTTCTAGTGCTTAATGTGTAGCATGCTGAATTCTTCTTACAGATAATATTCTCTGCTCCTGTCCAGAAGGCCGGACTCTTGGTCAAGTACTGTTCCAAAGGGACACAAAAGCGGATGCTAGAATCTGAAATAAAAACAGAAAATGCTGGAAATACTCGGCAGGTCAGGCAGCATCCGTGGAGAGATAAACAGCGTTAACATTTCGGGTAAATGACCCTTCGCCAGAACAAAGGTGCTGGCAGTCCTCGAATAACTTGTCCAGGTAGCCATTTTCACATATGAGCTTACACAGCAAAAGGGCTCTTTTTAATTTTTGCCGGTGGTGGAAAACGAGTGTTAGTGGATTGACCCGCTCATGACACCGTGGCTGGCTCTGCTTCACAGGAGGGCAGGAAAAAGAGTGGGAGAGTAATAGTGATAGGGGATTCAATTGTTAGGGGAATAGATAGGCGTTTCTGCGGCCGCAACCGAGACTCCAGGATAGTATGTTGCCTCCCTGGTGCAAGGGTCAAGGATGTCTCGGAGCGGGTGCAGGACATTCTAAAAAGGGAGGGAGAACAGCCAGTTGTCGTGGTGCACATTGGTACCAACGACATAGGTAAAAAAAGGGATGAGGTCCTTCGAAATGAATTAAAGGAGCTAGGAGCTAAATTAAAAAGTAGGACCTCAAAAGTAGTAATCTCGGGATTGTTACCAGTACCACGTGCTAGTCAGAGTAGGAATCGCAGGATAGCGCAGATGAATACGTGGCTTGAGCAGTGGTGCAGCAGGGAGGGATTCAAATTCCTGGGGCATTGGAACCGGTTCTGGGGGAGGTGGGACCAGTACAAACCGGACGGTCTGCACCTGGGCAGGACCGGAACCAATGTCCTAGGGGGAGTGTTTGCTAGTGCTGTTGGGGAGGAGTTAAACTAATATGGCAGGGGGAAGGGAACCAATGGAGGGAGACAGAGGGAAACAAAAAGGAGATAAAAGCAAAAAACAGAAAGGAGATGAGAAAAAGTGGAGGGCAGAGAAACGCAAGACAAAGAACAAAAAGGGCCACTGTACAACAAAATTCTAAAAGGATAAAGGGTGTTAAAAAAACAAGCCTGAAGGCTTTGTGTCTTAATGCAAGGAGTATCCGTTATAAGGTGGATGAATTAACTGTGCAAATAGATATTAACAAATATGATGTGATTGGGATTACGGAGACGTGGCTTCAGGATGATCAGGGCTGGGAACTCAACATCCAGGGGTATTCAACATTCAGTAAGGATAGAATAAAAGGAAAAGGAGGTGGGGTAGCATTGCTGGTTAAAGAGGAGATTAATACAATAGTTAGGAATTACATTAGCTTGAATGATGTGGAATCTATATGGGTAGAGCTGCAGAACACCAAAGGGCAAAAAATGTTCGTGGGAGTTGTGTACAGACCTCCAAACAGTAGTAGTGATGTTGGGGAGGGCATCAAACAGGAAATTATGGGTGCATGCAATAAGGGCGCAGCAGTTATAATGGGTGACTTTAATATGCACATAGATTGGGCTAACCAAACTGGAAGCAATACGGTGGAAGAGGATTTCCTGGAGTGCATAAGGGATGGTTTTCTAGACCAATATGTCGAGGAACCAACCAGGGGGGAGGCCATCTTAGACTGGGTGTTGTGTAATGAGAGAGGATTAATTAGCAATCTCGTATTGCGAGGCCCCTTGGGGAAGAGTGACCATAATATGGTGGAATTCTGCATTAGGATGGAGAATGAAACAGTTAATTCAGAGACCATGGTCCAGAACTTAAAGAAGGGTAACTTTGAAGGTATGAGGCGTGAATTGGCTAGGATTGATTGGCGAATGATACTTGAGGGGTTGACTGTGGATGGGCAATGGCAGACATTTAGAGACCGCATGGATGAACTACAACAATTGTACATTCCTGTCTGGCATAAAAATAAAAAAGCGAAGGTGGCTCAACCATGGCTATCAAGGGAAATCAGGGATAGTATTAAAGCCAAGGAAGTGGCATACAAATTGGCCAGAAATAGCAGCGAACCCGGAGACTGGGAGAAATTTAGAACTCAGCAGAGGAGGACAAAGGGTTTGATTAGGGCAGGGAAAATGGAGTATGAGAAGAAGCTTGCAGGGAACATTAAGATGGATTGCAAAAGTTTCTATAGATATGTAAAGAGAAAAAGGTTAGTAAAGACAAATGTAGGTCCCCTGCAGTCAGAATCATGGGAAGTCATGACGGGGAACAAAGAAATGGCGGACCAATTGAACAAGTACTTTGGTTCGGTATTCACTAAGGAGGACACTAACAACATTCCGGATATAAGAAGGGTCAGAGGGTCTAGTAAGGAGGAGGAACTGAGGGAAATCCTTATTAGTCGGGAAATTGTGTTGGGGAAATTGATGGGATTGAAGGCCGATAAATCTCCAGGGCCTGATGGACTGCATCCCAGAGTACTTAAGCAGGTGGCCTTGGAAATAGCGGATGCATTGACAGTCATTTTCCAACATTCCATTGACTCTGGATCAGTTCCTATCGAGTGGAGGGTAGCCAATGTAACCCCACTTTTTAAAAAAGGAGGGAGAGAGAAAACAGGGAATTATGGACCGGTCAGCCTGACATCGGTAGTGGGTAAGATGATGGAATCAATTATTAAGGCTGTCATAGCAACGCATTTGGAAAGAGGTGACATGATAGGTCCAAGTCAGCATGGATTTGTGAAAGGGAAATCATGCTTAACAAATCTTCTGGAATTTTTTGAGGATGTTTCGAGTAGAGTGGACAAGGGAGAACCATTTGATGTGGTATATTTGGACTTTCAGAAGGCTTTCGACAAGGTCCCACACAAGAGATTAATGTGCAAAGTTAAAGCACATGGGATTGGGAGTAGTGTGCTGACATGGATTGAGAAATGGTTGTCAGACAGGAAGCAAAGAGTAGGAGTAAATGGGTACTTTTCAGAATGGCAGGCGGTGACTAGTGGGGTACCGCAAGGTTCTGTGCTGGGGCCCCAGCTGTTTACACTGTATATTAATGATTTAGACGAGGGGATTAAATGTAGTATCTCCAAATTTGTGGATGACACTAAGTTAGGTGGCAGTGTGAGCTGTGAGGAGGATGCTATGAGGCTGCAGAGTGACTTGGATAGATTAGGTGAGTGGGCAAATGCATGGCAGATGAAGTATAATGTGGATAAATGTGAGGTTGTCCACTTTGGTGGTAAAAACAGAGAGACAGACTATTATCTGAATGGTGACAGATTAGGAAAAGGGGCGGTGCAACGAGACCTGGGTGTCATGATACATCAGTCATTGAAGGTTGGCATGCAGGTATAGCAGGCAGTTAAGAAAGCAAATGGCATGTTGGCCTTCATAGCGAGGGGATTTGAGTACAGGGGCAGGGAGGTGTTGCTACAGTTGTACAGGGCCTTGGTGAGGCCACACCTGGAGTATTGTGTACAGTTTAGGTCTCCTAACCTGAGGAAGGACATTATTGTTATTGAGGGAGTGCAGCGAAGGTTCACCAGACTGATTCCCGGGATGGCGGGACTGACCTATCAAGAAAGACTGAATCAACTGGGCTTGTATTCACTGGAGTTCAGAAGAATGAGAGGGGACCTCATAGAAACGTTTAAAATTCTGATGGATTTAGACAGGTTAGATGCAGGAAGAATGTTCCCAATGTTGGGGAAGTCCAGAACCAGGGATCACAGTCTAAGGATAAGGGGTAAGCCATTTCGGACCGAGATGAGGAGAAACTTCTTCACCCAGAGAGTGGTGAACCTGTGGAATTCTCTACCACAGGAAGTTGTTGAGGCCAATTCACTAAATATATTCAAAAAGGAGTTAGATGTAGTCCTTACTACTAAGGGGATCAAGGGGTATGGCAAGAAAGCAGGAATGGGGTACTGAAGTTGCATGTTCAGCCATGAACTCATTGAATGGCGGTGCAGGCTAGAAGGGCCGAATGGCCTACTCCTGCACCTATTTTCTATGTTTCTATGACCCCGTTATATACCCTGCCCAATATTCCATTCCGTGACTTCACTAGGAAGGAAAATTGGGCAGGTGTATAATGGGCGGCTGCTCCGCTGCTGCCTGTTTACTGTCACCAGCTCGTTAAAATCAGCCCTTTGCTGTGTAAGCTCGTACTGAAGAATGGCCATTTGGGCGAGTTATGGCTGGCACCCTTGGAACTATATCTGACCGGGAGTTCAGCATTCTGGTGAGGAGCGGAGAAAATTGTTTATCGACAAACTCAGCATGCTGCACATTGAGCACTAGAAAAAAATACGGACAATGTCTCACTCTGTTTTGAACGGTGAAATTAGGAGTTACGTTAATAGAGAAGTTTTTGTCCAGCTTATGATAGCAACCAGCAGTCTCTGTCTCCCTGCAGAATACCACTAGCCAAAGACTGACTTGGTCCGCCGACAAACCACTGAGGTACAAAAGTCCCGCTGTTGAAATGGTAAAGCACACTCAGCACCTCACCAACCAGCTGTACCTTTTCCAAATTCTGAAGCCCACAAGCTAGTTTTGGCTAAGCAGTTGAAGATTTTGTAGTCTGAGAAAGAGGTTCAAAGCACATGAAAAATATGAGACAAAATCCAAGGTGTATTTTTGTCGGAGATCAATAAGTAGGGGTAATTTTTCAACTTACCGCCTGGACATAAAACTGGAAGTGTGAATCGCTACCCGTTAAATTATTTTATTTTATTATTGCTTTTAGAAACATAGAAACATGGAAATTTACAGTGCAGAGGAGACAATTTCGGCCCATCGTGTCAGCGCCGGCCGATATAGAGCCGCACGGCCCTTCGCCAGTGACCCTAAAAGTTACATACAAACCCATGAACAATAATGGAAAGGCAAAGAGCACCCAGCCCAACCAATCTGCCCCGCACCACTGCAACACCCCTTATACTAAAAACATCTACACTCCACCCCAACCGGAGCCATGTGATCTCCTGGGAGAGGCAAAAAACAGATAAAAACCCAGGCCAATTTAGGGAGAAAGCATCTGGGAAAATTCTTCTCTGACTCATCCAGGCAATTGAAACTAGTCCAGGAGATCACCCTGGCCGTATTCTATTCCCTGCTGTACTTACCATTATATCTGTGTCGACCAACAAAAGGTCATCTAGTCTAATCCCAATTACCAGCTCTAGGATCGTAACCCTGCAGGCTGCTGCACTTTAAGTGCCCATCCAACCGTCTCTTAAAAGTGGTGAGGGTTTCTGCATCCACCACTCTTCCAGGCAGCGAGTTCCAGATCCCCACAACCCTCTGCGTAAAAAAGCCCCCCCCCTCAAATCTCCTCTAAACATTCCACCAACCACCTTAAAACTGTGTCCCCTCGTAATAGACCACTCCACCAATGGAAATAGACTCTTACTATCCACTATGTCCAGGCCCCTCAATATTTTGTACACCTCGATGAGGTCTCCGCTCAACCTCCTCTGTTCCAATGAGAACAAATCCAGCCTATCTGTAAGAGCAATTTGACATTAGGGGTACCAGCGAGACAAGGGTTAAAGTGCTGGTTCCTGCACTGACCCATAAGGAGGTAAAAGGCCTCTCTTCAGCCTTGTACCAAGGCTCCAGGAGTTATCAATTCAATAATATTCCGACAAGATACCATGTGAGAACCTAAACAGACATTGATAAGACCTTGCGAAGAGGCTCGAGGCGGACTCACGGGCACCAAGGAGAATCAACAAATTCTGACCTAATGAAGTCATTCTAGTCACGGCCTAAGGTGGTCACGAGGGTCTTGGCCTGTCAATCCAAAGTAGCACTGATAAGGTAGTCCAATTAGAGATCTAGGGAGTTCTTACCAGGGAACGGAGGGGCTTTTGAAATGTATAAAAGTTGTATAATTGTGCTGTTCGGGGAGCATCTCCACTCATAGGCGGCTGTGATAAGAGGTGTTCCTGGACGTTCGTAATAAAAGATCGTTATACCTTGCCATCGTCTCTGTCTGCTAACTCCGGGGGCTGTTACGCGGGTTGGGGCGAGCGTCGACCCTCTATATCAGGGGGCCCGCTCGTGGGAGGAGAAGGCTTCCCATTTTCCCCTTACACTATCCAATCTGTCCTCATAACTAAGATTCTCCATTCCAGGCAGCATCCTAGTAAATCTCCTCTGCACCATCTCTAGTGCAATCATGTCCTTCCTATAATACGGTGACCAGAACTGCACGCAGTACTCCAGCTGTGGCCTAACCAAAGTATTATACAATTTAAGCATAACCTCACTGCTCTTATATTCTATGCTTTGGCCAATAAAGGCAAGCATTCTGTATGCCTTCTTAACCACCTTATTCACCTGGCCTGCTACTTTCAGGGATCTGTGAGTGGTTTCTGTAATGGGTGGCTGATCTGTAATGCCGAACATTTACCCCATCACCTGATAATTGTTCCTTTTTACATAACGAACCTTAGTTTCTCTTTAGTGTGTTTATGATATAGATACTGAGATTCTGAATCCACATAGAAGGAGGCATAATGAAGTGTAAAGTAAAAACCAGACATGTACTTTGCAGTTTACTGGATTTGAGTCCATTACCACTTATTATGCGGATAAATGCCCATGTTTTATTAGTTCACAGTGAAATTTTCCACAACCTTAGATTATTTGTATCATGTGGTTTATCCCTGAACATACAAATTGGCCAGAAATAGCAGCGAACCTGGGGACTGGGAGAAATTTAGAACTCAGCAGAGGAGGACAAAGGGTTTGATTAGGGCAGGGAAAATGGAGTATGAGAAGAAGCTTGCAGGGAACATTAAGACGAATTGCAAAAGTTTCTATAGATATGTAAAGAGAAAAAAGTTAGTAAAGACAAACGTAGGTCCCCTGCAGTCAGAATCAGGGGAAGTCATAACGGGGAACAAAGAAATGGCGGACCAATTGAACAAGTACTTTGGTTCGGTATTCACGAAGGAGGACACGAACAACCTTCCGGTTATAAAAGGGGTCGGGGGGTCTAGTAAGGAGGAGGAACTGAGGGAAATCCTTATTGGCCGGGAAATTGTGTTGGGGAAATTGATGGGATTGAAGGCCGATAAATCCCCAGGGCCTGATGGACTGCATCCCAGAGTACTTAAGGAGGTGGCCTTGGAAATAGTGGATGCATTGACAGTCATTTTCCAACATTCCATTGACTCTGGATCAGTTCCTATGGAGTGGAGGGTAGCCAATGTAACCCCACTTTTTAAAAAAGGAGGGAGAGAGAAAACAGGGAATTATAGACCGGTCAGCCTGACATCGGTAGTGGGTAAAATGATGGAATCAATTATTAAGGCTGTCATAGCAGTGCATTTGGAAAGAGGTGACATGATAGGTCCAAGTCAGCATGGATTTGTGAAAGGGAAATCATGCTTGACAAATCTTCTGGAATTTTTTGAGGATGTTTCCAGTAGAGTGGATAAGGGAGAACCAGTTGATGTGGTATATTTGGACTTTCAGAAGGCGTTCGACAAGGTCCCACACAAGAGATTGATGTGCAAAGTTAGAGCACATGGGATTGGGGGTAGTGTACTGACATGGATTGAGAAATGGTTGTCAGACAGGAAGCAAAGAGTAGGAGTAAATGGGTACTTTTCAGAATGGCAGGCAGTGACTAGTGGGGTACCGCAAGGTTCTGTGCTGGGGCCCCAGCTGTTTACACTGTACATTAATGATTTAGATGAGGGGATTAAATGTAGTATCTCCAAATTTGCGGATGACACTTAGTTGGGTGGCAGTGAGAGCTGCGAGGAGGATACTGTGAGGCTGCAGAGCGACTTGGATAGGTTAGGTGAGTGGGCAAATGCATGGCAGATGAAGTATAATGTGGATAAATGTGAGGTTATCCACTTTGGTGGTAAAAACAGAGAGACAGACTATTATCTGAATGGTGACAGATTAGGAAAAGGGGCGGTGCAAAGAGACCTGGGTGTCATGGTACATCAGTCATTGAAGGTTGGCATGCAGGTGCAGCAGGCGGTTAAGAAAGCAAATGGCATGTTGGCCTTCATAGCAAGGGGATTTGAGTACAGGGGCAGGGAGGTGTTGCTACAGTTGTACAGGGCATTGGTGAGGCCACACCTGGAGTATTGTGTACAGTTTTGGTCTCCTAACCTGAGGAAGGACATTCTTGCTATTGAGGGAGTGCAGCGAAGGTTCACCAGACTGATTCCCGGGATGGCGGGACTGACCTATCAAGAAAGACTGGATCAACTGGGCTTGTATTCACTGGAGTTCAGAAGAATGAGAGGGGACCTCATAGAAACATTTAAAATTCTGACGGGGTTAAACAGGTTAGATGCAGGAAGAATGTTCCCAATGTTGGGGAAGTCCAGAACCAGAGGTCACAGTCTAAGGATAAGGGGTAAGCCATTTAGGACCGAGATGAGGAGAAACTTCTTCACCCAGAGAGTGGTGAACCTGTGGAATTCTCTACCACAGAAAGTTGTTGAGGCCAATTCACTAAATATATTCAAAAAGGAGTTAGATGAGGTCCTTACTACTAGGGGGATCAAGGGGTATGGCGAGAAAGCAGGAATGGGGTACTGAAGTTGAATGTTCAGCCATGAACTCATTGAATGGCGGTGCAGGCTAGAAGGGCCGAATGGCCTACTCCTGCACCTATTTTCTATGTTTCTATGTTAAGCTGATTTTCATTAGATATATTAGTAAATCACCATTTAAGGATAATTTTTAGACTATGGGCGCATCCCTCCATTTTTACTTACATGTTTATTATGCAAGATTTCACTGATATATGAGAAAAACTGTAAAATAATGTCATTATATAATATAAAAGGCATTGTCACGTGGGTCACAAAGCTTTAATGATAGACTGGAAATATGAAAGAATGGAGAACTCATTGATTGGCACACAATTATCTCAATAACGCAACTACAATGAAATAATCAGCAATGCTAATGAGAATTAAGAATATCTTTCTCTCTTTCTCTCCCTATTTTGCTCCAGCAACATTTTAGAGCTGCCTGACTCTGGGTAGATTTCCAAAGATGGGTGACGCAGTATGTCTGCTGAGTGACACAGGTGATAGATAGACAGGCGGCAAATGTCCTTTGATCGGTATTAAACGTATCACTACCCTAGTAGAAGCATGAACAGGAATAAGTATTGCGCCTTGGTTCGATCACACTTGTACTATTGTGTACAGTTCTGGTCGTCATATTATTAAAAAGGATATCGAGGCACTGGGGAGGGTGCCGAGAAGACACAAGGATAATACCAGAACTGCGAGGTTATACCTATCAGGAAAGGATGAACAGCCTGGCTATCAAGACTGAGGGGTGACCTAATAGAGGTCTTTAAAATTATGAAAGATTTTGATAGAGTAGACAGAGAGTGTTTCCACTTGCAATATAAGATAGTCACCAAGAAATCAAATAGGAAATTCAGAAGAATATTTTTTTTCCAGAGAGTGGTGAGAATATGAAACTTGCTACCACAGGGTGTGGTTGAGGCGAATACTATAGATGCATTTAAGGAGAGGCTGGATACGCATAAGAGGGAGAATGGAATAGAGGGCTATGCTGATAGAGTTAGATGAGGAAGGATAGGAGGAGGCTTGAGTGGAGCATAAACGCCGACATGGACTGATTATGAATGGCCTGTTTTTGTGCTGTATATTCTAGATAATTCTATGTAATCAGTTGAGTCTTGAACTTAACTTTGGATGTTCAGTATTCTCTTTGATTTTCAAGGCTACCCTTTCCCAACTGACAACAGAGACTGCAGAGTTGTCCCAGGACTGGGGTGGGGTTGGGATGGGGGGGGTGGGGGGGGAGGAAGCAGTTATGTCTCAGCTGGTGCCTCTTTGTCTCCTCTCTCTGTCAGACCCTGTGTTTTACCTCAGAACAAGCCACTGACAATCAATCATAGTTTGAAAGGGTTCATTATAAACCATCCCTTGTGTATCCTATATTTACCCAGGCCACAGTTGGTTCTTTGTTAATGTTTGTCAATCTTTATGTGGGATTTGTTGCATGCCTATTTTTCAGTTAATTCAAATCTGGCCACTTACTATTCCTGCAATGGGTTAGTCTTTCCCACTTGAATAAATCTTCTCCTGTTAACACACCCAGCTGGCTAAGTAGTTTTACCACAAAATGTACATGACATGCCGCCTGGGGTTGTGTGCTGATGCCCTCCAGCATGGAGCACAACGCAAAATATGTAACATTACAAACTATGGTTAGATTTTGGCACTTCCAGCATTAGGTGGAGACCACCACAAGTTAATACAGAGAACATAGTGAAAAAGGATACCATGTTTTCCTTTCTCTTGATGCCTGTTTGATCATTCTATTTGGTTAGAAGGTGGAACTCGCTACCACAAAAAGTGGTTGAGGCGACTAGCCTCATTTAAGCAGAAGCCAGATTAGCTCATGAGGGAAAAAGAAATAGAAGCGTATGTTGATGAGGTTAGATGAAGAAGGGTGGGAGGACGCTCGTGTGGAGCATAAACACCACCATGGACCTGTTGGGCCGAATGGCCTGTTTCTGTGCTGTAAACTGAGCATCCCAGCTACCGCTCCCATGTATTTTATAGTCTCTTGAACACCTTTTAGTTCAATTTAACTCTATTTACTCTGGAGATCTCAATCAGCCATGTGTAGTTAAAATGGCGATCCTCATACAGACAGTTTCTTAATTACAGATCGAGTGCGCTATACCTCCTAGCAAGAGGGCACTATACATTATATCGTTACACCTTTCCTTTCAAAGAAACAAATTGATTTCTTATTTTTGTACATAGTGTTCCAGGTATTTTGGTGTTGTGCGGATTCTGTTGCTTCGCCCCAAACTGGTTGTTTCAGTGGTGTTCTGTGCACTGATCGCTTTAGTCCCTTTGTCAGTGCTCCAAGGGGAAATATCAGACAACATATCTCTGTTTTCACGCGTTGCCGTTGAAGTGCTGTTTCGTGTGTTAGTTGGCTGTGTTGGCAGCGAATTGTGTGTGGGTGTCACTGAGATCTCTGGAGTTTCGATGAATGTCTCAGCACTCTTTCTAAGATGTTTCCTATTTCGGCGATACTCACGGCCATCTTCTGTAATAACCTGATATGAATGAATGCCGACTTGTTTCTGAACCTGAGCCTTTTGCCACACTTTGCTGTCTTGCGTTTGTTTGAGTCTCACTGCTTCTCCTTCCTGCAGTGTAAGAAGTGCTATAGCACCTCTGTTGTAGCAGTGAGCTTGTTTGGTATGGTTCCTTTCTTTGTTGACGATGACATCGTGTATGATTCTTGGTTTGAGTAGTTTGTTTGCGATTGGTATGTTTATCTTTGTGTGGCAACCGAGTAAGCGTTGTGCTGGCAAACTATCAAGGCCTTCAGTTGGTGTGTTTCGCCAGATGAGAAGGTTCATGTAGATCACAGTTTTTCTTTGTCTTTTTGATTAAATGCTTTGCAAGCTTAACCGCATTCTCAACCTTTCCGTTGCTTTATGGATATTCTGGAGAGCTTGTTGTGTGATTGAATCCATATTCTGTGGCAAAGTTTGTGAACAGCTGTGAGTTGAAGGGAGGTCCATTGTCGGATTGAACCTTGTCTAAAATACTGTGGTTGGAGAAGTGTTTTTTGAGATGTTTGATGATGACAGTGGCATCTTTCTTTCGATGCAGATTGTCTGTCTCGAAATAGTCCCAGTAGTAGTCCACTTTGCATAAGTAGTCTTTGCCATCAAGTGTGAATATGTCTCAATCAATCTTTTCCCACGGTCTCTGAGGGAGGCTGTGACTCATCAATGGCTCTTTTGATAGATGTTGCATTTTTACATTTTGAAACCCGGTCTTTTATGTCCCTGTTCAGTCCTGGCCAGTAAACGGATTCTCTGGCACATCGAAGAGTGCTCTCGACACCAGTGTGAGCAGCATGAAGTCGCTGACGAATGTCGGATCTCAGGGATTTTGGTATGACACAGCGATAGCCTTTGAAGACTATGCCATCCTGTGTTGTGAGTTCGTCACGAACTTTGAAGTATGCATGCGTTTCAGGCGGGCATTCATGTGTCGTTTAGGCCATCCCGTTATGATTTATTGTGTGACCAGTTGTAATGTGGAGTCACTTGCAATTGCGCATTGTATGGTAGTCAGTCCTTGTTTGGAGTGTGAAAGAAGTCCACCATGTGGATGTATTCCACTGCAATTTCAGTTGGTGATCTCTCCACGATTTCGAGGTATGTCCATGAGAGGGTATCTGCTAGGTACATTTCTTTTCCTGGTTGATACTTTATTTCAACGTCATATTGCTTGAGCCAAATCAGCAGACGTTGTAGCCGCTTGGGTGCTGCAGGTAATGGCTTGCGTCGTATGGCAACCAAAAGCTTATGGTCTGTCCATAGCATGATTATGCGACCATATACATATTGATGGTTTCGTTCCATTCTGAAGATTGAGCGAGCAGCTCCTTTTTTATTTGAGAATATCGCTTTTCTGCTGGAGTGAGCGCTCGGCTCGCGTATGCAATTGGTTGTACCTGTTGCAGAAGGATAAACCCAAGACCCTTGCTTGAAGCATCTCCTTGACCTTCAGTTGCAAGTATGTGGTCAAAGTACTTGAGCACCGGAGAATCTGTCACACGTTGTTTGATAGCTTCAAACGCTTTGACTTGTTGTTCAGTCCATTTCCAGACCATGTCTTTATGAATAAGCCGTCGCAGAGGTTCACTGAGGTCTGAAAGATCTGGGAAGAATTTTGTGAGGCACTTTGTCATGCCGACAAATCATTGTACACCTGTGATATCTTACGGTTTCTGCATTTCGTTGATTGCAACCACTTTGCTTGGGTTGGCTTTGAGTCCATCACTGGGCAGTATACGAGCTCTTGTATTCGACCTTATCGAAGTTTAGTTTGATATTTCACTCTCTGCATCTCTGCATGAATTTGTGTAAGTTTGCGTCATGAACGTGATTGGCCTCTTTAAGTGTCTCACCGTGTCCAGTGATCAAGATATCGTCTGCAATCTTGTAGACTCCACCTTGACCCTCGAGGTTCTGGTCTAGCCTCTGCTGGAAGATTTCCGGGGCAGGACTGATGGCAAATGGCATTCTACTGTATCGCTATCATCCCCATGGAGTCTGGAAGGTGAGATAGGAGAATTCTGTGTCTAGTTCACATTGCAAGAAACCCTCTTTGCCATCTGCTTTAGTGAAGACCTTTACATTTGACATCTGTGGCAAGATGTCATTGATCATAGGAAGTGGATAATGTCCACGTTTCAGGGCATTGTTCAGATGTTGAGGATCGATTGGCTTTTGTACAGACACTAGACTGGATACCCAGTCTGTCGGTTCAACAACTTTCGTGATGATTTGTCATTCTTCCAAACGATCGAGTTCCTCTTTTAACGTTTGTTTGATCGCTATTGGCACCCATCTGGGTGGCATTACAGCTGGTGTCGCAGATTCAGTAAGTTCAAGGTGAACTGTCCCTGGCATGTGTCCAAGTCCCTTAAACACATCCGGATACACATTGTTGACATCAGTTTTTGACGCTGGCGAGATGTTTGCCTTGTTTGTAGCTTGCGATTCGCGTGGTTCATTTATCATCGCTTTATTCTGATGCTGCACTTTTATCAGTTGTAGCTGTTGAGTAGTGCATGAGCTAATCAGTGGTGCACTTTGACCCTCAATGATCGCAAAGGGCACAACGTACTTTTGCTTGTTCTTTGTATTTTCCAGTGGCACATTACAAGTTCCTACCACAGGAATGGTTGCATGGTTGTCATATAGTGACAGTGTTGTCTTAGATTCTTTTACCTTTAAGCTTTTAGGTAAGTATGTAAGAGGTAGCACATTGCAAGTGGCCCCACAATCTATTTGCATTTTTGCCATTTGAACTTTAATGGAGAAGGTAGCCATAATCTTGTTAGGATACTTTTTGTCAGCTTTGTCCTTTATTGTGCGAGTTGTGTAAAGGACACAGAGAGGCTGCAAAGAGATTTAGATAGGTTAAGCGAATGGGCTAAGGTCTGGCAGATGGAATACAATGTCAGAAAATGTGAGGTCATCCACCTTGGGAAAAAAAACAGTAAAAGGGAATATTATTTGAATGGGGAGAAATTACAACATGCTGCGGTGCAGAGGGACCTGGGGATCCTTGTGCATGAATCCCAAAAAGTTAGTTTGCAGGTGCAGCAGGCAATCAGGAAGGCGAATGGAATGTTGGCCTTCATTGCGAGAGGGATGAAGTACAAAAGCAGGGAGGTCCTGCTGTAACTGTATCGGGTATTGGTGAGGCCACACCTGGAATACTGCGTGCAGTTTTGGTCACCTTACTTAAGGAAGGATATACTAGCTTTGGAGGGGGTACAGAGACAATTCACTAGGCTGATTCCAGAGATGAGGGGGTTACCTTATGATGATAGATTGAGTAGACTGGGTCTTTACTCGTTGGAGTTCAGAAGGATGAGGGGTGATCTTATAGAAACATTTAAAATGATAGGGATAGACAAGATAGAGGCAGAGAGGTTGTTTCCACTGTTCGGGGAGACTAGAACTAAGGGGCACAGCCTCAAAATATGGGGGAGCCAATTTAAAACCGAGTTGAGAAGGAATTTCTTCTCCCAGAGGGTTGTGAATCTGTGGAATTCTCTGCCCAGGGAAGCAGTTGAGGCTAGCTCATTGAATGTATTCAAATCACAGATAGATAGATTTTTAACCAATAAGGGAATTAAGGGTTATGGGGAGCGGGCGGGTAAGTAGAGCTGAGTCCACATCCAGATCAGCCATGATCTTGTTGAGTGGCGGAGCAGGCTCGAGTGGCTAGATGGCCTACTTCTGTTCCTAATTCTTATGTTCTTATGTTCTTATGTTCAAAATCAGAATCATCACTGTCTTCATGTAGTGCATGAACTTTTGAGTTGCCTTTATATTTGTACTTATGTGTAGACTTCTGCCTTGAGCCACTCTGCCTGCACATTTGAGAAAAGTGATTTTGTTTGCCGCAAATTGTGCAGGTCTTTCCATATGCTGGACAGTTAGTTTTTTGACAGCTCATATCTTTTGCCACAATATCTACAATTGTTTGTGAGCTCTTAAATGAAATCCATGATGCTCACTAAAACAGATTTAGACTCTGAAGATATCAAAGTTGTCAGACAGAAACCCCGACCCACAAAGAAAGAATTCACAGCGCAACTGTGGCCTCTGTAGCTTTACAGAGCATCACACATTTATCGAGTGTTCGGCTTGATTCTTGCAGCAGTCTCTTACGTGGAGTGTTATCAGATATTCCGCAGACTATGCGGTCTGTGATGAAATCATCCCTCAAATTGCCGAAATCACATGACGATACCAGCTCCCTCACTTTCACAAGATATCTGTCAAAATACTTGTCCCCTTGTGTACAGTTGTTAAACTGGTACCGTTCACAGATGATGTTGGTTTTATCTTTACAGTGCTCTTCCGAGAGCTTCAAAATAATCTCAATTTCCTGTTTGTCTTCCTCTGATTTGTAGGGAAGATGATTGTGGATATCTAGGACATCTCTGCCAATGGCAGTGATAAACCTAATTCTATCTATTTTTTCCACAATATTCGTGATAATTTCATAGCTGTCCCACAGCTGCTTGAATTTTTTCCAGTTGGCTTTCAAATCGCCAGTCATCTGCAATGGAGGTGGGAGAGGAATGTGCGCGGGAGTTGGCACCGTGATGGTCATGATAGCTTGCTACAGATTAGGACTTTGAGTATCTCATAAATGTATATAGTTCAAATAACCAGAGGACTAGAACAAGTCCAATTAGTAAAATATTGTGGCCATGTATTTGTAGAAATACTTTTTCAATCAAGGCTCTACAATAGCTTATGCTACCTTAAGTTTACTTTACTCATACCTCTAGATTACTCTACAAGCTTGTGACTATTTATCGCCCTTCAGGGATCCATGTGTGATGTGTACGACGTACACTCTACGTCAATTTTGATCAGCTCGAAAAAATCTTACAGTTCCAATATTTCGATCGTAGATGCGCTCGATGAAAGATCGAAAGTCTCTGCTTCTGACACCATGTAATTTATCATCTCTTGAACACCTATTAGTTCAATTTAACTCTATTTATTCTGGAGATCTCAATCAGCCATGTGCAGTTAAAATGGTGTTCCTCATACCGACAGCTTCTTAATTACAGATCGAGGGCGCTATACCTCCTAGGTAGAGGATGCAATACATTATATCGTTATATCCCGGACAGGCCAGGCCCTCGCTTGGCCATGTTCCCGCCCGGGAGTTAAAATCGAGCCCATTGTCTGTCAGATGAGATGTTAAACCCAGGCACCATCTGCTTGTTCAGGTGGATGCAAGAGATAACCCAGCAATATTTGTAGAAAAACAAGGGGATTCTCCTGGCCCACATTTTTCCTTTCAACCAATACTACCACATAATCTGGTCATTCGTCTCATTTACTGGTTTGTAGGATCTTGCTATGTGCACATTGGCTGCAATGTTTGTCTATATAACAGCAGACTCTGCACTTCAAAAGTAGTTCATGTTTTGGGATATCCTCAATACATGAAAGACACTATATAAATGCAAATGCTTTTTTATATCTTGAAAGTTCCGTATCTTCCTCTTTTCTGTATTGCCTTGTGTAAACATTTCCTTTCATTTGTTTTTAAACTTGAACTTTAATTCACAGGATTGTAAAATACGCATCTTGATGACTTTGCTACTCCTATGAGTCAAATGCTTTTCTAATCCCTGATGCAACAGGAACAACGGAAATAATTGTACACAATGTACAAAATGTGTGTCAGTATTTGTGAACGTGAGGTGCATTGTGCAACATTTTTTGTGTTTCAGTTACTGCAGCTGCGCAGTATTTCTTTTAGTAATAGTTGCTATCAGGGCAGATGGTCTACAGGGCAGTAGTGATACCCGCCCTCCTGTATGGCTCAGAGAAGTGGACCATATACAGCAGACACCTCAAATCACTGGAGTAATACCACCAAAGATGATGTTTCTGCAAGATTCTGCAAATCCCCTGGGAGGATAGACACACCAACGTCAGTGTTCTCGATTGGATCAACATCCCCAGCATTGAAGCACTGATCACACTCGACCAGCTCCGTTGGGCGGGCCACATTGTCCGCATGCCCGACACAAGACTCCCAAAGCAAGTGCTCGACTTGGAACTTCTACACGGCAAGCAAACCCCAGGTGGGCAGAGGAAATGTTTCAAGGACACCTTCAAAGCCTCCTTGATAAAGTGTGTTATGTATGTAACCTCTATGTAACACCATTGCAATACTGTATATACTTAAGCAATGCACACCTTGACCACAGGGGGTGAACTTGTGGGAAACACTCCTTACCTGGTCATCCAGGTATATAAAGGGAGGTCCCACGCAGGGTCATCACTTCTTGGTCCTGTGAATAAACGTTCTGGTCATAGAGTGACCTTGTCCATAGAATGTGCCTCGTGTGGGTTTTGTGCCATTGAGTAAGGACATTACAAAGTGCAACAACCCCACCGACACCTGGGAATCCCTGGCCAAAGGCCGCCGGAAGTGGAGGAAGAGCATCTGGGAGGGCACTGAGCACCTCGAGTCTCGTCGCTGAGAGCATGCAGAAAACAAGCACAGGCAGCGGAAGGAGCGTGCGGCAAACCAGACTCCCTACCTAGCCTTTCCTTCAATGACTGTCTGTCCCACCTGTGACAGAGACTGTAATTTCCGTATTGGAATGTACAGTCAGCTGAGAACTCACTTTTAGAGTGGAAGCAAGTCTTCCTCGATTTCGAGGGACTGTCTATGATGATGACAACGAATCACCTGGGGAAGATCAGTGAGTTAATTTAGAACTGTTCAGCCGGCCAGTTGTAACATGGCATTGGACAAAATGCAGGCCGTGTTATCTGTCTGTAACATTATCAAGTGTAATCGCCCCACGGATGTATTCAGATGTGCTTGCAAATGTATGCACAGGCCAAGCTTGCTTTTTTTTGCATAATAAACCGTCAGTGGACTTTCAGTCTGTGAGACCACATGTGCACCACAACAAGCAGCTTAGGATCAATTGCTTGGAAATGCGCTACTGCTTTTTGATTGACACCCCAGCTGCTTTGTGACCAGATAGACCCTCTGTAGAATTCTCTCTTGCAATCCCTTCAGCAACATCAATTTAGTCACCAATGCTGAGGCCAAGCAGCCAAAAATTGGCATCGGACCAGTCCTGTCATCTGCATGGCTAAAAGAAAGAAGATCAGACTTTGACTATATAAGCAACACATCACTCTGAAAGAGCCATGCTGCACTGCAGTTCACACTGTGTAATTAGAGCATGTATGCTTTGACTATTTCTCATACCTCATTCATCTCACTTGCTTTATAAAATAGACCAATCATAAAAGGATCTGACTTGCTGTCATTTTTATCCCAAAACCAGCAATATTACACAGCCGAAGACACTGCAACTACATTGCAATTTCGTTCTGCAAATGTTACATTTTCATAATTCAGTAGCATTCGCCAATAATATGGCCAAAGGGGTATTTACTTTTTTGTTTTGTCAACTTTCTTCTTACTTCTCCTTCCCTGCAGTTTGGTGTCTGGTTGAATAGGCACTGGTCCCTTTCCACTGCCTCACACGACTGGCCATTGCTGGGTTATGAGATTGACCAGAGACTTCACAGCCAGGCTCGGTTCTGTCCTCATCCAACATCTACACGCATGCACCTCCAACGGCTGAGGAAAGATCAGAGTGGGGATACTGGCTGAAGTTCCTCTCCTTTGACCCAGGCCTATCACTCTCTGCTAAGATCAGCTAACTATGAGCGTTCACTCGCTTGTGCGACTCAACTGCTCCCTGGATAAACTCACTGAGCAATCGTGGGGGAATCTGATTAACAAGAGCTCCAGTTTGTCATAATTTCCCTTTCTGCCCGCTCCCATTTTCTCCTTTCCTGAAGGTGCTGACTTATGCTGTGGTTCCATGATACTTGCCGCCCTCCAGCACACCACCAAAATGACTATCATTCATGTATGAGCCTAGACGGTGAGGGGCTGAAATTTCCCCGTTCCTTCAGGCCTGTTACCGCTGGCCACGCTGTGGGGTGCAATGGCTGTTGACTTCTCGTGGAATGGCCGCCATTTTGAAAATTCCGCTTCTGCGGCATCCTGGCGGTGACCTTCTCCTCCCCACTACTGCTCCACTGCTGCTGCTGATCCATCCTAAATGCATCATCAGAGCGCTCACTGGCAATGTGCCACCCCCCCAAAATGCGAAATTCCGCGGAGAAAATCTTGCTGCCGCCGCTCGGTGCCACCAACAGCTTTTTTTGTCGGGGCGCTGTGCTTGCACTGCTTGTAAAATGGCGGTGCGGCTGCCATTAAAGGGGCGGACCTACTGCCGCGGCCGCCATCTTAATTTTTTTTGTCGGCTGACTGCCATGTCGGGCCGACAATTATGCCCCCCGGGGTCGTCCGGGCCGCCAACAGGCAGCCTGGCACCTCCTCTTGGGTGTCAAGCTGCTGGCCTGGCTAAAATCCTACCGAGTGGCCTAGTGGACCTAACTTATCGCGGCCCTCCCCTTTAGGTGAAAGGGAGAGATGTGGTGATGCGCCAGTGTGATGACGTCATCAGCGTTGCATGACCGTGGTGGACATTCCGCCCGCCCCCCACTTCCACCCCTCTACTTACTGAACTTCTGCTCACCGCTGCATTTCCGCCCCCATTATGACCGACTTCTGGGCCGCTCGAAGAAAAAAGCCAAAGAGCGAAATTTCGTGCAAGAGGCCACCGCATCTACTGCTGCGGTAAAAACCGTCGAAACACGGTGGGTGCACCACATTTTCGGCGGGAGTGGGGGACGATTTCGGCCCCTGAGTGTCCACTGACTATTTCATCAATTGGAGCATCACAATTCATTTGGATCCTCACCTCACTCAATGCCCACGCAGCATATTTTCCAACAGAAGTCACTCTATAAATATTTAATTTCTGCTCTCTCGCCATGACCAATTGTAGCTTCCTTACCACTGCCCCGATGGACTAACTCAGCACAGACTGTGGATTGAATCTGGAAACTTCCTGGTCCATCTGGCTTATTGGTGTTCTGAACAGTGCCATTGTCAATAGTTTATATTTTTTAAGACCTATTTTTATAACATTTTACAGATTTTCCATAGACCTTCAGACAGGCAATCATTGGACAAAAGGATATAGCAGGGGTGTGACTGGCATACTTTACCACTAAAATGCAATACAGGCAATTAAAACATAGATTTTAGCCAATGTTTCACACATTTTGTTTTTTTTGAATGAAAAATCAAATGCTAGTGTCATCATTTTGATGACTCATTTATAAAGGAACTCTTATTAATATAAAGCCATGTGGAGAATGGCGTAGGATAGACATTTTCTATCTCTATCCCTGAAGAATGAAGCTAATCAACATTAGGAAATTGCTAGCTCGGATAATATATAATTATTGCATACGTAGAAAATGCTTTTCAGAAACCGAAATGAAACCAAACCTCAGAATCATAATGATATTTTTCTAAGATTTATTGGAATGGGTACAAAATGTCGCATGTAGAATTTCCTCTCAATTGTTGGTATATTGATACAGGCCTCAAAAGATACCTTCCCCATTTGTCTGAAGAGTATTTTTGCCACCCAATGCTATTTGTATTGAATGTTGGACAATTTGACTACAGCAACATCTTTTTGTTTCCCCTCAGTGTTTATTTGAAGATATGAGGTATTTTTATTTTTTTAATGAGGAAATGCCGCCCACAGATTTTTCTTTCTTTTCTGTTGAAAACCCAACGAGACCAAAACTTGTTACAGAAACCGTTTGAAAGGAGGTTAATAGTGATCTTACTGAGAAGTATAAATGTATGCCTCTGTGTAATTCAGTGGTACATTTATGACACAGGGTCTTGAGTCGGGAGGAATCAGTGGTTATTGGTGAATTTAACTTCAGTTTTCGAGGCCTGACTCTCCAGATAGCCTGAGAGCTGTCAACCAGTCACCAAGGCCTGTGCATGACCCATTAAACGCCAGGAAACAGGAACTTGAACCCATTCCATGTACACCAGTTTCCCAGGAATGAGGTGCTAGGAATTGGGCACAAACTACGTTCCAAATAGACCACCAGGAACTAGAAAATGAAAACACTAAATTCTGAAAATGGAAAATTTAAAAAGAGAGCATCTGACTTTGTTCATGTCCCTTCAACCACAGATATCAGATGCCACCCATCAATTACATTGGTGTCAGAAACTTTTATTGAGGTGTGGAAAGGGGTTCTTTACAAATTCAAAGGGCAATTTGTCACTCATGAGGCATCTGGTATCATATTTTGTTTTTAAGTGACAGATACCAGCAGAAACTAAATGCTGATCACTTGGCACGAAACATGCATTGATGCAAACATAAACTAGATTAACAATGTGTATGATATTGCCCAGGTCATCAGCTGGAGCAGGAAAATGTAGAACACTTGACCACAATCAATTTATTTATGGCTATCTATATCATGAAAACTCAAAGAAAATCTCTGCACTTTTGACGTTTGTACTTTTGACGTTTATACTTTCTACAAGCCTTGCACTTTTGCTATGAGTACTTGTGTAGAGTATAGAAGAACTCCACGAGGCTGAGTACTGTGAACTAAACTTAGTGTGACCTTAGTCTTCTTTATTACAACTCCAGAACGCCTAAACAACATGGCAGCCAACATTTTATACTGGCCCTGCACGTGTGTGTAGGTGACCATTAGGATTCTAACAGTCGCGCCCTCTGGCGGCAAGTATTACATAGAAACATAGAAACATAGAAAATAGGTACAGGAGTAGGCCATTCGACCCTTCGAGCCTGCACCACCATTCAATAAGATCATGGCTGATCATTCCCTCAGTACCCCTTTCCTGCTTTCTCTCCATACCCCTTGATCCCTTTAGCCGTAAGGGCCATATCTAACTGCTTCTTGAATATATCCAATGAACTGGCATCAACAACTCTCTGCGGCAGGGAATTCCACAGGTTAACAACTCTCTGAGTGAAGAAGTTTCTCCTCATCTCAGTCCTTAATGGCTTACCCCTTTATCCTTAGACTAAGTCCCCTGGTCCTGGACTTCCCCAACATCAGGAACATTCTTGCTGCATCTAACCTGTCCAATCCCATCAGAATTTTATATGTTTCTATGAGATCCCCTCTTATCCTTCTAAACTCCAGTGAATACAGGCCCAGTCGATCCAGTCTCTCCTCATATATCAGTCCTGCCATCCTGGGAATCAGTCTGGTGAACCTTCGCTGCACTCCTTCAATAGCAAGAACGTCCTTCCTCAGATTAGGAGACCAAAACTGAACACAATATTCCAGGTGAGACCTCACTAAGGCCCTGTACAACTGCAGTAAGACCTCCCTGCTCCTATACTCAAATCCCCTAGCTATGAAGGTCAACATACCATTTGCCTTCTTCACCGCCTGCTGTACCTGCATGCCAGCTTTCAATGACTGATGTACGATGACACCCAGGTCTCATTGCACCTCCCCTTTTCCTAATCTGCCGCTATTCAGATAATATTCTGCCTTTGTGTTTTTGCCACCAAAGTGGATAACCTCACATTTATCCACATTATACTGCATCTGCCACACATTTTCCCACTCACCTAACCTGTCCAAGTCACCGTGCAACCTTTTAGTGTCCTTCTCACAGCTCACACCACCACCCAGCTTAGTGTCATCTGCAAACTTGGAGATATTACACTCAATTTCCTCATCCAAATCATTAATGTTACATACATAACAACTTGCTCTACAGAGTTGGCAATATAGCCTGGCAGAGGCTAATGACCTTTCACATGAACATCTCTGTATGGGACTTTGCTGGGTTCTAAGTAGCCAGAAAGAAAGAAAGAATTGCACTTATATTAAGAAATAAATATTGGCCAGGACACCGGGAATAACTCCCCTGCTCTTCTTCGAAATAATGCCTTCGGGTCTTTTACGTCTAGGTGAGACAGCAGACGGGACCTCGGTTTAACATCTCATCCGAAAGAAAGCACCTCCAACGATACAGCACTCCCTCAGCACTGCACTGGAGTGTCAGCTTAGATTTATGTGCTCAAGTCTCTGGAGTAGGACTTGAACCCACAACCTTTTGACTTAGAGATGAGTGGGCTACCAACTGAGCCATAGCTGACACTATAGAATTTTACAGCATAGAAGGATGCCATTTGGACCATCGTACCTGCTCTGGTTCCCTGAAAGAGCCACTCTACCAGAAGAATGATCACTCACCCACTTGACTTTTCTTTTCAAGTATACATTCAATTCCCTTTTAAAAGTTATTATTGAATCTGCTTCCACCAGCTTTTCAGGTAGTGCATTCCACATCATAATAACCCGCTGCATAAATAAATGTTCCTCATCACCCCCTGCTTCTTTGCCAATTGCCTTAAATTTGTGTCTTTTGGTTACCAACCCTCCTACCATCAGAAACTATTTCTCCCGATCTACTCTATCAAAACCCCTCATAATTTTCAACACCAAATATGAAATTTGTGTCACTCTGGATCCAACACATAGAGGATAATTGAGGGTGGTTGGGGCGGGGGTGGGGGGGGGGGATCACATCTGAAAGGGGGCCTGACAGAATTCCCTTCCTTTTAATTTACTGGAGGGAAAAAGGATTGGGGTCCCAAATGGAGCTGCAATTCTCCCCATTTATTGAGTAGACTGGGCATATACTCTCTGGAATTTAGAAGAATGAGAGGTGATCTCAATTAAAAATATAAGATTCTGTGGGGGATTGACAGAATAGATGCGAAGAGATTATTTCCCCTGGCTGGAGAGTCTAGAACTAGGGGGCACATGCTCAGGATAAGGGGGCGACCTTTTAAGACTGAGATGAGGAGGAATTTCTTCACTCAGAGGGTTGTGAATATTTGGAGTTCTCTAGCCCAAAGGGCTGTGGATGCTCAGTCATTAAGTATATTCAAGGCTGAGATTGATAGACTTTCAGACTCGAGAGGAATCAAGGGATACAGGAATCAGGCGGGGAAGTGGAGTTGAGGTTGAAGATCATCCGTGATTTTATTGAATGGCGGAGCAGGCTCCTGCTCCTAAATCTTGTATTCTTGTGCTCTTATGTTCTTATGTCTGATTTTCTTCTGTGTGCTGCACCTGGTCCAGCCAATCAAGGCAGAGGAAAAGGAAAATTTGCCCTTATTATGATTCTAAGTCATTTGGGTAAGATTTCCATCCAATCATATTCAGTGAGCTGAAGATCTAGCCCAAGGATTCCTATTAGGGATGTCAAACCTCCCGGATTGTCCTGGAGCCTGGTGAGGACACCAATCTATGCTATTATGCTTTCAGTGGACTAGAGACGATCAAAGTACTATCACTCCTCAGCGATACTGTGGTCTGACCTTTGAACCATGCGTGTTATCCTTCATTATTCCCTTAGTTCCTCATTTGCTCTTTTTGCTTAACTTCTCTGACTTACTCCTAGCCTCTCATTCCTTTGCCTGCCTTCCTTGGCTCTGTACCAGGTCATGCTCCCTCAACAACTCTCTGCTAGTTTTCACTCCCTCTGTCTACTGAGGTAAAAGATCAGCCATTGAATGGCGGAACAGGCTCGAGGGGCCGAATGGCCTACTCCTGCTCATATTTCTTATGTTCCTGTGAAATTATTTTAGGCTCAGCAAACATTTTTTATTTAGAATCTTCAGAAGAAATTTCAGTTTATGCTTTGTTCACAAACCTTTCATTTAGCTTTGAAGAAAATTTCAGTCAAAAAAACGTAGTCCTCTGGTGCTGGTGGGGTGCAGTTTGCAGCTGTGAAGAGAAAGAACTTATCCATGGCATCTCCAGTTCTGATGAAAGGTCATCGACCTGAAACGTTAACTCTGTTTCTCTCTCCACAGATGCTGCCTGACCTGCTGAGTATTTCCAGCATTGTCTGTTTTTATTATACATAGCATCTATCACTTAAAGACATTGCGGCTGAAATTGATCAACTCACCATCCACTGCCGCCCACTGCCACCCACTGCCACCGACATTCCTCTGCAAGATCCGCCCAGTGCCACTTTGGAGGTGGCCTGGAGCGGGTGGGAAGGGAGAGCCGCCTAGAACCATCCGCTGACATCAGCGGACGACCGAGTAGCACAACTGACCTCCCGCCCGTCAAGCTCCCAGATTCCTGCGGGTGGGAGTCGGCGGAAGTCGGCACCAGAACTGGGGTGGACCGTTGGCTGGAGGGTGGTCTGTTCCCGATGGTAAATATGAAGATACTGAAAAAAAGGTTAGTGAACATTTTTTTTTGCCACGACGACTTACCTGGATGGAGTCCCCTGAGGGAGGGTCTTCCGATAGTTTTTTAAATTTTTTCCTGATGATTTTTATTTCCAGCTCTTCGACCCTCCATGGGCCCGACTCCATCCTCGGCGGCACTTGGGTGTCAAGTGCTTCTGCCGCCGAGAATGAGACCTCCCGCCCGCTGCCGCCCAGATTGGCGCCGTACGTCGTTCGTTTGCCGCCTGCTGACCCCTGAGGGACCTCAGCGATGGAAACCCCGCGGAAAGTACCATCCGGTACCTCGGCGGCCATCGGCGGCACTTTGTGCGGCACTTGGGCAGGCGGAGGCCTTGACCATATTCGGCCCCATAAGAACATACGAACAACAACAACTATAAAAACTTGTATTTATATAGCGCCAACCGAATGTGCAACCACCTGGTTTTTCTGGTGTGATTAGGGGCGGAAGCTAAATGAGGCAGAGCACCTAATTTTGCGACTGGGGCACTAGCGGGACATTGCACGATGACTGACGTCACGATCTGAATGAAACTACAGAGCGAGGCAGTAGAGTTTGGAGCCGCGGTAAAACTGGCACCAAATTTCCCGGTGGGTCACCGGAAGCTGGCCGCCCGGGCGGTAAGCAATTCGAGACGTATTGCCGCCCCAGGGGCGGTAACCGAGGCGCTATACAACCGAATTTCCAGCCCTTCATTTAGAATTCGCTGATGTCCGGATATACTTAATTAAAGCTCACAATACATGTAACATATAAAGGTGAAGAAGCTGGAAATATCAACATTAAAAACATACCAGTCTTGAAATCACTGTCTACTATAAGCTACTTCTAACATGTTTGGACTTGTACAAAAATTGTTTGAACAAGTTTTTATTTGGCTCCACCTACTGGGTGAATATTATTACTGCAAGAATAAAAGGTTTTAAAAGACATTTTTAATCAAATTAGACGCAGAGTGTACCGGCAATGTTATGGCCTATGTGTGACCTCAAGTTCGTTAATGGTATACACATGATTGAACATTGCTACAACTTATATTTCTAACCAATCTGCTCTCAGCTGCCTTCTGGCACTTGCAGTATTATATTGCATAGATCCACGGAGTTGCCTAATGTCAGTCAGAGAACCTACTCTTTATTATGACTAGACTGTTAACACATGATGAATTATTATACAACAGAAGAGACACACTCCATTTGCCATGCACTTGGGGATACGTTTTGCAGAACTGTTAGAAAGAAATAAACATAATAAGCAGCTATAAAATTACAGGGATGCTGAAGGGGAATACATGTACATCATCACATCACAAGAAATGTTTTCCTTTCCCTCTGAAAACATTCTTGTGACTACTTTAAAATGATAGTCAAACGTTGCTTGTAAAACTAAATAATGGAAGTTAAGTCGATTGTGAAAAACTGCTTTTCATGGTTAAGTATTGCCATATGTTAAGAATTTGATTTTAAATCCACATGAAACTTTGTGTAAAGATATACACTGGTCGGGGAGACTAGAACTAGGGGGCACAGCCTCAAAATACAGAGGAGCCAATTTAAAACCGAGTTGAGAAGGAATTTCTTCTCACAGAGGGTTGTGAATCTGTGGAATTCTCTGCCCAAGGAAGCAGTTGAGGCTGGCTCATTGAACGTATTCAAGTCACAAATCAATAGATTTTTAACCAATAAGGGAATTAAGGGTTACGGGGAGCGGGCGGGTAAGTGGAGCTGAGTCCACAGCCAGATCAGCCATGATCTTGTTGAGTGGCGGAGCAGGCTCGAGGGGCTAGATGGCCTACTCCTGTTCCTAATTCTTATGTTCTTATGTTCTTATATGTAAGTACTGTATACTAAATAGGAGGTTTGGTAATATTGATAACCTAACTCTTGAAAACTTACAGGCTTCCATTTTAAAATTGCTCAGACTCTTTTTTGTGCTTTTCAAAATATAAAACCGGGGAGTGTTTTATTCACCAGATGAGAAATATTGAGGGTGATTTTGTGGCCCCTATGGGTGCGTACGAGATGCACACGTGCCCGTAGGGGCCCTGGCAAGGTCTGGGTTTAGGCATACACTGAATCCGCTTGTCACACTGTACAAATCTGAAGGAAGTGGGCATTTGCTGGCAGAGAGTTCAGCTATTTGCTTAACTTCTGCCCAGCGAATGTCCATGAAATTCTTACGCCTGTAAGGCCTGCTTTTACCAGCGTAAGTGTTTTAAAAAATAGAAAAATAAAATGTTAACACTTATTCATATATTAAAAATCCTGGGGGAGAAATTGGGAAGTCTCGCCCCAACTACGAAATTGCGGTTACCACCCTCACACGAAGTGGTGCGTGCTCCCCTTCCCTTTGGGACGGGTTTTGTGGGTAGGTTCTGGAGCACGATGTGGCTTCTTGGCGTATCACTGATATCTTTCAATGCCTGTCCCCCGCCGTTAAAGGTGAGGGACACTGCGAACTCTGCATGCTATTTACTGTGTGGTGCCCTGGCTGCCAATTTGCACACCAGATCATCTGTTTTTTTGTTATGTTGATTGAGGAATAAATATTGGCCAGAGAAGCCCCCGACTGCAACTTCTGCACCATTATTCGGACTGCTTTCCAAACCAACTCAGACTGATAGAAGGACGTTCTATTGTTTGACAACAACAACAAGAACTTATAGTTATATAGCGCCTTTAACGTAGTGAAACATCCCAAGGCACTTTACAAGAGTGTTATGAGGCAACAAAAAAAATTGACACAGAGCCACATAAGGAGAATTTAGGGCAGGTGACCAAAAGCTTGGCCAAAGAGGTAGGTTTTAAGGAGCGTATTAAAGGAAGAAAGAGTGGTAGAGAGGCAATTTGTTCGGATAATTCTGTGCTATGTCTATAATCAAGAGGTAGAGAGGCGGAAAGGTTTAGGCAGAGTTCCAGAGTTTAATGCCCAGGCAACAGAAGGCACGGCCACCAATGATTGAGTGATTATAATCAGGGATGTTCAAGAGGGCAGAATTAGAGGAGCCCAGACATCTCGGGGGTGGGGGGGGGGGGGGGGTTAATGGGGCTGGAGGAGATTCCAGAGATAGGGAGGGGTGAGGCCATGGAGGGATTTGAAAACAAGGACGAGAATTTTGAACTCGAGGCGTTGCTTAACTGGGAGCCAATGTAGGTCAGTGAGTACAGGGGTGATGGGTGAGCGGGACTTTGTGAGTTAGGTCATGGGCAGCCGAGTTTTGGATCACCTCTGGTCGACATAGGGTGGAATGTGGGACAACCTGTAGCTGTAGCTGACCCTGTTGTGGTCTGCTTTCTGCCTGAGATGGCGGCTGCTGTGCCTCTTATGCTCTCTGCACTCTGAGGCTGCCCTCTCCTCCTCCACCACTGGGACATTCCTGCCAGTGGTCGCTACATCCATGCATTTGGACTGAAAACTCTTCTGCACTATTGACAGATGTGTTGATAGTTGAAAACGATCTCCGTCTGATATGGAGTAAAACAGTCGCTTTTCTATTTGACTTTGATTTGGAATTCTACATCAGTTCATCATGAGTTTTTAAAAATGAATTCACAGCATTTATTGCCCATCCCTAATTGCCCGCGAGGAAGTGGTGGCGAGCTGCCTTCTTGAACAGCTGCAGTCCGTGTAGTGAAGGAACTCCCACAGTGCTGTTAGGGAGGGAGTTCCGGATTTTGACCCAGCGACGATGAAGGAACTGCGACATATTCCCAAGTCAGGATGGTGTAAATCTGGTGGAACTTGCAGGTGGTCGTGTTCCCATGCGCCTGCTGCCCTTGTCCTTCTAGGTGGTAGAGGTCGCGAGTTTGGGAGGTGCTGCTGAAGAAGTGACTGTCCATGAGTGACTCCCAAACAGGTTTCAAGTAATAATCAGCCTGTTCTTTCAATTTTCACTAGCTTTACGGTTTTTGTTCGGAAGGGTAGAGATGTCCCGAGCAATAGTAAATATGGACAATTGATGACTAATGATCACTCCTGAAATTATGGGATCGACTTTAATTCCCACCCCGCTTGGCAGTAACCAGGTGGGCGGGCAGCTAAATGGAGAGGAGGGCCTACCAACTCTTTTCCCAGCCCCGATCTGGTTGACTGCAAATTTAAATTGTGAGCGGCAAGGATACCCTTCCCAAGCCAGCAAGGTCCTCTTTGAAAGGCCAGAACAGGTTTCAATGATGTCACCGGGACCCAATGCCTGAGCAGGGGATCAGTGCTGGCTTCCCCAAGGCCAAACCTTCCAGGAACTGCGGCCAGGCCCAAAAGATAAGCTTGAAAAGATTTTTTTGGTTTCCAAGAGAAGAAGTGCTCCACCGAGCCCCACAGGGCGACCAAGTCAAGGACAGTCGTGTTCGGAGCACGGAATCTGCCTCGGTATAACCAATTTACAAGTACCCAGCTTCACGCAATACCTGTGGCAACAGTGTAGGCTTTACACCAGGCGCCCCGACTTTCAAACAAGCTTTCAAAACAAAACACACATACGCACACAATATTTGCTTCACTTGGTGAGAGTTCAGCGGGAGGACTTACGCAGCTAGGGCTATTGACAGTGTGACAGATTTATTTTTGGTGTCACGCACAATGTAAAATATGAGAACTAAAAACAAAAAAGCCTTCCCTTTGTGGACATTGAGGACTCAGTGCTCAGGCTTTACAAAGGCTGCAATGAAATGGACGATCGGCTTCTCCCAGAGCAGACGACATCACATTGGGGATGGGTTACCTCAGCAACTGCATCCTCACCCCGGGCTTGCCCCCACCTCCTCCCCCGACCGGGATTCCCCTCCCGGACCACTTACCTTGTGCCAAAGACTGCTCCCCTGATTTTAACGGCCGGGCAGCTGCTTCCAGGACATTTCGGTAGGGAAGACGGGAAGCGACATTTGAATGAGGCCCAGCCGTTAAAATCGATTGAGCCTCCGTGCTTCTGCTCTTGGATGGGCCGGCTGTTTCCTTTGCCGTGTCCCCGCCCTGAAGTTAAAATTGGGCTCTACATCACTTCTTTGTTAAGAGTAGCAAACACAAGACTGCCTGGTCCATTAGGTCTACATGTAACTAAATATGGCCCAGAAGTCAATAACAGGATAGTTTTAAACACGGCGCAAAACATCTTCTGTTCATATATAAACAGGTCAGAGAAATCAAACTGGCATTAAATAAGTTAAATTGCAATTTACCATTAAAACCCTACTTTTACATCAAAGTAAATTTGGTGATTTCACCGATATCTGGGGGAAAACTTCCCCTGTATATTCGATGTGGCAAAATCAAAAACTTCCTCTTTGAAAACCTATTTACAATTTTGTTATATGTTGCACAGAAAAGGAAATCCTGCAACCCCCGATTAAACAGCTCACCTGGTCTATAGGAATAGCTGCGCACTGGCGATACTCTTAGTCAGCCTCAGAAAATAACAGAAAATGCTACAACTACTCAGCAGGTCAGGCAGCATCTGTGGCGAGAGAGACAGAGTTAACAGTTCAGGTTGATGACCTTTCAGGCAGGGAAAGTGGGGAGAGAGGGGGAAAGAACAAAAGGGAAGGTCTGTGATCGGGTGGAAGGCAGGAGAGATTAAATGACAAAAGGGATGATGGTGTGAGGCACAAGGAGATGGTAATGGCACAAGTAAAGAAACAAAAGGTGGGTCGAGAGAAGGTGTAAATGAGTGGGAGATCACAAAGGGCGAGATCGTGGGGGGAGATCACGGGGGGAGATCTAGGGGAAATCAGGGGAGAGACTGGGGGTGGGGGTTGATTGGGGGGGCAAGATCGGGGGGGGGAGATTGGAGTGGGGGAAGAGACCGGGGTGAGATGGGAGGAGCGGAGATTGCGGGGGGTGATCACGGGGGTAGGGGGGTGATTGCGGGGATCGTGGGGGGGAGGGAGAGATCGCGAGGGTAGATCGCAGGAGGAGATCGCAGGGGGATATCGTGGGGGGGAGATCGTGGGGGGGAGATTGCGGGAGGAGATCGCGGGGGTGGGGAGAGATCGCGAGGGTAGATCGCAGGAGGAGATCGTGGGGGCGAGTTTGGGAGGCGAAATTATGGAGGGGATATTGCGGGGGGGGGGGCGGCATGGGTTTGTGAAGGGGCTGTAGTTCAGATCATGGCAGAGGGTGAGGCTGATCGTGGCAGATGCTCAAGGGGCTCAGGGGAAGCAATCCTGCACTTACTGCCTGTATTTAGCAGTTCTTGCCTGCCATTAGCTGTCGGGATACCCGATCTCTGGGAAACTTGGCCTGCAGCTGTTAAATCCACATGGCTGCTAAAATCTGAGGCACACAGCCTCATTTACATATAATTCCTGATCCGCCTCACGAGAGCGGATTTCTCGTCCGACCCAAAACCCGCCCCGGTTAAATCGGAAGTAGGCAAGATTGTGGCGAGTTGCGGGTCGGGTGTCCCATTTTAAAGAATTTAACCCCACCCTCTGCCCCTCTCCCACCCTAAGGGGTTAAAATCCCCCCCTGGTGTCATCCAACCACTGCTTCTTGATTTACTTCTTCTTCTCTTCCAGTTTTTCAACTCTAGAGACTTGAGCACAAAAGTCTAAGCTGACACTCCAGTGCAGTGCTGAGGGAAACCAAATGAATGGAACTGATCACGGATTCCCATTCCTCAAGCTCTAAGATGGTGCCTAGGTCTTTATTGTCAACTTGCTGAATGGATGATATCCAAGTCTGCAATGAGATCATAGAATAGAATCATAAAATGGTTACAGCACAGAAGGAGGCCATTCAGCCCGTCGAGCCCGTTCTCTGCAAGAACCCTTCAGCCTTTCCCCGTAGCCCTGCAAATTTTTTTCCTTCAGGTACTCATCCAATTCCCTTTTGAAAGCCGTGATTGAGTCTGCCTTCACCACCCTTTCAGGCAGTGCATTCCAGATCCGTTGCGTAAAAATGTTTTTCCTCATGACGCCTTTGGTTCTTCTGCCAATCACCTTAAATCCGTGTCCTCTGGTTCTCGCCATTCGCCAATGGGAACAGTTTCTCTCCATCTACTCTGTCTAGACCCTTCATGATTTTGAACACCTCTATCAAATCTCTCAACCTTCTCTGCTCCAAGGAGAACAACCAGCTTCTCCAGACTAACCATATAACTGAAGTCCCTCGCCCCTGGAACCATTCTTGTAAAATCTTTTCTGCAAGAATCGTTCCAGGGTCGAGGGGCTTCAGTTAAAAGTGATAAAACAACACAACTAGTTCCATTGAGTTTATTTACTTTGCGTGCACCCAGCTTTCTTGGGAGAGTATGTAATATAGGGCAGGAGGATTACATTCCCATTTATCACCAGACTAGATCGAAGTCTAAATCGGGTGTCTCAATCGGTTCTCAATTCCAGTTTTTCATTCAAGATTTTCCTTAAAAATAAAATATTATGGACTAGAAAATTGGGCTGTTTGCGCCTCCCGTTAGCGCCCCCAAATGACTTATTGCCCGGCATGGCATCGCTTACGACTCCCGCTAAATTCCGCGGGGGTTCAGCAGTGGTGGTAACCCACAGCGCCTCACTCTGCTGCGCTGGCGATGATAACGTAATCATCACGCGCAGCACTCTGTTATCATCCCAGATCCTAAATTGGATACCGCCCTCTGAAGCTGCGCCGGGCGATGCCAGCGACAGCTTCAGGGGACGTGAGCCGAGGGCTGGCCGCTCACGGAGCAATAGTTAAAGGGGAGGTGGCGGCCATCGAAAAAAGAAATCTGCCAAATTTCTTCTTTGCCACCGTTGGCGCTTCGATCGTGGGATCCGTGCCGCGATCGGTCAGCCTGGCACTCAGCTGTTGACACATCATCCCCCGCTCCCCGCTGGTCCAGAGAGGCCAGTTTCTTCACTACAGAGTTTGCATCTTGGGCCCTCCCCTTTAATGAAGGGAAGGGCCCCTCCTACGTTGCCCAGTGTGTAACGCTGTGCCCCTGCTCCCGACCCATCCGCCCCACTATCGCCCCAGAAAGAAAGTGGAGCGCGTTATTCCTTTCGGGGATAGCAACCCGAATTTAGTGAGTGGAGCAGTACTTCCGTGCCTGCCCCAAAATGTCCCGCCTCCCGGATATTACCGCCCCCAAATGGGACGCAACAGAATTTTCCCCCCTATCTCACTAAACAGCCTTTTACTGCATTAAAACCATGGGTTGTAATTATACACGGTAATGGCCAATTTCTTAAATATATTAGGCTATATTACATTTAAGATATAGATTGCAGTACTTAAATTAAATTGTTGTGCATTAATACAGTTAACATCAAATCGAAAAGTTGGTGCAGTGATAAACATTATTCCACTATTACCTCACATTTTCCTAAAGGTTGTTTTAAAATAAATCTCTTTGTAAGCATGGTTTCGTTGTTGATTCAGCAGACCAAAGCTGGTTTCTGCAGTCGATTCCTAGAAAACCCAATCCCTGTATTTATAGAAGACCATATAAATCTGGTTTTTAATCTCAACTATCCAGCAAGTTTTACACAAAAAATGATAAATTGTTTTTCAGAAACACTGCTCCTGGTGAAAAAAAATACTCTACTTATTGAAAGCATATGCAGGCACTTCATTTTGATTTCTGTTGCCAAATCTAATGTGTCTCTTTAACATAAGTATCTTTGATGAGGACACAAGACGTTGACTCCCTGGTGCCTCTTTAATTTGGACCCTTTTCTTTAACCTTTCCAAACTGGCTTCCATTGGGCTCAAAACGGCATTCCAGACCACTCTCTTTATACTGGAGGTCGGGGGCCAAGTGGCTGATAATTAAAAGTGATGAGCTGCCTTGCTGCTAAATGAAGCACCGGGGGAACATTAATTAAACTAAAAAATGCTTAAAATGGGTTATATTGAGACACACAGGTGTTGATTTTGTAGTGCGGCAGTAACGGAAGAAACTGTGAATCCAATTAGCAATCCATTAAAGGTAATTAACCACACAACACATGAGTGAAAAGTTGTATAAAATGCCCATTGCACATTGGAATATTTTGGTAGCAAGACCTGTGTTTATTGAAGATTCTAACATGCTCTGGATCACAAAGCAAAAGAGTTTGTTTAAACAAACCTGATGCTAAATTATAAACAAAAACACACCCTTTAGCTCTATTATTACCAGAATGTTACATCTTTCTTTATTCCTATCCATAATTTAATGTTACTGCTTTTGGCAGTGTTTTGGATTGTAAACCTGGAAATTAATATTAATGGGCTACGAAATGTTTGTAGGGCGAGATCTTGCTTGCTGGTTTATGCCTGATTATGCGTTAAAGTGTGACCTGCTGCTCCTGCCCAGTGGGCCAACCAATGAGAAAGGTATTTGAAAACACTTGGTGTACTTCAAAAGGTAAATTCATTGACCCTGCATTGTCAAGGGGCTGCTGTGATGGAAAGAAGCATAGGTTGGCCATTCAGCCCAATGAACAAGGCCCCTCATTGGGAGCTTGGGATCAGAAAATTTACCTTATTCTGTATTTGTCGTAAATACACTAAGAGGAAAATGCACATTAAACAACTCATACACTATATCCTGAGTGGGCTCGACAAGGTGGATGCAGAGAGGATATTTCCACTCATAGGGGAAACTAAAACTAGAGGACATAGTCTTAGAATAAGGGGCTGCCCATTTAAAACTGAGATGAGGAGAAATATCTTCTCTCAGAGGGTTGTAAATCTGTGGAATTCTCTGCCCCAGAGAACTGTGGAGGCTGGGTCATTGAAACGGCACTCTGCCCCCGAGTTGGCTGTGGTGCGGACGAGACAGTCATCCATCTCCTTTGGGATTGCCCCTTTGCAAGGCAGGTCTGGATGGAGATGCAGTGGTTGCTGTCGAGGTTCATCCCAAGCAGTTCCGTAACACAGGACTCTGCTCTACGGGCTGTTCCCAGGGACACACACTGAAACAGATATCATCTGCTGCTGGAGGGCCATCAACTCGGTGAAAGATGCACTTTGGTCTTGCCGAAACTTGCTGGTCTTCCAGAGCAAGGAGATGTCCACGTCTGCGTGTTGCAGACTGGCACAATCCAAGATCCAGGAGTACGTGCTGAGGGACCCACTAAACATTGGTGCAGTCGCCGCAAAGGCACGGTGGGGAAGAGCCACAGTTTAAAACCCTTCCGTCACGATAAACCCAGGGGCTGGAATCAGTATAAAACTCCTCTCGGGCTGTACTTATAAACTTTTTGTATACATAGAGCACCATGATCTGAAAAAAACCTGTGCAGTGCCATGTAAAATGCAAGTTCTGTTTAGTAATGTATGTTGCAAAGAAATGTAACTGTACCCTCACCCATTCCGTGTACCGTATAGTGCCACTAGTAAACCAATATGATGACTGTATTACAATGTATCCTGGATTGTACTGAAATGTACCTCAAAATGTAAAGCAAGCAAATCTATTGAACTGAACTGCCATTAGCATCCAAATGTATTGTATGTAATTGCTGACCGCATCCAAATGTACTGAACTGCCTTCCAATGTATTGTGCAAATTTTTATATGAATAAAGTATATTTTGAAATTTAAAAAAAATTGAATATATTTAAGGTGGAGATAAACAGATTTTTGAGCGATAAGGGAGTAAAGGATTATGGGGAGCGGGCAGGGAAATGGAGCGGAGTCCAAGATCAGATCAGCCATGAGCTTATAGAATAGCGGAGCAGGCTCGAGGGGCCAAATGGTCTACTCCTGCTCCTATTTCTTATGTTCTTCTGTACACAGCGCCAGTTGGGAAAGCAATTCACGGTCACCCGGCCCCAGCCCCAGAAAGGTGGAGGCAGGTTAGGGGAGGGAGTAATGGGCGCTGGGTCTCACCATGGTTCAGAGTGACGTGTGCAGAGTGCAGAGCTTGTTGTAGGTCTGGAGCGGGGTGAGGCTGCAAGACACAACAGGGGAGTTGGAAAGACCAGATCTGGAGCCAAGCAAGAAGAATGAACCAACCAGTGTGTAAGAAATAGGGTTGAAATGGTAAAGTTAAGTAAGACAGAAAAGCATTACAGATAGGTATGACTAAACAATAGGGTTTGGCAGCTTAATAGTTTATTATGCTGGATTACCTGATCCACAGTTTGTAAATTCAAATCTCACCACAGCAAGTTAAATCTAGTAATTGAAATCCAACTGTTTTGTTAATGTTCTGCCAACCCCTACTCAGTCTAGCCTACCTATGACTGCAATCCCACATTATGTGATGGATGCGCATTATTTTTTAAAGTGGTCTAGCAGGCGACCCAGTTTGAAATATAATCACAATAGAAAGTCTGCCGCCTACTCCGGGTATCTAGGGGTGGGCAATAATTAGGAACAGGAATAGATCATTTAGCCCCTTAAACCATTCAATGAGATCATGGCTGATCTGTGACCTAACTCCATATCAATCTCAGATTTAAATATTAACAGTTGCTCTATAATTAATTGCCGTTTGTGCAAGGGAATTCCAAACCTCTACCACTCTTTGGGCCCAAGTTTCGGGCCGCGCCTAGAACGGTGCAGCCCCGACCTGGACGCCCATTTTTCACACCCAAAAGTGCGCCTAAAAAATACCTGCAAATTCTCCAGCTCCCTGCAGATCCTTTGCAGCTCAGAGTAAGTTTTCACTGCCTAAACTTTCAAAACTGGCGTAAGTGGCCGGTCACGCCCCCTTTTGAAAAAAAAAATCTGTTCCAAACTGAAACTGTTCTAGCTGACTAGAACTGGAGCAAACTAAATGCCGAGAATTGCAATTTCTAAGATACTCCATTCTAAACCAGTTGCTCCAAAAGAACAGGAGCAACTCAGGCCGAAACTTGGCCCCTTTGCATGTAAAAGAGTTTCCTAACTTCACCCTTGAAAGGCCTTGCTCTAACTTTTAGGCTATGTCCCCTAGTCCTAGACGCCCCAACCAGCAGAAACAGTTTCTCTCTATCTAACCTATCAGTTCCCCTTAATCCTCAGATAATGAAACAGTCCTTGCCCGCACGCAGCAAGACATGGACGACATTCAGGCTTGGGATGATAAGTGGTAAGTAACATTCACGCCACAAAAGTGCCAGGCAATGACTATCTCTAACAAGCGAGAGTCTAACCACCGCCTCTTGACTTTCAATGCCATTCCCATCGCCGAATCCCCCGTCATCAACATCCTGGGGGTCATCATTGACCAGAAACTTAACTGGACCAATGACAAAAATACTGTGGTAACAAGAGCAGGTCAGAGGCTGGGTATTCTGTGGTGAGTGTCTCACCTCCTGACTCCCCAAAGCCTTTCCACCATCTACAAGGCACAAGTGGGGAGTGTGATGGAATACTCTCCACTTGCCTGGATGAGGGCAGTGCCAACAACACTCAAGATGCTCAACACTATCCAGGACAAAGCAGCCCGCTTGATTGGCACCCCATCCACCACCTTAAACATTCACTCCCTCCACCATCGGCGTAACATGGCTGCAGTGTGTACAATCTACAAGATGCACTGCAGCAACTCACTAAGGCTTCTTCGGCAGCACCTCTTAAATCCTTTACCACCTTGAAGGACAAGGGCAGCAGGCGCATGGGAACACCACCACCTCCACGTTCCCCTCCAAGTTACACACCATCCAGACTTGGAAATATATCACCGTTCCTTCATCGTCACTGGGTCAAAATCATGGAACTCCCTCCCTAACAGCACTGTGGGAGTTCCTGCACCACACGGTCTGCAGCGGTTCAAGAAGATGGCTCACCACCATCTTCTCAAGGGCAATTAGGGATGGGCAATAAATGCTGGCCTTGCCAGCGATGCCCACATCCCAGGAACAAATTTTTTAAAAATTGTGACCGATTCTGTGTTTCCCACATCCCAAGAGATATTGGGGGCTAAATTGTCCCTTTTTATAGCTCCGTTAGCACCTCCGGACAGTGGTAACGGGGCGGAGGAGACCTTTTGCCTAGGGGAGTGGGGGCATTACTGTCTCACGGGAAATTTCCCAGGAGTCTCTGGAAGCGCTGCGACGCCCTGGGTCACCAGGCAACATCATCACAGTGCGCGGCGACCCCTCAATATGGGGTAAGTTACTGTTGACACAATGGGGGGGCTTTGGGGAACATAGCTGAATATTTGATTATTGGGAACCTGTGTTTGCTCAGGTGGGGACCTTCTATCAGGCTGTGGTGAATTCTGTGTTTCTTGCAGTGGTTCTATGTGGATGTTTTCCTGCAGAGCGAATTTGTGCAGCACGACGTTTGCAGCCTAGGGGTAGAACTTCCGCCGAGTTGTCTGGATCTCAGTGGAAGATCAGTGTGGATCTGGAGAAGCAGCATAAACAGAAGTTGTAGCGGCAGATCTGCAGTATTGCTGCTGAAGTTCGAGGAGCTTTGGGCTCCCTATGGTAAACATGACTATCATCCCAATGGCTGTGTGCGCCACGTTGTAGCAATGCTTGTCTGGGTGTCCGGCAGGTATCATGGCTGAAAAAGGTAACTTTGGTCTTCGAGCATAGAGTGACCATATTTTCTAAACCTAATCCAGGGACACACAGAGTGGGAGCACAGCACAATAGCCAGGACAGAAAATGTAGTTTGCACAGCATAACAAAGACATTGTTCCACAACTGATAAAAGTTGCAAGAGCTGTCACATGGGAGTTTATAGGAATAACACCTCACTACTTTCACTACTATTCATCAAATATTCATATAACTTGAATATTTCCTGAAAATAAGTAAAATCGTAACTTTCAATGAGAACTTAATGTTGGGAAATAGGAAATAAACCTTGTGGTGATGTCTCTGATCCTTTGCGAAGTTACTAGTTACAAATTTAACTTTACTTCCACAACTCTGGGAACAGTATTTTTTTTATAAAATTATTTTTCTCATGTTGGTTGATCCTCAGGATTGACAACATTCGCAGACTGTGCCCATGACTGTCGTTTTAGCAACAAGGGACTTAGGTGTTTCTCACATACAAGACTTAAGGGCCAATTCTAACTCCTCGCACTGTAGAATTTACCAATATCTTGCAAAGATTCCAGGTACCTTTCCCCTACAGAGGAGAAGAATCCCTTTCTGGGTTTTTAAAATGAGTTTAAAGGGGCAGACGAAGCCTGCGGGGGATAAAAGGGGATGCATTCATGGAGACCCCCCCCCCCCCAGTGTTTGGACTCATAGGAAAGGGAATTCAAAATGGACCTAAATTACAGAAGCTTGAGGTCCCCTAAACATCTATGGGAAGGAGCATATCAATTTTAAGATTCTACAACATTTTGGCTGCAAAAAAAAAGAGTTACCAAATACAGGAGGTGGGGCCAAATTCGTGTATTAAAGACCCCAGACTGTCTGGGGGAACTATTCACCCTCTAAGAGATAATCGAATTACCCAATCAAGCACAATGGAAATCATGGTCAAGAAACTGGACAATTCTAAAACAATGCAAAACCAGTGATAGCACATTCTCACACCATAATCGAGTTACTGCTGACAAAGGAAACATTTGACAATCAGTGGACAGTACAGTTTAAACAGAGCCCAAGAGATTTGATGGGAGATAACGTAGCCTTTTTTTGGAATATATCTATCCCCCAGTTTTACAAGGAAAGACCAGCAAGGAGCAGCACGCAGACTAGCAGAACACAGAAACTAGCAGAAGACAGGAGAGAAGCAGAGCACAGACTGGAACACAGACACAGACACAAGCAGCCGGAGCTGGGGAGTGAAGAAATGGAGCAGTGAAGGAAACTACTAGAACTCATCAAGAACTGACCGAGCACGAGGCCCACGAAACGGAAGGTTGTCAGCAACCAAATTGACAACCCGGGCCACCACAACCAGCGAAACGACCAACCGAAACCAACTCAGCAAAAACCGAAGAATCGACATTTATTTCCACTCTACAATCTACTTCGGAACGACCAACGGGTGAGAAATTACCAAAAGGGACTAACTAAACTATTCCTAACCAAAGAAAGTGGGTACTTACCCCATACATCCAAAACGCAACTTGCCGCATCAACGGACGCACCCCAACCGAAGACTACGCAGTCCGAAGTCCTCTCCTCCGACCGGGGTGCGGCTCGCCTAGAAGGCCAAGTGCAGCGAACCCCGAAACCACAATTCACCGGCAACTGTCAAAAGGGATTGGTGAGCATAGCCCCTGAACCCCCCAGAGCTATAACTTCGTTAGTTAGGGGAATTGGGAGGAGGGAGGCTGGGATAACTTGTGTAAATGTGTCTGCATTCGCCTTTTTACCCCATTTAGAGTTTAAGCAGTATTCTTTTCCCCACAGACTGTAATTGGACAATTTATTCAATGTGTTGTACCCCTCAGTGTGTATTGGTCTGTGTGTGTTATTAAAGGTGTGCCTTTTTACTTCTTTGTAAACACAATAAAGCCATACCTGCTTCCTACCTTGAAACCGATTGTCTGTCCAAGTCTGTCACAGTCCCTTCATAATTCCAGTGTCTAGAACCAAGGGTGTGGGAGCGATTCGGAACCGCTCATATAAGGTCAGAAGGGAAAGCTGACCCCCTGCAAACCACCCCTTACAGCACCCAATGGGAACAGGGTGTGTGGGGGTGAGTTAACATAGAGGTAGGGTCCAGCCCTCTGGCCGGAATTTTAACCCCCAGATTTTGAGAGGTGGTGTGAGGCTCTCACCACAGGTAGGCGAAGGCTTCACTAAAATGCAAAAGTCAGAACCCAACACTATGTTGACTTTGTCTCGTGTTTTTGACATCTGGTTCTGCCCTCACCAGGGAAACCCACACGAAGAAGCAGCAAGCTCTGAAGGCTCATTTACAGCATAATTATTTTTTAAGCCAGGAGGAACAGAAGTGATCCTCTGGGTCCCAGAAGACATCGACGGGTTCGGTGCTCCCCTCCCCTGCCCGTGATCACCCACCCTTCACCCACCTGACTGCTGGGGATTATTCCCAGCTGTGGCCTCATGCCTCTCTCGCCCGATTCCCGCCTGTTGACATCAATGACGGTGAGTTTGGGCAGGAGCCGGACCTGTTATGTCTAAATGAGAGCTGAGAGCCCTAGCTGGCCCCACTCTTGCACATCGGCCCCCTGTCAAAATCAGGCCATTAGTGTTGGATACCAGAACCTGTAGGTAAATAAATTTGATCAAAAATACCATTGATTAAAATGAACCTGACTTTCATATTGTTGGACTTTGTAAATACTGATTATGACAAGGAATTAGAACATGTGCTTGTTTTGTTTATAAAGAAACTGGATCTTCTTGGCTGACTTTTGGCCTGTTCCAAGAAATATCCCTTGGGGTCCTGCCTAAATTACTAAGCATTTGACAGTGCCAGTAAAATTTGTTAACCAATTACATTAAGTTTATTCTTCACCAATGTCACGAAAATATTTGATTCTGCTTCACAAACCAATTTAAACATATTAATCTGCCTATCATTCTAAAAGTAGTGTTAGACCATCCCTAGCTAATGACTATTTAGGTACCTAGAAAGGAAGGGCACGAGAACCTTTCAAGAGTTCAGTATGGTATGAGAGACCAGTTGTGTCTCACATGGTTCACTAGATATATATTCACTGCAATCAACATAACAAAAAAAACAGATTTTCCGATCATTATCACACTGCTGTTTGTGGGAGCTTGCTTGTGCGCAAATTGGCTGCCGCGTTTCCCACATTACTATATAAATCCAAGTCTTTCTTTAGATATATTGGTCCTCCGAAGCACGTAAAATATTTGGTATACAAACTTTAAATTAACCCTTACGTGCTTATCAGTCATTTCTCGATTTTACTACACTTGCCTTTGGCCTTAATATTTAGCCAGACAGCTTTCTCTCCACATTTTCTGGACTTTGTTTGTGATTATCTTAACTAACCAGCAATAGCAAGGCCTCACCACCTCTATACGCCACAAACTACAACACATCGACCACTATGCTTCTTCCCTCTGGAATACTCTTCCCCAGTACCTCTGTCATGTATGTAACCTTTATGTAACAATACTGCAATACTGTATATACGTAAGAAATGCACACCTTGACCTCAGGGGGTGAACTTGTGGGAGACACTCCTCACCTGGTCACCCAAGTATATAAAGGGAGGTCCCACGCAGGGTCATCACTTCTTGATCCTGTGAATAAAGGTTCAGGTCATGGAGTGACCTTGTCCATAGAATGTGCCTCATGTGGATTTGTGGTATTGTGTAAGGACTTTACATTTGGGCGACGAGAAACGGGAATCAATGACCCACGAGAATGGCCACCGGCAGCACAGATGAACGGTACTGTGTTGGTGAGGACTGGGACAATTTCATTGAGAGGCTCCAGCAGAGTTTCGTCACAAAGGACTGACTGGGAGACGCAGTGGCCGACAAGCGAAGGGCTCATCTGCTGACCAGCTGTGGACCTAAGACATACGCGCTCATGAAAGACCTGCTAGCACCCGAGAAGCCGGCGGACAAAATCTTCGAAGAGCTCAGCAAACTAATCGGTGAGCACCTCAAACTGACGAGCAGCGTACACATGGCCCGACACAGATTCTATACACACCGACGTCGGGAAAGACAGAGCATACCGGATTTCGTTGCGGACCTCCGGCGCTTGGCCAGCCTCTGTAAGTTCACAGACGCCTTCAGCGGGGAGATGCTAAGGGATTTCTTTATTGAGGGCATCGGTCATGCTGGGATTTTCAGAAAGCTAATTGAGACCAAGAACTTGACCTTGGAAGCGGCGGCGTTGATGGCTCAGACTTTTATGGCGGGGGAGGAGAAAACCAAGATAATATCCGCGTGCAATTCTGCCTCCACCGTGACGATGGATCAGGGAGTCAAATATCACAAATGCGACACAGAGCCCCGCAGGCAGGCAAGGGCAGTTCGAGACACCCCAGGCAGCAATAGACCCAAAAGTAAGTCTCCAACAGAGACAATGGCAGGCTGAACGGACATTTATGCCCCCCCAATGGACAATGCAGCCTGGGATGGGGCCATTGACACCCACTAACAGGGTGCTCAAGAGCAGTCAAAGGGACAATCAGCGAGGAATGCCTTGTAACAGCTCTTTTGTTCACAACAATGGGAATCTCAGTTCATGCTGGAGGTGTGGGGGCAGACATGCTGCCAGGACTTGCAGGTTTCAACAGTTCGTCTGCAGAAATTGTAACCTCAGTGGCCATTTAGCCAGGATGTGCAGAAAGCCTGTAACCAGACTAATATACGAGGCGGATGAACCAGATGAGGGGTCTGCGAGGCAGGATGATGCTTGGGGCAAATCAATGGACGCTGAAGTTCAGTGGGTTTATGTGGCAAACATTCACAGCTCATATACCAAAACGCCACCTATGATGATGAAAGTTCGATTAAACAGCATCCCTGTACGCATGGAGCTGGACACGGGGGCCAGCCAGTCACTCATGAGTGTTCAACAATTCGAAAAGCTGTGGCCACTCAAAGCCAGCAGATCCAAACTAGAACGCATTGAGACGCAATTACGGACGTACACCAAAGAAATCATTCCAGTGCTAGGCAGTGCAATGTTGGCAGTCACACACAATGGATCGGTGGACCGGTTACCGCTCTAGATTGTCCCGGGCAATGGTCCCGCACTATTGGGGAGGAGCTGGTTAGCTGAGCTGAACTGGAAATGGGGGGATGTGCACGCCATGTCATCTGTGGAGCAAAGTTCATGCTCACAGGTCCTACAGCAATTTGAGTCACTATTTCAACCTGGCATCGGGATGTTCAAAGGTACTAAAGTTGTGATACGCATCATCCCGGACGCCAGACCAGTGCACCACAAAGCCAGAGATGTGCCGTATGTTATGCGGGAGAAAATTGAGAGCGAGTTGGACCGGTTGCTGAGAGAGGGCATCATCTCGCCCGTTGAATTCAGCGACTGGGCAAGCCCCATTATTCCCGTCCTAAAAGCGGATGGCTTGGTCAGGATCTGTGGCGACTACAAGGCCACTATCAACCGGGTGTCCCTACAAGATCAATACCCGCTCCCGAGAGCGGAGGACCTTTTTGCCATGCTGGCAGGCGGCAAGCTGTTCACCAAGTTGGACCTCACTTCAGCCTACATGACCCAAGAACTGGCCGACGAATCTAAACTACTGACCACCATCACCACGCACAAGGGACTGTTTGTTTACAACAGGTGTCCGTTTGGCATTCGATCAGCGGCCGCGATTTTTCAAAGAAACATGGAAAGCCTGCTCAAATCTATTCCTGGAACAATCGTATTTCAGGACGACATCCTCATCACTAGTCGTGACACCGAGGAACATCTCCACAACCTGGAGGAGGTGCTACGCCGACTGGACCAGGTAGACCTGCAACTAAAGAAGTCTAAGTGTGTGTTTTTGGCTCCCGAGGTCGAGTTTCTGGGCAGGAGGGTTGCTGCAGGTAGGATTTGGCCAACCGAATCCAAAACGGAGGCGATTCAACAAGCGCCCAGGCCCTGCAACACATCGGAGTTGCGTTCATTTCTGGGACTCTTGAACTATTTCGGGAACTTTCTGCCAAACTTAAGCACATTGGTGGAGCTGCTACACATGCTCCTGAGTAAGGGTTGTGATTGGTTTTGGGGGGACTGTCAGGAATGGGCTTTCAATCGGGCGCGGAACCTACTTTGTTCAAATAAGTTGTTGACCCTGTACGACCCCCGTAAGAAATTGGTTCTAACATGTGATGCATTGTCCTTTGGGGTTGGGTGCGTGTTGCAGCAGGGTAATGCTGAGGGCCAACTACAACCTGTGGCTTATGCCTCCAGGTCGCTCTCTCAAGCTGAACGGGGTTATGGGATGGTTGAGAAGGAAGCACTCGCATGTGTCTATGGGGTGACAAAGATGCATCAGTACCTTTTTGGCAGGAGGTTCGAATTAGAAACGGACCACAAGCCATTAACATCCCTGCTGTCAGACAGCAAGGCCGTCAATGCCAATGTGTCAGCTTGCATACAGCGATGGGCTCTCACGCTCGCTGCGTATGACTACACCATCCGGCACCGGCCCGGCACCGAAAATTACGCTGACGCACTAAGAAGGCTTCCACTGGCCACCACTGAGGGGGTCAGCGGAGCAAAGCTCTGAGATGGTCATGGCTGTCAATGACTTTGACAGCGCAGGCTCCCCATCACAGCCCGCCAGATCAAAATCTGGACCAACAGAGATCCCCTCCTATCCCTGATTAAGAAATGTGTCCTGACTGAGGATTGGGCGCCCGCACATGGAGCATGCCCTGAGGAGGTCAGGCCGTTTCACAGACGGATGGATGAGCTCTCCATCCAAGCTGACTGCCTATTATGGGGCAGCCGGGTAGTCATACCCCAGAGGGGCAGGGAAGCATTCATCAGGGAACTCCACAGCGAGCACCCAGGCATTGTGCTGATGAAGGCCATTGCCCCGTCACATGTGTGGTGGCCAGGAATTGATGCAGACCTGGAACACTGTGTTTGCAGGTGCACGACGTGTGCCCAGCTAGGTAATGCCCCCAGGGAGGCCCCGCTCAGCCCTTGGCCCTGGCCCACCAGGCCATGGTCACGTATTCACGTAGACTACACGGGCCTGTTCATGGGAAAAATGTTTCTCATTGTGGTTGATGCATACTCAAAATGGATTGAGTGCATCATTTTGAATTCGTGCACGACATCCACCACCTTGGAGAGTCTGCGCACGGTCTTTGCGACCCACGGCTTGCCGGACATCCTTGTTAACGATAATGGCCCATGTTTCACAAGCTACGAATTCCGGGAGTTCATGCAGGGTAATGGCATTAACCATGTCAGGACAGCACCATTCAAGCCGGCCTCCAATGGCCAGGCAGAACGTACGGTCCAAATCATAAAGCAAGGCATGCTCCGGATTCAAGGACCCTCCCTTCAATGCCGCCTATCGCGCCTCTTGCTGACCTATAGGTCCCAACCGCACTCGCTCACGGGGGTCCCGCCCGCGGAGCTACTCATGAAACGAACACTCAAAACTCGGCTGTCCCTCATTCATCCAGTCCTGTCCGACATTGTTGAGGGCAAGCGCCAGTCCCAAAACGAGTACCATGAACGAAATATAAGGGGGAGATATATAGAAATTGATGACCCCGTATTTGTTCTCAATCACGCTTTGGGGCCCAAATGGCTTGAGGGTACTGTAATAGACAAAGAGGAGAATAGGGTCATAGTGGTTAAACTTAACAATGGGCAGAAAAGCCGCAAGCATCTGGACCAAGTAAAAAAAAAGGTTCAGCATGGACACTGAGGAACCTGAGGAAGATCATGAGATGGTATTCACACCACCGCCAGTGAACGAGCAACAAGAACCTTCAGCAGCATGCACAGTCCCTGCGGTCAGCCCGGACAGGCCGGAATCACCACAGGTGACAGACACGCATACCAAGGCTCAACAACCAGAACCTCAACTGCGGCGCTCCACGAGAGAGTGCAGACCACCCGAGAGACTTAACCTATGATCCCAATAAGATGTTGAGGGGGAGGTGATGTCATGTATGTAACCTTTATGTAACAACACTGCAATACTGTATATACGTAAGAAATGCACACCTTGACCACAGAGAGTAAACTTGTGGGAGACACTCCTCACCTGGTCACCCAGGTATATAAAGGGAGTTCCCACGCAGGGTCATCACTTCTTGGTCCAGTGAATAAAGGTTCAGGTCATGGAGTGACCTTGTCCATAGAATGTGCCTCGTGTGGATTTGTGGTATTGTATAAGGACTTTACAACCTCCACACTGTCACCTACTTCCCTGTCTTCAAAAACCTTCTCAGGACTGTTCCCTTTGGCTATGCTTTTTCCCCCAACCCTGCCTTTTACCTTTCTCTCTCCTGTTCTGAGTCTTTTTTTTGTCCACTACTTTAAAATGTCTCCCTGCACACGAGAACACTGCGGAGCAGACAAGGCGCACTGTATGAAACAAAATAATCAGTACTCCTTATAATAAAAACAGAAAAGGCTGGAAATACTCAGCAGGTCAGGGAACATCTGTGCAGAAAGAAACAAAGTGATTAGGCCGGAATTTACGGTGGGCAATAATGGTGAACGAACACTGTTCGCTGTTATTACCCCTTTGAAACTGACCCGCAACTTCAGGATTTAGCGCATGCGCATCTAAACGCAGAAATCCTGAAGATGTGGTCAGTCATTCCCTGCTCCGATTATGGCTGCGCTGCACTGTGCCACCACCTCCCTCCAGCCAGCAATCAGCGTAATCAATCAAATCAGTAAAACTCATAAAACTTGGGCTTTTCCGCAATAATATCACTGTTAAACACACCATTAAAAGTTAGTCCCTGTTGGATTAGAAACATAGAAACATAGAAACATAGAAAATAGGTGCAGGAGTAGGCCATTCGACCCTTCGAGCCTGCACTACCATTCAATAAGATCATGGTTGATCAGTCACCTTAGTACCCCTTTCCTGCTTTCTCTCCATACCCCTTGATCCCCTTAACCATCTAACTCCCTCTTGAATATATCCAGTGAACTGGCATCAACAACTCTCTGCAGCAGGGAATTCAACAGGTTAACAACTCTCTGAGTGAAGAAGTTTCTCCTCATCTCAGTCCTAAATGGCCTACCCCTTATCCTAAGACTATGTCCCCTGGTTCTGGACTTCTCCAACATCGGGAACATTCTTCCCGCATCTAACCTGTCCAGGTGTATTTGGGGTTTTAACAGCGTATTGACTGCTAAACAAATGTTATGGCCCTGAAAAACTCATTTTAATTTTGTGAAGTGTCAAATTTCTCAATTATGATAAAATTTACAATTTATAAAGAAATTACAAATAATTTTTAAAAACATTTTAATAAAGTTTGTTCAAGTTATTTCAGGTTCAACCTTTCCCATGTGAGAGCCCCAATCTTTGTTTTGCTCTCTGTAACTTTTTTTTTAATCCGGATAAAACCAGCTTCTAATTACCTGTCTGTGAGAATTGTTTTTTTTTCTATTTTTAATTAGTTCCTGGGATCTGGGCGTCACCGACAAGGCCAACATTTATTGACCTTCCCTAATTGCCCTTGAGAAGGTCTTCTTGAAACGCTGCAGTCCGTGTGATGAATGAACTCCCACAGTGCTGTTAGGCAGACAGTTCCAGGATTTTGACCCAGCGACGATGAAGGAACAGCGATATATTTCCAAGTCAGGATGGTGTGTAACTTGGAGCGGAACTGTCACCTGCAAGTTCCCTTATCCCTTATCCTTCTGGTTGTGAGAGAGAGAGGGGCCTCCCCCCGGCGATCTAGAGAAGGACGTCCCCCGGCATCCGGACCGGGGTCAAACAGGACTGCGTCATCGCCCCAACCCTCTTCTCAATCTTTCTTGCCGCCATGCTCCACGTCACAGTCAACAAGTTCCCCACTGGAGTGGAACTAAACTACAGAACCAGTGGGAACCTGTTCAACCTGCGCCGTCTCCAGCCCAGATCCAAGACCACCCCAACCTCTGTCGTCGAGCTACAGTACGCGGACGACGACTGCGTCTGCGCAGATACAGAGACTGCACTCCAGGACATAGTTGACGTATTTACTGAGGCGTACGAAAGCATGGGCCTTACGCTAAACATCCGTAAGACAAAGGTCCTCCACTAGCCTGTCCTCACCGCAAAGCACTGCCCCCCAGTCATCAAGATCCACGTCGCGGCCCTGGACACATAAGAACATAAGAATTAGGAACAGGAGTAGGCCATCTAGCCCCTCGAGCCTGCTCCGCCATTGAAAAAGATCATGGCTGATCTGGCCGTGGATTCAGCTCCACTTACCCGCCCGCTCCCCGTAACCCTTAATTCCCTTATTGGTTAAAAATCTATCTATCTGTGATTTGAATACATTCAATGAGCTAGCCTCAATTCTTCCCTGGGCAGAGAATTCCACAGATTCACAACCCTCTGGGAGAAGAAATTCCTTCTCAACTCGGTTTTAAATTGGCTCCCCGTATTTTGAGGCTGTGTCCCCTAGTTCTAGTCTCCCCGACCAGTGGAAACAACCTCTCTACCTCTATCTTTCATTATTTTTAATGTTTCCATAAGATCACCCCTCATCCTTCTGAACTCCAACGAGTAAAGACTCAGTCTACTCAATCTATCATCATAAGGCAACCCCCTCATCTCCAGAATCAGCCGAGTGAATCATCTCTGTGCCCCCTCCAAAGCATGTATATCCTTCCTTAAGTAAGGAGCACGCAGTACTCCAGGTGCGGCCTCATCAATACCCTGTATAGTTGCAGCAGGACCTCCCTGCTTTTGTACTCCATCCCTCTCGCAATGAAGGCCAACATTCCATTCGCCTTCCTGATTACCTGCTGCACCTGCAAACTAACTTTTTGGGATTCATGCACAAGGACCCCAGGTCCCTCTGCACCGCAGCATGTTGTAATTTCTCCCCATTCAAATAATATTCCCTTTTACTGTCTTTTTTTTCAAGGTGGATGACCTCACATTTTCCGACATAGTATTCCATCTGCAAAACCTTAGCCCATTCGCTTAACCTATCTAAATCTCTTTGCAGCCTCTCTGTGTCCTCTACACAACCCGCTTTCCCACTAATCTTTGTGTCATCTGCAAATTTTGTTACACTACACTCTGTCCCCTCTTCCAGGTCATCTATGTATATTGTAAACAGTTGTGGTCCCAGCACCAATCCCTGTGGCACACCGCTAACCACTGATTTCCAACCCGAAAAGGACCGATTTATCCCGACTCTCTGCTTTCTGTTAGCCAGCCAATTCTCGATCCATGCTAATACATTTCCTCTGACTCCACGTACCTTTATCTTCTGCAGTAACCTTTTGTGTGGCACCTTATCGAATGCCTTTTGGAAATCTAAATACACCACATCCATCGGTACGCTTCTATCCACCATGCTCGTTATATCCTCAAAGAATTCCAGTAAATTATGAATCCATGTCGCGTCTGCTTGATTGCACTATTCCTATCTAGATGTCCTGCTATTTCTTCCTTAATGATAGTTTCAAGCATTTTCCCCACTACAGATGTTAAACTAACCGGCCTATAGTTACCTGCCTTTTGTCTGACCCCTTTTTTAAACAGAGGCGTTACATTGGCTGCTTTCCAATCCGCTGGTACCTCCCCAGGGTCCAGAGAATTTTGGTAGATTATAACGAATGCATCTGCTATAACTTCCGCCATCTCTTTTAATACCCTGGGATGCATTTCATCAGGACCAGGGGACTTGTCTACCTTGAGTCCTATTAGCTGTCCAGCACTACCCCCCGAGTGATAGTGATTGTCTCAAGGTCCTCCCTTCCTACATTCCCGTGACCAGCAATTTTTGGCATGGTTTTTGTGTCTTCCATTATGAAGACCGAAGCAAAATAATTGTTTAAGGTCTCAGCCATTTCCACATTTCCCATTATTAAATCCCCCTTCTCACCTTCTAAGGGACCAACATTTACTTTAGTCACGCTCTTCTGTTTTATATATCGGTAAAAGCTTTTACGATCTGTTTTTATGTTTTGCGCAAGATTACTTTCGTAATCTATCTTTCCTTTCTTTATTGCTTTCTTAGTCATTCTTTGCTGTCGTTTAAAATTTTCCCAATCTTCTAGTTTCCCACTAACCTTGGCCACCTTATACGCATTGGTTTTTAATTTGATACTTTCCTTTTTTTCCTTGATTATCCACGGCTGGTTATCCCTTCTCTTACCGCCCTTCTTTTTCACTGGAATATATTTTTGTTGAGCACTATGAAAGAGCTCCTTAAAAGTCCTCCACTGTTCCTCAATTGTGCAACCGTTTAGTCTGTGTTCCCAGTCTACTTTAGCCAAATCTGCCCTCATCCCACTGTAGTCCCCTTTGTTTAAGCATAGTACGCTCGTTTGAGACACTACTTCCTCACCCTCAATCTGTATTACAAATTCAACCATACTGTGATCACTCATTCTGAGAGGATCTTTTACGGGAGATCGTTTATTATTCCTGACTTATTACACCGGACCAGATCTAAGATAGCTTGCTCCCTTGTAGGTTCTGTAACATACTGTTCTAAGAAACAATCCCATATGCATTCTATGAATTCCTCCTCCAGGCTACCCCGTGCGATTTAATTTGACCAATCGATATGTAGGTTAAAATCCCCCATGATTACTGCCGTTCCTTTTTCACATGCCTCCATTATTCCCTTGATTATTGATCGCCCCACTGTGAAGCTATTATTTGGGGGCCTATAAATTACGCCCACCAGTGACTTTTTCCCCTTCTCTAATCTCCACCCACAATGATTCAACATTTTTTTCATTAGAGCCAATATCATTTTTCACAACTGCCCAGATATCATCCTTTATTACAGAGCTACCCCACCTCCTTTCCCTTCTTGTCTATCCTTCTGAATTGTCAGATACCCCTGTATATCTGTCTCACCTGTGACAGAATCTGTGGCTCTCATATTGGATTGTTCAGCCATCAGATAACTCACTTCAGGAGTGGAAGCAAGTCTTCCTCAATTCCGAGGGACTGCCTATGATGATGAGGTGTGAGAGATTGTGGGTTTGGGAGGTGCTGCCTAAAGAAGCCTTGGCGAGTTGCTGCAGTGCATCTTATAGATGGTATATACTGCAGCCATGGTGCGCCATTGGTGGAGGGAGTGAATGTTGAAGGGAGTGGATGGGGTGCATATCATGTTGGCTGCTTTGTCCTGGATGGTGTAGAGCTTCTTGAGTGTTGATAGAGCTGCACTCATCCAGGCAAGTGGAGAGTATTGCTTCACACTCCTGACTGATGATGCCCCCATGCGCCTGCTGCCTTTGTCCTTCTAGGTATTAGAGGTCGTGGCTCGAGAAGGTACTGTCAAAGAAGCCTTGGTGAGTTGCTGCAGTGTATCTTGTAGATGGTACACTGATTGAGAATAGACTGATGGGTAGTAATTGGCTGGATTGGATTTGCCCTTTTTTTTGTGGGCAGGACATTCCTGGGCAGTTTTCCACATTGTCGGGTAGCTGCCAGGGTTGTCGCTGTACTGGAACAGCTTGGCTAGAGGCGAGGCTAGTTATGAAGTACAAGTCTTCAGCACAGACTTTTTGCGGCATTTTGTGAAATTTCCAGTCGAGGGCGCAAACCTTTTTCAGGCGGTATCGGGAATGCCCCGCCGCCATTAATGCCCTAAAATCTGGAAAGCCAAAAATCCAGCCCAATGGTCTTCCCGATATTTAATTTGAGGAATTGTAGTCTATCCAAGAGTGGATATCGGAGAAACAGTCATGACAACACAGAGGCAGTGGAGGGGTTGAGAGAGGTGGTGGAGGTGGTGGAGAGGTAGAGCTGGATATCATCAGCATAAGCATGTGGAAGCTGACTTCCATGAGTTCAGATGTGGTTGCCAAGGGGCAGCATGTAGATGAGAATGAGGCGGGGTCCAAAGCTGGGTCTTTGGGGGACTCTGGAGGTAACAGATAAGAGTCTATGGGGGTATATGGGGTTCTTATAGAGCCATGAGTAATGCTCTTTCTGTTAGAGTTCAGGGTTCATCGAACGAGCTTTGCAAAAGGGGAAGACAGTAATTCTCTATGTGATGACATTTAAAAATTGTTGTTGTAAGATGGCAAACAGGAAAAACATGACATTTCTCCAAATCAAACCCACAAGTTCCTATTAAACTGTAAAGTCCTGCCCCTGAAGTACAGATTCACACGAGGCACATACTGAAGTCAAGGTCACTCTGGACCTGCACCTTTATTACACAGCTCTCGAATGCCACACTTGCCTGAGACCTGTCTTTATATACCTGTGTGGAACAGGTATCCAGTGTCTCCTGCAAGTGCACCCCTGGTGGTAAGGTAAGCTTGTGGTTACAGGTCATCTCTAGTTATATTCATGTATAGCATGGTAAGGTACAGTTATGTACAGTAGTGTGAGATACATAACATCACCCTCCCCCGAGGTCTTATTGTCTTTATAGGTTCAGTCTCTCAGGTGGTCTACGCTCTCGCGTGGAGCGTCTTAGTTGTGGTTCAGTTGTTTGCCTTGGTGCCTGTTTTTCTTCTGGTGTGATTGCTGGTATCTTGCCTGGGCTGTCTGTTTCGTTCAGTATGATTGTTGGTGTCTCGCCTGGGCTGTCTGTTGGGAATGCCCTTTCCTCAGGTTGTTCCCTCTGTCTGTCCACCAGGTGTGGTGTGAGTTCCACATTGTAGTCTGCCTCTGGTTCCGCAGTGTTGTTGGTAAATCTACTTTTGACTTGGTCTACATGCCTCCGGCAGGTTTGGCCATTGTCCATTTGTACCACCAGTAGCCTGTTTCCTTCCTTGCCTGTCACTGTCCCTGCAAGTCATTTTGGACCCCTGCTGTAGTTTAGCACAAACACTTTGTCCCCTATCTCATTCCACCACCCATTCGAATTTCGGTCATGGTACTCAGTTAGCTTCCGGCGCTTTGCCTCAACGATTTCATGCATGTCTGGGAGGATCAACGAGAGCCTAGTCTTTAAGGTCCGTTTCATCAATAGTTGCACAGGGGGATCTCCAGTCAATGAATTCGGACGAGCTCTGTATGCCAGCAGCAGTCGCGACAGGCGGCCCTGCAGCGTGGGACCTTGGATTTTGAGCATGCCTTGTTTAATGATTTGCACTGCTCGCTCCGCCTGGCCGTTGGAGGACGGCTTGAACGGTGCCGTCTTAACATGATTTATGCCGTGGCCACTTACGAAATCGTGGAATTCTGCGCTGGTGAAGCACGGACCATTGTCACTGACCAATATGTCAGGAATTCCGTGCGTTGCAAACATGGTTCCAAGGCTCTCCACAGTGGTGGAGGTGGTGCTCGAGTTTAAAATGGTGCATTCGATCCACTTTGAAAATGCATATTCTACGTGCACCTGCGACCACGGTTTGGTGGGCCAGGGGCTCAGGGGGGCCTCCCTGGGGGCATTACTGAGTTGGGCACAAGTGGTGTACCGCCGGACGCAGAGCTCCAAGTCCGTGTCAATGCCAGGCCACCAGACATGGGATCTGGCTATGGCCTTCATGAGAATGATCCCCGGTTGCTCGCATTGGAGCTCCCGGACAAATGCCTCTCTGCCTCGCAGAGGCATAACTACTCGGCTGCCCCACATCAGGCAGTCTGTTTGTAGTGACAGCTCATGCATGCGCCTATGGAAAGGTTTGATCTGCTCGGGGCAGGCATCACGAGCCTCTGCCCAGTCACCAGTTAAGACATATCTTTTTACTAAGGATAATGTGGGGTCGCTGGTCGTCCAGGCTCTGATTTGGCGAGCTATCATGGGCAAACCTGTAGACTCAAAGGCATTGATTGCCATGACTATCTCACAGTCCTGTTCAGCAGACCCTTCCGTGGTCGCCAGGGGTAGCCTGCTAAGCGTGACGACACAATTGTCTGTGCCTGGTCTGTGCCTTATGGTGCAGTCGTAAAACGCCAGCATGAGTGCCCACCATTGAAAGCGCGCCGAGGTATTGGCGTTTATTGCCTTGCTCTCGGATAGTAGGGACGTGAGGGGCTTGTGGTCGGTTTCTAACGCGAACTTGGCCCCGAAAAGGTATTGGTGCATCTTTTTGACACCATACACGCACGCGAGCGCCTCCTTCTCCACCATTCCGTACCCGCGCTCCGCCCGCGAAAGTGACCTGGAGGCATAAGCTATGGGTTGTAATTTGTCCGCACCATTAACATGTTGCAAAACGAACCCGACCCCATACGCTAATGCATCACATGTAAGAACTAGCTTTTTACCTGGATCAAAGAAAGCCAAAACACTGTTGGAACACAGAAGGTTGCGTGCCTTATTGAAGGCGCGTTCCTGGGCGTCCCCCCAAAACCAATCGCACCCCTTTTTGAGTAGCACGTGGAGAGGCTCCAACGGCGTGCTTAAGTTCTGCATAAAGTTCCCAAAGTAATTGAGTAGCTCGAGAAAGGCGCGCAGTTTCGAGACATTCCGGGGCCTGGGTGCCAGGCGAATTGCTTCTGTTTTGGACTCTGTTGGGCGGATTCCATCAGCGGCAATCGTTCTGCCCAAAAATTCAACCTCGGGCGCGAGAAACAGGCACTTAGATTTCTTAAATCTTAGGCCTACCCGATCCAACCGCTTTAGTACTTCATCCAAATTGTGGAGATGGGAGTCGGTGTCCCTGCCCGTGATAAGTATGTCGTCTTGAAATACAACCGTCCCCGGGCTGGACTTGAGTAGACTCTCCATGTTGCGCTGGAATATAGCAGCTGCCGACCTGATGCCGAATGGGCATCGATTGTATATGAAAAGACCTCGATGTGTATTGATGGTGGTGAGTAGCTTAGACTCTTCGGTCAATTCTTGCGTCGTGTACGCAGATGTGAGATCTAGTTTTGAGAAAAGTTTTCCTCCAGCCAATGTGGCAAATAGGTTCTCCGCTCCGGGCAGCGGGTATTGGTCCTGTAGGGAGACTCTGTTTATGGTAGATTTCTAGTCCCCACAGATTCGTACAGATCCATCAGGCTTCATGACTGGGACGATGGGACTTGCCCAGTCGCTAAATTCCATGGGTGAGATAATGCCTTCCCGCAGAAGCCTGTCCAGTTCATGTTCAATCTTTTCCCTCATCACATAGAGCACAGCTCTAGCCTTGTGATGGACCGGTCTAGCATCCTGTGTGATGTAGATTTTGACTTTAGCCCCTTTGAAGGTGCCCACACCTGGCTGAAAGAGATGTTCAAATCAACTTAGAACTGTTGAGCAGGAGGTCCGTTCCTCTGACGACATGGCGTGAACATCATCCCATTTCCAATTTAGTTTTGCCAGCCAGCTTCTCCCCAGCAGTGCTGGGAGGTCTCCGGGGACAATCCACAGGGGAAGTCGGTTCACTGTCCCTTTGTGTGTGACTGAGATCATGGCGCTGCCAAGGACTGGGACAATTTTTTTGGTATAGGTCCTTAGTTTGGTATCGACCCTTGTGAGTTTTGGTCTGTCTCTTTTGTGCGGCCACAGCTGTTCAAATTGTTGAACGCTCATGAGAGATTGACTCGCTCCCGTATCCAGCTCCATGTTGACGGGTATCCTTTTGAGTAGGACCCTCATCATTATTAGAGGCGTCTTGTTGTAAGAGCAGTGGCCATTGATCGTGTTGACCCGCTGTACATCGGTGTCCCGGGTACTGTCCCCACCGTCTTCTGGTCCGCTTTCCGACCCTTCCGATTCATATACCAGCCGAGCTGCCATTTTTCTGCACATGCGGGCCAGATGTCCTGTATAGTTGCAGTTTCTGCAAACGGCATGCTGAAATCGACACCCCCTTGATCAGTGCCTTCCCCCACATCTCCAGCACAGACCGCTTCCATTGTTTCCAAGAAATGAGCTGCGTCTGGATGATCTCTCTTGAGCTTCTCTCAGTTTGTAGTTGATTGCTCGCATTGTGGGTTGATGAGGTGTCAACGGCCGTTCATGTGGCCCTTGATGGCTTCTGGTGCCACTGCCTGTTGTTGAGGGCCTGCTCTCCTGCCTTTGTCTGTGTGTGCGGGTAGCGGCTTGTTTCACTCTGTGAACCCCTTATTCCGATGTTTCGTTCGTTGCCGTACCCGCAGTGTAGATCAACCTCGTTTCTTCTTCTCCTGCTAAGAATGTCTGTGCAACCAGTGCTGCTGCCTCTAGGGTCAAGTTCTTGGTCACTATGAGCTTTCGGAATATGCCTGCATGGCCTATTCCTTCAATAAAAAAGTCTCTCAGTACTTCTCTCCTTAGTTCATCGGAGAACTCACATAAGCTAGCCAACCTCCGAAGTTCCGCCACGAAGTCGGGTATGCTCTGGCCCACACAGTGTCTGTAGTTGTAGAACCTGTGTCTGGCCATGTGTCGGCTGCTCGCTGGCTTCAGGTAGTCTCTTACCAGTGTGCTCAACTCTTCAAACGACTTGCTTGCTGGTTTCTCGGGTGCCAGCAGGTCCTTCATTAAGGCGTATGTTTTCGAGCCACAGCTGGTCAAGAGATGAGCTCTTCTCTTGTCTGCCTTATCATTGCCTAACCAGTCTTTGGTTACAAAGCTTTGCTGGAGCCTTTCTATAAAGTCCTCTCAATTATCTCGAGCATTGTATTTTTCATCTGAGCCGTTGGTCGCCATTCTGTGGATTCTGTAATTCAGTAACTCATCGCCTCTGTAAAGTCCTGTCTCTGCAGTACAGATTCACACGAGACACATCCTGAAGTCAAGGTCACTCAGGACCTGCACCTTTATTACACAGCTCTCGAATGCCACACTTGCCTGAGACCTGTCTTTATATACCTGTGTGGAACAGGCATCTAGTGTCTCCTGCAAGTGCACCCCTTGTGGTAAGGTAAGCTTGTGGTTACAGGTCATCTCTAGTTACAGTCATGGTAAGGTACAGTTATGTACAGTAGTGTGAGATACATGACATAAACCATTTATTATTTCCCTTTGTCCTGAAGCAGAATGAGGGCAATGGATTAATTCCCAGTTAGGTTTATGTAAAGGAGCGTTTGAAGTTGGTTGATTCTGAAGAATTCAGGTGTGGGGCTGAACAAATGGATCTTGTTTTCAATCTCATTGACAGAGAGAGGAGGGAGACATTGGGGCAATTTTATAATCATATCATTCAACATTTTGATGTGATAGGAAATAACTTTGTCTTTATTGTGCTGGGGAATACTCACTTCATAGATCATAAGAAAATAAGAAATAGGAGCAGGAGTAGGCCATTTAGCCCCTCGAGCCTGCTCCCCCATTCAATAAGATCATGGCTGATCTGATCATGGACTCTGCTCCACTTCCCTGTCCGCTCCCCATAACCCTTTATTCCCTTATCGCTCAAAAATCTGTCTATCTCCGCCTTAAATATATTCAATGACCCAGCCTCCACAGCTCTCTGGGGCAGAGAATTCCAGAGATATATGACCCTCTGAGAGAAGAAATTCCTCCTCATCTTAGTTTTAAATGGGCAGCCCCTTATTCTGAGACTATGTCCCTTAGTTTTAGTTTCCCCTATGAGTGGAAATATCCTCTCTGCATCCACCTTATCGAGCCCCTTCAATATCTTATACGTTTCTATAAAATCACCTCTCATTCTTCTGAACTCCGATGTGTATAGGCCCAACCTATTCAACCTATCTTCATCAGTCAACCCCCTCATCTCCAGAATCAATCTAGTGAACCTTCTCTGAACAGCCTCCAATGCAAGTATATCCTTCCTTAAATATGGAGAGCAAAACTGTGCGCAGTACTCGAGGGGCTCGAAATTGGTCGATACGTAAGGTCTGCCCATTTCTCGGTGGTATGCCGGCAGTGCATCGTTTCAAACTGCAAGCATACCGCTGAGACCGAAGAGGACAAAATTGGTCAAAAAATCTTCGCCGTTATATCGGCGATATTCCAGCGGTCTGCAGCAGGAAGTATGTAACCTAGTAGTCAATCCAGATTGACTTTCCCTTCGATGGACGGTGCGGCAATGAACTGCGCATACATGATTTTTTTTTCACCTTTTTTTTTACAGAAATGTTTTACACATGATTTCGGGGGTCAGGGGTCACCTGTGCATGCGCAGTGAGTTGAAGAGGAGGGAGAGAGAGTGAAAAGGAGCAGCAAGCTAGTCGATGGGCAGTTACTTTAAAAACACATTGCAGAGTTAAAAAATATTCATAACAAATAATAATTCTACAGTTTGAAGAATAATAAGACATATTTTACAAAGCAAAAATCATAACAACAAAAATATTATGGAAATGTTAAAAAAAAAATCAAAACGCAGGTACTTCGAAAAGGACAGTCGGTTGAGGGCACCCACCTTTGATGAGACAGAATTACCTGCCCTCCTCGAGCATATAACAGAGAGGCAGATTAATTTGAATCAGTGGACAGAGAATGAATCTTAAAGACAGCTAATAACTGATTGAATTTGATTCAATTGCTGATTTTCTAATTTTAACTTAATTTATAATATTTATATACTATTTAATTTTGTTTCATTATAATGAATCTTTTATTATACTGATTTTACTATTGTATACTCCTTTTTGTATTATTTACAATGTAATTTGATTTTTTTTAAAGTTTTTTCGCCTGTGTCTATCTGCGGCGCATTGTGGCTGCCGCTTCGGACCCAAGCCTTTAACCTCTTTTTACACTTCCTGCTCACGCTTTTACTCTCTTTCTCTCAATGGTCAATATCTAACGTGTTGTAAAATTGTTGTGAAGCACCTTGGGACGTTTTACTACGTTAAAGGCGCTATATAAATAAAAGTTATTATTATTACTCTGAGCTAACAAAGAGTGGTCATGGAAAGCCCCACCCCCCCAAAGGAGTACAACGGGATATGGGACAAGATCGGGGAGGCTGTGTCCCCCAAAAGTACCATGGTACGCACTGGGGAAAGGTGCGGTAAGAGGTGGAACAACCTGGTGAGGGTCACAAGGGAAGTAATGATTTTATTTATGCACCCCCCATGTGCCATGTAGCATGTAAATGTAGGTTCCGTGTCACACGGATGACATTATTTAACTTAAGGTTACGGCAATGTGTTCGTGCTTTCAGGCAGTGACAAGAGGATCAACACAGTGTATTTTTTATGTGTGTGTGTCTGCAATGTTTGAAGATTTTTACTTTCATTTACTTTACTTTCTGCAGAAGAAGACATCTGCAATAGCAGCCGATCAGCGGCGGACGGGGGCGGGGTGAGGACCCACAACCCAGGAGCCTCTGACTGACATTGAGCTCCATGCCCTGTCCCTGGTTGGGGATAGCAACTGTGCCACCACCGGCATTGGACCTGACCCACTCACACAGGATGGTAAGTTGAATAAAATGCAGTCTGTGTTGCGGTCCTCTCATGTCATGTAATGTAACTGTAAATGTAATGTTGGCCTGATGTAATGTAATGTAAGTTTATTGCACTGTAATGTTGGCCTCATGTGATGCACTGCAATGTTGGGGGCATGTAACGCCAGACTCGGATGATTCAGACCACACCGACACAGACGACAGACCCATTGCCTCCACCTCTGGCATCACCCAGCCCTCTCATGACTTCACCGCTTGCAGAGATGAGGAAGGCAAAGAGGAACAGGAAGAGGAAGAGCCGCTGATCCTGCAGCCAGTGGAGGTGGGGTGGAGACGGAGGAGGATACACCAGCTCCACGTGGGACAGCTGGTACATCCTCCACCACGGAGTCTGTATTCAAGGGATTCCCCCATGGCTCCTCTGATTCTGCAGGACCCAGTCGAAGGAGCAAGGCACCCGCAGTGTTGCAGCGCCTTTGCAGCAGTGATGGAGGTTGGTGCAGCAAAGTTCGGTTGCTGTAGGCGTGTACCAGGACATGATGTGTCTGTCACAGGCCAGCGTCGACATATGTTAAGAGCTGCACAAGGTAGGGGGCGGTATGTCGACCAATTTCGGGCCCTATGTGTGGCCTCACCAATACCCTGTACAGTTGTAGCAGGACTTCTCTGCTATTATATTCTAGCCCTCTTGCAATAAAGGCCAACATTCCATTTGCCTTTCTGCTCACTTGCTGTACCTGCTTACTAACTTTTTGTATTTCATGCACAAGGACCCCCAGGTCCCTCTGTACTGCAGCACTTTTCAATTTTTCTCCATTTAAATTATAATTTGCTTTTCTATTTTTTCTGCCAAAGTGGATAACGTCACATTTTCCTACGTTATACTCCATCTGCCAAATTTTTGTCCACTCACTTAGCCTGTCTATATCCTTTTGCAGATTTTTTGTGTCCTCTTCACAATTTGCTTTCCCACCCATCTTTGTATCATCAGCAAACTTGGCTACATTACACTCGGTCCCTTCATCCAAGTCATTAACATAAATTGTAAATAGTTGAGGACCCAGCACCAATCCCTGTGACACCCCACTAATTACTGTTTGGCAATCGGAAAATGACCCATTTATCCCGACTCTCTATTTTCTGTTAGTTAGCCAATCCTCTATCCATGCTAATATATTACCCCCAACCCCGTCAACTTTTATCTTGTGCAGTAACCTTTTATGTGGCACCTTATCGAATGCCTTCTGGAAATTCAAGTACATCACATCCACTGGCACAGCAAAGAGGGAATGTGGGTAGAGACCCTTGGATTTCCAGGGGTTCTCTAAGTGGGCAGGACCGAGCCTGTTTCGGCAGTCGGGGGTATTCCCAGGTCCCCAGAGTGCGCCCATGAGGCACCCAAATGTAAGGGCGCCCCAAAAATCTGACTGTGGACGCTTGTGCCAGGAGGCTCTGTGAACCGGAGGGTCTGCGGAGGAATCTTGGAGCAATCCAAAGATGGAGCCTTGCAAAGGTAAATCTTTGTTTCGCAGGAGAATTAGTAGCCAGAAGCCAGCTCTTTGCTGTTTTTTGGGTTACCCTAGCAATACATCCCAATACACTATTAGCCTCTACAAAAGCCTCACTGATTGGGAACCTTTAGAGACTGCAACTCCCACGTCTCTTTCTCACTCAACAGACTTTAGCATTGGATTTACATGCCTGGTTTTAGCCCCACGCATGTACATAACACTACATTTATTAACATTAAATGTCACCTGTCAGATACGGGACCATTACACCTAGATCTAATTGCAGTCTTTTTTTCTCATTCAAGGTGGGCACAAATCTTTGTGTCATCTGCGTACTTAGTGACAGAAAAAGAAAGACTTGCATTTACATAGCACCTTTCACAACCATCGTCGTCATCATAGGCAGTCCCTCGGAATCGAGAAAGACTTGCTTCCACTCTTAACATGAGTCCTTAGGTGGCTGTTCATTCCAATATGGGTACCACAGTTTCTGTCACAAGTGGGACACATAGTCATTGAGGGATGAGGTGGGTGGGACTGGTTTGCCGCACGCTCTTTCCGCTGTCTGCGCTTGATTTCTGCATGCCCTCAGCGACGAGACTCGAGGTGCTCAGCGCCCTCACGGATGCACTTCCTCCACTTAGGGCGGTCTTTGGCCAGGGACTCCCAGGTGTCAGTGGGGATGTTGCACTTTTTCAGGGAGGCTTTGAGGGTGTCCTTGTAACGTTTCCACTGGCTCATTTGCCGTGAAGGAGTTCCAAGTAGAGCGCTTGCTTTGGGAGTCTCGTGTCTGGCATGCGAACAATGTGGCCTGCCCAGCGGAACTGACCGTTCGTGCCGAAGCGCTATACAGCCAATCAAGTACTTTTGTTGAAGTGTAGTCACTGTCGCAATGTAGGAAACTGTAGACAGTTCCACCAAAGCATCCATCCAGATCATTAATATGGTCAATGGTCCTTATACTGATCCCTCCGGGACTCCACTAGCAACCGGTCTCCATGCAGAATCACTATCATTAATAGCAACACTCTCTCTATGAGAATGTAACTAATTCTTTATCCACCCCAGCATCTGTCCTCCTATCCTACAGGCCTCTGTCTTATAAATTAGCCTTTTGTGTGGCACCTTATCAGAAGCTTTTCGAAAATCCGAAAATACTTACATCAACCGGGCTATCTTCATCCACCAACGTGGTAACATCCTCAAAACATTCAACCAAGTTGGTGAGACACAATCTTCTTCTCCAGAAGCCATGTTGATATTCTCTAATAAACCCTTTCTCTATCCAGATGATCACACAGAATATTTCTAGCAACTTGCTTATAGCCAACATTCCATATGGTTAGAGCTGTAACATATTTTAAGCAAGTACAGGTGCAGAGAAAGTGGGGAGAGAAGGAAAGAACAAAAGTAAAGGTCTGTGATAGGATAGAAGGCAGGAGAGATTAAATGACAAAAGATATGATAGTACAAAGCAAAAGGACATGGTAATGGAACAAGTAACATTTGAATGGTAGAATCATCAACAGCACTTTACATTTTTCTGGACAAAATATCGAGCGGAACAATTTCAGACCATAACCTCCATCTCTATTTTTTCACATGACAGCTGTTGATGATTCTGCCATTTCCATTTACACCTCTTCTAGACTTACTGGGGCTAAAATTGTCCCCCGCCCAAAACAGGGTGCATGCATCCTGTTTCTATGTTATTACCGCCACGGTGGTTGAGGTGGCCTCTTGAGCGATATTCCGCTCTTTGTTTTCTTTTTAGGTGGACTGGACACTCACAATGGGGGTGGAAGTGAGGTGGTGAATACACTAGAGTACACTAGAGAGATGGAAGTGAGGTGGTGAGTACACGAGAGTACACTAGGGGCGGAAGTTGGGTGGTGAGTACACTAGAGGGGCGGAAGTGAGGTGGTGAGTACGCTAGAGTACACTAGAGGGGCAGAAGTTGGGTGGTGAGTACACTAGAGTGGCAGAAGTTGGGTGGTGAATACACTAGAGGGGCGGAAGTGAGGTGGTGAGAACACTAGTGTACACTAGAGGGGCGGAAGTGAGGTGGTGAGTACACTAGAGGGGCGGTGAATACACTAGAGTACACTAGAGGGGCGGAAATGAGGCGGTGAGTACACTAGAGGGGCGGAAGTGAGGTGGTGAGTACACTAGAGGGGCGGTCAATACACTAGAGTACACTAGAGGGGCGGAAGTGAGGCAGTGAGTACACTAGAAGGGCGGAAGTGAGGTGGTGAGTACACTAGAGTACACTGGAGGTGCGGTGAATACACTAGAATACACTAGAGGGACGGTGAATACACTAGAGTACACGTGAGGGGCGGAAGTGAGGCGGTGAGTACACTAGAGGGGCGGAAGTTGGGGTGGAGCGGAGTGGCCACTGCTGTTAGTTATCAGCGTCACTTAAAGGGGAGAGCCTGCGCAATTCCTAAAGTTCGGTCCACTGGGCCACCAGGGAAGGTTTCGGTTGGACCAGCGTCCTGGCATGGAGGGGAGCGGGTCACCTCCGGGATACTGCAGGAGCGGAATTTTGATAATGACGGCCATTACACGAAAAGTCGGCGGCCATTGCACTCCGCAGCATGGCCGCCGATTTCCGGCGGTAACAGGCCTTAAAGGAATGGACCATTTCTGCCCCATCGTTTGTTTATTTACTTGTCTCATTACCATCTCCTTTTGTCTTGCACCATCATACCTTTTGTCATTTAATCACTCCTGCCTTCCACCCTATCAACTTTTGTTCTTTCATTCCCTTCCTTGACCCCTGCACTTGCTAAAAATCTGTTACATCTCTAACTATTTCCAGTTCTGACGAAAGGTCATTGACCTGAAATGTTAACTCTGTTTCTCTCTCCACAGATGCTGCCTGACCTGCTGAGTATTTCCAGCATTTTCTGTGATCTAACCAATGTTTTTTTGCAAATTCGACATTACTTTCTTGACCGATCTTCCCACTCCGCTAATCTGTCAATGACCTACCAATTGCCAGGATTCTTCCTCTTACTCTAGCCCCTAACTTGGCATTAAGCAGGTATAAAGAATGCAAACTTTCAGAAAGAAGTATCAATCGCTAATGGCTGAGCAATCAAAAAGCCCAGAATGATTGATTTGGTAATAGACAGAATATAATGTTCCCAATTCATGCTGTGAATTCCTGGAATATGTGACTGATTGAAAACTTGTTTATGTGCCTGATGAGAAAGGTTCTGGGACTTTCTCAAAGAAACCTGCTCAGTGAGGTAAGGACTCTTTTGTTCTGAGATATGAGAAGTTTCCTGGATCGGATATGTCTATATCTCCGATCCAGGCAGCTCTTGGGTCTTCAGTCCATTTAAATCAATCATATTTTCCAGGTGGCTGAGAGATTGAAGCACTGTATTTTTACTTTTTCTCCTGGCCTAACGTGTTTAAGTATATATTTTTTCCCGTAATAAGTAATTCAGAGTTCAGCCTGAATATATGCTCTGTTTTCCTGTCCATTGGAAGGATCGGGAGAGGGGGGGCAATATTACCCTTTTATGTAGCCCCATTAGCACCTCCGAGGGTGCAACGAGGTTATCGCCCAGGGAAAAGGGTCAATAGCGCCTCCGGGGAAATTGCCCTGGAGGTTTGTGCGGGGGGGGGGGGTTGTGCCATTTGCGCCGCCCCCCCCCACGATTTGTGCCCCCCCCCAGGCAGGCGCATGTATGCGATGACATCATCGCTGTGTGTGCCGACCGCTCACGACCCCTTTGCGCTCTGCGGGGGAAATTGGCCTGCAGGCGATGAAGATGATGCCGGCCAACGTCTGTTAAAGGGGAGGCCGTTTGTGCCATGGACCGATATATTTTTCTGACGGCCGACTCTTGTGTCAGCCCAACAATGGCGGCCCGCACCTCAACCGGGCCGCCATCCTGCAGCCCGGCACTCCGTTTTGGGTGTCGGGCTGTTGACCCGGTCGAGGGCGTCCCTGGTGACCCAGTGGTGGCCAAAGGGACTGCAGCGCACGCAGCAGCCCTCCCCTTTAATTGAAGGGGAGAAATGTTGTGATTTGTCAGCCCAATGTGGCATGTCCACATTGCGCTGACTCACACCGCCCTGCTTCCACCCCCCCGCCACCAGCCCACAGAGGCACGGAGCGCCTCCGATAGCGCACCGGACATTTCTCAGAGTTAAAGACCCGAATTCCGGGTCACTTACCTATACTTTGCGGCGGGCGATAAATTTTCATATAATTCGAATCATGCGCCCCAAACAGGGCGCGGGGCAATTTTGCACCTCAGGTATACACAGTGGCGATTTCATACTATTTATGATATAACCCAGTGGTAACAGGGTGGACTGTTAGTCCTGAGGCATGTTACATTTCATTTATGTGCAGCATAAGGATAAGTTTTGGTTCCTGAGAGATGGTTCTGTGCGATGGAATTTACCTTTGGTGATGAGCACAAACAGAGAGTGTTGGGAAAGAAGCCCAGATTGTAACAGCCTTAATGGGAAAAGCCATCAGCTGAACTAAATGGTCACTATTATCTGGATCCCACCTGCTGAGATAAACTTTGCTTTCAATGCCTGCGATTTAGGAAGAACAAAAACAGCATTAGATAATGCACCCTTGTAACAAAATCAGACAGGAATAAGTACCTTATTTAAAAATTATTCCCCATCTCCCTTTTTGTGCTATATGGCCTCTTATTAATATCAGCTTGTCATAACATACACTAGCTATTAATCTGAGAGGCTACTTAGAGTATCGCTAACTGAGTAACTCAATACAGTATGATGAATGTAGAAATCTTTGTGAAAACACTATTGTTGGAATTCTTTAGTCTACCGCTAGCTCCAGTTAATCTGCCACAAACACTCAACTTTTTTGATTTCAATTCAAAAAAATGAGGAACCACTTTTACATTTAGGCTGTAATTGATGAAGTGTCACAAACCCAGCTATTTTTCATAGTATTTGGCAAACATGTTTGTATGAGGATTCCACTAATGAGCTTATTTATCAAAGGGATGAAAATATTTTGGCTAAGATTTCTTGGTTTATACTCTTATTTTAGACTCGCTAGCTTTGTTATTTTGTGTCAGTCATGGCTCGGTGGGTAGCACATTCACCTTTGAGTCAAAGGTTGTGGGTTCAGGTCCCAATTCAAAGACTTGAGCACAAAATCAAATTGATACGCCAGTGCAGAACTGAGGGAGTGCTGCACTGTCGGAGGTGTTGTTTTTCAGATGAGATGTTAAACCAAGGCCCCATCTGCTCTCTCAGATGGATGCAAAAGATCCCATGGCTCTATCCGAAGAAAAGTAGTGGAGTCATCCCCGGTGTCCTGGCCAATATTTATCAGTCATCAAACATTCCTAAAAAAAGCAGTTTATCTGGTCATTATCACATTGCTATTTGTGGGACCTTGCTGTGTGTAAATTGGCTGCTGTGCTTCCTACATTACCACAGTGACTACACCGCAAAAGTACCTCATTGGCTGTAAAGCACTTTGGGGTCATGAAAGGTGCTATATATATGCAAGTTCCTTCTTTTCTTTCTTTGTTATTTTTATATATCCTGCATTTAGGTTTATTCAGGTAGTTTACTTTAAGTCCATTGTTATTTTGAAAACAGTCGTGTTATTATTTGTCTATATTTTTCATATCCGATTACTGCACATGTTGTATATGTTACTCTACTTAAGAACAATTGAATCTTGAGCACTTTACCAACATTTGGAATTGTTTAATAACATGTTCCTGCTATCAAAGGGGCATTATTGCATAATTAATGTTTTATGAAACGATTTAAATCCAGGACTTCCAAAAACTCCACTCTGATAGTGGAGTTGCTAACTTTATGTTGTGGTCGATATTCTGAATTTCCTCATGAGTTCCACCAGATTCCTGCTGTAACTCCAAAGCAATGTTCTAGAGAGAGGCAGGAATCTGTGTCTGCTTGGTCCCTGCTGACCTGGACGTGTAAGGTGGGTGGGGAGTGGGGAGGGAGAGGACCTCCGTCCAACCCTTATGAGGCCAAATAAACCAAGGGCCTAAGCTGGGTGGGGATTCCTTTCACTGGTAACTTCCCCTACCCTGGCCCGAAGGGACTCATAAGAGACCCACAAAACTATGAGCAAATATGTTGACAGAGGTGAGGTGAACCAGCTTTCAGAAGTGTAAAAGTGGGCACCACTGAAGAGATCCAGATTAGGAAAGCTGCCTTCGACTGCAATTTGTGGCCCCTCCTCTATTTCCAACAGTGGCAGAGAGATTAAGGAGGTTGCGGAGATATAGGGAGCCATGTACGTAGCCACAGAGAATCTTGTGACATGAGATAGATATCAGTTAAACAGGACAAATTAGATCTGAAAAAATGAGTCCATGGAAAGGTTTACACTACGTACGCATAAGAAAATTATATATATGATATATATCTATGTGAGAAAAAGTTTGGGCACTCCAGGAGTGAAATTCAACTTCGGATTGGGTATAAAACAAAGGATAACAGATCAGTTGCCTGTTATACTATCCGCCCAATTTTCCTTTCCATTGAGGCCAATGTTTTGCACCCCCGCCACAGTTGAATTTAACCCCCCACCGCCCCCCCCACACCCCCACACCCCCCACCCCACTCTAGATAGTTTTGTGTGCAACGCTAGAATGTGAATCTGATTCTCAATCTGTAAAATGTTTACTCATAGAACTCCGTGAGACATTATCATTCAATCATCCTAATAAGCCAGAAAATGGACCTGAAGATTTTAAACAAGCAAGTCTTAGAAAAATGAGCACATAGGAATGATCAGGATTCCTGACATGAACAACTAATAGTTAACAGTTGTTTTGTTGAGGCTGTTATAGTGCAGGTAAGCACCATAAACAGAACATGAACAGCTCAAGGTACTCTATCAAAATGTAGCAGATGTAATACATAAACCACTCAAGATCCCTCTGAATATGTTAAGCCCTTGTAACACTTCCAGACTACTTTATTCCTTTTGAGTAATACCAATAGATATGATATACATGTTTGCAAAGGAGAAACAACAGATTGTAAATATTTTAAGACATTTTTAAAATGAGGAAGTAAAACATTTGTGAAGGTTCTTTGCATTATATAATATAGGTCACACCATAGAATGGAAAGTGGGACAGTGGGCTGGATTGATGGTTCCATTCACTTTGGATGCCATTGTTAGGTTTCAGGAGATCTCAATCCTTTGCCTCCACAAAGCATCCTGTCTTATACTTGCCTCATCTAAAAATATTTTTGGCAGGTTCTTGTTACACTTAATCACTTTCCAACACCTTAAAGCCTAGCTTTGAAGATGTTCCAGGTTAGTCTAGTATGCAAACCTGCTTTTCTATGCATGTAACTTTCCCACGTCTTTCTTGACTTATGATCAGTAAATCCCCAGAAGAGAAGACAGAAAGTAACATACTAAACCTTCAACACTAACCATGTTAATACACAATTACTGCCAAGATGGCCTTTACAAGACTGTGCTCAAAATGGTGCCATCCACTGGTATATATCACAGTTAGTCATCTTTCATGAAATAAACCTTTTTTTAAAGATTAAATTTACATCTTGCTGCTTGTAAGTGAAAAACAACATCCTGCTTATTTATAAGTTATGTATAAATATCCTTGTCTTAGACTGGCTCCAACACATTTACAGTTTATTAATTTATAATTACAATGACTATACTTTTATGATGGCAAAGTATTTATAATATGGTGTGCAAGACATTTATCTCATGGCGGAGGCATTTTTGCAGCATTTTATCATTGTGTTATCTTCTGGTATGGCACTTTCCCAATAAGTGCATATGTGCTACTTGTTAGTACCCGAAGAGATTGGTGGAGAAAGAGATGAAAACTAAGGGGGATAGTATTGGTGGTGTTGACTGTCTGCTTTAACACTATTATGAATTTTCCGCCCTCTGTATTAAGAGCTATGCTAATTAAGAGCTTATTATCAATGACAATTATTGCTATTTACCATTGGGTGCAGTAACCTTTCCATTTCAAACATAGTGAGTGATAATGGCTGAATACATTTCTTGTCTGCATTTCTTGTGGTTTGCCTACCTTTCTTATTAGTTTGTGCTTTCCTTACAAATCGTAGCCCAGTTGCGTTTTCCCAACCTGTGTAGCGATGCATTATTTGCAGTCCATTTCCACGTTCATTTCAATTGCCTCATCATGTGAGGCCTATGTCATGATGCGACAGAATGCTTACATTGCAAGCATCTTGCTATAGATTGCTCCACAAACTTTTTATCGTTCGGCTCTGCATTTACTTATTAATATTGGCTTACCTCTGTGCTTCTGTTTAAGACTTTTTCTTGACCTCATCCATGGTCCAGTGGCTCAAGGAACCTTAGCAGCAATTTGCCACCCTCCACCCCACCCTGGCAAGTGTCGCCTGACCTTTATTGTATTGACCTCTGTGAATCACTGTTCAGTTGAGCACCCCATCTACAAGTTCAGACAGAGCCCTGTCCATAAAATAAGCTTTATAAAATGGCTGAGACAAAGATGCCTCAGAATCGTGTCTATACAATTTGCTTAGCATTGGCAGACATTACATATAGCTGTAAGCTATTTCAGAAGTATGAACCAGTATTGTCAGAGGAAATTAGTAATGCTAATTTTCCCATGTTGTGGTAAAACATTGCTCCTAGAAGCAAATGTGAGGGATTTCACATGCAATAATACAACCAAAAAAATAAGGATATTAACTTTCCGAGAGGCAAAAGTGGAAACACACCCTAAAATATTTGCAGACTTAGTGGCAGTAATTTATTTTTATGTATATCAATATAGTGAGTGTATTTCATGGCAGCGCTAGCAGAACCCTTGGTACAATCAGATAAAGTAAGCGGGAAAAGATGAATCATGGCATGTGTAGGGTAAGGACGGCCTGTGTAGAGTGAAGTCTATTACTTGTGCTTACACAACATTGATTATAATTGCTGTGATAATCTTGATACATTTTTGACTCACAATTAGTTCATCATAGACAGATGCAATAAAAGACTCCCTTCTCAAGCGTTTTGAGGTTGGTTTTTGAAATGAGTTGGGGTAGCGATCTCATTCCAGCTCCAAGTGGATGAATGGCAATCCAGTACCATCTTCACTTGGCCAGACAAACTAACATGCATTAAAAAGGACTTTTTTTTAATAACATATGAATAATGATGGACAGCTAATGACCCTCCGGTCCAGCGAGCCAACCTTGTGATACCTTGTGCATACCTCACTGTGGACTCAACTGACTGGGGTTTTATTGGGCTAGACTTTCCACTAAGCTCGCTATCGCCCAAAAATGGGCGATATTTCTGGCCTTAGTGCTTTTTTTATTTTTCAGGATCGCTGGAATTTTGCCCATTTTAAAAACCGCTAGTTTTGCCTTTTTAATTTGGGCGATAGCCTTAGCGATGTGAAATGGCCCTTAGCGATGTATTCAGTCATGCAAGGCTGGTGCCCATAGCAACGGCTGTTCTGCGCATGCGCGTTTTTTTTTCAGGCAAAGAACTTTTCCCATGGGGGTTGACAGAGAGAGCGGGGGACCTGATCCCTATCAATAACATAATAGAACCTTTCTTTTATTCTAGCCTCTGTTGCTTTATAAAATAAAATTAGTCAACTGAGGTGAACTCCATTTCCTTCCTCATGGGATGATATACACTAGTTCTGGTTCTACTTGCACTGTGGACCAGAGGGGGGGAAAAATCCATGATTAATATTAACCCTGATATTACAGCAATGTACTTGTATGTAACTTTTCTCATTTTATTCTCCCATCTCTATTCTGCAGCATGTGATTAGTGATCAATACTGGTTGAAAAATTACAGGTCCTATCACTGTAAATTGCTATAAATGCCCTTAATTTTTCCTCAATAAATTTAAATGTGATTAGATGATTGACAAGAGTCAAAAAGGCCCTTAAAAATCACTCATAAATTGATTCTCCTGACAACCTTTTACTACAGATCCTCGCCGGAGTGCCGAGTTATTGCAACTTTTCTTCAGCGTTTTTTTGGGCCAGCGATCATTTGGGCAAATTGTGGGTGAAATGCCGAAAGTAGCACTCGGCAATAATCTGGGCCATAATCGGGCGCGTTTCCATTATAAGCACTATTCTCGGCCTTGCACGAGGATGATGTCATATTTCTTTTTAAAGTAGGCCGGGCGATGCAGCTCATTTATGTGTGCCGAAAGTTGGGCTGGCGATAAATGGGCTATAATCAGGCACTAGTTTCCACTTTTCAGCAAATATGGGCGAAAGCCTGCATCTCAGCTCTTATATGGGTGATAAATGGGCGATGATGTGCTGAAAGTCTAGCCCATTGAGTCTTGTGAACATTATGTGACTGCCTAAGCCACTCACAATGCAACAGCTCTACAAGCCTTTGAGTATACTCACAGATGCATACATTACACACTGCATGCTAAACTGCTGCATGACCCAGTACTGCACCCCCATTTGTTCTATTGAAGCAGTTTTACATAAGATAAATGAGAGACAGCTTTTCATAAATTTCACACCAATGCAATGGGTACTGATCACATTTTGCATAGAAATTGTTGTTTGCGTGGAATCCCATTTGAATAAAAGTAAAGTGAAATCATTCCATTTACAAGATCACTGACTGGCCTTAGGGTTGCCAAGACTGTCCTGGAGTCTCCAAGAAATAACAATTAATCTCCTAGACATTTATGCCATCAACCCAGGAACAAAATCATAGGGGCATTAAAAAAAAGTGTTTTCTTCATTTTCTTCAAATACTTTTGTTTGTCAGTTTTAAAATTATTGGCAATGGGAAAAAGGGCTGTTTGACTGGTTGGAGGCAGGAGATCATGTGATGAAACTTCCAGGAATGCGTCCAACCATCCTGACTGTATTTATTTCTTAAGCTGCACATTTTCTAACTTGCAGAACCAACTACAATTCACCGAGGGGTTCACTAAATGCGGAACAGCGTTACCTCCAGCCCTAGGCTCCACCTGTTAGGTACATCTGGAATTACGCAATATAACATTGAGCATTTTTTTACCCATTCAATATTGGATTCCATCATTTTATATCTTCAAATTGGTTTCCGACAGCATTGGTCTTGGTGAACTGGAGCCATTGACAATAGGAACAATTTTCCATGCATATGTTAGCATTGGTGAATGCCGCCCTGCCAGCATTTAGTGGAAATGTACATTATGTGCTGCTGATTCCCTCCTGTCAGTCCTCGGAAAATGACTCCACATGTGCTGTTTGACAAGGAGAGGAGGTCTGTATAGTGTAACGGAAAATGGGTTATTGTGCCAGTACATTTTAGATCTTGTTAGGTATAAAGCGAATATTGGAGGGTGGGGGTGACCTCTATCTCATGGGGGAGCATGATCTAGGGGGTTGTGAGTGGGGTGGGGGTGGTTTGGCTCAATGCTGAAGTCTCAAAGCCAGTATTGGAATGATGAGAGGTGCGACGATGCATTCATAAGAACATAAGAGAATAAGAAATAGGAACAGGAGTAGTCCATACAGCCCCTCGAGCCTACTCCGCCAATCAATAAGATCATGGCTGATCCGATCATGGACTCAGCTCCACTTTCCCTGCCCACTCTCCATAACCCCTTATCCCCTTATCATTTAAGAAACTGTCTATTTCTGTCTTAAATTTATTCGATGTCCCAGCTTCCACAGCTCTCTGAGGCACTGAATTCCACAGATTTACAACCCTCTGAGAGAAGAAATTTCTCCTCATCTCTGTTTTAAATAGGCGGCCCCTTATTCTAAGATCATGCCCTCTAGCTCTAGTCTCCCCCAGCAGTGGAAACATCCTCTCTGCATCCACCTTGTCAAGCCCCCTCATAATCTTATATGTTTCGATAAGATCACCTCTCATTCTTCTGATTTCCAATGAATAGAGGCCCAACCTACTCAACCTTTCCTCATAAGTCAACTCCCTCATCCCCGGAATCAACCTAGTGAATCTTCTCTGAACTACCTCCAAAGCAAGTATATCCTTTCGTAAATATGGAAACCAAAACTGCATGCAGTATTCCAGGTGTGGCCTCACCAATACCTTATATAGCTGTACCAAGACTTCCCTGCTTTTATACTCCATCCCCTTTGCAATGAAGGCCAAGATACCATTGGCCTTCCTGATCAATTGCTGTACCTGCATACTAGCCTTTTGTGTTTCATGCACAACTACCCCCAGGTCCCGCTGTACTGCGGCACTTTGCAATCTTTCGCCATTTAAATAATAACTTGTTCTTTGATTGTTTTTCTGCCAAAGTGCATGACCGACATTATACTCCCAATTTTTGCCCACTCATTTAGCCTGTCTATGTCCTTTTGCAGATTTTTTGTGTCCTCCTCACACATTGCTTTTCCTCCCATCTTTGTATTGTCAGCAAACATGGCTACGTTATACTCGGTCCCTTCTTCCCAGTCGTTAATATAGATTGTAAATAGTTAGGGTCCCAGCACTGATCCCTACGGCACCCCACTAGTTACTTGTTGCTAACCAGAGAATGAACCATTTATCCCGACTCTCTGTTCTCTGTTAGTTAGCCAATCCTCTATCCATGCTAATATATTACCCCCAACCCTGTGAACTTTTATCTTGGGCAGTAACCTTTTATGTGGCACCTTGTCAAATGCCTTCTGGAAGTCCAAATACAGTCCAAATACAAGGCATCCACTGGTTCCCCTTTATCCACCCTGTTCATTACATCTTTCGAAATTCCAGCTGTCACCATTCCAATGGGCTCTGGTCTCCACTGATGGCTGGTCTAAGGGCATCTATAAGATCCTGACAGCCCTGAGTGACAGCAGAATGCATCATGACTACCCTGGCCTGGAAGCTGCTATGCAGGCTGCGCTCATTCACTCCTCTACTGCCACCACAGCAGCAATCTGTGCTTCCATGGAGGTGGAAACAATGTCTATTCTTGTAGATGGATCTACAGCCAATAAACGTTAAAAGCTAAGAATGAATCTGCATTAACCTCTTGGGATTAAGGAGACAGAAAATGGCTGGAAGATGGTGTATGTGTGTGTATGTGGCGGGGGGGGGGGGGCGGTGGGGGTCAGCTGGGTTTGATTCTCAATGACTAAAGAGAGGTGCTGGGACCGTTCCATAGCTCAATGAGAGATGGTGGGAACTCATTGCTCGGTGTGGGGTAGAAGTCATAGATTCACAGCTCAGTGATTCGGGGGGAGGGGGGGCGGGGGCGGGTCATAAAGTTAGTTCTGCTGTTTACTGGGGGGACAGTCATCATAGGCATTCCCCCGGAATCGAGGAAGACTTGCTTCCACTCCTGAAGTGAGTCCTTTGGTGGCTGAACAGAACAACACGACAGCCACAGACCCTGTCACAGGTGGGACAGACATTCATTGAGGGAAGGGACTGGTTTGCCGCACACTCCTTCCGCTGCCTGCGCTTGACCGCTTCACGCTCTTGGTGTTGAGATTCGAAGAGCTCAACGCCCTCCCGGATGCACTTTTTCCACCTAGGGCGGTCTTCGGCCAGGGTCTCCCAGGTGTCAGTGGTGATGTCGCACTTTATCAGGGAGGCTTTGAGGGTTTCCTTGTAACGTTTCTGCTGCCCACCTTTGGCTCATTTGCCGTGAGGGAGCTTCGCATAGAGCATTTGCTTAGGGAGTCTTGTGTCTGGCATGTGAACTATATGGCCTGCCCAGCGAAGCTGATCGAGTGTGGTCAGTGCTTCAATACTGGGGATGTTAGCCTGGATGAGGACACTGATGTTGGTGCGTCTGTCCTCCCAGGGGATTTGCAGGATCTTGCGGAGACATCGTTGGTGATATATCTCCAGCGACTTGAGGTGTCTTCTGTACATCATCCATGCCTCTGATTCAATAAGGAGGGTGGGTATTACTACAGCCCTGTAGACCATGAGCTTGGTGGTAGATTTGAGGGCCTGGTCTTCGAACACTCTTTTCCTCAGGCAGCCAAAGGTTACACTGGCGCACTGGAGGCGATGTTGAATCTCTGCATCAATGTCTGCTTTTGTTGATAAGAGGCTCCCGAGGTATGGGAAATGGTCCACGTTATCGATGGTTGCGCCGTGAACAGTGGGGGGGACAGTACAGCTGTGTTGGTTGCTCGGTGTTGGGGAAAATAGGGCTTGTTTGTGTGCTCTGTGGTGGGTGGGGGTTTTTGAAGATCCATGTCACAGACATAATGGTGTCTCACAAATGTTCCTCGATGCATCCATTATACTGCTGACCTTCATTGACCTCCGGTGCTGCTCTGTGTTTCTTGGGCTGAAATTCCCCACTAGGGAATTGGGAAGATCAGTTGAAATTCGTCATTCCCATTGGCTAACAGGCACACATTGGGGGATTCAATGTTCCACTGTTACATTCCAGGTTTTTTGGAATTTCTGAAAATTTCTGTCACTCTTGTGCTTTCCATTTCATTGCCTAAAAATACACTTCTGTTTCATGTGGTTTGATAGTCGGGGCAGGGTGATCTGCTCTTTTTTGCAGATCCAATTGTTACATTTCACTGTGTTGGTAAGAAAGGAGGGACTGTAAGTGCGGGGCGAAAATACTGACATGGGATCAGCAGCACGTAAGTAGCGGGGGAACTAAACTGAGCTCGATTGAATGTAGCACAAGATTCCATTGGGTTAGTACAGTAGGGCTGTCACATAACATTAGGTGAACCTCACTGTGTTTAAGGAGTCACATAAGGTGATCCTCACAGTGCCATGCACAGACACAGTTGACTGTTGTGGCCATGCATTATTTTAATAGTATATTGATAGAAATCAAATATTCAATGAGACTGCTACATTATTCATTTATTTGAGTAGACATACCTATCATCGTTAAAACTTTGTTAAAATTAATAACTATGCATTTATTTTACTTTTTTCTTTCATTAATGCACATGCACCTACATTAATCTCAGTGGCGATACTTTCAAACACTTATTGTTTTTCTCCATCTGAAGTAGTGCTGGGTTATACTTAATGTGTAACTGATTTTATTGCTTGTAAAATTACAGTGCAAGCAAAAATAAACATTTCAAATCTTGTCTTATCTGTGTGGGTGGCTTACCATTATCTGATACTGAAAATCAATACGAGTAACGCCAGTCTTGTTAACCTTTTCTCCAAATATATTATGGCATTGTTTTTCTGAGATTTATTACAAGGTTACAACAGTTATTTAACAGTGACCTCACCAACCTAAAACCATGGGATAGATGTTCTCGGTCTTGTTCCTGGGCGTATTAGATCAGCTGGGTGCAATGAATGTAGGAAAATCAGGTGGGGAGGAGTGCACACCTTGAGGACATCCGTCCGTGTTTCTGTTATTCGCTGTTCCCACGCAAGATCAGGAAAATCTACCTCCATAATTTATAAGTAATCCTTTTTAGACTGCTATGAATTTTATACAGACTGACTACCTCTAACCCCTTACTATTTACAAATATGTCAGTCGTCAAGTCTCATATTAGCATAGGCAGAAGGTCATTGGGTTAAGCCCCACTCCAAGGTTCGGGCACATAATCTGGGCTGACACTACAGAGTGGTATTGGGGATGTGTTGTATTGTCAGAGGTGCTGTCTGGTGTTGAGATACTGGGGGAACTTTAATCCTATAAAACCAGTAGGTTGGGGTCAGCTAGGAGATTAAAGAGTTAAAAAACTAAATCCCGACCCCAACCCACCCACTTCCGGCTTTAACGGAGGTGGAATGCAGGGCAGGCAACCAACCAATCCCACCCACCCTACCCCCCCCCCAAGCCCCCCATCCCCCCTCCAGCCTTGGACCTCCCCCCTCTGGATTCCCAATTACCTCCTGGCCTCCCCACTCCAGCCATGATGCTCCTCTGGCCCCCGATCATCCTCTGGCTCCCGACCACCACCGCTCCTGATGCTCCTCTGGCCCCTGACCATTCCCCTCCCCGACACTCATCCAGCCTCGATTCACTCACCCCTACAATCCTCCTCTGGCCTCAATGCTTCTCTGGCCCTGAACACGCCAACAATCCCCCTCCTGATGCTCCCCTGGCCCCTGACCACCACCCCCAATCCTCTGGCTCCAATTCACCCCCCTGATCCTCCTCCGGCCCCAATTCAACCCCCCTGATCCTACTCCAGCCCAAATTCGCCGCCCCCGCTCCTCTTCTGGCCTCCAATCACCCCCGCCCCCACCCCCACCCCACGCTGATCCCTACCTCCCTCCTCTCTGCGGCCTAGTGCCTGAGGTCTTCCGATCTGGCTGGCTGTGGGCAGGAAACAGAGCTTTGAAATGCTAATCAGGCCCTGGCATTAAATTCAGCAGGACCTGCGGGAAACCCCTCTCCCAGGTTTAAAGACCGCTTTTTAGCACAGGCACCTCGGGGGGTTGTGGGGCTGGAGGAGATTACGGAGATCGGGGAGCGGGGAGGAGCGGCGGGGGGGAGGGAAGCCCTGGAGGAATTTGTAAACAAGGATGAGAATTTTAAAATCGAGGTGCTGCTTAACTGGGAGCTAATGTAGATCAGCGAGCACAGGGGCAATGGGTGAACGGGACTTGGTACGAGTTAGGATACAGGCAGCAGAGTTTTGGACGACTTCAAGTTTACATATGGTAGCATGTGGGAGGCCAACCAGGAGTGCATTGGAATAGTCAAGTCTAGAGGTAACAAAGGCATAGATGAGGGTTTCAACTGTAGATGAGCTAAGGCTGCGGCAGAGTCAGGCGATGTTACGGAGGTGGAAATAGGCAGTCTTAATTATGCCGCTAAATCACTCTATCTGTATGGTCAATTTATTCAGAAACGTTAGACCAAATATTGTGAATTTTCTCTCACTTGTTTATTTTTTGATAAACCATTGAATCCTATGATGCATCTTTTAAAACACCAACACTCTGCCTTGGGAACGATTGAGGAGCTGCCAAGAACCGTGGTTTATCTGGATGCTTTCTTTGCCATCCGTTCTACCAAGTACAAGAAAAGGTTGCCCATCAAATTTCTATTTTCTTGAAGAGATTACATTATGACCTATATAAATGACTCTGAAGTTTATTAAAAGATTTAATTGGACAGAGATCAGACATTATACCACTCATCAATTTAACACTAGAAATGTCCTTCACAGTCTTGGCTTGATACCACCGATATCAGGCGTTGCTTTATTTTTTCCTGATGCTGGAAAGATAGAGGTCACATTTTAATCATCCAAAGATAGCTCATCACAACTTTCCATCAGAGGTATTAAAAGGTACATAGTACTTTTAATTATGTAAATGCGATTAAAGATCTAGATAATGATTTTTTCCACAGTAGGGACTCGTTCAGTCTCCTGCAATGAAACCTGTTTAATTTTATATCCATGCACATATAGGTGGATGAAGATGAACAGATTTTAGAGTTTTCCAGTCCTACAATTTACAAAATAAACAATCCTGGCCATTGGGTGTAATACACCAATCATTACCACAGGTGAAGGGAGTCTTTGACTTAACATTCCCACCTCTGAGCAAGAAGGTACAGGAGTCAACCCCACTTCAAACAGCTGGAAGCCGGAGCTCCAGTTCTGAGTTCTGCGTTAATAACCAGTGGGATATTCGCAACCTTTGTGCAGTGCTTGTCAGTGTTTGCAGAACACTGACAGCACAACTGTCAAAATTAATATATGTATGGTCCCTTTAAGGAAACCGGCTAATGACACATCATCAAATGACGGCACCAGACCCGCTTCCTTCAATTGGCCGAGAAATGCACTGGGCGGGCTTAACAAGCCCAATTAGGGGAAAATCATTTTTGACAGCGGGCTTGAGGCACCGACTTCATCCACCAGGGTCCCGCTGAGGTTGACAAAATCTAGCCTGTTAACTCTGTTTTTGTCCCCACAGATGCTGCCTGACCTACTGAGTATTTGCAGGATTTTCTGTTTATATTTATGAGCGCGACTCCCCTTTAAGAGGTTCTAATATTGGATAATCGGAACATAGGAAGAGCAATAGGCCATTCAGCCCCTTGAGCCTGTTCCACCGTTCAACTAGATCATAGCTGATCTGTATCTTACATCCATCTACCCGCCTTGGTTCCATAACCCTGAATACTTGCCTAGCATAAATCTATCAATCTCAGTTTTGAAATGATCAATTGACCTAGCCTCAACAGCTTTTTGGAGGAGAGAGTTCTAGATTTCCACTACCTTTTGTGTGAAGTGCTTCCTGACATCACCCCTGAATAGCCTAGCTCTAAATTGAAGGACATGTCCCCTTGTTCTGGACGCCCACCCGAGGAAATAATTTCTCTTTATCTACCCTACGAAATACTTTAATCATCTTAAACACCTAAATTAGATTCCCTCTTAATCTTCTCTACTTAAGGGACATCCCTGCGTGTGTCCTCCTGTGCAACGTGCAACTTACTTAGTCAATGCAACCTGTCTTTGAGCCCCGGTATCATCCTGGTGAATCTGTGTTGCACCCCTTCCGAAGCCGATATATCCTTTCTGAGGTGCAATGCCCAGAACTGAACACAATACTCTAAATGAGGTCTAACCAGAGCTTTATATAACTGTAACATAACGTATTCCAGATTAAGGCCAACATTCCATCAATGCAATTGCATTGGCGAAGTATTGTTGCTACTCTGTCTGCTGAACTGTAATTTGACTGGAAAACAAAACCGCATTCAATGCAGCTTTCAAATAACCTACTTTATATAATGTGAACCGGCCATTGACCTGCTGATGTGCTGAGACACTGCAGATTCAGTCCAAGGTATGTTACTCTGACATGTTCCGTATATAGCCCTATTTCACCGCCATATTTGATCATGAGCACCTACCTGTGCAAAATCACCATCTAACAACCTTATTGTGTAAGAAGGTATGGCTTATAATCAGATAGAGATCTCGCTGAGATTGACATTACCGTCAGAAGCTGAGCAGAGTCCAAGGTTATGGTTTCCTTGGGTTATGACACTTACAAGATACCTGTCATGTTTTTAAGTTGGCGATTTTGAATAAAGGGTCAAATATTCAGCAACTTTTGCAGTAAAACAATGGAATATTTGAATTGTTTTAAAATGGGCCCATAGGGCTACTAATTCACCCTGCACTGTAAAAAAAAACAGTACTGTGTTTGTATGATGTTATGTTATCTTAAAGCATAAGCTCTCAGTTCTTAAGTACATTTCTAGGGATGGAGTACTGGGCACAGTTGGATACAAACAAATGCCGTCTACACAAAAAAACAGGCTATCACTTACTGCAGCCTCACCCAGAGATCACATGCCAGTCCAACAGAGCATTCTGGAACCAATCAAAACAGCAGGCTTCACTTTGAGTAGAATGGAGCAAGGCAATTTAGATCAAACAAATATATCTCATATGGTTCATCCTAAAATTGTGATGCATTTGTTGGAATGCTATGTAACAGTGAAGGATTATCATTTCACTTGTCACCATGGACCAAATTCAAGTAATGAATGCCAAAAGCTGAAACATCCAAACTATCGACTCGATCCAATGGCTGAAGTGCAAAAGAGGACAGGTCTTGGGATTTTCTCCGAACAATCAGGATTGTCTCATGTGGCACTGTCAGAAATAGAGACTGTCTCTGTACTTAGTCAATCAATAGTTCTTTTCCAATGAGCAACTCCCCAGTGATTAGCCTGTTATTTTATCAGTAACAGGCCACACCATCGCCTTTCCATGTCTCTCCTCTGCAGCTCACCCCCTTGTTTCTGCTCATATTTGTCAAAATGACCGGGCAAAGAGAGAGTCTGAGAATAGACTGGCAGCTAACATAAAGGCAATCTAAAACTCTTCTATAGGCATATAAATAATAAACGGTTAGCAAGAGGAGGGGTGGGGCAAATTAGGGACCAAAATGGGGACCTATTCATGGAGGCAGAGGGCAAGGCTGAGGTACTAAATGAATATTTTGCATATGCCTTCACCAAGGAAGAAGATGCTGCCAAAGTCATAGTGAAACATAGAAACATAGAAACATAGAAAATAGGTGCAGGAGTAGGCCATTCGGCCCTTTGAGCCTGCACCACCATTCAATAAGATCATGGCTGATCATTCCTTCAGTACCCCTTTCCTACTTTCTCTCCATACCCCTTGATCCCTTTAGCCGTAAGGGCCATATCTAACTGCCTCTTGAATATATCCATTGAACTGGCATCAACTACTGTCTGCAGTAGGGAATTCCACAGGTTAACAACTCTCTGAGTGAAGAAGTTTCTCCTCATCTCAGTCCTAAATGGTCTGCCCCTCATCCTAAGACTGTGTCCTCTGGTTCTGGACTTCCCCAACATCGGGAATATTCTTCCCACATCTAGCCTGTCCAGTCCAGTCAGAATCTTATATGTTTCTATGAGATCCCCTCTCATCCTTCTAAACTCCAGTGTATAAAGGCCCAGTTGATCCAGTCTCTCCTCATATGTCAGTCCAGCCATCCCTGGAATCAGTCTGGTGAACCTTCGCTGCAGTCCCTCAATAGTAAGAACGTCCTTCCTCAGATTAGGAGATCAAAACTGAACACAATATTCCAAGTGGGGCCTCACCAAGGCCCTGTACAACTGCAGCAAGACTTCCCTGCTACTGTACTCAAATCCCCTTGCTACGAAGGCCAACATACCATTTGCCTTCTTCACCGCCCGCTGTACCTGCATGCCAACTTTCAACGAAAGAGGAGGTAGTTCAGATAGTGGATGTAATAAAGCGGAGGGACGAGAAAGGCTGGCTGTACTTAAAGCAGATGTCACCAGGACCGGATGGGATGAATTCTAGTATGTTGAGGGAAGTAAAGGTGGAAATTGTGGAGGCACTGTCCATAATCTTCCAATCCTCGTTAGATACGGGGGTGGTGCCATAGGACTGGAGAATTGCAAAATGTTACACCCCTGTTCAAAAAAGGGTGTAAGTATAAGCCCAGCAATTATCAGCCAGTCAGTTTAACCTCGATAGTGGAGCAGCTTTTAGAAGTGATATTCCGGGAAAAAATAACAGTCTCTTGGACAAGTGTGGATTCATTAAGAAAAGCTAGCATGGATTTGTTCAAAGCAAATCCTGTTTAACTAACTTGATTGAGTTTTTGATGAGGTAACAGAGAGAATTGATGAGGGCAATGCGGTTGATGTGATGTACATGGACCGCCAAAAGGCGTTTGATAAAGTGCCACACAATAGGCTTGCCAGTAAAATTGAAGCCCATGGAATAAAAGGGACAGTGACAGCATGGATACGAAATTGGCTAAGTGACAGGAAACAGAAAGCAGTGTGTTCCCCAGGGGCCGGTACTAGGACCATTGCTTTTCTTGATATATATTAATGACTTGGACTCGGGTGCACAGTGCACAATTTCAAAGTTTGCAGATGACACAAAACTTGGAAGTAAAGTGAACAGTGTGGAGGATAGTGATAGTCAAGAGGACATAGACAGCTGGTGGAATGGGTGGACATGTGGCAGATGAAATTTAAAGGAGAAAAGTGCAAAGTGATAATTTTGGTAAGTGTAAAGTCCTGTCCCCTCAGTACAGATTCACACGAGGCATGTTGTGAAGTCAAGGTCACTCTGGACCTGCACCTTTATTTTACAGCTCTGGAATGCTGCACTTGCCTGAGACCTGTCCTTACATACCTGTCTCTTGCAAGTGCACCCCTGGTGGTAAGGTATACTGGTGATTACAGATCATATCTTATTACAGTCATGTATAGCATGTTAGGATACAGTTATATATAATAATGTAAGATACATGACAGTAAGAACATAAGAACATAAGAACATAAGAATTAGGAACAGGAGTAGGCCATCTAGCCCCTCGAGCCTGCTCCACCATTCAACAAGATCATGGCTGAGGAACAAGAATGAGGAAAGGCAATATAAACTAAAGGGTATGTTTCTAAAGGGGGTGCTGAACAGAGAGAGCTGGGGGTGTATGTGCAAACATCATTGAAGGTGGCAGGGCAGGTTGAGAAAGTGGTTAAAAAATCATACGGGATCCTGGGCTTCATAAATGGAGGTATAGGATACAAAAGCAAATAAATTATGAGCCGCCTTTATAAAGCACTGGTCCGACTTTAACTGGAGTACTGTATCCAATTTTGGGCACCACACTTTAGGAAGGATGTGAAGTCATTAGAGAGGGTGCAGAAAAGATTTACAAGAATGATTCCAGGGGTGAGGGACTTCAGTTACATAGATAGACTAGAGAAGCTGGGATTGTTCTCCTTAGAGCAGAGAAGGTTGAGAGGAGATTTGATAGAGGTGTTCAAAATCATGAGGGGTCGAGACAGAGTCGTTAGAGAGAAATTTTTACTGTTGGCGGAAGGGATGAGAACTAGAGGACACAGAGTTAAGGTGATTGGCAGACGAACCACAGGCGACATGAGAAAAACATTTTTTACACAGCGAGTGGTTAGGATTTGGAATACACTGCCTGAGAGGGTGGTGGAGGCAGACTCAATCATTGCTTTCAAAAGGGAATTGGATACGTACTTGAAGGAAAAGAAATGGTAGGGTTGTGGGGAAAGGGTGGGGGAGTGGGAATTGCTCTTGGCTATTTTCCTTCAGGTATTTATCCAATTCCCTTTTGAAAGCCACAATTGAATCTGCCTCCATCACCCTTTCAGGCAGCGACCTCTACCACCTTGAAGGGCAGCAGGCACATGGGAACACCACCACTTCCAAGTTCCCCTCTAAGTCACACCGTCCTGACTTTGGAAATATATCGCTACTCCTTCATCGTCACTGGGTTAAAATTTGGACCTCCCTACCTGACAGTACTGTGGGATCACCTTCACCACAAGAACTGCAGCGGTTCAACAAGGTGACTCACCACCACCTTCTCAAGGGCAATTAGGGATGGGCAATAAAAGTTGGCCTTGCCAGCAATGCCCACTTCCCGTCAATGAATTTAAAAAAAGGCGTGTCTTTTTGAATGTCTCCCCTGCTAGCTGGCATCCCAGCCTCAACCATCCACAAATTACAATTCATTCAAAATGCTGCAGCCCATGTTCTCACCATTCTCAAAGTCCCACACTCTTATCACTTGATGCTCTTCAAGCTCCATTGGCTCTCTATGTCCTGGTGAAATTATTTCAAGCTTCTTACACTCACTTTCAAAACTGAGAATCACTTTACTCTATGCTACATTAATAACTTACCTTAACCTCATCACCAACTCCCCAACCAGAAGAAATGGTCTTTCTCAATACATTGTGGTACCTCAATGATAAAAACAATGAAAAAAGGTGTCATCCGTGGTTCAGTGGGTAGCACTCTTGCCTCTGAATCAGAAGGTTGTGGGTTTAAGTCCCACTTCAGGGACTTGAGCACAAAAATCTAGGCTGACACTCCAGTGCAGTACTGAGGGAGTGCTGCATTGTTGGAGGTGCCATCTTTCGGATGAGACGTTAAACTGAGGCCCTGTCTGCTCTCTCAAGTGGATGTAAAAGATCTATGGCACTATTTTGAAGAAGAACAGCGGAGTTATCTCCAGTTTCCTGGCTAATATTTATCACTCAATCAACATAACAAAAACAGATTATCTGGTCATTATCACATCGCTGTTTGTGGGAGCTTACTTGTGCGCAAATTGGCTGCTGTTTCCCACGTTACAACAATGACTGCACTATAAAAGTACTTCATTGGCTGTAAAGCACTTTGAGATGTCCAATGGTCGTGAAGACATTATATCAATCCAAATCTTTCTTTCTTTTGACAAAAACTTGATTATCAAATATTAAAGACAAGTGGCACTAAAGTTATTAAAAGCTAAATGTTCAAGTCCTGGGTAACAGTATTAATTACTGAAACAATATAGTGACTTGAAACATTGTGGCCTAAATTCATTTGTGCCCGAAACAGGTGGGATCCATGGACACGCAGCCAAGGCATGCCAATCGAATGCCCCAGCACAGCTCGCCAATCCTGGCCTTTTGAATTACAGCCAGGTCCAACACTGGCCATGGCACACAGGTGATACCTGGGGGTGGAGGGGGAGAAGGGAGCAGTTAGTATTAATTGTATTCAAATACTGCTGAGCTAATAGTGCACAGTTATTCTGATCTGAGGTGCATTGGTACAATAAGCCCCCGCTCCCTGGCGCAATCGGCGGGAGGCGATAAAGCAGGGGGCGCTGCTGAAGTTTGCAGATCGGGTGCCCAGCGAGTGTTGCACGATCGCCGACGCCACGATCTGCATGGCGAAAGGTGGCGAGTTGCTAACTTTTATCGCTGGCGCTACGAGGAGTCACCCGCTGCGGCGCTACTACCAGAGTGCCCAGTTAGCGCCCCCACCAGGCGTTAACTGGGCGCGCTAACATGCCAAATTTCTCCCCCTAGGACTTTAAAATTGACAGTTTGGTTTTGGAGAGTCTAAATTTCGGAAGTTCCAAAGTTGAATCCTGCTAGCAATAGCTAGGAAAAGATTTGAACAGATTTACTCACAACAAACTGAAAACAGATTCATACAGAAGGAAGCACTTTGAACTCTGTCACATTGAAATCCATTAACTTTTTTTAAGTGCTGGCTACATACAAGAAAGCATTCTTTCGGTACTGGTTAACACATTATTTTCACATTTGTTTGAATTCTAATCCCATAAATGGCACCGTCCTGATAAAATATCCACATTTCACTACTCGTTTGCTTTCTTCATCAGGCTTTCAAGGTAACATTGTTAACTAAAGTTTATCTTCAAGTTGATGTGCATCATATCGTCACTGTAAAACTTCTAAGTTCTTGTGTAAAGGCAATAGTGTGCGCTGAAATTGAGCTTGTGATAAGATAGCTGGAACTTCAGTAGAGTTTGTTTTAGCCCTGATACACCTTGAACTGATATCAATTGGTGAGGTCACTCTGGGAAAAAAAACCTTTTCGTAAATTTATTACACAAATGACAATAATTAGCATGTGTAGTTCAAGTGAATAATGGGCCAAAAATCGCGGTCTCCACGGGCGCATACGATGTGCGCACACACCCATAGAGACCCCGCAAGTGCGGGTTCTTGGTGCGCAAAGTGCATGCGGCGAAATCCGGCACTTGCAAACTGTCAAAATCTATTTTGACAGATCGCACACCTCCCCGGCAGAAGGGCCTTCGCGGGTGGAGATTTGGGCTATTTGGCCAGCGAATGTCCTTCAAACTCTTACGCCTGGTAAAAATAGGCGTAAGGCCTGATCTTACCAGTGTAAGAGTTTTACAAGATAGAAAAATAAAATGTTATCAATAATTTTTATATTAAAAACCCTGTCCATTAAGGTAAGTTTATCTTTACCCCTATTAAAACATATTAAAACAAATTTTTAAACTAATTTTTTGTCTAAAACATTCAATTAAATTCAATTTCAATTAATTTTAAATATGCCAAGTGTTGTTCTTATTTATTTTAAATATTTGTGTTTTTGGGGGTATCCCCATTCATAGAAATGGTGATCTCCGAACAAACGGAACTCACCATGACTGTGAATGGGGATATGCCATTTTCATTGGTTGGTCCAGCCCACGTGATCCCAAGCTGCACATATGCTCCTGGAATTGGTGGGCCCCTATACTGGACTGCGCAGCTAGGCCTTGGAGCAAGTCTACATTCCTCCGGGACCACCAGAAACTTTCGTTAAAAGATTTTTGGTCGGAGGCATCCTCCCGCGGGAAGCCTCTGACCGCAATTTCGGAGCCAATATGTTGCTCCACATCATCTCATTGGTGGTATGCACACAGTTTGCAGTTAGAGGTTGGGTGTGTGAGCATGGGATTTCATCTTCTGATTTATGTTCACAGAGCTTAAACCAGACTCAAGACTTTAAATCACATTGCCCATTTCTTCAGTCATGGAACTCAGTGGATCCAATTTCCAAATGTGAAAGTTATTAAACTAGTAAATGAGCAAAATAGCTGCAGGTGAATTCAATGCCGATAAGGACAGTGGAAGATAGATTCCACACAGACTGCAATGGTTCAAGAAGGTGTCTCACCGTCACCTTCTCAAGGGCAATTAGGAATGGGCAATAAAATGCCGGCCTTGCCAGCGATGCCCACATCCCATGAACGAATTAAAAGAAAAGATTGGGAGAATGGGTCAAAAAGTAGCCAGAGGTAAAAGCTGGGTAAGATCTCAGAGTGTTGGCAGATTCAATTGCAAGCTTATCAGGGGAGATTTTAACTGCTGTAAAATAGGGAAGGGCCGGAGATAAAATCAAGGTGGTCAACTTAACATCCCTTTCCCGCTCTGCCATCAATTTTCCTGGGGCCTTCCACTGGGCGGCCCACGCGACTGCCTGAATCAGGAAGACGTCTCACTAATCTATGAACACTGGGGCCCTAGGACAGTTGCCCAATAATCTGCCATCCTCCCTGCATCTACCTTGTCAAGCCCTGTAAGAATTTTGTATGTTTCAATGAGATCACCTCTCATTCTTCTAAACTCTAGAGAATATAGGCCTAGTCTACTCAATCTCACCTCATAGGACAATCCCCCCATCCCAGGATTCAGTCTGGTGAACTTTCATTACACTTCCTCTATGGCAAGTATATCCTTCCTTAGGTAAGGAAACCAAAATTGTACACAATACTCCAGGCGTGGTCTCACCAGGATCCAATATATTTGCAGTAAAACGTCTTTACTCTTATACTCAAATCCTCTTGTAATAAAGGCCAATTTGTGTGGCACCTTATTGAATGCCTTCTGAAAATCCAAATATATAACATCTACTGGTTCCCCCCTTATCTATTCTGCTAAAACATACCTCTTTGACCAAGCTTTTGGTCACCTGCGCTAATTTCTATTTATACGGCTCAGTGTCAATTTTTTAAAAATCTCATAATACTTCTGTGAAACACCTTGGGACATTTCACTACTTTAAAGGTGCTATATAAATTCAAGTTGTTGTTGTTGTTGTAGTTACAACCTGAAAAAACTCTAACATATGTCAAACATGATTTCCCTTTTATAAATCTGTGTTGACTCTGCCTAATCCTATTATTCTTTTCTAAGTGCCCTGTTACCACGCCCTTAATAATAGATTCTTGCATTTTCCCTATTACTCATGTCAGGCTAACTGATCTGTAGTTCCCTGTTTTCTCTTTCCTTACTTTCTTAAATAGCGGAGTTAGATTTGCTACCTTCCAATCCGCAAGAACCATTCTAGAATCTATGGAACTTTGGAAGATGACAACTAATGCATCCATTATCTCTATAGCCACCTCCTTCAAAACCCTAGGATGTAGGCCATCAGGTCCAGGGGATTTATCGGCTGTCAGTCCCACTAATTTCTCCAGTACTATTTTTTTACGAATACTAATTGCTATCAGTTCCTCATTCTCGCTAGACCCTTGGTTCTCCACTATTTCCAGGAGGTTTATTGCGTCTTCTTCCGTGAAGATATGGACCGTGCCTCTCAACAGAGGGATTTGGCAAATGGCCCATCCTTGGAGTGGCTGGCCACCCAATAGTAAAAATCTATCCTGACAAGTCACAGCTTTTTCTTCCAGTTTTTGTGCTCATCCAGGTGTGGGATATCAGTGCTGGGGAATAGAACTTTTCAAGCATATCCTGCGTATCTGCCTCATGCACTAATAACACAGTCAGATGCCTATTATATGTAAAATGAATTAACCTGCTGGGTTATTATTATTGGGCTTGCCTTACAAGAGTATTTATCAGTCCCCTGGGTCATGCTATTGTACCACTAGCTATTGGGCAGTAAAAGGTGCCATCCTGATCATAAGGGATGTAGGGTCAGCTTACAAGACAGACTGGTAACAGTGAACCCAACATCAATTGCAGATCGGAAATTGAAACATTGATTTTGGTACTGCTCAGTTTTGACTGAGATACAAAGCAGATATTCAGGCCCTGAAGACAGTGCAGAGAAGAGCCATGGGCCCAGAAATTAATTGACACCACATTCATTTTACAGGAATAAAATTGGCGCCTAAGCACCCAATATGGATGGCGATATGTGCACGTGTATTCGCACCAGAAGTGCACCGCCCGCCATATTGGTAAAGGCTAAAGTATAGGTGAAACAGGGGGTAAACTCTTTGAAGATGCAAATAGGAGGCTTAACACATGTTTCAGGAACCCTTCCTGAAATTGGGCTGCCCAGAACAATGCCGGCATCAGGATAACCAAGTGTATATACAGCCTAACCGGCAGTCCTTAAAGGGACCACTGGAGGCAGTCACGAATTAGATACATTTTTTTAAAACAGAGGAGTGCTCCTCCCACTTCCACAGCAGTCCCAAAGACCATTGCCGGACCCTTCCCAATCCCCCCTTCCCAATCCCCTCCTCTCTCTTCCAGAAAATATCTGAGACCTGAAATTTAAATGCGCTCCGCCGGTCTAATTTAATTGAGCCCCAAGGCCCAATATCAAGTGGGCCTTGGGTCTATCTCTTCTGATGCAGGGATTGTTCAAGGATTGGCAGGCACTAACTAAATTCATCACCTTGATCTCCAGACTCAAAGCAATGAGGCGTGGAAAAATACTTTTGAAACTTTAGATCCTTAGCCTTGAAACCAAAAGGAAGCATCATAGTTGTATATAAGATGATAAACCGTACAAAAGAGAGGATTTAGGCTCAAAGATTTGATAAAGATTCTCCAATATATATCTTCCTCCATAGACCATTGTTTACACATAACTCGAGGGCTGGCATCTCTCGTTGCACCATGCCAGCTCCCTGGGTTAATGTGAAACTGAAATGGAGGCTACTTTTCCTTCTCCCAAAGTGCATTGAGGTTGTTTGGATTTGGGGAATGTCTGATGCCTGGATGTTTGAACAAAAATACAGTTCACAACAGAAAAACTTCTAGTAACCTAGCGAACATCACCAGTATTGTAATGAAACAAGTTTTCTGAAGCACCCGTGATACTGTTAACCCATGAAGAGGTAAGGTCTAGTTGTGCATTCAGATTCCTTATCATAGAGGCAGTTTCTGCTCCATTCTTCCAAGCCTGCCAATAGGATAACTAGTAAAAAACCCAGATAAGGTATCTGTCGTTATGTGTCTTTAAACAAAAGGCATGGCTACATTAATAAATAACATGTCAAATATCAGCTATAACACAAAAACTTTAAGAATTATACTATTTAATTTTACAACAACATTTGTTACAAAATCTACAACAAAAAAGAGTGCAAATGTTTGCTGGGCAAATAAGGCACAGATAAGAAATGCTGTATTTAAACATTGCCTGTCTGATAAACATTCAGGCCTGAAATATAGTGGAGGTTCCACCAGTCTCCTGCTGTAACTCCAGTGGGGAACTGACGGAGCCCCCAGGAAAACCTAGCTGTTCCAGGTTACCACTATTTCCGAGGGTTCCCTCGCTGCTTTGTAAGGGGCAGAACCTCCAACCACCCAATACAAAGCAGATGGAAACAAAGCAGAGGGCAGAGCTAGGGGCTGTGGACTCCCTTAACCCAGCGTTCTCTCTCCTTGAGCTTCAGTTGGGTCCTGGCTTTGTAGTGGTGGTCGGTATCTCAAGTGAGGCCTCCACAAAGGCATATGTGGAGCACACCAGTCGGAACCAGGCCTGGTATTCTGCCTGCCCACCACCCCCAAAGAGAGCAATTTATTTTAAAAAATCTGAGCAAATCAGCCTCCTTTCCCAGGAGTTTGAGAAGAACGTTGTCAGGATGGAAGTGGGTCTAGACAGTGCTATCCCATCCATCCCCATAATGGACTAAGAAAACTGGAGTTTCCATGAGCATTGGTCAGAGATGTGCTCATAGTGGTGCTTTTGCCTTCCTTTCTCATGCTAATGATGTGCCCTCCAATTGACTTCTTAAACTCTAGTGGACTCAACGCTAGAAGGCACCATCGGGCATGATCCCATTCCGATCGCAATCGAAGGAATTTTGAAGCCTTTTTGGCTTCATATCTTTACTATTCAGGATGCAAGAATAAACTTATCATTATAGATGGCCCTTCTCTCATATGTCGTCTCCAATTTTTCTCTAATTCAATCCAACCATTCTTGTCTTAATCAATCCTCCTTCTCTGAACTTTCCTCTCATGTTGTAGATAAACAAAGGGACCTTGGAGTGCTTGTCCACAGATCCCTGAAAGTAGCAGGCCAGGTGGATAAGGTGGTTGAGAAGGCATATGGAATGCTTGCCTTTATTGGCCGAGGCATAGAATGCAAGATCAGGGAGGTTATGCTTAAATTGTATAACACTCTGGTTAGGCCACAGCTGGAGTACTGCATGTAGTTCTGGTCACCGTAAGGACGTGATTGCACTTGAGAAGGTGCAGAGGAGATTTACTAGGATGCTGCCTGGAATGGAGAATCTTAGCTATGAGGACAGATTGGATAGACTGGGTTTGTTCTCATTGGAACAGAGGAGGTTGAGAGGAGACCTCATTGAAGTGTACAAAATATTGAGGGGCCTGGATATAATGGATAGCAAGGGCCTATTTCCATTGGTGGAGGGGTCAATTACGAGGTGGCGTAGTTTTAAGGTGGTTGGTGGAAGGTTCAGAGCGGATTTGAGGGGAAGCTTCTTCACACAGAGGGTTGTGGCAGTCTGGAACTCACTGCCCGGAAGGGTGGTGGATGCAGAAACACTCACCACATTTAAAAGGTGCTTGGATGGGCACTTAAAGTGCCATAACCTGCAGGGTTACGGGCTGAGAGCTGGTAATTGGGATTAGACTGTTACCATCGTATCTGCGCCCGCCAACAAGAGGTTAAGTACTACAGGGAATCGAATATGGCCAGAGTAATCTCCTGGACTAGTTTCAATTGCCTGGATGAATGGGAAAGGAATTTTCCCAGATTTCTTTTCCCCCAATTGGCCTGGGTTTTTATCTGGTTTTTGCCTCTTCGAGGAGATCACATGGCTCCGGTTGGGGTGGAGTGTAGAATGTTGCGGTGCAGTGGGTGTCGCAGTTATGTGGGGCGGACTGGTTGGGCTGGGTGCTCTTTACCTTTCCACCATTGTTCGTTGTTCATAGGTTTATATGTAACCTTCAGGGCTGCTGACTGAGGGCCGTGCGGCTCTTTGTCGGCCGGCGCGGACACAATGGGCCGAAATGGCCTCCTTCGGCGCTGTAAATTTCTATGTTTTTATGTTCCTCCTGAGCGTAAAATCCACTACCCTACAGGTTATTCCTTTCCCCTGCATCCTCACCATGTTGAAGTCATGATTCATCACACAATCTCTTTCTCTAACACATTGGGGTTGAAATTCAACTTTGCCGGCGGCACTAAATGAACAGCAGTGAATTGACCACCCTTTATACCTGGTTTTGCTTTCCATTGACCCTCAAGGTCTACAATTGCTTGTGGTCATCCATCACAGCCACCTCAATGGAAGCTCAGCAGCCTTCCACCTCCCAAGCTATAGCCATTGGAGAAGCATTTCATAGGAGCGCAAAGATAGGGAAATGAGCATACAAGATAGGCACTAAAGGCTTAGACAAGCGTGATTTATAATTATTTCTTTCAATTGTTATACAGAGATGGATTTGAGTTGTTTGATCAATTTGTTTTTTGTTCTGCATTTGCAGTTGGTGTTTATATTTGTAGTGAAGTGAGGGCAAGGAAGGAAGGCAACTGGATGGTGGTAGGAATGAGAATGGTGAAGATCATGGGACTGTTGGTGTGTTGGGGATAGGGGGATAGTTCAGGTGAAGCGCTCTTCAATGAGTTGCTCTCTGACAGCTCTGAAAGCTCAAGCAGCTAGGGCACTGGTAGTCAACGCCTCTCCTACTCTTCCTCCTCATGTTCCTCCTCCTGCACTTCTTGTTGCCTAGGTGATGGTAAGGGCTGGTTCGTCTTGGTTAATCCTTGCCACTGGACTTAGCTTTGTCAAGCCCGTGTGGTGGCTGGTGTGCAACGGCCATCACACATTTAAAAAAATCCTTGCCCTGGCATCTTCCACCCTTCAATATGCAGTTCAGGATCTGGAATATTGGGTCCTTCATTGAAACACCCTGTGAACACATCCCTTTTTGGTGTGGAAGCAAGTCATCCTCGATACGAGGGACCGCCTCTGATGATGATGGTGATGATGATGATGAAGGGCTGGTCCCACATGATGGCAAAATTATGGAGCTTTCGGCAGATGACCACAAATCTGGATACCCACTCAGGGGTATATTGCAAAGCTCCTCTGGAACAGTCCAGGCACGCCAATTGTTCGTTCGATAATGTTTCTTGTCACAACATGGCTCCCGTTGTAGGCCAGCTGTCCCTGGGCTCCTGACAGGAGTTATGCATTATGTCAGAAGGGAATAACCCTTGTTGCCCAATAACCAGCCTGTAATTTGATGACCTGACTGGAATAAATGATGCACAGAAGGCTGGCGCAAGATGGCTGAGTCGTGACTGCTGCCAGGGTACTGGGCACAAACCTGTATGATGCGCTGCCTGTGGTCGCAAACCAACTGTACGTCGGGGCAGTGGAATCTTCACGAATGATAAAGATTTTCAGACTAAGAGGACAGGCAGTTTTTCATATGACCGATCACTTGAACCAACTATTGGGCAGTCTATCACACTGAAGCGGGTTGAATCACTGTCTGAGTTTTCTTTTCTCCTCATGGGAAATATACTTTACCCTACACTCTGATCTGTACCTCACACAAATGGCTCCTTCAAGACCTAGAATTCTCTGTGCAGAAAATCCTGCCCTGCTATTATCTTATTACACCAAGGACTATGCTGCAGAGGCACCCAACATTTCAAATGAGTGTACCTGCACTTAAAAATATGTATGTTCTATTGAATTGCCTTATGCTAAAATGTTATTGGTTGTTTAAGAATAAATTGCATGGGTGGCGCCGCAAAAACCAATAAGGTATTACATCTTTTATATTATGTACACAGTAGCACAGATAAGCGGATCGCATGAAAACAGGGATGTTGGGTATCTAAATACATTCAAGGCCTTATCAGTGTCATATGCTCACATTATGAGAAAGACGGTATCGGCAGTGCCGGTACAACACTAGGGTCAGGCTTCCAGAACTTCTATGTTCAACCTTAAGATGTAGGGGCTTTGTTGGGGGGGGGGGGGTGGTGCATCTTCTGCAGTTGGTGGAGGAGTGGACAGGCAGAGTGCTTGTCATTCCTTTCATAATTATTTGAAGCTGTAACAGCTGGCCTATTACTTTGTTGTCAGCTCATAATAATGAAGCTTTGTGAACCCATGATGGACATGGATATGCCTGATTACACAGAAACACTGGATTCGTCCTATACCATGCTTGAGTTTGACAGCCTGAGGGTACTGCCACCAAATAACGGTGAGTTTTGATGGGTAAGTGAATTTGCTTGTTTAACTGGAGAGCTCTGATGTGTTTAAGATTGCACTTTAACTAGAATAATAACTTAGCTCTAATAATTCGTCTGCTTTAAAATAAACCACAAAATATTAGGAAATCTCTGCTAGCTATGCTTACATCGCTTGCAAATTCAAATTCCAACTGGAAAGACAGCAACAAAACGAAAACTGAACTACGAAACACTTGAGAATTTCAATTTTACAACTCAATCTTAATGAGTAAATTTAAATTTCATTGTTCTGTCTATCAATTTACATAGGGCACATGAAAAACTTTTCATTGTGTTCATTAAAAAATGTAACCAAAAGTAAACCTCCAACAAACCTTTAGCTGCCATCAAGTTGTCAGTAGGTTTGCACGTATGTCGGTCTATTGATTATGAGATAACAGAATGTGGCACGGTAAAAAAAAATAAACACATATACCTAAAACATGTTTCATTTCTACATTTGTTTTTCATGTAAAACAAGGGAAACATAAAGAAGTATTAAAGCATTTTGAATAAAGTATTACATTTATAGGAATTTGCAGCTTGGCTTTAAAGGTTAACGGTATCTAGGTCACTAGAAGGCTATTTGATTTGTAGCTAAAGTTTAACCAGGTTGCAGCTTACAGTACCTGTGTTGAAACCAGATTGTTAGATGTGTCGTTTTATACTCTAACATCATACCAATACTATGAATAACAGGAAGTCTGTCAGAATAGCAGCTGTTTTTTCTTTATAATCTATTGATTAAAAAATATATATTTATTTGCTGAAACAAAGTAAATTATCATTAAACAAGGGGTTGTGTTTTATTTTAAATTAGATTACAAACATTTGCAGGAGACTGATTTAAATGGCTTTTTGAGTCACTCGGTGCTATTATTCTAAAGTAAATGTGCCACACGTTTTAACTGGAACGAATAAATCTGATAGGCTCTTTGAATCCATTTTCTTTTCCTGGTGTGAACTATACTGCTGCCAAAGCTCAACTGTGTAACTGTGTAATCTTTGCCATTAACATAAAAGAACATAACTCCTGTGTAAAGTGCACCATAAAATCTGTGCAATCAAATTGCTTCATTCTTTATATGACTTTCTGCTCCGGTCTGATCTGATCTACAACGATATTTATGGAAAATTTAGAGTTTTATTTTTACAAGTACTATTTTATGTTTGAGAAAAAAAAATGTACCAGGATAAATTGATAATACAAAGGGGCATTATACAATGAGTGTCCCAATCATCAGAGAGACATATTGAGGTGTTACAAGTCTTGCCTGGTCACAAATGCCGAAGAATACAAAACAGGTCGGCGTTGGATGGATGGCGGGGTGAAGGGGTGGAAAGATGTGATCTGGGTGGGCCTCAAATGCACCTCCAGGATCACCGGCTAGGCCGCTCAGTGTCTGGCTCAACTAAGCAGAACACACCTGAAAATTAATCAAATGAGAGGAAAAGTGGATCTCATGGTTTCAAATTAACGAGCTGTTTTTCGCAAGATTCTGCTTTAAAGTGAGTGTACCCAGCAGTTATTGTAGATAGACTTTGGAGCAGGGCTCGTTTTTGCTGGGTTTCTGCCCTATAATGGCTGTGCTGTAGTGTCCAAGACAATCTGGGGCCTTATCTGTCTGCACTTACTGAAGCAGTGGCAAGCCCCTTTGTATTGTCAGTAGCAATGGCATCGGAGTCGGCAGATCCTGTGACTAGTCATTTCAATGACCAAGGGTAACTTAGGTTGAAATAAATGAGGTGTACTTTGAAGCCTGCAGCCTAAGAGATTGCCAGAGTTAGAGAAGAACTTTTAATGGATATATTGGCCTTGGAAGCAGCACAGATTCACCAGAATGTTACGAGGGCTGCGAGGGTTAAATTAGGAGGAGCGATGACATAAACTAGGCTTGCATTCCCCAGAATAAGGAAGGTTAAGGGATGATTTGATTGAGGTTTTTAGGATCTTGAAAGGAATTGATAGAGAGAAACATTTTCTGCTGGTGGGGAGTCTAGTACAAGGGGACATAACATTAAAATCAGAGCCAGGCCATTCAGGAGAGAAGTTAGCAAACACTTTTTCATGCAAAGGGTGATAGACATGTAGAACGCTCTCCCACAAAAAGCAGTAGATGCTAGTTCAATTAGTAATGTTAAATCTGAGATTGATAGATTTTGCTAGCCAAGGATATTAGGGATATGGAGCCAAGGCAGGTGAATGAAGTTAGGAAACAGATCAGCCATGACCTTAGTGAATGATAGAACATGTTCGAGGGGCTGAGTGGCCTACTCTGGTTCCGATGATCTGAGATGTTTTCTGCCTTACACCTGGTTTGAGCTGGCATCCGAGATCACCAGGAAACTTTGCCCGCCCCACATAGTAAAAGGTTCTATGTAACTGGTATAGGATTCCCAGTAGGCACTCCCTTGTATTTTATTACAATGAAGAACAAGGAACAGTGCAGGAAAAGAGAGCCATAGACTGCCTTCCCCTAAGTCTCAACTAGGAAGGTGGCACATTCCCCACATTCTCCACCATCCTCCGGCTCCTTTGAGCTCTGCGAATCATCTGGTGCCATATCCTCATTGACAATATCTAATTTCCCCGCCGGGTGAAAGTTTCTGAACTGGCTTGTGACAGAAAACAGGTGTAATATAGAGCTCCCCCTAGTGGACTACTGTGGTAATGCAACTGATGATATATATAAAATAAAAGGATCATGTGATGAGGTCACTTGACAAGTTCCTGTCGCGCCATCTTGAGTTTGTGTGTGTTTGTGATGTTGTAAAGAATATATCACACTATAAAGGAGGCTGGGGCATAGGAGAAAGGGGCAGGATCTTGGAACCTAGGTCTCCTGTTTTCCCTAGTCTTCAATATCCTCATGGTCATCTTCACACTACATTAGAAAGAATCCAATTGCCCTCTTACTCCTCCTCCTCATCATCTTCGAGTTCATCATCATCTATCTTCCATTGTTGTAATTGATCTGCAAAAGGATGGTAGAAGCTGAGAATGGCTGAGGATAACTCTCTTTGGAGTAAGGAGACAGAGAAGGGTATGGAAGCCTTGGTGACTGTGCAAGTCTGCACTTACTAACCTGCTGCCTGTACTGTCTCATCGATCTCACCATCTCCCATGGCTCGCACCAAGTGCGTCCCTTGCAGTTCCATGCCTGTTCTCATAAGAGGTCACCCCTCTGATCTCCAGAATGCCCCTCCAGTCTCCTTTTCACAGATTTCTCCAGTAACGAGATTGAGGGAATTAGCTGTGTGCTAGTGTGTGAGGGTTGTCTCCAAGTTGGCATCAGATAGCTGATGTAAGAAGTGTGCTGGTATGTTAAAGTGGGGAAGAGGTTGTAAAGTTTTACATGCAAGTAATTACTGTTCACAGATGGGGAGGTGGTGACACACATTGTACGATCCAGAATTAGTGACACTCTCAACCATAGGTTAATATGCAGGGCAACTTTTAATTTTAGAGAGTGAACAATATATAGGTGCCCCAGGCTGCCCAGGGTGGAACAGAGACAGTGATCAGTCTGTTAGCTTGCTGCTTTCATCAGAGCCACTGCCACCTCCTTCCACATGGCACTTGAGGCATTTTTCGGAGGTTTCTACCCATGAGCACCCAAGTCTTTCTCTCTTTTCTTGCATTGTGTCTGAAGGTTGGTCTTATTGAAATCATGTGCTATCCTTTCTGCTTCCTTGTAGTGCCATTCTCCCCTCTTTGGATACCGCTGTTGGATCCTCCACTTGAATACCTGCTTTATAGTGCCACAAAAATCACACACGAGCCATCCGCCACAGATACCTGAGTCAAATCACTGTGCCAAACACTTTCCTACTTACCTGCTGTTCCTCCAGCTTGCCACTGTAATCTTCAGCTACTCTTGGCTTTTTAAAAGCTGCGCTTCTATTTCCAAGTCGCCCAGTACAATACTTACACGTTTCATGGAATTTGCATGACTGAAATGCCAATGAATGAGCTAACTCTGTCATTTCCAGCAGGGTCAGTACTGGATAGGATTGGTGGATTGAAGTCTCACCTCCAGGGTGCAACAGTAGTGAAAATGGCCCAGTGGATTTTCAGGGCCTAAATTTTTTCAGGAGCCTCTACTCCCGTGCCCCCCACCCCTAGACATTAACTTGCCAATTTTAAATGGCCATAATAGTAACCCTGGGACCTGGCCAACTCAAGTCTTCTTCTTTCGTATAGTAGTAGCAAAGCAAATCAAATGTCAATATCTAAGTTAGGTATCCAGGCCAAAGCTTTCTGTGTAACAGCGTGCATATCTTGTATGCTACCTGTGAATTTCCTCTATGAGCAGTGCTCAATGTTTTCGCTGGGTAGTCCAGCATTTATATATTATTTTCCTGCAAACACTTTTCTTCATTAATCTTGGTTACTGCTGCCATTTAAATTGCACCATACTAGGTGATGAACATGGGGATTGATTTTGGAGTTTCCCACTATGCAAAATGACTTGCATGAGAAAGCAGAGAGCACCGGGGATGAGCAAATGCCCATGGAATGTCTCTGAGGCCAACGCTTGTAGGTCCCTCCACACATACCTGGACGTGTCAAAGGAGACCAGCCTTCACTGTCTCCACCTCACAAGAAGCTGTCACAGAGCTGTACCCCCTGTTGAGGAATGATTTGCAGAAAACATCTAAAATTAGTCTGGCTCTTCACTCTGTAGAAGGAAAGCTTTCCATGGCTTGAAGTTTTCATACTATAAGATCGTGCCAAGCCACCACAGATCCTATCCATCTGCCAAATCAGATAGTCTGCAGTGCACACCTATATCAAGCAAGTGACAAATACTATGTTTGTAAGGGTCTGAAATCGATGAAGACGAAGGCCCGTTCAAATGCCTCCCAAAGGACCGCCGATGGCCGCCGAGAGACTGGGCGGTACTTTGCCTGGAAGATTCCTCTAAAAGAGGCGGCAGTACTGCCTGGCGGCCAAACAATGGCTTACACCGTCAATCTGGGTGGCAACGGACGGGAGCTCTCAATCTCGGTAGCAAAGGCTCTTGCCGCCTAAGTGCCGCTGAGGATGGAGTCGAGCCCAGGGAGGGTGGAAGACCTGCAAATAAAAATCATAGTAAACAAGAAAAAACACCGGAACACCTTCAGAGGACTCCATTCAGGTAAGTCTGTAAAAAAAAAACATTTGAAATATTTTCTCTAACCTTTTATTTCCTTCTTCGTACCTACCTTAGAACAGCCTCCATGCAATGGTCCTTCCCCCTGCTGGTGGCGATTCCTGCCCGCACCAATCTGGCATCTCGGCAGGCGGGAGGCCACTTGCGCTACTTGGTAGCCAGAGGACATCAGCGGGTGGTTCTCGGCGGTACTCCCCTCCCGCCTGCTCCAGTCCAAGTGGAAACTGGGAGAGTGAGGAAACCGGAGGCAAAACTCGGCGGCAGTCGGCAGTAGCAGGTGGCAGTGGGCGGTAAGGCCACCAATATTGGGCCCTAAATGTCAACACCTTGATCACTTTTCATTTGGAAGGTTTCTGAGTGGCAGGGCTCTTTCAAGGTCAGGTAGCTATTGTGAAAATCTATGGCTCCATGAGCACAAACAGTCTGCACTCAGTGGTTAAGTTTCCCTTATCCAGGAAGCAACTTTGATGTCTTCATTATGTGGTGGTCCGCTGTCCCTGCATTATTAGAAGGAAAAACACTGGAGAGATATTTCTGAGGAGAATTCTGCATCTCTGTAAGGAGCTTGCCCCTTCGAACACAAATATCAATAGGGGAGAGTTGCCTCTTCTCTGGCTCATTCATGACCTGGTATAGTACTGGAAGCTTGTACACACAGTGAGATGAGGGCTATCAGCTTCTAGGTGGATTCAGGTGGGCCCCATTGGAAAGATCCAGGCTATGCCATTTGTTTTCACCCACAAAGAATGGATTTTGTTTTAGTTCCTTGAAGGGGACACGGCTGAGCCCTGGGCAACCTGCTCCGCCTCCAAATGGCAGACAGTTGCCAGATTTTCCAGTTCCATGCCACAGACAGGTGCTGGAGATGTCAGCCACATACAAATGAGGTGCTCGCCCACTTACCCTGCCAATCCAGAGGGGTCAGCGCTGAAGGGCACCGGTCGCTGTGAACTAAGACATAAACTCTGGGATCGGATCCCGTTGATTTCCCGTGCCAATATTTACCTCCTTCTCAGTATCCAAACTCACAAGCTTCGTTTTCCAGCAATAACAATCAATGCTAATATTTCATTACAAATAGTTATTCATGGACCACTAATTCAATTATCGTAGTGAGTATTAGAAACATAGAAACATAGAAAATAGGAGCAGGAGTAGGCCATTCAGCTGTTCGAGCCTGCACTGCCATTCAATAAGATCATGGCTGATCATTCCTTCAGTACCCCTTTCCTGCTTTTCTCCATATCCCTTGATCCCCTTAGCCATAAGGGCCATATCTAACTCCTACTGTTTCAGCAATGACCTTCCCTCCATCACAAGGTCGGAAGTGAGGCTGTTCGCAGATTATTGCAAAGTGTTCATTTCCATTCGCAATTCCTCAGATAATGAAGCAGTCCATGCTCGTATTCAGCAAGACCTCGACACCATCCAGGACAAAGCAGCACGCCATTAGCCAGAAACTCAACTGGACCAGCCACATAAATGCCCTGGCTACTAGAGCAGGTCACAGGCTGTGATTTCTACAGAGTGGCTCACCTCCTGAAGCCACTCCACCACCTACAAGGCACAAGTCAGGAGTGTGATGAATACTGTCCACTTGCCTCGCTGGGTACAGTTGCAACATCAGTGAAGAAGCTCGACACCATCCAGGACAAAGCAGCCCACTTGATCGGCAGGCCAATCACCACCTTAAACATCCACTCCTTCCACCACCGGTGCAATGTGGCTGCAGTTTAGAAACATAGAAAATAGGTGCAGGAGTAGGCCATTTGGCCCTTTGAGCCAGCACCACCATTCAATAAGATCATGGCTGATCATTCCCACAATACCTCTTTCCTGCTTTCTCTCCATACACCTTGATCCTTTGAGCTGTAAGGGCCATATCTAACTCCCTCTTGAATATATCCAATGAATTGGCATCAACAACTCTCTGCGGCATGGAATTCCACAGGTTAACAACTCTCTGTGTGAAGAAGTTCTGCTCATCTCAGTCTTAAATGGCCTACCCCTTATCCTAAGACTATGTCGCCTGGTTCTGGACTTCCACAACATCAGGAACATTCTTCCCGCATCTAACCTATCCAGTCCCGTCAGAATCTTATGCGTTTCTATGAGATCCCCTCTCATCCTTCTAAACTCTAGTGATTAAAGGCCCAGTTGATCCAGTTTCTCCTCATATGACATTCCAGCCATCCCTGGAATCAGTCTGGTGAACCTTCGCTGCACTCCTTCAATAGCAAGAATGTCGCTGACTTGGTCCGATCCTGTCACTGCTTTCCAAATGCGCTGCTATTTCATCCTTAATGATTGATTCCAACATTTTCCCCACTACTGATGTCAGGTTAACTGGTCTCTAATTACCCGTTTTCTCTCTCCCTCCTTTTTTTTAAAAGTGGTGTTACATTAGCTACCCTCCAGTCCATAGGAACTGATCCAGAGTCGATAGACTATTGGAAAATGATCACCAATGCATCCACAGTTTCTAGGACCACTTCCTTAAGTACTCTGGGATGCAGACTATCAGGCCCTGGGGATTTATCGGCCTTCAATCCCATCAATTTCCCGAACACAATTTCCCGCCTAATAAGGATATCCTTCAGTTTCTCCTTCTCACTAGACCCACTGCTCCTAGTACATTCGGAAGGTTATTTGTGTCTTCCTTCGTGAAGACAGAACCAAAGTATTGGTTTAATTGGTCTGCCATTTCTTTGTTCCCCATTATAAATTCACCTGAATCCGACAGCAAGGGACCTACATTTGTCTTTACTAAACTTTTTCTCATCACATATTTATAGAAGCTTTTGCAGTCAGTTTTTATGTTCCCTGCTAGTGCTAGCTTCCTCTCGTACTCTATTTTTCCCCCTCTTATTAAACCCTTAGTCCTCCTCTGTTGAATTCTAAATTTCTCCCAGTCCTCAGGTTTGTTGCTTTTTTTTAGCCAATTTATATGCCTCTTCCTTGGCTTTCCTTAATTTCCCTTGTTAGCCATGGTTGAGCCACCTTCCCCGTTTTATTTTTACTCCAGACAGGGATGTACAATTGCTGAAGTTCATCCATGTGATCTTTAAATGTTTTCCATTGCTTATCCACCGTCAACCCTTAAGTATCCTTTGCCAGTCTATTCTAGCCAATTCATGCCTCATACCGTCGAAGTTACCTTTCCTTAAGTTCAGGACCCTAGTTTCTGAATTAACTTTGTCACTCTCCAGCTTAATAAGGAATTCCACCATATTATGGTCACTCTTCCCCAAGGGGCCTTGCACAACAAGATTGCTAATTAGTCCCTTCTCATTACACATCACCCAGTCTAGGATGGCCAGCTCTCTGGTTGGTTCCTCGACATATTGGTCTAGAAAACCATCCCTAATACACTCCAGGAAATCCTCCTCCATCGCATTGCTACCAGTTAGGTTCGTCCAATCAATATGTAGATTAAAGTCGCCCATGATTACTGCTGTACCTTTATTGCACACCTCCCTTATTTCTTGTTTGATACTGTCCCCAACCTCACCACTACTATTTGGTGGCCTGTACACAACTCCCACGAGCGTTTTCTACCCTTTGGTATTCCGTAGCTCCACCCATACCGATTCCACATCATCCAAGCTAATGTCCTTCCTTACAATTGCATTGATTTCTTCTTTAATCAGCAACACCACCCCACCTCCTTTTCCTTTCTGTCTATCCTTCCTAAATTCTGAATAACCTTGGATGTTCAGTTCCCAGCCTTGGTCCCCCTGGAGCCATGTCTCGGTGATGCCAATCACATCATATCCGTTAACTGCTATCTGCGCAGTTAATTCATCCACCTTATTCCAAATACTCCTCGCATTGAGGCACAGAGCCTTCAGGCTTGTCTTTTTAACACACTTTGCCCCTTTGGAATTTTGCTGTAATGTGGCCCTTTTTGTTTTTTGCCTTGGGTTTCTCTGCCCTCCACTTTTACTATTCTCCTTTCTATCTTTTGCTTCTGACTCCATTCTATTTCCCGCTGTCTCCCTGCATAGGTTCCCATCCCTCTGCCATATTAGTTTAACTCCTCCGCAACAGCACTAGCAAACACTCCCCCTCGGACATTGGTTCCGTCCTGCCCAGGTGCAGACCGTCCGGTTTGTACTGGTCCCACCTCCCCCAGAACCGGTTCCAATGCCCCAGGAATTTGAATCCCTCCCTTATGCACCATTGCTCAAGCCACATATTCATCTGAGCTATCCTACGATTCCTACTTTGACGAGCACGTGGCACTGGTAGCAATCCTAAGATTACTACTTTTGAGGTCCTACTTTTTAACTTAACTCCTAGCTGTCTAAATTCGTCTCGTAGGACCACATCCCATTTTTTACCTATATCTTTGGTACCTATATGCACCACGACAACTGGCTGTTCACCCTCCCTTTTCAGAATGTCCTGCACCCGCTCCGAGACATCCTTGACCCTTGCACCAGGGAGGCAACATACCATCCTGGAGTCTCGATTGCGGCCGCAGAAACACCTATCTATTCCCCTTACAATTGAATCCCCTATCACTATCGCTCTCCACTCTTTTTCCTGCCCTCCTGTGCAGCAGAGCCAGCCACGGTGCCATGAACTTGGCTGCTGCTGCTCTCCCCTGATGAGTCATCCCCCTCAGCAGTACTCAAAGCGGTGTATCTGTTTTGCAGGGGGATGACCACAGGAGACCCCTGCACTACCTTCCCTGCACTGCTTTTCCTGTTAGTCTTCCATTCACTATCTGGCAGTGTACCCTTTACCTGCGGTAAGACCAACTCGCTAAACGTGCTATTCACATCATTCTCAGCTTCGTAGATGCTCCAGAGTGAATCCACCTGCAGCTCCAGTGCCGCAATGCAGTCTGTCAGGAGCTGGAGGCAGATACACTTCCCGCACACGTAGTCGTCAGGGACACCGGAAGCGTCCTTGAGTTCCCACATAGTACAGGAGGAGCATAACACGTGTCCGAGCTGTCCTGCCATGACTTAACCATTAGATTTACCTAATTGGGCAACAACGATGTTAAAAGATTACTTACTGATAAAAGAAAAAGAAAAACTACTCACCAATCACCAGCCAATCACTTACCCCCTTGGCTGTGATGTCACCTTTTGATTTCTTTCTACTTCTTTTTTGCCTCCCTGCTGTAGCTGCACCGGCTGGCCTCTCCAAAGCTGCTCATGTCTCTCCGAACTCCCCAAACTGCCAACGTGTTGGGCCTTTTATAGGCCTGCCTCTCCAACGCTGCTCCTGCCTCTCAGAACTCCCTGAACTGCCGCCGCGTTGGGCCTTTTATAGGCCTGCCTCCAACGCTGCTCCCGCTTCTCCAAACTCCCCAAACTGCTGCCACGTTGGGCCTTTTATAGGCCTGCCTCTCCAACGCTGCTCCCGCCTCTCCGAACTCCACTGTGTCAGCGAGTTTGAGATTGGCCGAGAGTTACGACGGGACTTACAGCAAACAGAGCCGATTTTACAGCAAACAACAGTCTATTTAAGAACATAAGAACATAAGAAATAGGAGCAGTAGTAGGCCATTCGGCCACTCGAGCCAGCTCTGTCATTCAATGAGATCATGGCTGATCTTCTACCTCAACACCACTTTCCTGCACTATCCCCTTATCCCTCGATTCCGCTAATATCCAAAAATCTATTGATCTCTGTTGTGAATATATTCAAAGACTGAGCCTCCACTGCCCTCTGGGGTAGAGAATTCCAAAAATTCGCCACCCTCTGAGTGAAGTAAATGGTCGACCCCTGGTTCTAGATTCCTCAGCCAGAGGCAACATCCTCTCGGTATCTACCCTGCAAGCCCTGTAATAATTTTTTAGGTTTTAATGAGATCACCTCTCATTCTTCTGAACTCTAGAAAAGATAAGCCTAATATACTCAATCTCTCCTGCTAGGACAATGCCCCTATCCAAGGAATCAGTCTGGTGAACCTTCGTTGCACTCCCTCTATGGCAAGTATATCCTTCCTTAGGTAAGGAGACCAAAACTGTACACAATACTCCAGGTGTGGTCTCACCAGGGTCCTATATAATTGCAGTAAGACATCTTTACTCTTATACTCAATTCCTCTTGTAATAAAGGCTAATATACAATTTGCTTTCTTAATTGCTTGCTGTACCTGCATGTTAACTTTCAGTGATTCATGTACAAGGACACCCAGGTCCCTCTGAACACCAACATTTCCCAATCTCTCACCATTTAAAAAATACTCTGCTTTTCTACTTTTCCTACCAAAGTGGATAACTTCACATTTTTCCACATTATATTCCATTTGCCATGTTCTTGCCCACTCAGTTAGCCTGTCTATATCCCCTTGAAGTCTCTTTGCATCCTCCTCACAACTTACATTCCCACCTAGCTTTGTATCATCAGCAAACTTGGATATATTACATTTGGTCCCCTCATCCAAATCATTGACATAGATTGTGAATAGCTGAGGCCCAAACATTGATCCTTGCGGTACCCCACTAGTTACATCCCCCCAACCTGAAAATGACCCGTTTATTCCTACTCTGTTTTCTGTCCGTACCCAATCCTCAATCCATGCTAGTATATTACCCCCAATCCCATGAGCCCTAATTTTGTTTAGTAACCTCCTGTGTGGCACCTTATCGAATGCCTTCTGAAAATCCAAATACACCATGTCCACTGGTCCTCAGAGTCTCTACGCACTACTGAAATCGAACTCATGACAAAATTATTGTTAAATTTCCAGATTAAAAACAGGATTATTTCTCCAGAAAGATGCAGTGAGTGGAGGATAGTTACAGAATACAAATTGTGCGCATGACATCAATTCCAGCCACTTACAGCAGTTCAGTCCCCATGCGTGATTGATGGGTGATTACCCAATCCTCTCGATTCTGGCCAGGATTTGTGGTGTCACTTTTTGCGGTCTTCAATTATCATCACAACAAAGCTTCTGCATCCTGACTGAGTTAGAGATGAAACAAACTGCCCGTGCTCAATACACAACTTGGAGTAAATACTCTGAGATGGCATACCACCGGTGTGACCTCATATGCACAAGACAACTGCAAGCAACTCTCGCCCCCCTCTCGCCCCCCTCTCAATAACTTCTCCACTCGCCCAGACATACTCTGGGCCTTGGCACAGGCTGATGGTCTTAAGGCCCTGATTGGCATCCCACAGCTCGCCAGATTTATTCTGATGAGGCACGAGGACAAATCTTGGCCGCCTCTGTTCCGCCACACTGTGCGTCTCCAGAATTGCGCAAAGTTTGGGGTGCTAATAGATTTAGGCCTCAAAGGAATTTAAGCCCCAAAGGAACTCTTCCTAGTTACAAATAGCTGAGAGTCAATATTTTATTTGACATATATACTCTATCTATTTAAATTTCCACAGAAAAAATATAACAGATATTCCATGATTTGACAATGGACACAAATATTGTGTTCCTCACACTGCACCATTGTAGAATTTAGTGTTAAAATGATCATTGTATTCATAAATTGGTCTGTATTGCATACCAGATGGTAATAGGTGGCATAGTCTAAATATTAGAGCCAGACCTTTCAGGAGTGAAATTAGGAAATACTTCTACATACAAAGGGTGGTAGAAGTTTGGAACACTCTTCCCCAAACGGCAGGTCCCTCTGAACACCAACATTTCCCAATCTCTCTTGTGCTCCATTCCTCTCACCATCAAAATTGGATGGAGTTCAGGGCACATTTGCACTAAAAAGTAACATTCTATTAAGGTAAACACAAATACATGTCAGTTTGATCAGCCAAATACTTCACTTTCAGACACTACAGCAAGTGCTGCTCTGCAAGCAAGTCACTTTGTTACATCAGTCACAGATTGCTTAATAGCACATGTGCCCAGACCTGTATTACTATCACATTTAATCACTTAATATCTCATTGTGGCTGCACAGAACAGAAAGAGGTGTTTTGGAGATATTGAGGGGCAGGAGTAATAGACAGGGGAGCAGAAAGAAATGAGGGTGTTGCAAAGGCTTGTTAATTGTCTGTCAGGGGGAGACCTGAAAATTCTCATGGAGGAAAAAAAACCTTCTCCTTTGTTCAACCAGGATGGGGGAGAGGCTTCCTAGGTCCAGCTCTGCTTCTAAAGAACTCATTCCAGACAGCAATTAGAACTCATTGATCGACCAAATCTCCTCTGCTCTTCCTTACTTTCCCTCCCTCCATGCAGACAGCAATTAGGACCAATCAATTCTTCTCTATTCCTCCCACCCAATACATACAGGCCTGTCTCTGCTTCTCTCTATGTTTTGTATATTGAACTATCCAGTTTTTATGAATGAGGCTAACATGGTGGACGGAGTCTCACCAAAACTTATGAAATTTGGCATGCGACCCTCATCTAAATGAGGCTCATGGCCAGCTCCCATCACCTCTTAAAGTTACACCTCACAAATGGGGTGCACTGAGAATTGGCCATGCAACCTCAGGTTTCTGGATTTGCAGCAGTTGCCAGCAGGGCCTCACAAAATCCAGCCATATATTTTGACTGTTTACTTGCCTTTCCTACTCTCATTACCTATCTTTATCCACATTAAATACTATTTTTGGCTCCACAATCCACCTTTCCAACCTATCCCAATCTTTTTTATGTTTGGCTTCCCTCTTTTCTATTGTTAGAACCCCCAAGTTTGGTACCATCTACAAACACTGTAAACAGCAATGGCTCCAGCACATACTCTTGTAGTATCCCACCAGTGATCCCTTGCCAGTGTATAACTAGCATTTGTACTCATCTTAGATGCTATAAAATGATTGTAAAATCTTTCACCACCAACACAACTTATCTTTGAATCAAATTGTATCAGATCCTCTGCGACAGTAGACCATACAACTTGCCCTGGGATATCTGATTCGGTAAAGTTTGCATTTATAAATCATCGGATAAAAGCTCTACTAGGACTAGTTTTTCTAGAGAAAAAGATTAAGTGGCAGGGGTTGGGTTGAGGGAAGGAGACCTCCAACTGACATTTAAAAACAAGAGACAGAGCTGTGTGAAACAGCCTCTTAACTTATTGCCCAGTGATTGGGAGCAGACAAAATGGTAGAGCAATGTCAGTTTGCAGGAGAGTAAGTGCGAGATTGTATACGTACAAAATATAAATTCTGAATTGGTATGTTGTCTGAAGGTTCTTAGTAAAATACTGAGTTCTAATTGAGGAGAGGCTTAATTTTGAAGCATTGACCAAAAAGATTGGCAGTTGGAAAAACTAGCCTGGAATTTAGATAAACCAGATGAATAATGAACTATTTCAAACAAAGTTTTGATCCAGAATGATTCACAACCAGTGAAATTGGGTCTCAATATTTTCTAGAAACATTTGCTGTTTGTGATTAATTAGGGAATATTTTGTGCTTCATTCTTCATTATCGTAAGTTATTTTGATAAAATGAATGACACATTGTAAATCCAATTATTTTTAGACACAATGAGAAGAATAAGTGAATCATTTGAAATATGCAAGACAGTTCTGGCTGCATTAAAAGAATATTTTTATAGGTCAAAAACATACCGGTTTTACAGCAATTAGTACTCTTCTAGAGCTGCCCTGACAGCTCAGTGAATAAATGTATTCTGTGGTAAGTTGGAGGATCTTGGTTGAGCCTGCAGTAGGAGACCTACAATTAGCCTCAGAATACTTAGCCAAGGCAAGAGAAAAATTGGGGCTATTCCTCTATCTGATCTCTCTGATAAAAGCGTAGAAATGAAGGTCAGGATAGGATCAGGCTCAGTCATGATAGTATCCACATTGAACAGTCTGCTAACATTCACTGTCGAAACTCACATTCATATAGAATGACCACTTGGGTGATATATCATAGAAACATAGAAACATAGAAAATAGGTGCAGGAATAGGCCATTCGGCCCCTCGAGCCTGCACCACCATTCAATAAGATTATGGCTGATCATTCCCTCAGTACCATTTCCTGCTTTTTTTCCATACTCCTTGATCCCTTTAGCTGTAAGGGCCACATCTAACTCCCTCTTGAATATATCCAATGATATCATATGATATGGTGGGGAAAAAGATTGGGGGACTGGTCCTTGGGTTTAGATCTATTGTGGCAGTAACAGGAAGATTATCTGGCACTTAGCAGATGCACATCCCAGGCTCCAGCCTTCCTAGGCCATGTTTCTCTGACTCTCAGTTTCTTTCTCACCCACATCCAAGATAGTTTCTCCTTTCTGGGGTCTAATACAAAGCCCTACCACCCTCAATCTACCCTACAATATGGCTCAGTACTCATCTCTGACATGTTGACAGACACTATAGGGTAGCTAGAGAGAAACTATTTCCGCTGGTTGGGGATTCTAGGACTAGGGGGCATAGTCTAAAAATTAGAGCCAGACCTTTCAGGAGTGAAATTAGGAAACACTTCTACACACAAAGAATTGTAGAAGTTTGGAACACTCTTCCGCAAACAGCAATTGATGCTCGGTCAATTGTTAATTTTAAATTGGAGATTGATAGATTCTGTTAACTAAAGGTTTTAAGGGATATGGGAAAAAAGCCAAAGAGTTAGGTCACAGATCAGCCATGATCTCATTGATTGGTGGAGCAGGCTCGGGGGGCTGAATGGCCTACTCCTGTTCCTATGTTTCTATGTTCCTATTGTGCCTCAGGCACTAGACTTTAAAAAACCCTACAGATTACAAATTAATGAAATTAAATTAGCAAAGCCCATGTCGAAGAGGTGTACAGAGGGAATGTGAGATATACAGAAGAGAGGAGGCATGAAATGAGAGACATACAGAGCGGGAGGCAGAAAGAATGAGAACAAGAGTTGGAGACAAACACAGTAATGACAAACAGAGAAAGGAGACAATTTTTGGAGTACGGGCTGGGAGTGTCACAATAGTTCCGGTACCAAGATCCAGTCCCCCAATTTCTGATTTACTGCCATTGGCTGAGGTACATTGCCAATTGTGTATACATGGAAAATCTTTGTAAGAGGCATACAGAAAGAGAAAAAGAGTGTGAGACAGAGACAAGCAGGCAGAAAGAATTAGAAAGTGAGCACAAACAAAAGACAATTGCAGCAAAAGTGAGAAACTTTATTTTCCATGACAACACTGCAGGAGATCAGGTAATATGTTAATCTCCAGTACAGGAACATTAGCCTGAATGGCCTCCAGTGATTCTTCAGGTGCTAAATATAGGATCCCTGTTGGTAAAACCAGTTAGGCAGAATTTACACACACTTGTAACGAGTCATGTTCCCTGGGCTCATCACTCTTGGAGAGATGGTTTCAAAGACCTATCCCAACAGTAAGAAAACACTCCAAATGGAACATTCGGTGATAAGTCAAACTCCTATTTTCATTTTTCTCTGCTCCAAACTTCATGATGCCAGTTCTAAGACACTTGGCTCCAAATTAATACATATTTCACTGAATATTAATGTCAAATCACTCCTGTTCACTCCAATTATCTGGAACTACTTATCCAAGAAAAACAATTAATGATGATGTTCTGATCCAAGCATAAAGTGTTCCCCAATGACAAATTTTTCAGTGTTCAACTTTCTATAATTAAATCTACTATCAATCTAATCTGTGGGAGCCAAGGCATTTTGATCATCTAATCACTGTGGTGTGAGTGCATGTTTCTGCTTAGTGACACGTGTTGTTTTTTTGCTGAAGCTGAATTGATCATTGATTGATTATATGGGCTGTGGTGGCAGAAAATTACTTAATTTTATTTGCAACGAATAGAACTGCTGATCCAAGTCTACCATTTGTTGGCAAACTAGTTAAATGTTTATCAGGATTAAGCTGGACTACTCATGCAGGTGTTTGTGTGTCTGTGCTGTAAGAAATCGTCCTCTTAATCTCTTAGAGATCCAATGCGGAGCAAAATGAATTGCATACGTTTTTGTTGCAGTATCTTAAGTTAACTAGGATCAAACAAAGCTTTCATTATCTGCTGAAATAAAAACATCTGTGAAGACTGTAACAGTACACCCTATGGAGATGTAGGGTATCACTGAGATCAACATATGGATTTCCACTTTTACCTGTGCATGTGCCGACGCCAGAAGTTGCTGTCAGTTTCACACGGTAATGACGACAAGCGCCGACAGTTTCGCTGTAATTACAACCCCAAATTCCGGGCCATGATCTAAGTTGATACTCAGTAAAGTAATGAGGGAGTGATACATTGTCAGAGGTGCTGACTTTTTGAAGAGATGTTAAACTGTGGCCCTGTCTGTCCTCCCAGGTTGAAGTAAGAGATCCCATCGCAATATTTGACAAAGAAAACGGAGTGAGGAGAGGTGGAACTTGGCCAACGTTTATCCCTCAATCAACCCCACTAAAACAGCTTATCTGGTCTTTATTTCATTTCTGCATGTAAATTGGCAGCCATGTTTCCCTGCATTGCAACAGTTACTACACCAGAAAAATACTTCATTGACCGTGAAGTTCTTTGGATGCCCTATAGATGTAAAAGGTGCTGATATAAATGTAAGTTCTTTTCATAAAATATGAATGACCAGTTAATCTGTTTTTGACTGAGGAAAGAATTTTTGGCCAGAACATCTCCGTTCTTCCAATAGTGTCATGGGATCATTAATATTCACTTGAACCACTGAAACAGGTAGACAATGTCTGATCTGATGGACGGCATCTTTTTTTTTTCATTCCTGGGCGTCGCTGGCAAGGCCAGCATTTATTGCCCATCCCTAATTGGCCTTCAGAAGGATGTGGTGATCCACCTTCTTGAACCGCTGCAGTCCTTATGATGAAGATACTCCCACAGTGCTATTAGGGAGTGAGTTCCAAAATTTTGACCCAGAGACGATGAAGGAACAGCCATATATTTCCAAGTCAGGATGGTGTGTGACTGGAGGGAAAGTTGGAGGCGATGGTGTTCCCATGCTCCTACTGCCCTTGCCCTTCTAGGCGGTAAAGGTTGTAGATTTGGGAGGTGCAGTCAACGAAGCTTTGGCAAGTTGCTGCAGTGCATCTTGTAGATGGAACACACTGCAGCCATGGTGCGTTGGTGGTGGTGGGAGTGAATGTTTAGGATAGTGGATGAAGTGCCAATCAAGCGGGCTGCTTTGTTCTGGATGGTGCCGAGCTTCTTGAATGTTGTTGGAGCTGCACTCATTCAGGCAACAATGCTGCACTGAAGAGCTAGCTCAATTTGATATGTTATAGGTCTCGAATAGGGTTTGAACCCCATAACCTTCTGAGTTAAGAATGCCACCAACTGAGCCTAAGCCCAAATGTCACATGTACAGTCATTTCTACATTTCGGTGTCTGATTTACATTTTCCAAACCAAGAGAAATGGGATCCAGAGATCAGCTGGATGCTCTACCCATTACTATCCGAATAATGGAATCATAAGAAGCCAAACAGAAAATGATCTAAGAATCAAGTGACATACTTTTGATTAGCTCTTAAATTCAGCAGTTTTTCCCCTGATTTTGCAATTGTTTGTAGAAATTTTCTGTAGTTTGGAAAATGTTCTGGGGTTTTCTACACTTAGCATTAAATATTATTGTGTTCCCTGTGTGAAAATAACTACTTTTGACAGTACAAAGACCAATACAAAGATAAAGCTGACATTGAAGTGTAATCTGCAATTATTTAGGGCTGATCGTGTGTTACCAATAAAACACTAATTTAATGAGTTATGCTGAAAATTTAACAGCTGTGTCATTTCATACAGTATTTTTAGTCCCATCCCTATTAAATTACAGCTTAACATCTTAACACAGCCCCAGACATGTATATGAAATGAAATGCTCATTGAGTGTTTTATACAAAAATATTATTTGGATATGCATAATATGTATTACAATTACACAGTACGAACTGATGGAGCTTCTAATATTTTAATCTTTCTCTAGAGCAGAACTACAGTGTTTGCCAGCATTTAATGAAATATATTTGTATATCAAAACATATTAAGGTACCTTGAAACTGCCACGATGCATTGGTGCTAAGCTTCTCCATGTCATGGAAGGGAAGGTCTGGGTTGCATCCAGCGTTCTCAAGCTTACCCATGTCACCATGTGCTTTGTTGGAGAGGCCAGGAATTGCCTGACACTGAGGAGGGGAAAATGGCAAGGAAAATGTCACCCCAGCCCACTCTCACAAACTTCCTTGTAATTGCCTCAAGAATAACATTATTAGAGTCCCGGAACCTGGCTGTCTGCCCAGCTTCTCAGCTTTGTGAATGTTACTCAAAGAAAGGAAAAGGGTGAAAAATATAATACAACATGTTTAGCTGATTACAAGATAATTACAGAAGAGGAAGGCCATTCAGCTCATCTTAATTGATCTGTTCAGAGAGATCCTACCTTTGTAACATCCAATTCGTTCTTAACTGATTCCCGGCTTTTTGCTTACATTACTTTATTTGGAAGTTTATTCCACATGTTGATCACTCTTTGAGTGAATAATTTCCTGATATCAGTCATAAAGTGACCTTTTACTCGTTTGAACCTATGTCCCCCAGTTTTACTCCCACAATCTAATTTAAAGCAAATCTTATATAGCTCTATAAGATCACCCCACAGATGCATCCTTTCCAAGCTGAAATGCCCCAGTCTATCCTCATAACACAGACCTTTAACACTGAGGATCAGTCTTGTGGCTTTTCATTGCGTGGTCTCCAGTGCCGGACAGTCTCTCTTGTTTATTGGCAGCCAGTATTCAAGGTGCGGTCTGACCAGAGCATTGCACAGTTTGATCATTACCTCCTCTGACTTGTATTCTACTGTTTTAGCTATTTAGTTCATTCTATTAGAAACATAGAAACATAGAAAATAGGTGCAGGAGCAAACCATTCAGCCCTTCGAGCCTGCATCACCATTCAATATGATCATGGCTGATCATGCAACTTCAGTACCCCACTCCTGTCTTCTCTCCATACCCACTGTTCCCTGTAGCTGTAAAGGCCACATCTAACTTAGCTCTGCACTGGTTGGATATATTTAGCATCAAGTCTACTCGGGCTCCTTCTTTCAATTTCATTGAAGGTTCTGCTGATAGGGTTAGAGGGATAGATGAAGAGAGATGGGAGGAGGCTCGTGTGGAGCATAAATATACATAAACCTGTTACAGAGCATAAACCTGTTGGGCTGGATGGCCGCTTTGTGTGCTGTACATTCTATGTAATTCCATGTAATTCTTAGCTATTTCAACACCATTCATAGCGTACGCATGTTGTCAATGAAAACTGGATCTTTCTTTTTTTTTAATGGGTCGCTGGCAAGGCCGTCATTTATTGCCCATCCCTAATTGCTCGAGAAGGTGGTGGTGAGCCACCTTCTTGAACCACTGCAGTCCTTGTGGTGAAGGAACTCCCACAGTGCTGTCCCACCATACTTATTTTTGTATTGAGATGACCATTTCTATATTAGTTTGAAGTTTTTAAACTAATTAAAGCCATCATTCTTTAGGAATGTGTAATTCTTCCCAGTTTATCCTCATAACTCAGACGTTTGACACTGGGGATCAGTTGGTTGCAGTAGATTGGTTCTAATACATTTGTGTACAGAGTTGTAAATTAATTTTCCTTCTACTGCCAGTAGTGTTAAAAAATAATAGCAAGTGCTTAGGACTTCTGATTTTCAGTTTTTTTTCAGAATGTTTATCAGAAAACCCAGTTAAAATCAGCTGCAAGCAAACGTGTGCCTTTCAGCTAAAAAATAAAACAAAACAAAATGTTTTTAGTCAGAAAATTTGGAGTTATAGTTAGATTTAATCAGTAAAACAACTTTGAGGGAACAAGTACAAGATTTAGTAAGCAATAGACTTCTGTCTGTCCTCACAAGTATAACGTAAAAGGAGTTTGTGTGCACTATTAACCTCATCCTTGACACCCGTTAGCACTTTGCACAGATATCCAAATGTGTCGCAAGTCACTGAAGGTGCATTCTGCATCAATGCTGCTTGCCGCTGCGAAGAGAAATTAAATGTGCCCCGTGCCCAACAAGGAAAGCTGCAGTCTGCTTTAACTAGAACTGCGGAGTGCCAACTTTGATTTTTTGGGGGGTTTCCAGGTGTTTAACCCTAATTTTCAACGTTATCTTTTTGGAAGGCAATTACTGAGCTGACAAAAGCAAAATACTGCAGATGCTGGAATCTGAAATAAAAACAGAAAGTACTGCAAATCTCAGTTGGTCAGGTAGTATCTGTGGAGAGAAAAACAGAGTTAACGTTTTGGGTCAATGACCCTTCGTCACAACTCATTACTGAGCTGAATCAGGTTTTACAAAAAAAATCAGAAGTCCTACAAATACACTGCCTGAATATGTCCATATGAATTAAGCAATGTATACAATGTAAGTTTTGCAAACCTCCCTTTCATGACAAATAAGCATTTAAATAATTGGTTGCTAAACCACAAACGGTTTATAGTTTCCCATCTTAAAACACTGTCAAAACCTGTTACAGGCACAAGTGGTATGACCCATAAAAATACATTTCTACCAGCCACGTAATCATTTTTGGCACATAGCTCGGATAAATAAACCACTAGTTTACTGACCAAGCGTATCTTATTAAGGAGTTTCTGAAATGAGAAGTATGATAAAAACTAATGAAAAAGACAAAATAGGATTGTAAAAGGAGCAGAAATGAGAAGAGACATATTATTGTAAGAAAATAAATGAGATAAGAGGAAGAAAGAGTTTTACAAATGTAACAAAAAAAGTGTGAGATTATTAAGTAATTAACTAAGTAATTAATTAATAAAGTTAGGGCTTTTCATATGAGAATGTTCAAAATTCAAAATTCAGGATTCTCATCCTTGTTTACAAATCACTCCATGGCCTTGCCCCTCCCTATCTCTGCAATCTTTTTCAGCCTCACAACCCCACAAGATATCTGCACTCCTCAAATTCTGGCCTCTTGAACATCCCTCATTATAACTGCTCAACCATTGGTGGCCGTGCCTTCAGCTGTTTGGGCCCTAAACTCTGGAACTCCCTCTCTGTCTCTCTACCTCTCTTTCCTCCTATAAGACACTCCTTAAAACCTACCTCTTTAACCAAGCTTTTGGTCATCTGCCCTAATTTCTTCTTTTGTGACTCTGTGTCAAATTTATCTGTGTTGTCTTATAACACTGCTGTGAAGCGCCTTGGGACGTTTTACTACGTTAAAGGCACGATGTAAATAAAAGTTATGATTATTATTATTAATCATGTATTTGCAAGGCTAACAGTGCAGCTCTTAGTACATGCATTGAGGCTTCACAAATATGCAACATATCCAATGCAGATAGTGGAAAGTGCTCAGGCATAAAAATAGCTACAGCAAGCCAGCTTTAAGAGAAGCTTCAAAGCAAGTCAATGTCGGCTGTAACTTAGTGAGTCGCACTCCCACCACCTGTATCAGAAGGTTGTGGGTTGAAGTCTCACTCTAGAGACTTAAAAAAAATGTTCTGGGATGTGGGCATTGCTGACAAGGCCAGCATTTCTTGCCCATCCCTAATTGCCCTCGAGAAGGTGGCAGTGAGCCGCCTTCTTGTACCGCTGCAGTCGGTGTAGTGAAGGTACTCCCACAGTGCTGTTAGGGAGAGTTCCAAGATTTTGATCCAGCCATGATGAAGGAATGGTGATATATTTCCAAGTCAGGATGGTGTGTAACTTGGAGGGGAACTTGCCGGTGATGGCATTCCTATGTGCCTGCTGCCCTTGTCCTTCTCGGTGGTGGAGGTCGCGGCTTTGGGAGGTGTTGCCAAAGAAGCCGTGGTGAGTTACTGCAATGCATCTTGAAGATGGTACACACTGCAGCCACGATGTGCCGGTGGTGGAGGGAGTGAATGTTGAAAGTGGTGGATGGGATGCCAATCAAGCGGGTTGCTTTGTCCTGGATGGTGTCGAGCTTCTTGAGTATTGTTAGAGCTGCACTCATCCAAGCAAGTGAGGAGTATTCCATCACACTTCCTGACTTGTGCCTTGTAGATGGTGGAAAGGCTTTGGGGAATCAGGAGGCGAGACACTCGCCACAGGATACCCAGCCGCTGACCTGCTCTTGTTGCCACAGTATTTATGTGGCTTGTCCGGTTAAGTTTCTGGTCAATGGTGACCCCCAGGATGTTGATGGTTGGGGATTTGGCGATGGTAATGCCTTTGAATATCAAGGGGAGGTGGTTAGACTCTCGCTTTTGAAGATAGTTGTTGCCTGGCACTTGCGTGGCACAAGTGTTACTTGCCATTTATCAGCCCAGGCCTTGTTGCATGCTGGCATGGACTGCTTCATTTTCTGTGGCGTTGCGAATGGAACTGAACACTGTATAATCATTAGCGAACTTCCGACCTTATGGTGGAGGGAAGGTAATTGATGAAGCAGCTGAAGATGTTTGGGTCTAGGCCACTGCCCTTGAGCATGCAGTCTTAGCTGTCACTACAGTGCAGTACTGAGGGAGTGCTGCACTATCGGAGATGCTGTCTTTTGCATGAGACATTAAACCAAGTCCCTGTCTTCCTTCTCGTGTGAATGTGAAAGATCCAGGGGATTTTACCCTGCCCAATATTTATTTCTTAACCAACATCACTAAACAGGTTATCTGGTCATTACCTCATTGCTGTTTATGGGACCTTGCTGTGCACAAATTAGCTGCTGCATTTCCTACATTAAAACAGTGCCTACACTTGAAAAGTACTCCATTGGCTGTAAAGTACTTTGGAACATCCTGAGGTTATGAAAGGCACTATATAAATGCAAGTTCTTTCTTCTTTACTTTCAAATAGATACAGCCATTTTATATGGGCAAGCAACTTGCTCTGAGTGGGGCATTGACTGAACAAAAAAAATCAAGAGTGAGACCTAGTTCCCATCATTAACACGTGCTGGCAGTGGGCGAGATTTCTTGTCCTGACATCCACTCAGAAAACTCAGTCTCTGTGTCAGCTTTTCTGGATTGATACAAATAATTAAGAAGCAGCTGCAACAGGTCTTGTGTTCTGGGCATAAACATAGACGTCTGGGTTAGTGTGAGTAAGTTTTGAGGTGCTGCTCTAGACTAATCTTCTAGAGAATTGGTAGTCTGGTGAGAGCTCCCTATTTTTGGAGAAGATGGGTCTAATGTCCGAACTACATTTATTTTTTCTTTCTTAGAGACCATTCCATCAGAAGCTAGTAATATCAATGTGTTGATGAGAAATGGTGTCAACGCCGTGTGCTCAATCTGCGGGGATCGTGCAACAGGGAAACACTACGGCGCTTCTAGCTGCGATGGATGCAAAGGCTTTTTCAGGAGAAGCGTTCGGAAAAATCATGTCTACTCCTGCAGGTAGGCGTCACATGGGACTTTGAGAATTTGAGCTACATTTAAGGTGGACGATGCTTAAGCTCTACAGTCCAGAGAGAAGGTAGTTGAGTAGAAGCTTATTGTGGCATATAAAGCATTATCTTGTATGGGTAAAATGAATTCAGGATAGTATTTCAATGTGAGTGAACCCAGGATATTAATTCAAGATCAATAAGGCCAGAGGATATAAATTTAAATTAACTTAAGACAGATCTTAGAAAACAACTTCCTCACTCAAAGGTTGCTAAATATTTGGAGTGGTTTATCAGGTAAAATTGTGTAGGAAAAGATAATGGAGGAGTTCTAAATGCAATTGAATGTTAGGCTGGGTGAGTTTGAGTACTAGATGGATGGTAGACTGGATGAGTTGGACAGTGTAGTGCTCCCTCAGTACTGCCCCTCTAACAGTGCAGCGCTTCCTCAGTACTGCCCCTCCGACAGTGCAGCGCTCCCTCAGTACTGACCCTCCAACAGTGAGGCGCTCCCTCAGTACTAACCCGCTGACAGTGCAGCGCTTCCTCAGTACAGCCCCTTCGACAGTGCAGTGCTCCCTCAGGACTGCCCCTTCGCCAGTGCAGCGCTTCCTCAATACTACCCCTCCGACACTACAGCGCTCCCTCAGTACTGCCCCTCCGACAGTGCAGCGCTCCCTCAGTACTGCCTCTCCGACAGTGCATGCTCCCTCAGTACTGCCCCTCCGACAGTACAGCGCTCCCTCAGTACTGCCCCTCTGACAGTGCATGCTCCCTCAGTACTGCCCCTCTGACAGTGCATGCTCCCTCAGTACTGCCCCTCTGACAGTGCAGCGCTGCCTCAGTACTGCCCCTCTGGCAGTACAGGTGCTAGACAGGGGGTGAGTTGGATTTCTGGATGGATGCTAGACTGGGTGAGTTGGAATACTGGAGGGATCAACTTAATCGGCTGAATTGCCTTTTCTTTTTCTGTGTGGTACAATAATGATTAATGCAAATGGTTAAGTCACTGAAATATCTTTTGCACTATTTGCAAAACAGAACACTTGAAAAATTCCGTCGGCCCTGAATTTGCGATTGAAGGCTTCCCCCGGGGAAATGCCTCCGATCCACAAAAAAATACCTGCATACCTGGTGGTCCGGGAGGTACGGAGATTTGTGGTCCTAGGCCTCTCCAGGTACCCGCGGGTAGAGGCCCACGTATCTCATAAGCACACGCAAGTGCCCCTGGGATCACGTGGGCCAGGCCAACAAATAAAATAAGGGAATCTCCATTCACGCTTACGAGCATTCCGTATGTACAGAATCCCCATAAGTATGAATGGGAATACCCCCAAAATACATCTAGACATCAAATTATTTTTTTTTTAAAACATCACATATTTAAAATTAATTAAAATGGTATTTGATTAAATATTTAAAACAAAAATTAAATTTTTGGACCCACAAGGAATGCTACAAAAATCACTTACCTTCTGTAACTGGCCTCCAATTTGCTGTTGGGTTTCCTGGGCCTTGTGAAACCCGGCGGCAGCAGTTAAATTTACATCAGACTCCCAGTTGCACTGTGGGAGCCTGATTTACGTATCCAAGACAGGACATTCACAAGGCATGCTACCTGTTGCCATGGACATGCCAGCAGGCACTTACACGTCAGGTTAGGATCACGTATCGTGTTATTAAACATTTAACCAACCGCAACTCCCCTCCCCGACCTCCTCCCACCCATCATAGGGAGGTTAATATTGAGGTCCTGGATACTGGGCAACAAAGTCTACATCCAGTCCCAGGGATAATAAGCCAAAAAAGGGGCCCACACAGCCTGCAGGGCAGTACAGCAATGAGACGCATGTCTGCACTAGGCTGGTCATTGGGACAACCATCAGGGTGTTAAACGCACACTTTTTTGCCTGGATAAATTACACTGCAGTAGGCTCCAGATTGGGAGTCTTCACTATACACTTTAGGAAAGTCTGGACTTTGCCAAGACTGACAGAGGCCATTGCTAAGCTGGAACCAGAACTACATGAAGCAGACTATCACGATAATCAGCACGCAGATGCAAGGGGCATCAGAACACACACAGATCATCTCTTCTGTGTGACACAGTGCTCCACTGTCTTACCTACTTCGCTCCCACTTGCAAAAAAAGAAACAGTCCCTCAAATCACTACCTATCCTACCAAATGCAATACATCAGCTCTCTTTGCCCATGGATAATCATACTAGTTACCTTTTAAAAAAAACAATTGTGATGTAGCAAGGACGGCATTTATTGCCCATCTCTTGTTGTCCTGAATTCTTTGCAGCAGTTTGATATAATAGAGAGACTTGCTAGGGCAATAAAGAGTCAACCACATTGGTGGGGGACTGGAGTCACATATAGGCCAGGCCGGGTAGGAACAACAGGTTTCTCTCCCTAAAGGACAGCAGTGAACCAGTTGGGTTTGAACAACAATCTGACAGCTTCATCATCACTTTTACCAGTTTTTAATTTCCAGATTTCTTTTAAATTGAATTCAAATTCTGAAACTGCCATGGTAGGATTTGAACTCACATTTTCTGGATTACTACTGCAGGCAGCAAGAACCATATGACAGGATCTCTTAGATGAGACCTTTAGCTAAGTGCCACATATTTCATTAGCAGTCTTCTCCACATGACCACAAAGCAGTGGCCCAATAGATCTTCAACAACCATATTCTTTACACCAACTATGGAGGCCAGTTCTTGCCTTCTTAAAGGCATGTTTCACTGATTCTTTCATGGCTACGGTAGTGTAGGGGTTATAGAAACATAGAAAATAGGTGCAGGAGTAGGCCATTCAGTCCTTCGAGTCTGCACCACAATTCAATATGATCATGGCTGATCATGCCCCATTCAGTACCCCATTCCTGCTTTCTCTCCATACCCCTTGAACCCTTTAGCTGTAAGGGCCACATCTAACTCCCTTTTAAATATATCTAACGGACTGGCCTCAACAACTTTCTGTGGTAGAGAATTCTACAGGCTCACAATTCTCTGAGTGAAGAAGTTTCTCCTCATCTCGGTCCTAAATGGCTTACCCCTTAACCTTAGACTATGATCCCTGGTTCTGTACTTCCCAACATCAGGAACATTCTTCCTGCATCTAACCTGTCCAATCCCGTCAGAATTTTATATGTTTCTATGAGATCTCCTCTCATTCTTCTAAATTCCAGTGAATATAAGCCTAGTCGATCCAGTCTTTCTTCATATGTCAGTCCTGCCATCCTGGGAATCAGTCTGATGACTCCCTCAATAGCAAGAATATCCTTCCTCAGATTACGAGACCAAAACTGTCCACAATATTTGTCATGTATCTTACATTATTATATATAACTGTATCCCAACATGCTATACATGACTGTAATAAGATATGACCGGTAACCACCAGCATACCTTACCACCGGGGGTGCACTTGCAAGAGACAGGTATATAAGCACAGGTCTCAGGCAAGTGCAGCATTCCAGAGCTGTGAAATAAAAGGTGCAGGTCCAGAGTGACCTTGACTTCACTACATGCCTCGTGTGAATCTGTACTGAAGGGACAGGACTTTACAATGGCGACGGGTTACGGGATTACAGAATCCACAGAATGGCGAACAACGGATCAGATGAAAAGTATAATGCGGGAGACATTTGGGAGGACTTTATAGAAAGGCTCCAGCAAAGCTTTGTAACCAAAGTCTGTTTAGGCGACGATACGGCAGACAAGAGAAGAACGAGAAAACATACGCTTTAATGAAGGATCTGTTGGCACCTGAGAAATCAGCAAGCAAGTCGTTTGAAGAATTGAGCACATTGGCAAGAGAGCACCTGAAGCCAGTGAGCAGCCTACACATGGCCAGACACAGGTTCTACAACTACAGACGTTGTGTGGGCCAGAGCATACCCGACTTCGTGGCGGAACTTCGGAGGTTGGCTAGTTTATGTGAGTTCTCTGATGAATTGAGGAGAGAAATGCTGAGAGACTTTTTCATTGAAGGAATAGGCCACGCAGGCATATTCCGAAAGCTCATAGAGACCAAGAACCTGACCTTAGAGGCAGCAGCACTGGTTGCACAGACATTCTTGGTAGGGGAAGAAGAAACGAGGTTGATTTACAATGCAGATACGACAACTAACAAAATAATGGAACAAGGAGTTCACAGCATTAGAAAAGCTGCTACCCCCACACACAGACAAAACCGGCAGAACAGGCTTTCGACAGCAAGCAGTGGCAACAGAAGCCATCAAGGGCCACAGGAACGGCCGTTCACACCTCATCAACCCACAATGAGAGCAATCAACTACAAACTGAGAGAAGCTCAAGAGAGATCAGCCAGACGAAGCTCATTCTTTGCAAGCAGTCTGTGCTGGAGGTGTGGGGGTGGGCACTCATCAAGGGAATGTCGATTTCAGCAGGCTGTTTGCAGGAACTGTGAATATACAGGGCATTTGGCCCGCATGTGCAAATAAACGGCAGCTCGGCTGGTATACAAATCCGATGGGTCGGAAAGCGGACCAGAAGATGGTGGGGACAGTACCCGGGACACCGATGTACAGCGGGTCAACACGATCAATGGCCACTGCTCCTACGACAGGACGCCTCCTATAATGATGAGGGTCCTACTCAACGGGATATCTGTCAACATGGAGCTGGATACAGGAGCGAGTCAATCTCTCATGGGCGCTCAATAAATTGAACAACTGTGGCCGCATAAAAGAGACAGACCAAAACTCACAAGGGTCGACACCATACTAAGGACCTATACCAAAGAAATCGTACCAGTCCTCGGCAGCGCCATGCACTCTGTCACACACAAAGGGACAGTGAACCGACTTCCCCTGCGGATTGTCCCGGAGACCCCCCAGCACTGCTGGGGAGAAGCTGGCTGGCAAAACTAAACTGGAAATGGGATGATGTCTATGCCATGTCATTAGAGGAACGGACCTCCTGCTCAACAGTTATAAAGCGATTTGAACATCTCTTTCAGCCAGGTGTGGGCACTTTCAAAGGGGCCAAAGTCAAAATCTACATCACACAGGATGCTAGACCGGTCCATCACAAGGCCAGAGCTGTACCCTATGTGATGAGGGAAAAGATTGAACATGAACTAGACAGGCTTCTGCGGGAAGGCATTATATCATCTGTGGAGTTTAGCGACTGGGCAAGTCCCATCGTCCCAGTCATGAAGTCTGATGGATCCGTACGAATCTGTGGGGACTACAAATCTACCATAAACAGAATCTCCCTACAGGACCATTACCCGCTGCCCAGAGCGGAGGACTTATTTGCCACATTGGCTGGAGGTAAACTTTTCTCAAAATTAGGCCTCACATCTGCATATATGATGCAAGAATTGACCGTGGAATCCAAGCTACTCACCACCATCAACAGACATCGAGGCCTTTTCATGTACAATCGATGCCCATTCGGCATCAGGTTGGCAGCTGCCATATTCCAGCACAACATGGAGAGTCTGCTCAAGTCCATCCCGGGGACGGTTGTATTTCAAGATGACATACTTATCACAGGCAGGGACACCGACTCCCATCTCCGTAATTTGGAGGAAGTACTAAAGCGGTTGGATCGGGTAGGCCTACGTGTCAAGAAATCCAAGTGCCTGTTTCTCGCACCCGAGGTTGAATTTTTGGGCCAAAGGATTGCCGCTGATGGAATCTGCCCAACAGAGTCCAAAACAGAAGCAATTCGCCTGGCACCCAGGCCCCGGAATGTCTCAGAACTGCACGCCTTTCTCGGGCTACTCAATTACTTTGGGAACTTCATGCAGAACTTAAGCACGCTGTTGGAGCCTCTCCACGTGCTACTCAGGAAGGGGTGCGATTGGTTTTGGGGGGACACCCAGGAACGTGCCTTCAATAAGGCACGCAACCTTCCGTGTTCCAACAGTGTTTTGACTTTCTTTGATCCAGGTAAAAAGCTCGTTCTCACATGCGATGCATCAGCGTATGGGGTCGGGTGCGTTTTGCAACATGTCAATAGTGCGGGCAAATTACAACCCATAGCTTATGCCTCCAGGTCACTTTCGAGGGCGGAGCGCGGGTACAGTATGGTGGAGAAGGAGGCGCTCGCGTGCGTGTACGGTGTCAAAAAGATGCACCAATACCTTTTCGGGGCCAAGTTCGTGTTAGAAACCGACCACAAGCCCCTCACGCCCCAACTATCCGAGAGCAAGGCAATAAACAGCAACGCCTCGGCGCGAATTCAACGGTGGACACTCATGCTGGCGTCGTATGACTATACCATAAGGCACAGACCAGGCACAGACAACTGTGTCGACGCGCTCAGCAGGCTACCCCTGGCGACCACGGAAGGGACTGACGAACAGGACTGTGAGATAGTCATGGCAATCAATGCCTTTGAGTCCACAGGTTCGCCCATGACGGCTTGCCAAATCAGAGCCTAATCGGCCAGCGACCCCACGTTATCCTTAGTAAAAAGATGTGTCCTAACCGGTGACTGGGCAGAGGCTCGCGATGCCTGCCCCGAGGAATTAAAACCCTTTCACAGGCGCATGCATGAGCTATCACTCCAAGCAGACTGCCTGATGTGGGGCAGCCGAGTAGTCATGCCTCTGCGAGGCAGAGAGGCATTTGTCCGGGAGCTCCACCGCGAGCACCCGCGGATCGTTCTCATGAAGGCCATAGCCAGATCCCACGTCTGGTGGCCTGGTATTGATGCAGACTTGGAGCTCTGCAGCCGAAGGTGCACCATTTGTGCCCAACTCAGCAATGCCCCCAGGGAAGCTCCACTGAGCCCCTGGCCCTGGCCTACCAAACCGTGGTCGCAGGTGCACGTAGACTATGCGGACCCATTCATGGGCAAAATGTTCCTCGTAGTTGTAGATGCATTTTCAAAGTGGATCGAATGCACCATTTTAAACTCGAGCACAACCTCCACCACTGTGGAGAGCCTCGCAACCATGTTTGCAACACACGGAATCCCTGACATATTAGTCAGTGACAATGGTCCGTGCTTCACCAGCACAGAATTCCAAGACTTTATAATTGACCACGGCATAAATCACATCAAGATGGCACCATTCAAGCCAGCCTCCAACGGCAGGCCAGGCAGAGAGAGCAGTGCAAATCATTAAACAAGGTATGCTTAAAATCCAAGGTCCCATGCTGCAGGGTCGCCTGTCGCGACTGCTATTGACATACAGATCTCGTCCGCACTCACTGACTGGGATCCCCCCTGCGCAACTGTTGATGAAAAGGACTTTAAAAACAAGGCTCTCATTAATCCTCCCAGACATGCACAAAATCGTTGAGGCAAAGCGCCGTAAGCTGACTGAGTACCATGACAGAAATTCAAGGGGGAGATGGAATGAGATAGGGGACAAAGTGTTTGTACTAAACTATGGAAGGGGTCCCAAATGACTTGCAGGGACAGTATCAGGCAAGGAAGGAAACAGGCTACTGGTAGTACAAACGGACAATGGCAAAACCTGCCGGAGGCATGTAGACCAAGTCAAAAGCAGATTTACCAACAGCACTGCGGAACCAGAGGCAGACTACAATGTGGAACTCGCACCACACCTGGTGGACAGACAGAGGGAACAACCTGAGGAAAGGGTAATCCCAACAGACAGCCCAGGCGAGTCAACAACAATCACACCAATCGAAACAGACAGCCCAGGCGAGATACCAGCAACCACACGCAAAGAAAAACAGACACCAAGGCAAACAACTGAACCACAACTCAGACGCTCCACGCGAGAGCGTAGACCACCTGAGAGACTGAACTTATAAAGACAATAAGACCTTGGGGGAGGGTGATGTCATGTATCTTACATTATTATTTATAACTGTATCCCAACATGCTATACATGACTGTAATAAGATATGACCTGTAACCACCAGCATACCTTACCACCGGGGGTGCACTTGCAAGAGACAGGTATATAAGCACAGGTCTCAGGCAAATGCAGCATTCCAGAGCTGTGAAATAAAAGGTCCAAGTCCAGAGTGACCTTGACTTTACTACATGCCTCGTGTGAATCTGTACTGAGGGGACAGGACTTTACAATATTCAAGGTGTGGCCTCACCAGGCCCAGTACAACTGTCGTAAAACCTCCCTGCTCCTATATTCAAATCCTCTCGCTATGAAGGCCAACATGCCATTTGCCTTCTTCACCAACTGCTGTACCTGCATGCCAACTTTCAGTGACTGATGTACCATGACACCCAGGTTTCGTTGCACCTCCCCTTTTCCTAATCTGTCACCATTCAGATAATATTCTGCCTTCCTGTTTTTGCAACCAAAGTGGTTAACCTCACACTTATCTATATTATACTGCATCTGCCATGCATTTGCCCACTCACCTAACCTGTCTAAGTCACCCTGCAGCCTCTTAGCATCCTCCTCATAGCTCACACTGCCACCCAGCTTAGTGACATCTGCAAACTTGGATATATTACATTCAATTCCTTCGTCCAAATCATTAATGTATATTGTAAATAGCTGGGGGCCCAGCACTGAACCTTGCGGTATCCCACTAGTCACTGCCTGCCATTCTGAAAAGGACCCGTTTATTCCTACTCTTTGCTTCCTGTCTGCCATGATATTGATATTGGACTAATGATATTGGACTTATGAATTGGACTTATGATATTGGACTAATAATTGAGTGGCCTGGATTAATAATTCTGAGTTCAAATCCCATCAAACAGAATTAACAATGTGCATTATGGTCGTGTGCTGGATTGCCTCTGAGTGGGAAAATGAGCGAGTTAGTGAAGGAAGAATCACCGGAAAAGTATAGCATCAGCTCTGAACTTTGGTGAGGACTTCCAGATTCACCCTGGCCTATTCCCTCTCGGTTATCAGTTCCCAGGATGTTGAGTTCAAATTGACTCATTGTAGATGTTTTGCCAAGGTACGGTTTTATGGTTTATAACTCTCAGAAGGACAGCCAACGACAATATATTAATGACATTGCAAACAATTGAAAAAAGCTATTCATGTTCAGTTTATTAATTCCTAATCAACCATACACTTATGTCTCTATCCAATAACTTGCCAGAGAACAATCTATGGATTTGATGCTGGGGAACCGACAAATATTAAAGCATATGATCAAAAGCCAAACCTTTTAAGTGGTTCAAGGATCAACTGTAGCAGGATGCCTGTTGCATCCGTGCATGAGTCAGAATTGGAGCCATTGCAATAGTGCCATACTCAGCCTCTGGACATCCCAAAGCCCTTCACAACCAATTATGTTTGAAATGTCACTGCTGTTTTGCAGACAATTGTGACAAAGCAGCAATGTCCCACAAACAGGATCATCATCATAGGCAGTCCCTCGGAATCGAGGAAGACTTGCTTCCACTCTTAGAATGAGTCCTTAGGTGGCTGAACAGTCCAATACGAGAGCCACAGTCCCTGTCACAGGTGGGACAGACAGTCATTGAGGGTAAGGGAGGGTGGGACAGATTTGCCGCACGCTCTTTCCACTGCCTGCGCTGGATTTCTGCATGCTCTCGGCAATGAGACTCGAGCGCCCTCCTGGATGCACTTTCCCCACTTAGGGCGGTCTTTGGCCAGGGACTCCCAGGTGTCGGTGGGGATGTTGCACTTTATCAGGCCGCCTGAAGAAAAGAGTGTTCGAAAACCAGGCCCTCAAATCTACCACTGAGTTCATGTAATACTCACCCTCCTGTATGGCTCAGAGGTATGGATCATGTACAGTAGACACCTCAAGTCACTGGAGAAATACCATCAACAATGCCTCCACAAGATCCTACAAATCCCTTGGGAGGACAGACGCACCATCATTAGCGTCCTCGACCAGGCCAACATCCCCAGCATCGAAGCACTGACCACACTTGATCAGCTCCGCTGGGCAGTTCACATTGTCCGCATGCCAGATACGAGACTTCCAGAGCAAGCGCTCTACTTAGAACTCCTTCACGGCAAATGAGCCAAAGGTGGGCAGCGGAAACATTATAAGGATACCCTCAAAACAAACAAGAGTGAGATAACTGACCAGCTAATCTGTTTTAGGTTGTGTTAATTGCAGTTTGAATTTTGGCTAGGACATTTGGAGAACTCCCTGATCTTTGCCATGGGATCTTTACCTGATCAGGGGCCTTGGTTTAATATCTTATCTGAAAGATGGCACCTCAAGCAATGCAGTACTCTCTAATATATGCATTTCAGAACTTGAATGGGACTTGAGCCCACAATCTTCTGATTTAAAGGCAAGAGTGCTACCATTGAGCCAAGCTGACACATTAACCACCAAATCTTAATTTGTTTGTCCTGCTCTTTTATTTTCCGAGTTTCCTCTACTTTCCCGATGATTTTAACACATGCTGGACAATGTAACTCTCTGGTATCTTGCCCACATTGCTAGTCACCATGTGTGAAACTGTACATTGACTGTTTGGAGGCTCTTTCATCACTGGGGGACATCACAAGCTTGATTATGTCCTCACCTAATATCCACAGATGTACTTTTCTGCAGGAGTCATAGGGTGGTGATCAGGGACAGGAATCTGGGGTAACCTTTCTCCCCTTGGCCCAGTGGTGTTGGGACCAATTCTGGTATCCCTGGCACCACTCCAGTTGAGATCAGCTAACTCAGCACAAACTAGGAATTGAACCTAGTCTCTATGGCTTAGTACCACGCCAGGCCGCACATTTATATAACAAGCCTTTGGGGAGCTATTGCTCCATTCTTGATATTGATACTTTGCAAGTGCATGTTCTGATCACTTCAAAAAGAATTGGATGTGTTATGTATGTTAACTGGGTTTTACCTGCCACCGGAGGGCGCGACTGTCGGAGTCCTAATGGTCACTGGCAGACACGTGCAAGCCATGTATATAATGTTGGCAGCCATGATAAATCCTCACTTTGAGAATAAATAAACTGGAGTAAGGTCATGCCTGAACTAGCTCACCGTACTTAGCCTCATGGAGTTATTCGATACTTAACAACTGGCGACGAGGATGGGATGGTTATGGCCAAGGAGGGGAACAGGGTGTTTGTAGTCAAACTGTTAAATGGCCAAACGTGCAAGAGGCACATTGACCAAACCAAACTGCAATTCACAGACAATCCAGAACAAATTGAAGATGACATAATCATCGACCAACCAAAATACATCCAACCATCAATTGACCCTTGTGTTATTCACGAAGATGAATCTACCATCCCCGACAGTCCTGTCAGACCGACTGCTCCGCAATGCAGCAATGGTCCTACTAACTCACCCAAGCTTGGGTTCGAACTGAGATGATCAACCAGGGAGCGGAATGCCCCGGACCGTCTCAACTTGTAAATACAACTTGTACCAAGGACTTTGGGGGGAATGATGTTATGTATGTTAACTGGGTTTTACCTGCCACTGGAGGGCGCGACTGTTGGAGTCCTATTGGTCACTGGCAGACACGTGCAAGCCATGTATATAATGTTGGCAGCCATGTTGAATCCTCATTTTGAGAATAAATAAACTGGAGTAAGGTCATGCATGAACTAACTCACCATACTTAGCCTCGAGGAGTTATTCGATACTTAACAGGATGTTCCCATTAGCTCCCTGTCATTATTGCTACAGTGAACAGGGAAGTTAAGAGCCACCATTGTTTGATCAAGCTGGCTGACGTCCATCTTAACCTACTTTACTCCTTAGCATTCAGTATTGCTCAAAATGTGCCACGTTGCACTTCAATAACTTTATAATCTGATCATGTGATAATACAATTGCTGTGATTCATACAAATGAAGTTACCATTGCTACATGCTAGAATTATCAGTTAAAGGCATGATTAACAATTATCACACTTGTTTATTCCTGTACAGTGATGTATTCAGGTTATAAAATTATAAAAGTGTTTGATAAAGATTTGAGGAACCTCCTTTCTACATAGAAAGGGGCCTTTGTTGGGCCTGGTAAAGTCTGCATCCTGCAAGGAAGACTCGACAAGTCTCACAAACAAGAGCCTATGCAATGATGTAATTAGCATGGTGATATCATCGACTGCATGTGTAGCGACAGTCTGTTTTAAACTTCATGACAATTTTCAAAAACTCAATGTAAAAGATCCTGCTGCAACAGATCGTCTAGATGGGTCTGAGAGGAATTTTCCAGGTTTATTTTCCCCAAATTGGCCTGGGTTTTTAGCTAATCTTTTGCGTCTCCCAGGAGATAACGTGGTTTTGGGTGGGAGGAGCGTGTATATATTGTGATACACAATAATCGTGATTGTGTGGGATAAGATGGATGGACTAGAAGGTCTGTATCTGTCCGTCACTGTTCGTATGTTCGACAGATGGAAGTGTAGTAATTTTGTGAGGAGGCCCAGAGTGTGCAGTCACATCAGACAGGCTGAGATATAACCCTATCTTCGCCCAGGAGTGCAGGGTGAAGATAGGGCTGGATCACTAGAGGATTTATTCTGCGACCCGTGTTCCCATTTTGTGAGGCTCCATGCTAGGGACAGAACTTCCCCAAATTATTCCTGTTGCATTTGCTGCATAGGCTTTCTCTTAGGAATTTTGTGTGCATCAAGGTTAGGAATATTAGTTCTGGGGAAGGGAACGTGCCTGTTTCAGGTACACAGTGTCCCCTCAAAAAATGACTCTAGCTCCTCCAAATTTAGAAGTGCAATAAAACTTAAGAAGGAATTCCCAACCTGTCCAATCTGGTTTCAGCAAGTGAAATAGCGGCTGGATGCAAAACTGATATAAGAAACAGAGTTGGGAAATACAATCATTGCAATACAAAAACAAAAGAGCAACATCGTTTAGTGCATCAATAAAAATGAAGTATGCAATATAGCAAGGCAAAAATACAGAACTTTACAACCAATAATAAAAAGTCATACTCAGCTTGAAGAAACCAACTTCTCCAGGCCAGGCTATCAACACTCTACTATGCTTGTTTCAGCAAAGCCTTACCTCCACACTGTGCCCCAAGACGAGGGCGCATAGTCTCAGGATAGTGTCCTAATACTAGCGGGCATAGTCTCAGGATAGTGCCCTAATACTAGGGGGCATAGTCTCAGGATAGTGCCCAGAGACTAGGGGGCATAGTCTCAGGATAGTGCCCTAATACTAGGAGGCATAGTCTCAGGATAGTGCCCCAAGACTAGGGGGCATAGTCTCAGGATAGTGCCGGAAGACTAGGAGGCATAGTCTCAGGATAGTGCCCCAAGTCTAGGGGGCATAGTCTCAGGATAGTGCCCCAAGACTAGGGGGCATAGTCTCAGGATAGTGTCCCAAGACTAGGGGGCATAGTCTCAGGATAGTGTCCCAAGACTAGGGGGCATAGTCTCAGGATAGTATCCCAAGACTAGGGGGCATAGTCTCAGGATAGTGCCCCAAGACTAGGGGGCATAGTCTCAGGATAGTGTCCCAAGACTAGGTGGCATAGCCTCAGGATAGTGTCCCAAGACTAGGGGGCATAGTCTCAGAATAGTGCCCTAATATTAGGGGGCATAGTCTAAGGATAGTGCCCCAAGTCTAGGGGGCATAGTCTCAGGATAGTGCCCCAAGACTAGGGGGCATAGTCTCAGGATAGTGTCCCAAGACTAGGTGGCATAGCCTCAGGATAGTGTCCCAAGACTAGGGGGCATAGTCTCAGAATAGTGCCCTAATATTAGGGGGCATAGTCTCAGGATAGTGCCCCAAGTCTAGGGGGCATAGTCTCAGGATAGTGCCCCAAGACTAGGGGGCATAGTCTCAGGATAGTGTCCCAAGACTAGGGGGCATAGTCTCAGAATAGTGCCCTAATATTAGGGGGCATAGTCTCAGGATAGTGCCCCAAGACTAGGGTGCATAGTCTCAGGATAGTGTCCCAAGACTACGGTGCATAGTCTCAGGATAGTGTCCTAATAGTAGGAGGCATAGTTTCAGGATAGTGCCCCAAGACTAGGGGGCATAATCTCAGGATAGTGCCCTAATAGTAGGAGGCATAGTCTCAGGATAGTGCCCTAACAGTAGAGGGCATAGTCTCAGGATAGTGCCCTAATACTAGGAGGCATAGTCTCAGGATAGTGTCCCAAGACTAGGGGGCATAGTCTCAGGATAGTGCCCCAGGACTAGGGGGCATAGTCTCAGGATAGTGTCCCAAGACTAGGGGGCATAGTCTCAGGATAGTGCCCCAAGACTAGGGGGCATAGTCTCAGGATAGTGTCCCAAGACTAGAGGGCATAGTCTCAGGATAGTGCCCTAATAGTAGGAGGCATAGTCTCAGGATAGTGCCCTAATACTAGGGGGCATAGTCTCAGGATAGTGTCCCAAGACTAGGGGGCATAGTCTCAGGATAGTGCCCTAATAGTAGGGGGCATAGTCTCAGGATAGTGCCGCAAGACTAGATGGCTTAGTCTCAGGATAGTGCCCCAAGACTAGGGGGCATAGTCTCAGGATACTGCCCTAACAGTAGAGGGCATAGTCTCAGGATAGTGCCCTAATACTAGGAGGCATAGTCTCAGGATAGTGTCCCAAGACTAGGGGGCATAGTCTCAGGATAGTGCCCCAGGACTAGGGGGCATAGTCTCAGGATAGTGTCCCAAGACTAGGGGGCATAGTCTCAGGATAGTGCCCCAAGACTAGGGGGCATAGTCTCAGGATAGTGTCCCAAGACTAGAGGGCATAGTCTCAGGATAGTGTCCCAAGACTTAGGGGCATAGTCTCAGGATAGTACCCTAATAGAAGGGGGCATAGTCTCAGGATAGTGCCCCAAGACTTGATGGCTTAGTCTCAGGATAGTGCCCTAATAATAGGGGGCATAGTCTCAGGATAGTGCCCTAATACTAGGGGGCATAGTCTCAAGATAGTGCCCCAAGACTAGGAGGCATAGTCTCAGGATAGTGCCCCATGACTTAGGGGCATAGTCTCAGGATAGTGCCCTAATAGTAGGAGGCATAGTCTCAGGATAGTGTCCCAAGACTAGGGGGAATAGTTTCAGGATAGTGCCCTAATAGTAGGAGCCATAGTCTCAGGATAGTGCCCCAAGACTAGGAGGCATAGTCTCAGGATAGTGCCCTAATACTAGGGGGCATAGTCTCAGGATAGTGTCCCAAGACTAGGGGGCATAGTCTCAGGATAGTGCCCTAATAGTAGGGGGCATAGTCTCAGGATAGTGCCCCAAGACTAGGGGGCATAGTCTCAGGATAGTGCCCCAAGACTAGGGGGCATAGTCTCAGGATAGTGTCCCAAGACTAGGGGGCATAGTCTCAGGATAGTGTCCCAAGACTAGGGGGCATAGTCTCAGGATAGTGCCCTAATAGTAGGAGGCATAGTCTCAGGATAGTGCCTCAAAACTAGGGGGCATAGTCTCAGGATAGTGTCCCAAGACTAGGGGGCATAGTTTCAGGATAGTACCCTAATAGTAGGAGGCATAGTCTCAGGATAGTGCTCTAATACTAGGGGGCATAGTCTCAGGATAGTGTCCCAAGACTAGGGGGCATAGTCTCAGGATAGTGCCCTAATAGTAGGGGGCATAGTCTCAGGATAGTGCCCTAATAGTAGGGGGCATAGTCTCAGGATAGTGCCCCAAGACTAGGGGGCATAGTCTCAGGATAGTGTCCCAAGACTAGGGGGCATAGTCTCAGGATAGTGTCCCAAGATTAGGGGGAATAGTCTCAGGATAGTGTCCCAAGACTAGGGGGCATAGTTTCAGGATAGTACCCTAATAGTAGGAGGCATAGTCTCAGGATAGTGCCCCAAGACTAGGGGGCATAGTCTCAGGATAGTGTCCCAAGACTAGGGGGCATAGTTTCAGGATAGTACCCTAATAGTAGGAGGCATAGTCTCAGGATAGTGCCCCAAGACTAGGGGGCATAGTCTCAGGATAGTGCCCTAATAGTAGGAGGCATAGTCTCAGGATAGTGCCCTAATACTAGGGGGCATAGTCTCAGGATAGTGCCCCAACAGTAGAGGGCATAGTCTCAGGATAGTGCCCTAATACTAGGAAGCATAGTCTCAGGATAGTGTCCCAAGACTAGGGGGCATAGTCTCAGGATAGTGCCCCAGGACTAGGGGGCATAGTCTCAGGATAGTGTCCCAAGATTAGGGGGAATAGTCTCTGGATAGTGTCCCAAGACTAGGGGGCATAGTCTCAGGATAGTGCCCTAATAGTAGTGGGCATAGTCTCAGGATAGTGCCCCAAGACTAGGGGGCATAGTCTCAGGATAGTGTCCCAAGACTAGGGGGCATAGTCTCAGGATAGTGCCCTAATAGTAGGAGGCATAGTCTCAGGATAGTGCCCCAAGACTAGGGGGCATAGTCTCAGGATAGTGCCCTAACAGTAGAGGGCATAGTCTCAGGATAGTGCCCTAATACTAGGAGGCATAGTCTCAGGATAGTGTCCCAAGACTAGGGGGCATAGTCTCATGATAGTGCCCCAGGACTAGGGGGTATAGTCTCAGGATAGTGTCCCAAGATTAGGGGGAATAGTCTCTGGATAGTGTCCCAAGACTAGGGGGGCATAGTCTCAGGATAGTGCCCTAATAGTAGGGGGCATAGTCTCAGGATAGTGCCCCAAGACTAGGGGGCATAGTCTCAGGATAGTGTCCCAAGACTAGGGGGCATAGTTTCAGGATAGTACCCTAATAGTAGGGGGCATAGTCTCAGGATAGTGCCCCAAGACTAGATGGCTTAGTCTCAGGATAGTGCCCTAATAATAGGGAGCATAGTCTCAGGATAGTGCCCTAATACTAGGGGGCATAGTCTCAAGATAGTGCCCCAAGACTAGGAGGCATAGTCTCAGGATAGTGCCCCATGACTTAGGGGCATAGTCTCAGGATAGTGCCCTAATAGTAGGAGGCATAGTCTCAGGATAGTGCCCCAAGACTAGGGGGCATAGTCTCAGGATAGTGCCCTAATAGTAGGAGGCATAGTCTCAGGATAGTGCCCTAATACTAGGGGGCATAGTCTCAGGATAGTGTCCCAAGACTAGGGGGCATAGTCTCAGGATAGTGCCCTAATAGTAGGGGGCATAGTCTCAGGATAGTGCCCCAGGACTAGGGGGCATAGTCTCAGGAATGTGTCCCAAGACTAGGGGGCATAGTCTGAGGATAGTGCCCTAATAGTAGTGGACATAGTCTCAGGATAGTGCCCCAAGACTAGGGGGCATAGTCTCAGGATAATGTCCCAAGACTAGGGGGCATAGTCTCAGGATAGTGCCCTAATAGTAGGAGGCATAGTCTCAGGATAGTGCCCCAAGACTAGGGGGCATAGTCTCAGGATAATGTCCCAAGACTAGGGGGCATAGTCTCAGGACAGTGTCCCAAGACTTGATGGCTTTGTCTCAGGATAGTGCCCTAACAGTAGAGGGCATAGTCTCAGGATAGTGTCCCAAGACTAGGGGGCATAGTCTCAGGATAGTGCCCCAGGACTAGGGGGCATAGTCTCAGGATAGTGTCCCAAGATTAGGGGGAATAGTCTCTGGATAGTGTCCCAAGACTAGGGGGCATAGTCTCAGGATAGTGCCCTAATAGTAGTGGACATAGTCTCAGGATAGTGCCCCAAGACTAGGGGGCATAGTCTCAGGATAATGTCCCAAGACTAGGGGGCATAGTCTCAGGATAGTGCCCTAATAGTAGGAGGCATAGTCTCAGGATAGTGCCCCAAGACTAGGGGGCATAGTCTCAGGATAGTGCCCTAACAGTAGAGGGCATAGTCTCAGGATAGTGCCCTAATACTAGGAGGCATAGTCTCAGGATAGTGTCCCAAGACTAGGAGGCATAGTCTCAGGATAGTGCCCCAGGACTAGGGGGCATAGTCTCAGGATAGTGTCCCAAGATTAGGGGGAATAGTCTCTGGATAGTGTCCCAAGACTAGGGGGGCATAGTCTCAGGATAGTGCCCTAATAGTAGGGGGCATAGTCTCAGGATAGTGCCCCAAGACTAGGGGGCATAGTCTCAGGATAGTGTCCCAAGACTAGGGGGCATAGTTTCAGGATAGTACCCTAATAGTAGGGGGCATAGTCTCAGGATAGTGCCCCAAGACTAGATGGCTTAGTCTCAGGATAGTGCCCTAATAATAGGGGGCATAGTCTCAGGATAGTGCCCTAATACTAGGGGGCATAGTCTCAAGATAGTGCCCCAAGACTAGGAGGCATAGTCTCAGGATAGTGCCCCATGACTTAGGGGCATAGTCTCAGGATAGTGCCCTAATAGTAGGAGGCATAGTCTCAGGATAGTGTCCCAAGACTAAGGGGCATAGTCTCAGGATAGTGTCCCAAGACTAGGGGGCATAGTCTCAGGATAGTGCCCTAATAGTAGGAGGCATAGTCTCAGGATAGTGCCCCAAGACTAGGGGGCATAGTCTCAGGATAGTGCCCTAATAGTAGGAGGCATAGTCTCAGGATAGTGCCCTAATACTAGGGGGCATAGTCTCAGGATAGTGTCCCAAGACTAGGGGGCATAGTCTCAGGATAGTGCCCTAATAGTAGGGGGCATAGTCTCAGGATAGTGCCCCAAGACTAGGGGGCATAGTCTCAGGAATGTGTCCCAAGACTAGGGGGCATAGTCTCAGGATAGTGCCCTAATAGTAGGGGGCATAGTCTCAGGATAGTGTCCCAAGACTAGATGGCTTTGTCTCAGGATAGTGCCCTAACAGTAGAGGGCATAGTCTCAGGATAGTGTCCCAAGACTAGGGGGCATAGTCTCAGGATAAGGGGTCAGCCTTTTAAGACTAAGACGAGGATGAATTTCTTCACTCAGAGGGCTGTGGATACTGAATCATTGAGTATATTCAATGCTGGGATAGTTAGAATTTTGGAGTGCAGAGGAATCAAAGGATATGGAGATAGGACGGGAAAGTGGAACTGAGGTTGAATATCTACCATGGTCTTACTGAACGGCGAAGCAGGCTCGAGGGGCCATATGGATGACTCCTTCTCCTAATTCTTACGTTCAGATGATGAGTTGCCTTCGCGGCGAGGAGGTGGAGAAAGAGCCATTGAATCATTGTAATATTATTTAATGGGGTAAATTTAAATTTTAAATGAATGAGAAATTGTGGAACGAGTGCACCTGAATCCCTGTATTACATTCCTAGGGGTAATCTTAACAGTGCTAATAGTGTAAAACAGGTGATAGCAAATAGGCAACCCATTTTACATCTCTCCCAATTTTTATTTCCATTTCCATCAGGCTTTCACTTGTCTGTGTTATTTTTACACAGTCAAATATCTGTTTAAAATATCGCAGGTAGGAATTTAACGGGCTACTCACGCATTAAAGATACCACACAGAGAAAAAGAAATGCTGTCAGATCTTCTACATCTGCCCTCTCATTTGGGTGTAAAAGATCCGATGGCATTATTCGAAGAAAAGCAGGGGAGTTTTTCTGATGTCTTGAACCAACACCACTGAAAACAGATTGTCTGGTCATTTATTTCATTGATGTCTGTGGGACCTTGCTGTGCACAAAATGGCTGCCATGTTTCCCTACATTACAACAGAGACTACGCTTCAAAGCTACTTCATTGACTGTAAAGCACTTTGGGAGGATCTTAGATCATGAATAACGTTATATAAATGTATGTTTGTTTGTTCAAAATCCTTTTACATTTACCCTAATTTGCTCTTCATGATCAACCTGTGCCAAGTGACTTTCATGATCCTTATGTGAGGAAAGGCAGAGAGAAACAGGAGTGGGCCATTCAGCCCCTCGAGCCAGTTGTGCCAAGCAGAGTATCCCAATGGAGCATTCAATCTGCTGCATCACAAAGTCCCCACCTGTTGCTCTTATCTTAATACATTATTGTTTGCTCTAAAATACAGTCCTTCATGGGCATGTGGTCCTCCAGCGATGATGTCCTTGTGTATACTGCGTTCACAAGAGGCCTGTTGGTCTTTCCTGCAAGAAATTATATTCTGTATTTTAATCCTTTGGGCTTTATTTAATTGTTATTTCTCATAGAGTGTACAACACAGTGCTAGTCTGAGGTGATATTTCAAAACTTCTTCTACCTTTGGAAAATGGTGAAACAAATAACAATTAAAAGGCCTTTTTGACAAATAAAATAATCAATGTTATCTTCCCCGTCCAAAGATTTAGCAGGCAGTGTGTGGTCGACAAGGACAAAAGGAACCAGTGCAGGTACTGCCGACTCAAGAAGTGCTTCAGAGCTGGGATGAGAAAGGAAGGTAAGGATATTCATCGGATCTACTGCATTGTCCAGTCAGATCTCCTGGTATGTAGGATCAGATACCATACATATAGATTATAACCACCAGTGTCATTCACAAAAGATTAATGTCACGATAATTCCTTTCCTTCTAATATTGGCCTGGAATTTGCGGTCATCAGCGAAGCAAAGGTGTTTGGCGCTGGCCCCATAGTACGCCCCGCACGAGGATCTCGTAATCCTTGTGTCGGGAACTTTGGCTTTTACAACTTTGAATTTAATTCAACAAAACTTACTGGGGATCGCCTTGTGCAAAGTGCGGTGACTTCAACAGGCTGCCTAAGCAGCCAATCAAAAAGCAGGACTCTCATGGACAGTGAGTAAGCCCTTAATATTTGAACTTTTTAAACTAGTTAGAGAGAGAAAACAAAAGATTGGGGCTCTCACATGAGGAAAAGGCAAACCTAAAATAAAGATGCACAAACTTAAAAAATATTTTTGAAACATTTTAAAAACTTTAAGAATTTTTATTTTTTATTAAAATGGACCAATTTCACACTGCAAAAAATTAAAATTTGTTTTCCAGGCCCTTCACATTTTTTTAGCAGTCAATACACTGTTAAAACCCCAGTTACTCCTAAACCCTTTGGGTGTAACTTTTAGTAGGGAATTTAACAGTGTAATCACTGCGGGAGAGTTGTCATTTTCAACAGTTTCAATGATTTACGAGATTTCATTGATTGTCGGGGGGGGAGGGGAAGCGGGCACAGGGGCACAGCACGGCTAGTGTCAGAGCTGTCATTGACAGACCGCAACTTTGGGATTTCCACGTGAGCCTGTGCATGCAGCAAATCCCGAAGTTACGGTCAATTTCAAAGGTGGTATGACAGTCATAGCGACCTCAAATTTGGAGCCATTGTTTTTAGTGAGAAAGTTATACTACTTTGCACCCTGACACATAAATCTCACATCTGGTCAATTCCTACCTACAATACAGATGTCACCGTTATTCTTTTTAAACAGAATAAAATCTCACTGGGAACTACAAGCCCGACAATTATAGTTTAACTACTGCTTCATTGCTTCTGTGTCTTGTCAAAGCTTGGAGTTACAAAAATGAGCTAACATGCTTGTATCATCTATTAACCTGCTTGGGCAAATCAAAATTGTGCACAACAAAGTGTTTAATGACCAAATTCTGTGCTGAGATGAATTTTAGCATATATCTGGGATTTTGCTAAATACATAGGGCTAGACTTTCCACTTCACATCGCCCATCTAAGGCCCATCTATCGGCCAAAACGGACCTCTATCGCCCATTTTGAGCAAAAAGTAGAAACTAGGCCCAAAACATTGCCGGAAAAACAGGTGCCTAAGTTTCCACTTTGATCGCCGAGATGATCACCCAAATGATCGCCCACACAAGGCCCATCCCAAGTTTCGGCACCTAGCATGCACTTCGCTGGGCCGATGCAAGACCCAAATGAGTGCTAAAAAATAGTTGGGGCTAGACTTTCCACTTCACATTGCCCATCTAAGGTCCATCTATGGCCCAAAACGGACCTCTATCGCCCATTTTGAGCAAAAAGTGGAAACTAGGCCCAAAATATCGCCGGAAAAATAGGCCACGAAGTTTCCACTTTGATCGCTCAGATGATCGCCTAAATGAACGCCCACACAAGGCCCATCCCAAGTTTCAGCACTTAGCATGCACTTTGCTGGGCCGATGCAAGGCCCAAAAGAGTGCTCAAAAATAGTTGCATTTTCAGGGCTGTAGAGAGGGAAATGAGCACTGCGGCCATTTTTAGCCTCTGAGGAAGGGTGGAGAATTGTCCTGAGTTATTTAGAGAGTAAAATTGATGCAAATTGTACTCAGAAAATTGGGACAGGGAATATAAATAGGTATTATCACCTTATTTATGCATATATTGGAACTATTTATTAAATAGCTTTTACATAGTGAAGTTATTTAATGATATTCCGTGGGGAAACAGAATAAACAAACAAATCTGCATGAAGAACTGTACGTTGTAAAACTTACGTAAGTAAGAGAGAAGGTTCAAAAGTTGTAGAAAATGTTTTTGTAGTAACAAACAAAGAACTAATGAACAACACCCTCCCTCCAACCCTCCACCTCCGGCACCAACTCACCCTTCCCTCAAAATCCCCAAAACGTTACAAGAAGAAGAAATGAACATTTTACAGAACAAGTGGCCATTTAAGTAATGATAACAAGTAACCATTTCAGTCACGCTAACAAATGACCATTTCAGTCATAACAACAAGTGACCATTTCAGTGATGACAACAAGTGGCCATTTAAGTAATGACAACAAGTGACCATTTTTGTCATGCCAACAAGTGACCATCTCAGTGATGACAACAAGTGACCATTTCAGTGATGCCAACAAGTGACCATTTCAGTCACGCCAACAAGTGACCATTTCAGAAAGAATGGAAAGGGAACAGTTAAGTAATAATGATAACAAGTGAACAAGTGAACATTTAACTATTGAATACAATTGGCCAATTTAGTAACAATAACAATAACAATAACAAGAGTATAATAAATTGGTTATAACAAGTGAACATTTTAAAACAGGTGAACTATAGAGAAGCACTCTCCCTCCCTACCTGCGGCCACGTTTCCCTCCAGATCCTATCCCACCCCGTGTTCGCACCCCACCCGCCCGTTTTGGTCTATGCAAACCGACACCAAGACATTGTGCAGAGTGGGATGTCAAGACTTCCTGCCATGGTGGAGGTGCCGGAGAGGAAGCGGAAGCCTGAGGCTCCACTTCCGAGTCCGGAGGAACTGTGTCCTCCGTACTCGCTTACATGCTAGGATTCTCGCTGTGAGCAGACACGACACCTTGGAGTGCAACGGCGTGTCCAGCCAACAACGCATGCCGTAGGGCATTGGTTGCGGCTGTCTGCTGCCGAATCGCCTCCAAGGTCTCCCGAGCAGTCTGTGACTGCTCAGAAGACCAGTTCGAGAAGTTCTGGCAGAACTCGCTCCAGGATGCTGGAAACTGGCTCCAGTTCGCAGAGAATCCCGCGAAGTCCTGGATAAGGTCGCGACCAATCGTAACCGTCTCCCTGCACAGGGAAATCAAGCTCTCTGTCTGGCCCTCCAAGGTAGGCGATTGCTCGCCACGCTGACCGGACCTCCGTGGGGTCGTCGTTTGCAATATGACGCGCCTTGGCGTCGCCACCTGCACACTGCTTGGTCCCGGTGCTTCTTCCATCTCAACTGAGATGGCCGCAGGTTGTTCCCCCCCCCCCCACCACAAAAATCTCTTCCTCTTCTTCCGTCTCGTCAATCTCCTCCTCCTCCTGCTAATAAACCACAGCAGCAGGAGACCGCAGTAGCTCCCCTTCCTCCTCAGTCTCCTGCGATCTTGGCGAAGTTTCAGTGGTGGTGGTGGATTCCACTGACTCAACGACCACTTGACCTTTAATTTGATAAACAATGTTTAACAATTCAAATCATTACATTACAATTTTTCTCCAACTGAAAACATTGCAATGCTTTCCATTACCCCATATGCACAAGTGATCACAAGGTTTAATATGACCTAACATGACCTCATTCGAAGATCTATAGTACATCACAATTATATATCAGATTATATTATAATTTCATAACATTACATGCATAACTATGATATTTTCAATATTTACTAATAATTCACACATTGCACAATGCACATTTTTCATTACTCACATATCTCAAGGGTGGGTTCGGCCACACCACGGGATGTGACCGAATGGCTTTCTGGCCCCACCAAGGACACCGCAAGCTCCTCGTACTGGCTTAGTGTGTGCATCATGGCAGCACCCCCACCCTTCTTCTGTAAATTATACGATAACATTGCATGGCATAAGCAAATGGATCAGGCAATTTAAGACATTGAAGACATTTAAGACTGACAGATTAAAATGCTCTATTACAAATTAGCATTACGTTGCATATTTCGCACTACAACATTTAACTTTATGCTGGGTTGCATAAAATTTAGTTATGTTTAAATATAACCCAATAACATTGCAGATTCTAGTTACTATTTAGATCATTAAATAATACATAAATATAAATTTCAACTTACTCTCACAGCTGCCAGTAGGCTGTTCCACCATTTGCGGCACTGGTCCGGTGTGCGCGTTTCATTGGAGGCCAATGTGACTACGTCGGCTATTTCGGACCAATTCCTGCGATATGCCCAGGTTGGAGGTTTCCCCTGCCCGCCCCGTGTCAGATCCTCCCACCTGAAGCTGACAGCATTTACGAGGACCTCATTGCTAGGGAAGCTTTTTTTTTCATTCACTTCCATTTTCTTTGGCCGATCAGGAGATCACCGAGAAATGACATTGGCCATTTGACATCGCTGGGCTAAGGCCGAGTGGAAAATCGCAACAAAAAAAAAATGGGCCTTAAGCCGGCGATTAGCACGGGCGGTAGGTCCCGCATCGCTGGAACAAGGCCCATTCTTTTCAGCCTTAGCCTGAAAATGGAAAGTCCAGCCCTTGCTTTTTCAAGGCCTAAGAGAAGGAAATGGACATTACGGACACCATTTTTAACTTCAGAGGAAGGGTGGAGAATTAGTTGTGAGTCATTTAGAGAATAAAATTGAAGAAAATTGTACTCAGAAATTTGGGATAGGGAATATAAATAGGTATTATCAACTTATTTATGCTAAATAGATCTCATATATTGAAATTATTTAGTAAATAGCTTTTACATAGTGAAGTTATTTAATGATATTGTTGGGGCCTATCAAACTGACAGGTATATAGCTTAGAGAGTACAGAGAGGGCAGACTAATTAGAGAGTATAGAGTAGAGAGATTATTAAAATTAGTGAAAGTAATTATTGATAGTGATTATGGGGCCTATGCTTTCCCTGTCTTTAACTGCAACTGCTCACACACTGGTTACTAAAAGGATCAATTGAAGAGGTGGCACAGTAATACGAAGACAGAGGAGGAGACTGTATAGCCAACGAAGGTACTTGGAAAAGCAATCCTACCTGAACTTGTCTGAAAATGCTTGTCTTAGGAGGCTGCGATTCCGGAAGGTCATCGATGAGATATGTCAACTCGTCAAGGATGATCTGCAGCCTTCCAGCACCATCAGAACCACACTGTCCATTGAGGTGAAGGTTACTGCTGCCCTAGTCTTTTACGCATCGGGATCTTTTCAGGCTTCAGCTGGCGACATCTGCCATATCTCTCAGCACGCTACACACTGCTGCATTCGACAGGTGACTGCAGCCTTTTATGCTCGCAGGATGGACTTCATAAGCTTCCCAATGACCAGGGAGGCACAGACCGAGAGAACTGGCTACAATTGGCTGAGAAACCCATGAACCCCTGGATAAGGTCGCAACCGATTGCGACCGTCTCCTTGCATAGGGAAAGTAAGCTCTCCGTCTGGTCCTCCGTGGCAGGCGAGTGCATATCACGCTGACCGGGCCATCTTGGGGTCGGCGTGTGCAATGTCACGCGCCTTGGTGTCACCACCTGCACACCGCTTGGTCCCGGTGCCTCATCTGTCTCAAAAGAGATGGCCGTAGGTTGTTCCCCCACCACAAAAAAAATCTCCTGTTCTCCTCCTCCTCCTCCTCCTCCTCCTCCTCCTGCTCATGTACAGCAGCAGCAGGAGTCTGCACTGGCTCCTCCTCTGGCTCTTCCTCCTGGGAGTTTCCTGATAGTTCAGTGGATGTGTCCGTTGACTCCAGTAATACTTGTTGACCTTTGAAAGACAAATGGAAATTATAAACAACGTTTCACAATTCAAATCAATTCATCTCAATTTTTCCAGAACTCAAAACATTACCATTAGCCCATATGCACAAGCGCTCACCAGGCCGAACATGACCTCATTTGAAGATCAATAGTACATCTCAATAGTATAACTCAATTATATATCAAATTAAAGTATCATTGCATAGGATTACCCGTGTAACAAATATTTACTATTGATTCACACATTGCACAATGCACAGTTCTCATTACTCACGTGACTCTAGGGTGGGTTCGGCCACACCATGTGTTGTGACCGAACGGCTTTCTGGCCCCACCAAGGCCACTGCAAGCTCCTCGTAGGCGGTGAGCGACTGCAGCATAGCACAGCCCCTGCCCGTCCTGCGTTGCTCTCACTGGTTGATGGATATCTTCTTCTGTGATTGATAAGGTAACATTGCACGGCATAAGCAGATGGATTTGGCAATAAACATTTAGATTTATAAGTTCAATTACAAGTTTGCACTACATTGCATAGGAATAAGATATTTCATACTGTGACATTCAAATTTATGTTGCGGTGCATAAATATAATCATAATGTAATCCTAATTTAGTTATTTAGTCATGCTTAAAGATTACGAGATAACATTGCAGATTCTAATTAGAATTTCCATACATCATTAAATAATAAATATGGATGATTTCAAATTTAAATTTCAACTTACTCTTGCAGCCGCCAGTAGACTGTTCCATCTTTTGCGGCACTGGTCCGGTGTCCGGGCTTCATTAGATGCCAACATGACTATGTCGGCAATCTCCGCCCAAATCCTCCGATGTGCACGGGTGGAGGTTTCCCATGCCCACCCCGTGTCAGATCCTCCCACCTCGCACTAACACTGTTCACTAGGGCCTCATTGGCCTCCTTGCTGAAGGGTTTGGCTCTTCGCCTTTCTGCAGATCCCTCCATTCTTTAAATTTATCTGATTTAAGGCTTTGTCAAAATACCTGCTTCCTTTCTCCTCTCTCTCTCTCTCTCTCTCCCAGACCCACACAGAGCTTCTGAGCATGTGTGAAGATCCTTGGCCTCTCAAAACGCGGGAAGGAGCAGCAACCTGAAAAAAAATCAACCTGCACATGCGCAGTAATGCGTTGCTAGGGAAGCTTTTTTTTCATTCGCTTCCATTTTCTTTGGCCGATCATGAGATCGCCGAGAAATTGTCCATTTGACATCGCTGGGCTAAGCCCGAGTGGAAAATCGCAAAAAAAAAATGGGCCTTGAGCCAGCGATCAGCACGGGCGATACATCCTGCATCGCTGGAACAAGGCCCATTTTTTCCGGCCTTAGCCACCAAGTGGAAAGTCTAGCCCATAAAACAAATTGGATGAATTCAAACTCATCTTCTCTCAATCTCTGTTTCTCTTTCAAAAAACACACACAGCCTTGTAAAAATTAACTTCCACTTACTATATTTTTATGCCATCTACTTTGGATGGCACCAGATTTTTCATGTCAATGTGGCTGTATTGCACATAGTAACTTGTAAATACTCCACATCTTGAAGAGATCAAATTTACAGGGCTGTGGGGGGAAAGCGGGACTAAAGTGGGCAGCTCTGTAAAAGAGCCGGCACAGGCACGACGGGCCGAATGGCCTCTCTCTGTGCTGTACGATTCTATCAGCTTTTCCCAGCAAGCTTTTGTTGTGACAGGTCACCATCTAAGCACCTCAATGCCACAGACTTTGGGTGAGAAATTAGGGAGTGCCCCGTTTGGGGCGCTAACTTTTGACATCTGGAAAAATTAGTGCCAGGTGCTAACGATTCTCAGTTTTCTCTAAATTGCATGTTAGTGCTCCAGGAAGGAAGTGGAGCGCTAAATCAAGCACTCCACTTCCTTCATGAAGCGTTAAAGGACGCAGGCAAGGTGGTAGTGGTGCAGCGATGCACAATGTTCCGTGCAGCGCTGTCACGATCCAAGATTCCTTCCCTCCCTTAAAGGGAAGGGCCATCACTGCAGGCTCTGAATTGAAATGAGTTAGATTGTAGATGACGGTAACCGCGATCCGGCCCGATCAGCCCCAAGCACTCTAGCAGAGTGCCGGGCTGATCGATCGTGGTCGAAGAAAATGCGGAAAAGTTGCCATTATGCATTCGCAAACATTTTTTGTTTCCGGCGACAACATCCCCTTTAACTTGCGCCCCCCCCATGCACCCTGCCTCTTAAACAGCGCCTCCCGCAGCTGTCGCTGTTGTCGCCCGATGATGCTGCAGGGGGCGGAACCGAAGTTCGGGACTGGGGTGATGCGCAGGACGATGACGTCACGATATCCGGGCGCAGGAAATCGTAGCATACGGGGTTACCAGCATCACAAACCTCTTGGGCAATTTAGTGGGAGTCTATTTCGCCACACCCGGTCAGTGAGTCGTTAGCGACCTGTTATCGCCCCCCCGGAGGTGATAATGGGAGGCGCAAAGGAGGCCAATTTCTAGGCCTATGTATGGTAGCATCTACCCACTTATTGGAGACCCCACTACTGAGGCTGATCATTAAGTCAGTTCCATCCCATGCACTCACATCGTCATACAGCACTAGTGACACTGCTGCCATTTAATTCACACCTCGACATATACGTGAGAATTTGGATGGATTATATCTAGTGATGGCTTGATACCGGCCTTTGAGGTTTGGCACAGTGACGGCAGATTTTGAAAAGTCAGATCTCCATCATCTGCTCTTAGGAACATAGTTAATGACAGAATTAATAGGATTTCAGTCCAAATTAATGGAACAAATTGGATCATGAATATTCTGATTAATCCTGTGAGTGACCGACACTGGTTTCTACAAATTGGGACTGAGGCTGCCACAGAAAGACCAGTTAGAGGAAAATATACAATCAATGCAGCCTTAAAATAGAATAAGCAAACATAGCAACAGAAGACCCATTACAAAAAAGTGTTTACAATAATTTGTGTTGGCCAAATATAGTTCTGTAAAATCTATCCAGGTATTTTATCACGGCAGCTGTTAATCTCTTGGATATTGTTGGTTCTACATCATTGAATCACAATTGCACAACTTGATACAGCTGTCAAGCTGCTCATATATTGGCCTAAAATAACATTCCATATTGCAAAGACATTGAAAGCTCAGAATAGGAATTTGGTCACAAGTTGGTGTTGTTAAAATCAATGGATGGAAGATTGTGGGAAACGCATTCTCAAATTCCCAATTTTGGCAAGATGAAAATGTCTTCCCATGTGTTATCCTATACAATGAGAATCCCCTCATTACAGCAATCAAACAATTTCAGATGAGATAAGGGATATTAAGGGAAATAAAGGATATGGGGATAGTGCAGGGAAGTGGAGTTGAGGCAGAAGATCGGTCATGATCTTACTAAATGGCGGAGCAGGCTCGAGGGACCAAATTATCTATTCCTGTTCCTAATTCTTATGTTATTATGTTATGTTCTTATGTAAACACTGCACTGTTATGAAACTACTTGCAGGCACAAATGAGAAAAAAGAAAATTCAACTTGATGTAAAATACAGAAGCTTAGCTGATCAGCAAGTAATATAAAGGTTTCAGAATCACTTACTGCTCTTTTCCCCTCATCTCATGGAGTGCTGGAGTAACATTCCAATGAGACAGCAGCTCTCTGCTACCCTACCCAAGTGGTCAATCTTCACGTATAAGCCTAGATCAGAAGTATTTTTTAGGCTATTCAAACATAAGAGGGCATTACAGCCAACCCAACTAACTCCTATTCTTATCTGACTTCCAAACTGTCCAGCAGAAATCACTGGATAACAATAAGGAGCAGGGACCCTGACTGGTTTTCCATTCTCCAGCCCAAAGATGCTAAGGACAATTCCCACATTCCAACTGCTTCCCCAGCAGGAATCAAATAACTCAGCACAAACTGGCTATCAGAAAGTTTGCATCTCTTCTTACCTTACTAACCAATGCACTAGCAATTCAGTGGGGTAGATCCTGACTTTGTGCGATAGTGTAAAATGAGTGACTGCAAGTTGGCAGTCCACTTTACATCTCTCCCGATTTTTACTTCCATTGAATGTCTTTCTGTTTCAAAACAGCTCAAAATGTCAAGTTCCTTTCTGTGGACAGATATAAGCAGGAAGGTTTTTTAAAACTATCAATATTAAATCTTCACAAGATTTATTTTCACTTAGTAAAGCCTTGTCAATTAGATTGCGGGACTTAGTACCCTGTTATACTATAGCGATGTCACTGTCGATAACACTGACCATCTTAAGATTGCTATCCAGTGACATCTACTGGACGTGTTCACCTGCTTCTCCAGTGATTGCATTATCATTGTACACATACCACCAATGTTTCTAGCTATTGATTCAGGTCAGCCATACATGCCAGCAATACATTTGATACAAATGAAAGATGGAATAATAATTTCAAACAGTTTTATGTTTCCACGTGTTCTGTGGAAGCTGCTCCATGGTAAATGGATTGATTCCGTCGCACTAGCTATCAACTAGCAATGAGTTTTGTTATTATGGACCTGTTGCGTAGAACAGAAGTTCACCACTCACCAGCTGTTTCTCTTTCTCTCACTCATTCTCTTCTTACATTTGTCTTCTGTCTTGGATAACTCAGCCCATTGTTTTCCTGCCCCCTCCAGCCGGCCAATTTCTGCGAGGGATCGTAAAACAGGCATTAGACTTCTCATTAGTATCTGCAAGAGACCTAACATCTGTTGTAGGCAGCTGTGCCAGATGCCTGAAAAATGCCGTACCCAATTTCAGGTTGGGCGTTTTTCAGGCATCCTTGGAAAGCAGGACATTTGTCCAGGAAATTGGGCCATATTGCACCTGTTTTATGCCCATAAACCGGGTGCAACGAGATGCAATTTCTACCCTAACTCGTCTTGTGCATCTTTTTTCTACTTACCTAGCATAAGTGAACTTCAATAAAATGAAAATCATCATAAGTACAGAACCTGGAGCCTGACACACTAAACAATTCTAGAACAGTCAGAGAAAATAATCTTTGGGAATGGCTGGAATTATAACAAAAAGATAACAGATTATCGTCCTTAGTGTGCTGAAAAATTGGATGTACGTTCTGCAAGTCTGAAGCTTCTAAATTTACCGATTCATTAAATATGTTTGAGAGCCATGCTCTTGCAGTATGCCCCCATCAAGATATACTAACAATGGAGGGAGATTTTCTGTGTGTTACACGTAGAAAATTCATAAACGTGCTTCTAAAGAACGAGATTATGATTTTGCTACAGCCAATACACCCAGTTTAAGATATACAGTATTACTATTATTGCATTATGTATAAGTCTTGTGTCATAACATCAAAATGTATTTCATTTAAACCAGTAGAAAGAACAGAAGATACTATAAATAAATCAAGCACACATAATATTTAATATGATTCATATTTATTTGTAAAACAAATTCAGTTCTTTCTAGCAATTGGAACTTGTAATAAATATACCAAACAAAATGCAACAGCAGATTGCCATCTGCTGGTAAATTCATATAATATAATATTGCCCAGAATTCTTAAGGGTAAATTTTAGAAATTGCGCTCTCTGTAGGAAGTTTAGCTCTCCAGCAGTGTCTTTTTGGCATGTGCTTGCCACGATTTTTCATCCATTACCTTAGGGAAAGAACAGCTTGCACTTGGTGAAACTAGGTGTCAGCTTTGGCTTAGTGAAAGGGAATATATAAATGCTAGCCTTTCTTTCTTGTTTCTTTCTAACTCAGAGGCAGGAGTACTTGCATATATATATAGCACCATTCATGGCCCAAGGATGTTCCAAATGAAGTACATGTTGTAACTGTTGGAATATAAGAAATGCAGCAGCCAATTTACACACAGCAAGGTCGCACAGGGCAAACTGGGCCTCGGTTTAATGTCTCTTCCGAAAGACGGCACCTCCAACACTGCAACACTCCCTCAACACTGCGATGGAATTGTCTGCCTGAATTCTGTACTCAAGTCTCTGGCATGGGGCTTGAACCCCAACCTTCTGACTCAGAGGGGAGAGTGCTACCGACTGAGCTAGTGGCTTCAAGCCCCACTCCAAAGATTTGAGCACATAATCCAGGCTGACACTTCAGTGCAGTATTGTTCAAGCTACTGCCTTTTGGATGAGATATTGAATTGAGGTCCTGGTTGCCCTCTCAGCTGGATGTAAAAAATCCCATGGCACTATTCAAAGAAGAGCAGGGGAGTTCTCCTAGTGTAGTGACGAACTTAAATCCCTCAACCAACACTACTAAAAGGAGGCCATCTGGTCATATATTTGTGGGACCTTGTGTGCAAATTGGTTGGCATATTTTTGACATTACAACTATGTCTATATTTCAAAAACACTTCTTTGGATGTGAAATAATTTAGGATGTCCTGACCTTGTGAAAGGTGTTATATAAATGGACTTGAATGTTGGGGGTATGATTGAGAAGTTTGCAGATGGCACTAAAATTGGCTGTGTGGTTAATAATGAAGAAGAAAGCTGCAGACTGCAGGAAGATATCAATGTACTGGTCAGGTGGGCAGAACAGTGGCAAATGGAATTCAATCCGGACAAATGTAGGTAATCCATTTGGGGAGGTCTAACAAGGCAAGGGAATACACATTAAATGGTACAACACTGAAAAGTGTAGAGGAACAAAGGGACCTTGGAGTGCAGGTCCACAGATCCCTGAAGGTAGCAGGCCAGGTAGATAAGGTAGTTAAGAAGGTATATAGAATACTTGCCTTTATTAGTCGAGTCATGGAATACAAGAGCAAGGATGTTATGCTTGAACGCTATAAAACATTGGTTAGACCGCAGCTGGAGTACAATGTGCAGTTCAGGTCACCACATTACAGGAAAGATGTAATTGCTCTGGAAAGGGTGCAGAGGAGATTTACAATAATGTTGCCTGGATTGGAGAATTTTGGCTGTGAGGAAAGATTGGAGATGCTGGGTCTGTTTTCTCTGGAACAGAGGAGGCTGAAGGGAGATCTTATTGAGGTGTATAAAATTATGAGCGGCCTGGATATAGTAGATAGGAGGGACCTGTATCCCTTGGCAGAGGGGTCAACAACCAGTGGGCATAGATTTAAACTAATTGGGGGAGGTATAGAGGAAATACGAGGGGAAATTTCTTCACCTAGTGGGTGGTGGGGGTCTGGAACTCACTGCCTGAAAGGTTGGTAGAGGCAGAAAGTCTCACCACATTTAAAAAATACTTGGATGGGCACTTAAAATGCCATAACCTACAGGGCTATGGACCAAGAGCTGGAAAGTGGGATTAGGCTGGATAGATCTTTATCGGCTGGTGCGGACACGATAGGGCAAAATGGCCTCCTTATGTGCTGTAAATTTCTATGATTCTACGATTCTATGAAATGTAAGTTCTTTCTTGTTACTAACTTAATGAACATAAAAGATCAGGGAGAGATGTACAATACAAATTTTGAGCATTGAATACTGGTGGTTTAACATTGAATTTTATATTTCACAAAGCTGTACAGAATGAAAGAGACAGAATTAGCATTCGCAGAACCAGCTATGAAGATCTTGGCTCTCTTTCTATTATTACGCTGGTACAAGCAGAAGCAATGGCTTGGCAGGTAACTTTACCAAAACAAATGAAGTAGTGATGCTCAAAGTTGTTTAATGTAATCATGTAAATCATTTATCAATGCACAGTGTAATTCTATAATTATTTTCAATACCATTACGTCCAGAAAAACAGTTGGTTTGATCGGTGTGACAAAGTTAACTGGGTCACGTGGCTTCATAACCTATGCCAATGGAACCCATGCAGTTTATGAACATCATATTGCCTCTGGGTCAAAAGGTTGGGGGGCTCAGGTCCCACTCCAGAGACTTGAGCACAAAAACCTCGGCTGACACCAATGTTCCCTGTAAGCTGCTCCTTGTACTGGGCAGCCCGTTTCTTTCAATGCGCGGTCCCTTTAAATTTCCACTGTGAAAGCTGGTGAGTAGACTGCGTGGCACCTTGCAGATTACAGCCCGGCTATAGTCCCGCATGCGGCAGCTTAGAGGTAACATTGTCGGACACTCCAGTGCAGTGCTGAAGGAGTTCTGCACTCTTCCATGTGCCGTCTTTTGGATGAGACGTTATACCGAGGCCCCGTCTGGATGGATGTAAAAGACCCCATGGCACTATTTTGAAGAAGAGCAAGGGAGTTATCCCCAGTGTCCTGGCCAATATTTATCCCTCAATCAATATCACTAAAAATAACAGATTATCTGGTCATTATCACATTGCTGTTTGTGGGCGCTTGCTATGCGCCAATTGGTTGCCACGTTTCCTACATTACAACAGTGACTGCACTCCAAAAGTACTTAATTGGCTGTAAAGCACTTTGGGGTGTCCTGAGGTCATGAAAGGCGCTATATAAATGCAAGTCTTTGTTTTTCATCTGAATCTTCAAATTGTGTCACAACCTTCTAAACTCAGTCCAACACAACTGTTATTTTTTATGATATATCTAACTGTTGGGTTGTATTTGTAGCTACAAGTGGTTAGGTGCTACAAAGGTCTCAGCAGCCGTGGAGTTATTTAGTCACCAACAACCTGTCTCAATGTGTAATGTATGCGCCTGTGAGCATGATCACATGTTGCTGCGCGGAGGGGGATTCCTGTATGGGCTGCTCTTGCACACCCTTCATTTTGCCATCCTCGTCTGCCGTCCGAACATGCCATAGCGCACTATCTTGTCATCCAGAGGAGGCGGGGGTCCCCGATGGAGTGCTCTCTACGCGGGAGTCCTCCCTTTATTTACTGGGAACTTGGCCTGGAGGATGTTGCATGGGGCAGTTCCGTGCAATAGGTTTTTAAGTTGGTTCACAGATCCAGGCCACCTGCATTTTCTGCGGTCTGGAAGAGTCTGTGTTCCATGTGTATGTTGAGTGTGTGAGGTTGCAGCCCCTTTTTCATTATTTGAATGGGCTGCTCCTCCATTTCTGGTTGCACTTCAGTCCCATGCTCCTGATCTTTGGGCACCCGGTGCGGAGGGGAGCGGGCAGATCGGAGGGCCTCCTCGTAGGACTGCTCCTGGGCCTGGCCAAGGTGGCCATTAACCGGCCCAGGCAGCGGGCGGTCGAGGGGGTTGTTCAGCCTGACTGCCTCTCTTCCACGGCTATGTTCATGCCAGGGTGTCCCTGGAGATGGAGCATGCGGTGTCCACTGGTACGCTCGCGGCTTTCTGCGAGAGTTGGGCACCAGAGGGAATGGAGTGCATCATCAGCCTCGGGAACAGAATTTTAATTTGATTTGGCAAGGTTCCCAGGTGATATGTAAATTTGTGGGTTCTGGTGCCCTTACCAAAAGGGGGCACTTGGCGTGAAATTATTTTTAAATAGTTGCAGAGCTGTTGCATTGTGAGTGGCTTAGCCAGTCATGTGATGTTCACAAGACTCAATAAAACTCCAGTCAGTTGGGTCTCGGTCATTCACGGTGAGGTATGCAGTTGTGAGCCTAGTGGATGAACTGATAATATGTAGTTTGATTGTTAAACCTTTGTTAATAAACCAACTAGTTCATAATAGCAATGTGTTTATATGAATTCTTAAGTAAAGAACCCATGAAGCAAATACGTTACAAAATGGATTGCTGAAGATAGTAGTAGTTCTTGTATGGAGTGACAGGTTATTGGAAAGTACAATAATCATAATGCTGAAAGGCATGGAGTAAATCATGTCATGGGAGGAGGAATGCCACTGATGCAGATATATATCTAATTGTGTAATACTGGAATGTAACACAGCCACTATATATTATCTTGTGATCGCTGTTGAAGGCCAACTCCAAGCTGATCAGAACCAACAGTAAATGGAAAGGTCACTTACCTTTATTGTCAGTTTCAGCAAAGCTGCTAATTTCAGAAATTGCATGCTGCTCAGCAGGAGTGCCAATGTCATTTCAATAAACTCTGGTACAATTCTGGGCAACTTCTCTTTCGACTCTGTCAGCCGTTCCCGTAAACAGGGCGAGTCCCCTGTGAGTTGTCATCTGTACCTTTCCAGTAATTGGCCCTTGCATAGTTTCATGACACCCAGCATTCACAAATCTTCTTCTTACAGTTATCGTTTCACCCTCATTGAGTGTTTTCTCATGCTACACTCTTCAGAAATAGTAGAATGCTAAATACAGACCTGTTGTTGTAAAGTAAATTGGGTAAAATATGTATTCAGGATTTAATGGAAATATGAAATATGGATAAGCAAATTCTGCCCAAAGTTGGCTCTTTCATTCTTGATGTCAATTGGGATTTAATTATAATGTCCGTAACACAAGCCTCCTGTTACATAAACCCCTAGCTCACCAGAATGAAGAATGAAATGCTGAACTGAAAAACAATGTCGTTTTGAACCTGCTGGTGGGCCAAAGCCACTGTTCTCAGAAATTGTCAACATTTCCTTTGCCAGCAAGAACAAATAATGGCTCGTGATTAGCATACGAGACTGCTTTTGGATGCTTGTCGGTAGGTTCATGGGAAAACAAACAATGCTCCACAATATTAATCTTAAAAATACAAACAACTTCCTACATTTTATTAAATAGAGCATTGTACCGAAGCTAAAATATGTTTTCATCTGCATAGCTTTGCTCAATTCATTTTTAGCAGATAAACACAATTGAGCTCCTCCAACAGTATCTAATTCAGGAACTAGGGCATTTTGTTATTTGTTATATAATAATGTCACAAGTAACCGGGCTATATTTTGGCAATGTCACAGTGATACTCTCCTGTATTCTCTCTGATTAGTTCCCCCTGTTTCTTTTTGTTCAACTGTCAGGAATTTATGAGCTACATGACAATAACTGACTTTAATTTGTCCATAGTATAGAGAGTGAACGTCCCTTATCCGTCACCCTCGAGACCTGGCCTGTGCCGAATAAGGGATTTTGCCGGATAAAGAGACGTCAGCCCGAGGTCGGGGGGGGGGGGAGGAGGGGGGGCAAGGAGGAGGTCGGTGCCCCGGGCGGGCCCGAAGTGTTAGCGGGCCCCCAGCAGGCCAAGTGTCAGCGCAGCCCCCAACGGGCCGAGTGTCAGCGCGGCCCCAAAGTCGGGTCAGCCACGATCTGCGCATGCCCCCCCACCCCGGCTAACAGAATCATGCTGGATGAAGGGTGGTGCCAGTTAAGGGAGGTCCAATCTATAGTTCTGTTATCCTTTCCATCTCCTCAGTTTCCACCAACCTACCCTTCCTTAGTTTCTCTGAACCACTCAGTTCTTCCCCAACTTCTCTATCTCTCTCTCCTTACACACTCTCTCTCTCTCACATAATACAGAGCAGCAGCAAAGAAATCCATCACAAGATTGCAGCTATTAAGGACTCTTTGTCATGCTATATTTCAATTCGTAAAATAGCTGGTTGACTATTAACCTGGTTGCAGATTTTTCCACTTCTCCCTGTCTTCTTTAGTCTTCCAAGCTTGTGTATCTCCATAAGATTACTGTATTGACCTGTTTCATAACAGATGGAAAGCCCTTTTGTTTTATATGAGTGCAACCGACAACCACAAGTAACAATCATTTATTACTTAGGATTATTAATATCTGCTCGGGTCGGAAGGTGACTACTATGATACCACCTAGTGGAATTGTTCAGTACATACTGCTGTTAAACAAACTGAATTGCTTAAAGGGGCACCATCAGCTTCAACGATTTGCTAGTTCTTCACAAATACCAGTTATGTTGAAATATATTAGTGTGCCATTTGCTTGTGACAGTATTGTGACTAAAGTGCTACACATTTCTTCTTTTCACCCCCAAACAAAGGGTTCCTGAACATTATTCCATGAGGACATTTGTATTCTTTAAGAAAGAAGAACTTGCATTTATATAGCACCTTTCATGACCACCGGATGCCCCAAAGTGCTTTACAGCCAATGAAGTACTTTTTAAAAGTGTAGTCACTGTCGTAATGTAGGAAACGCAGCAGCCAATCAGCAAGCTCCCACAAACAGTAATGTGATAATGACCAGATAATCTGTTATTTTTAGTGATGTTGATTGAAGGATAAATATGGGCCAGGACACTGGGGATAAATCCCCTGCTCTTCTTCGAAATAGTGCCATGGGATCATTTACATCCGCCCGAGAGGGCAGAAGGGGCCTCAGTTTAACATCTCATCTGAAAAGCGGCACCTCAGACAGTGCAGCACTCCATCTGTACTGCACTGGAGTGTCAGCCTAGCTTTTTGTGCTCAAGTCTCTGCTAACTTAGTTCTAATTTAGTTCTATTTTAATCTTTAAAACATTATTCCCCTGCTCCCCCGCTACTGAAAATTCTCCGGTGACCTGACGTAATTAATTCTCCCTGATGGTGGAGAAATGCCCTGTTGTATTCCTTGACACCTCATCCCAGTCTTCTGGTATAAAACTGTGTCAGGTCACTTTCATATGTGACAAATAAAAATAAATCCAATCTCATTATCACAGCTCCTCAAGTGCTTGTATATCACCTTGTATAATTTTACAATGGTCTCTATTGGTAGGTTTCTGCTTTAAATCCGGTGCATCATGCTGATATTGCAATGAAGAAGATAGCAACAATCAATGATGTCAGTGAGTCCATGAAGCAGCAGCTACTTGTGCTGGTGGAATGGGCGAAATATATCCCTGCATTCTGTGAATTGCTACTGGATGACCAGGTCAGTGAAAGGTTACAGGAAATAGGAAGCAAACTGCTTTTGTAAAACATTCACAGGTTCGCTATTTTTGTGTTACACCATGTAGTGTGTTGAGTTGATGGTTGATGTATTGTATGGGTCCAATTCACTTTTGATATCTGACCTTAGCACAGTCTGTTCATCGCAGGTCAGAAGTAAGAAGGTATTAGCCAGGAGCCAGATAGTACAAGATCTTTTGTGAGAGTTGTTTTAAGCTATGCATTTGAAATGTTTTAAACAATGTATGTATTGAGTCTCTACCCAATAAAGTAATAGCTTTGATAAAGATGATTGCAGTTAGCAGGATGTGGGGTTGCAATAAGTGCACCGTCAAATGACACCAAGTTAGGAGGCAAAGTAAGTTGTGTAGATGGGGGCAGGAAGTTACAAAGGGACATAGACAGATTAAGTGAGTAAGCAAAACTGTGGCAGATGGAGCTAATGTGAAGAAGTTGTGAGATCATCCACTTTGGATCCTGGAAAGACAAATCAAAATATTTTCTTAATGGTGAGAGACTAGGAACTGTGCAAATAAATTTGGATGCCCAGGTATATACATCACTAAATGCCATTGCACCACAACATGAAGTAATCAAGAAGGTTAAAGGAATGTTGCCGTTTATCCCAAGGGGGCTGGAATACAAAAGGAAATAAGGTATGCTTCAGTTGTACAGAGCCTTGGTCAGACCCCATCTGGAGCACTTGAGTTTTGGGCACTGCACCTCAGGAGTGATATATTGGCCTTGGAGGGGATCAGGCGTAGATTCACCAAAATGATACCAAGGCTTAAAGGGTTAAATTATGAGATCAGGTTGCATAAACCTGGCTTGTATTCCCTTGCATTTAAATGGTTGAGAGGTAATCTAACTGTTGTGTTTAAATAATAAAAGGATTCGATAGAGTAGATACAGGAAAGCTGGTGGGGGAATCCAGAACAAGAGGGCACAAAGGGGGAGTTAGATGTGGCCCTTATGGCTAAAGGGGTCAAGGAGTATGGCGAGAAAGCAGGAATGGGGTATTGAAGTTGCATGATCAGCCATGATTATATTGAATGCTGGTGTAGGCGCGAAGGGCTGAATGGCCTACTCCTGCACCTATTTTCTATGTTTCTATGTATTTTAAAATAGAGCTAGGCCATTTAGGTGCAAAATCAGGAAGCACTTTTCATAAATAGGGTATTGGAAATCAGGAATTCTCTCCCCCAAAAGACTGAATACTGGGTCAATTAAAATTTTTAAGACTGAGATCAACATATTTCTAGTAGGTAAGGGTATCAAGAGATATGGAACAATGGTGAGTCAGTTAAGATTGGCCATGATCCCATTAAATGTCCGAATCGGCTCAAGGGGCTGAAAGGCATACTCATATTCCTGTGATCCTCTCTCTATAGGTTGCATTGCTTAGAGCTCATGCAGGGGAACACTTGCTGCTGGGTCTGGCCAGACGTTCAATTCCCTACAAGGACATCCTCTTGCTAGGTATGAATTGTCTTCTTTAATGTAGTGAGTAGTATCACAGTGTTCAAGCTGGTTTGATTTGCTGTTTTTCTAGCGATGTAAGACCACCCAACGAGGGTGGTCAAGATACCTTCTTTGTAAGAAGTTCACACGTCTACTCTGGCTATCTTAATGATTGGCCAGGGATCCTCTAACCATTGTTCAAGATTCCCCGAGTCTGTGTGCATTTGTCTGTGGCGATCTAGCCCTGGATGTTAGGGCTGTCAGAAATGGGCTAACGATTCAGTAATATGGTGTTGATGGGAAGCAAGGAGCATAAGATGAACAACAATGCATGCTTGGTTTTCAAACTGTAAACATAGAGTCAATGTCACAGTGCCATAGCCAATCATCTCTTTCTCCAGAACGCACTTCAAGGAGTTATTGATTGTCAAAGTCCTTAAATAAAGCAGATGAGATGAAGCTGGAGTGCTATTTTCTGCGAAGATGTCTACAAGGGTTATGGTGTGAGGGAAAATAAAAAAATTCTGGTGCTACTAACATTCTTCTTGAGAGTTTTAATTGCCGACCAAGACTTTAAACGCAACACTCCTGATGACGCAAAATAATACAAAATGCAACTATGTAATCCATGTGCTGTTTTATCTAGACTCCTCTGGATATATGCAGTGAAAAATGTATTTTAAATGTCTGTCATAAGACTATATTTTAAAAGGACAGTTGTATAATATATTGTTCTAGACAGAAGATTGAAAATTCCAGAGGGGTTAACATGAAGTAAAATCACCACTAGGTACACATGACGTCATAAACCACAATGGTTTATTAATACTGCTCTAAACCCCGCCATCACTGCCTGCATGTTGCTCCTACTTTTCTATTCATACTTAATACTTCCTAAAATTTCTAGAACAATGAAAAGATTATTAAGCTTGATGCTAAATTGGAATATTTGCTTATATAAACTATATTTTGAGTTTTTAATGATTTTCAGAGATTTTGCAACATGTTCACCTACGTTAGTTTTGTGAACTGGAGGTACAACGCTAACAAAAAACATCCTTTTTCAACAGGAAATGATTTCATAATTCCCAGGCACTGCCCAGAGTTAGAGATTATGCGGGTAGCAAACAGGATCCTTGATGAGCTGGTGAAGCCATTACTGGAGCTCCAGATAGACGAAAATGAATTTGCTTGCCTCAAAGCTGTGGTATTCTTTGATCCAGGCAAGTGGCTTTATTGATTGGAGTACAGTTTGTTCAGATATCAACATTGCTCAATGCTTTGTGAAAGGTTGAGACTTAAGACATTTACAGTGAAAGTTCCAGATTCCAGAGAGAAACAAATTAAAATGAGGAGGATAGGGGCAAGAAGGTCAGTCGGACAGAATATTTTCATCCAAAGAAGTTTATTCAAATAGACAATCTAAATGGGCTCAAGAGACAATTTGTAGCTCGTAATCTTGTGATAATGGGTCTTCTACACTTGCTGATGATAACGCACAATGTATCTACTTATGCTCACTATTTCTTGAGGGAGAACAGACAGAAGGACACGGTGAGAACGCTGGTAGGTAAGGTTGATTTATGAAAAGTAGAAGGTCTCGTTAGGTCTATGGAAATTTTTATTCACAAAAAGTTCCTACATGATAATGATTGTTGATTTATGGCCTCATGGTCTACGAGCTGTAATATGAAGTGCATTCATGTAATGTGGGCATGCACAGAATGTATGGTACAGGCAACGCTCGATTATCCGGGTCCCTCGGGGATTGGGCTATTCCGGTAAACAATTTTGCCGCTAGGGGAGTGCGCATACTTGGCAAGAATGTTTGGGTCCCAAATTTGACATGGAGAGAAAGGTAAAAATGCGGACAAGGACACGGTGAACCCTATTGTGTTGGAAGCGGATATTTTTAAACTCTCTGGAGTGGGAACATTCAATAAATAATTCATTGCACCCAGGGCTGCAGTTATTCAAGTTATTCACTGATGTCAGCGCTTTCATGCAATCAGCGGACGGTGCAGAAAGTGGTCGGCGCAGGACTGTGTGTGAGGTGGGTTTAATGGTCGTGTGTAAGAGCGTGTTAAAGACCAAAAATTAGTAGTTTGGACAGGAGCTTTGCATTGCTTTCTGTTGCAGTTGGGATCAGCTTGTTTTCCGGTGCTGAGATTAGAAAAACAGCGAAATGTCCATCTCGGTGCAGCTGTACACGGGACACTATCAGTTTTTAAAAATGCCGTTGTAGCGGATTCTCCATTAGATCCATGTACGGATAATCGAGAGTTGCCTGTATAACATTTTAAAAATGAATTAAATGAGCACATTAGAAAAATATATAGTACATTAGTGGGAATAAAAGTTGCCATTTAATGGTTATGTCACACCATATTTGTTTAAAAACCTAAATAAGAAATAGAACACTACGCCATTGATGCTGTATTACTATTACTTTTTTACAAAATATTGAATTGTCAATTGTAGCCAGCAGTCCAGTAACAGGGGGATATTTTACACTTTCTGATGAGAATGCAAAATGCATCGACTTGTGCTCACTATTTTTGTATTTTCACCATTTTCCATTTTCCGATATCCCTGCACCACAAATCATTCCCAACCTAAGCGGGTAAACAGGGATTTCCCTGCTTATGTTGTCTATGCTTAGGAATCCACAAAATTAGATTGATCTTTTGACCATTCACCCTCTGGATTATGCCTGACACTTCACCCTGATAGTACAGAGACATGGAGAACTCAGCACGTGAATAATGAAGCTGAGAGCTTGTACAGTTGGAGGCCCTCATAAGTAGTCACCTGAGGTCCGCCATGGGCCCCCATCAGCTAAACATTAGGATTAGTTCAGTAGTATCGATCTTCTTTTGCTCCGAGCATCCAATGCAAAGCTCTGTACTGGATAAATCATGCCGGAGCAAATTTTGCTGTTTCTACCACTGGGCATTTTGGATCACCTGGACATAGCAACCCGTACACCTGTAAGGGACCTACCTGAATTTCCACTCCATTTAAGTTAATGGATGGAAAACCAGGCTGAGTCCCTTATGGTTCAATTTCTCTACCCGATTATTCTATCCACTGCTCCTAAACACCCTGCTGTACGAACACAACAATATACCTTATTGCCACCAGTAAATTTAAATCAGATATTCAGCATGACCAATTGAACAAATACTTTGGTTCTGTCTTTACGAAGGAAGACACAAATATCCTTCCAGAAATACTAGGGGACCGAGGGTCTAGCAAGAAGGAGGAACTGAAGGAAATCCTTATTAGTCAGGAAATTGTGTTAGGGAAATTGATGGGATTGAAGGCCGATAAATCCCCAGGGCCTGATAAGCTGCATCCCAGAGTACTTAAGGAAGTGGCCCTAGAAATAGCGGATCCATTGGTGGTCATTTTCCAACATTCTATAGACTCTGGATCAGTTCCTATGAATTGGAGGATAGCTAATGTAACACCACTTTTTAAAAAAGGAGGGAGAGAGAAAACAGGGAATTACAGGTTAGCCTGACATCGGTAGTGGGGAAAATGTTAGAATCAATTATTAAAGATGTAATAGCAGCGCATTTGGAAAGCAGTGACAGGATCAGTCCAAGTCAGCATGGATTTATGAAAGGGAAATCATGCTTGACAAATCTTCTAGAATTTTTTGAGGATGTAACTAATAGAGTGGACAAGGAAGAACCAGTGGATGTGGTGTATTTGGACGTTCAAAAGGCTTTTGACAAGGTCCCACACAAGAGATTAGTGTGCAAACTTAAAGCACATGGTATTTGTGATAATGCATTGATGTGGATAGAGAACTGGTTGGCAGACAGGAAGAAAAGAGTAGGAATAAACGGGTCCTTTTCAGAATGGCAGGAAATGACTAGTGGGATACTGCAACGTTCAGTGCTGGGATCCCAGGTATTTACAATATACGTTAATGATTTAGATGAAGGAATTTAATGTAATATTTCCAAGTTTGCAGATGACACTAAGCTGGGTGGCAGTGTGAGCTGCGAGGAGGATGCTAAGAGGCTGCAGGGTGACTTGGACAGGTTAGTTGAATGGGCAAATGCATGGCAGATGCAGTATAATGTAGATAAATGTGAGGTTAACCACTTTGGTGGCAAAAACAGGAAGGCAGAATATTATCTGAATGGTGACAGATTAGGAAAAGGGGAGATGCAACGAGACCTGAGTGTCATGGTACATCAGTCATTGAAAGTTGGCATGCAGATACAGCAGGCAGTGAAGAAGGCAAATGGCATGTTGGCCTTCATAGAGAGAGGATTTGAGTATAGGAGCAGGGAGGTCCTACTGCAGTTGTACAGGGCCTTGGTGAGGCCACACCTTGAATATTGTGTACAGTTTTGGTCTTCTAATCTGAGGAAGGACATTCTTGCTATTGAGGTTCACCAGACTGATTCCTGGGATGGCAGGACTGACATATGAAGAAATACTGGTTCGACTAGGCTTATATTCACTGGAATTTAGAAGAATGAGAGAAACATATAAAATTCTGACGGGATTGGACAGGTTAGATGCAGGTTGAATGTTCCCGATGTTGGGGAAGTCCAGAACCAGGGGTCACAGTCTAAGGATAAGGGGTAAGCCATTTAGGACCGCGGTGAGGAAAAACTTCTTCACTCAGAGAATTGTGAACCTGTGGAATTATCTACCACAAAAAGTTATTGATGCCAGTTTGTTAGATATATTCAAAAGGGTGTTAGATGTGGTCCTTATGGCCAAAGGGATCAAGGGGTATGGAGAGAAAGTAGGAATGGGGTACTGAAGTTGCATGATCAGCCAAGATCATATTGAATGGCGGTGCAGGCTAGAAGGGCCGAATGGCCTACTCCTGCACCTATTTTCTATGTTTCTATGAATGTCTAATGCAAAATGAATCTGGAATGATCTGCCAGGCAGTATAGTAGAGATGCAAATTTAGGTTCATACAACAGCTGAACGCTAAGTTGGGAGAGTTAGGGTACTAGAGGGCTGAACTTAGTGGGGCAATCGGCTTTTTCGCATCTTTATTTATGACCCTCATTTGATTTAATTTTGTTTCTATCTGTATATTTTGGTTTTTCCATTAAAAGATACAGATAGGTCATCGAATATATTTAAGGTGGAGAGAGACAGATTTTTGAACGATAAGGGAATAAAGGGTTATGGGGAGTGGGCAGGGAAGTGGAGTTGAGGCCAAGCTCAGATCAGCCATGATCTTATTGGATGACAGAGCAGGCTCGAGGGGCGAAATGGCCTACTCTTGCTCCTAATTCTTATGTTCTTATACCTCTAACATGTTATGTTTTATACAGAAATGTTAATTTACTGTGACTTTTCTATCATAGATAGCAGGGGCGTAAGTGATTCGGCAAAAATCAAGAACATGCGATTCCAAGTGCAGGTCAACCTGGAGGATTATATCAATGATCGGCAGTATGATTCACGTGGACGATTCGGTGACATTCTCCTACTTCTCCCATCGCTGCAGAGCATCACGTGGCAGATGATTGAGCAGATTCAGTTTGCCAGACTCTTCGGAGTGGCCAGAATTGATAGTCTTTTGCAGGAAATGCTCCTGGGAGGTGAGAAACAGGTTTTATTTTTATACACACACTATTAGTCAGAGGAGCTACAGTGCCACCTAGTGGCTGTAGCCTGCGGTTACCGAGTCAAGGGCATCTGTTTACACAGGGGATTTCCATTCTAACTGATTGGATAGATCTTTTCAATGTTAAATGCTGATATTAAAAAGGTATGATCGAAAATTGTGATAACAGGAAGTGAAATTTGTGGACAGGAAATGGGTACATACACAAGTGCTTTAATATACTAGATAGATATCAATATGATTAAAAAGAGACCGATGGGGACTGCATGCCTTGATAGGTTAGACATTGGCTTTTCGCTTCTGAGACCTAGGTTTAATAGCCTCCTCTGTCTTCAAAGGTTTTATGATGGAAAGGAGCTTACACAGACAGACAAATAAATATATATAATTAATTCCATTAGTGCTTATTAAGAAGAATTTAGTCCAAAATTATTAATTTTAAAGAGTACAGGGTGGGGGTCAGGGTGGTGCAGCTGGAAATAGAAATATTTACCAAATTCTGTTAAATGCAATCCTAATTTCTGGGTGAATTCATATCCACACTGCTTGCTGGACAAGGCGAGTAATAGGATGAATTTTGGTCAAAGACCAAATTGGATATAACTAAAATAAAATGAATCTGGAACAGCTTTGAAAAGTTTATCTTAAGACGGATATGATTTTGAGAGTGGATCTTAAAGAGAACTTCACTATACAGTATGGAATTATACTATCGTAAAATGTATTTCAAGTTCCCTTAAAGAAATGTCAAACCTAATATTGGTAACACGTTCCTCAGTGGAATTAACTGATCTTTTCTATATAATTATTTCGGTCACAATATATTGAGCACAGTATCAAAATGAAAGTGAAAATAAATCCTATGCAACAGGATGATCAGTTCTGTGTCATACGTAAATGAATGAAAATCAGTTCTGTGAATAAATGGTATATTTTCCATACAGATAAAGCATTGTACTGTACCAAAACTCTAAATAAGCAAAGCAGAAATTCAAGCACAGAATAAGATCCACACGATTTTCTATGAATTAAACCATATTATAGAGGTTACATTTTCACTTATTCATATGATTTGAATACTTAAGCAGAGAAACATTCTATATTAAAGCACATCAAAATCCTTTATTGATTTATAGCATAAACCCAATTGTTTTTACAAGTGTTAAGTCGTGCTATCAATATTATTTTCTATGAAGTGCTGTGAATTATTCCAAATTACCACTCTTATCGAAGTTCTATCTTACCGCAACAATTGTTACCTTGCTTCTTTAGCAAGTGAACCCTGAAGCAGGATTTCTATCAGAAAGGTTAAAGACAGACGTAACTGGCGTCTTCTTAATATTGTAAAATAAACAACATCTGCTGTATTTACCAGAACATCAATTCCCAGCAGACATTGCCGCAAACCCTGCATCACTTTATGCTTGAGTGAATCCAATAGCTATACAATTTGAAGATTTGGCAAACTGGGAGACAAAATAAAACTTTGGTTTTAATTTGAAAGGTTTATATCTGTAACATATTGGCCCTGAAATTCCGGTTGGAGGCTTCCTTCGGACGAACGCCTCCAACCCAAACTTTTTTTGCGAAAGTACCTGGTGATCCCGGAGGCGCCTTCGATTCCAGTCGGAGGCTTTCTTTTCCTGTACATTGCAGCGAGTCCCTGTCTTTGAGATACAGACGGAGAAGCTGGAGTCACGTGGGTCTGGACAACCAATCACGGTGCAGTATTCTCATTGATAATAATGGGAACTCCGATTTTACGAGTTCCCATTACTATCAATGAGAATAACCCCCTAAAACACCTCACATATTTAAAATTAATTGAAATTAAAGTTAATTAAATGCTTTAGAAAAAAAAATCTTTTTTGGATTTTTTTTATATGTTTTAATAGGATTTAAAATAAACTTACCTTAATGGACAGGATTTTTACTCAAAAAATGTGTTTAGATTTAATTTTTATGTGTTTTAATACTCTTTCGCTGGCAAAAGTAAGCTATGTTCCTGCTTTTACCAGGTGTAAAAGTTTCAAGGACATTCGCTGGGCAAGAGATTGGTAAATAGCCCAATCGCTCTCGCGTGAATGTCCTTGCTGTGGGGATGTGGAGGATCTGTCAAGCCAAAACTTGACAGAACGGAAAAGCCGGGTTTCGGCGCATGCGTATTGCGCGCCAAAAACTGGCTTTTGCGAGGCCTCACCGGGTCCGTACACACTCCGTACGGACCCGTCAAGGCCGGGATTTCACGCCCAATAACAATCTTATGTCTGCACTTCCTGTCTACAAAACCTTACTTCCTGATAGCAATTCATAAAGTTGGTATGTTCACATTTAGAATGAAAACTGCCGTGTAAATTGGTCACATTGCAATTATGCCCTCCCATCAGTTGTGGTGCTGTCACACCTCAGTCTTACATCTCCTAACCCTATTTCTCAGATTTCCAAATTGGTGTTGTTTTGTAATTTAGCTATAAATTATCTTTAGATAAATCTTTGATTTTATATAACGTGTCAGCCGTGGCTCAGAGGTAGCCTTTTCGTCTCTGAGTCAGAATGTTGTGGGTTCATGCACCACTTTAGAGCACGTAATTCAGAATAGACTCATTTATTGGTCTAATTTCAAAAAATTATTCAAGCATAAAAGTTTTCAAGAAAGTCGGGAGTGCTGCATTGTTAGAGGCGTTGTCTTTTGGATGAGAAATTAAGCTGGGGACCCATTTGCCCTTGGTGGATGTAAAAGATCCTAAGATACTATTCTAAAAAAGAGTTAATCTAGTGTGCTGACCAACATTTATCCCTCAAACAAAACCACCAGAAAACAGAATAACTGGTCATTCATTCATTTCATTCCTGTTTGTGGCACCTTGCTGTGCACAAATTGGCTGCCATGTTTTCCTACATAACAACAGTGACTACACTGCAAAAGTAATTAATTGGTTAAGGGCTTTGGGACATTCTGAGTATGTCAAAGTCACTATATAAATGCAAGTTATTTCTTTCAAAATATGGACAGAGTGCATGACTTTAAAATAGGAATTGAATTGTGTGTGTGTGTCTGTGTGTGTGTGTGTGTGTGTGTGTGTGTGTGCTGGTCCAATTATTCCCCATCCCACTATACCCGAAGACAACACTTGGTCTTAACTCCCCGTGTGCAACACCACAGGAGATCAACAAATGTTATGTTTTTCATTATTTGAAATTGTGAACATATTGAAAAGAGACTCAGCTCAGAATAGACTCATTTATTGGTCTAATTTCAAAACATTATTCAAGCATAAAAGTTTTCAAGAAAGTGATTCAGTTTTATTCAATAACTAATTCCAGGTAAAAATACATGTAACATTTAGTCTACGATTTAAATGTTCTTACCTTTAGTCACTTTTTTGGCCTCCTGAATTTACCATTCACAACCTCGTCAGTAAGAGTTCATGCAACACTAGCATTATTTAGGGAACTAAATGGATTTAGTTATATACAAGCTGTGCACATTTGGAAATTAAAATGACAACTGTTGTGTGTGTGCCTCTAAGAACACAGAAAATAATTCCCTTTATAGTTTTCCAGGAATACGACAGACATCAGGTTGGCCACTTACTATCCCCTGCAGCTGATCACATTATTTCAATCCAATTGTTTCCAAATACTTTTATTTATAGCTTGCACTATTGAATTGAGAAGCACACTTTTCAGACGGTAGAATCAATCTGTCAGATTTTTCAATGTGTCACTGCATCACACCTGATGTGTGGGTGCTTGGTGCTAAGATCACACGATGAAAGTTAAAAAAAAAATCTACTTCTCAAAACACTGACATCTTTAAACTTGGTGAGCACAAAATTCACCACCCACATTTTTAAAAAAACTTTGTCCATGTAAAGTACTGTAAAACAAACTGTTCATTTAGTTAATCCATATTTACATTAATCAATCCAAGTGCCTGCAGCAGACCTAAAGACCTGAGCAATACAGGCACACAGGAAGAATAACATCAATGCAGTGACATCAAGTCATTATCTTACCCTCCTTATTGAATATGTATATAAAGTTATTGTTCAAAGGCATATTCCATAGTCACTCTAGAACCAAGATTAAAGTTTCCAAACTCACCAGATTTAAGGCAAAGAGAAACCTCAGGTGGGCAATTTTACTTGATTTGAATCTAGGTTTTATTGGAGAGTAACTCCAGTGTGGATTCAGCTGAAGAAAAAAAGACCACACAATCTGCTCGGCCACGCTTTTGGGGCATTTTCAGAGAACGTGCTTCAGGACATGCCAGGCGTACAGCCCATGGTTTCCTGATGCACATGACCAGCGAATAAGGCTCTCTACTGGCAGCACAAACCTGGAAAATTGTGCCTAAAATCTAATTTCTCCATGCAATATTGATATATGAGCAACAGTAGTGTTAAACATGCAGCTGAAGTTACTTCAGGTCCTACCATGTCTTATAGGCCCCAGAGACATTATCAGGGTCTATCTCAGATTTTGGAATCTTTTCCCTTATGTTTTATCCCTTCTCCAATTTTCGTTTCCCCTCTTCTCCCCTCTCCGACTAGATGATCAATATGATTCCATTGATACCTCACCAAATATTGGCCATACATTTTCATAATACTAGTCAGCTGCGGAGAACATTACAGCCCAGCTTGATCCAACACACACTCGACATCCACACACACCCACTTTCCTGGTATTACCAAGGAGCAATGGGGAATGCAAATCCTGCCTAATTGTTTTCCCTTTTCTAACTCAGGTCTACTCAATTACAATTGTTGCATCCATACTGCGATCGCAGCTGAGATTAAACTAACTCAGTATTAACTAGAAATCCAATCCGCGATGTTCCTGATCTGTATGACTCAGTTATATAAGAACATAAGAAATAGGAGCATAAGGAGGCCATTCGGCCCCTCGAGCCTGCTCCGCCATTCAATAGGATCATGGCTGATCTTTGACCTCAACTCCACTTTCCTGCACTGTCCCCATATCCCTTGATTCCCTTAATATCCAAAAATCTATCGACCTCTGTCTTGAATATACTCAACGACTGAGCATCCACAGCCCTCTGGGGTAGAGAATTACAAAGATTCACCACTCTCTGAGTGAAGAAATGTTTCCTCATCTTAGTCTTAAATGGCCAACCCTTTATTCTGAGACATTGTCCCCTGGTTCTAGACTGCCTAGCCAGGGGAAACATCCTGCTGGCATCTACCCTGTCAAGCCCTGTAAGTTTCAATGAGATCACCTCTAATTCTTATAAACTCTAGAGAATATAGGCCTAGTCTACTCAATCTCTCTTCATAGGACAATCCCCCATCGCAGGAATCAGTCTGGTGAACCTTCGTTGCACTCACTCTATGGCAAGTTATATCCTTCCTTAGGTAAAGAGACCAAAATTGTACACAATACTCCATGTGTGGTCTCACCAGGGCCCTATATAATTGCAGTAAGACTTCTTTACTCTTATACTCAAATCCTCTTGTAATAAAGGCCAACATATCATTTGCTTTCTTAATAGCTTGCTCTACCTGCATGTTAACTTTCAGAGATTCATGTATAAGGACACCCAGGTCCCTCTGAACACCAACATTTCCCAATCTCTCACCATTTATAAAAATACTTTGCTTTTCTATTTTTCCTACTAAAGTGGATACCTTCACATTTCCCCACATTATATTCCATTTGCCATGTTCTTGCCCACTCACTTAGCCTGTCTATATCCTCTTGAAGCCTCTTTGCATCCTCCTCATAACTTACATGCCACCTAGCTTTGTATCATCGGCAAACTTGGATATTTTACATTTGGTCCCCTCATCCAAATCATTGATATAGATTGTGAATAGCTGGGGCCCAAGCACTGATTCTTGCGGTACCCCACTAGTTACAAGTCTGCCAACCTGAAAATGACCCGTTTTTTCCTACTTTGTTTTCTGTTACACGCACTCTCTTAACCCATTGAACCATCAGATGGCTCTTTCCACCATCTATTGAAACTGGTGGTATGTGACAGCTCAGATAATTACATCGAATGCTACTCAGAGTAAGCTCAAGTACTGTGTCTAGATTCAGGGTGATATACTTGTTATTTGTTTTTCATAAATTCATCATAGGTGAATACTTTAAAATAAAGTAAAGCAAATGTAGTCATCATGTTGATGTCTTAGGAAGATCACCTAACTGACTTTTATTGTCTCATTACGTTACCTAAGCCTATATTGTAGCTTTGCTTCATTTTGCTATGTAACCTTCATCTCGTCACAGGATCCACAACTGAGGCAGCGCAGTACCCACATTCTGGACATTCTGGTCTAGTTCACGATCCTTTAGGTGGCCATGCATTGATACCCGCTGGTATATCCTCAGCAATCCATCATGTTCGAATCTGTAAGTTTCCTAATCAGAGTTTCATTGAACCTACACTTTACAAAAAATTGCTTTGAAAGTCATATTTTTTAAGAGCTCTTTCCTGTAGCACTAGTTCATACTTAGAATTCTGTTGCAGTTCAATGTTATTGATAACTAGGGGCAGATATTGTTAGTATCTTTATATGGATTGCATATCTGAAGCAATCGAAGGTTTTCAATATCTGAACTATTGTTTTTTTTTTAAAAAGAGTTTGCAATAAATTTTCTTAGTTAAATTATACTGGAGCAAGTAATCAACCGTTTTGTAGATGTCAGCAAGATAAACCAGTAACCTGGAAATGTCCACATTTCTTGCAGCATCACCGGAGACTCCACTTTCATCCCCGTCTTCCGGCTCTGGAAATGAGGAATATAAACTGCATCCTGTTGCCCAAATCCAGGCTCCCTCTGTGCGTCTGTTGCCTCAAACCATCATTCCCAAGCAGGAAATATTGTAAAAGAAAAACTGGATGCCATTTCCCTACGCCTCTGTGCACAAAAAATACCAACTTACTGCAAGCACTTCTGCAAAACATGACTGCCATTTAATATGTTAAAGTGAAATAGAAATGTGTGTGTGCGCTGTCATATACTGTGGGTGCAAACAGAATGATCAAGAGTCAAGTATTGATATCACTTTACACATCAGTAATATGTATAGAAGTCAAAAATATGCAACAAAATTAAATACATTTATACACCATTCACCTTGAATTTCCTCTGTACTTGCGGCCAGAGACACGCATAACCTGGGTGCAAACCAATCACATGGCTTCAAAGATCACAGAATTTCGGGCGTAAGTGAGATATGTTCGTAACTGCAATACGCCCAATTCTCCTCAATTTTTACAGCTATCTTTCGATCTCTCTGCCTGAATGCATCTCCGCCCATAAATCTGGCTTTGCCCCTGCGTTAAAGAGCCCCGTATGCAAGTTTTCTGCCTTTGCACCTGCTCAGAGGCTCTCTCAAAATTACGACTAGCTTTCCAGATGCAGATGAACCGGCAATTTTTCTAATGTTTTATTGCAATTGTTTTGAGCATTTAAAAAAAATTTATCCTCACTGAGATCTGCTCTGTATTTTCTCATTCTTGTAATACATTTTTGCGGCATAAGTATGCCACATTAAAAATGGAAAAGCTTTCACGCTTGCAGGTTCCTAAACATGTGCGCCTAATGTGTATGAATGATGGTTAAATGAGGTGAAACTTTAATTTTCATACATAGAAGGAATATATGAGTGTGAGTTCTGTACTTTTCTTGGACCCTGATTTATGCCCATTTTTATGTTTGGGCATCTTCTAGTGAGATTGGCAGGAAATTTGAGGGTAGCTTGACATCGGCAGAATGGGCACAGGAATGGGTGCCTTTTCAGGTCTAACTTCCAGATTGTGCCCATAGATTAATTCCAGGTCATTATTTCCTGTTTAGGAAATATAAAAATTGGGGTTTTCTAAAATTTGTTTAGGGAAAGTTTTGTGCATCACGACACTGACATTGCACAGGTCGCTAAACAGAGTTCGCCCTTGACTCAGTAAATTCAAGACAATGCAACAGCAATATATATAAAAAGGTGTACTCAGCATTTCTGGCAATCTTATTTCTGATCAATAATACAATGATCTGTTCATTTAAAATGAAAATCGAAAACATTTTGTATATAAGTCATGTAGAATCATCTAGTGTTATAGCATTGTATTACAGAGCACACTACCAGTAGCTAACAATTTCATTAAGGATTTCCTTGGGCTCTCTGAATGGCTCAGCTACTTAAGGATGTGAGTCGCATAGATATAAAGATCAGGAACATCTTATGACCAAATGACCTTGCCTCACTCACTGGTTAGGCTCACAGGTGAAAAAAGTTGGGCAAGTTATTGGAGAGTGAAAAGCGTCCATGGAACTTTACCTCAGCAAGGACTCAGAGCTTATAGGAAAAGTGCAGAGATAAAAGGACAGCAAAAGAAGGAAGAGAAAGACAGGAAAAGCAGGAAGAGAAAAAAACCTCTCCCTGATTGGGAATTGGAGTTGTCTAATTAAAAGGCAACTTTCACAATAGAGCCAATGTTGTATTGCTCTTACATGGGCTCAATTTTCCCCGTATTTGCACCGTTTTTTTTGAGCAGGCTGCTCTTTTTGGCCGAAGTTGAAAAACCACAGTTTCTCCAATCAATTTGCACCGGTGTAACTCAGTTAATTACGATTTTTTTAGGCCAGTTTTTTTTTCAGCCAAAGAGGGTGTAACCTGCCACCTACGCCAATTCTGGCCATTTAGGGACGTTTGGCCAGCTGAGAGTTACTCCAGTTGTGCTTAGGCCAGCGTATGTGGCCTTTGCATAAAAACCTTCCCTAGAGTTAAGGAAATCAGCGCAGGTAAGGAAATCAGCGCAGCAGATGCCCGGACATACTAAAAGAATTGAAAAACACATAGCAGCAACTTACCTCCAACCCCGCCCGAAGGCTGTCCGGTCCCATTCTCGGTCCCCATTCTCCTGGTCCGGTTCCATTCTCGGTACCCAGTTCAAAGAGAGAGAGAGAGAGAGAGAGAGAGAAAATCCGGGTACCGAGAATGGGACTGGAGCGGGAGAATGGGGACCGAGAATGGAACCGGACTGGCAAGCCCTTCAGGCGGGGTTGGAGGTAAGTTGCTGCTATGTGTTTTTCAATTCTTTTCATGTGTTGGGAGCTGGCTGTATGCTTCACTTTGCACCCTCAGCTTGCATTGTGTCCCTGGTTACCATGGCAGCCTGATCTTTTTCGTGCAGATCAAGGCTCCACCCCCAAAACTAAAAGTCGGGTTATGCCACGCTAAAATGAAGAAATCCAACGGGGAAACTTAGAATTTTTTTCTTGCCATACTTAGGCCCCAAAAAATCAGGTGTAACTCTTCAAGTACGCCAAAAAAATGCATTGGGGAAAATTGAGCCCAGAGAGAGGGTATATGACATAAACGGACCATGCTATTTTCCATCAAGCAACTAATTTATTTCTCAATAAACCTGCAGTGACTGTATCACAATCTTTTAGTGTGGCTATTATCAGCAACAAAGAAGAATGCCTTGTGATAGGCACAGAGAATGTCTGTCATCAAACAAAAAATACACCCCAGATTGAATTTGAGATTGTAATCTCATTTTGGGGTTCCAATGATATTTTACACCATACTCTCGCAGTTTATATCACCTAAAATTATAGATGAAATTAGTGCCTTGGATTCACTCCATTTTTTTCTATTTATGTTGCAGTCTCATTTCTCCACTACTTCCCTTAATACTGCTATCTAACAAAACTATAAAATAGTGCAAGGGTTGCAATGGGAAATACCTAAACCTGTCAGAAAGAAATTAAAGACAACCAGTCTATCATATCACGCAGGCTTCTTCGACAGCACCTCCCAAACCCACGACCTCTACCATCTAGAAGGACAAGGGCAGCAGACGCATGAGAACACCATCACCTCCAAGTTTCCCTCCAAGTCACACACCATCCTGACTTGGAAATATGTCGCCGTTCCTTCGTCACTGCTGGATCAAAACCTGGAACTCCCTCCCTACCAGCACTGTGGGAGTACCTTCACTACACAGACTGCAATGGTTCGAGAAGGCAGCTCACCACCACCACCTTCTCAAGGGCAATTAGGGATGGGCAATGAATGCTAGCCTTGCCAATGGTGGCGACATCCCGTGAATGAATATAAAAAGGAGCTATCTTTACTAAGTACGCTTCACCCTCATTACAATATATTCTTAATTTTAATGTCATCTCTTTTATGAGTTTACTGGGTAATGGTTCCCAACCTTTTATAGTACAGATAGGAAATCTCATTATTATGAGAGATTGATTATAGTTTGCACATCTTTTATCATGCAAGCTCTTATCTCCAAGGGACGGTGGTTTAATGAAGACAGAATGTGTCCATTTATCCAGAACTTCAAGTTAGAAACTTAAAATTCTTTTCAAAAATGTAAAAAAAATGTTCAAAGCAAAAATAATTTTAAATGCTTAATGAGTTTGTCAAGATCACTACTAAAATGTAAAAGCTTTCAATGGAGTTTACATTGTAGATCTGATAGTGAAGTATAAGTATCCTATATTTCCCTCTATATGACTCAACTTAGTCTTCACGCTGAAACACTTCGCAGGGTGTAACATAGAACACAAATATTCTTACGATGTTTAGTTTTCAGTGCTTACATTTCCATATTAATAGTGTAATGTATGTACATAAGGTCTGCCCACCACCAGAGGGCACTACCATCAGAGGTCCTAGGGTGATAGGTACACTCGTGCTGGGCCCGGTATATAACCTGAACTTCATCTTTATATCTTCACTTCTGGAAGCCATTAAAGACGGACCAGATCACACTTGGTCACTGGCTCACATTGGGAAGTTGATTGCATCATTTCATACACTATAACTGGCGACGAGGCAAATACAAACCTACACAAAAGTATGGCAAGCAAGGCACAAATGAGTACTGTTGGAATTCTCAAGAGATTCAATGAGGGAGAGGATTGGGGAGATTTCATGGATTGTCTTGACCAGTATTTCGTGGCAAACTACCTAAACAAAGACAAGGATGCAGAGAAGCGCAGGGCAGTTCTTCTCACTGCCTGTGGCCCCGCGACCTATGCACACATCAAGAATCTGCTCTCACCCACTCTTCCTACAGAAAAGGATTACAAAGAACTGTGTGCTCTAGTTTGGGAAAACCTTAAACACACGGAAGGAATCCTCATATCCAGATATCGCATCTATACGCACGTTCGTCCAGAAGGCCAGGATGTAGCGGCATTTTTTGCCGAACTGAGACGTCTTGCAGGGCCTTGCAAATTTGGGCCTGCGTTGGAAGACATGCTGCGTGACTTTTTCATGATCGGGGTCAATCACGAGGCGATCTTAAGTAAACTGCTGGCTGTGAAGACGCCAGATCTCAGCAAGGTCATCACCATCGCCCAGACTTGCATGTCCATGCAGAAAAGCATGAAGCAGATATCGCGACAAAACAGGAACTCCACGGAAAGTACTGTGTACAAAATTGTATTGACGGCCGGCAGAGCTGAACATGGCAGGGCCTACTTGACTGCGTATGCGAGAACAGGAGCCGCTCAAAGTTTGCCATCGAAGGCCTACTCGACTGCGTATGCAAGAACGGGAGCCACTCAAAGCCCGCCATTAGGCGCAAATCCGAGCTTAATATGTTGATGTTGCGGGGGCAATCACCGACCCCATCAGTGCTGCTTCAGGCAGTTGCAGAGGGTGTGCGAAGACTGGGCATCTTCAGCAGGCGTGTCCACAGCAGAGCAAGCGAGCTGCGACACACCACGTGGATGAAAATCAATCCAGCGTAGATCTGGCGATGCAGCCCGAGGCATTTGAGAGCTCTGAGGAGGAAGTGTATAGCGTACGTGCGTTCCTAACAAAGTCAACCAATAATGGTGGAGGTAAAATTAAACGGCGTGGCAGTTTCCATGGAATTAGGGTGCGAGTCAATCGATAATGAGCCAGAGGACTTTCGAAAAGCTGTGGGAGACCAAGGCAGAGAGATCCAAGCTGAGTCTAATAAATGTGAAGTTGCGTACCTACACCAAAGAGCTCATACCAGTGATCGATAGTCCAGCAGTAAGCGTGTCATACGAGGGAGCAGTTCATGATCTACCATTATGGATTATCCTGGGCAACAACTCATCATTATTTGGCAGGAGTTGGCTCGAGAAAATAAAATGGAAATGGTACGATATCAAAGCTTTGTCATCAGCGGATGATAATTTGTGTGCTCAAGTGCTGAGCAAATTTCCCTCACTGTTTGAACCGGGAATTGGTAACTTCAAGGGAGCCAAGATGCAGATTCACCTAGGCCCAGATGCAAGGCTCATCCATCACAAAGCCAGGACGGTCCCGCACATGATGAGAGAAAATGTCGAGCTCGAATTGGACAGGCTATAACGCGAGAGGGTCATCTCACCGGTCGAATTTAATGAATGGGCCAGTCCCATTGTTTCAGTGGCACGGTCAGGATTTGTGGAGACTACAAGGTCACGATCAACCAAGTTTCGAAACAAGATCAGTACCCGCTACCGAAAGCTGATGACCTGTTTACAACGCTAGCCAGGGGGAAATCGTTCACCAAATTGGATTTAACGTCGGTCTACATGACACAGGAACTGGTTGAATCATCAAAGAAACTTACGTGCATCAACACGCACAAAGGACTGTTTATTTACAACAGGTGCCCTTTTGGCATTTGTTCTGCGGCAGCCACATTTCAGAGAAACATGGAGAGCCTATTGAAATCCATCCCCAGGACCGTGGTATTCCAAGGTGACATCCTAATCACAGGTCGTGACACCGCCGAGCACCTGCACAATCTGGAAGAGGTTCTGCGTCGTCTGGACAAAGCGGAACTCAGGCTGAAACGTTCGAAGCGTGTTTTCATAGCACCAGAGGTCAAATCCTGGGATGAAAGATTGCTGCTGACGGAATCAGGCCTACAGACGCGAAAACAGAGGCCATCAAAAATGCGCTTAGGCCCCAGAATGTGACAGAGCTGCGTTCATTCCTGAGTCTTCTCAACTACTTTGTTAACTTCTTACCCAAATTGAGCACAGTATTAGAGCCTTTGCACAAGCAGCTCAGGAAAGGAGATGAATGGGTGTGGGGTGAACTTGAAGACAGAACCTTTGAGAAAGCTAGAAATCTGTTGTGTTCCCACAAGTTACTGGTACTGTATGACCTATGCAAGCATCTAGTTTTGACCAGTGATGCATCGTCCTATGGGGTATGCTGCATACTCCAGCAAGCCAATGAGTCAGGCAAACTACAGCCAGTTGCATATGCATCTCGAAGCCTGTCCAAGGCGGAAAAAGCCTATGCATGGTAGAGAAAGAGGTTTTGGCATGTGTGAATGGGGTAAAAAAAATGCACCGGTGCCTGTTTGGGCTTCGCTTCGAGCTGGAAATCTATCACAAGCCGCTTATATCACTGTTCTTGGAATACAAAGGTATCAATACCAACGCGTCATCCCGCATCCAGAGATGGGCGCTGACATTATTTGCCTATGATTATGTCATTCGCTATAGACCAGGCAGCGACAACTGCGCTGATGCATTGAGCCAGTTACCATTGCCCGCAGAGCTATTCATGGTCACGGATGCCTTTGAGAGTGAAGGGTCGCCTGTCACTGCTCAACAAGTTAAGACCTGCACCAACCAGGATCCGACCCTATCGGTTGTAAAACGTTGTGTTCTTAACGAGGACTGGTCGACCATCCCCAAGGAAATGGATAATGAAACCAAACCGTACAACCATTGCAAAGATGAGTTTTCTATCCAGTCCTACTGTTTACTGTGTGGTAATCGTATTGTAATGTCTAAGAAAGGCAGAGCGAGATTTGTAAGGGGGTTACATAGTACGCATCCCAGTATTGTCATGAAGAAGGCTATTGCCAGGTCCCATGTTTGGTGGCCTGGCATTGACTCGGACTTAGAGTCATGCATGCATCAGTGCAGCACTTGCATACAGTGAAGCAATGCCCCAAAGGAAGCTCCGCTCAGTCTGTGGTCATGGCCATCTAAACCGTGGTCTAGAATCCACATCGACTTTGCGGGCCCCTTCCTCGGTAAAATTTTTTTTGTGGTGGTGGATGCATACTTCAAATGGATAGAATGTGTGATCATGTTATCCAGCACTTCCACTGCCACCATTGAGAACCTGAGAGCCACGTTTGCCACACATGGTCTGCCAGACATCGTTATCAGCGACAACGGACCATGTTTCACGAGCCTGGAGTTTCAAGAGTTCATGAAATGCAACGGCATAAAACACATGAGGTCAGCCCCGTTCAAACCTGCATCCAATGGTCAAGCAGAGCGGGCAGTGCAAACCATCAAGCAGAGCCTGAAACGCATAACTCACGGTTCCTTGCAGACACGCCTGTCACGCATACTGCTCCATTACAGGACAAGGCCCCACATGCTCACCAGGGTCCCGCCTGCAGAACTGTTGATGAAGAGAGGCCTCAAAGCCAGGCTCTATCTAGTCCATCCTGACCTTAACGATTATGTCGAAACATAAGAACGGAAGAACATAAGAATTAGGAACAAGAGTAGGCCATCTAGCCCCTCGAGCCTGCTCCTCCACTCAACAAGATCATGGCTGATCTGGTCGTGGACTCAGCTCCACTTACCCGCCCGCTCGCCATAACCCTTAATTCCCTTATTGGTTAAAAATCTATCTATCTGTGATTTGAATACATTCAATGAGCTAGTCTCAACTGCTTCCTTGGGCAGAGAATTCCACAGATTCACAACCCTCTGGAAGAAGAAATTCCTTCTCAACTCAGTTTTAAATTGGCTTCCCCATATTTTGAGGCTGTGCCCCCTAGTTCTAGTCTCCCCGACCAGTGGAAACAACCTCTCTGCCTCTATCTTGTCTATCCCTTTCATTATTTTAAATGTTTCCATAAGATCACCCCTCATCCTTCTGAACTCCAACGAGTAAAGACCCAGTCTACTCAATCTATCATCATAGGGTAACCCCCTCATCTCCAGAATCAGCCTAGTGAATCGTCTCTGTACCCCCTCCAAAGCTAGTATATCTTTCCTTATGTAAGGTGACCAAAACTGCACGCAGTACTCCAGGTGCGGCCTCACCAATACCCTGTACAGTTGCAGCAGGACCTCCCTGCTTTTGTACTCCATCCCTCTCGCAATGAAGGCCAACATTCCATTCGCCTTCCTGATTACCTGCTGCACCTGCAAACTAACTTTTTGGGATTCATGCACAAGGACCCCCAGGTCCCTCTGCACCGCAGCATGTTGTAATTTGTCCCCATTCAAATAATATTCCCTTTTACTGTTTTTTTTTCCAAGGTGGATGACCTCACATTTTATGACATTGTATTCCATCTGCCAAACCTTAGCCCATTCGCTTAACCTATCTAAATCTCTTTGCAGCCTCTCTGTGTTCTCTACACAACCCGCTTTCCCACAAATCTTTGAGTCATCTGCAAATTTTGTTACTCTACACTCTGTCCCCTCTTCCAGGTCATCTATGTATATTGTAAACAGTTGTGGTCCCAGCACCGATCCTTGTGGCACACCACTAACCACCGATTTCCAACCCGAAAAGGACCCATTTATCCCGACTCTCTGCTTTCTGTTAGCCAGCCAATTCTCGATCCATGCTAATACATTTCCTCTGACTCCACGTACCTTTATCTTCTGCAGTAACCTTTTGTGTGGCACCTTATCGAATGCCTTTTGGAAATCTAAATATACCACATCCATCGGCACACCTCTATCCACCATGCTTATTATATCCTCAAAGAATTCCAGTAAATTAGTTAAACATGATTTACCCTTCATGAATCCATGTTGCGTCTGCTTGATTGCACTATTCCTATCGAGATGTCCCACTATTTCTTCCTTAATGATAGCTTCAAGCATTTTCCCCACTACAGATGTTAAACTAACCGGCCTATAGTTACCTGCCTTTTGTCTGCCCCCTTTTTTAAAAAGAGGCGTTACATTAGCTGCTTTCCAATCCGATGGTACCTCCCCAGAATCCAGAGAATTTTGGTAGATTATAACGAATGCATCTACTATAACTTCCGCCATCTCTTTTAATACCCTGGGATGCATTTCATCAGGACCAGGGGACTTGTCTACCTTGAGTCCCATTAGCCTGTCCAGCACTACCTCCCTAGTGATAGTGATTGTCTCAAGGTCCTCCCTTTCAACATTCCCGTGACCAGCAATTGTTGGCATGGTTTTTGTGTCTTCCACTGTGAAGACCGAAGCAAAATAATTGTTTAAGTTCTCAGCCATTTCCACATTTCCCATTATTAAATCCCCCTTCTCACCTTCTAAGGGACCAACATTTACTTTAGTCACTCTTTTCCGTTTTATATATCGGTAAAAGCTTTTACTATCTGTTTTTATGTTTTGCGCAAGTTTACTTTCGTAATCTATCTTTCCTTTCTTTATTGCTTTCTTAGTCATTCTTTGCTGTCATTTAAAATTTTCCCAATCTTCTAGTTTCCCACTAACCTGATGTCAACACCAGCAGTGGTATCACGACTGCACCGCAGTATCACGCGACATATCTGTAAATGACCCACTGTATGTATTTAACCATGGTCAAGGGCCCAAGTGGCTCCCGGGCAAAGTTACGGATAAGGAGGGTAACCAGGTGTATATGGTTAAGCTCAAGAATGGGCAGATGTGCAGGAAACACATTGATCAAATCAAGCTAAAACACACTAACAAACCGGAACAGTTGGAAGAAGACACTGCGAGCTTAGACAACCAACCAACTCACGTCCAGCTATCAGAAGAACCCACTGTGGTCAACGCCCAGCCCCAAGTCGTGCGAGATTCGGAAAGCACTGGGATTGTACTGCAACGGTCAACCAGGGAGTGAAGGACTCCGGACCGTCTGAACTTGTAATATGGACTTGTGCCAAGAACTGGGGAGGGGGACGGTGCGGGGGGGATGATGTAATGTATGCACATAAGGTCTGCCCACCACCAGTGGACACTACCGTCGGAGGTCCTAGGATTATAGGTACACTCGCGCTGGGCCTGGTGTATAAGCTGAACTTCACCTTTGTATCTTCACTTCTGGAAGCCATTAAAGACTGACCAGGTTACACCTGGTCACTGGCTCACAGTACGGAGTTCATTGTATCATTTCATACACTATAAATAGTTTATTGAAAATTCTCCCTTCCCCAAAACCTTGTGAAAGCAGTTCAGGATTCACGTGTAGCAAACTCTAAATAAAACATTTAAACCTTACAGCAACTGATCAGGAAGGCCAATGAAATCTTGGCCTTTATTGCAAAAGGGATGGAGTATAAAAGCAGGGAAGTCTTGTTACAGCTGTACAGAGTATTGGTGAGGCTACACCTGGAATACTGCGTGCAGTTTTGGTTTTCATATTTATGAAAGGATATGCTTGCTTTGGAGGCAGTTCAGAGAAGGTTCACTAGGTTGATTCCAGGGATGAGGGGGTTGACTTATGAGGAAAGGTTGAGTAGGTTGGGCCTCTACTCATTGGAATTCAGAAGAATGAGAGGTGATCTTATCGAAACGTATAAGATTATGAGAGGGCTTGACAAGGTGGATGCAGAGGGGATGTTTCCACTGGTGGGAGAGACTAGAACTAGAGGGCATGAACTTAAAAAAAGGGGCTGCTCATTTAAAACTGAGATGAGGAGAAATTTCTTCTCTCAGAGGGTTGTGAATCTATGGAATTCGCTGCCTCAGAGAGCTGTGGAAGCTGGGACATTACATAAATTTAAGACAGAAATAGACAGTTTCTTAAACGATAACGGGATAAGGGGTTATGGGGAGTGGGCAGGGAAGTGGAGCTGAGTCTATGATCAGATCAGCCATGATCTTATTGAATGGCGGAGCAGGCTCGAGGGGCCTTATGGTCTACTCCTGCTCCTTTTCTTATGTTCTTATGTTCTGATTGGGAACTTTGAGATTCAAGCTGCTCCTCCGCCTACAATGGAACATCATCTGGCACCAGCTGAAAGGTTTAGACTAAAAAGGTTTGTGTATTGAAGTTCTTTTATTTTGAAAGCAATTTGATGTTCATGAAAACAGTTTATGGATATGATCACTGAAAACATTAAGCTGGTTTTACATAAATCCAAACATCTCAAGTGTCTGAATTAGCACAAACCTACACTTAGAGTTAATCACACCACACTCCAAATCACAGTAATCTAGATTTACATTTGTGGCTTAAACAATAAAATGTTTTGAATGGATGAACCAGAAGAATGTAAAATTATAAAGTAATTATTAGTAATCGACAGAAGAAAATAAATGGAGTCAGAGCATTTCACTGTGCTGACAACAGCTGCACATTAACTAGTTGGGATAGGTTAAAAGGCAATGGAAAGGCAGGAACTAATGGAGGGTTCTCTTCTTACAATGTGATGGTAATGTTTGCTGGATATCAATTGCAATCTTGAGTATTAACTGGTCAGAATCATAAAAAATAAGAATGAAATGGGAAAAATGAGGTCATTATTTTTAGAAAATATTTGTAATATACATACAGAATAAAGGACACACATTTGAAATAACCTCAAACCCAATCATTAAACAATACTGAGCGGTGTAATAGGTTGGACAGTGACCTTTCACCTCCAGCGCAGCATGGATTCCTACAATCCGATTCGATCGATTGATGGCATGGAAGTCCCTTATGTCGGTTATAAAAACATTATGTGAAAGGAGTTTGGGCAATCTCGACCCCATTACTCGTGGTCAGCAGGTCACAGCACAAAACTGGCACTAACTGACCAGCCCACTCAGAGAGACGATATGAAAGGTTCGTATTTGAACTGGAAAAATTCACACAGGCGCAGCAGAGGGCGCTCTTGTGAAGTTGGGTTCAGTTGTTTTGTTGAGACCGATTAAAGGGAGCTTTACTCTGCACCTGAATCAGCTTTACTTTACCAAGAAGAACTTGATGCTGATACTGGCCAACAGAATGACAAAGACTTTCCATTTCCCACACTGACATTGTTCATATTAATGAGCACAAACTTCAGCTCAAGAAGAAAATGAATGAGGGAAAATTTGCACTAACTGCATTGTTTGACTTTACCTAATTTAACTACTCTCACACAAGCAGTGTTGCAAAAGTATCATTACAGTGACAAAAATCTGTGTAAACAGATCCTTTAATCATAGTATATTGAACAATTACTGCAGGCACAATTATCAACAAAAATCTAATAATTAGGATTGTAATTAAGGTTGTAAGTCAAGCGCAATTTGAATATAAATCAAATATGCAGATGAGTTCCTTGTAACTGATATAGTAATGTATTATTAGAGCAGTTGTCTTTAATTTAAAACTGCAACAGAATTAAATTCTAAGTGTGCCAATGGTTGTAAACTAAATCTATTGTGTTTTACTATGTAAATATAAATGTAATTAGAAACACTAATATTTAAAATCAATTTATTATTTTACTTTACTGTGATTTAATATTAAAGCAAGAAACTGAAGTGCAGTCATTCAAAAATGAAAAACAGTGCAGCATCTTCTCATTAAAATCCTCTCTTCTCCCATTCCCAAGAATATTCTACTGTAAATAAGCTATTAAAATATTAAAACCTAAACCGGCCATATGGCTGAAACACTGGCTATCTAGTTTTCTATCAAAATAAAAGTTATTTAAGGAATTATATTATCTAGAAGGCAATACAATAAATTCTGATTCCCACAATAATCCCTATGCTGGAGTGCAGTATTGATACAATACATTGGCTCCTGAGATTAGCATATTTATGCTAATTTATGGGTATCCTGTGTTGTATTCTGCACCGACATCTCTTAATGATTTTGTACAGTTAGATGACATCATGATCAACGTTCCCGCTAAGCTTCGTGGGCACAGTTGTCTGCCAGTCCTGTGCAGCCCGGGACCAGCATTTCAAATGTGAAATTTCACGCAGGCCGTTAAAGGGGCCATGTACCCCCCAAAAATTAGGGTGAACATCAATCATGATAAACTGAACAATACAGACAAAGAAGGTCCCAGATTATTTCACTGGCTTTTTAAAGGGGAGGGCGCAGGAAAAGTGCACACGAGCCCCAAAGTGGGTAGACTTAACAGCAGATTTAAATTAAAGTTCCCAGAGTTCCGCCCGACCTATTTCACTACCGGGAATTTGGAGGTATGACGAATAAGGTGCCACCCATTTAAAACGGAGATGAGGAGGAATTTCTTCTCTCAGAGGGTCGTGAATCTGTGGAATTCTCTGCCCAGAGAGGGAAGAAGGCTGGGTCATTGAATATATTTAAGGTGGAGATAGACAGATTTTTGAACAATGAGAGTGTCAAGGGTTATGCGGAGTGGGCAGGGAGGCGGAGTTGATCAGGCATACAAAGATCAGATCAGGCATACAAAAGCGAAATACTGCAGATGCTGGAATCTGGATTAAAAACAGAAAATGCTGGAAATCTCAGCAAACCGGGCAGCATCTGTGGAGAGGAAGCAGAGTTAACGGTTCAGGTCGATGACCCTTCGTCAGAGCATGATCTTATTGAATGGCGGAGCAGGCTCAAGGGGCCGAAAAACATTGAGGATCAAAAAAAAAATCTCAAAGACTATTATTGATTTAACAATTATAAACAAATGGTAGAGCAACATTATCAATACACACTTGGGGGGAAATTCTGCTCGGAGGCTTCCTTCGGACAAACGCCTCTGACCCGAATGTTTTTTTACGAAAATACCTGGTGGTCATGGAGGCACCTTTGATTCCGGTTGGAGGCCTTCATTCAATATGCAGTGTATGGGGAGATGACTTTCCCCACATGTACGGAAATGCTGGAGTCATGTGGGCCTGGCCCACCAATCACTTTGCAGTATTCTCATTGATAATAATGGGAACTCCGTTTTTATCAATGAGAATAACTCCCTAAAACAAAAAACACAACATAATAAATATGTGAGGTGCTTTTTTATTTAAAATTAATTGAAATTAAAGTTAATTAAATGTTTTAGAAAAAATATATATTTTTGGGAAATTTTTTTGTGTGTTTTAAAAGAGTTTAAAATAAACTTACCTTAATGGATAGGGTTTTTAAACATAAAAATGTATGATTAAATTTAATTTTTATATGTTTTAAAACTCTTATGCTGTAAGCTATGCACCTGTAAGAGTTTGAAGGACATTTGCTGGGCAAGAGCTGGGCAAATAGCTCAATCTCACCAGCATGAATGTCCCTCTCTCGGGGATGCAGAGGATCTGTCAAGAGAAATCTTGATAGATCGGAAAAGCTGGTTTTCGGCACATGCGCATTGCGAAAACTGGCTTTTGCGGGGCCTTGCCGAGTCAGTGCGCACTCCGTACAGACCCGGCGAGGCCCAAATTTAAGGCCCACTATATTTTCCCTCAAGCAGGTCTGCTACTTTTGGATGCAGAGTTATTGAGCCAGAACTTGCTGCCAAAACAATGGCAAGGCTAATGGCACTCCTCGTTATTTCATCATCATAGGCAGTCCCTTGGAATTGAGGAAGACTTGCTTCCACTCTTGACGTGAGTTCTTAAGTGGCTGTACAGTCCAAATGTGTAAATAGTACAGCAACTTCAGGCACTGGGCAGATGCGTGGTTAAATGTCAATATTCAAAAGTTGCTGTCCGAGTTGTGCCGCTGTTAGCTTCGTGAAAACAGCATCTCACTGCCTGCCTCACCAGTGAAATGCATTTTAACACGTGAAGTTGCTATTCATGCGCCACTGAAAGTTAAGTCTGGTCATTTCAAGTCTAAGGTCTTTTAATAAAATGATAAATTTTAATTGCTGCCAATCAACCTCTCTGGCACTGAAAATCAACTATTACAAGTATGAAGTCTCATTCCTTCCAGTATTAAATGTTGTTGGAGATTTTACAAATGTAAAATGTTATTTCTTTCTGTCTCTTTCTCCAGACAACCTTCCTTTATTTCTTTCTGTACCTGATTTGACATTAAATTTACCCACTCAAATTTACACATGCTTCTCAGTCCTTGCGCTGTTAATTTCACAATCATTCAAACTGATTGGTTAAGGAGATGCACAGTTGCTTTTCCTGTTCACTCAGATCCAACATGGCCGGTTTCCCTCGCTGCGCGTTATCAGCTCACATTTTCAGCAACTTGCCACGCATAAAATGTAAAAACCTAAAGGTGCCAGGGCAAATCTAACTAACAGCAGGCACCATTAGCTGCCCTGCTGCTGTAAAATCTGGGCCTAATTTCCTAGCTCTCCCGCCCCCCCCCTCTCCCCAATTATTCAAATAGGAAGTGGGGTTAATACCTAATCTTTAACTGTTCTGCTTACAGTAATTTCATGGTCAGGATTCATTTCAGGAATAGTCTCAGAGGTATAATACTGTGGTGGCTAACAGAATGATTGAATTAAAGTCAAAGGCATGGGGATCCATGATTCATGCAGCAGCATCCACAATGATTTTAGAACTAAACAGCATGAGGCAACTAAAGCCCTACAACCAGATATCAAGTGTGCTGCTGATCCTTCATTTCAACCCAAATGACACATTCCCAATTGTAGACAAGCCCTTCTAGTGGTACTGCTGCCACAGGGAAATCACTAGGTTATTGGAATAGGGCAGGCAATATACTGCTCTAGCAAAGAGCCGATACAGATATGATGGGCCGAATGATGCTGTTCTGTGCTGTAAATGTCTCGGGTTCTACTCCATTCGCAAACATACAAGCAATTAGTGAGTACTAGTACAAGGGTTTTGTAGAATAAAAAACACAAATTGAAATAAGAGCATGTATATGTTGCAATTGTTAAGTCCCAGGTGGGCAGAGGAATTATTTCAAGGACATCCTCAAAGCCTCCTTGAAAAAGTGCAACATCCCCACCAACACCTGGGATTCCCTGGCCCAAGACCGCTCAAAGTGGAGAAGCATCCGGGGAAACATAGAAAATAGGTGCAGGAGTAGGCCATTCGACCCTTCGAGTCTGCACCGCCATTCAATAAGATCATGGCAGATCATTCACCTCAGTACCGCTTTCCTGCTTTCTCTCCGTACCCCGTGATCCCTTTAGCAGTAAGGACCATATCTAACTCCCTCTTGAATATATCCAATAAACTGGCATCAACAACTCTCTGCAGTAGGGAATTCCACAGGTTAACAATTCTCTGAGTGAAGAAGTTTCTCCTCATCTCAGTCCTAAATGGCTTACCCCTTATCCTAAGACTGTGTCTCCTAGTTATGGACTTCCCCAACATCGGGAACATTCTTCCCGCATCTAACCTGTCCAGTCCCGTCAGAATTTTATATGTTTCTATGAGAACCCCTCTCATCCTTCTAAACTCCAGTAAATAAAAGCCCAGTCGATCCAGTCTTTCCTCATATGTCAGTCCAGCCATCCCGGGAATCAGTCTGGTAAACCTTTGCGGCACTCCCTCAATAGCCAGAACGTCCTTCCTCAGATTAGGAAACTAAAATTGAACACAATATTCCAGGTGAGGCCTCACCAAGGCCCTGTACAACTGCAGTAAGATTTCACTGCTTCTCTACTCAAAACCCCTAGCTATAAAGGCCCACATACCATTTGCCATCTTCACCGCCTGCTGTACCTGCATGCCAACTTTCAATGACTGATGAACCGTGACACCCAGGTCTCGTTGCACCTCCCCTTTTCCTAATCTGCTGCCATTTAGATAATATTCTGCCTTTGTGTTTTTGCCCCCAAAGTGGATAACCTCACATTTATCCACATTGTACTGCATCTGCCATGCATTTACCCACTCACCTAACCTGTCCCAATCACCCTGCAGCCTCTTAGCATCCTCCTCGCAGCTCACACCGCCACCCAGTTTAGTGCCATCTGCAAATTTGGAGATATTACACTCAATTCCTTCATCCAAATCATTAATGTATAATGTAAATAGTGGGGTCCCTGCGGCACCCCACTAGTCACTGCCTGCCATTCTGAAAAGGACCCGTTTATCCCGACTCTCTGCTTCCTGTCTGCCAACCAGTTCTCTATCCATGTTATTGTGTTCCTAACACAGATGAGGCTGCACACAGAGAGGTTAAAGTAACACTGACCTCAGTCTTTAATAAGACACTCCAGAGTGAGGAACAGGCCTTAGGGGCCGGCTTATATACAATGCTCCCAAGCGATGCTGGGATCCCTTGGGACTTCAGGGGATGAGCTCCCTGGTGGCGGAACATGGGAGTGCATGCTTTACAGATACACAACATCACTCCCCCGCCCCCAAAGTCAAAGTGAAAACTATTTACAAGGTGAGGCGGTCGGGAGCCTTTCTTTCCCTGGTGGACCGCCTCGGTACAAATGTCTGTTCTGGTGTGTTGGCTGTGCCCTCGCTGGGCTGGCGTGTTGTTGGCCCTGCAGGACTGTTGGGTGAGCCTGGCCTTGCTGGACTGTTGGGCGTGATGGGTTCGATTTCCTGGTCCGGTGTGGTGTTGTTGATCCTTTGGGCGTGTGTTGTGGGCTCGAAAAAGGTGGTGTCTGCTGTGGGTTGTTCAGGGCAGTCTGTGAACCACAGCCTCGTTTGGTCCAGGTGCTTTCTGTAAATTTGTCCATTGTCTAATTTGACTACAAACACCCTATTCCCATCTTTAGCTATCACCGTGCCTACAATCCACTTGGGACCATGTCCATAGTTTAGCGCATACACAGGGTCATTCAGATCAATTTCCCATGACACAGTGACGCGACTGTCGTTTACATTTTGTTACTGCCGCCTGATCATGCAGTTTGGGGTGAACCAGCGAGAGTCTGGTTTTAAGTGTCCTTTTCATGAATAGCTCAGCCGGGGGCACCCCCGTGAGCGAGTGGAGTCTCGTGCGGTAGCTGAGCAGTACTCGGGACAGGCGGGTTTGGAGTGAGCCTTCTGTGACTTGTTTAAGGCTCTGTTCGATGGTTTGTACTGCCCGCTCTGCCTGCCCATTGGAGGCTGGTTTGAACGGGGCTGAGGTGAGATGTTTGATCCCATTGTGGGTCATGAATACTTTAAATTTGGCACTGGTGAAACATGGCCCGTTGTCACTGACCAGTGTGTCAGGCAGGCCATAGGTGGAAAACATGGCCCTCAGGCTTTCAATGGTGGCGGTGGCAGTTCCTCCCGACATTATTTCACGTTCAATCCATTTTGAAATAGCATCCACCACCAGGAACATTTTACTGAGAAACGGGCCCGCATCGTCGACATGGATCCTCGACCATGGTCTGGTGGGCCAGGACCACAAACTTAGTGGTGCCTCTCTGGGTGCGTTGCTCAACTGAGCACATATGCTGCATTTCTGTACACAGGACTCTAAGTCAGAGTCGATACCGGGCCACCACACGTGGGATCTGGCTATCGCTTTCATCATTACTATACCCGGGTGTGTGCTGTGGAGATCCGAGATGAACGTCTTCCTGCCTTTTTTGGTAGCACTACGCGGTTACCCCACAACAGGCAGTCTGCCTGAATGGACAGCTTGTCATTTCGCCTCTGGAACGGCTTGATTGGCTCTTGCATTTCAATGGAGATGCTGGCCCAGCTCCCATGCAGTACACAGTTTTTTACTAGGGACAGCAGAGGATCTTGGCTGGTCCAAGTCCTAATCTGATGGGCCGTGACAGGTGATTTATTATTTTCAAATGCTTCCATGACCATCAACAAGTCTGCGGGCTGCGCCACCATTAACAAGTTTGCAGGCTGCGCCATTTCCACCCCCGTGGTGGGCAATGGTAGCCAACTGAGAGCATCCGCACAGTTCTCGGTGCCTGGCCTGTGGCGGATGGTATAGTTATAAGCTAATAGCGCGAGTGCCCACCTTTGTATGCAGGCTGAGGCATTAGTATTTATCCCCTTGTTTTCAGCAAACAGGGATGTGAGGGGCTTGTGATCGGTTTCCAGCTCAAATTTGAGGCCAAACAGGTACTGATGCATTTTCTTTACGCCGAACACACACACTAATGCCTTTTTCTCAATCATGCTGTAGGCCCTCTCGGCCTTAGAGAAGCTCCTGGAAGCATAGGCAACAGGTTGCAACTTTCCCGCAACTTTAGCTTGTTCTAATACACACCAGACTCCGTACGACGCGTGTCACATGCTAGCACAAGTCTTTTACACGGGTTATACAATACAAGCAACTTGTTGGAGCATAAAATGTTTCTGGCTTTCTCAAAAGCAATTCCTTGTTTTTTTCCCCATATCCAGTTCTCACCTTTACGCAATAACACATGTAGGGGCTCTAAGAGGGTGCTTAACCCCGGTAGGAAATTACCAAAATAGTTGAGGAGTCCCAGAAATGATCACAGCTCCGTGACGTTCTGTCGCCTGGGCACGTTCCTGATAGCCTCTATCTTGACATCTGTGGGCTGAATGCCGTCCGCCGTGATCTTTTTCCCCCAAAACTCCACTTCTGTTGCCATGAAGACGCATTTCGCCCTCTTCAGCCGCAGCCCTATGCGATCCAGTCGCTGGAGGACCTCCTCCAGGTTTTGTAGGTGCTCGGCAGTGTCCCGACCCATGACCAATATGTCGTCCTAAAAGACCACCGTGTGTGGTACCAACTTGAGTAGGCTCTCCATGTTTCTCTGGAAGATCGCTGCAGCCGACCGAATTCCAAACGGGCATCTGTTGTAGATGAACAGTCCCTTGTGCGTGTTGATGCAGGTGAGGCCCTTCGAAGGCTCCTTCAGCTCCTGCGTCATGTAGGCCGAAGTCAGGTCGAGCTTGGTGAACATCTTGCCTCCTGCCAGCGTCGCAAATAAGTCATCTGCCTTAGGTAGCGGGTATTGGTCCTGTAGCGAGAAACGATTAATAGTTACTTTATAATCGCCGCAAATCCTGACCGTGCCATCACTTTTGAGTACTGGAACAATCAGGCTGGCCCACTTGCTGAATTCCACTGGGGAGATGAAGCCCTTGCATTGCAGCCTGTCTAGCTCGATTTCCACTCTCTCCCTCATCATGTGAGGTACCACTCGCGCCTTGTGGTGAATGGGTCATGCCTCTGGGACCAAGTGTATCCGCATCTTCGCCCCAGAAAAGTTTCCAATGCCTGGCTCAAAAAGGGAAGGAAATTTGTTAAGAACCTGGGTACATGAGGCCTCATCGACATGTGATAGCGCTCGGATGTCATCCCAGTTCCAACGGATTTTGCCCAGCCAGCTCCTTCCAAGCAGTGTGAGGCCATCGTCTGGGACAATCCAGAATGGCAGTTAATGCACTGTGCCCTCGTTGGTGAACTTTGACCGTGCTGCAGACCAGGACAGTGATAAGGTCTTTGGTGTACATTCTCAGTTTCGTGTGGATGGTGCTCAGGGCTGGTCTGAGTGCCTTGTTGCACCACAGTCTCTCAAACATCTTTTTACTCATGATGGATTGGCTAGCGCCAGTGTCCAGTTCCATGGCTAGGGATAAGCCATTCAATTTTACGTTTAGCATTATAGGTGGACATTTCGTCGAAAATGTCTGCACCCCGTGTACTTAAGCATCTGCCTCCTCTCTCTGAGGCTCGAAATTGCTTTGATCCACCATGGACCGATTTTCCTCTGCCACGTGGTGGTTAGCAGGTTTTGCAGAGCTTGCAGCTCGTTTGCAAGCTCGTTGGAGGTGCCCCATTGTTCCACAGCTCTTGCAAATATAGCCTTTGAAGCGGCATGATTAGGCTGAATGAAAGCCTTCACAATGCCAACAAGGTGTGAATTGCCTTGCATTCATTTTTTGTTGGGGACTCTGAGTCATCTGGGTCACCTGAGGCCTGCTGGCAATTGCAGACTCGTGGATTCTGCCCTGTACATTTCTGCTTGCAAACACAGTTCCAGTTAATTGATGAACATTGCTAGCACTTGTGTGCTGAGAGATTTGTTTGGTGTTATCACTAGTGGACATAAATGCCTGTGCTATCGCAATGGCCTCTACAGTCAAAAGTTATCGTAGGATGGTCTCGTGGCCAATGCCCAGTACAAAAAAGTCTCTGAGCATTTGCTCCAGGTAGCCATCAAACTCACATTGTCCTGCAAGTCACCTTAGCTCGGCAACGTAGCTCGACACTTCCTGACCTTCAGATCGCTGGCAAGTGTAGAACCGATACCTCGCCATCAGCACGCTCTCCCTCGGGTTAAGATGCTCCCGAACCAGTGTACACAGCTCCTCATATGACTTATCTGTGGGTTTCACCAGAGCCAGGAGATTCTTCATGAGGCTGTAGGTCGGTGCCCCGCAGACTGTGTGGAGGACCGCTCTCCTTTTTGCAGCGCTTCCTTCTTCGTCCAGCTCGTTGGCTACAAAGTACTGGTCTAGCCGTTTGACATAGGCTTCCCAGTCCTCACCCTCCGAGAACTTCTCCAGGATTCCCACAGTTTGCTGCATCTTTGCGTTGGATTCGTATTCTCGTCGCCAGTTATTGTGTTCCTAACACAGATGAGATTGCACACAGGGAGATTAAAGTAACAGTGACCTCAGTCTTTAATAAGACACTCCAGAGTGAGGAACAGGCCTTCGGGGCCGGCTTATATACAGTGCTCCCAAGGGATGCTGGCATCCCTTGGGACTTCAGGGGATGAGCTCCCTGGTGGCGGAACATGGAAGTGCATGCTTTACAGATACACAACACACGTCAATACATTACCCCCAATACCATGTGCTTTAATTTTGCACACCAATCTCGTGTGTGGGACCTTGTCAAAAGCCTTTTGAAAGTCCAAATACACCACATCCACTAGTTCTCCCTTGTCCATTCTACTAGTTACATCCTCAAAAAATTCCAAAGATTTGTCAAGCATGATTTCCCTTTCATAAATCCATGGGAAGGCCCCGAACACTTCGAGTCTCTTCACCGAGTGCATGTGGAAGGAGGAGTACACCCTCCCCAAGCACCCCACCCACCCGTCCCTTCAACCACCGAATGCCCCACCTGTGACAGAGACTGTAGGTCCTGCATTGGTCTCATCAGTCTAAGAAATCATTAGTGTGGAAGCAAGTCATCCTTGACTCGAGTGACTGCCTAAGATGAAGGTAGTTACAACTGTGTCTTTATGTTATAATGGGTATTGTTATTTTAACATAGAAACCCATAGTGATTAGTTGTATGGATGATCGATAGAATTAGGGACACATTAAGTCATTCTTATTATTCTAATGTACATGCAGATTCTTGGACATTTAATGGATTGTTTTACAAAATGTGATCATAGACAGTTGGCACAAATGATGAAGGTCACATTGACAGGAGAACAAATGTTGCTCAGTATATTTCCCCACTCTGTCTTACCAATGGTAATACTCAAGTTTCCTGACACAGACAGTTCAAGTGGATTTTCAGTATGATGCCAAGATTATGCAGCATGCAACGAAAAAAATCAATAGCTTCACATCATAGGCAGCTAATTGCTACTTCAGTTGCTAAAGCTTTCTGATAAAATCTTGGTCGATGATCTTAAAGTGTGGGTAGAAAGTTGGCTAAATTACAGAAAACAGACAGTAGCGGTTAATGGATGTTATTCAGGGATATAAAAAATGGTATCCTTCAGGTGTGTGTTAGAACTATTGCTCTTAATATATTAGGGCATAGTTAACTGTGAAGAGGACTGTATGTGACCAAGAGGATATAGGCAAGTTAGTAGATTGAGGTAGAGAGAATGAGCCTCTATTTATATGTAGATAGTTGTCAGATTAAATTGAATAAAAATGTGAGGTGATCAATTTTGGGAGTAAGAATAAATAGAGAACATATGGGCTAAATGGTAAAACTTGAAAAAAGGAGTAGAGGAGCAAAGAGACTTAGGGATTCAAATACACAGGGCCTGAAATTCACCATCCCCGAAGGGACGGCTACCGCGGGGTTTGGGCGGCCGATCGAAGTAAATCGATTGGCTGTCGTGGTCGGGTGATTTTCCCTCCCCGAGCCATATTCAACTCTGGGAGGATTTGAGCGGTGTTCACTTTCACTTTCAAATGGCGTGGTGAAACTGCTGTAAAAGCCACCAGGCCAGCGAAACTCACCGAGGAAAAGATAGGACTTTTCCTGGCAGTGCCCCCGTGAGTTTTTCGATGTGGTGTTCGAACGTGACACCATGGGGCCCTTTGGTTGGTAAATAGTTTTATTACTTTAGTATTTTTATTTCATTTTCCAGCATCCGCAGTATTTAGCTTTTCATATAGTTTTATTAATTATTTTGGCTTCACTAAACCTGCTGAGTGCTGCTCAAAGGTTTGCACATACCCCTGTACTTTTGTCTAACTTTCTGGTCTGACTCTTTAGTAGAGTTCTGTGGGTTGCAGAGACCTGCTTGGCAGGATTCACCCTAAGGACAGGAGGAGTGTTGGGAGGGTGACACCTGGTCAGAAGCAGGGTAGCACGCAGGAGAAGGCATCACCGTCAGCACCATGCAGACAGGCAGCAGCAAGGGAGGCAGCAGCCATGATTCGTTCATTCTGTGCCAGACCAGTGTGCCCGCCATGGTTGGCTGCTTGGGGACAAGGGATATCCCCTGTCCACTTGGCTGCTCACTCCTCTGTGGAACCTCAGGACAGCGCCAGCTCATGCATACAACGACGCTCATTGTGCCACCAGGTGCATCATCGAGCAGTGCATAGGCATCCTTAAGCAGAGGTTCCGGTGCCTGGACCCCTCTGGTGGCACCTTGCAATACTCTCCTCAAACAGGTCTCCATCATCGTCGTGGTCTGCTGCATGCTGCACAACCTGGCCATCATGAGGGGACAGCCGCTGGAGGTCGAGCCAACAGTACTGCCTGAGGAGGAGGAGGCACAGGAGGATCCCGCCGCCCCAGAGCTAGGAGGCGTCGACTGATCGCCACCCTGGAAGCGCCAGGTGCAGACTGGCCAGCACCCTCCTGGGATGGTGCATCCTCACATATATGGAGGTGCCTGACACCTCCCCCGCAATCTCCCTCCATGCATTATGTACTGCCTGTCTGCCAGGTCTCCCCACGTCAGGAAACGTATTCTTCTTCTGTTCTCCACACCATCTATCAGTGTCTCCAGCTCCATATCAGTGAATCTGTTGGTTCTCCTTGCATCTCTTACACCAGCCATCCTTCCAAACTCCTTCTCCACCCCCCCATCCCCCCCCCCCTCAGGGCTTTGCTGCAAACGCTAGCCTTTTGCAGCAAGTTCATTAGAAACCCTTACATAAGGACATAAGAAATAGCAGTAGGCCATTTGACCCCTTGAGCCTGCTCTGCCACTCAATAAGATCATGGCTGATCTGATCATGGACTCAGCTCCACTTCCCTGCCCGCTCCCCATAACCCTTTACTCCCTTATCACTCAAAAATCTATCTCCGCCTTAAATATATTCAATGACCCAGCCTCCACAACTCTCTGGGGCAGAAAATTCCATAGATTTACAACCCTCCGAGAAGAAATTTCTCCTCACTTGCAGATTTTTTGTGTCTTCCTCACAACTTGCTTTCCCACCCATCTTTATATCATCAGCAAACTTGGCTACATTATACTCGGTCCCTTCATCCAAGTCTTTAATATAGTTGAGGACCCAGCATGATCCCTGTGGCACCCCACTAGTCACTGTTTACCTGCATGCTGAATTTCTCAGTGGTGTTAACGCTCTAATTAAGACAGCCACACTCCTGGAACACATTTGTTCACTTTCGGAGCTGAATATGGGGGTGGCCCAGCCACTCAAAATTTTGGCGTTAATGGCCACGCAAAGATGGGGGGAGCACCAGCTTTCCATCGGTATTGAACATTGAGCCCACAAACCTTTAAAATCAGAAGGGTAAGTTGATAAAACTGTAAAAACAAAAGTACTTAGAGATTCTAGGTCTTATAAATAGGGGTATAGAGTATACAAGCAAAAAGCTAAACGGATTCAAATCATTGGTTAGGCCACGGTTTAAATATTGTGAGAGAATGGGATAAAAATAAATAAAAGCAAAAGGCTTGGAATTCCCTGTCCTACCAGAAACAGTGGTGGAAGCAGATTCCATAAATGGGAAGTGGGTAAATATTTTTAAAAGAACATTTTTAAAAGATATGGGGAAAGTATAGAGGAATAGGCAGAGAACCAGCAGAGGTGCGATGAGCCAAATGGCCTCCTTCTGTGCTACAACATTCTATGATTTATATGCCTGGTTGACATTAGGAAATTTAGTAACGGTGTAATGAATGAAAACTTTAATGAGCAACCATAGTTCCCAAAAGCCAGTTTTGCATTTGGTTGCCCTGGCAAACAGCTATCAGTCATAACTGAGTTTTTGGCAATCATATGGGTTTTTCCTCTGCGCATCATAGACCATCTGCATATTTAGGAAATGGACATCTTCACAATTCAGATTGCAACTGGATTAACCAGCAGTATTCACATCTCACCACACTTTATATCCTGGCAAAATCAGCCATATTATAAAATTTTTACCATGTTCCTGTGCGTTCTTGAAAGATTAATGAACTTGCCAAACTTCTGTGGCAGTGGTCATCTCCTGAATACTGGTTATCATTCTGCCCTGGCAAATACCAGGGAATTACCTCTTTGCACCTGGAAGTAAATGGTTACTTGGGAATAATGGCTGCTGTGACTCGAAGACCCATAGGCAGAGCAGCTGGAATTCCTAAGGTTCCCTCCAGATCACATCACAGCATTTCGCATAGTTCCAACACGAGCTTGGACCTTGCATCATCCTTTGGCACATCCAAGAAATTCAGCCATGGCTGGCAAAATTTGTCTCTAGGGTGACATCTGACCCTCCTTTTCCTCCTCCATGAATACATTTGCTTTTCCCTCTCTTCTTCCTCTGAAAGTACAAACCACTACCACTGTGAAATCATCCACATCTCAACCTTCACACAGACAATCTCTAGTCTGGCAGTGCCATGAAGTCCTCATCACACTGACACTTATGGAATATCAATATTTTATAACAGATGAAAACTATATATTTACTAAACTGGATTGGAACAAAATCCCAATAACTGTCTTAACTGGTGGTTCTAGATCACTAAACTGTAAGCATTTATTGCTAAGTTAAACACACACTGGAAAAGGGAAATAGGTGGGTGGTGTCCTCCTGTCAAAATGCTTTCATGACAAGAGCACTTTTACTGCCTGGCAGTAAATTGGCATGGCATTAAGTGACACAATTAGGACCATAAATTTAAAACCTGTATTAACATGATCAAAACATTACTGTTTTCACAATTTCTAACCCATTGTTTCAGAAAGCATGATCTATTCTTACATATTTAGAAATCTTTAAAATACTATCAACTGACCACACAAATTGCCTACATTCAGTTTTAAAAGTGCCACTCCAATTGTACTGATGTGCTGCTATTAAAGAACTGCACTAAATCAACTCTCAAACTATTAACTGATTAACTCAACTTGTTGACTGATTAGAACCACAATATCCAGCTGTGTAATTCCATCGGTAAACTTGGAGTCTTTAATACCTTGAGATGTATTAAGTATTCCAAGGCTAATCCCATCAATGAGTGATGTAGAACCATTAGTTAATTCATCAAATTTTATACGTTTGTACTCAGTATTTTTCAAATGTGAGGGAGGTTGAGAGTTGGATTTGTTACTTTAACATTAAATATTTTATATTTATATAAACAAAACAAGTTCTGTTTTATTTGGTTGCGTGTAACAGCCGGTGTATGAGAGGCTGAAATTACACCATGAGATACTTACATGCAAATGCTGAATAAGTTCATCCGAAGTTGTGTTTCTTTAAGCAGAGCCACTACTAATACTTTTTAATTTTAATCCTACAAAGTAATTTCAGGGCTGAGATAATCATTACTGTGTACTGCAGAGGTAAACCTTCACAAAAGGCAATAATTAAATACCCAGCAAGTCAGGGGCTAGTTAGCTCAGTTGGTTAAAGCCTGGTGCTGGTAAGATCATGGGTTCATTCCCCATGCTGGCCGTGAACCCTGCCAGCACATGCTGTGTGTGGGGTTCAAACCTCCCTCCAGGACTTGGAGCATGCAATCTAAACTATCACTACAGTGCAGTACTGAGGGAGTCATGCACAGTTCAAAGGTGCCATCTTTCATGAGATGTTAAACCTAGGTCCCGTCTACCCTCTCAGGTGGATGTAAAAGATCCCATGGCATTATTCAAAGAAGGAGGTGTCCTGGTTAACATTTATTCCTCAATCAGCAACAGTTTAACTGGTCAGTTATTTCATTGCTGTTGGTGGGACGTTGCTGTGCACAAATTTGCTGCTGTTTCCCTAAACTTGAAAAGTGCTTCATTGTCAAATAAAGCATTTTGGAATGGCCTGCGGTCATAAAAGGTGCTATATAAATGCAAACTAGTTTGTTCCTTCTATAATAAAAACCAGAATGGGAGTAGCAGAATTATCAACAGTTGCCATCTGAAAAAATGGGGGCAGAGGTTATGATCTGAAACTTTCTATTCGGGTAATCCATTTTTTGAGATGAGAAGTTTGCAAGATGGAACTTCACCCATCTTTTAGGACACTGTATTAAAGGCAGAGAGAAAACAGATATGTGCCATGACTTGGCTGTTTATAAAAACACCAATAAGGACATCAGGAAAAATAATTTGAATAAATAACAGAAATTTAAAAATGAAACATTAAACCAGATAACATTGTTGAACTCAGCTATAATTTGCTCCTCTCCTAAAGGTATCAATTCCTTGCTGGAGTATGGTTCTACAGGAGCTAGTCACCCTGCAGTACTCACCCAAATGACTGTTTTTCATGCACAAGACTCGGCAATGAACATCTGATGATTATTCAGCTGCAAGAGGCTTCACAGTTGAGCCTGTTCCTGTCTTCACTCAACCTCTATACAAGTGCACTTTCAGACGTCCCTAAATAATGATCAGGAACAGGAGTCCTGGCTAAGTGTTCCTCTCCCTATTCCAGTGGCTCCCTGGTCAATTGTAGCAACCCTACTGTTGAAATCAACTCAGCAAAGACTGAAGCTAGGATCTACCTGGTCTGTACAACTCTAATAATCACTGAAGTTATACTTTAAAGGACGAATAGATAAATAATGGTGTTCATATAATATTCGTTGCTTTTTTTCCATCCAGCTGAGTGACGCTGCTGGGACAGGAGACTGTAAGAACTTCAACGGAAGCTTGTGGAAACTGAGCTAACAATATTCTTATTTCTGAAAAGAGAATCAAGCAGGACAGAAAGACATATCGCAAATATTTTACATAGCAGACAAATACTACTTCCAGTCATTTCAACTAAAATTTAACATGGTCATAAGTGAAATAATCCAAAGCGTTTTTTTTAAATAAGCGAATCCTTATTAACTGTTTTTTGCTCTGCCTAATCTCAATAGTTTGAATCCTTATAGCCTAGCACTAAAAATATCTGTAACTTTAACCATTAATTTGCACCAGTTAAAGCATCATCTCTGAAATTAAAGGGATCCTAATAGTGCAACAGACTTCTCATTGCCAACGAGCACTTTAAACATACAACTATAAAGCTGTTTTGCAGCCTAATTCCAGAGGAAAGTGGAGTGAAACTCCTCGGATGAAGCAGTCTTACTCAATTCGTTTCAGAGTTAGGCGGGGTCCCAACTCCAGATCTACACAGGATTAACTTTGGTGCACAGCAGAAAGCGGTAAACCTGCAGTGCAAATGCACTCGAGGAGCATTAAATAAGCACTTTCTGTCTAATGGTGTAGTGTCGCAGTCAATAAACCACGCATGCATCAGATAACAGGGTCTACAACTTTTTCCAAGGCTCCAAACATGGTTATTCATATAAACAGAGCCTATGTAATAAAAACCAGTAAGTGACTGCAACAGCACTTTTTATCTCTTGGCAGAAATGTCAGGTTTTTTGCCTTATATAGTCAACTTCTCCTTTCCCTTCCCTAAGAGTGGCATCAGCCACAGCCACCTTACAGCTCAGACTTTCAGGATTGTTATAATACACATCACAGTAGAAGCACAGAGGAAATGGCATAGATATCAATAGCCCAATCTGAATGGCATTTAATATATCATGCCAGCTGCATTACTCAGCTAAAAACACATACACAAAAACAATCACTACCCATAAAAAGGATCTTTCAGCTCTCGAGACATAATTGACATTCAATGCTCAATCTGTACATTCTGCTAGTGTAATACTTGCACCTTCATATGTGTTTTCGATACATCTTATAATAATATGGGGAGCAACTTAAGACACTAGATTTTCTAGTGACTGAGATGAAGAGAAATTTCTTCATTCAAAGGGTTGTGAATCTGTGGAATTCTCTACCCCAGTGGGCTGTGAATGCTCAGTCGTTGAGTATATTCAAGACAGAGAGCGATGGATTTGTAGATACTAAGGGAATCAAGGGATATGGAGATAGGCCAGGAAAGTGGAATTGAGGTAGATCAGCCATGATCTTATTGAATGGCGGAGCAGACTCGAAGGGCTGAATGGCCTGTTCTTATTCAATTAGGATCTGGAATGCACCGCCTGTAGGGGTGGTGGAGGTAGATTCAGTTGTGGCTTTCAAAAGGGAATTGGATAAGTACCTGTAGGAAAAAAAATTGCAGGGCTACAAGGAAAGGGCGGGGGAGTGGGACTAGCTGAAGTGCTCTTGCAGCGAGCAGGCATGGGCTTGACAGGATGAATGGCTTCCTTCTGTGCTGTAACCATTCTATGATTCTATTTCTTATGTTATGTTCCATCTTAATAGCAGATCTCAAACACTAATATTAATTTACCACTAGCTAAACGTTTGATAAGATTTTTGGGGGAGCGAATTTGGAACAGCTGAAAAATAAATGGATCCATAGCCTACCAGTCTACAAGATAATACTTTCTGCTGATCTAGATCCCAGAAAGCAGGTTTCATCCTTCAGATTATAAAAATTATCTGGCAAAACAGAGCACATTCTTATCACAGTAACACTGTCTAGGAATAGTAAGGGTTTGCAAACATTGAAAAATTAAATCATTGCACCTTTGTTGGTTTTCAAGTTTTTTTATGTTTCAGAGGATTAGAGACAATGAGTTGAACTTTTTTCTATCCATATACTAAACAATCATTCTACATTAAACTGGACTGGGAGGATTTTGTTGTGAAGATATTTTATATCAATTTTAGAAACAGCCATCTACAATCACACATTTACAATTCATCTGTGCATTTCAACAAAACAATAAATAAAATTTTAAAATGTGATTACATTCAGGGTAAACTTTGGATTATTGACAAATAAAAACAGTGCACACCCATACCACAGAGGGAAAGAAACTTTACTAAAATAAAAAAAAATATACATAAACTGAAAAAATAAAGTTTCCCCTTCTTTAGAGTTCCCTTTTTATATATATCTATATATATATATATAAAAAAAATATAAAAACAGATAAAGAAATTATTCAATTCTAACTGATGCGGTTTATCGGATGTACCAATTTGTAATACAATGCCTGAAACTCATTGTTCAAATGGGATGAAAATGATTAAATGGAATGGACTACAAATTTTATGTTAAAAAACATTTTTAACCAATGTCACTAAATGAACATCAATCGTATTGTGGTTTACATCCAAATATTTGTGATTATGTCACAAATGGTACATTGATGCAATACTGCAACATGAGCAATTATGCAGTGGTTTATACAGTAGAGAATTAGGACGTATAACTGCCCATTCAAAGCTACAGTTTGATCTTTGCAATCCATTCTTATGACGGCTGATGGAGATTTCTGTCAGTTCCAGACTTCATGAAATTTGCTCAATAATTAGGCTACTATGTTCAATTTTAACAGGCAGCAGTTATTTAATCCATAGTACCTTAGTAGGCAGAACGTAGAAAGGAACTAAGTCTTGTGCTAATTTTATTTTATTAGAAAGATTACTTTTTCAAAAATGTTCTTCCTCAGAATCAGACAGAGAATTCTGCTCCTCCCTTCATTGTTCGGGGAATGAATCGTCTAATTCTAATGCCCGAGAAAGGATTAATCCAAAGAAATGAGGGCTGTCCTCCAAAAACATTCTTCATTCCCTCCCATCGTAGCTTCCTTTCCCAAGTTGGTTTTTCATTTTTTAACCGTTCAATCTCCTGCATAATAAACATAAAGTTACATTGATTAGTGTGATTACATGGTAGGCAAATACTCCAAATTAGAACCCAGCTATAATTGTTCCCTCCATCACCCAGCCACACCCGCCCTCAGATAGTATGCAGCGGGAGTGTCAAACTATTTATTTACTATTGAGGTGAGGTTTTGAAGTGTTACTGTATTTTTCGAAACTGTCCTTGCTCCCATTGAAATGATGGGCTCCAGTGAAAATTTGACTTAAGATAGATAACCTAACTGGATTAATTTGTCCTCTTCAGTCTTTAAATGATTTGAATCCTCCATATACCGTAGAAATATGGCTGAGGATATGAAAAATTGCCATGATACTGCAGTATATGAACCATCAGGATCCGTGCCATTGAACCAGTTTGTTTTGACCTGGAACTAAACTGAATCCAACTATTTACTTAACACTAGCACCCTCAAAACTAAGCCCCTTCAAAACCTGACCGATTGTGCTGTGTAATCTTTCTTCTTCATTCTGTATCCTCTACGTACTTTAGAAGCATTCCCATGTAGCTTAAATGTTGACAGGTGGAGGACTCCAAGTATAGAAGCCATAGCACCAGCTGTCACGATTGCTCTGCCAATATCAGTGTTGTGCCCTACAGTTAAATCTAGACAGCAATGTTTGGTAAATGCTTGAGGATTGTTCCATGTGGTAGCCTAGTATATACTATCAATTGGAATGTGATTTTTTTTTAAATATTCGTTCATGGAATGTGGCTGTTGTTAGCAAGGCCAGCATTTATTGCCCATCCTTAATTACCCTCGAGAATGTGGTGGTGTGCCACCTTCTTGAACCGCTGCAGTCTGTGTGGTGAAGGTACTCCCACAGTGCTGTTAAGGAGGGAGTTCCAGGATTTTGACTCAGCGACGATGAGGGAACGGAGAGATATTTCCAAGGCAGGATGGTGTGTGACTTGGAGGGGCAATTGGTGGTGATGGTGTTCCCACGCACCCGCTGTCCTTGTCCTAAGGGGTGGAGGCCACGGGTTTGGGAGGTGCTCAGGAAATAGCTATGGATTGGATGTAATAACTTTTAACATGCCTCCTGAGCTTCTTAATTGCAAGTGTAATCAATTTTCTATTCATCAACATTTTGCTTTGGGTCCTTGTCCCACAGGAAACAAAGAACTGTTGAGACTGTTTAAACTGCTCTGTGCAAAGTATGTAACTCAGGACTGAATACCTATGTAGTGGAAGGATGTTTCAGTTGACTTGTGTGGTGAGAGATGAAATGATTCACTCAAATGAAACTGGAAAATTCCGATTAGGATTGGAAATCCGTCTGACTTGATGCTGCTAAGACCAGGGGTGTTAAAGCTAATTGTGCTATCGCTTTGCTGGGGATTACTGCTGGGATCTTCCGATTCTGTCTGGCTCAGAACTCGCAATCTTAATCGACTGAGCTCCCGTGGATTTCTTAACAAGAGATTCTGTCTGACAAATTAAACATTCCTAATGACAGTTCCTTTAAGATTTTAGTTAAGCCCAGTGACTGGAGAAGGGGGTCATTTGCAGTTGATGCTGTTAAAGAACACAAAATTATAAATTCCAGCACAAATCTAGTATTTTATTTTGTTGTCTTTTGAGGTTCTGGTACCATTGGACTGAGTAAAGAGGGTTGTGCATTATAACCAGATTAGATCATACTGTCTTTTCAGGGAAGGTGGATACATTCTCAGAGGCAAGTATGCTACCGATTCAGCCAAGGTTGACACTTGAGTTTTACAAAACACAGATCAAAATAAAAGGGGGCCGAAACTGCCCGGTTTTGGGCGCAAATCAAATTTTAAAAAAAATTAGCGCACGGCGAGATGGGCCACTAAATGTTCTGGAATTGGGCAAAAGTGTATGCTGGTAACAGGGCGTTCGCGGGGCATGATGCTCAGCACATCAGCGCCACACTGCTGACGTCGGCGCGCTGACGCGTCACAACGTCCCTTCCCTTCTTTTAAAAGGGAGGGATGCTGCAAACTCTGCAGCCGCTTTAGTTGTGCCCACTGGGTTACTAGGGAGGGTGCCAGTCGGGCCAGCCAAGAGGGTGTGCCGGGCTGAATGTTGCCGTTTTGGCCGCACTAGTGGCCGCCATTGTCAGGCTGACTATAAAGTCGGCTGACACAGAAAGGATGGTGGTCACGGCGCAACCACCTCCCCGATAAGAGCGGCCAGGGCGCCCTAGCCATCACAACTTCTAGCCCCGGAGTTAAAATTATAGTCGCTGTAATTATGTCACTGGGCCGCAAGTAGGACTCTGTTGGCGCCGGGCGCATGTCCTTGCTGCCTGATCAGGAGAGCAGGTTAAAATTGCAGATGTTGCAATCATGGCGGCTTTTGGACAGGTAAGAGCCAGGGCGAATTTAACTGCACACCCACCAGGTTTCTGCTGAGCGAGTAGGGTTAAAATCGCCCAACTTTATATTTACACATCAGAAAAGCATCAAGATCCATTTTGAACTGAAGTTGAAAAGGGTAAAATGCACTTACACCAAAGTCATGCAGATGAAAATTATGTATCTTTTTTAGGGAAATGCAATAAAAACACTGACCACAAATTCGCTTTCTGTTGATGTTTAACTTGGATTTCTTCAATTGCTAACAAATTTGCTGAATCAAAAAACATTTTATGCACAATCTTCTAAAATCACAAAAAAAACGTACCGTCTCATCATTGCATATTGAGTGAAGCTGCGTGCCAAACATTACTGAGGTGAATGTAAGAAACAGAAGTCCCTCAAGGCACAAAAAGATGATTAGGATTACAGTTACTGGAGGCGAGAAGCCACTGCATTCTGTGAAGGAAAACATCTTATCAAAATAGCCTACAAATACAATAATGGTGCATTCCATGCATTATCACTTTTCTTTCACAAATTAAAACGGCAGTAATTCACAAGAGCTTTAATTATGAATAATTTTCTTACACAGAAGGGTAATGAGCAATTTACGCCATTGTACTCGTAAATTTTGGAGTTCTTGATAAACTATTCTACTTATTGAATGTATTTTTTGCCAAAATGTCAGACCATAAAAGGCCAACTGGAGCCTCTTCCTCCGTACTGTGTCATTATATCAAGGATTATTTTCTATCATTTTGTTTTTCACTTAAAGTTTCTGAAATATTTGGTGATCTTTGTAGTTAGTGTTTAGGAATCTAATGCTAATGGGAGTGGGCTACTAAACCAAAGTCAGAATGTGAAAATGTACAGCAAAGTATTGGGGAATATTTACAATAGCAGCATCATTTGCTGCTATTAAAAAACGAATCTCAGTAAAAATGCAGGACAAAACAAAGGCCCTGTCTGCACTCTTACTGTACGAAATTTAAGTTGACCGTGACATTTTATCTCATTAGTTATTTTCATGGTAAGGTGATTCATAAGGGACGCGTTATAAAGCTTATGATGTAATTATGGGAATGTTATGTTGTATAAAAGATGAACTGGATGAATTTTGATATTGCACCTGTGTGCCTCAGTCAAAATACACAAACCAATCAGGTTTTCTTTTATACCAGCTTTTTACTTTGCTGGTTAATTAATCAACTGCTGATTTCCAACTATTAGACTGTAACAAAACAAATGCTCAGCCACCATCATAATCTCTTGAACTTTTCAGTTAGATTACACACATCAATAAATGTGTTTAACACAGTGCATAATGGAGCACTTATGAATGTACGAATACATGAAAGGTCCTACTGGGGTATTTGGGTTTTGGGATAAATGTGCTACTGACCACATAGCTATTGAACACTGAGAACCACCAATTCCTGACATTCAGTATATTAAACAATAAACATAATCTGCATCATGTTGGGGTGGGGGATTGGGTGGGTGGCAGGAAGGCAAGCCAGCAAAGGGAAATAAGGATGAGGTAGATGTACAATTGTATATTGTACTTGAAGTTAAGCTATCTCTAATGCCAACTGCTTGGAGTGAATTGGAGTCTAATTGTGGCATTCAGTGTAGTATGTTATGGAACCGAATCCATTCAGTTCTGAGATTTGCATGTTGACATATACTGCAATATTCACATCCTTGGTATTGAAGTCCTCTTTCTCAAGATAATCATGCAGTCATATTACTAAAGATTTTAGCTACAATTCTGATGGAATCTTTTTAATAGTGCCTCTTTATGTGCAATTTCCATACTGCAGGTTTATTAAAAGAACTGTCCTTATTCTGAAACTATTTCAGAATGCTGGACTCTGTGTAGTTGACTAAGGATATAAATCCTTATGTGGGCTTAACCAATGCTGTGTCTATGGATCTAGAAAAGCTGCGGTATTTAATTATTTGTTTAAAATAATGCATTTGCAAATTGGATTTCTGCTCCAAACTCTTCCTGTTTGTGAACATGGCAGCATTCAATGTCAGCATATCAGGCAAAATCCATCATTCATAAGAAGCATTTGTGTCATGAAACCTATTTTTTAAAAACACATTATTTTGAACAGTTTGAAATATTTAACGGTACAATACACTGAAATACTAATATCAGCATACAGCATGCAGTTCATTCACATAATAATGTAGTGAGGGTTTTGGATAAAATTACCCACCAAAGTCAATGACGGTTGAGCAGTTCAGAGTCAATCTTGAGATGTGTTAAAATATAGTTCAGTGTGTTTTATTGAGCTTGGGGTGATGGCTTGATTACATTTTTGCACAGTTTTTGTTTGGGCTCCTGATACAGAATCGAATCGTTTGAGCTATACTGATGCCTAGTTTCAATCCATGTTGTGCAAATATGACTAGACTGTCTTAACAAAATTTAGTTTTAAAAAATGTACATTTTTCTTTACCTTTAAATGATTATGCTATGTAGTATGACATTGTGCTTGTTCAATCTATTCCTGGAGGGTTATATTGCCAGAACGGAACCTTCTTTATGCAAAATATTTGTTACTTCAATTACATGCATGTTATATAATGAAAAGTTGAGGTAAGTTATATCCTAACTCCCAAGTTTGAACCGTCATTTATGAACTGCTTTAACATTACTTTTGCAGTTTGAGCCAACCTGAATTTTTTGATTTAGCTAACAGTCCAACGTCCAACTTCAGCTCGGTGTTGGAGTTCATTAAACAAATTTCATTGTGCTATTAGATAGGTGTGCCTCCGTAAAAAATTCTAATGAGTGGAATCAATCCCAGGGAGAGAATTACAAAATATTTTTGACAGCAGCTTTCACTTTTGTATGCATGTACCTGATAATCGTCTATTTGGAATCAAGCCATTATCTGCAGGAGTACTTAGGGTTTTTTATTACTATTCTCTTGCCTATGTCCTCCCTGCTTCCAAGAAAAGTCTTAAATGCTGATTTTTTTCCCCTGTCTTTAATTGTCTCCTTTATGTAATTTGTCTTTTTTTTCACCTCTTGTGAATATACTTAATGACCATCTAATAAATGGATGTTTTTCAATGTTAAAGGTATTACTGTGTATATAAATGCAAGTGATATTAAATGGTACTTATACAGGGTCTATTAAATGTTTTTTCATCCTTCACTCCAATTCCCTCACTTGCCTGCTCCATTCTTGCTGAAAAGGCAGTTTTTCAGATCCATGTACAGATCTCTATTAAGTCCAATGTCATTGGTTATGTCTGATCCAGACAGTCCTAGCTACAAAAAGCAGAACATGTGCCAGAAAAAAAAGGGAAGTTAAAATGTTTCCAAAAGCATGAGTATCTAATTCATCCATTCTGGGTCCTCTTTCTCCGCCCCCCCCAACCACCTCTAAATTTGGTCTTCCAGTGTTAAATCCTGTTCTTTCTCACCCTTGCTCTCATTTGGAGTATAGATCTTCTGGTTAGGTGTCTTGTCATATTTTTGAAATGTTTGTGCAGTAAAAATAGATGAATGTTTGCTAAAGTACATATACTATAAACTGATTTGTGAAGTGTAAATGTCCAAAATTCCTTTGAAGAACCATAGATCAACACTGAAGTACATGGGCTCCTTACCAAAGTACTTCAGAAGACTGAATTCTTCTGTGTACAGCTGTTAATGTGTATTTCAAAATTATGCATTTATCACTAATAAATTTGAACTGAACCTTGAGTGTTTCACCTGGTGTTAACTTCAGTAATTGTAAAGGAGGCTGTGAAGGTGAATGAATGCTTAAGCTGCATGCATGATGGTGCGGAAGAAGTTATATGTATATATTTTTTTTAATTGTTCATTTCAGTTCAATCTTATTGAAGGCGAACTCGAGAGCCACTGAGAATGGCATATTTCAAAACTTTTGCAATATCTGCTTTGGTTCGAATTGATTCAAAGTTTCATTGTAAAATTCTATGAAATCCAGTCGTGATGTCTATCGAACTGAAAATAATAAATATATGTAATTCAGAATAATGTAAGTTTTGAGTATCAAGAATTCTGTGTGGATGTTATTTAGCTATATTGTAATTCTATGTTTCAGTAAGCTGCAAGCGGAAAATGAACAATTTTCAACATCCAAATAATTGCATACTGTGCTAATTTTGATTCAATTACAGCTATGTACTTCAGATATCCAGTGTGCTAGATCAAAGCAACTATCTTGGGGTGGGATGTGTGATTAAAAGTTCAAGGCCCATAGTTTGAGACAATTGCAAGGTTGAAAAGAGTCAAAGGAGAAAACAAATAATGGTTTTGAAGCCATGCTGTAGTTTAAGACATCTTTAGATTGTAGGTGAAAGGAAAAACTGGGGATAAAGAACTCCATCGTTTTGAGGCGCAGAGAAAGAATGATTTATAATTGGAGATTATAATTAGAGGATTTGAGTATAAGAATAAAGATGTCTTACCGCACCTGGAATATTGTGTACAGTTTTGGTCTCCTTACCTAAGGAAGGAGATACTTGCACAAGAGGGAATGCAATGAAGGTTCATCAGACTGATTCCTGGGATAGGGGGGATTGTCCTATGAGGAGAGTTTGACTAGACTAGGCCTATATTCTCTAGAGTTTACGTGATCTCATTGGAACATATAACATTCTTACAGGGCTTGACAGGGTAAATGAAGGGACAGAGTCTAGAACCAGGAGTCACAGTCTCAGAATATGGGGTCGGCCATTTAGGACTGAGATGAGGAGAAATTTCTTCACTCAGAGGGTAGCGAATCTTTGGAATTCTCTACCCCAGAGGGCTGTGGATGCTCGGTCATTGAATATATTCAAGACAGTGATCGATAGATTTTTTAATATCAAGGGATATGGGGATAGTGAAGGAACATGGAGTTGAGGTAGGATGATCAGCCACAATCTTATTGAATGGTAAGCTTGAGGTGCCGAATGGCCTACTCTTGCTCCTAACTCTTATGGAGATGATGTGACAAGTGTTTCTGAAATAGCTGCTGCTGATAGAGATGACTAGGACACCTTTTTATTATCTTTTACCATTTTATCTTATTGCAGTGTGGTTACCATTGGTTCCTCTCAACCTTTCTGTTTTTCTATCTAATAGACCCATTTTTGCCTTTGATGGTTGCATTGACTCTGTCTGTCGTTTGGACCTGTTTGACATGCAGTTGAAGATGTAGTAAAAACCACAGTCGCACCTAATGCAGCTTCAAAGCAGACAGTGATTAATCTTTTTAGCGGGAAATGGGAACTCTCGCACATTCTTTCACTTGGTCCAATCTCCTACAGGTTCTCATTCACTCAACCTGCTGTTGACTTGATCAGATGTTTTGTAATTTTTTTTGTCAGCTGGGTGTTTAACCTCCATAGAAAGTCATTACCATTTTTAAATCTCCAAACTATGCTATTGAGAAATCCACATCAGTAAATGTTCCTATTATGGAGTGTACGCATAATCCCTATAGGTTTCAAGTTACCAAAGCTAAGCCTTAGGCATGCCAAGATGTGCACAGGGGTTATGCTAGAGTTTAATCAGCTAAACCTGCAGTTTTACCGCAACTTGTTCAGCCAAGACTTAGAGTAGTTGCTTGCAGAGCTATCTGGAGCCACATGGGAAGAATTCCAGGATCCATTAGTGAGACAGATTGGCTGCTAAATTATACCCTAGAGTATTGTGGACCTGCCTCAGGTATTGGATTACTGAGTCTCCTTTTCCCTCCCAAGGAGACTAGTTACTAATTGGTATTTAGATAACTGACCAGGATGGTGGATAACAGATGTCAGAAGCACCTAAAGAGTGGCATCCTCCAGAGTGGAATGGTGAGCAACATAAATTGCCATAAAATGCAAGTCTGTTGTCACCATCCTTTTGACCACAGCCGAAGCACACTCTTTGCCCACTGACCCATTGTTTCAGCAGTTTAAGATATGACATTTCAGGTACATCTGCTTGCCTCTGCAATCCCAGTCATTGTAATCACTGATCCCTGAGTATGGACATGTGTTCTTGTATGAATGTGAATTTTTGATGGAGTCTCCTAATTCTGCAGTATACTGCATTGACAATCTCCAGCTTTTAATCTCATATAGTGATAACTGAAACAATATTGGATTGTATTTTGCTGTAGGGATAACAGTGAGGCTATCAGCTCTCAACAAGTAAATCAAGTGGCTCAACCGTGGCTATCAAGGGAAATCAAGGATAGTATTAAAGCCAAGGAAGTGGCATACAAATTGGCCAGAAATAGCAGCGAACCCGGGGACTGGGAGAAATTTAGAACTCAGCAGAGGAGGACAAAGGGTTTGATTAGGGCAGGGAAAATGGAGTACGAGAAGAAGCTTGCAGGGAACATTAAGGCGGATTGCAAAAGTTTCTATAGGTATGTAAAGAGAAAAAGGTTAGTAAAGACAAACGTAGGTCCCCTGCAGTCAGAATCAGGGGAAGTCATAACGGGGAACAAAGAAATGGCAGACCAATTGAACAAGTACTTTGGTTCGGTATTCACTAAGAAGGACACCAACAACCTTCCGGATATAAAAGGGGTCAGAGGGTCTAGTAAGGAGGAGGAACTGAGGGAAATCTTTATTAGTCGGGAAATTGTGTTGGGGAAATTGATGGGATTGAAGGCTGATAAATCCCCAGGGCCTGATGGACTGCATCCCAGAGTACTTAAGGAGGTGGCCTTGGAAATAGTGGCTGCATTGACAGTCATTTTCCAACATTCCATTGACTCTGGATCAGTTCCTATCGAGTGGAGGGTAGCCAATGTAACCCCACTTTTTAAAAAAGGAGGGAGAGAGAAAACAGGGAATTATAGACCGGTCAGCCTGACCTCAGTAGTGGGTAAAATGATGGAATCAATTATTAAGGATGTCATAGCAGTGCATTTGGAAAATGGTGACATGATAGGTCCAAGTCAGCATGGATTTGTGAAAGGAAAATCATGCTTGACAAACCTTCTGGAATTTTTTGAGGATGTTTCCAGTAAAGTGGACAAGGGAGAACCAGTTGATGTGGTATATTTGGACTTTCAGAAGGCTTTCGACAAGGTCTCACACAAGAGATTAATGTGCAAAGTTAAAGCACATGGGATTGGGGGTAATGTGCTGACGTGGATTGAGAACTGGTTGTCAGACAGGAAGCAAAGAGTAGGAGTAAATGGGTACTTTTCAGAATGGCAAGCAGTGACTAGTGGGGTACCGCAAGGTTCTGTGCTGGGGCCCCAGCTGTTTACATTGTACATTAATGATTTAGACAAGGGGATTAAATGTAGTATCTCCAAATTTGCGAATGACACTAAGTTGGGTGGCAGTGTGAGCTGCGAGGAGGATGCTATGAGACTGCAGAGTAACTTGGATAGGTTAGGTGAGTGGGCAAATGCATGGCAGATGAAGTATAATGTGGATAAATGTGAGGTTATCCACTTTGGTGGTAAAAACAGAGAGACAGACTATTATCTGAATGGTGACAGATTAGGAAAAGGGGAGGTGCAACGAGACCTGGGTGTCATGGTACATCAGTCATTGAAGGTTGGCATGCAGGTACAGCAGGCGGTTAAGAAAGCAAATGGCATGTTGGCCTTCATAGCGAGGGGATTTGAGTACAGGGGCAGGGAGGTGTTGCTACAATTGTATAGGGCTTTGGTGAGGCCACACCTGGAGTATTGTGTACAGTTTTGGTCTCCTAACTTGAGGAAGGACATTCTTGCTATTGAGGAAGTGCAGACTGATTCCTGGGATGGTGGGACTGACCTATCAAGAAAGACTGGATCAACTGGGCTTGTATTCACTGGAGTTCAGAAGAATGAGAGGGGACCTCATAGAAACATATAAAATTCTGACGGGTTTAGACAGGTTAGATGCAGGAAGAATGTTCCCAATGTTGGGGAAGTCCAGAACCAGGGGTCACAGTCTAAGGATAAGGGGTAAGCCATTTAGGACCGAGATGAGGAGAAACTTCTTCACCCAGAGAGTGGTGAACCTGTGGAATTCTCTACCACAGAAAGTAGTTGAGGCCAATTCACTAAATATATTCAAAAGGGAGTTAGATGAAGTCCTTACTACTCGGGGGGTCAAAGGGTATGGCGAGAAAGCAGGAAGGGGGTACTGAAGTTGCATGTTCAGCCATGAACTCATTGAATGGCGGTGCAGGCTAGAAGGGCTGAATGGCCTGCTCCTGCACCTATTTTCTATGTTTCTATCAAACGGCACCTTCCACTGTCCGCACATGCGCAGTTAAATGCGGAAATCAGGAAGTTGCTGTTGGATTTGTCCTGGTCCTCTGCAAGCTGTGCTCTAATAGTATCTCGCCAAGAGATTCAGCATTCACATATGTGAAGTTGCAGTACTTGCCCACGAGATACCCATTAAACACGCCAGAAAAAGTTAGGTTTTCCATTCAAGTGCAAGTCAATTTTAAAGCCATGATAAGTCTTAATTACTGCAAAACAACATCTTTGGCACTGAAAATGTACTTTAAAAATTACAAGTGTGGAATCTTATTCTTTCAGATTTTAATTATTGGAGATTATATTTTTAAAGTTATTTTTTTCTTTTTTCTTTCCGTTCTCTTTTATCTCTCTCTCAATCCCATTTTTCTTTCCCTGTCTTTATTTCTCTTTCTGTACATAATTTTATATTGAATTAAATATTCAAACTTACACCTCCTGGTTTAGACTATGTGCCTCAGTAAGGATTCTTAAATCTGATTGGTTAAAGAGACACATTGTTGCTTGTCCTGTTCACACACACCACTGATCCACAGTAGTGGACGCCGTACTGACCGTAAGTTGCCCCGCAAAAGCCCATGGAAAGTCTATGGGCAGCTGTAAGCATAATGAATGGTGAGCGCCGTTTGTTCGCTGCTGATCTCAAAATCCAGGCCAATTACATATTTTGTTATTTTGAAGAGCAATAGCTTACATTCTGTAGTGCTCCACATGCAGGGTGCTATCCAAGTGTTTTGCATTCAGCAAGACAACACAGTGGATGCTGAGGGGCGGAGTAGCAATAATGGCCTTTAAGAAGCTTGGGTCAAGCCGGAGGATAGAGAACAGTGATGCCAAAAAGCATGGAACTGAGGGAGTGAAATTTGATGCAGGGATCGGAGAAAATAGTTTATATCGGCTTCATGGACGAGAGAAGTGGATTGAGAAGGGAAGATGTAGTAAAGGCAGAGAATGGAGTGGGTGAGGGCCCAGTTAGCTAGAGACCAGAGGGAGAGCTGGGCATTGAGGGAAAGTCAGAGGAGGCAGCAGCATTTTTGTTTGTCTTAAATTTTGTACGACGAATCTGAGTTTCTCTCATTAGAGTCCATGAAGAGGAAAGAGGACTATAAGTTGTTTGTGGTGAAGAGGAGAAGTTTGGAGTTGTTCTACTCTATATGATGGAGTAATGAGCAGTTTTGTCCAGGGAGAGCATAAGTAATCCTGTTCAGTATTCAGCAAAGTATTTTGCACTGGGTAATTGTTCTCTTAACATTTCAGAAAGGTTTCATCATTTCAATAAAGCTACAGTGACTGAGTTCTTCATTTTTACTGATGGAAATTATACAAATTCATTCACTTTAGTATCTCGTTAAGCTTGGAAATAGGGGTGTCTTTTCTGAATATATATTTTTGACCCCAAGGGAGGGGCGGAAAATCTGAATTTTAACTTGCTGGGCCAAATCCAGCAGCCATTTATGTATTGTAACTTTGTCTAGAAATGCCACCCTTACTTCATCTCAGGGGATGTGATGTTAGAGCACAAATGTCTTTGAAAGTCATTTCAAAGATTAAGGCAAATGCTGAATTAGTGCAGTCCAAAATGAAATAAAAGTAAAACAGAGGCTTGTGCTGATTCTAAGTCAAGCTCGTGTCTACTTTGTGCTCAAGTAACATTACACTTTTGTAGAATGAGTACCAATGCAAGAAGTCTGTTAGAAACGTGACCAAAAGTACTGATACTCAACAGCACTGTGTTTTGTGTTTGTGTGCACGCTTGCACGCTTCATCGATCAGCATGTCATCCAGCATGCAGAACAATTAACCTTTTGTTTTTCTTGTATACCTCAATTTACTTCTCTTTTCGTTGCCCTGCCTTCCAAAAATTGAATGTCACAAGTTGTTATCTTGACGAGTGAAAAATTGAGGGAGAACTATATTCTGCAATATTGTGATTATCTTTATTTTGGATTCAAGGTTACTGCATGAATCGTGTTCCAATTTTAATAGACAGTAATACAAATTTGTACATATCCGGTACATTCTGAATTAATAAGTCCCTGTTATTCACCTGTAAGTTTTCTTCGAATCATAGGATAGTTCGGTACAATAGGAGGCCACCCGGCCCATCGAGTCTGCGCCTGCTCTTTTGAAGATGAATCCAGTATTTCCCACTCCCCTGCTCTTTCTCCATATCCCTGCAATTTTTTATCCTTCAAGTATTTACCCAATTCCCTTTTGAAGATTATTATTGAATCTGTGTCCACCACCCTATCAGGCAGCGCATTCCAAATCCTAACCACTAGTTGCTTAAAAGAGTTTTCCCTCATGTTACTTCTGGTTCTTTTGCCAATCACCTTAAATCTGTGCCCTCTCGTTATTGACCCTTCAGTCAATGGAAACAGTTTCTCCTTATTTACGCTATCTAAACCCTTCATGATTTTAAACACCTCTATCAAATCTCCTCTTAGGAGAACAACCCCAGCTTCTCTAGTCTATCCACATAACTGTAATCCTTCATACCTGGAACCATTCTAATAAATCTCTTATGTGCCTTCTTCAAAGCCTTCAGATCCTTCCTAAAGTGTGATGCCCAGAATTGGACATAATACTCCAGCTGGGGCCCAACTTGTCTTTTGTATAAGTTTAGCAAAACTTCCTGGCTTTTGTACACTATGCTTTTATTTATAAAGCCCAGGATCCCATATGTTTTATTAACAGCTTTGTTAAACTGTCCTGCTACCTTCAGAGATTTGTGCAACAGCACCCCCAGGTCTCTCTCTTCTTGCACCCCCTTTAAAATTATACCATTTAGTGTATATGGTCTCTCCTCATTCTTCCTATGTAGTATCTCTCACTTCTCTGTTGAATTTCAACTGCCATGTGTCCACACTTTGCACCAGCCTGTCTATGTCATCTTGAAGTCTATTACCATCGGCCTCACTGTTTACTACACTTCCAAGTTTCGTGTCATCTGCAAATTGCGAAATTGTGCCCTGTAAACTCCCACCGCCCCCATAAAGTCTAAGGGCTAGAACCTCCACTTTTGTGCTTATCGCCCAAAAATGGGCGTTATTTCCGGCATGGGCGGTAAAAAAGGGTTTTCAGATTGCCAGCTTCTCGCCCATTCTCAAAACACCTAGTTTACATTTTTGAAAATGGGCGTTACCGCGAGCAATATCAAATGGGTGGTAGCGATAAATTTTTTTGACCTTCTGCCGTAAAATGTGGCCGTCCTTAGCAACGGCATGGCAACACTCGATTCCTGTGATTCTGGAGATCAAGGGCTACCATGACATGCGCAGAAGAGAAGACAGAGAGTGAGGGAGCTCAGAGGGACTGAAGGCGTGGCTGGCTGTGGTGTGGCTGCTTTGAGAGGAAGGAGGGAAAGTAGGCAAACAAAAATTAGCTCTTACCAGCCACATATTTGACCGAATTTGCCCTATAATGGAGGGAAAGGAAGAGGCATCACAGCACACTGTGGAGACTGACGCTGGAGAGAGCAGTGAGGTGGGAGAGGAGCACAATGGAGGCCGCAAAAGAGCCAGGAGGTTCTCGGACGAGGCAAATGCCTCCCTCCTGCAGGAGGTCGAGTTATGCTAGGATGATTTGACACAGAGAGGGCGTGCGAAGCTCACCCCAAAGGCCTACCAGAGGATATGGACCGAGATAGCAGAGGTGGTCTCGTTGGCAACCAAAGAGATACATAAGGGCAACCAATGCCGCAAATGATGGAACGACCTTGTGGGATCCGCAAGAGTACTACATTGATTTAAATGTACTTATGTATTTATATAATTTGATTTATCACAGTCATGAGTGACTATCAGCAGACGTGAGGTCTTGCACTTTTACTGGAAATGTTGTACTCAAAGCCTGCGGCCATGGTGTATATCTTTAGGTAAAGAATGATAATAATCATAATAATCATGATTACATCTGTCGGTTATGTGTTGTATCAGTGTCTGTGACTGTATCTAGCAATGATATCACGCAATGATCTCATGCCATGTCGTCCTGTCACCTTTTACAGAAGAAGCTATCGACGATGAGGTCCGCACAGAGGCGAACGGGTGGGGGGGGCACCCCCGGACACATCTGCAGACCCTGAAGTGATGCCACGTGAGTAAAGCTTATGCCACTGCATGAAGTAAGGTCAATAGATGCCACACCAACTCATATCCGAATAATCATATATGATAGATGATTTCTAAAAGTGTCATAGAAATAATGCTGGCCTAATGAAAATCATTGCAATGCACAATGTGTTGATGGTCATGAAATGTGAGGTCTGTGATGATTTTGAGAGCGGTGGTGCTTTTGTCGTGTATATGCTGTGTGGAGCGCTGGACTCACCTCGTCACCCTAGCACCCCTTCTCCTCTAATAACCTCATTTGTGTTTTGCAGCTCAGCCAGCAGCGCGGCCCCAGGCACCTCTCCACAGGGCACCCCATTTGTCCCCGCCGACACTGCGGAGGCCTCATGGACACGGCAGGTCTGCTCCACGAGCATGACATGACAGCAGAGATGGTACAGTTGTCCAGGAGGACTGTAAACATTGGTGACCAGCTCATCGAAGCATTGGGGGTCATATCCTGACACCTAGCCACCATGACCGAGTACATTCCACGCATGGTGGAGTCCCTGGATGAGATAGCCAGGAACACTGCTGCCACAGGCCCCGCAGTGGTCCCCGAGTGCAGCACTCCACCCCTAGGTTCCGCACCACCACTGCGAACGACAGATGAGAGCAAGGACCAAGATCCTGCTTCTGCATCAGAAAATGTTGCCCCCTCGGCTCCCGTACCCATGTAACCAACACATCTGTCTTCATCCCCCCCCAATGAGGCACCGCCTAAGCAGCTCCTCGGCCAAGTTGAGGGGAAGGGGTACAGGTGGGGTGAAGGAGAGTGGCAAGGGGATCCAGGACGACTGGAGAGCAGGCACTGCTATGTGGGCTTAATTGCCTACGGTGAGGTGTTGGCCGCAGGCTCGGCGCTGGGTTGAACCCTTGGTGGTAGGTGGTCCAAGGTTTGGTTGGGGGCTGGCATTGGGGAGGGCCAGCGGTGCACTGGGGTTCAGAATGGGGGGTCGAGAGGGTCACAGCCATTGTACTCACCATGTGCTGGAGGAGGAGAGGAGTCCTGGCCATCATTGGGGAAGGAGAGGTCCAGATTGGGGGGGGGGGGGGGGGGGTGGAGGGAGCAGGAGGTGGAGGCCCGATAGCCAGGTCCAGCCGCCCAGTCACCGCAGGAGGTCCAGCCGGGAGGCTCAAGTCGCGCCGAGTCACCGCAGGAGGACCAGCCAGGAGATGCCGCTGTGTGGTGTGGCGGGAGGCCTGAGGTAGGCCCGAACTTTTGGGATTCGTGGGGCTGGGCTTAGGGTGGGGATTTAATTCTTTAAGAACCCCTATTGGGATCTATTAGGGCTAGGGCTGGAGCCTTGTGGAGGTTGGGGAGGGGGGGGGGGGGGGGGAGGGTTCATATAAATCGGTGCCGGCGGGATAGCAGCTCCCTAGGGAGCTCCCCTGCTAAACAGCTTCTCAGCCCTCGACAAGGGCCTATCAACAAGAGCAGGCATTGACGACGAGATCCAACACCGCCTCCAGTGCGTCAGTGCAGCCTTCGGCCACCTGAGGAATAGAGTGTTTGAAGACCAGTCCCTAAAACTGTCACCAAGCTCATGGTCTACAGTGCCGTAGTAATACCCGCCCACCGGTATGGCTCAGAGACGTGGACCATGTACAGTAGATACCTCAAGTCGCTGGAAAAATACCATCAGCGATGTCTCCGCAAGATCCTGCAAATCCCCTGGGAGGACAGGCGCACAAACGTTAGCGTCCTCATTCAAGCCAACATCCCCAGCATTGAAGCAGTGACCACACTTGATCAGCTCCGCTGGGCAGGCCACATAGTTTGCATGCCAGACATGAGACTCCCAAAGCAAGCGCTCTACTCGGAACTCGTCCACGACAAACGAGCCAAAGGTGGGCTGAGGAAACGTTACAAGGGCACCCTCAAAACCTCCCTGATAAAGTGTGACATCTCCACTGACACCTGGGAGTCCCTGGCCATAGACTGCCCTAAGTGGAGGAAGTGCATTCGGGAGGGTGCTGAGCTTCTCGAGTATCGTCATCGAGAGCATGCAGAAATCAAGAACAGGCAGCGGAAGGAGCGTGCGGCAAACCAGGCTCCCTGCCCATTCTTTCCCTCATCGACTATCTGTCCCACCTGTGACAGAGACTGTGGTTCTCGTATTGGACTGTACAGCCACATAAGAACTCATGCTAAGAGTGGAAGCAAGTCTTCCTCGATTTCGAGGAACTGCCTATGATATGATGATGATATCTCCATCTGGGTGTATGCAATTTGCTGCAATGTATGGGGGCTGGGGACCACACTCCTACTTTGCCTTTGTATTCTGTGTTGGTGGACATGTTGAACATGTGATTTATGTCAATGGTGGAAAAAGTGGGATATGGGCAGGTGTTGGGTGTTATTGGCTGTGATACTTATGATTTCAGACCAATGTTGGTATTAAACTTTTGTTATTGAACATAAAACACATGGGATTGGGGGTAGTGTGCTGACATGGATTGAGAACTGATTGTCAGACAGGAAGCAAAGAGTAGGAGTAAATGGGTACTTTTCAGAATGGCAGGCAGTGACTAATGGGGTACCGCAAGGTTCTGTGCTGGGGCCCCAGCTGTTTACACTGTACATCAATGATTTAGACGAGGGGATTAAATGTAGTATCTCCAAATTTGCGGATGACACTAAGTTGGGTGGCAGTGTAAGCTGCGAGGAGGATGCTATGAGGCTGCAGAGTGACTTGGATAGGTTAGGTGAGTGGGCAAATGCATGGCAGATGAAGTATAATGTGGATAAATGTGAGGTTATCCACTTTGGTGGTAAAAACAGAGAGACAGACTATTATCTGAATGGTGACAGATTAGGAAAAGGGGAGGTGCAACGAGACCTGGGTGTCATGGTACATCAGTCATTGAAGGTTGGCATGCAGGTACAGCAGGCGGTTAAGAAAGCAAATGGCATGTTGGCCTTCATAGCGAGGGGATTTGAGTACAGTGGCAGGGAGGTGTTGCTACAGTTGTACAGGGCCTTGGTGAGGCCGCACCTGGAGTATTGTGTACAGTTTTGGTCTAACTTGAGGAAGGACATTCTTGCTATTGAGGGAGTGCAGCGAAGGTTCACCAGACTGATTCCCGGGATGGCAGGACTGACCTATCAAGAAAGACTGGATCAACTGGGCTTGTATTCACTGGAGTTCAGAAGAATGAGAGAGGACCTCATAGAAACGTTTAAAATTCTGATGGGTTTAGACAGGTTACATGCAGGAAGAATGTTTCCAATGTTGGGGAAGTCCAGAACCAGGGGTCACAGTCTAAGGATAAGGGGTAAGCCATTTAGGACCGAGATGAGGAGAAACTTCTTCACCCAGAGAGTGGTGAACCTGTGGAATTCTCTACCACAGAAAGTAGTTGAGGCCAATTCACTAAATATATTCAAAAAGGAGTTAGATGAAGTCCTTACTACTAGGGGGATCAGGGGGTATGGCAGGAAAGCAGGAATGGGGTACTGAAGTTGCATGTTCAGCCATGAACTCATTGAATGGCGGTGCAGGCTAGAAGGGCCGAATGGCCTACTCCTGCACCTATTTTCTATGTTTCTAACCTTGTTGCATAATGTCTCATATTGCTGGACCGTTACACACTGGTGATTCCTTACCATGAAAGGGTTAAATACAACTTAACATCAATCAACTTAAACTTTAACTGGCACCAAGGTGATGGGCACCATTGATATCTGAGCTGCACACACACACCGTGTCAGCGTTGTCACTCACATCAGCGCTCTTTCAGGCAAATCTTTCCAAATATCAGCTCCTCACGTAAGAGTGGGATTTAACAAATGCCAGCCACATCGCTGACTTTCGTTTCGGTTAGTTCCACTTTTTGTGGGTCACTTTTTTGAGCGAGCGATATTGTGGACGATATCTGTGCGAGGTGGTGAAATTGACGATGGCCGATCTCCATGGCCACTAGTTTGGGTAAATATGCTCTTTACGACAAAAAACAGTGGCCGGGCGTTCATATTGAATCTCGGCATTAATTAGGTGCGGAAAGTAACACTGGGCGATATTATGGGCGTTGATTTCGCCCAACAAAAGCGGGCGGGCGGTAATAATTTTTCCTGGCGTTAATCCCATTGGGAAAATAACGCTCGCCGATAAGTCTCCTAAAAAAGCCCGTCAGTTTCCATTTTGTGCCAAAATGGGCGAAATATGGGCATTATACGCCATTTCAGCGGTAAAATGGGCGTTAAGCATGCAAAAAAAGTGGAGGTTCTGGACTTAAGTCATTAATGTATATCAAAAACAGCAGTGGTCCTAGTACAGAACTTTAGTGAATGCCCCTGTATATCTCTCTCCAGTCCGAAAAGCATTCACCATAACTTTTTGTTTTCTATCCATTAGTCAATTTTGTATCTATGATGCTACTGTCCCTTTTATCCCATGCACTTCAATTTGGCGAACAAGCCTTTTGAAAGTCCATATACACAACATTAACTGCACTGCCCTCATCCAGCCTCTCTGAAACCTTATCAAAAAACTCAATAAAGTTAATCAAACACGATTTGCCTGTAACAAATCTTTGCTGGCTCTCCTTTATTAGTCCATGCTTGCCCAAGTGGCTGTTAATTTTCTCCCGGATTATTGTTTCTAAAAGTTTCCCCACCACCGATGTTAAACTGATTGGTCTGTAATTGCCAGGTTTATCCTTCGCTCCTTTTTGTAATATTTGGAGTCCTCCAGTCCTTTGGCATCACCCCTATAGCTAAAGAGGGTTGGAAGATTGTGGCCGGTACCTCTGTAATTTCTACCCTTGCTTCCCTCAGTTACCTAGGACATATCCACTTTAATTACCGCAGACTGTCTAGTACCTCCTCTTTATCTATTTTTATCTCATTCCAGTATCCCAACAACCTCCTTGTTTACCATAGCTTTGGCAAAATCCTCTTCCTTGGTAAACACTGATGCAAAGTACTCATTTAGACATGCTTTCTGCCTCCACCAATCGTTCTCCATTTTGGCCCCACCGCTCCTCTGATAACTCCTTTACTGTTAATATGCATATCCTGTGGATTCCCTTCTAGGGTAGCCGCCAATCTATTCCCATACTGTCTCTTTGTCCCTCTTATTTCCTTTTTCACCTCCTTTGTGCTTTTTATATTCAGCTGATTCTCCCTTGTATTATCAAGCTGACTTCTGTAATAAGCCCCCTTGCTCTGCTTCATCCTACTCTCTAACTCTTTTGTCATTCAGGAAGCTCTTGATTTGGTTACCTTCCCTTTCTCCCTTGCAGAAATGTACCTAAACTGTACCCGAACCATTTCCTTTAAAGGCCCCCATTGCTCCATTACATTTCTGCTTGCCAGTCTTTCACTCCAATTTATCCAGGCCAGATCCCTCCACAATTCACTGAAATTAGCCCTCCTCCAGTTAAGTATTTTTATTCTAGATTGCTCCTAGTCCTTCTCCATAACTAAGCTAAACCTTACGCTAACAGGATCACTATTCCTGAGATGCTCTCTGACTGTAACGTTCTCCACTTGACCCACTTCATTCCCCAGGACTAGCTCTAGCAATGCATCCTCCTTTGTTGGGCAGGACGCATACTGATCAAGAAATTCCTCTCCTTCTTTGCCCTTAGCACAATCACTGCCCCATTCAATATTGGGGTAGTTAAAGTCTCTCATTATCACTACTCCATAGTTCTTGTACCTCTTAATTTATTTGCTAATCTGCTCCTGTATTACCTTCTCACTATTTGGTGGCCGATAAAATACACCAAGTGGTGTAATAGCTCCATTATTGTTTCTCAACTCCAACCAAATAGATTCTGTCTTTGATCCCTCAAGGACATTCTCTCTTTCTATCATTGTAATATTTTCCTTAATCAAAACTGCTATCCCTCCTTTTTTTCCCCTTTCCTTATCTTTTCTGAATATCTTGTACCGAGGAATATTAAGCATCCAATCCTCATTTTTGAGCCAGGTCTCGGTTATTGCCACTACATCATATTCCCACATGGCTATTTGCGCCTGCAGCTCACCAACCTTATTATTAACCACACCATGCATTTACACAAAGGCACTCTAAGCCTAAGTAAGGCCTCTTTATATTTTCTAAGATCCCACCTAATTCTATATTATTTCTACCTCTAACTATCTCTCCCAGTCATCTTTGCATCTTGTTTCTACTTTTTAATTCTAGATCCTGGTGTCAAACCCCTATCGAATTAGTTGAAACCCACCGCAACAGCACTAGTTAACCTGCCCGCTCTGTTCAGGAGCATCCCATCCATCTTGAATAGGTCCCTCCTGCCACAGAACTAGTCCCATCGTCCCAAAAATCAGAGGCTCTCCCTCCTGCACATTGTGTCTCACCACGCCTGCCATATCTTGCTATTTCTACTCTCACTAGCACTTGACATTGGGAGTAATCCAGAGATTACTACCTTTGAGGTCCTGCTTTTTAACGTCCTCCCTAACTCCTTAAACTCTGAGTGCAGGACCTCCAACCCTCCCTATGTCCTTAGTTCCGACATGGGCGATGAGTTCTAGCTCTACCCACCCCGGCAAAATGTTCTGCATCCTCTCAGTGATGTCCTTTACCCTGGCATCAGGAAGGCAATATACCATATGAGTCTCATGTCGATGGTAGCAGAACTGCTTGTTTGTCCCCCTGACTATCTATGTCCCAATTACTATGCATTCTTACACTTTGCATTAGCCCCCTGTGCAGTCCTTTGCCTCACTGTGCCAGGCTCGGGATTGCACTCCTTTGAGGTGTCATCACCTCAGTATTAATTGCTAAATATCGGATTGAAAGTGCCACACTCCCGGAGGATTCCTGCACTGCCTGCCTCTTCTTACCCTTCCGGGTGGCCAACCATTTGCTATTCTGAACTCTTATCTGGCTGCTGGCTCCTGGAATCTGCGATCCAGAAAACACTCAGCCACCTGCATGCCCTGCAGTGAATCCAGCTGCCCCTCAAGGTCAGAAACCCTCAGCATGAGTTCGAGCAGCTGGAGGCACTTCCTGCAAACATGGGCCTCCGGGACACATGAAGTGTCCTGAAGTTCTTATGGCACAGGAATTGCAAGCGGCGGTTTGTAGCTGTCCCTCCATTCAAAATAGGAACTTAAAATAATAAACTGTTTAGATACAAGGTGATTTATATCATTGTTCTTAACCAGGTCTAAACTACACTGCAATTTTTCTATTCTCTCCTCAAACTACCTAAAGACTAAATTATTTACTCAAGCTTAATAAGAACCACTGATAACACTAAATAAAAAAAACCTAAATATTAGATGTCCAGATCCTTGGCTTAGAACCCTTGGGTTCTGTGATTCCACTCCTTCTTTTGAATTGGACTGAGAAACCATCTTTCTCCTCGCCACCAAATTCCTACTATTGCCAAATTCTCAGCTTCCACTCGTTGCAATCCACTCAGATTTAACCAGTTCTGTCTCCAAACTCTGGTTTTGCAAACTAGTGTCTAATATATACCTTTTGAGAATCAAACAAGTTATAACTATTTAATTAGCTTCTAGCTCACAGCCTTCTGATTTTTGAATATTACTCCTGTTTTCAGATCAGACATATAACAATTTTGGAAGGAACCAATTAAGTAATAAACGCTTACAACGTCTTCTCAAATTATAATGCCAAAAGGAGTTGATTGTCATCATCATCATAGGCAGTCCCTCGAAACGAGGATGACTTTCTTCCACGCAAAAAAAAATTAGTTTATAGGTGTTTCAATGAAGGACCCGAACTATATCCTGAAGGGTGGAAGATGCCTGTGCGTGGATTTTTTTAACGTGAAGTGACCATTGCACACCAGCCACCACACGGGCTTGACAGAGCGAGCTCTTGGTCCAGTGGCAAGGATTACCCAAGACAACTGGAGACCTGCTCTGCTGCACGGGCCTAGTGCGCACACATATCGCAGTGTGGGCTGGCCCGTGCTGCCCCTGGGCCTTTGGCCCCGAACTCATGCCTCCCCTGGGCCCTGATCACGTCCCTCCATAGTCTCTCGCCGCTCCTGCTACATCTGCCCACGCTCCAATCACTGACTTGGACCTTGCTGACGTCACTCTTCGCTGCCGTCTCCCTCCTGCACCAGCTCACGCTGTACCTTGCAGTGGCCTCCACGCTGCTCCCTGGGCCGCACGAGCAATTATATAGGGCTTTGGTGAGACCACACCTGGAGTCTTGGTCTCCTTACCAGAGGAAGAATATACTTGTCTTGGAGGAGGTGCAACAAAACTTCACTAGATTGATTCCTGGGATGAGAGGGCTATCTTACGAGCAAGATTGAGTAGAATGGGCCTCTACTCGCTGGAGTTTAGAAACATAGAGAACATTTTTTAAGAGGGCTTGACAGGCTAGATGTTAAAAGGCAGTTTCCCCTGGCTGGAGAGTCTAGAACTGGGGGGCAAGACTGAGATGGGGAGACATTTCTTCACTCAGAGGGTGGTGAATCTTTGGAATTCTCTGCCCCAGAGGGCTGTGGAGGCTTAGTCGTTGAGTATATTCAAGGCTGAGATCGCTAGATTTTTGGATTCTCGGGGAATATGGGGATCAGGTGGGAAAGCGGAGTTGAGGTCGAAGATCAGCCATGATCTTACTGAATGACGAAGCAGGCTTGAACGGCCGAATAGTCTACTACTGCTCCTATTTTCTACGTATGTCTGTGTCTATTGAATGGCAGAACAGGCTCGAGGGGCCATGTGGCCGACTCCTGCTCCTAACACATGTTCTTATGTGCTCCAATTCTTCGACCGTTGGACTTCAGTAGACGAGCAGACGTGTAAAGGGAGAGGAAATGCATGATTCCTGGATGCTCTCACTGTTCAGTAGTTCCACCGCCCATCACATATTTTTAAAAAATGTTGCCAGAGTTTAGTGCTGATAAAAGATGAATTATCTTCTCTCCGTTTCTAGTTAAAATGTATTTGAAATACACGTCAGGCAGCAGTTAGGGAATGTGTTGCGCTGGTTACAGGTTCTGATGTTTATAATCTGTCTGCTAGAAAGATTGCAGCCACATCCCCAGCCAGTAGATACTCAAAGCCCACTGCAATAGGAAAATTTTAGCTGCGAGCGCCAATTGATAGGCTGATTATATCTGGGTGACAGCTGCGGTATACAAGGCTGCACTGCAGTGCCCTTGGACCGCAGACACATGGCCTCGGAGAATTCTGTCCCCGGCCACAATCTGCTGATGTGTCTGCACTGTTCCCAGTTGCCTGCGAACTCAAGGCACTGGCCGAGAGTGAACCAGTGTTACCGCAGCCCGCCGGCTAATCCGAGCGCCAGCAAGCTGCAGTCACCAGCACCCCACCCCACCCCACCCTGCCTCCGGGCCAAGGAGAGGAAAGTGTACATTTATATTAACGAGAGAGTCAGCCAGGGGCTCGTGCCCCTGCTCACTATTGGGTGAAGCGCGCAGGAAGGTGTCAGTCGACGACAGGATCTAGCTCAGCTGTGATATGAAGGAATGGCTCTGGGTCTCAGGTCACACGCAGAATGTCCCCCTTGGGCAAGGTACTGGGGAGCAGGGGGAACCGTGGAACTGTACCTCCGGGAGATTACGCAGAGTGCGGAGGGCGGGGGTGGGAGGAGAACAGTTAAACATTAGCAACTTGGTTAAGCAAGGACTTTACAAACTACACAAGATGCAGCGCAGGCCACTGCTGGTTCAGGCGCCCACACGTGTTTATAGAGAGGCTACATCTCCCAGCCAGCCCAGAGACGTCGTTAAGCAAGCTGGAGTGGATAACTCATTGAGCAGGACGCACTCAATCATATCTTCGCACTGGAACAGAGAAAGCTATTCGTAAACAAGGCAACGTTCCCAACTGAAATTCTTCTCTTTCTCCCCCAATTGAGGCGTGGAAGAATGAGTGAAGTTGCTCTGATGTGAACCTAATGGAGCTCTTGGCAATCTAGCTTCAGACCAGATTCCCAATTCTAGTCTGTCAATAGTCTCCTCCCTCCCCAACGCTCAGTCAGGAAATGTAACAAGCATTTATATAGCACCTTTAACATAGTAAAACATCCCAAGACGCTTCACGGCAGCGTAATCAGACAAAAATCTGACACCGAGCCACATAAGGAGATATTAGGACAGGTGACCAAAAGCTTGGTCAAAGAGATAGGTTTTAAAGGAGGAGAGCGAGGTGGAGAGGTTTAGGGAGGGAGTTCCAGAGCTCGGGGCCCAGGCAGGTGAAGGCATTGCCACCAATGGCAGGGCGGTTAAAATCGGGGTGCACAAGAGGCCCGAATTAGAGGAGCGCAGAGATCTCAGAGGGTTGTCGGGGTGGAGGAGGTTACAGAGATAGGGAGGGGCGAAGCCATGGAGGGATATGAACATGAGGATGAGAACTTTGATGTGTAACAGTGTTTGGTACTCAACTAGAGCAGGAAAGTCCAAGGTCTCAACCCTGAACTGTGCTGATCGAGTTCACCGCAGCCGGAGACAACTATTGGCACATCCTCAGCACCTCTTCACTCATTGAACTTTATTCAATCTATGTGTACCATGGCACATGGCCTTGAAGCCGTCAGCACAGACAGAAGATGAATGGCACCATGAGCCAAACTTGGAAAGTGGCTTTCGTGTGTTATCGGGAGTGACCATAAAATTAGAAGGCTCATTTACCTGAAATTAATCTGAGATAGTCCTTCAGCATTATAGTGACTGAATTGCAAGTACTTCTGACTAGAGCCAGAGAGGCAGTACACAATGTTTTAAAAACATGGCTGATTAAAATTTAAGTATACAAAATTGGCTCAGAGGCAGGAAGTAAAGGGCAATGGTTGATGGGTGTTTTTGTGACTGGAAGGCTGTTTTCCAGTGGGCTCCTACAGGGCTCAATACTAGGTCCTTTGCTTTTCGTGATATATATTGATGATTTAGACTTGAATGTAGGGGGGTATGATTAAGAAGTTTGCAGATGATACAAAAATTGGCTGTGTGATTGATAATGAAGAAAGCTGTAGACTGCAGGAAGATATCAATGAACTGGTCAGGTGGGTAGAACAGTGGCAAATGGAATTCAATCCGGAGAAGTGTGAGGTAATGAATTTGTGGAGGGCTAACAAGGCAAGGGAATACACATTAAATGTTGGACACTGAGAAGTGTAGAGGAACAAAGAGATCTTGAAGTGCATATCCACAAAGGTAGCAGGCCAGGTAGATAAGGTGGTTAAGAAGGCAAATGGAATACTTGCCTTTATTAGCCGAGGCAGGGAGGTTATGGTTGAACTGTATAAAACACTAGTTAGGCCACAACCAGAGTACTGCGTGTAGTTCTGGTCACCACATTACAGGAAAGATGTGATTGCACTAGAGAGGGATTTACGAGGATGTTGCATGAACTGGAGGATTTTAGCTATGAAGATTGGATAGGCTGGGTTTGTTTTCTTTGGAACAGAGGAGACTGAGGGGAGATTTATTGAGTTGTATAAAATTATGAGGGACCTAGATAGAGTGAATAGGAAGGACCTAGTTCCCTTAGCAGAGGGGTCAACAACCAGAGGGCATAGATTTAAAGTAATTGGGAGGGGATTTGAGGGGGAAAATTTTCACCCAGAGGGTGATGGGGGTCTGGAACTCTCTGCCTGAAAGGGTGGTAGACGCAGAAACACTCACCACATTTAAAAAGTGCTTGGATGTGCACTTGAAAGGCCGTATCCTACATGGCTACGGACCAAGAGCTGGCAAGTGAGATTAGGCTGGGTAGCTCTGTTTCGGCCGGAGTGGACACGATGTGCCAAAATGGCCTCCTTCCTTGCTGTAAATTTCCATGATTCTATGACTTTCAGGCCGATAATGGTAATAGGCTGAGATTATCGATGACCACAGGGGTGGGAAACTTCTTGTTAATCTCACAGGCAGACTGAACAAGTGCGGTGTCATTAGCCTCAGATTTGATGTTCAAGTAAAAGAACTCGAAAGGTAGCAAAATGGTCTCCTGCCTTCCTGTCAGTTTGGGTACCTCGTTCTAACGACCTCAGCTGGCATCATGGACCATGAAGAGGCCAAGCTAAAACATACAGGAGGAAAAATCCGAGGATTCTTTTTCTAAAATGTGAAACCAGCCTATAATAAAACATTCAAACTAAAAAAAAAAATAGGCTGCCTCTGGGTTTCCAGAACTGAATGACTTTGTTTTGGTCATTACTGCATACTCAAGACTTGTTAGTATTTATCAATTATAGTTTGTCAACCAGCAAATGTTTGTTCCACTATATCCTGTTAATATTACTCCTGAAGCGAATGAGTTAAACTTTTCAATGTCGTTGTGGAATCCACAATTAATTGGGCTTGGAGCACTGCTCAACATGGTCTCAATGCTTCAATTTTAATCTACATTAGCACAACTGGGATCTAAAGGCCAAAAGCACATTTATTTGATGCCAGATATCTAGTTACAGAAAATTATTTTCCACTTGATGACTTTTTCCAATTATATAACTTTACAATTATATAATCTGAAAATAATTAAGTCAGAGTTAAACTTTTTCTCGTGAACTAAATGCTGGGGAAAACTATATAGACATGGAAAATAATAATTTAAAGGGTATAATTAGGAGGGGGAAAATAGAGTATGAGAGGAAGCTTGCTGGGAACATAAAAACTGACTGCAAAAGCTTCTATAGATATGTGAAGAGAAAAAGATTAGTGAAGACAAACGTAGGTCTCTTGCAGTCGGAATCAGGTGAATCTATAGTGGAGAACAAAGAAATGGCAGACCAATTGAACAAATACTTTGGTTCTGTCTTCAAGAAGGAAGACACAAATAACCTTCCGGAAATACTGGGGGACCGAGGGTCTAGCGAGAAGGAGGAACTGAAGGAAATCCTTATTAGTCAAGAAATTGTGTTAGGGAAATTGATGGGATTGAAGGCCGATAAATCCCCAGGGCCTGATAGTCTGCATCCCAGAGTACTTAAGGAAGTGGCCCTAGAAATAGTGGTGATCATTTTCCAACAGTTTATCGACTCCAGATCCGTTGCTATGGACTGGAGGGTAACTAATGTAACACCACTTTTTTAAAAAGGAGGGAGAGAAAATGGGGAATTATAGACTGGTTAGCATGACATCAGCAGTGAGGAAAATGTTGGAATCAATTATTAAAGATGAAATAGCAGCGAATTTGGAAAGCAGTGACAGGATCGGTCCAAGTCAGCATGGATTTATGAAAGGGAAATCATGCTTGACAAATCTTCTAAAATTTTTTTGAGGCTGTAACTAGTAGAGTGGACAAGAGAGAACCAGTGGATGTGGTGTATTTGGACTTTCAAAAGACTTTTGACAAGGTCCCACACAAGAGATTGGTGTGCAAAATTAAAGCACATGGTATTAGGGGTAATGTATTGACGTGGATAGAGAACTGGTTGGCAGACAGGAAGCAGCGAGTCGGGATAAACGGATCCTTGTCAGAATGGCAGGCAGTGACTAGTGGGGTGCCGCAGGGCTCAGTGCTGGGACTCCAGCTATATACAATATATATCAATGATTTTGATGAAGGAATTGAGTGTAATATCTCCAAGTTTGCAGATGACACTAAGCTGGGTGGTGGTGTGAGCTTGAGGAGGATGCTAAGAGGCTGCATGGTGACTTGGACAGGTTAGGTGAGTGGGCAAATGCATGAAAGATGCAGTATAATGTGGATAAATGTGAGGTTATACACTTTGGTGGCAAAAACAGGGAGGCAGAATATTATCTGAATGGTGACAGATTAGAAAAAGGGGAGGTGCAACGAGACCTGGGTGTCATGGTACATCAGTCATTGAAAGTTGGCATGCAGGTATAGCAGGCGGTGAAGGCGGCAAATGGCATGTTGACCTTCATAGCAAGGGGATTTGAGTATAGGAGCAGGGAGGTCTTACTGCAGTTGTACAGGGCCTTGGTGAGGCCTCACCTGGAATATTGTGTTCCGTTTTGGTCTCCTAATCTGTGAAAGGACGTTTTTGCTATTGAGGGAGTGCAGCGAAGATTCACCAAACTGATTCCCGGGATGACATATGAGGAGAGACTGGATCGACTGGGCCAGTATTCACTGGAGTTTAGAAGAATGAGAGGGGATCTCATAGAAACATATAAAATTCTGACCGGACTGGACAGGTTAGATGCAGGAAGAATGTTCCCGATGTTGGGGAAGTCCAGAACCAGGGGACACAGTCTAAGGATAAGGGGTAAGCTATTTAGGACCGAGATGAGGAGAAACTTCTTCACTCAGAGTTGTTAACCTGTGGAATTGTCTACCGCAGAGATTGTTGATGCCAGTTCGTTAGATATATTCAAGAGGGAGTTAGATATGGCCCTTACGGCTAAAGGGATCAAGGGGTATGGAGAGAAGGAAGGAAAGTGGTACTGAGGTGAATGATCAACCATGATCGTATTGAATGGTGGTGTAGGCTTGAAGGGCCGAATGACCTACTCCTGCACCTGTTTTCTATTTTTCTATGTTTCTAAAAATTAAAAAAAACAAAGTGATCGCAGCTTCAACCTTGAAGAGTAAAAGACTTGCATTTATATAGCGCCTTTCACGACCACCGGATTCCCAATTTAAACATGCCAATTTAATTAATTTTAATATACCATCTTACACAATTTGAGTCAAAATCCCACATACAACTGATTTAAGGATACTCAAATTTATTATACAGGGGCAAGAAATAGAAGAGTAACAGATAATTTTTATCTGTTATGGGATATCGTTATTCCAGAATGTTTTGTGTCGATTGGGATAATTCTCTGTTTTAACTCACAGTAAAGATACTATAAATTAGTAATGTCGCAAAGCATCTATAGTGTAGCAGACAACTACAAATGGTTATCTTTTACCTAATGGGTACCGAATATGGGGGTGAAATGGTCAATGTCAAAAGTGCAAAATGAGCCGACAGCGAATTGGCAGCCCACTTTACACCATGCTCGATTTTCTTTTCCATATATGACATCCCAAAACATGCAAAAACACTTCCCACAACAAATTAATTTAAGATCATTTTTTTAAAATTCCTTCACCCCTTTCTATTTATGTAACTTCCCCCAGCTCTACAATCCTCTCCTGGAACACTCTGTTCCTCTGACTGGTCATTTGTGCATCCCTACTTTTCTTCACCGCACCACTGGCATTCATGCGATGCCTTTATCCGTTTAGGTTTCAAGCTCTGGAATTTTCTACTTAACTCCCCTCACACCTCTCGACCTCCCTCTCCTCCTTCAAGACCCTTCTGAAAACTCACCTCTTTGACCAGCTTTTGGTCACCCCATCTAATATCTCCTTCTTTGGCTCAGCATCCATTTTTGTTTGATTATATTTCTCTGAAGCATCATGGCATATTTATTTGACGTTAAAGGCACTATATAATTGCCAACTGATCTGCGAGAGAACAGCTCTGCAGGTCGGGCTATAAAAGAGCTGGAGCTGCGGGCCCTGGGACATCGTGGCCCCCCGACCTGCGAGAGAACAGCTCCGCAGGTCGGGCTATAAAAGAGCTGGAGCGGCATACCACTTCAACGTTCAGCGCGAGCTGCTCCAAGGATTTTGAGATGGGCGACTGGGTGACGTCATCAAAACCCTGGTTGCCGTTTTGGAGCGTGGGCAGGAACACCGGCAGGGCCCAGGTACAAAGGAGTGGGAAGGTCGGGGCGGAGGAGCGGCGAGTGTCTGTGGCAGAGGTATGACAGGTGAGGGTACAGGGCCCAGGGGCAGCACAGGCCAGCCCACACTGCGACATGTGTGCACACTAGGTCCATGCAGTAGAGCAGATCTCCAGTCGCCTTGGTTAACCCTTGCCACTGGATCAAGACCTAGCTCTGTCAAGCCCGTGTGGTGGCTGATGTGCAACGGTCACCGCACGCTAAAAATATCCACGCAGAAGCATCTTCCGCCCCCTCAATTGGAGTTCAGGACTGGAACATCGGGTCCTTCAGCGAAACAACTGTGAACTCGTGGAAGCAAGTCATCCTCGTTCGAGGGACCACCTATGATGATGATGATAATTGCAAGTTATTGCCTTAAGTGCAGTGACTGTTATGTGGGCAAATACTGCAGCCACGGTGCACACAGCAAGATCCCGCAATAAGATGAAAGGCCATTTAATCTATTTTTGATCATATCAGTCGAGGGAGAACACCCTGCTCTTGTTGGAATCCCGAGTACCATATATACTCACACATGACAATAAATTTACTAAAAGTATAAGAGCATGGAATATTTAACATCAATCTGCAGCAGTTATAATGGGTGACTTTAATATGCACATAGATTGGGCCAGCCAAACTGGAACCAATACGGTGGAGGAGGATTTCCTGGAGTGCATAAGGGATGATTTTCTAGACCAATATGTCGAGGAACCAACTAGGGGGGAGGCCATCTTAGACTGGGTGTTGTGTAATGAGAGAGGATTAATTAGCAATCTCATTGTGCGAGGCCCCTTGGGGAAGAGTGACCATAATATGGTGGAATTCTGCATTAGGATGGAGAATGAAACAGTTAATTCAGAGACCATGGTCCAGAACTTAAAGAAGGGTAACTTTGAAGGTATGAGGCATGAACTGGCTAAGATAGATTGGCTAATGATACTTAAGGGGTTGACTGTGGATGGGCAATGGCAGACATTTAGAGACCGCATGGATGAATTACAACAATTGTACATTCCTGTCTGGCGTAAAAATAAAAAAGGGAAGGTGGCTCAACCGTGGCTATCTAGGGAAATCAGGGATAGTATTAAAGCCAAGGAAATGGCATACAAATTGGCCAGAAATAGCAGCGAACCTGGGGACTGGGAGAAATTTAGAACTCAACAGAGGAGGACAAAGGGTTTGATTAGGGCAGGGAAAATGGAGTACGAGAAGAAGCTTGCAGGGAACATTAAGGCGGATTGCAAAAGTTTCTATAGGTATGTAAAGAGAAAAAGGTTAGTAAAGACAAACGTAGGTCCCCTGCAGTCAGAATCAGGGGAAGTCATAACGGGGAACAAAGAAATGGCAGACCAATTGAACAAGTACTTTGGTTCAGTATTCACTAAGGAGGACACAAACAACCTTCCGGATATAAAAGTGGTCAGAGGGTCTAGTAAGGAGGAGGAACTGAGGGAAATCTTTATTAGTCGGGAAATTGTGTTGGGGAAATTGATGGGATTGAAGGCCGATAAATCCCAGGGCCTGATGGACTGCATCCCAGAGTACTTAAGGAGGTGGCCTTGGAAATAGCGGATGCATTGACAGTCATTTTCCAACATTCCATTGACTCTGGATCAGTTCCTATCGAGTGGAGGGTAGCCAATGTAACCCCACTTTTTAAAAAAGGAGGGAGAGAGAAAGCAGGGAATTATAGACCGGTCAGCCTGACCTCAGTAGTGGGTAAAATGATGGAATCAATTATTAAGGATGTCATAGCAGCGCATTTGGAAAATGGTGACATGATAGGTCCAAGTCAGCATGGATTTGTGAAAGGGAGATCATGCTTGACAAATCTTCTAGAATTTTTTGAGGATGTTTCCAATAAAGTGGACAAAGGAGTACCAGTTGATGTGGTATATTTGGACTTTCAGAAGGCTTTCGACAAGGTCCCACACAGGAGATTAATAAAGCACATGGGATTGGGGGTAGTGTGCTGACGTGGATTGAGAACTGGTTGTCAGACAGGAAGCAAAGAGTAGGAGTAAATGGGTACTTTTCGGAATGGCAGGCAGTGACTAGTGGGGTACCGCAGGGTTCTGTGCTGGGGCCCCAGTTGTTTACATTGTACATTAATGATTTAGACGAGGGGATTAAATGTAGTATCTCCAAATTTGCGGATGAGACTAAGTTGGGTGGCAGCGCGAGCTGCGAGGAGGATGCTATGAGGCTGCAGAGTGACTTGGATAGGTTAGGTGAGTGGGCAAATGCGTGGCAGATGAAGTATAATGTGGATAAATGTGAGGTTATCCACTTTGGTGGTAAAAACAGAGAGACAGACTATTATCTGAATGGTGACAGATTAGGAAAAGGGAAGGTGCAACGAGACCTGGGTGTCATGGTACATCAGTCATTGAAGGTTGGCATGCAGGTACAGCAGGCGGTTAAGAAAGCAAATGGCATGTTGGCCTTCATAGCGAGGGGATTTGAGTACAGGGGCAGGGAGGTGTTGCTACAGTTGTACAGAGCCTTGGTGAGGCCACACCTGGAGTATTGTGTACAGTTTTGGTCTCCTAACTTGAGGAAGGACATTCTTGCTATTGAGGGAGTGCAGCGAAGATTCACCAGGCTGATTCCCGGGATGGTGGGACTGACCTATCAAGAAAGACTGGATCAACTGGGCTTGTATTCACTGGAGTTCAGAAGAGTGAGAGGGGACCTCATAGAAACGTTTAAAATTCTGACGGGTTTGGACAGGTTGGATGCAGGAAGAATGTTCCCAATGTTGGGGAAGTCCAGAACCAGGGGTCACAGTCTAAGGATAAGGGGTAAGCCATTTAGGACCGAGATAAGGAGAAACTTCTTCATCCAGAGAGTGGTGAACCTGTGGAATTCTCTACCACAGAAAGTAGTTGAGGCCAATTCACTAAATATATTCAAAAGGGAGTTAGATGAAGTCCTTACTACTCGAGGGATCAAGGGTTATGGCGTGAAAGCAGGAAGGGGGTACTGAAGTTTCATGTTCAGCCATGAACTCATTGAATGGCGGTGCAGGCTAGAAGGGCTGAATGGCTTGCTCCTGCACCTATTTTCTATGTTTCTATGTTTCTAGACAAGACTGGAATTTAGTGTCTTCGTTGAAGAAGTGCAACTCCAACACGGCAGCATTCCCTCAGTATTGCGTTGTAGTGTCAGCCCAAACTCTACTTTCAGATGCTGTAATGGTGCTTGGACCTTCTGATTTAGAGGCGAGCAAGGTATCACATAAATGAAGCTGATATTTGGGCTAGGAATTAAGGTTGGTTTTTGGTAGGAATGAAGAAAGATATTGTAACACATTGATCTACTGGAACAAACCAACTGAGATTTATTTTATAAATCTAGATTTTGAAATCAGTACTTTCAAGAAGTCAGTGCTGGAGACTACTTTCCTTTTGGTTGAAAAAGAAAATGTTACAAATCAAAAAAAATTAACCAAGTTAAAAAAAATGTTGACCAACTAATCATGGTTTAAACTAAGTAACAGATAATCTGGCAAATTTGCCATTTGAGACCAAGCATCTGCTTATATCATCAAAGTAAATGAATTAGCATTTTGGTTGAAGAGAAATTTCAATCAAAGGAAAATGTGAAGTATAATTATCTGTTGTGTATCTGTAAAGCATGCACTCCCATGTTCCGCCACCAGGGAGTGCATCCCCTGAAGTCCCAAGGGATCCCAGCATCCCTTGGGAGCACTGTATATAAGCCGGCCCCTAAGGCCTGGTCCTCACTCTGGAGTGACTTAATAAAGACTGAGGTCACTGTTACTTTAACCTCCCTATGTGCAGTCTCATCTGTGTCCAACCCAAAGATGCAACAAACTGTGGGCATCCTGGAGAAATTCTTGGAGGGTGAGGACTGGGAAGCCTATGTTGAACGGTTAGATCAGTACTTTGTAGCCAACGAGCTGGACGGAGAAGGAAGCGCTGCAAAAAGGAGAGCGATCCTCCTCCTGGTCTGCGGGGCATCGACCTACAGCCTCATGAAGAAACTTGTGGTTCCGGTGAAACCCACAGATAAGTCATATGAGGAGCAGTGTACACTGGTTCGGAAGCAGCTTAACCCGAGGGGGAGTGTGCTGATGGCGAGGTATCAGTTCTATACGTACCAGCGATCTGAAGGTCAGGAAGTGGGGAGCTACGTCGCCAAGCTACCTGGAGCAGATGCTCAGAGACTTTTTTGTACTGGGCAGTGGCCACGAGACCATCCTATGAAAACTTTTGACTGTAGAGACACTGACCCTCAGTAAGGCCATTGCGACAGCACAGGCGTTTATGTCCACTAGTGATAACACCAAACAAATCTCTCAGCACACAAGTGCTAGCAATGTTCATAAATTAAATGGAACTGTGTTTGCGAGCAGAAATGTACAGGGCAGAATCCACGAGTCTGCAACTGCCAGCAGGCCTCAGGTGACCCAGATGACTCAGAGTCCACAACAAAGGATGAATGCAAGGCAATTCACACCTTGTTGGCGTTGTGGAGGCCTCCATTCAGCCTATTCATGCCGCTTCAAAGGGTATGTTTGCAAGAGCTGTGGAACAATGGGGCACCTCCAACAAGCTTGCAGACGAGCTGCAAGCTCTGCAAAACCTGCTAACCACCACGTGGCAGAGGAAGATCGGTCCATGGTGGACCAAAGCAATTTCGAGCCTCAGAGAGAGGAGGCAGATGCTGAAGTACACGGGGTGCACACATTTTCGACGAAATGTCCGCCTATAATGCTAAAAGTAAAATTGAATGGCTTACCCCAAGCCATGGAAGTGGACACTAGTGCTAGCCAATCCATCATGAGTAAAAAGATGTCTGAAAGACTGTGGTGCAACAAGGCACTCAGACCAGCCCTTAGACCCATCCACACGAAACTGAGAACGTACACCAAAGAGCTTATCACTGTCCTGGGCAGCGCCATGGTCAAGGTCACCTACGAGGGCACGGTGCATGAACTGCCACTCTGGATTGTCCCAGGCGATGGCCCCACACTGCTTGGAAGGAGCTGGCTGGACAAAATCCGCGGGAACTGGGATGACATCCGAGCACTATCACATGTTGATGATGCCTCATATACCCAGGTTCTTAACAAACTTCCTTCCCTCTTTGAGCCAGACATTGGAAACTTTTCCGGGGCGAAGGTGCCGATTCACTTGGTCCCAGAGGCACGACCCATTCACCACAAGGCGCGAGCGGTACCTCACATGATGAGGGAGAGAGTGGAAATTGAGCTGGACAGGCTGCAACGCGAGGGCATCATCTCCCCAGTGGAATTCAGCGAGTGGGCCAGTCCGATTGTTCCAGTATTCAAAAGTGATGGCACGGTCAAGATTTGCGACGATTATAAAGTAATTATTAATCGTTTCTCGCTACAGGACTAATACACGCTACCTAAGGCAGACGACCTATTTGCGACGCTGGCAGGAGGCAAGACATTCACCAAGCTCGACCTGACTTCGGCCTACATGACACAGGAGCTGGAGGAGTCTTTGAAGGGCCTCACCTGCATCAACACGCACAAGGAACTGTTCATCTACAACAGATGCCCGTTTGGAATTCGGTCGGCTGCAGTGATCTTCCAGAGAAACATGGAGAGCCTACTCAAGTCGGTACCACGCACGGTGGTTTTTCAGGATGACATATTGGTCACGGGCCGGGACACCGCCGAGCACCTACAAAACCTGGAGGAGGTCCTCAAACGACCGGAGCGCATAGGGCTGTGGCTGAAGAGGTCGAAATGTGTCTTCATGGCAACAGAAGTGGAGTTTTTAGGGAGAAAGATCGTGGCGGACGGCATTCTGCCCACAGACGCCAAGACAGAGGCTATCAGGAACACGCCCAGGCCACAGAACCGTCACGGAGCTGCAGTCGTTCTTGGGACTCCTCAACTATTTTGGTAACTTCCTACCGGGGTTAAGCACCCTCTTAGAGCCCCGCAATGTGTTATTGCGTAAAGGTGAGAACTGGGTATTGGGAAAAAAACAAGTAATTGCTTTTGAGAAAGCCAGAAACATTTTATGCTCCAACAAGCTGCTTGTATTGTATAACCCGTGTAAAAGACTTGTGCTAGCATGTGTCGTCGTACAGAGTCGGGTGTGTATTACAACAAGCTAACATTGCGGGGAAGTTGCAACCTGTCGCATATGCCTCCAGTAGCTTGTCTGAGGCCGAGAGGGCCTAGGGCATAATTGAGAAAGAGGCATTAGCGTGTGTGTTCGGGGTAAAGAAAATGCATCAGTACCTGTTTGGCCTCAAATTTGAGCTGGAAACCGATCACAAGCCCCTTATATCCTTGTTCGCTGAAAACAAGGGGATAAATGTTAATGCCTCAGCCCGCATACAAAGGTGGGCACTCGAACTATCAGCATATACTATCCGCCACAGGCCAGGCACTGAGAACTGTGCAGATGCTCTCAGTCGGCTACCATTGCCCACCACGGGGTTGGAAATAGTGCAGCCTGCAAACTTGATGATGGTGGCGCAGCCTGCAGACTTGTTGATGGTCATGGAAGCATTTGAAAATGATAAATCACCTGTCGCGGCCCGCCAGATTAGGACTTGGACCAGCCAAGATCCTCTGCTGTCCCTAGTAAAAAACTGTGTACTGCATGGGAGCTGGGCCAGCATCCCCATTGAAATGCAAGAGCTAATCAAGCTGTTCCAGCGGCGAAAGGACGAGCTGTCCATTCAGGCAGACTGCCTGTTGTGGGGTAACCGCGTAGTGCTACCCAAAAAGGGCAGGGAGACGTTTATCTCGGATCTCCACAGCACACACCCGCGTATAGTAATGATGAAAGCGATAGCCAGATCCCACGTGTGGTGGCCCGGTATCGAATCTGACATATAGAGTCCTGTGTACGGCAATGCAGCGTATGTGCTCAGTTGAGCAACGCGCCCAGAGAGGCACCACTAAGTTTGTGGTCCTGGCCCTCCAGACCATTGTCGAGGATCCATGTCGACTATGTGGGCCCGTTTCTCGGTAAAGTGTTCCTGGTGGTGGTGGATGCTTTTTCAAAATGGATTGAATGTGAAATAATGTCGGAAAGCACCGCCACCATTGAAAGCCTGAGGACCATGTTTGCCACCCACGGCCTGCCTGACATACTGGTCAGTGATAACGGGCCATGTTTCACCAGTGCCGAATTTGAAGAATTCATGACCCGCAATGGGATCAAACATGTCACTTCGGCCCCGTTTAAACCAGCCTCCAATGGCCAGGCAGAGCGGGCAGTACAAACAATCAAACAGAGCCTCAAACAAGTCACAGAAGGCTCACTCCAAACCCGCCTGTCCTGAGTGCTGCTCAGCAACCGCATGAGACCCCACTCGCTCACAGGTGTGCCCCCGGCTGAGCTACTCATGAAAAGGACACTTAAAACCAGACTCTCGCTGGTTCACCCCAACCTGCATCATCAGGTAGAGAACAGATGGCAGCAACAAAATGTAAACGATGGTCGCGCCACTGTGTCATGGGAAATTGATCTGAATGACCCTGTGTATGTGCTAAACTATGGACATGCTCCCAAGTGGATTGCGGGCACGGTGATAGCTAAAGAAGGGAGTAGGGTGTTTATAGTCAAACTAGACAATGGACAAATATGCAGAAAGCACCTGGACCAAACGAGGCTGCGGTTCACAGACTGCCCTGAACAACCCACAGCAGGCACCACCTTTTTCGAGCCCACAACACACACCCAAAGGATCAACGACACCACACCGGACCAGGAAATCGAACTCATCACGCCCAACAGCCCAGCAAGGCCAGGCTCACCTAGCAGCCTTGCAGGGACAACACCATGCCAGCCCAGCGAGGGCACAGCTAACACACCAAAACAGACATTTGTACCGAGGCGGTCCACCAGGGAAAGAAAGGCTCCCGATCTCGCCTCACCTTGTAAATAGTCTTCATTTTGACTTTGGGGGTAGGGGGGGGCGGAAGTGATGTTGTGTATCTGTAAAGCATGCACTCCCATGTTCTGCCATCAGGGAGCGCATTTCCTGAAGTCCCAAGGGATCTCAGCATCCCTTGGGAGCACTGTAAATAAGCCGGCCCCCAAGGCCTGTTACTCACTCTGGAGTGTCTTAATAAAGACTGAGGTCACTGTTACTTTAACCTCCCTGTGTGCAGTCTCATCTGTGTTAGGAACACAACATTATCCTTCTGGGTTAAAGAGGTAGAACAACTTGAATGTATGGACGAGAATTCCTTCCAACTCTTATCATTTCTGGTTTCTCTCTTTTACTCTGTAACTCACAAAAGTCAGAACTAACCTTGCGCAATGAGTATTGATCTGCTGAATAAACAGAATATCATAGAAGCATAGAATGGTTACAGCACAGAAGGTGGCTATTTGGGCCATGCCGGCTCTCAGCTCGTCCCACTCTCCATCTTCTTAAAGTTAAGAGCACAAATTCAGTTGGATATTAACAGTTACTTAAATAATACATCTCCTTAAATAACACAGGCCAAGTACAAACAGGAAACAAATCTGATCAGATTGAGAGGATGACAGTGAAAAATTCAACCATTTTTGGAGCCAAAGTATTAAACCAACTGTTTATCATCCATTAAGTTGCTGCCTTTGTCAAAACAATTTTCACAGCAACACAACATCTTTCTGGATAAATGTAATTACTCACCACTCCACTGTTCTCTGATACAGAAGAAAAATTGGAAGCCACACAGTATCAGTGCATGGACTGAAATGAGTGCTATGTACATCTGCAAATGGATGGAGAGAAGTATTATTGCATAATATCTTTCACAGTTACTTTCTATCAAGCACAACAAGTCAGCAAAGACAGGATCAGATTGATTCAATACACTTCAAGATCAAGACTGATATTCACATCCCCAAAGCTTCTTACTAATTTGGTTTCCCAGCTGGTTTAGCAATGACATACCTATGGATTTCCATGAAGCAACACACTGTCCACACATTAGTCAAACACATTACATGACAATAAAAAAAGCTTACTTATTATAGTTACATAGGACATTCGCGCTGGGCAAGAGTTGGGCAAGAGTTGGGCAAATCTCCACCCGCGAATGTCCTTCTCCCGGGGATGTGTACGCTAGGTAACAATGGTCCGAAAATTGCGTACGATGTGCACACACGAAGAGGCTTCGTAAATGCCGGTTCTTGGCGTGCAATGCTCATGCGCCGAGAACCGGCTTTTGCAATCTGTCAAAATGTCTTTTGACAGCTCGCACACATCCCCGGGAGAAGGACATTCGCGGGCAGAGATTTGTCTAACTCTTGCCCAGCGCGAATGTCCTTCAAACTCTTACGCCTGGTCTACTTTTACCAGTGTAAGAGTTTTAAAACATAGAAAAATTTAATATTATTACTTAGTTTTATATTAAAAATCCTGTCTAGGAAGGCAAGTTGATTTTTAACACTATTAAAACATTTTTTTAATAAATTTTTCTCAAACATTTAATTCAATGCAATTTCTATTAAATTTTAAAAAGTGGTGTTTTTTAAAATTTATGTTGCTGTTTTATTTGATTTTAGGGGTATTCTAATTGATAGTGATGAGCTCCTATTACTGAGAATGAGAATACTACATTGTGATTGGTGGTCCAGGCCCATATGATCCCAGGATACTCATATGCTCCTGGAAGACATGAGCCCATATGCTGGACTACGCATCTAGACCTTGGAGTGCAAGTCTATGTTCTTCTGGGACGACCAGGTATTTTCGTGAAAAAAACTTTGGTCGGGAAGCCTCCAACCGCAGTTTTCGGGCCAATGTTTCATCATCAATACATATACTGCCTCCAGTTCACTGCTTAGAACATAAACTGGCCAACATCTGATTCCTTGCATTTCTATTGTACCACCCTGTATAAAGCAATCACTGTGGCTAATTGTACAATTTACCTGGATTAATTTGCTTTAAAAATGAAAGGTTGACATGTGCTGAGAAACACAAGAATTTTCTTATTTTGGCTATAGTGACAACAGCAAGGAGTCGTTTTAAGGGGAAATTTCACAAGGAGTAGGGGTTGGAGAGAGAGTCTCAATATTATTTTCTTCAAGCCTGGCTTCTTGCAGGAGCATGGCATTGTGAATTACCCCTATAGTGCAGGCAGATCACAGTGTTGTGTTTCTCTTACATCATCCCAAACAATGCTCCAATTCTTTAACCAACTGCCCTTAAATACCCACTCTTACATGAGATTGTCAATTAATGCTGAATCACTACACAAATAACTTTTAAATTGAGAATGGATTGGACAAAAAACTGTATCTTGCAGAGAGCCGGCACAGGCTCAATGGGCCAAATGGCCTCCTTCTGTTCTGTATCCATTCTAAGTAGCTTGATGATTTTAAATTCACAATTAGAGATGCACATTTAAGTTTCATTAGTACTAGGAATGTGAGGTGATACTTAAGCACATTTTACTTAACGGCACAGAAAGCACCATTTAACATATTTTATTCCCTGTTTTTAGATCCGATTAATGTTATTTTTTAATGAGAGCTTGGAAGGAAAATGGGAAAATTATATCTGTGCTAAATCAGTTCTAATTAAACTTACACACTGGTGTTTAGGTATATAACTACAGATTTGCATACAATTTATAGCATGCTTATTTAAGAGCCAAAATTCAGGTGAATAGAAATTATTTATTAATTGCTATCATTATGTATTAAACTGCTGACAATACATCATGTATAAATCAGAATAGAAATTTACAGCACAGAAGGAGGCTATTCCACCCATCGTTTTGGTGTCAGATCTTTGCTAGAGCAACTGATACACTGATGATTCATTTATGCCCATTGTTTTACTGCACTGAGATGAGCAGATTAATAATTGAAGGGCTCCGGGATGAACTAACACTTTAAGAAACAAGAGCCATTGAGAGTTTCCATATGACCACTTTCAAAATAAAAACTCAAGAGCATGAATGGCAGCAACTGAGAACAATACATATGCACTTCCCATCATATCCGAATTCCAAAGGTACTTGGCATTTGATGAGAAGAAGTTGCTGATGAAGTTACCAATATTTATTAAAGTTACTGAGGTGGCAAGTTAATATTCATGACTGGAAGAATTTTTCTATAATGGAAATGCTTATGCTTTAAATAACTGATGTAAATTTAAAACATTTTGAAAATTACATATCCTTACTAAAGAGCCAAGACGAAGAGGAATATAATGTTGCCAGCCCTCACTGACGCTTATCAAAAGAGATCAACAATGTCATTCTTTTAATAAAGTTTCTAAACTATAAGAAAATGTAGATTTGTTCAAAACATTTTGGATTTTTAAGCAGTATGAATTCCAACCAAAACCCCTGCAACTAGGGAGCCAACCATGGCCTTTAATAGAAACATAATGAAACTGGCCCAATTTGCGCAATTACCACAAATCTCCTACACCACAGTATAAAAATGTATTCTATTTGTTGGAGAGATAAATTTCCAGCTGGTTATTTTCACAGGTGCTTGGCCCCATCTGCTCTCTGAGGTGGATGTAAAAGATCATCTGAGGATATTTCGAAGAAGAGCAGAGGAATTAACCTAATGTCTTGGCCAACATCACAAACACTGATTATCTATCATTATCACATGGGAGCTTGCTGTGTACAAATTGGCTGCCACGTTTCTTACATTACAACAGTGACCACACTTCGAAAAATTAAGTTTTTCTTTCTTAGTCGGCAAGCACTCATCTTGGAGTTTGGAGTTCCACCTCACTGCTTTGCATGAATCAATGGCAGGGCCTTAAAAATCTGCTTGTCAAGATTTTAAAACTGAAGCATTGGATGTGGCAGATTTAACAAATAATCTCTAGTGTCCACTTCCCTCAGCAACAATGCATTGAAAATTTAAATCCTATGCTATCCATGAACAGGCATAGTAGAATAAAATGCTTTGCTACATATTGTTAAATTAATGCTATTTAGTGGAAACAAAACACTGGTTAATTAGGTCCTTATTTCATGCTATCAATCATACTTTGGCTTGATTTCAAAAAGTTAATCCGGGGAAATTCGAAATGTTAGTTCTAGACTGTTTGATATGCTGTCATTTTAAATGCTCAAAATTTGCACTGGAATATATATAAACTTACAGTAAAGAGTACAAAGAATTTTTGATTGTTCTCTCCAACACAGTTGTTCACCCAAGGACAATGGTGGTCCATCTTCCGGATGCACCTTTTACAAATACTGTTTTAGCGAAAAAAGGAAAAATGACTATTACACAATAAAAACGGTTAGCCGGGAAATGCAGCACTAATTATCAAGCTAGCACACATTTTTATTTCATAATATTCCTCAGACATTTTTCAAAATACTGACAATCTTATTCAAATTTGAACATATAATGGCCTGGACATTATCTACCAATGCAGTCAAAATTTTAATTTATCCCTTATTGGTGTTTGACCACCTTTAGAATTGTAATTGAGCACCCACACAGCTATGGATGTCACCTATTAAGATTTCCTTGTCTGGTGTCTCATCAACAATAACTTAGTGTGAATTAGAGCTCCAATATTACAGGGATAATATTCTTGAAACTGCAGTAAATCAACAGTTCACAAGCTTTGAAAATGTACTAACAATCACAAGCTTAGAGGCTAAACAGCCTCATTTAGACTGGAAGGACAAGTACTATTATATATATAAAATTATATACATAATGTCTAGTGTTATTGTATGCAGAACTAGAAGGCTGGAATTTTATGCAACGATTCAGGTGCTTATAAAAATGATTTTTAACAAAATTGTAGATGAGGTCAGTAGCAATTCTTAAATAATTTTGAGGACAGAAATTATCAGTGAAAATTGAAATGACCAAAAAGCAACACTGCTGTGGATCACCAAATCTACACAATGAATAACTGACACATACAGATTTCAAGTTTTATTTCTAAACCAAATTTCTCTTCTGCACTTTGTTAAATTCCAGTCATTTAATTCCAAATGCACGTGCACCAAAACCTTTGAAGCTTTGATGACTAGTATCTCTGAAGCTTCAAAACACCAAGAAAAGGTAAGTTTTGTCCTAACTCACCAATGGAACGTAAAGGAAAATTATCTCTTAAAAGGAACTGATGACCACCTTGAATCCCACACATTCTAGGTTAGTTGGCCAATATCTTTCCCAGTGCATGAAGCTTTTAGTGAGAGACAATATTGCTGTCTCTATTTTGCATGGTTCTAAAGCTGAATGGGGATGGTTTGGTGCTGATCAGAAGCACTGATTCCCTCTCTAAAGATGCATTGGGCAGATTGTGCTGTTTTTACAGATAATGAATGATAAAACAGTGACTGATCCCTGTCTCTGTAATCTCCTCCCAGCCCCCGCCCCCCCCACCCACACACTGAGATGTCTGCGCTCCTCTAATTCTGCGCTCGAGCATTCCTGATTATAATCGCTCAACCATTGGTGGCCGAGCTTTCTGTTGCTTAGGCCTCAAGCTCTGGAATTTCCTGCCTAAACCTCTCCGCCTCTCTACCCTCCTTCAAGATGCTCCTTAAAACATACCTCTTTGACCAAGCTTTTGATCACCTGCACTGATTTCTACTTATGGAGCTCAATGTCATTTTTTTAATCTCATCATGCTCATGTGAAGCGCCTTGAGACGCTTTACTACGTTAAAGGCGCTATATATGCTGTTGTTGTTGTTAGGGAACCCAGTTGTGCTATTACGAACAAAAATTGATTTTCACTCTGCCCAGTAAGTATACTCATCTGTGGTCAAGGATAGCCATTAGCTGAAAGCACACCCACTCAACTAAAATGTCAGTGTGTGATACCTGCAGAGGCAGCTTTCCAATATACACCTTTCATATTCCTAAACGGTTTCCACTGTGACAGTTCGTGTTAGTGCCCTGATTGTATTGTGGTGCAGTAATGTTAGATTCAGCTGTTGGCAAGTTGCGAATATGACACTACAGATTTGGTGAGAGCATCTCAATGTCGTGGGTAGTTCCATATAGTCCAGCAATGCTAAACACATAGGATGGCCAAAAGGTCAGTGCACAGATAGTCAGACTCCAGATGAAGGACCAGACAGCAACTGCTCTCTCCAACAGCTGGTCAGCTTTGCCACCAGCAGCAATTATGGTTGAAGGCAGGTTGCGAAACTGCTACCTGAGAAATGCGTCCAATGCCAAGAGCATCGATTTGTTAGTACTGCCTGTGGAGGCAGGTTAATTCTTTAAAGTGGGCAGAAAGTTTCAAGGATATCAAAGAAATGGGAGGTATAACTTTCTATTATAGTGTCACAATAATTTTTTTCCCCTATGTACAATGAATCAAAGGATTTATTAAACCTCATGGTGCACTTTATCTGCATTAAATTATCTCCATAAGTCATAACTTCATAGTTATTAAAATTAAACCTGCATTGAGAAATGCACAAAAATACAGTTCTGTGAAAATGTATTCCACTGAACTTTCCAAATCACCCTCAACTAATTCGATTAAAAGATGGGAGTAACTATTTGTACTGTTTTTTTTTCTGCGCATGCGTCTGTCAAGCTCCGCCTCCGATGTCTCCTGCCTGAAGTGCCGGACTGGAAGTGCGGCCTTGCTCTCATTCCATGCCGGTGTGGGGCCGAGAGCGGTGGCGGGGAAGAGAGAGAGAGACTAGAGGAGAGAGAGAGAGAGAGAGACTCTGAGGGGAGGAGAGAAAGAGAGAGATTGGGGGGGGAAAAGAGGGGAGAGACATGGGTGGGAGGAGAGACACGGGTGGGGGGGGGGGAAAGAGAGACACGGGTGGGGGGTTTGGAAGACACGGATTGGGGTGGGGGGGGGGGGGAAGAGATACGGGTGGGGGGGGTAATCGGAGGGGAGAGACAGAACTCACGGAAGACGGATCACGTTCTTCCAACCCCCTACAATGGACATCGTTGGAGTGGATAAAATCCAGAAGTCACAACACTGTCAGTATTCACTTCATACCCACCAGCACCTGGGAATCCCTGGCCCAAGATGGCTCAAAGTGATGAAAGAGTATCCGGGAGAGCGCTGAGCACCTCGAATCGTTGCCGAGAGCATACAGAAGCGCAGACAGCGGAAGGAGCGTGCGGCAAACCAGACTCCCCACCCAGCCTTTCCTTCAATCACTGTCTGCCCCAGCTGTTACAGAGACTGTAATTCCTGCATTGGACTGTACAGCCACCTGAGAACTCACTTTTAGAATGGAAGCAAGTCTTCCTCGATTTTGATGGACTGCCTATGATGATGACCCAATAAACCTGTTCACAATGCCCCATCTATGGTGGTGGTGGGGTGGAGGGGTGGGAGTAAGGTCATACACTTGTGCTGGTGTAAGGAGGGACTTTGGCTGAGGCATTTGCACTGGAGTAAGGCATTTTGGCTGGGGGAGGCATGCACTTGGACTGGAGTAAGGCACTTCAGATGGGGGAGGGATGCAATTGCGCTGGGGTACAGGGATTTGGCTGGGGAGGGATGTACTTGGACTGGGGTAAGGCACTTCGACTGGGGGAGGCATGCATTTGGACTGGGGTAAGACACTTTGGCTGGCCCTTGCTGTTTTCTGGGAAGTTCTGTCCTCTGTCGCTTCAGGAAGTCAAAGTAGATCGAGTTACAATTTGCAAAGTCAGTGAGACCTTGGGATAGGTGGTTCCAGTTACACATTCCAATGAAACTTCAGGGTGTAGCTTATCTTCCAAGGGAACCAATCATAGACAAAAGGTGGAAAATAGCGGCCATTTTCACTGTACAAATAAGCGTGTCCTTAAAATATACCCAAATAAGATGGATTAAATTCCCCAAATAAAACAACACAATGCATCATTTTGATGTGTATTAAGAAATACTTTGTTTGACAAAAAAGTAAATAGCTGGAAATTCGTCTCGGGTGATGGAACAAAACGGGTGGTATGGAATCGGCCAGCCATTACGCACAGCGTTGATATTCAGGCAGTCAATGGAACTGACTATCAGGCGCTGCGTATAAAAGGCGGCCGATCCCAAACTGCCCATTTTACGCCATCGCCCGAGACGAATTTCTAGGCTAATGCATTTTAACATTCATAAATGCAGTCTGGCACAAGAGTTCAGTAACGTTAACCACTTTTCAAAAGGCACTTCAGGTTTTTGTCCCAGAAGAGTGCCAATTTTGCCACTGTACATTACTGTAATTTCTGCAATTTCACCTACTGAAGCAGGAGCGAAGTGGGCGATGTCTGTAGCGCATTCCCAACCTGCTTCCGGCTCTATCCCGTTCTGTACAGGTAATTTTACAGTGATGGGGCTTGTTAAGCCCACTCTATGAGGTTGCTGGCCAATTAAAAAGCATGTCTGATGACATCATTTGCTGGCTTGTCATCAGCCGGTTTCCTTAAAGGAACAATGTCCACACTGATTTTGACAGTTGTGCTGTCAGTGTTCCACAGCATTGAGCTGCTGCAAACACTGACAAGCAGTGCACGGAGGTGCACGGCTGCTTCCAGGCTCTCCCATGGGAGTCACTGCATGCAGGGAGTTTCTCTTCCCTTCCAATGGGCGGAATAGGCCTCTCCTGGAGACCAATGCAGCCTGGTTGCACATTGCACAGGGATGTCATCAGGAGGACCAGGCTGCAGTGGTGCAAACCTGTTATTGGTCTCAGTAGATCACGTTACTGCAACGCCACACTCAACCTCATCCCCACCACTCTGCCTTCCCTACCTTACTCCTGCACATCCTGACTCACACCAACTTACCTTGCACCTCCACCCATCCCTCTCTCTCTAGCTACATTATCACATCACCATATCACTAGCCACGACTCACACTCACCTTCATCCTAGTGCAAGCATACCAACTAACAACACATAAGAGTAGGCACTTGGTTGTCTTTGCCAATGTTGATGTAAATTTTCTGTTTATGTGTTGTCAAACATTGAAATCTTTATTTTCAACACTTTGCCTTTTTGGACAGATTTGTATGCACCTTTGGAAGTAGCTTAGTGAGTTGCAGTGAATGGTGAGACATAAGGGTACCCCCCGCAATGGTGATGAGTGTGAAAGGAATGGCTCGGGCATTGTCGGGATGCTTTATGGTGTTGGTGTAGGGTGGTGCCAACCTGGTGCATCATGTGGCAGCCAGAGTGTACAGCGTCAAGTGAAGTAAATCTGGCCATGGTGAGTCCATCCCTGGCATCCAGGCAGCAATGTGGTTGGGTGCTGATGCCCTGTGCAGCATCAGTTGATTGTGGAGAAGGTTGGTGTTGTTGTTTGTGCTGCTGGTGTGCCTGGTGATGCTGGCGTTGGCGCTAATCATGGTGCGATTCTGAGGACCAAGGTCAGATTTTTTCAAGGGCACCGATGCTGATGGAATAAATTGCAGGTGAGGTTGAGATGGCAAAAACGATGACAGTGGTGAGAAAGGTTGTTCCAAGGAGGTGACAGTGTTTAGAAAGTTTACTCCAAACAGTATAAAGCTCAAAAATGTCTTCCAAATCCTGAAGGCTCCAGCTTCTGAGATTGAAAAGTGAATAGCTGTGAAATGGAAGCTTTTATACCATTTTTGCAGCTGTCAAGTATCCAGAAGAATGGATACCAATTGAACACCCAACCTACTTACCGGACGTGATTCCCAAGCGCCATGAATCCCGTGAAAATGCTGGAAAAATGGCAAGTACAGACTCAAAATATTGTTCAAATGCCTTTTAACAAGCTCTTAATAATCTAAATTGCCGTACCGCCATTTGGTGTCAGGTCTGACACCTGGGAGACTAGCATGGCGACTGGTTGATAATGAGGTCCCGAAAATATTTTCAAATTTCACAGCTCTGACCCGCCTCTGATTCTGTCCTCTCAGTGCCGGTAAAATTCAGGCCAATGTGTGCAAAATCGATGAAGTGGAACATTCTGGGGGCAGTTTTAATTGATATGTGCTAGAAAAATGCAAAATTCACATAATTGTAACTATTAATTTTACCCATACAGCTTACGAGGATGCGGAAATTATACAAAGAATCAATAGTAAATATTTCCAAGTTTTTTTTCTAACCGCCATAAATGCTTAGAAAAAATAAACCTGGAAAAACAGTTGATAAGAGTTTTTTTTTAAATCCTTATCCAAATTATCTAGAATTACAGCAAATTTTATTTTTATAACTGGGAAGCAGTATAATGATTTTAGCCAATTAAAGACATGAAGCAAATAGATTTTCCAAACTTCTTTCATATTTGCTAGACTTGAGTCAATGCTAAAACTAAACATTTCTCTTCCCACTTGGTCATTTAATAAGATGAACATACCAAGTCCCTCTCACCCATCATCCTTGTGCTCACTGAACTACATTGGCTTCCAGTTAATCAATGCCTCGATTTCAAAATTCTAATCCTTATTTTCAAATCTCTCCATGGCCTCGCCTCTCCCTATCTCTGTAATCTCCTCCAGCCCCACAACCTCCTGAGATGTCTGCGTCCTCTAATTCAGCCCTCTTGAGCTCAATCATTGGTGGCCGTGCCTTCTGTTGCCGAGCTCTTGAACTCCCTGCCTAAACCGCTCCACCTCTTTCCTCCTTCATGATGCTCCTTAAAACATACCTCTTTGACTAAGCTTTTGGTCACCTGCGTTAATTTCTGCTTATGCGGCTCTGTGTCAAATTATTATCTTATAATACTCCTGTGAAACACCTTGAGATGTTTCACTACGTTAAAGACGCTATATAAATACAACTTGTTGTTGTTGTCGAAATCCAATAAAGCCCGAACAAAGGCGGTGCCAATGCAGGTGAGATTTACTCACGCCCATAAGAAGATTGCAAGCACCGCCATTATTTTGGTGCTGCCTGGTGATTTGATGATTGGAGCGCAGAGCCAATTGACCAATCCGCTGCTTCAGGCAGTGCACTCAGAGCAAGAGAAAAAGATTAGTAGGTCCCTTGCAGTCTGATTCAGGTGAATTTATAATGGGGAACAAAGAAATGGCAGACCAATTGAACAAATACTTTGATTTTGTCTTCACGAAGGAAGACACAAATAACCTTCCGGAAGTACGAGGGGACCGAGGGTCTAGTGAGAAGGAGGAACTGAAGGATATCCTTATTAGGCGGGAAATTGTGTTAGGAAATTGATGGGATTGAAGGCTGATAAATCCCCAGGGTCTGATAAGTACTCTGGGATGCAGACTAAGGGAGTAGCCCTAGAAATAGTGGATGCATTGGTGATCATTTTCCAACAGTCTATCGACTCTGGATCAGTTCCTATGGACTGGAGGGTAGCTAATGTAACACCACTTTTTAAAAGGGAGGGAGAGAGATAGTGGGTAATTATAGACCGGTTAGCCTGACATCAGTAGTGGGGAAAATGTTGGAATCAATTATTAAGGATGAAATAGCAGCGCATTTGGAAAGCAGTGACAGGATCGGTCCAAGTTAGCATGGATTTATGAAAGGGAAATCATGCTTGACAAATCTTCTGGAATTTTTTGAGGATGTAACAAGTAGAGTGGATAAGGGAGAACCAGTGGATGTGGTGTATTTGGACTTTCAAAAGGCTTTTGACAAGGTTCACACAAAAGAGATTGGTGTGCAAAATCAAAGCACATGGTATTGGGGGTAATATACTGACGTGGATAGAGAACTGATTGGTAGACAGGAAGCAGAGAGTCGGGATAAACGGATCCTTTTCAGAATGGCAGGCAGTGACTAGTGGAGTGCCGCAGGGCTCAGTGCTGGGACCCCAGCTCTTTACAATATACATCAATGATTTGGATGAAAGAATTGAGTGTAATATCTCCAAGTTTGCAGATGACACTAAGCTGGGTGGCGGTGTGAGCTGTGAGGGGGACGCTAGGAGGCTGCAGGGTGACTTGGACAGGTTAGGTGAGTGCTTGGCAGATGCAGTATAATGTGGATAAATGTGAGGTTATCCACTTTAGGGGCAAAAACGCGAAGACAGATTATCATCTGAATGGCAGCAGATTAGGAAAAGGGGAGGTGCAACGAGACCTTGGTGTCATGGTTCATCAGTCATTGAAAGTTGGCATACAGGTGAAGAAGGCAAATGGTATGTTGGCCTTCATAGCTAGGGGATTTGAGTATCGAAGCAGGGAGGTCTTACTGCAGTTGTACAGGGCCTTGGTGAGGCCTCACCTGGAATATTGTGTTCAGTTTTGGTCTCCTAATCTGAGGAAGGACTTTCTTGCTATTGAGGGAGTGCAGCGAAGGTTCACCAGACTGATTCCCAGGATGGCTGGACTGACATGTGAGGAGAGACTGGATCAACTGGGCCTGTATACATTGGAGTTTAGAAAGATGAGAGGGGATCTCATAGGAACATATAAGATTCTGACGGGATGGGACAGGTTAGATGCGGGTAGAATGTTCCTGATGTTGGGGAAGTCTAGAACCAGGGGTCACAGTCTAAGGATAAGGGGTAGGCCATTTAGGACTGAGATGAGGAGAAACTTCTTCACTCAGAGAGTTGTTAACCTGCCGCAGGGAGTTGTTGATGCCAGTTCATTGGATATATTTAAAAGGGAGTTAGATGTGGCCCTTATGGCTAAAGGGATCAAGGGGTATGGAGAGAAAGCAGGAATGGGGAACTGAATGGGGCATGATCAACCATGATCTTATTGAATGGTGATGCAGGCTTGAAGGGCCGAATGGCCTACTCCTGCACCTATTTTCTATATTTCTATGTTGACTGGCAGTAGTGTCCCTATTCTTAAAGCAAGACTGTCTTGTTAGAAAGCAGTCTCGAGCCCTTAAAGGGGAACTGCCTTCTGAATTTAAAAAAAAATCATTTAAAAATAGGAAGCCTCTAAGCCCTTAGAGCTCAACAGCCTTCTGAAAAAAAATTAAAAATTCCAAACAAGGCAGTCTTCAGTTCTTAAAGCTAAACTGCCTTCTGAATGTGAAAAATGGTAAAAGTGCTTCAGCACTAACAAAAATGGCTCAACAGCCGAAGGGCACCCAGGGTCTCGCATGCAGCACTCCAATTTTGTGCAGGGGGTTAAAGTGGAAAAGAGGTCCTCTACCCAGAGGGGGCCAGACGGCCCTCCAGAATGAACGATGTGGGACCAGATCGCTGAGGACGTCACTGCCATTAGTGTCACCCCCATGACCTGGCTGCAGTGCCCAAAGAAGCTTCATGACCTGAAACCAGTGGTCAAGGTCAGTGAATGCATCTCAAAAGCCATCTCCTACCACTAGCCTCACACAGTGCACAATGTACAACCCCCCACCATCATGCACTTACCAACAATCTCTCCCAAACACGAGGCACACCTCACATTCCTAGCTTAATTTCACCCCCTTGGGGGAGACAGTGCTGATCATTCTTGGCAGGAGCGTGGCTGAGCCCTTGGCCAGCGGCGGGGCGGAAAGAATACAAGATGCCGGTATCTTCATAAGTTTTCCTCCTTCTCACATCCCATTTCCTCCTCATCCCACAATCTCTTCTGATTTACAAGCTGTACACGGTGTTAGCATGCACCTCTTGCTTTCCTACCTCTCCTCATTACTCTACCCTTTTGTTTTCCTCATTTCAGATACCCAAGCAATCCAGCTTGCCCAGCCGGTGGTTGAACAAAAAGAGGGAGAGGAGAGTGAAGAAGAAACAGCGTCACTTGATTTGACACTTCCAGCCACCAGCTCCTCGAGGTCATCCTGCACTGTCCCCCACTATAAGTCAGCAGCCTTCCAACAGCCATGCTGCAGTCACTGAGGTAGCACTGCGTTACATCACTAGGATAGTCAAAGGCACACGCAAGACAGTCACTAAGGGAATGCACATAGGTGATTAGTTTATTTATTGATGTCATATTGGATATATATATATGGATAAAGTTGGATTGGAAAATTTGCTTTGTGGTGGCTTTTATTTCAGCATTATGGCCAAGAGCTGTGATGGTCAGTAACAGAGTGAAGGTAAGGTGTGGGACAAATGTTGAAAGAGGAATTGGGGTAGTGTTCACTGGTACCGCAGGCGGATAATTCCGGATATCCCGACCAGAAAGGGTCTGTCTGGGTTGCATCCTCCTCTTCTGCTTCTTCCCTCTGCGGCCCCTTTTCTGCCTCCGCTACATCTCCATATCCCCCCAGGACTGTAAGCAAGTGGTCTTCTCGGAGGCAAAATACTGCAGATGCTGGAAATCTAAAATAAAAACAGAAAATGTTGGAAATATTCAGGTCAGGCAGCACCACGACCTGAAACACTAAATTTCTCTCTCCACAGATACTGTCTGAACTGCTGACTATTTCCAACATTTTGTGTCTTCTCAGAGGTCTTTCTTTACCATCCAAAGCCTTGCAAATATCCAGCAGTAATCCCTGCACACTAACAACTTTTAAAATGTATTGCAGCAGCAATCAAATATAAAAAAACCTCCAAAAAGCTGAAATAGAAACTTACCTGAAAGATGTGCATGTCATTTTAAAAAGCGCTGACAGTGTCACTGCAGTACTTCTGCACACATGTTCTTCCGTGCTTGGTTTGGAGAGGGCATTATGGCATGCGACGACGTCGAAAATCGCAGTTGTTCGTCATATCAGGCGTTGCACGTCGATTGACGTCACAATCTGCACATTTGAATTTGAGAGTCAAGCGGTGACAACGGCAGCGCTATGGACCTCACCAAAATGGCGGCAGTCACGTCCCGTGTCGGAAGCAGGCAGAAGCTATTTTTTGCAGAAATACGGCACTAACAGTCGATGGTAAGGTAGGGAATTTCTAGGTCACTGTACTTATAACAACTGAGCTACAAGAGAACCATTAATATCTTTTTTGGAATGATCACTGCTACTGGCATTACGTCAGTGGAAGGGAGCTGAATTAACAATTGGAAGAGCTAACTGTTTGAATCTTTGACAACTGCTGTTATGATTCAGGCTTTCTCCCAGCACTTGTAAATTGTGTTTAAAGTGGAAGGGCAATTTCCATAAGCAAAAGCAGACTATGAACTGAAACCTGCAATGAGTGGGACAACATGCCACAATCTAGTCATTAATTACAGTATAAGACATCAGACCTCACAACTACAACACTTTCTTGTTCGTTCCAAAAGACTCTGCCAGACTGCTATGTAATTAATAGTCAGATTTATTTACGAGAGATAATTACACAACAGAAAACACAGCGAGATGGCACAAACACGTAGAAAGCAATATTGAATTAGTCTACAGGAATTTAAAATGCCTTCTACAGAACCTATTTCTTACTTCTTTTAGAGGAAATAGTTTTTCACAGGCTTTCCAGTGCAACGTTTATACGTGGGTGAGGCAATATCCTTACCCTCCACATGGAGACTGAGTGCCAAATAGAGCTAAAAGCTGAAAGCTGCACTTCAACATGAAACTCAAGATCAGTAGCTCCAACGAAAAAGAAATCTTTCATAACACAGGTGCCACTCTTAAAACATTAATTATCCTCCTTACAAGATCTCCCATGATGTGTAGCCATTATAGATCGTGAACTGGTCTATTTCCCAGCTGAAAACTTAGGTACATTAACATTTGAAAGAAGTAATGAGACAGCCATCAAATTTGACCTAATTAATCTCCAAGTAGGTAATGTCACTAACAAAGGAAGCGAAGAAACTTTCATCAAAATTATAGACAAATCAAGACAATTTCACATATTGGTACAATCATTTTTTTTGAAGTAGGGATTGACGGTGAAATCACTGAGCATGGATTACCAAAATCAAGATTTTTGCATTGGTTTTCAAATACTTAACAGAAGATCTATTAACTGTATTTTTCTCCAGATCATCTACTGCAAAACAATTTGATTAATAGAGAAAAAAATAGAAAATACACAATGAGCTTTAATTACCTCTCCCCCCAGAGGTTGCTTTATGCTCCTGGAAGCACATTAATTCAAACAAGACTGACTCAGCCTGAGTTCTTTTAGGCCATCCTAAACAGGGGTAACTTAATACCACAAAGGTCCTATAAGAAAAATTCCCTGTATTCTGCTTCCCTGTAAGGGGGCTGTGACATGTCCTATTCGCAACACAGTTAAAATAAGTATATGTTGGAAATTTTAAAAATGGAAATAACTCATTTTAATTAGAAAATTAAATAATACTTGCATATCTCAAACCTATAATAATGAATAGCATCCTCAATCAAACTGCTCAAAGCTTTTCAATTTGTGGGAAATCATATAAAAAGTGGTTATCAGTAAAAGTGACCACGAAGCTGTCAGATTGCTGTTAAAACCCAACTAATTTACTAATGTCCTTTCGGGAAGGAAACTGGACGTCCTTACCCAGTCTGACTCCAGTCCCACACCAACGTGGTTGGCTCTTAACTGCTCTCTGAAGTGGCCTAGTAAGCTACTTGGTTGTATCAACTGCTACAAAACAGGAAATTCTACAGACAGCAGCAGTTCAAGAACTTCTCAGCGCAACTAGAGGTGAGCAATAAATGTCAGCCTTGCAACTGACGCCCATATCCCGAATAAAATAAAAAAATATTGAACTGTTCAGATTTAACGGAACAGTACATTTCAAAATTAAAAACTACATTTCACAGATTAAGATAGCAATTGATATTTCACAATTACTGATCCCAATGACTAATATGGTGCCATAAAACATAAACAGAAGTTATTTGGTTCTTATCTTATTGATAAAGAATTGGTATCGAATCAAAAACTGATCCTTAACAGGCACGGTATGGCTTTCTGAACTCAATTTAAACCACAGTAGAGCTATATATCTAGAAACTATACACAGTTCATATTTTAATTATTCTTATAGACAACTGCAGTATGAAATCAAACTAAGCAGAATAAAGATAAAAGTGAAGCACTTCCTTTATAAATTGATCTAAACTTCTCACAGACGGACTGCTGAAAATGATCTGGGTCACTAGACAAATTCACACCAGTCAGAAAGTGAAATGAGTAATATCAGTCACTGATGTTCCTCCACTGATGTCAACTTCAGAATTGTCATCTGCAGGAAATTCACAGTATGGTGTAGTTTTTCTCCCTCCATGGCAAACCTAATAATCATCTTGCTCCTTCACAGAAATTAATGAATCATTCCAAAGCCCCATTCTACTTGGCTCCAAGTACTCAGCAATTTGTATTGTGATGTGAAAGCATCCTTTGCAGAGAAAGCACACACAGCAATTCTGAAGGAGAAACGTATGATCTGCCCGCACATCACTGAAACTTCTGCAATTAATCTTTATTGATAGGTCAACGAAGGGCACAATCTATGTTTCAGTAACCTCATAACCAATGATAAAATCTACAATATTTGCAAACCTTTTCTCAAATATTCACTGTGTTTTGTTAATTAATGATGTACCCACATCTTGCCAAATGTCTAGTTAAAGCATGCCTTCTTCCCAAATTTAATGCATACTTATTCGCACATAACTATTTTGCCAGTTGTTAACCTGAAACACTGGTTTGTTGTGACTGACACAATTTTGAGGTTGACTTAGAATTTGACTGTTTCACAATTCTTGAATCTTGATTGCGTTCCACACTATTATGTTGCAAAATCTCTCAAGATCTGAGCAAAAATCTAACAATTTGATTTTCTAAAATATTTTAAGGAAAATGATACTTGGAAAGAGGGGTGTGGAAAGTAGTTTCGCTATAAAATATAGGCCCAGAAAATACATGTTTTAAGTATCTTGTCTAAAAGGAGACATGGCAAAAAGACTTGTTTGGAACATGTAGCCAGTTGTTCCATCTTCAGCAGAATGCCACTAAGCTGAATGGCTTAATTTCTGGATGTAATTCCTGGTGCTCAGATCTAACAAAAAGTTTGGTATTGACTGGGGCTCAAAGTTTTTAAAACAGACTGGGTATTACTTTGTTAGTCAAACACAGCCTTTTTTCAGAAGGTTTTAGTGCCTCTTTCTCATACCTGCTCTTACCCCATTCCATGCACCATCCCCAGCCATGAGGTGGAAAGGTGATTTACTCTCAGTTCTCTAGGTCTATAGTTAACTATGAAGATATTCTCAGGAGTCAATCTGGGCAAACCTCCCTCTAATTGTTTCCCTCTCTCTTGAGGAAAATTTCTGCTCTTCACTCAGCACTTCTCCAATCACGTGGACCAGTTAATCATATGTGAAGAACAAAGCACATTGTACAGTGCTGAATATTGTAATATTGTAACTCCTAATTGGTGTGCAACCATTCCCTGGTAAGAATATAGCAGATTAAATGGTTCAGAGGACACTGCAAATCTGGTAAACACTATTGCTTTACACTATTTGGACACTTTGAAGTCTTGCATTTTGTAATTTACTTTGCTGCCTTTTCATTTCAAGCAGCAATACACTTGGCTCCCCTGTAAGTTCATTTGTAGGCATAAAAAGTACAGCAATGGCACAGAATAACCAGCAGTAAACTTAAACAAATAAATATAATGCTATTGCCACAAATATAATACTCTTGCTGTCTCATTTGCTGCTATCCTCTGTACTGCAGCTGAAAATGCAATTGACTGCTCAGTCAGTGCTGGTGTTGCTACAAGGCAACTGTTTATTGGCCGTTTTGTCCTATCACATGTAAGAATTAGATTTTAACCTTGATTGCGGTACGTTCTTCATAAGCACAAAAACCTAGACTCAGAATTTCTGAAGGCAATTGATAGCTAATTAAACTTGAATCAAAATTTGTAATGGTCGAAGGATTATTGAACTTTCTGCCAATAACACCACAGTTCTACACAGTGATCCCTATACAGGTCAAGGACCTGATATAAATAGAATGGTCAGGCATATTAGTTATAATTGCATTAAAAGCAGTTTTCTTTTTGTAGTATAGTCTGTACAATACCTGCAATGGTGAGCTCGCTCTGGCTTAATACTGCAACATTTTGGGCACTTATAGATCACCTCCCCTGGTTTCAGCTGCAGACTATCCATATACTCTTTCGTGGCATTGCCTTTAGGCACAGCGCCCTGTGGAAAGAAACCATTACAACTAAGTCAAAACCAGAAATGCAACTGAGCAAGATAATTAACAATATCGTGCAACTCAACACAAACTGAAAAGTAAACACACCGCAAAGCCAGTAGGAATAAAGTTTATACCTTTAACTCATTGTCAATCTTTGCATGGAACAATTTATAGAATTCAACACTCTCATTCACTAACTATACCTATGGAACAAAATAAGAGACAAGAATAGATAATGGGCTGGATTTTCGGCTCATTTGCACCTCGGTTAGCGTTCCAGCAGGGCGTGTTTGTACCGGTGTAACAACTTACCGCTTTGCCTTCCGTTTTTAGCGTGATGATGACGTCAATCGTCGTGCAATGCTGCACTAGCGCCCCGGATGGAACATTCAGCCTTAACGTCTCATTGAACACCCGCCCCAGGAAATGCCTGAAAAAACCAGGCGGTCCCAGGGTGCGGCAGGCAGTATTGACAGCATTTTTAAATGGAGGGATGAGGATCCTACATTGCAGGTCGCATTGACTACAATGGTTGCACATATAATGCAGTGTGAAGCTCCAACTTGCAAACTTCACTTTTATCTGCCATTACATTTCCCGTACAACTTCAGTGAGAGAATTTAATGGGGGCATAACTAGTTCGCCAGCTTATCATGCTTCATGCTATTGCCAGGCGGTGTCAAGCTAGAGGAAAGACTCTTGGCCAAGTCGGCCCACGGATGATGAGAGGTCGAAGACGTCCGGGGAGGAGGGCTTACCCCTCACGGGTTTACAGAGACCTCCAGCTCTCTGAGGAGCAGTGTATGAGAAGGCTGCGCTTCAGAAAGGAAGTGCTGACAAAGATATGCCATCTCCTACAGGCAGACCCATGCCTGCACCACTCTGGAGGCAGCCTTCAATATTCCCCTCATCAGGTTTCCAAATTCATTGTCGTGTGCTGCACGTTGCACAGCTTGGCCATCATGAGGGGCCAGGCACTGCCAGTGGGGATTGTATGCCCACCTCAGGAGGACGACAACGACGATGAAGAGGAGTCTGGCGAGGCCCCCATTGGATAGTCATCCCATCCATGAAGGAGGCAGTGTGGAAATGCTGCCGGACCAACACTCGCATGTCACCAGCTTGTAATGGACCAGCTCTCCTAAATGGAGGAAACGGAGGGATGGAGCTAATACTGGACACACTATGTGCCACCATAAAGGCACATTTCCGATGAACATTGGAATGATGCACAAGACACCAATGGCAAATGATGAGTCATAAATTTTACTGCAACAAAGTCACAAAAATATTCCCACCAAAATAAAACCATACAATATACTGTACAACGTTATGTTGCAGGGCACTAAACAACAATGAAACTTCCTAACCACCGCAAGTTTCGTCTCGAGAGCACAAAGTCCGTGGTGTAACACCTGACTTAACACCAACGCTCCTCCAACTTACATTCTCGCCGAAACTTGCAATCGGAGGCGCAAACTATTTTCAGGCGCTAACTTTAACGCCACATCGCGATTAACGCCCCAAAATCCAGCCCAATAGTCTTGTGACATAGATTCAAAAGTACCCTTTAAAATTGGATAAATACATGTAGGAGAAAACATTTTAGGGATATGGGGAAAGAGTGGAGGAGTGGGACTAATTGGATTGCTCTTCGAAAGAACCGATGCAGACTCGATGGGCCAAATGGCCTCCTTTTGTGTTGTTCTATTCCATGATCTTAACGCACACAAAGTCCTGTGTGCTGGGAAATATTTCTCATTTTACTCTATGATTGTAGCATCAAACAATTTAACCAAAATTGCGCATCCAACACGGTCCACGACATGCGCATTAGTATAATTACAGGCAAAGAAATAGGTTTTTCCATTCTCATTACTAAGTATAAAAATTAGCCATACATTAGCCATCATATTTGTACCATTTCTTTGTTCCAAATCGAAAATTAATTCCACTCTCTCCCATATCCTTGTCTCTTGCTCTACTTCAAAAAGGGCAGGAAAAAATATTGGCAAGTAAAATCAATGAAAATCCAAAAGATGGTTTATAAATACATAAAGAGCAAGAGGATAACTAAGGAAAGAGAAGACCAATTAGAGACCAAAAAGGTAACCCATGTGTAGAGGCAGAAGACATGGGTATTTTGCGCTGTCTTCACAAAAGGGAGGGACAATGCAAACAGGAGAAGGAGTGTGAAATATTAAATGCATTAACATAATGAGAGGGAAATATTAAGAGGTTTAGCATCTTTGAAAGTAGATAAATCGCCAGGCCTGGATGAAATGTTAAGAAAAGCAAGGGACAAAATAGCGAAGGCTTTGACCATTATTTTACAACCCTCTCTGGCTAAAGATGTAGTGCTGGAGCACTGCAAATGTTGTACTGTTGTTTAAAAATGGAGAAACGGATAGACCGAGTAATGACAGGCCAGTCAGCCTAACCTCAGTGGTGGGCAAATTATTGGAAAAAATTCTGAAGGACAACATTAATCATCATTTAGAAAGGCAATGCTTAATCAAGGACAATTAGCATGGATTTGTTAAAGGAAGGCTGACTACATTGACCTTTTTGAGGAAGTAACAAGGAGAGTCGATGAAGGTGGCATCTATGATCTAGTTCCACATGGATTTGAGCAAGGTTTTTGACAAGGTCCCGCATGGCAGACTAGTCAGAAAAGAAAAACTGATGGGATCCAGGGGAAAGTGGTAAGTTCAATCCAAAATTGGCTCAGTGGCAGGAAGCAATGGGTAATGGTTGACGGGTATTTTTATGACCGGAAGGCTGCTTCCAGCGGAGTTCTGCAGGGCTCAGTATTAGGTCCCTTACTTTTTGTGGCATATATCAATAGTTTAGACATCAATGTCGGGTGCATGATTAAGAAGTTTTCAGATGATACAAAAATTGGCAGTAAGGGAGAAAGCTGCAGACTACAGGAAAATATCAATGGACTGGTCAGTTGGGCAGAAAAATAGCAAATGGAATTCAATCTGCAGAATTGTCAGATAATGCATTTGGGGAGGGTTAGCAAGGCAAGGGAATACACAATAAATGGTAGGATGCTGAGAAGAATGTAGGAACAGAGGGTCCTTGGAGTGCATGTCCACAGATCCCTGAAGGTAGCAGGACAGGTAGATAAGGTGGTCAAGCAGGCATACAGGATACTTTCGTTTATTAACCGAGGCATAGAATATAAGAGTAGGGAGGTTATGCTAGAACCATATAAAACTAGTTAGGCCACAGTTAGAGTACTGCGTGCAGTTCTAGTCACGACATTATAGGAGCAACGTGATTGCACGAGAGAGGGTACAGAGATTTACGAGGATGTTGCCTGGACTGGAGAATATTAGCTACGAGGAAAGATTGGATAGGCTCAGTTTATTTTCTTTGGAACAGAGGAGGTTGAGAGGAGGTGTATAAAGTTATGAGGGGCCTAGATAAAGTGGATAGGAAGGACCTATTTTCCTTAGCAGAGAGGTTAATAACCTGGGGGCATAGATTTAAAGTAATTGGTAGATGGATTAGAGGGGAGTTGAGGAGAACCTTTTTCATCCAGAGGGTGGCGGAAGTCTGGAAATCACTGCCTGAAAGGGTGGTAGTGGCAGAAACCCTATCATTTAAATAGTAGTTGGATATTCAAGTGAAGTGCCGTAATGTACAAAGCTATGGAGCAAGAGCTGGAAAGTGGGAATAGGCTGTTTTGTTTTTCTTTAAGCCAGCACAGACATGATGGGTCAATGTCTTCCTTCAGTACTATAAACTATGATTCTATTCAAATATTTATCCAACTTTCCCTTAAAAGATGTAATGGTCTGTACTTCAATCACTGCCTGTGGTAAAGCATTTCCTGTTTCTATGTCCCTCCGTGTAAGAAATTTCTCCCAACAGCTTTCCTCACTCTCTTGTGACTCGGCACTGATTCCCCAACCAGAGCAAATCGTATTTTCCTATTCACCCCACCAGAATCCTTCATAATTTAAAAAAAACCTTTATTCAATGTTCTCTTAACCTTCTTAGCTGCCGTTCTAGTATTTTAAGTTTCTCCGCAAAATTACAGTTTCCCAACCCTGGCATCATCTGGTGAATTTGCACTGTGGGCTTTCTCTGGCTTAATGTCCTTTCTTTAACAGGGAGCCTGTATTTTAACTGTGCCCCAACCAATGTTTTGTATAAATTCATTAATACTTCCTTACTCTTGTACACTATGCCCCTACTTATAAAACCCAAAATTCCATTAATCATTTTTATACCTTTACCTACAGGGAATTATGTATTTGAACCCCTAGGTCTCCATGTTCATCTACACGCTTCAATGTCTTTCCATTAAGTATATCCTATATAAGAACATAAGAAATAGGAGCAGGAGTAGGCCATTTGGCCCCTCAAGCCTGCTCCACCATTTAATAAGATCATGGCTCATCGATCAAGGACTCAGCTCCACTTCCCTGCCCACTCCCCATAACCCTTTATTCCCTTATCACTCAAAAATCTGCCTATCTTCGCTTTAAATATATTCAATGACCCAGCCTCCACAGCTCTCTGGGGCAGAGAATTCCACAGATTTACAACCCTCTGAGAAGAAATTCTTCCTCATCTCAGTTTTAAATGGGCGGCCCCTTATTTTGAGACTATGCCCCCTAGTTTTAGTTTCCCCTATGAATGGAAATATCCTCTCTGCATCCACCTTGTCGAGCCCCTTCATTATCTTATATGTTTCGATAAGATCACCTCTCATTCTTTTGAACTCCAATGAGTATAGGCCCAACCTACTCAACTTATCTCCAGAAGTCAACCCCTTATCTCCGGAATCAACCGAGTGAACCTTCTCTGAACAGCCTCCAATGCAAGTATATCCTTTCTTAAATACGGAGACCAAAACTGTATGCAATACCCTAGCTGTGGCCTCACCAATAGCCTGTACAGTTGTAGCAGGACTTCTCTGCTTTTATACTCCATCCCCATTGCAATAAAGGCCAACATTCCATTTGCCTTCCTGATTACTTGCTGTACCTGCATACTAACATTTTGTGTTTCATGCACAAGGACCCACAGGTGCCTCTGTATTGTGGCACTTTGCATTATTTCTCCATTTAAATTAGAATTTGTTTTCTGCCAAAATGGATAACCTCACATTTTCCCACATTATACTCTATCTGCCAAATTTTTGCTCGCTCACTTAGCCTGTCTATAGCTCTTTGCAGATTTCTTGTGACCTCCTCACAATTTGCTCTCCCACCCATCTTTGTGTCATCAGCAAACTTGGCTACATTACACTTGGTCCCTTCTTCCAAGTCATTAATATAGATTAGTAAATAGTTGAGGCCCCAGCAACGATCCCTGCGGCACCCCAAGAGTTACTGTTTGCCAACCGGAAAATTACCCATTTATCCCGACTCTCTGTTTTCCGTTAGTTAGCCAATCCTCTATCCATGCTAATATATTACCCCCAACCTCGTGAGCTCTTATCTTGTGCAGTAACCTTTTATGTGGCACCTTTTCAAATGCCTTCTGGAAATCCAAATCATCATCATCATCGGCAGTCCCTGTAATCACGGATGACTTGCTTCCACGTTAAAAAGGGATGAGTTCACAGACGTTTCAATGAAGGACCTAATATTCCAGGTCCCGAACTACATCTTGAAAGGTGGAAGATGCCTGTGCGTGGATTTTTTTAATGTGTGGTGGCCGTTGCACACCAGCCACCACATGGGCTTGACAGAGCTAGGTCTTGGTCCAGTGGCAAGGATTAACCAAGACGACTGGAGACCAGCTTTGCTGCACGGACCCAGTGCACACACATACCACAGTGTGAGCTGACCAGTGCTGCCCCTGGGCCCTACCCTCTCTTCTGGGCCCACACACACACTGCCCACACACACACTGACACTGGAAATCTAAATACACCACATCCACCATATCCTCCCATTTCTTGTTTTTTTTCTCCCAAAGGGTATTACCTCACACTTATCCAATCTGAGCAACATCCATTTACCCTATCAACTTTCTATCCATATTGCTACATTACTTATAACATATTCTTACATTTTTCTAACATACTTCTTGTGAGACACTTTATGAATAGTAACTATCATCACATGGTTGTCATGCCCTACTGAATTGGTATGTTATGAATTAAACAATTTATTCTTTTCTTTAAACATCCTCAAGCAATAAACTTCTCTTTGAATGATTTTTGGCTTTTCAGCTTGCCTTCTGATTACAGAAATTTGGCTGCATTGTCAAAATTGTTCAGATTTATTTGCTATGACACCCACGGTAGATATTCTGGGCTGTTGCAATTTTCTGATTGCTCCCGTTCCATAAATCAAATAAATTGCTCCCTGTTAACGCAGAAGAATTTCTGATTTGCTCGTCCCAGATTCCGTAAGACAGTGTCAACTGAGGAAGAATTTAAACATTGGGTAACTGGGCTAAGTGCTTGCTTGACTGTTCCCTGACTAATCGACTAAAATTTCATTCTGAAATAATATTGAACCTTGGAAATGGCTAATGATTGAAAAGAAAGTTTTCCTTTGCACATTTATCTTGACTAAAACAAACAAAAAGCTACGGCCTTGATTTGTCTCTCAAAATACTGTTTATAGGCTTGCAGTCTATTTAACTTATGGTAATCTCAATTACTATTTTCCACTAATTTTATTTAAAAGGAATATCTGATACTGCTATAAATGTTTTATGAAACTATCAGGCAGCATACAGTGATTAACTAAAGACATAGCATATATATTAAGTCAACACTCCAGGCTGCAGTTCAATGCATACTATGCTAAGTGAAATATGTTGAGGCACTGATCTGAATTAATTTAGTGCAATATGATCAATGAAGACAAATAAACATTCTATTTTGGGAGGAAACAAGTAAAGAATGCCGATAGACAGAAAAATATGATTTTCAGACATTTTTGATAATGTTGCAGCATATTTTGAGAATGCAGCATGAATGGGAGCAAAATGGGAAATGTATTCCCATTTTTCAGCATGTCTATCACTCGCACAAAATGTGTTTTCCGTCTCTCCTTTTTGGAGCATTCAGCACTTGATGTTTTGCTTAAAGAACAGATTTACAGTTGTTCCTCTTTTTTATGTACAGCACGATTATATTAATGGGTTACAACAAATACCGGTCAAGTGCTCTGAGAGCTCAAGAATATAGTAGTTAAGATAATGCAATTCCGAGTTCTTATAGATCTGAATTTAACTCTGTTCCATTCTAATATACCAATATTTATCACATGGTATATAAACATTATTCTTTAACTCACAGTAATACAGCACACTTGTGCATAACAATTACTTTGTTTAGATCGTTTAAAAATTATTTGTCGGAAGATAGATTCAAATTAATAAAATGCAAATGACGTTATTATTAAAATTTATTCGTGGAAAAAATATATAGTGCAGTCCATATAGCTGGCCAAAATTTGAATAAGCCATTAAAACCTTGGCCTGGCAACTAAATAATTGTGTTGAAAAATTACTTCCCATGTCCGTTAAATAGTTGTAAACATGGATAGTTCAAATTTAAGGAGCTAGGAGCTAAATTAAAAAGTAGGACCTCAAAAGTAGTAATCTCGGGATTGCTACCAGTGCCACGTGATAGTCAGAGTAGGAATCGCAGGATAGCGCAGATGAATACGTGGCTTGAGCAGTGGTGCAGCAGGGAGGGATTCAAATTCCTGGGGCATTGGGACCGGTTCTGGGGGAGGTGGGACCAGTACAAACCGGACGGTCTGCACCTGGGCAGGACCGGAACCAATGTCCTAGGGGGAGTGTTTGCTAGTGCTGTTGGGGAGGATTTAAACTAATATGGCAGGGGGATGGGAACCAATGCAGGGAGACAGAGGGAAACAAAAAGGAGACAAAAGCAAAAGACAGAAAGGAGATGAGGAAAAGTGGAGGGCAGAGAAACCCAAGGCAAAGAACAAAAAGGGCCACTGTACAGCAAAATTCTAAAAGGACAAAGGGTGTTAATAAAACAAGCCTGAAGGCTTTGTGTCTTAATGCAAGGAGTATCCGCAATAAGGTGGATGAATTAATTGTGCAAATAGATGTTAACAAATATGATGTGATTGGGATTACGGAGACGTGGCTCCAGGATGATCAGGGCTGGGAACTCAACATTCAGGGGTATTCAACATTCAGGAAGGATAGAATAAAAGGAAAAGGAGGTGGGGTAGCATTGCTGGTTAAAGAGGAGATTAATGCAATAGTTAGGAAAGACATTAGCTTGGATGATGTGGAATCTATATGGGTAGAGCTGCAGAACACCAAAGGGCAAAAAACGTTAGTAGGAGTTGTGTACAGACCTCCAAACAGTAATAGGGATGTTGGGGAGGGCATCAAACAGGAAATTAGGGGTGCATGCAATAAAGGTGTAACAGTTATAATGGGTGACTTTAATATGCACATAGATTGGGCTAGCCAAACTGGAAGCAATACGGTGGAGGAGGATTTCCTGGAGTGCATAAGGGATGGTTTTCTAGACCAATATGTTGAGGAACCAACTAGGGGGGAGGCCATCTTAGACTGGGTGTTGTGTAATGAGAGAGGATTAATTAGCAATCTCATTGTGCGAGGCCCCTTGGGGAAGAGTGACCATAATATGGTGGAATTCTGCATTAGGATGGAGAATGAAACAGTTAATTCAGAGACCATGGTCCAGAACTTAAAGAAGGGTAACTTTGAAGGTATGAGGCGTGAATTGGCTAGGATAGATTGGCGAATGATACTTAGGGGGTTGACTGTGGATGGGCAATGGCAGACATTTAGAGACCGCATGGATGAATTACAACAATTGTACATTCCTGTCTGGCGTAAAAATAGAAAAGGGAAGGTGGCTCAACCGTGGCTATCTAGGGAAATCAGGGATAGTATTAAAGCCAAGGAAGTGGCATACAAATTGGCCAGAAATAGCAGCGAACCTGGGGACTGGGAGAAATTTAGAACTCAGCAGAGGAGGACAAAGGGTTTGATTAGGGCAGGGAAAATGGAGTACGAGAAGAAGCTTGCAGGGAACATTAAGGCGGATTGCAAAAGTTTCTATAGGTATGTAAAGAGAAAAAGGTTGGTGAAGACAAACGTAGGTCCCCTGCAGTCAGAATCAGGGGAAGTCATAACGGGGAACAAAGAAATGGCAGACCAATTGAACAAGTACTTTGGTTCGGTATTCACTAAGGAGGACACAAACAACCTTACGGATATAAAAGGGGTCAGAGGGTCTAGTAAGGAGGGGGAACTGAGGGAAATCTTTATTAGTCGGGAAATTGTGTTGGGGAAATTGATGGGATTGAAGGCCGATAAATCCCCAGGGCCTGATGGACTGCATCCTAGAGTACTTAAGGAGGTGGCCTTGGAAATAGCGGATGCATTGACAGTCATTTTCCAACATTCCATTGACTCTGGATCAGTTCCTATGGAGTGGAGGGTAGCCAATGTAACCCCACTTTTTAAAAAAGGAGGGAGAGAGAAAACAGGGAATTATAGACCGGTCAGCCTGACCTCAGTAGTGGGTAAAATGATGGAATCAATTATTAAGGATGTCATAGCAGTGCATCTGGAAAATGGTGACATGATAGGTCCAAGTCAGCATGGATTTGTGAAAGGGAAATCATGCTTGACAAATCTTCTGGAATTTTTTGAGGATGTTTCCAGTAAAGTGGACAAAGGAGAACCAGTTGATGTGGTATATTTGGACTTTCAGAAGGCTTTCGACAAGGTCCCACACAAGAGATTAATGTGCAAAGTTAAAGCACATGGGATTGGGGGTAGTGTGCTGACGTGGATTGAGAACTGGTTGTCAGACAGGAAGCAAAGAGTAGGAGTAAACGGGTACTTTTCAGAATGGCAGGCAGTGACTAGTGGAGTGCCGCAAGGTTCTGTGCTGGGGCCCCAGCTGTTTACATTGTATATTAATGATTTAGACGAGGGGATTAAATGCAGTATCTCCAAATTTGCGGATGATACTAAGTTGGGTGGCAGTGTGAGCTGCGAGGAGGATGCTATGAGGCTGCAGAGTGACTTGGATAGGTTAGGTGAGTGGGCAAATGCATGGCAGATGAAGTATAATGTGGATAAATGTGAGGTTATCCACTTTGGTGGTAAAAACAGAGAGACAGACTATTATCTGAATGGTGACAGATTAGGAAAAGGGAAGGTGCAACGAGACCTGGGTGTCATGGTACATCAGTCATTAAAGGTTAGCATGCAGGTACAGCAGGCGGTTAAGAAAGCAAATGGCATGTTGGCCTTCATAGCGAGGGGATTTGAATACAGGGGCAGGGAGGTGTTGCTACAGTTGTACAGGGCCTTGGTGAGGCCACACCTGGAGTATTGTGTACAGTTTTGGTCTCCTAACTTGAGGAAGGACATTCTTGCTATTGAGGGAGTGCAGCGAAGGTTCACCAGACTGATTCCCGGGATGGCGGGACTGAACTATCAAGAAAGATTGGATCAACTGGGCTTGTATTCATTGGAGTTCAGAAGAATGAGAGGGGACCTCATAGAAACGTTTAAAATTCTGACGGGTTTAGACAGGTTAGATGCAGAAAGAATGTTCCCAATGTTGGGGAAGTCCAGAACCAGGGGTCACAGTCTGAGGATAAGGGGTAAGCCATTTAGGACCGAGCTGAGGAGAAACTTCTTCACCCAGAGAGTGGTGAACCTGTGGAATTCTCTACCACAGAAAGTAGTTGAGGCCAATTCACTAAATATATTCAAAAGGGAGTTAGATGAAGTCCTTACTACTCGGGAGATCAAGGGTTATGGCGAGAAAGCAGGAAGGAGGTACTGAAGTTTCATGTTCAGCCATGAACTCATTGAATGGCGGTGCAGGCTAGAAGGGCTGAATGGCCTGCTCCTGCACCTATTTTCTATGTTTCTATGTTTCTAAATAGGGAAGTGAATGGATTCAGGTATACTGAAACACGAGTCATGTTCACGGTGACATACTCGGCAATGAAACAAAACATCTGGTCACCAAAGGTGGTTATCATGGTGGCCATTAGGGGGAAACCCTTGGGCTGGATTTTAGGGTTGTTGTCGCCTCTTGTGGAGGGGGTGGGGCGGGGGGAACCAATGGCGGCGGGAAACTTTTCCGGGCAGGCGGCCAACTGGCCAACTTCCAGCGCCCCACCAGCATTTTCGGTGCCGGTTTCAACGGGGCACGGAGCATTGCCGCGGAAGAGGCGAGCCGGTGTGCAACGCCCCTGGTTGCGACACAGATTTGATTTTTGGCTCCCGCCCGATCCATAGAGTGCCATGCTGGGTCTGTAAAAGCAGGGGGTCCGAACTGTAGTGGTTGCAGTGAGGTAAGTAATGTGATCGTTTTTTTTTTGCTATTTATATTGTGGTGGCGTGAGTTATTTATTGGGAATGTTTTTGGTGGGGTTTTTTCAGGTTTTCTTTCTCCCCAGGCCTCTCTTAGAACGCTCCGAGGCCGGCTGTTTAGCTTGGGATTTTTGCTTGCTCAGCCTGCCTAGTGCCCTAAGAAATGTGTGCAACATCTTCCTTAGCGCTTTGCCCCACACTCAGGGCCCAGCTGCCGAATCTTGCTGATTAAGGCTCAAACTGTTTCCGGGCGCAAACTTTACTGCCATGCCGCCATTACCGCCCCAAAATGAGCAAAGCTGAAAATCCAGCCCAAGCTTGATTCGACAGAAAATTGATAGGAAATTTCCCACAGTGCACTCCCTGAGTTGCTCCCCACTGGGAGCACTGGATCATGGAATTGCCCCTATGGTATCTAACAGATAGCGTTAAGTTTTAATGGCAGGAACTGTTATTTCCAAGATGCAGTGAGCTAGAATGAGAGGCTGTCTGGCTGTCAGCCAGGCAGGCCTTCGGCAACATCGGGGAGATCAGAGGCCGGGGTGATCGGAGTCCGGGGGCGACAAGGAAGATCGGAGGCCAGAGCAGAGGTCAGATCAGAAGGATCAGAGGGGGGCGGGTGGGGGAGAGAGTGGGATCTCCAATGTGTGTGTGGGTGAAGCAGATAAGCTGGATCCAGCGGGTAAGTGGAAAAACACTTACCTCTTGGATCGCCTCCCTTTAGCTGTCAGGAGTCCCGAGACCCGGAAAACCCGGCTGGTCAGGATTAAATTTAATAAGTTTAAAATGGTGGTTAAATGTGAGGCTCCCAGCCTCATTATAATATTTAAATTGACAATCTGCCTCCTGCGAGCGGGTTGGTTGCCCGGCCCCGTCCCGCCTCTGCTAAAACTGGCAGTGAGTGGGGGTTCGAGATGGATGGAAGAGCGTGAAGTTACTGTACGGTACTGTACACCGGCCCCAGACCGAAAGGACTCCACACTGGCCCACTGTAATTCCGGGCCGAAAGGACCGGCCCGCACCCATCCCGGGCCGAAAGGACTCCACACCGGCCGCGGGCCGAAAGGACTCCACACCGGCCGCGGGCCGAAAGGACTCCACACCGGCCCGATGCAATCCTGGGCTGAAAGGACTCCGCACCCATCGCGGGCTGAAAGGATTCTGCACCAGCCCGCTGCAATCCCAGGCCGAAAGGACTCCACACCTGCCCACACCTATCCCTGTGGTCGCACACAGCTGCGCATTGTGCTGACAGGCTCGGGGCGGACGTTGAAACGGCCGAAGAGAATCTAGGGCCGGCGCTGAACCGGCCAATGGGAATCCGGGGCCAGTGCTCAACCCAACATCTTAAACTTCTAACCAACTTTTAATCAATTTTTAAACAATTTGGGAGAACTTTTAAAACTTACATTTTAGACTTTTAATCGAAATACTTTTAAAGACCTATTATTGATCTACATCTTTGACTTTTCAACAACCTTTAGAAACTTTTAAAATAAATTGTTAATTTTTATCAACTTTTAATCAACTCTTAATCTTTTTAAACAATTTGGAAATACTTTTATACTTCTAAAATAACTTTGGAAGTGACCTTGCCAATGCCTGCCCCCCAACCTAGCCTCGGGCCATCGACTATCAATGGCGCTACTCGGCGCCGAGCTTGTGGCCTACACTTCGCCGTAGGCAATTAGGCTTATGGAGCTGTGCCTGGTCTCCAGTTGTCTTGGACCCCCTTGCCACTGGACCAAGACCTTGCTCAGCTAAGCCCGTGTGGTTGCCGGTGCGCAGTGGCTACCCCACGTTAAAAGAACTCACGCACAGGCATCTTCCATTTCGCTGATATGAAGTTCGGGACCTGGAACGTCAGGACCATCATGGACAATTCCAACAAGAGGCTGGAACGCTGCACGGCCACAGTTACCCAGGAACTCAGACATTTTGACATTGACATCGCCGCCCTAAGCGAGACCCGGCAGGCAGGGGAAAGGCCAGCTGAAGGAACATGGTGGAGATTATACCTTTTTCTGGAAAGGAAAACTAGAGGAAGAACGCCACCTTCATGGAGTCGGCTTTGCCGCCAAGAATGAGCTGGTCGACCGCCTCAGACTCCCCCTGTGGGGTTAACGAACACCTCATGACTCTTTGTCTTACCCTATCCCGGAACCAATGCGTATGCCCCTACACTCGATGCAACGGATGAGGCTAAAGAGGGTTTTTATTCCAACCTCGAGACATCCTTGTCCCGCGTCCCCATGGGCGACAAATTGGTCCTCCTAGGTGACTTTAATGCCAGGGTCGGCAAAGACACAGCCCTCTGCGGAGGCGTGATTGGCAGAGAGGGGGTAGGGAAAGTCAACTGCAGCGGTACCCTACTCCTGACAAAATGTCTAGAACATGAACTCCTCATCACCAACAGCCTGTTCCGCCAGAGGGACAAATACAAGGCATCGTGGCAACACCCTCGCTCCAAACATTGGCACCTGCTCGATTATGTCATCGTCTGAGCCAGGGATCGCAAGAATGTGCGCATCACCCACACCATGACAGGAGCTGACAACTGCTGGACGGACCACGGCCTAATCCGATCCATCATCAACATTAACATAGCCCCAAAGCAGAGGGGACAGCAGAAGCAGTGCCGCACAAAAGTTAATGCCGAGGCACTTAAAGACCCAGCTAAGAGATCCCTATACAGCCAGTGCCTCACAGCTAATCTGGCGTGCCTCGATGACCCTGAGATGCTGAATGCCCACAGCGCTTGGTCTGCCCTCCAGGGCGCTATAACCAGTGCCTGTAAAGAGACACTTGGTCATTCAACCAGAAAACACCAGGAATGGTTTGATGAACATGATCAGGAGATCCAAGAACTTTTAGATCGCAAGCGCAAAGCATTTCTGAGCCTCAAGCAACAACCCAACTCGGGAGCTGCAAAGCAACATTACAGACGGCTCAAGGCTCAGGGCCAACAAAAATCCCAGGACCTAAAGAACAGGTGGTGGATGGAGAAAGCACAGGAGATAAAATAACTGGATGACAGCTACGATATGCGAGGATTCTTCATTGCAGTTGTTGTAGGTATTAGGCACCCTAGGGCAACGGCACCTGTAGGATAAGGTTAGAAATACACCTGTAGGATAAGGTTAGAATTAAATATGTAACTTATTGTATAAAATGGCTACCAGTGAAGCCTCAAGGGATTTATGTTAGCTGAAATAGACCGCATTCCTGGAAACTGATACTTGTTGTTTCCCACACACAGGACCAGCAAGCAAGCTCTGCAGGTGTCTCTAATCAGCTAGGCCTCAGGACCAAATGTTCTAGTAACAATACGGCTCTGTAGCAGGTTGGAGATAAGGAGGCTACCCAATGCCAGCATCCAAGGACAGTAAGATAAGAGAGGCCCAGGCCATGTTACAAGACACATGAGTCATCCCTAGCAACACACCCCTTAGCAACACATCTCTTGGCAACACATGAGCCACTTTACGTTTAGAGACTAACGCTATTGGTCTAATGTAACTGTAGTAAACTGTTGTATGTAACTGTAGTAAACTGTTGTAAAACATAGAAAGATCCATGAAACCCTTTGTTCTGTGGGGAGAAGCCTGGATCCAGTCCTGTGACTTCCTCCCCGCTGGCGTTAATAAAGGCCGCACTGGCGTTGGAACTGACTCTGAGTGTTAGTGATTCTTCTGAGAAAACATTCACGCTAACAGTGGCGTAGTCGGCAAGATTTCCCGGAGTCGCTGGACGCCCTTGGAAAAACCCGGGTGAGTATAAAAAACGATTTTTAATTATAAAGGGTGCGGAAGGTGGAAGCTGGTTGATCGACACGAGGAGACGGTCTAATATCTCAAACGCCTAGCCTGAGCCTGAATTAAGAGGACTTTTGTCCCACGTGACGGCCAGAAACCAAGTAGGCGTAGGGAACACACTTAGACCATGGGATCGTGATACTGAAAGACATCTTCCGGACCCAGCAGAGTAATTTGAAAAATACCCCGGGGTAGAACCAAGCGGTGTTCAGCGGCTAACGGAATCCAAACCTGTGAACAGGGTCGGACCAACGGGCAGAGCGGTGGTAGGTAGTCGTTAAGGATGTGTAGAGCACTGCGGGAATTGCTTAACCGCGTTTTAAGAATTATATAAGTTTGTGTAACAGCAGAACTTGTGACCTGACAGTAGCCAGGAGACGGTCTACTCCAAGTTGCACTAGGAAGGAAGCGGACCTCTGAGAGTAGATTCCTAACGGTACTAGTCCTACCCAGGAATGGCCATGAAAACAAGTAACCTCGAGTGGGGACCAGAAGGGTCGCTTACCCGCCATCTGGCGGAAAAGCAAAAGAAACCAATTGAGAAAATGATTAGAGCAGGGTGGGACCTGCCAGCAGCCCAACGGGAATGGTGGGTGAAGGAACGGGAAAAAAAAACAATACCAGTAGTCCACTACAAAAATTATGTGAGGAATTATTTAGATAAAACTACGAATTCCCTGCAAGGTCATGGATCCAAAAATTAATAGGAAAGAAGAGAGACTGTTGTAAATGTCTGGTCGTTGAGTGAGAGTCCCTGTGTGATTTTGTGACTGCGGAATGAATTTTTCTGAAAGCCTGGTTGGAAGAGGAATACAAGTGTCTGTTTATTTTAGCTAACCCTTTGTAGTGTTGTCCTGTATGTGGGAAGTTTTAAGACATTTAAGTTAGAAATGCAGGTGTGGATTTATTCGGATGATAAGTTACGGAGCTAGGAAATGTACAAAGGATAGATTTGTTGAGCAAAAGATTTATTTGACACGCTCACTTACTTGCCGAAAGAAAACATGCAATGATTGATTGGGTTGAAAGACATAAACTTAGTCTCAGAATGAGATAAAGAATGCTTTAAAAAAAAAGAGCTTCTAGCAAAAAAAAAAGTTTTAAATAAAGATTGAAATTACAAAGTTTGAATTGGGATTTTGAGATATTCAGAGAAGGCACAGAAAATACTGAGGTGGATTCAAAAAAAAAATTATTACATTAAATCTGATCAGGTCAAACTCCTGGGCGAGTGGCGAGCTATCTGCGAAGGTGTAAAAGGGACTTTTGAAAAATGTTAAAAAACAGCAAGCTTCAGTAACGACTTTGAAACTGGAGCATTTTGAGATAACGAAAGGCAGCCCTCAAACCCGGACTCCATTCCAGTTATGGAGAAAAAGAAAAAGATAAAGACGCCACTTTGAAAGTAAACAAATGATTTTAAATTAACAACTTTATGGAGTTACGAACCCTCCGTGTAAAATACAAAACCTAATTTGAAGAAAGAAAAAAAAAGATGTAACGGACTAAATAAGTGCTGAAAAAAAAATGAGTTTGTGATGGAAAAAGACATAACTTACTAAATACTAGTTGATGTTTGCTGTGAAAAAGATATTGGTTTAATTAGAAAAAAAAAAATTGGAAGAGGTAAAAAACGCTCGACATGGATTCGAATTTTAAATAATAAGAAAGTTTCAATGCAGTTTGAAAAGATTTCCAAAATGGACAGTGTTTATCAAGAAAAGTCCCGAACAGTCTAAACAAGCAGGAGGGTTTTGAAGATAACGAGGAGAAAGAGAGAAATTTAAAAAAAAATTGAATTTCAGTAAACAATATTGCTATTAAAAATCAATAAAAAAAAAAAAGATTTCTTTGGCAAATATTGAATTAGAAGTTAAGAAAACATTGGAGTTTACTCTAAAATGCCATCTTCCCTGATGAGAAGATTTGTATTATTTATGCTGTTTAACGGATTCCTAATTTCTAAGCAAGTTTTGAAGGCACAAAGACTTTTTTTTTCAGGTGATTACATGAAGTCACGTAATGACATCAGGTCTTCTTACAAACCTGGAAAGGAGTTAACCCTTTCCATTGACAGCCGTTTTATACTGAACATGATTAGTTTGGATTTCTTAATAGAAAAAAGACTCATCTAACAGAGGAAACAAAAATAATACTAGCCTGATACAATAAAGAAATAGATACTCAAACAAAACAAATTGAAGAGTGAAAAGCTAAGATAAACAAGCTGGAAGAGATGTTTTAAAAAAAAACGGGACTAGATGGATAGTGCAGTGCACAGCCATAGCACCATCACCTATGGCAATAGAGCCAATGTACCCCACGGTGGGTAGGTGTAGTCCACAAACCCAACCTAACGGTAAAGCAAACAACGATGCATCGTGCAGGCTCGAGCACAGCAGGCTCAAACGCAAAACCGACGGCAGCCCAGACAGGGACATGAAGTGATAGAGATGGTACAACTATAAAGAATATGGTTAACCTAATCCTTACCTCCGATTCCACAGAGTGACAGCGACACAAGTAGACCAGAACCTAACACCTGGTGACAACCAGGCTATCTGTTTAAAATTTTCAGATAAAACACTCACCAAGATGGGACCGCAGTGGTGACTCCGACTCTGGGGACTCATGATACTGGGAACCTCAAGACCCACGCAAACACTGGATGATACCAACGGATTGCAGTGCACTCAGGAAATAAACAACTACATGAACTATGGGGTCTTGTTTAATTTAACGGATGGAATGTGCATCCCAGCAGCCAAGGACTGGAGCAAGGACAGGACTTATTTTAATGCATGGTTACAAGTAAATCCTAATAAGAACCGGGTATGTGTACAGTGCTCCACGGGTATAAAGAGCAGCTGCATTAAACGAAGGGATGTCAAAGGGCCCGATGAATGTACTTTCGGCATAATTTGCGCGCCTCCGGGACAATCCCAGCAATCAGTCATCCACAAAAAGGGAGTGGGGCTGTGTGGGTACTACGAGGAGGTGGGGGCAGCTGCAATATCATTGTATGTATGCTTCTCACCCACTCCGACACCGCGCCCCATAAGAACCACTACAATGCCCGAGGAACTGCCTTGTCCCATAACTACTAAGGGACCAGAAAATGGGATTGTAATGTACAATGAAGGGGAATTATTGTATGACAATGTTAAACATGAAATTGTGCCTGTCCTGATCAATATTTCAGGCATCCAGATGCCGGAATACTGTACAGAACAGTCAAGGAAGATGTACAATGTATTAAGTAAAGTTGTAATGCAGCAGGCTGCCGATGCAAGGGGTGCCAGTAGATTCCGAGGACAGGGGTCAGCCCCCAGGATAAAGAGGGGTGATGAAGGGGTTATTAGAGAGGGTGGAGCAAAACCAGGAAGACCAAGCCAACCTAGGAAAGGAGGGTGCCGAAATCCAGTTGGATGGCATCTCAGTCCTGCAAGCTCACGCCAAAACCATTTGGCTCAGTTGGCAAACCAGAGGGGGACTCTGGATAACTGTACTCTGAAGGGACTGACCCGAGTATACCCAGCAATTCCAGAGTGCCAGATGGGAAGGAATACTGGGATAGGGATAGTCCTGATGATCCCTATAGCCACGCCGGACACAGGACCGTTCCCCCTGTACCAACTAGAGAATATCAGAGTAATACGGGAAAATGTCTCCATGCGTTACTATCTGACCACCACCTCCGCCGTTCGTCGAAACAACATACTTACCGGGATTTCCCTAACAGATTGCAAGCAAAGGGGGGGGATCACAGTATGCCCTCACCCGGTAGGCCGAGGTGAGCTAGACGAGTGCGGGTTTAACCGAACCGACGGGTGCGTACTAGAAATAGTGCCCGCACACAGGCACTTCGCGAGGGCAGGCTACGGAGGGAAGGGGAGATACTGCGTCTCTACCACAGAGCATTCATACCAGTATAATGACTTGCAGTGCCCTATACCACAGCCAAACTTTTGCTTTACGCCACTACGACCTGTCACGATTGAGCAAGCGCATATCACACAGGTCAGGCGCCGGAGTTCGAAGTTATTGATGTAACCGATCAGCTCCATGATCATTTGCAGGATTATGACGAGGCAGATCAGGTCTCTATCCCACATCTAACCAAAGTATTCTGAGAGTTGAGGCTCAGGGTGGGTCAATCCGTAAAGCTCTACCACCAACTGCAAACTAAAATCAAAGTACTGGAAGAAGATATCAAAATAGACTCACAAAGTCAGAGTTGGTGGAGAAAGGTCTGGGACTGAGGAATAAATACTGGTCGGGATACAATTGATCTTAGCAATAACATGGGGCATAATGGCCTGCCAGGCATGCAGGCACCATGCACAACGAAGAGGGACCCAAATACTAAACAAGCCTATCTAATAAAGGAAAAGGAGGATTTGACCTTAGTCAATTTGATCTAAGCAACCGGGACTCCTGAAACCGCGTGACTGGCCAGCATGTTGAGGCAGGGAGTACCGGGCCGTGCGCAAAATCTAACATAAGTAGGGCGGTCGGTTAAAGGGGGACTAGGACTAGTCCCCTTACCGAAAGGAGGGAATTGTTGTAGGTATTAGGCATCCTAGGGCAACGGCACCTGTAGGATAAGGTTAGAAATACACCTGTAGGATAAGGTTAGAATTAAATATGTAACTTGTTGTATAAAATGGCTACCAGTAAAGCCTCAAGGGATTTATGTTAGCTGAAATAGACCGCATTCCTGGAGACTGATACTTGTTGTTTCCCACACACAGGACCAGCAAGCAAGCTCTGCAGGTGTCTCTAATCAGCTAGGCCTCAGGACCAAATGTTCTAGTAACAATACGGCTCTGTAGCAGGATGGAGATAAGGAGGCTACCCAATGCCAGCATCCAAGGACAGTAAGATAAGAGGCGCCCAGGCCATGTTACAAGACACATGAGTCATCCCTAGCAACACACCCCTTAGCAACACATCTCTTGGCAACACATAAGCCACTTTACATTTAGAGACTAATGCTATTGGTCTAATGTAACTGTAGTAAACTGTTGTATGTAACTGTAGTAAACTGTTGTAAAACATATAAAGATCCATGAAACCCTTTGTTCTGTGGAGAGAAGCCTGGATCCAGTCCTGTGACTTCCTCCCCACTGGCGTTAATAAAGGCCGCACTGGCGATGGAACCGACTCTGAGTGTTGAGTGATTCTTCTGAGAAAACATTCACGCTAATACAGTCAAGGCCACCTACGGTCCAAACTCCCAAGGCACCATCCCACTCCTGGGGAAACACTCATCAAGGACACCGAAGCTTTCAGGGCCCAATGGAAGGAGCACTTTGAAGATCTCCTCAATCGAGACTCTGCTTTTGACTCGAGTGTTCTCGACTCCATCCCGCAGCATGTGACCCGCCACCCACTCAGTGAAATTCCAATGCTGCACGAGGTAGGCAAAGCCATAAAACAGCTCAAGAACAACAAGGCTACGAGTGTGGATGGAATCCCTGTTGAGGCGCTAAAGTATGGCGGAGAGGCGCTGTTGGCACGGATACATGACCTCATCTCTCTCATCTGGAGGGAGGAGAGCATGCCGGGAGATCTTAAGAGGTGCAGTGATCGTGATCATTTATTAAAAAGGGGACAAGTCTGACTGCGACAACTACAGGGGAATCTCCCTGCTATCAGCCACTGGGAAAGTTGTCGATAGAGTTTTTCTCAACCGTCTTCTCCCTGTGGCCGAGGAGCTCCTCCCGGAATCACAGTGCGGATTTCGTCCCCTACGGGGCACAACGGACATGATCTTTGCAGCGCGACAGCTGCGGGAAAAATGCAGGGAGCAGTGCCAGCCCTTATAACATGGCCTTTTTCGATCTTACAAAGGCCTTTGACACTCTCAACCGTGAGGGTCTATGGAGCGTCCTCCTCCGTTTCGGATGCCCCCAAAAGTTTGTCAACATCCTTCGCTTGCTCCACGACGACATGCAGGCCATGATCCTTACCAACTGATCCATTACAGACCCAATTCACATCCGGACCGGGGTCAAACAGTGCTGCATCATCGCTCCAACCCTCTTCTCAATCTTCCTCGCCGCCATGCTCCACCTCACAGTCAATAAGCTCCCCGCTGGAGTGGGCTTAAACTACAGAACCAGTGAGAAGCTGTTCAACCTACGCCGCCTCCAGGCCAGATCTAAGATAAGGTCACCCCAACCTCTGTCGTTGAGCTGTCGTATGCGGACGACGCCTGCGTCTGCGCACATTCTGAGGCTGAACTCCAGGATATAGTCAATGTATTCACCGAGGTATATGAAAGCATGGGCCTTATGCTTAACATCTGCAAGACAAAGGTCCTCCACCAGCCTGTCCTCGCCGCACAGCACTGCCCTCCAGTCATCAAGATTCACGGCGCAGCCCTCGATATCGTGGACCATTTCCCATATCTCGGGAGCCTATCAACAAAGGCAGACATTGATGCAGAGATTCAACATCGCCTCCAGTGCACCAGTGCAGCCTTCGGCCGTCTGTGGAAGAGATTCTTCGAAGACCAGGCCCTCAAATCTACCACCAAGCTCATGGTCTACAGGGCTGTAGTCATACCCGCTCTCCTGTATGGATCAGAGGCATGGACGATGTATAGAAGGCACCTCAAGCAGCTGGAGATATATCACCAATGATGTTTCCTCAAGATTCTGCAAATCCCCTAGGAGGACAGGCACACCAACATCAGTGTCCTCATCCAGGCTAACATCCCCAGTATTGAAGCACTGACCACACTCAATCAGCTTCGCTGAGCAGGCCAGATAGTTCGCATGCTAGACACAAGACTCCCTAAGCAAATGCTCTATGCGGAGCTCCTTCTTGGCAAACGAGCCAAAGGTGAGCAGCGGAAACGTTTCAAGGATACCCTCAAAGCCTCCCTGGTAAACCACTGACCTGGGAGACCCTGGCTGAAGACTGCCCTAGGTGGAGAAAGTGCATCTGGGAGGGTGTTGAGCTCGTCGAGTCTCAACGGCGAGAGCATGAAGAGGTCAAGCGCAGGCAGTGGAAGGAACGCACGGCAAACCAATATCACCTATCCCTTCCCTCAACGAATGTCTGTCCCACCTGTAACAGGGTCTGTAGCTCTCGTATTGGACTGTTCAGCCACCAAAGAACTCACTTTAGGAGTGGAAGCAAATCTTCCTCAATTCCGAAGAATTGCCTATGATAATGGAGTCGGGATTCAGATTTTTAACTGTCTAACATCCCTCTCCCCGGTCCTAACCTGCCCGTTTTGGGGGGTTAAAATTCCCCATTGACACTGATTTTAGTGGCCCCACTGTTGCCCCAGCTGCGATCAATAAATTCAGCACAAATCAGGATTAAACCCTCTTGATCTGTATGGCTCAGCTGTAAACAGCCTTATCCAACTGCACCATCAAAGGCAGCCTCAATATAGCAATAGATATTGAAGTTTCAATGAAGTTTACTCAATGCTAAACATTAAAAAAATACTCTCTATTGTATGCACTTACTGGGTCTGTCAACATTGTTCTCAGATGGGATGAAAGAGCCAGCACTGCCAGGCTGTTAAATGCAATGCCGTTTATCAGTGCGTACCAGTAGTTTTTGGAAGGCAACAGCATTACAAAAGTCACAACAAAGTCTGCGTATAAAACCAGGAGCCAAGTTATGACAGCGCAGACCATTCCACATCCATCACGGATAAACCAGGTCCGATCCACCGGTTCCACATTGGCAGACGAGCACTCAAAGTCATCTTCGGAGCTCAGCAGAGGATGATGGTCAACATCCCGGAATCGGTGCCCTGACGACTGCATGATCCGTCAGTCTCATCTATCATGAAAGAGACATGAATGTGCACAAAAAAAAAAATATCAGCACTTATTACAGCTGCATTTTTTGACATTGTTGTGTTTAAAATAATATGGGCGAGCTTAAGTTATAGTTTTTTTTTTAAATTGTGATCTCCTGTCAAAAAATTATAACTTTCTACAGAAGAAGTAACATAACTTGGATGCAAATAAAATCCCAAATTATTTTTTAATAATTCAATAAACATCATCTCTCTTTCTCACATCCACCTTTTTATGTAATTAACTCCCTTGTGCCATGCACATATATTATTTTAGTCACAGAACAAAACAACTTAAAAGTGAATCTAATGGATACCTGTTACCGATAATTAAGAAATGTTGTCCCTCCACATTTACGGAAAATAAATGTAATTGTATATCTGAAGTATCAGTGTATTCACAGCAATAATTACTTATATCTACTTAAAATGAGTAATTATTCAAATTTTTCTGGTTGAAAAAAACAGTCCTTAAGATAAGGGGATGGAAAATCCTCTTTTGGATGTACTTTTGTAATCAAGCGTATTAGGTTTTAGATTTTTGAGGGAAGAAGGCGGGGAGTGTGGGAGAATTCAGAACTCTTAAAAATGTGAACATTGGGAACAAATTCTGGTGTCAGTAGAGAAACATCTTCCCTTCACTGAAAGGAAATACAGATTATATACCTCCAGCCCCTCACCCAAGGATGAGATTTATAGCCTCTTGTTGAGAGAATTGGAAAAGCAATCCACCAACCATCTCACCCATCCAAGACCAGCAAGTAGTAAAACTTATGCACGTAAAAAGTGGCACAGGTTGATGAAGAGCACTTAAAAAAAAATCCTAGTGTGTATAGAGGGGAATTCTATTTATTACATCCCTATGGTGTCCCCTCATAAATACTGTATCCTATTGATGCCAAGTAAAATTCAATTTCTGTCTATATTATAAGCTAATTATTTAATTGATTTGTTTATGTGAGTTAAGGTGATTTCACCTCTCCCTTTTTGCCTATGTGTATATAAATTTGAGATCTCTGTTTAAAGAATGGATTTTATATTCTCCAAATATTTGCTCCCAATATTAGCATCAAGTACATCTGTGCCAAGCACGGATTAGATGCATCATGGTGTTGACACTACTCAATGCACCATACAGCCATGTATTTTTTTAATATATCCCACACCAAGTACACTCGTGACCTCTTTAAACAAAGGTTCCAATTTAATGCTAAGATATGAGTTTTGTATTACGGTATTTACTAGAAATAAGTCTGCCCAAATTAATTTCATTAAACAGCTTTACCGTTGCCAAAGAATGGTATATTAATATAGCCATTATGCTTGCTCTTATTATTTTCAACATTGTTTAGCAAATAAAACACACAACGAATAATTCTTACCTAAATGCCTCAGGTTTTTCCATGAAGTTGTTTCTGAAACAAAATTGCTTTTCAGAATTATTTCGAAAGACCTGCAGAGAATATAAATGACACCGTCAATTATTATACATTTATTCTTCACAGTTGGGCTAAAGTAAATCTTAAGTTATCTTGGCTCCCATCTAGACCATGAACACCTTTCTTCATTTATAGCTTGTATTTAGCTCATGTAGCTTGCCATTAATGCTATAGCCAAGACGAGGACCATGGGTCAATGGCCGAGGCCTCTTCTAATATCTGTTCACAACATCTTTGCACATGTTCGGCGAGGTGTCTCAAAAATTGCCCCTCACAGCCAAAGAATGTTGTGTAGGAGTAAAACGCAAGAAACATGGTAAAATTGAATTTTTTGTAAGTAGTTTTCTGTATGAACAGAAAGTTGTGGCTTTCATACAAATAGATGTAGTGCTGAATATCTTATGCATATAAAGATGGCAACACAGCGGTGGGAAATTGTGAGTAGCATATGACACTATGGAGCAATTGGTAAATGGGGAGAGGGGGTGAAAATATTGATAAGAAAAGGCATTTGGTGGTTATGGGGATTCTATTATTAGGCTGGACAATGTTTTTTGGAGCCGCAGCCAGTATTTTGCATTTCAGATTCCAAGATAAGGGTAATAAGGAGATTGAAAAAATTCAAGCTGAAATGTTAACTCTGTTTCTCTCCCCTGACCTGCTGAGTGTTTCCAGCAGTTTCTGTTTTTATATCTTTCCTCGGGTTTGATGCCCAAAACTGAACACTGTACTCCAAATAGAGTCGGATCAAGACTTTGTACAACATGACAGCAGATTGCCCACAAAACCGCTTCTTCTGTTGCTTCTTCTAGTTTGCAATCAGCGTGGCTTAATCTTAAAATTATAATTTATGCTTGCATCCAAAACAAGTTTCAAAGATAATTTTAAATCTCATTTCCTTTCAGCTGACAGGGATACGCTGTCACTGGTCAGAATTCACTCTGCAATGCATAAAACTAGTGCTTCAACACTGCTGTTAACAGCAGCGTAAACTGCTGCAGGTTGGACTTTTCTAAAGGGCTGGAAATCAATTTTATAGGAGAGGCAGAGGGAAAGATTCTTGATCTGCACTATTATGTTGTCATCTGATTTAATTAACTCCATTATATGGGATATGGCTGTATTGAAACTATCAATTATACAGTAATGGTGAAACCATACTCTGCAATAGAAACACTAAATATTCTTTTGTAAAATTGTTCTAATATAAGGAATTTGCTGATGCATGAATGACCTGCCAATTTGATTTCAGGTGCCCCAAATCTCACCACAAAAGGTCCCCGTTAACAAAGTGGCAGGGGTTTAACCTCAGTGATGTGGATTGTACTCACTAGAAAATAAACCTTATTGTCTAGAACCATAAATAGAAGATGGCATTTCATTTGAGTATCTTAATTAAAATAAACACCAATAAATAAAGAACTGGAACCACAATTATTTTTTTTCCTCCCAACTGCTATCAGAAAGTTACAACAGATTTCACAGCATCGAACCACTGACCACACTCGACCAGCTCCGTTGGGTGGGCCATATTTTTCGCATTCGTCATCTATACACAGCAGAAAGTCATACCGTATTGATTTTTTTTTCTTTGTGCCTTGATGCTGCATCACATTCAGTCTGCCATGGTTGGCCATTTTAAAGCAATATGTAATGCCCTTTAACATAATCGGATTAAGACTACAACAGGACAAGGATGAAAGCTTGCAACCCTTATGGCTTTCTCACTTAGATTGTGTATGATTTTAAGGCTGTAAAGCTGGCAAGAGGGAAAACAACTTTGATCCAAAACAATATTAGGTTTAGGGTGGCTACATGGAACTAATTACACATCTCATAAAATTAGTACCCATTCTAAAAGCTTTTAATATTGTGAAACTAATTTGGTGGATCTCTGGCCACCAATGCAGAGATCTGCAGTCGTGTATATGTACCTGGTGCGGAGCTCCAGTTGCTGTTCAAATACTGGTTACATTTTTTACGTTAGCAAATAGCTGATGGGACAGATGGCCTTTTGCCAACTGTCAAGATTAAAAATAAAAGTTTAAATGTTTTCTGCTTAGCATCTTTTTAAAGTTTACAGTTATACTGAAGCTAGTGTGAAGCTAAAGAGGTAAAGCCTCTCAGGATGTGGGCGACACTGGCAAGGCTACATTGGTTGCCCATCCTCAATTGACTCAAGCTATAGATTTAATAACTGAATCCTTACTTCAGTGGGCTTTACGAGTCAAGCAAGTAGTGTGGACGAGAGTCATATATAAACCAGAGCAGGTAGGTTCCTGTCCCTGAAGCACCGTTGGTGATCCAGCTGGGTTCATGGTCATTTTCTTTGGTGCAAGCCCACAAATGACCAGATCTATTGAATTCAATTTCCTACTGTGGGATTTGAACTCACGACTTCTTGATTGCGAGGCCAACACCATAATCATGACACTACAGTACCCTTATACATTGAGAATTTATAATGGGGAACAAAGAAATGGCAGACCAATTGAACAAATACTTTGGTTCTGTCTTCACGAAGGAAGACACAAATAACGTTCCGGAAATACTAGGGGAACGAGGGTCTAGCGAGAAGGAGGAACTGAAGAAAATCCTTATTAGCCAGGAAATTGTGTTCGGGAAATTGAAGGGATTGAAACATAGAAACATAGAAACATAGAAAATAGGTGCAGGAGCAGGCCATTCAGCCCTTCTAGCCTGCACCGCCATTCAATGAGTTCATGGCTGAACATGAAACTTCAGTACCCCATTCCTGCTTTCTCGCCATACCCCTTGATCCCCCGAGTAGTAAGGACTTCATCTAACTCCCTTTTGAATATATTTAGTGAATTGGCCTCAACTACTTTCTGTGGTAGAGAATTCCACAGGTTCACCACTCTCTGGGTGAAGAAGTTTCTCCTCATCTCGGTCCTAAATGGCTTACCCCTTATCCTTAGACTGTGACCCCTGGTTCTGGACTTCCCCAACATTGGGAACATTCTTCCTGCATCCAACCTGTCCAAACCCGTCAGATTTTTAAACGTTTCTATGAGGTCCCCTCTCACTCTTCTGAACTCCAGTGAATACAAGCCCAGTTGATCCAGTCTTTCTTGATAGGTCAGTCCCACCATCCCGGGAATCAGTCTGGTGAATCTTCGCTGCACTCCCTCAATAGCAAGAACGTCCTTCCTCAAGTTAGGAGACCAAAACTGTACACAATACTCCAGGTGTGGCCTCACCAAGGCCCTATACAACTGTAGGAACACCTCCCTGCCCCTGTACTCAAATCCCCTCGCTATGAAGGCCAACATGCCATTTGCTTTCTTAACCGCCTGCTGTACCTGCATGCCAACCTTCAATGACTGATGTACCATGACACCCAGGTCTCGCTGCACCTTCCCCCTTCCTAATCTGTCACCATTCAGATAATAGTCTGTCTCTCTGTTTTTACCACCAAAGTGGATAACCTCACATTTATCCACATTATACTTCATCTGCCACGCATTTGCCCACTCACCTAACCTATCCAAGTCACTCTGCAGCCTCATAGCATCCTCCTCGCAGCTCACACTGCCACCCAACTTAGTGTCATCCGCAAATTTGGAGATACTACATTTAATCCCCTCGTCTAAATCATTAATGTACAATGTAAACAGCTGGGGCCCCAGCACAGAACCTTGCGGTACCCCACTAGTCACTGCCTGCCATTCTGAAAAGTACCCATTTACTCCTACTCTTTGCTTCCTGTCTGACAACCAGTTCTCAATCCACGTCAGCACACTAACCCCAATCCCATGTGCTTTAACTTTGCACATTAATCTCCTGTGTGGGACCTTGTCGAAAGCCTTCTGAAAGTCCAAATATACCACATCAACTGGTTCTCCTTTGTCCACTTTACTGGAAACATCCTCAAAAAATTCCAGAAGGTTTTTCAAGCATGATCTCCCATTCACAAATCCATGCTGACTTGGACCTATCATGTCACCATTTTCGAAATGCGCTGCTATGACATCCTTAATAATTGATTCTATCATTTTACCCACTACTGAGGTCAGGCTGACCGGTCTATAATTCCCTGCTTTCTCTCTCCCTCCTTTTTTAAAAAGTGGGGTTACATTGGCTACCCTCCACTCGATAGGAACTGATCCAAGTCAATGGAATGTTGGAAAATGACTGTCAATGCATCCGCTATTTCCAAGGCCACCTCCTTAAGTACTCTGGGCTGCAGTCCATCAGGCCCTGGGGATTTATCGGCCTTCAATCCCATCAATTTCCCCAACACAATTTCCCGACTAATAAAGATTTCCTTCAGTTCCTCCTCCTTACTAGACCCTCTGACCCCTTTTATATCCGGAAGGTTGTTTGTGTCCTCCTTAGTGAATACTGAACCAAAGTACTTGTTCAATTGGTCTGCCATTTCTTTATTCCCCGTTATGACTTCCCCTGATTCTGACTGCAGGGGACCTACGTTTGTCTCTACTAACCTTTTTCTCTTTACATACCTATAGAAACTTTTGCAATCCGCCTTAATGTTCCCTGCAAGCTTCTTCTCATACTCCATTTTCCCTGCCCTAATCAAACCCTTTGTCCTCCTCTGCTGAGTTCTAAATTTCTCCCAGTCCCCAGGTTCGTTGCTATTTCTGGCCAATTTGTATGCCACTTCCTTGGCTTTAATACTACCCCTGATTTCCCTTGATAGCCACGGTTGAGCCACCTTCCCTTTTTTATTTTTATGCCAGACAGGAATGTACAATTGTTGTAATTCATCCATGCGGTCTCTAAGGGCCCAAGTTTCCACATGATTCGCGCCTGATTTTTAGGAGCAACTGGTGGAGAACGGACTATTTTAGAAATCGGAATTCTCCACATTTTTTTTTCTGCAGTTCTAGTCAGGTAGAACAGTTCTAGTTTAGAACAGAATTTTTTCTTCAAAAGGGGGCGTGTCCGGCCACTGACGTCTGATTTGAAAGTTTCCACAGTGAAAATGTACTCCAAACTAAAGTAGAATGGCGCCAGTGAAGATTTTTGTAGAACTGAAAAAACCTGTTCTACACATTAATAAATCAGGCGCAGGTTACAAATTAGGCCAGAATGAGGTGGGGGGGAAGGGAACTCATTAAATTTGACAATAAATCCTTATTTATACTTCTACAAATATTATACAAATAAATCCAACCTGAATAAACATTTATAAGCCAAGAAAAGATTAAATAAACCATCTTCCTACCTGTGTGAAAGTGCTTCAGCCAGGGAGAATTCTGCAGCTGTTCGTGCTGCTGAGCGAGGGAGGGAGGGAGAGAGAGGGGAGGGAGGGAGAGAGAGAGGGGAGGGGGGGTCGGGGGAGCGGGTGTCGGGTCGGTGGGGGGGGGGGGGGAGCGGGCCTCGGGTCGGGGCGGGGGGGGGGGGTGGGGAGAGCGGGTCTCGGGTCGAGGCGGGGGGGGGGGAGCGGGTCTCGGGTGTCGGGGCGGGGGGGGGGGGGGAAGAGCGGGTCTCGGGTCTCTGTCGGGGCGGGGGGGAGCGGGTCTCGGGTCTCTGTCAGGGCGGGGGGGGGAGGGGAGAGCGGGTGTCGGGTCGGGGCGGGGGGGGGGAGCGGGTCTCGGGGCGGGGGGGGGGCGGAACGGGTCTCGGGTCGGGGGGGAGCAGGCCTCGGGTCGGGGCGGGGGGGAGAGCGGGTCTCGGGTCTCTGTCGGGGCGGGGGGGGGGGGAGAGCGGGTGTCGGGTCGGGGCGGGGGGGGGGGGGGGGTAACGGGTTTCGGGTGTCGGGGCGGGGCGGGGGGAGCGGGTCTCGGGTCTCCGGTCTCGGTCGGGGTGGGGGGGGGGGAGCGGGTCTCGGGTGTCGGGTCTCGGTCGGGGCGGGGGGGGGGGGGGAAGCGGGTGTCGGGTCGGGTAGGGTCTGGTCGGCGGGGGGAGCGAGTGTCGGGTCTGGTCGGGCGGGGAGCAGAAGCTGGCCGTGGGAGGAGCCTCATTCACGCAGCCCCAGTGAGGCCATTGGGCCAGGGCTAGGGGCTGCGTGCTTCGGGCCCCTCCCGCACAGTTCGGCGCCTGGAGCTACTGCACTTGCGTGCCGACTGTAGCGCGCATGTGCAGAGGTCCCGGCACTGTTTTCAGCGCCGGGACCTGGCTCCGCCCCCCTACAGCTCGTGCCGGCTGCGCCGAGTGCCACGGGACCTGTAAGTCGGTGGAGACTACTGAGGATTTTTTTAGGCGCCGTTTTAGGCGTGAAAAACGGGCGCCCAGCTCGGAGGGGCGCCCGTTTTTTTTCTTGTGGAAACTTGGGCCCTAAATGTCTGCCATTGCCCATCCACAGTCAACCCCTTAAGTATCATTCGCCAATCTATCTTAGCCAATTCACACCTCATACCTTCAAAGTTACCCTTCTTTAAGTTCTGGACCATGGTCTCTGAATTAACTGTTTCATTCTCCATCCTAATGCAGAATTCCACCATATTATGGTCACTCTTCCCCAAGGGGCCTCGCACAATGAGATTGCTAATTAATCCTCTCTCATTACACAACACCCAGTCTAAGATGGCCACCCCCTAGTTGGTTCCTCGACATATTGGTCTAGAAAACCATCCCTTATGCACTCCAGGAAATCCTCCTCCACCGTATTGCTTCCAGTTTGGCTAGCCCAATCTATGTGCATATTAAAGTCACCCATTATAACTCCTGCACCTTTATTGCATGCACTCCTAATTTCCTGTTTGATGCCCTCCCCAACATTACTACTACTGTTTGGAGGTCTGTACACAACTCCCACTAACGTTTTTTGCCCTTTAGTGTTCTGCAGCTCTACCCATATAGATTGAAGGCCAATAAATCCCCAGGGCCTGATAGTCTGCATCCTAGAGTACTTAAGGAAGTGGCCCTAGAAATAGTGGATGCATTGGTGATCATTTTCCAATGCATCGACTCTGGATCAGTTCCTGTGGACTGGAGGGTAGCTAATGTAACACCACTTTTTAAAAAAGGAGGGAGAGAGAAAACGGGGAATTATAGACCGGTTAGCCTGACATCAGTAGTGGGGAAAATGTTGGAATCAATTATTAAAGATGAAATAGCAGCGCATTTGGAAAGCAGTGACAGGATTGGTCCAAGTCAGCATGGATTTATGAACGGGAAATCATGCTTGACAAATCTTCTGTAATTATTTGAGGATGTAACTAGTAGAGTGGACAAGGGAGAACCAGTGGATGTGGTGTATTTGGACTTTCAAAAGGCTTTTGACAAGGTCCCACTCAAGAAATTGGTGTGCAAAATCAAAGCACATGGTATTGGGGGTAATGTATTGATGTGGATAGAGAACTGGTTGGCAGACAGGAAGCAGAGAGTCGGGATAAACGGTTCCTTTTCAGAATGGCAGGCAGTAACTAGTGGGGTGCCACAGGGCTCAGTGCTGGGACCCCAACTATTTACAATATATATCAATGATTTAGATGAAGGAATTGAGAATAATATCTCCAAGTTTGCAGATGACACTAAGCTGCGTGCGATTGAGCTGTAAGGAGGATGCCAAGAGGCTGCAGGGTGACTTGGACAGGTTAGGCGAGTGGGCAAATGCATGGCAGATGCAGTATAATGTGGATAAATGTGAGGTGATCCACTTTGGTGGCAAAAACATGAAGGCATAGTATTATCTGATTGGAGGCAGATTAAGAAAGGAGGAGGTGCAACGAGACCTGGGTGTCATGGTACATCAGTCATTGAAGGCTGGCATGCAGGTGCAGCAGGCAGTGAAGAAGGCAAATGGCATGTTGACCTTCATAGCAAGGGGATTTGAGTATAGGAGCAGGGAGGTCTTACTGCAGCTGTACAGGGCCTTGGTGAGGCCTCACCTGGAATATTGTGTTCAGTTTTGATCTCCTAATCCGAGGAAGGACGTTCTTGCTATTGAGGGAGTGCAACGAAGGTTCACCAGACTGATTCCCGGGATGACAGGACTGACATATAAGGAGAGACTGGATCGACTGGGCCTGTATTCACTGGAGTTTAGAAGAATGAGAGGGGATCTCATAGAAACATATAAAATTCTGATGGGACTGGACAGGTTAGATGCAGGAAGAATGTTCCCGATGTTGGGGGAGTCCAGAACCAGGGGTCACAGTCTAAGGATAAGGGGGTAAGCCATTTAGGACCGAGATGAGGAGAAACTTCTTCACTCAGAGAGTTGTTAACCTGTGGAATTCTCTTCCGCAGAGAGTTGTTGATGCCAGTTCATTAGAGATATTCAAGAGGGAGTTGGATATGGTCCTTACGGCTAAAGGGACCTAGGGGTATGGAGAGAAAGCAGGAAAGATGTACTGAGGTGAATGATCAGCCATGATCTTATTGAATGGTGGTGCAGGCTCAAAGGGCCGAGTGGCCTCCTCCTGCACCTATTTTCTATGTTTCTATGTTTCTACTAGCTCTGGCCTAAAATTATTTCAGGCGCAATGTGTGTCGCATAATTATTGTATAAAACAAAGCGTGTCATGTTTCATTTTCAGCATTGCAGCCTGCAGTATCCTAAATGTGCAACGGTATATTTAAAATAAATTCAAGCTATCTGCTGTCAACTTACTTGTGCTAGATAGATTGACTAAAAAAAGAAGTGCAAAGAAATGCAAAACAAACAGGGACAATCTTTTTGCTGACACAATATTACTTCCTAGATATTCTTCTCATACATAATTCTTGCAGTTTTGGAGCAGTAATATCACAAATGTAATCATCACATAACTGAATGACAATGCTCATCTTCCACTCACAGGATCACACAGGTCAGACTTGGACAGGAGTAAATAAATATTACACAAGAACATGAGAAATAGGAGCAGGAGTAGGCCATTTGGCCCTTCGAGCCTGCTCCGCCATTCAATATCATAACTGATCTGATCTCGGCCTAAACTCAACTTCCCTGACCGCTCCCCATAATCCTTGACTCCCATATCGCTCAAAAATCTGTCTATCTCCACCTTAAATATATTCAATGACCCAGCCTCCACAACTCTCTGAGGTAGAGAATTCCACAGATTCACGACCACCTGAGATAAGAAATTCCTTCTCATCTCTGTTTTAAATGGGTGACCCCTTATTCTGAAACCATGCTCCCTAGTTCTAGATTCCCCCACGAGGGGAAACATCCTCTCTGCATCTACCCTGTCATGCCCCCTTAGAATCTTATATGTTTCAATAAGATCACCTCTCATTCTTCTAAACTCCAATGAGTATAGGCCCAACCTGCTCAATCTTTCTTCATAATACAACCCCTTCATCTCAGGAATCAACCTAATGAATCTTCTCTGAACTGCCTCCAATGCAAGTATATCCCTTCTTAGATAAGGAGACCAAAACTGCATTTGCCTTTCTCATTACTTGCTGTAGCAGCATGCTAAGTTTTTGTGTTTCATGTACAAGGACCCCCAGATCCCTCTGTACCGCAGCATTTTGTAATCTCTCCCCATTGAAATAAGAATTTGCTTTTTTATTTTTCCTACCAAAGTGGATAACCTCACATTTTCCCACATTATACTCTATCTGCCAAATTTTTGCCCACTCACGTAGCCTATCTATATCCTGTTGCAGATTCTCTGCGTCCTCCTCAAAACTTGCTTTCCCACACATCTTTGTATCATCAGCAAATTTGGCTACATTACACTCGGTCCCTTCATCCAAGTCATTAATACAGATTGTAAATAGTTGGGGTCCCAGCACTGATCCCTGCGACACCCTACTAGTTACTGGTTGCCAACCAAAGAATGAACCATTTATCCCGACTCTCTGTTTTCTGTAGGTTAGCCAATTCTCTATCCATGCTAATATATTACACCAAACCCCGTGAACTTTTATTTTGTGCAGTAACCTTTTATGTGGCACCTTGTCAAATGCCTTCTGGAAGTCCAAATACACCATATCCACTGGTTTTCCTTTATCTACCCTGTTTGTTACCTCAAAGAATTCCAGCAAATCTGTCAATACGACTTCCCCTTCATAAATCCATGCTGACTCTGCCTGACCGAATTTTACTTTTCCAAATATTCTGTTACTGCTTCTTTAATAAAACCATGCTGACTCTGCTTGACTGTATTATGATTTTCTAAATGTCCTACTGTTACTTCCTCAATAATGGACTCTAGCATTTTCCCAAGGATAGATGCTAGGCTAACTAGTCTATAGTTTCCTTGACTTAAGTTTCTTTTCTTAAATAGGAGAGTTACATTTGCATTTTTCCAATCCGCTGGGACCTCTTCAGAATCCAGGGAATTTTGGTAGATTACAACCAATGCCTCCACTATCTCTGCAGTCACTTATTTTAAGACCCTAGGATGGAGGCCATCAGATCCAGGGGACCTGTCCACCTCTAGTCCCATTAGTTTGCCTGGTACTTTTTCTCTAGTGACAGTGATTGTTTTAAGTTCCCCGCTCCCTTGATTATGTATTATTGGGATGCCTTTAGGCCGTGAAGACCGATAAAAAATATTTGTTCAAAGTCTCTGCCATTTCCCTGTTTTGCATTATTAATTCCCCATTGTCATCCTCTAAGGGATGATTGAAGCATGAAGAATAATCACACTGAAATTCTAAGGATTTGCTTGCAGTTTATGACATCAATGATATTTCCAACCTACAATTCTTCACATCTTATATATCCTGTATTTTCTCAATTATATTCCATATTCCTGTAAACTACTCACTTTTAAATCACAATCCCATGTTGCATTGTAGACATCTAATACTCATTTTCACTTTTGCTTGCGACATCTAAACAGCCACTTCACTGCTGTTGGTTCTATCCACTCAAACTTGTCCTGAACCACTAGAAATTGTTGGAAGAAAAAACTCAAGTCATTAACGTACAAATTTTTCTACACTGTGACTCCTTGATTTCAACATTTTAACTTCTGAAAATGGAACATAGGGAGTTGAAATGGGGTTGTCGATCTAATCAAGGAGAGACTCCAATGTTTGGTTTGGACTTCTCAATGGTTCACTTATTAGCTTTCACCTAATTTAGAATTACACGCATCTCCAATTTACCCGAACCACTCACCATTCTATACATCAAAGCAAATATTAGCTGATAAGCTACAACTGAGGATGCAGTGAATTGTATGCAACATTATCTTAGTTTATGATACCAATGAGCATATAAAGAATTTTCCTTTTTATAGCTGTTTATACTTTCTCTGGTTCATTTTCACTTTTCATTGCAAAAGCCAACACTCGACAAATACCATTTTCATTCTAATCACAACACCCAACTTTTAATCTTTCTGCTGCAATATATTATGGTAAATATTAACTTTTTATTCATTCATTCATGGGATGTGGGTGTTGTTGGTAAGGTCAGCACTAAACGCACGCAGCATTCGAAATAAAGTAAATGAGTTGACGGCACAAATCATTACAAATGGGTATGATTTGGTGGCCATTACAGAAACGTGGTTGCAGGGGGGGCAAGACTGGGAATTAAACATACAGGGGTATCTGACAATTCGGAAAGATAGACAAGAAGGGAAAGGAGGTGGGGTAGCTCTGTTAATAAAGGAAGATATCAGGGCAGTTGTGAGAGACGATATTGGCTCTAATGAACAAAATGCTGAATCATTGTGTGTGGAGATTAGAGATAGTAAGGGGAAAAAGTCACTGGTGGGCGTAGTTTATAGGCCCCCAAATAATAACTTCACGGTGGGGCGGGCAATAATCAAGGGAATAATGGAGGCATGTGAAAAAGGAACGGCAGTAATCATGGGGGATTTTAACCTACATATCGATTGGTCAAATCAAATCGCACGGGGTAGCCTGGAGGAGGAATTCATAGAATGCATACGGGATCGTTTCTTAGAACAATATGTTACAGAACCTACAAGGGAGCAAGCGATCTTAGATCAGGTCCTGTGTAATGAGACAGGAAAAATAAACGATCTCCTTGTAAAAGATCCTCTCGGAATGAGTGATCACAATATGGTTGAATTTGTAACACAGATTGAGGGTGAGGAAGTAGTGTCTCAAACGAGCGTACTATGGTTAAACAAAGGGGACTACAGTGGGATGAGGGCAGAGTTGGCTAAAGTAGACTGGAAACACAGACTAAACGGTGGCACAATTGAGGAACAGTGGAGGACTTTTAAGGAGCTCTTTCATAGTGCTCAACAAAAATATATTCCAGTGAAAAAGAAGGGCGGTAAGAGAAGGGATAACCAGCCGTGGATAACCAAGGAAATAAAGGAGACTATCAAATTAAAAACCAATGCGTATAAGGTGGCCAAGGTTAGTGGGAAAATAGAAGATTGGGAAAATTTTAAACGACAGCAAAGAATGACTAAGAAAGCAATAAAGAAAGGAAAGATAGATTATGAAAGTAAACTTGCGCAAAACATAAAAACAGATAGTAAAAGCTTTTACCGATATATAAAACGGAAGAGAGTGACTAAAGTAAATGTTGGTCCCTTCGAAGATGAGAAGGGGGATTTAATAATGGGAAATGTGGAAATGGCTGAGACCTTAAACAATTATTTTGCTTCCGTCTTCACAGTGGAAGACACAAAAACCATGCCAAAAATTGCTGGTCACGGGAATGTGGGAAGGGAGGACCTTGAGACAATCACTATCACTAGTGGGGTAGTGCTGGACAGGCTAATGGGACTCAAGGTAGACAAGTCCCCTGGTCCTGATGAAATGCATCCCAGGGTATTAAAAGAGATGGCAGAAGTTATAGCAGATGCATTCGTTATAATCTATCAAAATTCTCTGGACTCTGGGGAGGTACCAGCGGATTGGAAAGCAGCTAATGTAACGCCTCTGTTTAAAAAAGGGGCAGACAAAAGGCAGGTATCTATAGGCCGGTTAGTTTAACATCTGTGGTGGGGAAAATGCTTGAAGCTATCATTAAGGAAGAAATAGCGGGACATCTAGATAGGAATAGTGCAATCAAGTAGACGCAACATGGATTCATGAAGGGGAAATCATGTTTAACTAATTAACTGGAACGAGCATGGTGGATAGAGGTGTACCGATGGACGTGGTGTATTTAGATTTCCAAAAGGCATTCGATAAGGTGCCACACAAAAGGAAGATAAAGGTACACGGAGTCAGAGGAAATGTATTAGCATGGATCGAGAATTGGCTGGCGAACAGAAAGCAGAGAGTCGGGATAAATGGGTCCTTTTTGGGTTGGAAATCGGTGGTTAGTGGTGTGCCACAGGGATTGGTGTTGGGACCACAACTGTTTACAATATACACAGATGACCTGGAAGAGGGGACAGAGTGTAGTGTAACAAAATTTGCAGATGACACAAAGATTAGTGGGAAAGCGGGTTGTGTAGAGGACACAGAGAGTCTGCATAGAGATTTAGATAGGTTAAGCGAATGGGCTAAGGTTTAGCAGATGGAATACAATGTCGGAAAGTGTGAGGTCATCTACCTTGGAAAAAAAAACAGTAAATGGGAATATTATTTGAATGGGGACAAATTACAACATGCTGTGGTGCAGAGGGACCTGGGGGTCCTTGTGCATGAAACTCTTTTTGGAGTTTATCTGCAAAACAAAAATATTAATTGGTGCCACCCGCCCTGGATGACACACCAGACATTTACAAGGCCCTCTTTTTTTTTTCTTTTTTTGGGTTTTTTCTTGGGCACTAAATCACTTTTTTTTTCCAGTGCCCCCTATAAAAGAGGAGGGGGACACTAAAAGCACCGGCAATTAAAACAAATTAAACTTTAAAACGTAAAATCAAATTAAAATTTGGTTGCCGGGCGTGATGATGCACTCCAGTCCCTCCGGTGCCTCCTTAATCCCAAAAAGTTAGTTTGCAGGTGCAGCAGGCAATCAGCAAGGCGAATGGAATGTTGGCCTTCATTGCGAGAGGGATGGAGTACAAAAGCAGGGAGGTCCTGCTGCAACTGTATAGGGTATTGGTGAGGCCGCACCTGGAGTACTACGTGCAGTTTTGGTCACCTTACTTAAGGAAGGATATACTAGCTTTGGAGTGGGTACAGAGACGATTCACTAGGCTGATTCCGGAGATGAGGGGGTTACCTTATGATGATAGATTGAGTAGACTGGGTCTTTACTCGTTGGAGTTCAGAAGGATGAGGGTGATCTTATAGAAACATTTAAAATAATGAAAGGGATAGACAAGATAGAGGCAGAGAGGTTGTTTCCACTGGTCGGGGAGACTAGAACTAGGGGGTACAGCCTCAAAATACGGGGGAGCCAATTTAAAACCGAGTTGAGAAGGAATTTCTTCTCCCAGAGGGTTGTGAATCTGTGGAATTATCTGCCCAAGGAAGCAGTTGAGACTAGCTCATTGAATGTATTCAAATCACAGATAGATAGATTTTTAACCAATAAGGGAATTAAGGGTTACGGGGAGCGGGCGGGTAAGTGGAGCTGAGTCCACGGCCAGATCAACCATGATCTTGTTGAATGGCGGAGCAGGCTCGAGGGGCTAGCTGGCCTACTCCTGTTCCTAATTCTTATGTTCTTATGATTGCCCACTCCTGACAATTGAATAGCTGACAGGACTGGAGTCACAGATAGGCCAGACCGGGCAAGGACAACAGGTTACCTTCTCCAAAGGGCATTTGATGACAATCTGACAGCTTCATGATGACTTTTACTGATACCACCTTTTATTTCCAGATTTCTTTTAACCTAAATTAAAATTCTCAAACTGCCATGGTGGGATTTCAACTAACATTCGCTGGCTCATTAATCCAGGTTTCTGGATTACTCGTCCAGCAACACATCCACTACACCAGCAATATTTGGGAAGTGGAGGGGTGGTTAACAGAGAGAAAAGGAAAAAAAACAAGGGGGCAGAAATGGGTGCAAAATATCTATTCGGGGGATGAATTTCAGGTGGCGCAATCCAGCAGCCAATCCTCGCTGGAAGTGTGCTGACTGCCAAATTGGAAGCCAGTGGCTACCGAGTCTCCACGGCAGCTGCCTGAAACAGACAACGGGCCTTCTGAATATGCTAGTATTACAACAATGACTACACTTCAAAAGCACTTCATTGGCTGTAAAGTGCTTTGGGACGTCATGAGGTTGTTAAAAACGTTATACAAGTGCAAGCCATTTCTTTCTTTCTTATGCCTGTTTTAAGATCTCACTCCCAAATTCAGCAGAAACTGGGCAGAGCATCCAGGTCTCCTGAGGCCTAATCTAACCCTTAAGGCTGCTGACAAAAAAGCAAGTACTTGTTTTTAAAATGTACTGTAATATGGAGTCTGAGAAAGTAGAAGGTGGAGTTGAGGTAGAAGATCAGCCATGATCTTATTGAATGGCAGAGCAGGCTTGAAGGGCCGAATGGCCTACTCCCACTCTCATTTCTTATGTTCTTATGTTAAATATTCCTCCTGGCTCCACAACAGTGCTGCAGGTCGCTGACACCCCATGCTCGCCCCCCCACAACCCCCTCCAATTTGTCTCTCTCTGCCCCCCATCCCTCTTCCCACAAACTGGTCGATTTTGTCAAGACCCTGACTGATGAGCTGCATCAGGACACCCAATTGGCATCTGCTCCTTGCCAGTTTAATGAAAATGAGGTCCAAGGTCTATTTTGGAGTGAGCCTCAGCTAGAAATCTTCAGGCAAGCATCCCAGGGATGCTGCACACTTCTTGATTTTCAAGAAGTACATAGGTAGGGTTTTAAAGAACTTACAATTAGAATATCTTTTATTAATTTATATATGATACATAAAGGAACAAAACATTTTAAAACATTCAACATAAAACATATAGATTAGGAAGCCAATTTAAAAAAATCATCAGGCAGATGTTCATTGTTCATAGCAAATCAAATGGTATACTGTTTAATAAAGGCAGGAGTGTTATATTATGTAATGCACAATTCTGCTACTAAAATGGAGCAGTGTCCCTTTAAGGCCATAAACTCTTAAATGTTGTTCAGTAATCGCAACCTCGGATCAATTAGAGTTTAATTGCTTAGCAAGGGAAATTTGTAGAATGGATAATGTTTGTAAATTTTGGGAACCAGATCAGATTAGCCCAGTATTAAGATACTGGTTTCTTTCACTTTTTTTAAACAGATGAAAACAACATCACACTTTAAAGTATAATCTCTGAAATGTTATGGATGCACATTAGATGCAATACTTTTTCTCATTACTAGCAGATGCCAATGGCATTCTAAGTCAGATGATACATTATTTTATGAGGATAGGAGCATTATACCTTGCAATACATAATGCATTATTCAGCTACTAAAGTGAAGTTGTATCCGTTTAAGGTCACAAAGTCTAATTGTTAAGTAAAGAAGAGCTCAGGTCATTGACAGCTTAATTATTTAGTTGGGGAACTCTTTAGATTGGAATGCATTTATCAATTTTAGGCTGGAAGTCAGATGCACCCAGCAATTTAAGATTGTTTTGCACCTGTAAGAATATCTGTGTAACAAGACAAGCGTTGGTCCATGCTAGAACTTGCTCTGTTTTTTCTGTTCCACCATCCCCACTGGTAATTGTTCCACTTTTCTATCACCCGGTGAGTGCTTAAATTTCCTATTTCCTTTTGACGAGTAAACTTTAAAATATGACCTAAATCATATGATCTAAATTTTCCATACTAGTGAAAAAAGACCTCCATCAAGACCTCTCTTCCTCCTCTTCTCCAGAGAACAAAGACCCATGATCCTATTTCCTGATAACATACCTCTCCAAATTTAAAAATCAGCCTCAAAGCTCTCTTCCAATAATCCCACATCTTTAATATGGAGACCAAAACTGAACACAATAACGCCAGATAAGAATAGAAGAATTAGGAGCAGGAGTAGACCATACGGTCCATCGAACCTGCTCTGCCATTCAATCAGATCATGGCTGATCTTCGACCTCAACTCCACTTTTCTGCCCGATCCCCAAATCCATTGATTCCCCTAGAGTCCAAAAATCTATCTATCTCAGCCTTGCATATACCCAAGGACTCAGCATCCACAGCACTTTCATGTAGAGAATTCCAAAGATTCACAACCCTCGAGTAAAGAAATTCCTCCTCTTCACAGTCTTAAATAGTCGACCCCTTATCCTGAGGCTATGACCCCTAGTTCTAGACTCTCCAACTAGGGGAAACAACCTCTCAGCATCTACCCTGTCAATCCCCCTCAGAATCTTGTATGTTTCAATGAGATCACCTAAACTCTAGAGAGTATAGGTCCAATCTACTCAATCTCTCCTTATAGGACAACCCTCTCATCCCAGGAATCAATCTAGTGAAGCTCTCCAAGGTCAGAGACAATTTCAACATCACTTCCTAAGTCATATCCTTAGCTCGAAATCCAAACATTTGATTTGCTTTCATCATCACCTGCAAACATAGGTATTTATGGCCGTGATTTTGCTGACATTGGCGGATCCTAACCCCACTGCTGGCTCCATCCCGCTCTGTGAAATGAATTTCCTTTGATGGGGCTTTTTAAACCCACCCAGCGAGTTTTCCGGCCAATTAGAGGAAGCGGGTCTGGTGACGTCATTTGATGACGCGTCGTCAACCAATTTCATTAAAGGGACCATGTCCAACTTTATTTTGACATTTGCGCTGTCAGTGTTCTACAGCACTGAGGTGTTACAAACACTGACAATGACTGCACAAAGGCACAGTGCTGCACCCAGTCTCTCCCATGACTCCCTTCATATGCTTATGGAGAGAATCACAGCACACAGGAAGGTCCTCTTACCTTTCCACAGGCTGAAAAGACCTCCCCAGGAGATTATCACAGCCTGGTTGCACATTGCACAGGAGGGCATAAGCAGGGATGTGGTCAGGAGGACCAATGTGCAGTGTCGCAAAGCTTTCAATGATCTCAATAGATCACAAAACATTAGTACAAATCCACACTCAACCTCATCCTGATGTGCCTCTCATCACATCCACATCACTCACTAGCTACCTGTCATACTCACCCTCACCCTAGTGCAATCACACTAACACATAAAGGATGTGGGTGCTTTATGCAATGTCCATGTAAAATTTCTCTTAATGTGGTGTCAAACATTGAAATCTTTATTTTCAACACTTTACGTTCTTCGACAGATCTGTGTGCACCTTTGGAAGTGGCTTAGTGAGTTGCAGTGAATGATGAGACATAACGGTACCACCATCAATGGAGATGAGCGTGAAAGGAATCCCTTGGGCAATGTAGGGTTGCTTTATGGTGTTGGTGCACATCATGTGGCAGCCAGGGTGTACAGCGTCAAGTGAAATAAATCTGGCCATGGTGAGGCCATCTCTGGTCTCCCGGGCAGCATCAGGTGATTGCAGAGAAGGTTGATGTTGTTGGTGTGCCTGGTGCTGCTGGTGTTGGGGTTGATCGTAGTGGGATTCTGAGGACCAAGGTGAGAGTATAAAGGGCACCCATGCTGATGGAACAGATGTCAGGTGAAGTAGAGATAACAAGCGATTTATCAATGGTGAGAGAGGAAATGAGATCAGACTTGAGTAAAGACTTGCAGCATGGTGAAACTGTTGTGGAAATGCAGTGAGGAAGAGCTTGTGGCTGGGGGAAGATATCTCTGTAAGGTGGGAGCTTTTACTTGACATTTGATGCTGTCATCAACTGATTCAAGGGCCACTGACCTCTCGCCTCAGCTTCACAGATGTGGTCTCGCAATAGCGTGAAACCAGTGGGTGAGCTGGCAAATTTTAACAGTAAGTTTAAAACCATTGTTAAGTGGCTGCAAACAAGCCACTATTCATTTAAATTAGGTCCCCCGCCGTTGCGTATCGGATCTGCTCAGTGCTGGCAGACCCGACATCGGGAAAAGGCAAGTGTGTACGATTTGACAGCAGGTTCCCGACCCGCTGTCAATTAATTCACATTTAACTGCCGACCTGCCACCGATCCCATCCGCTGAGCTCTCGCAAACTCCTCCCTATATATGTAATATCCTAGCGTGAATAATGTTTTATTTAGATCCAAATCTTGTGTTAATTATGATTTTGTTTTTAACCCTTGATTTTCAATATCCTAAGAGATTTAAAAGGACATGGGTATTGCGCTGTATTGTCATGTAATTTTAAGAGCAACTTAAATACTCACTGGCGTGTGTTTACCCTTTGAAACTTCTGATCAGAGGCAACATAGAAGCAGACATTTTGTGTAGGATCCCCTCTTTAGTGAGACCATGAAGCTGCTTTCAAATGATGTCATGAATTGAGTGTTGCCCACAGCTATTCCCATTCATGATGTCACTGAAAGGCAAGAGATATTCCTGCACACGCTGCTGTCAGGCTGCCTTTGGGCAGTAGTTTGAAGACTAAGCAAGATAAAAGAGAACCTTGACACACTGCTAAGTGCACAAATATGTTCTTTTTAATAATGTACTCTATTGCTCGGCCCTCACACCACTTGTGATGAACTAACAGAGGCTCGTTACCTAAAATTTAACAACTGTCTTCCCTTCTGCTATAGAATATTATATAGAAACATAGAAAATAGGTGTAGGAGTAGGCCCTTCGAGCCTGCACCGCCATTCAATAAGATCATGGCTGATCATTCACCTCAGTACCCCTTTCCTGCTTTCTCCCCATACCCCTTGATCCCTTTAGCCGTAAGAGACATATCTAACTCCCTCTTGAATATATCCAATGAACTGGCATCAACAACTCTCTGCGGTAGGGAATTCCTCTGAGTGAAGAAGTTTCTCCTCATCTCAGTCCTAAATAGCTTACCCCTTATTCTTAGACTATGTCCCCTGGTTTTGGACTTCCCCATCATCGGGAACATTCTTCCTGCATCTAACCTGTCCAGTCCCGTCAACATTTTATATGTTTCTATGAGATCCCCTCTCATTTTTCTAAACTCCAATGAATAAAGGCTCAGTCGATCCAGTCTCCCTCATATGTCAGTCCAGCCATCCCGGGAATCAGTCTGGTGAATCTTCGCTGCACTCCTAGCAAGAATGTCCTTCCTCAGATTAGGAGACTAAAACTGAACACAATATTCCAGGTGAGGCCTCACCAAGGCCCTGTACAATTGCAGTAAGACCTCCCTGCTCCTATACTCACATCCCCTAGCTATGAAGGCCAATATACCATTTGCTTTCTTCATCGCCTGCTGTACCTGCATGCCAACTTTCAATGACTGATGTACCATGACACCCAGGTCTCGTTGCACCTCCCCTTTTTCTAATCTGCCGCCATTCAGATAATATTCTGCCTTCGTGTTTTTGCCCCCAAAGTGGATAACCTCACATTTATCCACATTATACTGCATCCGCCATGCATTTACCCATTCACCTAACCTGTCCAAGTCACTCTGCAGCCTCTTAGCGTCAGTTTAGTGTCATCTGCAAACTTGGAGATATTACACTCAATTCCTTCATCCAAATCATTAATGTATATTGTAAATAGCTGGGGTCCCAGCACTGAGCCCTGCGGCACCCCACTAGTCACTGCCTGCCATTCTGAAAAGGACCCATTTATCCCGATTCTCTGCTTCCTGTCTGCCAACCAGTTCTCTATCTACATCAGTACATTACCCCCAATACCATGTGCTTTAATTTTGCACACCAATCTCTTGTATGGAACCTTGTCAAAAGCCTTTTGAAAGTCCAAATACACCACATCCACTAGTTCTCCCTTGTCCACTCTACTAGTTACATCCTCAAAAAATTCCAGAAGATTTGTCAAATTCCAGAAGATAGCAAACAAACACTCTCCGAGGAACCATACTGCAATCTGTGGTCAGGCCCTATCTGGAGTACTGCGTTCAGTTTTGGGCAGTGAATCTCAGGAATTATATATTGGCTTTGGAGGAGGTACAGCACTGAGCCACAAGAATTTTACCAGAGTTTAAAGGGTTAAATTATGAGGATAGGTTGCATAAACATGGCTTGTATGCCCCTAAGTTTAGAAAATTGAGGGGTGATCCAATTGAGTTCTTTAAAATGATAAAGGGATTCGATAGAGTAGATACAGAGAAACCATTTTCTCTGGTGGGCGGGCGGGGGGGTGGGGGGAATCCAGAACAAGAGGGCACAATCTTAAAATTAGAGCTCGGCCATTTAAGAGTGAAAGGGAAGCATTTTTTCACACAAATGGTAGTGGAATCTGGAACTTGCTTCCCCATAAGGCTGTGGCTACTGGGTCAAATGAAATTTTAACACTAAGTTTGATAGATTTTTGTCTGGTAAGGATATCAAGGGATATGGAACAAAGATGGGTAAATGATGTTGAGGTACAGATCAGCCATGATCTAATTCATTCTAACAGAACAGGCTCGAGGGGTGGAATAGCCTACTCCTGTTCCTATGTGACCAATAAGTAGTAAATCTAAGCTAACAAATGCAACAGGGCCTGCAGTCTTTTTTTCTGTTGCTTTCCGATGCCATGCCTTTCCAGGCATTCCTTGCTTAATATGGCCTTAACCGGTAGCAAGTCTGCCTCATTCGTATTCTGGTTCTCTGACCTATTCGAATAGGAAAAAAATCCTTTTTAATAACCATGAAACAAACAGAATGAATTGAGAATTAGATATATTTATATGATCAGAAGACCCAATATTATAACGTACTCACAACTCACTTGTCATTATACAGTCAGGTGTGCCTATATTGGATAATTATTTTTTCCAACAGGGATATATATGGCACAGATCATCTTCTAAAGCACCTCCCAAACCCGCAACCTCTAACGCCTAGAAGGACAATGGCACCAGGCACATGGGAACACCACCACCTCCAAGTTCCCCTCTAAGTTACACACTACCCTGACTTGGAAATATATCACTGTTCCTTCATTGTCGCTGGGTCAAAATCCTGGAATCCCCTCTCTAACAGCACTATGGAAGTACCTTCAACACAAGGACTGCAGCGGTTCAAGCGGCGGCTCACCACCACCTTCTCAAGGACAATTAGGCATGGGCAATAAATGCTGGCCTTGCCAGCGACCCACATCCCATAAAAGAATATTTTAAAAATCATCCACAAAAACTTATATTCATAAAACAACCATAACTCAGTTGTGCCTTTGTCATTGGAGGGCTGTCTGGATAACCTCATTTAATGAGATTTAGAAGATAATCAGGACAACTCAACTGAAAAATAGGCCTCTGACTGGTGGTGGGTGTGCACCGCTGAGTCACGTGTGTTTTTTCAATAATCCCCTGAATACTGCTGAGTGCCTTATGTAAATCGCATTTAATAATCTACAAGTTTACTCGAAAGTGTGTTTTTTTTATAGTGAAACATAATGGCTTTGCTTGGTAGCGATTTAACATCCCATAAAGCAATATACAAAATAGTTATTGTACTCAAATAGAAACATAGAAAAATAGAAATTTACAGCGTAGAAGGAGGCCATTTCGGCTCATCGTGTCCGCGTCGGCTGACAAAGAGACGCACGGCCCTCGGTCAGCAGCCCTGAAGGTCACATATAAACCTATGAACAATGAAGGAAAGGCAAAGAGCATCCAACCCAACCAGTCCGCCCCACACAACTGCGACACCCCTTACACTGAAACATTCTACATTCCACCCCAACCGGAGCCATGTGATCGCCTGGGAGAGGCAAAGACCAGATAAAAACCCAGGCCAATTTAGGGGAAAAAAATATGGGAAAATCCCTCTCCCACCCATTCAGGCAATCGAAACTAGTCCAGGCGATCGTCCTGGCCGTGTTCGATTCCTTGCAGTACTTACCATTATATCTGCGCCGGCCAACAAGAGGTTATCCAGTCTAATCCCAATTACCAGTTCTCGGTCCGTAACCCTGCAGGTTACGGTACTTTAAGTGCCCGTCCAACCATCTCTTAAAAGTGGTCAGGGTTTCTGCATCCATCACTCTTCCAGGCAGTGAGTTCCAGATCCCCACAACCCTCTGCATAAAGAAGCCCCCCCTCAAATCCCCTCTAAACCTTCCACCAACCACCTTAAAACTATGCCCCCCTCGTAATAGACCCCTCCCAACAATGGAAATAGGACCTGACTATCCAGGCCCCTCAATATTTTGTACACCTCAATGAGGTCTCCTCTCAACCTCCTTTGTTCCAATGAAAACAAACCCAGCCTATCCAATCGGTCCTCATAACTAAGATTCTCCATTCCAGGCAGCATCCTAGTAAATCTCCTCTGCACCCTCTCTAGTGCAATCACGTCCTTCCTATAATACGGCAACCAGAACTGCACGCAGTTCTCCACAGCTGTGGTCTAACCAAAATATTATACAATATAAATATAACCTCCCTGCTCTTATATTCTATGCCTCAGCCAATAAAGGCAAGCATTCTGTATGCCTTGTTAACCACCTTATCCACCTGGCCTGCTACTTTCAGGGATCTGTGGACAAGCACTCCAAGGTCCCTTTGTTAAGTGGCCGACCGCTTAATGTGTATACCCTTTCCTTATTAATCCTCCCAAAGTGCATTACCTCACACTTCTCTGAATTCAATTCCATTTGCCATTGCTCTGCCCACCTGACCAGTAGATTGATATCCTCCTGCAGCCCATGATGTTCCTCTTCACTATCAACCACACAGACAATTTTAGTGTCATCTGCAAACTTCTTAATCATAATCCCTATATTCAAATCTAAATCATTGATAAATACGACCAACAGCAAGGGACCCAGTATTGAGTCCTGTGAACCCCACTGGTAACATCCTTCCAGTCACAACAACATTCATCAAAGTTTGCAGGCGACACTAAAATTGGCTGTGTGGTTGATATTGAAGAGGAAAGTCATGGGCTGCAGGAGGATATCAATCTACTGGTCAGGTGGGCAGAGCAGTGACAAATGGAATTTAATTCAGAGAAGTGTGAGGTAAAGCACTTCCTACCTCCAAGCCAATTTTGCATCCAAATTGCCACTTTGCCCTGGATCCAATGGGCTTTAACCTTCGTGATCAGTCTACCATGTGGGACCTTATCAAAAGCTTTGCTAAAGTCCATATACACTACATCGTACGCAATACCCTTATCGACCCTCTTGGTTACCTCCTCAAAAAATTCAATCAGGTTAGTCAAACACGATCTTCCCTTCACAAATCCGTGCTGATTGTCCCTAATTAATCCTTGCCTTTCCAAATGTAGATGTATCCTGTCTTTCAGGATTTTTTTCAATAATTTTCCCACCACTGAGGTTAGGCTGACGGACCTTCAATTAATCTGATCAGTTTTATCTTATTTAAAAATATTTTAAAAATAGCAGTCCTGCTGTTATTGAGTATTCACATGTGTTATGTATTCAACCCCTTGTAACCTGCATCACACCTGACCACCAAAGGGCCTACCTGTTGGAGTCCCAAGGGATCCCAGCATCCCTTGGGAGCACAGTATATAAGCAGGCCACCCTCGAGATACCTACACTCTGGAACCTAAATAAAGGAGCTAAGGTCACACTTGCTCATTACACACAGTACTCAGTCTGACCATTTATTATGAGTGTAACAATATGTGTGTGTCAGTTACCATGAGAAACGCCCGCAAAATACTTAATTAACACCAGGAATAACATTTACATTTTGGAGGTGAGGAATAAAGAGAAAGAGAGAATGAGGATGAGAGGAGGAAAGAGAGAGTCCGTGTTGACTGGATGTATATATTGAATGTCAAGGCTGGACATATGTTTCAATTCAATGGAATGTCTTTTATCCTTTGAAAAAAATTGAACTATATGAACTGAAGTCTATTATTGTATTATCAAACAAGTGCAATGTGGAAAATACAGTAATAGAATAGTCACCTTTAGATATCCCAGTCAGTTTTGTTTTCTGCATTGTCCTGACAGTTTTCATTGTCATAGCACACCCCAAGTTTCTTTTAACCTGTCACAGGCGATTGTTTTATACAAATATACACATAGACAGTAATCCTTCACTGTAACTCCTCCTCTGGTAGCTGCATAATGGCTTCGAATTTGGGGTGGATACTAACAGCGAACAAATCGTTCGTGTTTGACAAATCTGTTAAAAGTTTTTTTTAAGGTAACTAGCAAAGTAGATAAGGGGGGGACCAGTGGATGTAGTGTATTTGGATTTTCAAAAATCATTCAATAAGGTGCCACACAAGAGATTATTGCACAAAATTAGAACTCCTGGGAATGGAGGTACCCTGTAATATATTAGCATGGATTGTGGATTGGTTAACAGACAGAAAACACAGAGAGTAGGAACAAACGGGTCATTCTTGGCTTGGCAGGCTGTAACTAGTGGGGGTGTACCGCAAGGTCAGTGCTTGGGACTCAGCTATTTACAATCTATATCAATGATTTAGATGAGAGAACCGAGTGCAATATCCAAGTTTGCTGACGATACAAAGCAAGATGGGAAAGTAAGTTGTGAGGAGGCAAAGAGGCTGCAAAGGGATATAGACAGGTTACATGAGTGGGCAAGAATGCGGCATGTGGAATATAACATGGAGAAATGTGAAGTTTGGTAGGAAAAATAGAAAAGCAGAATTTTTTTTTTTAAATAGTAAGAAATTGGAAAATATTGATATTCAGAGGGACCTGGGCGTCCTTGTACACACATCACAGAAAGTAAACATGCAGTACAGCAAGCAATTAGGAAAGCAAATTATATGTTAGCCTTTATTACAAAAGGATTTGAGTATAAATGTAATGAAGTTCTACAGTAATTATATATGGCCTTGTTGAGACCACACCTGGAGTACTGTGTACAGTTTTGGTCTCCTTACCTAAGGAAGGATATACCTGCCTTAGAAGGGAGTGCAACAAAGGTTCACCAGACTGATTCCTGGAATGGGGGTTTGTCGTATGAGAAGACATTGAGTAGACAAAGACTATTATTCCCTAGAGTTTAGAAGAATGAGAGGTGATCTCACTGAAACATACATAATTCTTAAAGGGGCTTGACAGGGTAGTTTCCCCTGGCTGGTGAATCTACAACTAGGGGGTCACTGTTTCAAAATAAAGTGTCGACCATTAACAACTGAGATAAAAATACATTTCTTCACTGAAAGGGTTGTGAATCTTTGGAATTCTCTACCCCAGAGGGCTGTGGATGCTCAGTCATTTAATTTTTTTCAAGACAGAGATCGATAGATTTTTGGATACTAAGGGAACCAAAGGATATGGGGATAGTGCGGGAAGATGGGGTTGAGGTAGAAGATCGGCCATGATCTCACTGAATGACAGAGCAGGCTTGAAGAGCCTACTCCTGCTCTGATTTCCTATGTTCTTATGTTATGTTCTTCTGATAGAGAGAATAAACAATTGAATCTTGTTGCATGCCTATCCAATTGGGAGCTAGCAGACAAGGACTTATGATAACTAAACTTTGTGACATGTGGTCTACTTATTGGTACACTGTTATGATTTAATTATTTGTGTATGTCACTGTACTGTACATAATTACTGTTTGTTTTATGCTTGTGGCGCCCTAGGGCACTTGCCGTAATGTTGTTGTTCCTGCCTGGTGACACTGGGGCAACATTACCTATGTTGACCTTCTTTTAGTTTGGTTGGACCATATGTTTCTTTCCTGTATCAGTGATACCCTAAAAGGGGCACTTGTGCTGATTCTTGTTTGGTGACCCTGGGGCATCCTAGTGTCACCCTTTTGACCCATCAAAATAGATACACTATAAACATAATTAGAACATAAGAACATAAGAAATAGGAGGAGTAGTAGTCCATTTGGCACCTCGAGCCTGCTCCTCCATTCAATGAGATCATGGCTGATCTTCTACCTCAACTCCACTTGCCTGCACTATCCTCATATCCCTTGATTTCCTTAATATCAAAAAATCTATTGATCTCTGTCTTGAATATGCTCAATGACTGATCTTCCACAGCCCTCTTGGGTAGAGAATTGCATAGATTCACAACACTCTGACGGAAGAAATTTCTCCTCATCTCAGTCCTAAATGGCCGACCCCTTATTCTGAGACTGTGATCCCTGGTTCTAGACTCCCCAGCCAGGGGAAACATCCTCCCTGCATCTACCCTGTCAAGTCCTGTAAAAATGTTGTATGTTTCAATTATATCACCTCTCATTCTTCTAAACTCCAAAGAATATAGGCCGAGTATACTCAATCTCTTCTCATACGACAATCCCCCCCATCCCAGGAATCAGTCTTGTGAACCTTTATTGCACTCCCTCTATGGCAAGTATATCCTTCCTTAGTCAAGGAGACTAAAACTGTACACAATACTCCAGGTATAGTCTCACCAGGGCACTATATCATTGTAGTAAGACATCTTTACTCTTATACTCAAATCCTCTTGTGATAAAGGTCAATATACCATTTGCTCTCTTAATTGTTTGCTGTACCTGCATGTTAACTTTCAGTGATTTGTGTACAAGAACATCCAGGTCCCTCTGAACACCAACATTTCCCAATCTCTCACTCTTTAAGAAATACTCTGCTTTTCTATTTTTCCTACCAAAGTGTATAACTTCACATTTCTCCACATTATATTCCATTTGCCATGTTTTTGCTCACTCACTTAGCCTGTCTATATCCCCTTGAAACCTTTTTGCATCCTCCTCACAACTTACATTCCACTTAGCTTTGTATCATCAGCAAACTTGAATATACAGGGGTATTACATTTGTAATTTGTAATAAGGGGTATCCAAATCATTGATATAGATTGTGAATAGCTGAGGCCCAAGCATCAATTCTTGCGGTACCCTACTAGATATACCTGAAAATGACCCTTTATTCCTACTCTCTCTCTTTTCTGTCATTTAACCAATCCTTAATCCTTGCTAGTATATTACCCACAATCCCATGAGCCCTAATTTTGCTTAATAACCTCTTGTGTGGCATCTTATCGAATGCCTTCTGAAAATCCAAATACACCACATCCACTGGTTACCCCTTATTTATTCTGCTAGTTACAACCTCAAAAACTCTTAACAGATTTGTCAAACATGATTTCCCTTTCATAAATCCATGTTGGCTGCGCAATCTTCTTATTATCTTCTAAGTGTCCTGTTACCACGTCCTTAGATAATGTACTTAATTTGTATAGGCTACTGTGGACATAACTCTTGGGTGTGTTCCCACACATTGCCTAGAGTGTTTAATGAGATAACACAATCCATGAAAGTTTTCAAATGCTAATAGGTAAAAGAAATGGTATAGTGAATTATTATAATTATTTCCACAAGCAAGGCGAGTCAGAAAAGGCCTTTAACAAAGGTGATCTATTACTGCAAGTGAATCAAGGCAAGTATGCCAAAAATATTACATCATAAATATGAAGATATGAAAACTATCTCCAGTTTCCAGACCACACATGCAGTATAACCACTGCTGTCACTAGACTGAAAGAATGAGCTTACAGTAAAAAAAACACAACACTCTTAAGCTGATGTGCTTTAATGTTGTGTAACATACTTGTCTGATACTCTGAATTCAACAGCTCAAATTGCTCCCACTACTACTGCCATCAGCGACTCACTTGTAGTTTACCCTCATGTTATAGAGCTCCAAATAGTCCCTCCGGACACAAATGAACTCTGAAAGGCCAACATTTATAATTATACTGGTGGGTATGATCACTGTTTAAGCATCCAAAATTATGCAATAGGACTGTAATTTAATAGAGCAATTCAAGTGTCAAGCCATGAGTGATTCATAAATAGCATCTACATGGAATTACATAAAAATTACAACACAGAAATAAGCCATTCTGTCCAACCAGTCTGTGTTGGTGTTTATCCTCCACACAAGCAGAAATCCTAATCCCATGAGCTCACTCTGCTCTGAAATCCCTTTAGCTCCTTTCCCTTCAACCATCTATCTAACCAAGTCTTCAATGTTGTTCTTCTGAGGCAGAAGGTTGTGGGTTCAAGTCCAACTTCAGAGAATTGAGCACTAAAATCCAGGCTGACGCTCCAGTGCAGTGCTGAGGGAGTGCTGCACCGTCGGAGGTGTCATCTTTCAGATGAGACGTTAAACTGAAGCACCATCTCCTCTCTCAGCTGGATGTAAAAGATCCCATGGCACTGTTTCGAAGAAGAGCAGGGGCGTTATCTCCGACTGTTCTGGCCAATATGTCATCATCATCATAGGCAGTCCCTCGAAATCGAAGAAGACTTGCTTTCACTCTAAAAGTGAGTTCTCAGATGACTGTACAGTCCAATACGGAAATTACAGTCTCTGTCACAGGTGGGATAGACAGTGGTTGAAGGAAAGGGTGGGTGGGGAGTCTGGTTTGCCGCATGCTCCTTCCGCTGCCTGCACTTGTTTTCTGCATGCATTCGGCGACGAAACTCGAGGTGCTCAGCGCCCTCCCAGATGCTCTTCCTCCACTTAGGGCTGTCTTGGGCCAGGGATTCCCAGATGCTGGTGGAGATGTTGCACTTTATCAAGGAGGCTTTGAGGGTGTCCTTGAAACGTTTACTCTGCCCACCTGGGGCTCGCTTGCCGTATAGGGGTTCTGAATAGAGCGTTTGCTTTGAGAGTCTCGTGTCGGGCATGCGGACGATGTGGGCCACCCAACGGAGCTAGTCAAGTGTGGTCAGTGCTTCGATGCTGAGGATGTTGGCCTGATCAAGAACACTGACATTGGTGCGTCTATCCTCCCAGTGGATTTTAAGGATTTTGCGTAAGCAGCGTTGGTAGTATTTCTCCAGCGCTTTGAGATGCCTACTATATATGGTCCACGTCTCTAAGCCATATAGGATGGTAGGTATCACTACAGCTCTTTTACCATAAGCTTGGTGCCAGATTTGAGGTCCTGGTCTTCGAACACTCCCTTCCGCAGGCGACCAAAGGTTGCGCTGGCACACTGGAGGTGGTGTTGGACCACGTCGTTGATGTCTGCCCTTGCTGATAGTAAGCTCCCGAGGTATGGAAAATGGTCCACGTTGTCCAAGGCTGTCAGGTTGTCAGAGGACCTTTGTCTTACGGATGTTTAGTGCAAAGCCCATGCTTTCGTACACCTCGGTGAAGATGTTGACGATGGCTTGGAGTTCAGCCAAGCAACATCATTAAAACAGATTATCTGTCATTATCACATTACTGTTTGTGGGAGCTTGCTGTGCATAAATTGGTTGCCGCGTTTTCTACATTACAACAGTGACTACACTTCAAAAGTACTTCATTGGTTGTAAAGCGCTTTGGGACATCCGGAGGTCGTGAAAGGTGCTATACAAGTGCAAGTCACCCTTTTTTTGATATGGTCTCTGCTTCAATCACTAACTCCAACGGTGCACTTCACAGCCTCACAAACCTTTATATTATAGTTTCTCCTGCTCTCTGTAGTAAATAACTTACTTCTGTTACAATTATGTCCCTTCATTCTACATCTCTTAGTCGCCGAATAGTCTGTTTCTATCTACTGTGTCCCATCCCATCATTTTAAACACCACTATCAAATCACCCTATAATCTCCTTTGTTTTATTGAAAACAGCCTCATTTTTTCGTTATATTTGCATTTCCTCATACCAGGCAGCATCCTAGTGAATCTGCACTATATCTTCTATATTGCCTTAACACAATTTGTATAGTATGGAGGCCAAAATTGTAGCGAGAATGCCAACCATGGTCTTGTAAGGTTTTATATAGATTCACCATTACATCTCAACTTTTATATTCTATTCCATTTGCCATAAAGGCCAGTATTCCATTAGCATTTTTTAATGGCCTTATGCACTCGAGTGATTTTAATGTCTTGTGAATCTGAACCCTCAAATCCCTCTGCTCTTCCACAGTCCCCATCCAAAGTATAATTATTACTTTTTTTTTTAAACACAATTTGCCATCTCACATTTACTGACATTGAATTCCATCTTTCACTTTTTTGCCCACTCCATCTTATCACTATCATCCAGCACTCCCTTTGTTCCTCAAACTTATATATTATGCCTCCTATCAGGACACCACTCCCTCTAGCCCTCTATCAAAATCATTGATGTACACATTGAACAGAAGTGATCCCAGAACAGAACGCTGTGGGACACCACTATCCACTTCCAACCACTCCGAAAAACTGTCCTTAATGATGACTCTCCCTTTCCTCCCCCAACCACTTTTTAATCCAATTTGCTACTCTTCCCCTCTATCCATACTGTTTAATCTTCTCCAATAATCTCTACCTTGTAAAATGCTTTCTGAAAATCCATATACATTACATCCACTGCACAGTCCCATCTGCCATATCTGTCCCCTCCTCAAAGAACTCCATCGGGTTTGTTAAGCATAAACTTAACTTCCTTTCTGAAAGCTGTGCTGGTTGCTGCTATTCATTTTCTACCTTCATCTAGATATTTAGTAATTTAATCTTCCATATGCACACCATCACACATCAATAAACCTGAGCTATCTAACCAGAAAAAAACATGAAACCTCACATGAACTCCACTGTGCAGATTGTTAAAAAAACAATGGATATCCAGCAACAATTTCACAGCTTCAATCTCAAGGTTCAGATAGTAGCTATTAACTCAAGCTACAATTTATGAATTTTGATGTCATTGGGACTCCAATACGATTACTACCTTGTGTTCACTCCCACGTACCCATTATTCTACTTGCTGACTTACAGTTTGATCTTATTTCCTAGGCAGTGGGTGAAACATTTCTTTATCATTTCTATAACTTTAGTAAACACTGAGTAAGTAGCCTAAATTAGATTGTGATTTTCCAATTGACAACCAACTTAAATGTAAAATACTGTTTTTGAAAAAAGTACTACCATACAGAAGTGTTTAAAAAAAAAACATTTGTAGGAGATTATTGTGTTCTTCAAAGTGCAGGATGTCAGTGCTAAGGAACTGAAGAAATAGGTGTCAGCTGTGGCTCAGTGACAGCACCCTTGCCTCTGTGTCAGAAGATCATAGATCCAAGTTCCACTCCAGGACCTGACCATATAATCTCAGCTGACTTCACTCAGAGGGTTAGGAAGTTTTGGAATTCTCTACCCGAGAGAGCTGTGGATGCTGAATTGTTGAGTATATTCAAGGCTGAGACAGATAGATTTTTAAACTCTGGGGAATCAGGGGTATGGAGCTAGAGTGGGAAAATGGAGTTGAGGTTAAAGATCAGCCATGACCATATTGAATGGTGGAGCAGGATTGAGGGACTGTATGGCCTACTCCTGCTCCTAATTCTTATGTTCTTAGGACACTCCAGTACAGCACTAAAAACAGTTTATCTGGTCATTTATCTCATTGTTGTTTGCGGGACCTTGCTGTGCACAGACTGGCTCCTATATTTTCTTACATTGCAACAGTGACTCTTCTTTAAAAGTACTTAATTGGCTGTGAAGTGCTTTGTGACACCCTGAGGTATAAATGCAAGGTCTTATCTTTATCTTACAACATCGTCCAAATTTTGCAGCCAATGTCAGTGTCTGGTACCACCAGGTCATGTATAGCATCTGGAGAGCTAATCAGGAGCCGCCTAACCTATGAAAACACACTGATGCCTGGGAGTTTTCCTTTCTACTCAATATAGATTCGATGGCTTAGATTGGCTCCCAGGATTGCAGTCATGGCTCTGACTGTTTTCAAAGGAGACCTGATATACATTGTTTTCCCAGCAAACCACAGAGTAACCCATTAAAAAGGGTGGTCTGACCTTCCGGGTTCCTGTGCAGCTCAGGAAATGAAGGTTTTATTTGTTTTGCAGTTTGAAAGAAATTTAAAGCACTTATAATTAAATTGTCGCTAACAGAAAACACTTTATAGCAAAGTTATTACCATGTATTCATTTTTTCTATTGTTGAACGAGGAAAAACACTGGTTAAGGACAAAAGGGTAGAATTTCCTCTATTGGTGACCTGGACGCAATCACACTCAAAATTCCGCTTGGTTTGAGGTGGGTTTTTTTCTCGAATTTCCACTCAAAATTATTTACAGATCGCTGAACACAAAATCTGCCCCGAGCCAGTGCAATCGTGCAGTATTTTAAAACGTAATTTTTGTTAAAAAAATGTGCTTTGAAAAATATTCCTTGATTATATTTAAGGTTCATTAATACAGCTGAAAATGGGTTTCACAAAAAAATAAGCATTTTTAATCAGTGTCAATCCAACACCTGTGTGTAACCAGATTTTAAATGACTGAAAATGATTTGAAAAATATACAGAACCATTTGCGAGTTACAGTAAAAAAAAATTTAAAATTCAAAATCTTTTAAAAAGTACCAATTAAATGTCCTTGCATCCAAAAGCTTAATTCTTACAGCAAAAGATCACAGAAATTCGATTTGCACTTAAAATTCCACAATCTTCTGCGCTGGTTACGCCAATTTCGGGTGAATTGCGCTGAAAATACCAGCGCAAACCGAGCAGAAACCGTTAAATATCAGCTATTAAAGACCAACTGGCAAAACTCAAAGGCACTTTCATGCCTGCTCTACACGCTTGGCTGCTCTCAGATATTTAGAAATGCCAGGACCATCTGTTTAAAACACATCTGAAGTTCCATTAAGTGAAGAGTATGTTTAATGTGCATCAACAGGTGATTGTACAAACGGGTAACTTCCTTCAGATCATCGACACACAGGCAGATGGAGCCGCATCAGGTGACTACAGGCAACAGCAAAATGTTGTCAAATAACAACAGCAATGTCAAATTAAGGTAAGCCTGGTTTAACAAAAATTGTATATAAATAATGTGTCTGGTGAAAGCAACCTTGTTATATGTAATTTGCAGTCTACACGGGAATTAACACCTACACTATCCAGTAAATGTAACTACAATATAGTTTTTGTTAACCCAGTTGCGGGATGAGTGGAGGGTTGATAATGAGTATACCCTTCGATTTTTTTTCTTCTGTGGATTTTTATTATTTCACTTGATTCCACTGTGCTGTCAAATTTTAAATGAGCGTTTAGAATATTCGTGTAATTCTTAAATCTGCACGTCACTTACTACAGACAGACGGCTAGTAGTATAATGAATCCAAGACAGGAAAGGACTTGAGTTTATATAGCACCTATCATGCCCTCAGGACATTCCAGAGAGCTTTACAGTCAATGAAGTACTTTTGAAGTGCAGCCACTGTTGTAATGTAGGAAAACGCAGCAGCCAATTTGTGCACAGCAAGCTCCCACAAACAGCAATGATATGCATGACCAGTGAGAGCAGATGAGGCCTCGGTTCAACTTCTCATCTGAAAGATAGCACCTCCGCCTGCAGCGCTCTCTCAGCACTACACTGAGGTATTTTCCTGGATTATAAGCTCAAGTCTCTGGTGTGGGGCTTGTACCCACGATCTTCTGGCTCAGAGGCGAAAGGCCTACCACTGAGTCAATTCACAGTAGGCAAGATATATAATCCTATGTTCACATTAGTCTTCACATAAGGAAATTCACATGGGATACGCAAGACAAAAAAACCTTAGAGGTCTTCACATGTAGCAATATCATGAAGACCCCTGAGAATGTTAACGAAAAGGTAAAAACACATTCTATGAAATTACTGCTGGCTTAGTACTACAGTCGTTTGGAAGATATCACAAGCTGCTTTCATGTGTATTAGCCAACCTTTATTGACATAAAAGAATGGAAACAGATTGGCAATATTCCTGTAGATCAGTTGTAATTCTGCAATGAATGACAGAAACAATTTACAAAGTATACCCACTTAAAACAGGATCTGGCATATTATAATTTGTGCTTTTTTTCAAACTTAACTAAAGAATCTTATTCACAAGAATAAAACAAACTGCTCTCTTTGAAGTGTAGAAAACGAGCATGCTGATAGCTGCTGGTGATTACATTAAATATACACCAGCAAAAAATTTACGATTTATGAAATCCATCCAATCTGACTTCCCTTCCTTCTTTCTTGCTCAGTTACCACCACTCCTTGACTGCAAAATTATGAAGCAAAGCAACGAACACTGATAGTGTGACATCAAAGGTCATAGCAGGAACGGGATTTTAACAGTGGCTTGTTAATGATGGATAAAACAAAATGAAGAAACTGGATTCAAAACATTGTCAGAATGTTTTTAATGTTCCAGAAGCACAGCCCTCAATTTGCTTGGCTTTTAAGTCACAGTGGAGGCATTGTCGAGGGAGGCACCCATTCACTCTGGGTCTCCACCCTGCTATTTCAGTGTCAAGAGTTTTCTGACTTGGGGGAGGGGAGCGACGATGGGAGAGGCGAGGGAAGGCGAGAGAGATAAAGGGGAGGGGACGGGCAAATGGTTCTTGTGTCTTGTGAGGAAAGATTGGATAGGTTGGGATTGTTTTCTTTGGAACAGAGGAGGCTGAGGGGAGATTTAATTGAGGTGTATAAAATTATGAGGGGCTTAGATAGAGGACCTACTTCCCTTAGCTGAGAGGACATAGACTTAAAGTAATTGGTAGGTTTAGAGGTGAGGCGAGAACTTTTTTCACCCAGAGGGTGGTGGGGGTCTGGAACGCACTGTGTGAGAGGGTGGTAGAGGCAGAAACATTAATCGCATTTAAAAAGTACTTGGATATGCACCTGAAATACTGTAACCTGCAGGGCTACAGACCAAAAGCTGGAAGGTTGAATTAGGCTGGATAGCTCGATTTCGGCCGGCATAGACACAATGGACTGAATGGTCTCCTTCTCTGCCTTAAATTTTTATGATTCAATGATTCCATCTCCTCCTTTGCAAATTACACCAGACAATGGGACAGCACTGACAGGATGATGCAATACAACCAAATTCCTATCTATGGTGGCCTCGATGTGCTGTGCCCCTGTGTGAAGCAGGCGTACGGAACTCAAGGCTGACAGAAGCAGGGCCCAAAGTGGGAAAGACCTTCCAGCAGCTCGTCACAGTGATCAGCTGCTGTGAGGAAAGAAGTCTTCCTGGAAAAGGGCACATTCTTTTCGGATTCATTCTTCTTTTGGCTGGCCAAATATTTCCTCCCCTGTGCCCTTCAACTTCATGTTAATTGCCTGACGCTGGGAATTCCAGTGGAGTCAGGTGCACAAGTGGCCAGCACAAGGAAAGGCCCACTCCATTAATGTTACTGCAGATATTCAGGGCAGGATTTTAAAATACTCGATGTATCTGGAACTCAGCAGGTGAAAGTGTGCAGGGCACAGCAGCAAAAACAAACAGGTCAAATGCACCATTTGTGTTACTATTATTGTGAACCTTGCATCACTTCTTTGATATTTTATTAGCCATAACTTTGAGAAGCATGCAGATTTTTATCCAGTACTTTCATTAATATATCTAAATGAATACAACTATGATATAATGGGCAATCTATTGAAAAGAAAAAAAACATTAGACTTGTACACGTGATTAGTTACATTCAATTGCTTTGGTACAACACTGTCTAAGTCAATCTTTGGAGCTCACGGTATAATACCGGAATTTCCAGTTCTGGGTAAGATGCACATTATGCATTATATTCATGTAATCATTTAAAATGAGTTTCCAAGATGGATAATCACAATATTATAGATGGATCATACTGATCACATCACAGAAAGTTTGTTGTTAGCAAACCACTTTATATCTTACCATATATTCGATTCAAATTGTACATTCTTTGAGCTGCACATATAAATTTGAAAACAAATTAATATTTTAGCATTTTTACTGGATGATAATCAGCTGCCCCTGGTAAGTAATTAGAGCACAATCATTAGCTTCCTTCTGTGACTGTCACCACAGCTCAAGGAGATGGAGCCTACCGAGAGCAGATGCCCACATTGACAGCCGCTGGAGACAGAGGTTGCCTGAACCCAAAATAAAATCTCTGCATGAAGCTGGAACTGTCAATTCTATCATAACAGATCACAAAGTGCAATTCCATAACAGATATACGTTAGGTAGCAATCATTTAAAAAAAAAATGAATGAGTTGCATCAGCTGAATAATTCATGAATATTATAGGTGGGCACACTTATATCAGCCACAGCACTAGAATTTATTCTAGACAAATGATCCCTCAAATGTTTTGTACTTGTACAAACAGGGATGACTAATTTTGCTACAATTTATTTCTAGTTTGCCAACTTCAATCGCTTTACCAATGTGGATTGACTGAGGGATTGGAGAGCGGCATTGCAGGCATGTCAAGTAGCTGGAATTGAGTGAATAAAAAAATAAGAAAACTTTGTTAAATCTAGGAAAAACGTACATTAAAGGACAAACTTGAGTGTGGGTGATCCCAAAAATAAATATTTAAGTCATTCTTGTTCAACGGCTATTTAAAAAAGAACTTGTCTGCAGGAAATATGTAATCTTCGCTTGAGGTTGATATGAAAGTTATAAATCTCCTCAACTTCTCTCTTGTGGTTTAAAAAAAAATCAACTGAACCCTTTAGTTAGAAAGTCACCTCATAAACATGTCCAAATATTCATTGCTTGCTTGTTTAATATATGCATGCAACTTTGTCATCTGACCAGTAATAATGGCACGCCCTGCCTCTACCTCAAACACTTCAACATACCAACAAATAGAAAACTAGCTAAGAATAAAAATGGATAGCAGAAATAGTTTTCAGTAACTCAGATTCTCCATATCTGCTTTAATACATTTTATCACGGCCAGAATCTAGCAGAAGCATGTTAAACTCTACTGAGAACCACCCTTCCCAAACATTTTGCTGCAGGCAAGGGAATGTTCTTGCACAAGAGTCAGCGAAGAAAGCTGCAACATATTTGTCTTTGCCTCTACAGAAGCACAAGGCAGTAATAATTTACCAATTAAAGAGAGTTTGTCCTAACAGAGGATTCTTAGACTTTCAAGTGAGTCTTTAAAAATATCAGTTTGAACATTGCAATGCTGTTTCACTATCAGCACATGCTCACTTTGCATTACTGTACATTGTGTGGAGTTCACACTAAATCACAGATTATAAATGTTTTCCAATGTTTACTGTTTTCCCATTATCTATAATGCAGCAGCCACACTGTAAAGCTTCTATGTCTTATACTAGTTTTTAAATTTCTTTTTAAAACAATCTTTTCTGCTTCTTTGGACTTTGGAAATAAAAGCTCAATTGGTAACTGCATAAAAATCATTATATCCTACGAATGAGAAAGACCACATAGCCAGTGAGTGGCAACGTTAGAACCAAGGAATGAAACAATACCTGATAGATGACAGTGAGCTGGAAGAGCTTTCTCATTTCTACATTGTTTTTTAAAGAAAGTCTCTGAATAACTGGGATAAAACTGGCATTCAAGTACGATAGTGTATTTCATTATTCTAAAAATAAAAATAAACACAGCTATATTAAAAGCCTTACATATACTGCACACTTCCTGTAAGCCTCACACTTACTTCCTGTCATACTTTAACCATATCCTCCGATTTGCCGTAAGCAAGGCAAGAGAGATCTGTGTGGTGAGTATCTATCAAGCTGCTTTGTCACAATAAAATTTAATAAAAAAGGATGTGGAGTATTTGAAATGGAAAATACTGCCTTGAAACACCTATACTACTTTTCATCTATTATAAACAGTATACTCAAAGGAGTCTTAACAGGAATTTGATTTCCACTATGAGCAAGCTGCAGCAAACTCATATATTTGTCATCATGAGTTTTTCAGGAAGTATTAAGGATCTCTATTCACAAGAATATTATTTTTAAATATATTGTGCAAAGTGCTCAAGTTAGAATTACCGAATGCTACAACACAGAACCAGGTCATTTTGTTCAACAAGGATGCGTTGGTGTTATTCTCCTGCCTGTTCCCCATTCCCTTTAATGTTTGTCATTTTCAAGCAATTCTCCAATTCCCATCCACTTATAAATTCTACTCCAACAATGGTTTGTGGCATAGAATTGCATATTTTAATCAACCTCCGTGTAAATACATTGGCGTGGAGTTTCTGCTCCATTGCACTGGTTCATTCGGCCCAATTTAACCGATGTAAAAGATGGCAGAATTTTAAGCAGAAATTGGGTTCCGTGCAGCTTTAGTTTCAGCGATCATTTGCGCTAGATTTCAAAACATCGCATTAGAAGCAAAACCTGGCCACGCCCGGAGGATGAATTAATCACCATTGGGAGTTTCCGCTAGGCCTTCGAGGAGGCTCCAAAAGTCAAATTGGAACTTTTGGGCACAGGGTTACTAATAGGTATGTTTTCAATTATTTTTTTCAAATTTACTACGGAACTCACAACTATACCCCAATCTAACCAGAAAATAGTTTTGTACATTTTTATTTGTCATTTTCAGTTATTTAAAATCAGGTTACTCACAGGTGGTGGATTGGCACTGTGATTTAATGTGCTTATATTTTGTGATAAACCCTTTTCAGCTGCATTAATCAAGTTTACCAAGATACCACTCAATATATCAAGGAATTTTTTTTAAAGCAATTTTTTTTTAATTAAGTTTTAAAATACTGCCCGATTGTGTTGGTTAATGGCAGATTTCACGCTCGCCAATGTACAAATTAGTTTGAGCGGAAACCGGGGGGAGTACTGCAAAATGTGCGCAATTTTATGCTGGAATCGGCAGTTGCGCCCAAAGCAGAAACTCTACCCAATTTTTCCTTATCTCCCCCTTAATTTCTTTTGTGATTATCTTAAATATGTGCCATTCACTAATAGGAAGTTTGACAGCAAACTTCACATCCATGCATCCCAGTATGTATTTTTGTCCCTCTGATCAGCTACAAAGAAATAGTTGCTAGTGTGTTCAAGCACCATCAAAATCAGAATCTTACAGCACAGGAGGCCATTTGGCCCATCGTGCCTGTGCTGGCTCTTTGAAAGAACTATCCAATTAGTCCCATTGCTGTCAGCTGTCCCCATAGCCATGCAAATGGTTATTTTTCAATCTACTTTGTTTTTAAATTGACAAACCTAGGTGAATGGCCAAGCCCCATCGTGCAAGCAGAACAGTGCTTTGGTTCAAAAGAGTAGCAGAGGAGATGAGGTCAATGAAGATGTTGTCCAGTTAAATCAGGAGGCAAATGAGATGTTCCACAATTTTGAAGTCCTGGTCATGACGGAGATGAAGATGGTGTATGTAGTAAGTCGATTTCAATATTGCAGGTATACAAACAATGTTATACTCAAATTCTGAATGATTAACATCTAGTACAAAAAACAGGGCCCAAAGTCAAGGCCATAGAACCACTAGTCAAGTGGACTGGGAACTGACAGAAGTTATTTCCTGTGTGTGGGAGCAATGTGCAGCAAATGTCACTACCTGTATTCAGATCTACTCACTGGCTCAATCACCTCTGGGTTATTACTGACCAGTATTAATTTTCAAGCCATCATCCCCTTTTGGCATATCACTTAAAATACATTATCCCTCTACAGTGTCATCTATGTTATGCACGGTAGCAAACCAATGTCTACTGATGCTAAATGCTCAATATTTAATTACTTTTACTTTGCCAGATAATGTGGAAAAGGTTGACATTACTAATGATTGACAGTTCACTAATCTTCATTCTCGCTGTAAATCCACTGAGTTGCACCGTTGTAGCTTGTTACTGCCTATGGTAGATTATAAAAACAAATTTCACAGGATTATGCTAGAATATAATCGAATGGCTGGTTTACCATTTGGCGTCACTTCAATAATTCTCTGGTTAAATTTGGTTTGGTTTCATTTATAACGTTTGATACACATTGTGAAAAAGGTAAATATTTGAAATAAACACTGATCACATTATAATCACTATTTTTGCCTCTTATCAAAATGACGTTCTGTTTACCTCACTGGGCTGCCGTTTCATCGATATAAACACCTGAAAATATTGCAATCTGATGCTGAATTTAAAGATTTTGCTCAAACATTTGCCAATTTTGAGTTAACCGCAAGTCCAGTATTTGTGATGAAGCAACCAACGGTTTATAAAAGGGAGAAATAAATGCAAGTCAAGTGGATCACTACAATAAGGTTAGGATACATCCTAGGAGATGTCTTTAAAATAATAATTATAATATAATAATCAATGCAGAGAAGACTTTGCTTAGTTCCATTATAGGTGCTAAGCTTATTAACAGAGGTTTAAAGAATGGCAATAATGCAACTTTGATTTTTTTTTTGACAGGACAGTGGCCTATGCCCGACTAAGAATCAGTCAGGCCGGCCAGGGTGCTGCAGAGACTGGCAATTAAAACACTGCTTTCTTCACATATATAAAAACAACAACACCAAGCGTTGTACATACCGATTAGTTGTAGCTGAGGAGGTGAGGTGAAAATTAAGTTAAAAGAAATGCAGCGGCTTTCGGCGAGAGTTTCCCATTTTTCACCCCCCCCGCGCGCGAGGAAACTCCGCTCTGCCTCAGCGACCGGAGCCGAACACCCGCCGCACTTCCGCAGGCGCTTCGGGAACATTCGGCTGCTCTCGAGGAGCGGCCCGCAGGCGCTCGGGGAGGAGTGTCGGGCGGACTCGGGGAAGACAGTCTGGCGGATTCGGAAAGACTCGGGGAAGGCGGTCGGCCGGACTCGGAGAGACTCGGGGAAGGCGGTCGGGCGGACTCGGAGAGACTCGGGGAAGGCGATCGGAGAGACTACTGGGAGAAGGTCGGCTGCATTCAAACTTCTCCTCCTCCTCTTACTGTGGCTCAGTGGGCAGCACTCTCTCGCCTCGCAATCAGAAGGTTGTGGGTTCAAGTCCCCCTCCAGGGATTTGAGCACAACAAAATCTAGGCTGACACGCCAGTACAGTAGTGAGGGAGCGCTGCACTGTCGGAGGTGCTGTCTTTCCGATGAAACGTTAAACCGAGTTCAAGTGGATGTAAAAGGTCCCATGGCACTATCTCAAAGAAGAGCAGGGGAGTTATCCCTGGTGCTCTGGGCAATATTGATCCCTCAATCAACATAACAAACAAAAAGATTATCTGGCCATTATCACATTACTGTTTGTGGGAGCTTGCTTGTGTGCAAATTGGCTGCCGTGTTTCCTACATTACAACAGTGACTACACTCCAAAAGTACCTAATTGGTGTAAAGTGCTTTGAGACATCCAGTGGTCGTGAAAGGCGCTATATAAATCCAAGTCTTCTTAGGCAGTGTCATGGAGTCAAGGATAACTTCCTTCCACTCTAAAAGGTGATTGATGACTCCAATGCCGGACTGACAGTCTCTGTCACAGGTGGAGGGATGGGTGCTTGGTTTGTCGTGTGCTCCTTCCGCTGTTTTGTACTTGCCTTCCGAGTTCTCCCAATGAAGAGACTCGGAAGTGTCCAGCGCATTCTCAGATGATTCTCCTCCACTTTGAGCGGTCTTGGGATGCCTGATGTCCAGGGATGCCAAAGAGTCAGCGGAAATGTTACATTTTTTTCAAGGAGGCTTTGAGGGTGTCCTTGAAACGTTTTCTCTGCCCTCCTGGGACTCACTTGCTGTGACTGAGCTCGGAGTAGAGTGCTTGTTTCGGGGGTCTAGCATCAAACACACACACACCGAGCATGACTAGGTGTGAAAGAAGGAGCTGGGTTCGGTACTGGGAAGAGGCTGGGTGCATCAAGTGAGATGTGTGTCCCCCTTGAGCTTTCTCTTGTGATATTTTTTGGGGTAAACTGCAGAAAATTTAAAGTTGGCAATGAAAGAAAAAAAAGAGAAGATGGGTTATACACAAAGAGAATATAAAAACAAGGAAGCGATGTTGAATTTGAACAAACAATTATAGGAGGGAGTGCCTTCTAAATGGTATTACAGCCATGTAAAGGGAACGACAAACATAACCATACAAGGATTGCGAGGAAATAGATTAGAGTATATCTGGTTCTGAAATTCCCTCCCTAAACCTCTCCGTCTCTCTACCTCTCTCTCCTTTAAGATGCTCCATAAAACCTACCTCTTTAACCAAGTTTTTGGTCATCTGCCCTAATATCTCCTTATGTGGCTCAGTCTCAAATTTTGTTGTCTAACGCTCCTGTGAAACATTTTGGGAACTTTTACTGCATTAAAGGTGCTATATAAATATACGTTGTTGGTGCGGTTGCTCGAATAATAGCTTCTGATTCAGACAATTATAGGTAAAAAGACCCACTCCAGGTCTTGAGCACACAGTCGAAGGCTGACATATAATTGCATTACTATGGGCGTTATGCATCTTCAAAGGTGCTGTTTTTTGGATGAGATAGTAAGTGTCCAGTCCAACATTCATCATTCAACCAATACCACGAGAGCAGATTAACTGGTTCCAAAGGAAAATAATGCGGATGCTGGAAATCTGAAATAAAAACAGAAAATGCTGGAAATACTCAGCAGGTCGGGCAGCATCTATGGAAAGAGAAACAGAGTTAACATTTCAGGTCGATAACCTTTCATCAGATTTTATTTCAGATTAACTGGTTGTTCATTTCATTCCTGTTGCTGGGATCTTGCTGTGTGAAAAATGGCTGGTGTGTTTGCCTACAAAAACAACAATGACTAGTAAAAGCAATTCATGCCCTCTATTTCAATTCTTACTGAACTGGGGAGCCATGTTCATAAGGAGCATGTCAGAGATTCAGCTGCAACACTATTCGATGACTCACATGAAAGTCAAAACCGAAATTGATAACATGATAATTTCAATCCAAATCAATCATGTTTTTTTTTGGTGCAGCTTTCAATAGCAGTGGATTCAAATACTCATGCTCAGGGAAACCACCCTCTCAATCCCTCAGCGCAGGAAATTTGATTTAACGTGCTGCATAGAATCGTGCAAGAAATGGAACTGGAAACCAGTGAATGTTTAAGGTGGTGGATCGGGTTTCAATCAAGCGGGCTGGTTTGTCCTGGATGGTCTCGAGCTTCTTGAGTGTTGTTGGAGCTGCACTCATCCAGGCAAGTGGAGAGTATTCCATCTCACTCCTGATTTGTGCCTTGTAGATGGTGGAAAGGCTTTGGGGCTAGATGGCCTACTCCTGTTCCTAATTCTTATGTTCTTATGTTATGAGTCAGATGGTGAGACTCCCGCCACAGAATACCCAGTCTCTGACCTGCTTTTGTAGCACCATATTTATGTGGCTGGTCCAGTTAAATTTTTGGTCATGGTGACCCACAGGATGTTGACAGTGGGGGATTCAGTGATGGTAATTCTACTGAATGTCAAGGTGCAGTGGTTAGACTCCCACTTGTTGGAGATAGTCATCGTCTGGCACTTATGTGGCACGAATGTTACTTGCCACTTGTCAGCCCAAGTCTGAATGGCATCCAGGTCTTGCTGCATTTGGGCATGGACTGCTTCATTTTCTGAGGAGTTGCGAATGGAACTGAGCACTGTGCAGTCATCAGCGAACATCCCCATTTCTGACCTTTATGAAGAAGGGAAGGTCATTGATGAAGCAGCTGAAGATGATTGAGCCTAGGACACTGCCCTGAGGAACTCCAGCAGCGATGTCCTGGGGCTGAAATGATTGACCTCCAACAACTACAACCATCTTCCTTTGTGCTAGGTATGACTCCAGCCATTGGAGAGTTTTCCCCTTGACTTCAATTTTACCAGGGTTCCTTGATGCCACTCTCAGTCAACTGCTTGATGTCAAGGGAAATCACTCTCACTTCACCTCTGTAATTCAGCTCTTTTGTCCATGTTTGGACCAAGGGTGTAATGAAGTCTGGAGTCAAATGGTCCTGGCGGAACCCAAACTGAGCATCTGTGAGTAGGTTATTGGTGAGTAACAGGGATGGACAATAAATGCTGACCTCACCAGCGATGCCGATATCCTGGAACAATTTTTTTTTTAAGTGGCGCTTGATAGCACTCTCGACAACGCCTTCCATCACTTTGCTGGTGATTGAGAGTAGACTGATGGCATATAATTGGCCGGATTGAATTTGTACTGTTTCTTTTGGACAGGGCATACCTTGACAGTTTCTCACATTGTCGGATAGATGGCAGTGTTGTAGCTGTACTGAAACAACTTGACTAGAGGTACGGTTAGTTCTGGAGCATGTCTTCAGCATGACAGCTGGGATGTTGTCGGGGCCCATAGCCTTTGTTGTATCCATTGCGCTCAGCCATTTTTTGACATCACGTGAAGTAAATCGAATTGGCTGAAGACTAGCTTCTGTGATGGTATGGACCGGACCTCAGGTGGAGGCCAATATGGATCATCCACTCGGCACTTCTGGCTGAAGATGGTTGCAAACGCTTCAGCCCTGTCTTTTTCATCACGTGCTGGGCTCCACCATCATTGAGAATTGGGATATTCATGGAGCCTTCTCCTCCCGTTAGTTGTTTAATTGTGTACCACCATTCATGACTGGATGTGACAGGACTGCAGAGCTTTGATCTGTTCCGTTGATTGTGGGATTGCTTAGCTCTGTCTATAGCATGCTGCTTCCATTGTTTAACATGCATGTATTCCTGTGTTGCAGCTTCCCCAGGTTAGTACCTCATTTTTAGGTGCACCTAGTGCTGTTCCTAGCATGCTCTTCTACACTGCTCTTTGAACCAGGGTGTGTCCCTGACTTGACGGTAATGGTAGATGAGGGATATGCCAGGCCATGAGGTTACAGATTGTGGTGGAATACAACTCTGCTGCTGCTGATGGTCTGCAGCGCCTCATGAATGCCCAGTTTTGAGCTGCCAGATCTGTTCTGAATCTATCCTATTTAGCATGGTGGGAATGCCACACAACATGATGGAGTGTGTCCTCAGTGTGAAGATGAGATTTCGTCTCCACAAGGACTGTGCGATAATCACTGCTACGAATGCTGTCATGGACAAATGCATCTGCGACAGGTAGATTGGTGAGGGCGAAGTCAAATAGGTGTTTCCCTCATGTTGGTTCTGTCACCACCTGCTGCAGGCTCAGTCTGGCAGCTATGTCCTTCAGGACTCGGCCGGCTCGATCAATATTAGTGCTACTGAGCCACTCTTGGTGATGGATATTGAAATCCACCACCCAGAATACATCCTGTGCCCTTTCTACCCTCAGTACTTCTTCCAAGTGATGTTCTACATGGAGGAGTACTATTTCATCAGCTGAGGGAGGGCGGTATGTGGTAATCAGCAGGACCGTGCTTCACCTGAAGCCTTGAGACTTCATGGCTTCCGGAGTCAATGTTGAGGACTCCCAGGGCCACTCCCTCCTACCTGTATACCACTGTGCCACCATCTCTGGTGGGTATGTCCTGCCAGTGGGACAGGACATACCCAGGTATGGTGATGCAGGAGTCTGGGTCATTGGCTGAAAGGTATGATTCTGTGAGTATGACTCTCCCAATTTTGGCACAAGTCCCCAGATGTTAATATGGAGGCCTTTGCAGGGTCGTCTGGGGTGGGTATGCTGTTGTCGTGTCTGAAGCCAGTGCTGAGATCGATGCCAGCTAGTCCATCCGGTTTTATTCGTAATATTGGCATAGAAATTGCGGTTGGAGGCTTCCAGCGGGCGGATGCCTCCGACCAAAATTTTTTTAACGAAATTACCTGGTGGTCCCGGAGGAACATAGACTTGTGCTCTGAGGCCTAGGTGCGCAGTCCAGCATAGAGGCCCATGAATTTCAGGAGCGTATGTGCAGCCTGGGATCACATGGGCCGGGCCAATCAATGAAATTGGCGGATCCCCATTCATCATCATATGCAGTTCCTCGAAACCGAGTAAGACTTGTTTCCACTCAGTGAGTTCTTAGGTGACTGAACAGTCCAATGCGGGAATTACAGTCTCTGTCACAGGTGGGACAGACAGTCGTTGAAGGAAAGGGTGGGCGGGGAGTCTGGTTTGCCGCACGCGCCTTCCGCTGCCTGCGCTTGATTTCTGCATGCTCTCGGCAACGAGACTCTAGGTGCTCAGCGCCCTCCCAGCTGCTCTTCCTCCAGTTAGGGTGGTCTTTTACCAGGGACTGCCTGATGTCGGTGGGGATGTTGCATTTTATCAAGGAGGCTTTGAGAGTGTCCTTGAAACATTTCCTCTGCCCACCTGGGGCTCGCTTGCCGTGTAGGAGTTCCAAGTAGAGCACTTGCTTTGGGAGTCTTGTGTCAGGCATGCGAGCAATATGGCCCACCCAACGGAGCTAGTTGAGTGTGGTCAGTGCTTTGATGCTGGGTATGTTGACCTGATCGAGAACACTGACGGTGCGGCAGTCCTCCCAGGGGATTTGCAGGATATTGCGGAGACATCGTTGGTGGTATTTCTCCAGCGATTTGAGGTGTCTACTATATATGGTCCATGTCTCTGAGCCGTACAGGAGGGCAGGTATCACTACAGACCTGTAGACCATAAGCTTGGTGCCAAATTTGAGGTCCTGATCTTTGAACACTCTTCCTCAGGTGGCCGAAGGCTGGGCTGGCGCACTGGAGGCAGTGTTGAACCTCGTTGTCGATGTCTACCTTTGCTGATAATAGGCTCCCGAGGTATGGAAAGTGGTCCACATTGTCCAGGGTCGCGCCGTGGATCTTGATGACTGGGGGGCAGTGCTGTGTGGCAGGGTCAGGTTGGTGGAGGACCTTTGTCTTACGGATGTTTAGTGTAAGACCCATGCTTTCGTACGCCTTGGTGAAGATGTTGATGATGACTTGGAGTTCAGCCTCTGAATGTGCGCAGACGCAGGCGTCGTTCGCGTACTGTAGCTCGACGACAGAGGAATGGATGGTCTTGGATCTGGTCTGGAGGCGACGAAAGTTGAACAGGTTCCCATTGGTTCTATAGTTTAGTTCCACTCCAGTAGGGAGCTTGTTGAGTATGAGATGGAGCATGGCAGTGAGGAAGATCAAGAAGAGGGTTTGCGCGATGACGCAGCTCTGCTTGACTCCGATCCAGACGTGGATTGGGTCTGTGGTGGATCCGTTGGTCAGGATCATGGCTTGCATGTCGTGGAGCAGGCGGAGGATGGCGACAAACTTTTGGGGGCATCCGAAATGGAGGAAGATGCTCCATAGTCCCTTGCAGTTAATAATGTCAAAGAAGGCCATGTACAAGGGTTGTTGCTGTTCCCTGCATTTCTCTTGCAATTGTCGCGCCATGAAGATCATGTCTGTTGTACCTCATAGTGGATGGAATCTGCACTGTGACTCCCAGAGGAACTCCTCATCACAGGGAGAAGACGGTTGAGGAGGATTCTAGCAATGACCTTCCCAGTGGCTGATAACCGGGAGATTCGTCTGTAGTTGCCGCAGTCGGACTTGTCCCCTTTTTTAAAGATGGTCACGATTACTGCATCTCTGAGATCTCCCAGCATGCTCTCCTCCTTCCAGATGAGAGAGATGAGGTCATACATTAATGCCAATAGTGCCTCTCCGCTATACTTTAGTGCCTCAGCGAGGATTCCATCTGATCCCCATTCACAGAAATAGTGAGTTCCATTTGTACGGTGATCACCATTTCTCTGAATGGGGATACCCCACCAAAACACAAACACATTAAATGAATAAGAAAAACACTTCACATATTTAAAATTAATTGAAATTAAATTTAATTAAATGCTTTAAACAAAAAATGTGTTTTTTAAAAAATATGTTTTAATCGGGTAAAAATAACCTTACCTTAATGGACAGGGTTTTTAATATAAAAATTATTGAGAAAATGTTATTTTCTTATCTTTTACCAGGCATAAGAGTTTGAAGGACATTCACTGGGCAAGAGTTGGGCACATAGCATAGGCCATTTCAGAGGGAAGTTAAGAGTCAACCACATTTCTGTGGGTCTGGAGTCACATATACGCCTGACAGTAAGGACGGCAGATTTCTCTTAAAAAACATTAATAAACCAGATGGGTTTTTACGACAATCCGATAGTTTCATGGTCACCATTACTAATGCTAATTTTTTTATTCCAGATTTATTAAATTAACTGTATTTAAATTCCCCAGCTGCCGTGATGGGATTTGAATTCTTTGCCTCTAAATTACAAGTCCAGTAACATAACCCATTCTCAATTAGGCCGTGACTAATTCATAAAGTGCAGCACTACCAGTTCCAGATGGGAAGCCAAACACCAGGCATCGAAATGCCTGGAAGCAGAGAAGTCTGACTTCCTCCCGAGGGACCAGGAATTTTGGGAAGCTTCCAGTGATGCTAGGGTTCTGTCCATTTATGCTGGCTTTTTAAATTCCAGAAAGGGGATCCATTTATGGATCTTGAGCCCTCTCCCACCCTGTCAAGGGGCTGTATCTGGGGAGATCCCCCCTGGGAAATTTTCTCTTTGCCATCCTTAAAAGGCCGCAGTGGAATTCGCACATCAGTCCACCTCTCAGGAAAAGCTCTGTAGATCTTCATCTTCTGAACACGTAATCTCAGAGGATTACAACTGACAACAACTTGCATTTATACAGCGCCTTTAACATAGTAAAACATCCCAAAGTGCTTCAGAAGAATATTAGCAAACAAAATTTGAAACTGAGCCACATAAGGAGATATTAGGGCAGATGACAAAAAGAGGTAGATTTTAAGGACCTTCTTAAAGGAGGAGGGAGAGGTAGAGAGATGGAAAGAATTAGGAAGGGAATTCCAGAGTTTAGGGCTTGGGCAGCTGCAGACATGGCTGATGCTGGTGGAGTGATGAAAATTGGGGACGTGCAAGAAGCCCCAATTGGAGGAGAGCAGAGATCTCGACGGGTTCAGGGGTGGAGGAGATCACAGAGATAGGGAGAGGCGAGGCCATGGAGGGATTTGGAAGCAAGGATTACGATTAGCAAACTCATTGGTGCCAGTAAAAGGTTCTTTATGATCTTTTACTCTGTAAAGAATAGAAGGGAAGCAATGATAGAGCTGTAGAGACAGAAGATACTCCGTCTGCCCAAATTTTTGCCCACTCACTTAACCTATCTATTTCCCTTTGCAGACTCTTTGGGGCCGGAATTCGCTGTCCCCGGGGGGGATGGCTACCTCGGAGTTTGGGCGGTTGATCGAGGTGGGGGGGGAGGGGAGGGGAGGGGGAGGGGAAGGGAAGTCATTAAATTCTATAATAAATCCTTATTTATACTTGTACAAATATTATACAAATAAATCCAACCTGAATAAAAATTTATAAGCAAAGAAAATATTAAATAAACCATCTTCCTACCTGTGTGATAGTGCTTCAGCCAGGGAGAATGCTGCGGGGGGGGGAAGGAGGCAGCCGTTCGTTCCCGCGGGGGGGGGGGGGGAGGGGGAAGCCGTTCGTTCCCGCGGGGGGGGGGGGGGGGGAGGGAAACTTCTGCCTCAACTTTGAGGCTTCCTGTAGCCTGCTCACTGCTGCAAGAAGCCTCAGTGCTGATGTGCTGATGGCAATGTGCTTTTATTAAAAAATGTTCAAAAATTAAACGGCTACAAAGAACTACAAAAATGGCCGAGTGCCAATGTTTCCTTCACACTGCGCGTGCGCGAACGCTCCAACGCGCACGCGCAGCGTTGCCGGCAGGAAAAAAACTAATTTAAATGGTACCCGCCCCCTCCCACTTACAAAATCGGCGCGAGTGGTAGGCTCCGCCCCCCTGGGCGCCGCGCCAAGCAGACATGGAGCTGCAGGGCGCTCCAGAATCCCGCGTTTTTTTTCCGGCGCCCAGCTCGGAGGGGCGCCCGTTTTTTATCGTGTGGAAACTTAGGCCCATTAAATGTATATTGTAAAGAGCTGGGGTCCCAGCACTGAGCCCTGCGGCACTCTACTAGTCACTGGCTGCCATTCTGAAAAGGACCCATTTATCCCGACTCTCTGCTTCCTGTCTGCCAACCAGTTCTCTATCCATGTCAGTACATTACCCCCAATACCATGTGCTTTGATTTTGCACACCAATCTCTTGTGTGGGACCTTGTCAAAAGCCTTTTGAAAGTCCAAATACATCATATCCACTGGTTCTCCCTTGTCCACTCTGCTAGTTACAACCTCAAAAAATTTCAGAAGATTCGTCAAGCATGATTTCCCTTTCATAAATCCATGCTGACTTGGACCGATCGTGTCACTGCTTTCCAAATGCGCTGCTATTTCATCCTTAATGATTGATTCCAACATTTTCCCCACTACTGATGTCAGGCTAACCGGTTCATAATTACCTGCTTTCTCTCTCCCTCCTTTTTTTAAAAAGTGGTGTTACATTAGCTACCCTCCAGTCCATCGGAACTGATCCAGAGTCGATAAACTGTTGGAAAATGATCACCAATGCATCCACTATTTCTAGGGCCACTTCCTTAAGTACTCTGGGCTGCAGACTATCAAGCCCCGGGGATATATCGGCCTTCAATCCCATCAGTTTCCCGAACACAATTTCCCGCCTAATAAGGATATCCTTCAGTTCCTCCTTCTCACTAGACTCTCGGTCCCCTAGTACATCGGAAGGTTATTTCGTGAAGACAGAACCAAAGTATTTGTTCAATTGGTGTGCCATTTCTTTGTTCCCCATTATAAATTCACCTGAATCCGACTGCAAAGGACCCACGTTTGTCTTCACTAATCTTTTTCTCTTCACATATCTATAGAAGCTTATATTTTTTATATTCCCGGCAAGCTTCCACTCTTACTCTATTTTTCCCCTCTTAATTAAACCCTTAGTCCTCCTCTGCTGAATTCTAAATTTCTCCCAATCATCAGGTTTGTTGCTTTTTCTGGCCAATTTATATGCCTCTTCCTTGGCTTTAATACTATCCTTAATTTCCCTTGTTAGCCATGGTTGAGCCACCTTCCCCGTTTTATTTTTACTCCAGACAGGGATGTACAATTGTTGAAGTTCATCCATGTGATCTTTAAATGCTTGCCATTGCCTATCCACTGTCAACCGTTTAAGTATCATTTGCCAGTCTATTCTAGCCAATTCACGTCTCATACCGTCAAAGTTACCTTTCCTTAAGTTCAAGACCCTAGTTTGTGAATTAACTGTGTCACTCTCCATCTTAATAAAGAATTCGACCATATTATGGTCACTTTTCCCCAAGGGGCCTCGCACAACAAGATTGCTAATTAGTCTCTTCTCATTACACATCACCCAGTCTAGGATGGCCAGCTCTCTAGTTGGTTCCTCGCCACATTGGTCTAGAAAACCATCCCTAATGCACTCCAGGAAATCCTCCTCCACCGCATTGCTACCAGTTTGGTTAGCCCAATAAATATGTAGATTAAAGTCGCCCATGATAACTGCTGTACCTTTATTGCACACATCCCTTATTTCTTGTTTGATGCTGTCCCCAACCTCACTACTACTGTTTGGTGGTCTGTACACAACTCCCACTAGCGTTTTCTGCTCTTTGGTATTCCGCAACTCCACCCATACCGACTCCACATCATCCAGGCTAATGTCTATGTACTGGTGATCTGCCAGGTCTCCCCATGTCAGGAAACAGTAGTATTCTTCTATCCTCCACACCGTCCATCGGTGTTTCCAGCTCTATATCAGTAAAACTGTTGGCTCTCCTTGCACCTCTTACACCAGCCATTCTTCCAAACTCCTTCCCCCTTCAGGGCCTTGCTGCAAACCCTGGTCTTTAAAAAGGCCAGGGAGCAGCTAGCTCGTTAGAAACCCTTACCTGCATGTTGAATTTCTCAATGGTGATGACACTCAAATTAAGACAGTCACACCGCTGAAAAATCTAATTTGGAAGGGTTCATTAGCGCTGGAACCAACTTGTTCACTTTTGGAGCTGAATATGGAGTGGCCCAGCCACTCCAATATGTTGGTGCTAATGGCCACAAAAAGGTGGGGGGAGCACCAGCTTTCCAGCGGTACTGAATTTCGGGCCCCTTGTTTCCTCCTCACAACTTGCTTTCCCACCTATCTTTGTATCGTCAGCAAATTTGGTACAATATACTTGTACCCTTCATCCAAGTCATTAATATAGATTGTAAATAGTTGAGGCCCCAGCACTCAACTCTGTGGTACCCCACTAGTTACTGTTTGCCAAACTGAAAAAGACCCATTTATCCTAACTCTCTGTTTTTTTGTTAGTTAGCCAATCCTCTATCCATGCTAATGTATTACATCAACACCATGAGCTCTTGTGTAGTAACCTTTTATGTGACACCTTATCGAATGCCTTTTGAAAATCCAAATACACTACGTCTACTGGTTCCCTTTTATCCACCCTTCTCGTTACATCCTCAAAGAACTCTAATAAATTTGTCAAACATGAATTCCCTTTCATACAACCAAACAGAGGCAACATGGTTTTATTCTAATTTTCTAAATGTCCTGCTATTACTTCCTTATTAATGGATTCCAGCATTTTCCCAATGACAGATGTTAGGCGAACTGACCTATAGTTTCCTACTGTCTCCTTCCTTCTTTGAATAGGGATATTACATTTGTGGTTTTTCAATCCGCTGGGACCTTTCCAGAATCTCGGGAATTTTGGAAGATTACAACCAATGCATCCCCTATCTCTGTAGCCACTTCTTTTAAAACCTTAAGATGCAGGCTATCAGATCCAGGGGACTTGTCAGCCTTTAGTCCCATTAGTTTGCCCGTACTTTTTCGTAGAGTCTTTCTTTCTCAGTAGAATATATCTTTGTTGTGAATTATGAAATATCTCCTTAAATGTCTGCCACTGCTTATTTATCCAGCGCACAATGTGCATGCGCTGAAAACCAGCATTTCCGATCTGTCAAGTTGGAGCTTGACAGATCCAAAGCATCTCTACATCCAGATCTCTCACAGAGAGAGACTATCAGCGGCAGGTCGGGGCCATAAAAGGAATGACGTGCGGAGGCCCAGGAACAGCATGGAGGCCCCGACCTGTGAAAGACCATCAGCGGCAGGTCGGGGCCATAAAAGCAGCGGCATGCGGAAGCCCAGGAGCAACGTGGGGCATACCACTGCAAGGTACAATGCAAGCTGCTGCAGGAGGGCAACGGCAGTGAACAGTGATGTCAGCAAGGTCCAGGTCAGTGATTGGAGCTGAGGCAGATACAGCAGGAGCGGCGAGATCAGGGCGAAGGAGCTGTGAGAGATTGTGGAGGGATGTGATCGGGGCCCAGGGAGGCGTGAGTTCGGGGCCAGGGTCCCAGGGGCAGCACAGGCCAGCCCACACTGCAATATGTGTGTGCACTAGGCCCATGCAACAGAGCAGGTCTCCAGTTGTCTTGGTTAATCCTTGCCACTGGACCAAGACCTAGCTCTGTCAAGCCCGTGTGGTGGCTGGTGTGCAACGGCCACCACACGTTAAAAAAAATCATGCACAGGCATCTTCCACTCTCGAGGATGTAATTCAGGTTCTCCATTCGAAACACCTGTGAACTCATCCTTTTTTTTGGTGTGGAAGCAAGTCATCCTCGTTTCAAGGGACCGCCTATGATGATGATCGTCGTACCTTTTAATCTATTTTCCCAGTCCACTTTAGCCAACTCTGTCTTCTTACCTTTCTAATTGCCTTTATTTAGGTTTAAGACACTAGTTTCAGACCCAAGTTTCTCACCCTCAAACTGAATGTGAAATTCTATCATGTTATGATCACTTTTCTCTCGAGAATCCTTTACTATGAGATCATTAATTAATCCTGTATCATTACACATTACCTGGTCTAAAATAACCTGTTCCCTGGTTGGTTCCACAGCATATTGTTCTAAGAAACCATCCCCAATACACTCTATGAACTCGTCCTCACGGCTACCTTTGCCAATTTGATTTGTCCAAACTATATGAGGATTAAAGTCGCCCACAATTATAGCAGTACCTGTACCTCTCTGACAAGCCCCCATGATTTCTTGATTTTTTTTCTCTATCCTACAGTGTGGCTACTGTTATGGGGCCTATAGACTACTCCCCCCAGTGACTTCTTTCCCTTGCTATTTCTTATCTCCACCCAAATTGATTCTACATCTTGATCTTCTGAGCCAAGATCATTTCTCACTACTGCACTGATCTCATCCTTTATTAACAGAGCTACCCCACCTTCTTTTCCTTTCTGCCTATCCTTCCAAAATGTGAAGTACCCCTGAATATTCAGTTCCCAGCCTTGGTCACCTTGCAACAACGTCTCTGTCATGGCTATCAGATCATACTCATTTATTTCTATTGAGACTTGAATGCTTTACAAAGGAAAATTGAATAATTGATGGCCAGAGAGCTAGGTTTTGTTTTTGTGGCTGTAAGAAAGACTTACATTTACATAATGCCTTGCACATCCGTAGGATGTCCTAAAGCGCTTTACAGCTGGTGAAGTTCTTTTTGAAGTGTAGTCACTTTTGTAATGTAGGAAATGCAGCAGCTAATTTACACACAGCAAGGTCGCATAAACTGCAATGAGCTAATAAACAGATAACCTGTTTTAGTGATGTTGGTTGAGAGATAAATGGGCAAGAACTCTCCTGCTCTTCTTCAAATAGTGCCATGGGATTGTTTACATCCACTTGAGAGAGCAAATGGGCCCTCGGTTTAACATTGCATCTTAAAGACGGTACTTCTGACAGTGCAGCACTCCCTCAGTACTGCACTGGAGTGTGAGATTAGATTATGTGCTTAAGTCTTTGGAGTGGTATCTACACAACTAACAGGAGACCTATGTGCACCTGTTATTATCCCCGTACCATCCCCCTCACCCTAATTACAAATTGCGACAAATGGCTGCAATAATTTCAGGAGGAATTCATTGCACAGAAGAAGAGACTGCAATGAAATATTTCCTTTGACCTCTCATAAAATTTTCTATGATCTTTGATTTGACCTACAGTAGCTTTATTCAACTATAGGTTGCTTTTGCAGGCATTGGTTAAACCCTCTGTGATGCCTTCAAATGACATAGAATTTTGTTGCAAAACACATGCAATTATAACCCTGCAGTTCCTTGTATTCATCAACTGGAATGGCTGGACGTGGAAAGGATGTTTGTAGAAGTTCTGTGAAATTAGTGCAGGCTAATTAGGCAGTCTCAATGCAGTTCTTTGTGGGCCTTAATCCATAGCACAATTTTGTGCTTAGTATCAATCTCACTCACAGGGGCCCCTAGGATAGCTTATTGAAGGACCTAGAGTGCTAAAGGAGACAAGTACCTGTACTCATTTGTATAGTACCGTATTATACCATTGAAATGTTTCAAAGTACTTCACTCAGTGAAATTGACTGATTGTATACCACACCAGTTGCAAAACTGGAAGGTGCTGCTCTGAGACTGGAATTTAACCAGATTACCACCCAGGCAGTTAAGACACAAGTATTATGAAATAATTTATATTGGCAGCCGATTCAAATGGACAGAATAAATAGATTCAAGAGACAATTATGTACATTCTTTGAGAGAGGGAAGGAATTGAGGGATATGAGTGTAAATTTTATGCTTGCTCACTCCAGATGCAAAGTCTCATCCACCAGGAGTGCATGTCAAGAAATTCCCTCACATAGCCCATTATGTTCCAAGTGACAAATTTTAATGGAGAGAAAATCAAAGCTGCATATGGTTTCCTGCTGGACGCTTTGTGCTGGAGGCTCACAAGAGGAAAATTTACCCAGTGATGAGCAACCAGATAGGTGCATTTGACTTGTCAAAAAGCAACAGATTTATTGGGCCCAGTTGCTTTTTCCTGCTTCTAAAAATAAAACATGGGGGGAAGTTAAGGTGCATTTGCATTTAAATTTGGAGCAATACTAAGGCCTCCATAAAACTTAAACATTTTATGGTTGTGATATAGGGCTTCGAATTACCTGCTCAATTCTGCAATGCAAGGATATCCCTCTCAGAGTATACCATCAGAAAATTGGCCCTTAAGGGTCATTTCCAGCAGGAAACTGCATTTACACAAAGCTCATCTTCGGAAATTATGACCACACGGCACAATTCCTGATTTTTCCATCCATTAAAATGAATGGATAGAAAATTATGTTGCAACAATGCGATTTATTGAAAGGCATTGCCTGTGAGTTCTGTCCTCACTGGCAGTGCTGTATTGTGGAATCAGTCCTTGTGTTAAAATAATATATATGTATGTAAAAGCACTACTCTACAAATGCTGATATAGAAACATAGAAAATAGGTGCAGGAGTAGGCCATTCGGCCCTTCTAGCCTGCACCGCCATTCAATGAGTTCATGGCTGAACATGCAACTTCAGTACCCATTCCTGCTTTCTCGCCATACCCCTTGATCCCCCTAGTAGTAAGGACTTCATCTAACTCCTTTTTGAATATATTTAGTGAATTGGCCTCAACAACTTTCTGTGGTAGAGAATTCCACAGGTTCACCACTTTCTGGGTGAAGAAGTTCCTCCTCATCTCGGTCCTAAATGGTTTACCCCTTATCCTTAGACTGTGACCCCTGATTCTGGACTTCCCCAACATTGGGAACATTCTTCCTGCATCTAACCTGTCTAACCCCGTCAGAATTTTAAACGTTTCTATGAGGTCCCCTCTCATTCTTCTGAACTCTAGTGAATACAAGCCCAGTTGATCCAGTCTGTTAGCGTTAGTGTTTTCTCAGAAGAATCACTCAACACTCAGAGTCGGTTCCAATGCTGATGCGGCCTTTATTACGCTTAGCGGGGAGGAAATCACAAGACTGAGTCCAGGCTTCTCTCCACAGAACAAAGGGTTACGTTCACTTTTATATGTTTCACAACAGTTACAAACAGTTTACTACAGTTACACAGCCCATCACGGCTGGACACAAGCCAATCACAACGATTATAGATTACATATAGGTTCTTTTAACCCAATAGAATTCCCCTTATGTCTCAAGAACCATGTGTTCGTCTCTTGTCAGCTTGGGCTGATTGATATAGGTTCTCTCACTAGTTCTTTCTTCTTGGAGAAATAATTGGTTTATAATCTTGTTTACAGGAGATGGGTTCTCTTATCTCTTTCTTCCTGGGGAATTAATTGGTTTATGGCCTTGAATACGGGAGATGGGTTCTCTCCTCATTATTCTTATCCTGCATCCAAGGCATTCCTATAGTGGGCCTCACAGGGTTATTGCTCGGTCATTGAACATTCAACAGTTCACAGCTTGACTACCTGATTTCCCATCATGCCTGGGCAGCCATTTTATGTGTGGCCACTTTAAACTAATATGCGTTTCGATATATCTAGCAGGTGCCTAATGCCTAGTATTCTGGTATATTCTAAAGGTGCCTACCTCCTACAACAACTCCCCCTTTCGGTAAAGGGACTAGTCCTAGTCCCCTTTTAACCGACCATTCGACCTTTATTAGATTTTGTGCACGGCCCGGTACTCCCTGCCTCAACGTGCTGGCCAGTCACGCGGTTTCAGGAGTCCCGGTTGCTTAAATCGAATTGACAAAGGCCAAATCCTCCTGCCCCTTTATTAAACAGGCTTGTTTAGTATCCGGGGAACGGTGATTTGTCCGTCTTCATTGTGCGTGGTGTCTGCATGCCTGGCAGGCCATTACGCCCCATGTTATTGCTAAGATCAATTGTATCCCGACCAGTATATGTGAAATTATTCGAATCCATGGGTGGATGTTCACATTTATTCCCCAGTCCCAGACCTTTCTCCACCAACTCTGACTTTTTAAGTCTACCTCGGTATCTTCTTCCAGTACTTTGATTTTAGTTTGTAGTTGGTGGTAGAGCTTTACGGATTGACCCACTCTGAGCCTCAACTCTCGTAATACTTCGGTTAGATGTGGGATAAGGACCTGATCTGGTTCGTCATAATCCTGTAAATGATCATGGAGCTGATCGGTTACCTCAATAACTTCGGACTTCCGGCGCCTAACCTGGGTGATATGCGCTTGCCTGATCGCGACAGGTCGTAGTGGTGTAAAGCAAAAGTTTGGCTGTGGTATAGGGCACTGCAGGTCATTATACTGGAATGAACGCTCAGTAGTAGAGACGCAGTATCTTCCCTTCCCTCCGTAGCCTGCCCTCGCGAAGTGTATGTGTGCGGGCACTATTTCTAGTACACACCCGTCGGTTCGGTTAAACCCGCAATCGTCTAGCTCCTCTCGGTCCACCGGGTGAGGGCATACTGTGATTTCCCCCTTTTGCTTGCAATCTGCTAGGGAAATCCCGGTAAGTATGTTGTTTCGACGAACGGCAGAGGTGGTGGTCAAGTAGTAGCGTATGGAGACATTTTCCCGTATTATTCCGATATTCTCTCGTTGGTATAGGGGGAACGGCCCTGAGTCCGGCGTGGCTATAGGGATCATCAGGACTATCCCTATCCCGGTAGTCCTACATCTGGCAATCTGGAATTGCTGGGTATACTCTGGTCAGTCCCTTCAGAGTACAATTATCCAGTGTCCCCCTTTGGTTAGCCAACTGAGCTAAATGTGAACTGTCTATCCAATCGGGTACTTCCCCGCGTTGGATCTGGTCGAGATTGTGGCGGATCTGTCCCACCATCCACAGACCATAAGCGTGACAGAGTTGCCCCTGTCTTTGCTTTCCCTGTATCTTCCTGTTCTCTATCAATGAGGTGATTGATGGTTCTGGCGTGAGCTTCCAGGACTGAGATGCCATCCAGCTGGATTTTGGCACTCTCCTTTCCTAGGTTGGCTTGGTCTTCCTGGTTTTGCTCCACCCTCTCCAATAACCCCTTCATCACCCCTCTAAGCTGTTCCACCCTCTCATTTAATCCTTGTATGTCTATCGAGTTCACTACGGAGGTCCCTGTATTGAAAATGGTAGCAACATCATTAACTATTTCCCTCTTCATCCTGGGGGCTAACCCCTGTCCCCGGAACCTACTGGCACCCATTGCATCGGCAGCCTGCTGCATTACAACTTTACTTAATACATTGTACATCTTCCTTGACTGTTCTGTACAGTATTCTGGCATCTGGATGCCTGAAATATTGATCAGAACAGGCACAATTTCATGTTTAACATTATCATACAACAGTTCCCCCTCGTTGTACATTACAATCCCATTCTCTGGTCCCTTCGTAGTTATGGGGCAAGGCAGTTCCTCGGGCAATGTAGTGATTCTTATGGGGCGCGGTGTCGGTGGGAGTGAGAAACATACATACAATGATATTGCAGCCGCCCCCGCCTCCTCGTAATACCCACACAGCCCCATTCCCTTCTTGCGGATGACTGATTGCTGGGATTGTCCCGGAGGCGTGCAAATTATGCCGAAAGTACATTCATCAGGCCCTTTGACATCCCTCCGTTTAATGCATCTGCTCCTTATACCCGTGGAGCACTGTACACATACTCTTATTCTTATTAGGATTCTTATTAGGATTCACTTGTAACCATGCATTAAAATAAGTCCTGTCCTTGCTCCAGTCCTTGGCTGCTGGGATGCACATTCCGTCTGTTAAATTAAACAAGACTCCATAGTTCATGTAGTTGTTTATTTCCAGCGTGCTCTGCTGTCCGTCGGTGTTGCCCAGGGTACGTGCATGTCGCAGGGCTATCCATATTACGAGTAGCGCCTTTCGTATTCCCATTCCGGTAAGTATTATCTGTAATTTTAAACAGACGGCCTGGTCGTCACCAGGGGTTAAGTTTTTTGCTCTACGTGTGTCCCTGTCACCCTGCAAAATCAGAAGCACAAGGTTATAATCGAACCATTTCGAGCTGAATCTGTAGGGCGTGCGCCCGTGTCTTTACCCACTTAAATATTACCCAAACTCCTATGACCAAGGCCAAAGCTATTCCTCCAAACATCGCTGTCTGCTTTACCGTTAGGTTGGGTTTGTGGACTACACCTACCCACCGTGGGGTACATTGGCTCTATTGCCAGAGGTGATGGTGCTATGGCTGCGCACTGCACTATCCGTCTAGTCCCGTTATCTCTTCCAGCCTGTTTATCTTAGCTTTTAACTCTTCAATTTGTTTTATTGAGTATCTATTTCTTTATTGTATCAGGCAAGTATTATTACATAAGCTAGTTCTGTTTTTATTTTTGTTTCCTCTGTTAGGTGAGTCTTTTTTTTCCTATTAAGAAATCCAAATTAATAATGTTCAGTATAAAATGGCTGTCAATGGAAAGGGTTAACTCCTTTCCAGGTTTGTAAGAAGACCTGATGTCATTACGTGACTTCACGTAATCATCTGAAAAAAAGTCTTTGTGCCTTCAAAACTGGCTTCGAAATTAGGAATCCGTTAAAAACAGCATAAATCATTAGAGTAAACTCCAATGTTTTCTTAACTTCTAATTCAAGTACTTGCCAAATAATTTTTTTTTTTAATTGTTTTAAAACAAGACCACACATACAATAGCAATTTTGTTTACTGAAATTCAATTCTGTTTTTTTTTTACTTCTCTCTTTCTCCTCGTTATCTTCAAAACCCTCCTGCTTGTTTAGACTGTTCGGGACTTTTTTTGATAAACACTGTCCATTTTGGAAATCTTTTTAAACTGCATTGAAACTTTTTCATAATTTAAAATTCGAATCCATGTAGAGTGTTTTTTACTTATTCCAATTTTTTTTTTCCTTCTAATTAAACCAATATCTTTTTCACAGCAAACATCAACTAGTATTTAGTAAGTTATGTTTTTTTCCATTTAGTCCGTTACATCTTTTTTTTCTTTCTTCAAATTAGGTTTTGTATTTTACACGGAGGGTTCGTAACTCCATAAAGTTGTTAATTTAAAATCATTTGTTTACTTTCAAAGTGGCGTCTTTATCTTTTTCTTTTTCTCCATAACTGGAATGGAGTCCAGCTTTGAGAGTTTGAGGGCTGCCTTTCGTTATCTCAAAATGCTCTAGTTTCAAAGTCGTTACTAAAGCTTGCTGTTTTTAACATTTTCCAAAAGTCCCTTTTACACCTTCGCAGATAGCTCGCCACTCGCCCAGAAGTTTGACCTGATCAGATTTAATTTAATAATTTTTTTTTTGAATCCACCTCAGTATTTTCTGTGCCTTCTCTGAATATCTCAAAATCCCAATTCAAACTTTGTAATTTCAATCTTTATTTAAAACTTTTTTTTTTTTGCTAGAAGCTCTTTTTTTTTTAAAGCATTCTTTATCTCATTCTGAGACTAAATTTATGTCTTTCAACCCAATCAATCATTGCATGTTTTCTTTCGGCAAGTAAGTGAGCGTGTCAAATAAATCTTTTGCTCAACAAACCTATCCTTTATTTGTTTATTTTCCTAGCTCCGTAACTTATCATCCGAATAAATCCACACCTGCGTTTCTAACTTAAACGTCTTAAAACTTCCCACATACAGGACAACACTACAAAGGGTTAAAAAAAGACTTTCACTCTGTTTCTAAAATAAACCGACACTTGCATTCCTCTTCCAACCAGGCTTTCGGAACATGAAAACATAAAAAAATTCATTCTTAAGTCAAAAATCACACAGGCACTTCTCACTCAACGATCAGACATTTACAACAGTCTCTCTTCTTGTTTTGGCCAGCTCTATTTTTTGATCCATGACCTTTCAGGGAATTCGTAGTTTTATCTAAATAATTCCTCACATAACTAGTTCCTGAGAATTCCACCCTGCTTTAATCATTTTTTCAATTAGCTTCTTTTGTTTTTCCGCCAGGTGGCGGGTAAGCGACCCTTCTGGTCCCCACTCGAGTTTACTTGTTTTCATGGCCATTCCTGGGTAGGACTAGTACCGTTAGGAATCTACTCTCAAAGGTCCGCTTTCTTTCTAGCGCGACTTGTAGTAAACTGTCTCTTGGCTACTGTCAGGTCACAAGTTCTGCTGTTACACAAACTTATACAATTCTTAAAAACGCGTTTAAGCAATTCCCGCAGTGCTCTACGTATCCTTAACGACTACCTACCACCGCTCAGCCCGTTGGTCCGACCCTGTTCACAGGTTTGGGTTCCGTTAGCCGCTGTACACCGCTTGTTTCTACCCCGGGGTATTTCAAATTACACTACTGGGTCCGGAAGATGTCTCTCGGTATCACGATCCCACGGTCTAAGTGTGTTCCCTACGCCTACTTGGTTCCTGGCCGGCACGTGGGACAAAAGTCCTCTTAATTCAGGCTCAGGCTAGGCGTTTGAGATATTAGACCGTCTCCTCGTGTCGATCAACCAGCTTCCACCTTCCGCACCCTTTATAATTAAAAATTGTTTTTTTTTATACTCACCCGGGTTTTTCCAAGGGCGTCCAGCGACTCCGGGAAATCCCGTCGACTACGCCACTGTTAGCGTTAGTGTTTTCTCAGAAGAATCACTCAACACTCAGAGTCGGTTCCAATGCTGATGCGGCCTTTATTACGCTTAGCGGGGAGGAAATCACAAGACTGAGTCCAGGCTTCTCTCCACAGAACAAAGGGTTACATTCACTTTTATATGTTTCACAACAGTTACAAACAGTTTACTACAGTTACACAGCCCATCACGGCTGGACACAAGCCAATCACAATGATTATAGATTACATATAGGTTCTTTTAACCCAATAGAATTCCCCTCAGGAACCATGTGTTCGTCTCTTGTCAGCTTGGGCTGATTGATATAGGTTCTCTCACTAGTTCTTTCTTCTTGGAGAAATTATTGGTTTATAACCTTGTTTACAGGAGATGGGTTCTCTTATCTCTTTCTTCCTGGGGAATTAATTGGTTTATGGCCTTGAATACGGGAGATGGGTTCTCTCCTCATTATTCTTATCCTGCATCCAAGGCATTCCTATAGTGGGCCTCACAGGGTTATTGCTTGGTCATTGAACATTCAACAGTTCACAGCTTGACTACCTGATTTTCCATCATGCCTGGGCAGTCATTTTATGTGTGGCCACTTTAAACTTATATGCGTTTCGATATATCTAGCAGGTGCCTAATGCCTAGTATTCTGGTATATTCTAAAGGTGCCTACCTCCTACAACACAGTCTTTCTTGATAGGTCAGTCCCGCCATCCCAGGAATCAGTCTGGTGAACCTTCGCTGCACTCCCTCAATAGCAAGAATGTCCTTCCTCAGGTTAGGAGACAAAAACTGTACACAATACTCCAGGTGTGGCCTCACCAAGGCCCTGTACAATTGTAGCAACACCTCCCTGCCCCTGTACTCAAATCCCCTCGCTATGAAGGCCAACATGCCATTTGCTTTCTTAACCGCCTGCTGCACCTGCATGCCAACCTTCAATGACTGATGTACCATGACACCCAGGTCTCTTTGCACCTCCCCTTTTCCTAATCTGTCACCATTCAGATAATAGTCTGTCTCTCTGTTTTTACCACCAAAGTGGATAACCTCACATTTATCCACATTATACTTCATCTGCCATGCATTTGCCCACTCACCTAACCTATCCAAGTCGCTCTGCAGCCTCATAGCATCCTCCTTGCAGCTCACACTGCCACCCAACTTAGTGTCATCCGCAAATTTGGAGATACTACATTTAATCCCCTTGTCTAAATAATTAATGTACCGTGTAAACAGCTGGGGCCCCAGCACAGAACCTTGTGGTACCCCACTAGTCACTGCCTGCCATTCTGAAAAGTCCCCATTTACTCCTACTCTTTGCTTCCTGTCTGACAACCAGTTCTCAATCCATGTCAGCACACTACCCCCAATCCCATGTGCTTTAACTTTGCACATTAATCTCTTGTGTGAGACCTTGTCGAACGCCTTCTGAAAGTCCAAATATACCACATCAACTTGTTCTCCCTTGTCCACTCTACTGGAAACATCCTCAAAAAATTCCAGAAGATTTGTCAAGCATGATTTCCCTTTCACAAATCCATGCTGACTTGGACCTATCATGTCACCTCTTTCCAAATGCACTGCTATGACATCCTTAATAATTGATTCCATCATTTTACCCACTACCGATGTCAGGCTGACCGGTCTATAATTCCCTGTTTTCTCTCTCCCTCCTTTTTTAAAAAATGGGGTTACATTGGCTACCCTCCACTCCATAGGAACTGATCCAGAGTCAATGGAATGTTGGAAAATGACTGTCAATGCATCAACTATTTCCAAGGCCACCTCCTTAAGTCTTCTGGGATGCAGTCCATCAGTCCCTGGGGATTTATAGGCCTTCAATCCCATCAATTTCCCCAACACAATTTCCCGACTAATAAGGATTTCCCTCAGTTCCTCCTCCTTACTAGACCCTCTGACCCCTTTTATATCCGTAAGGTTGTTTGTGTCCTCCTTAGTGAATACCGAACCAAAGTACTTGTTCAATTGGTCCGCCATTTCTTTGTTCCCCGTTATGACTTCCCCTGATTCTGACTGCAGGGGACCTACGTTTGTCTTTACTAACCTTTTTCTCTTTACATATCTATAGAAACTTTTGCAATCTGTCTTAATGTTCCCTGCAAGCTTCTTCTCGTACTCCATTTTCCCTGCCCTAATCAAACCCTTTGTCCTCCTCTGCTGAGTTCTAAATTTCTCCCAGTCCCCGGGTTCGCTGCTATTTCTGGCCAATTTGTATGCCACTTCCTTGGCTTTAATACTATCCCTGATTTCCCTTGATAGCCACGGTTGAGCCACCTTCCCTTTTTTATTTTTACGCCAGACAGGAATGTACAATTGTTATAGTTCATCCATGCGGTCTCTAAATGTCTGCCATTGCCCATCCACAGTCAACCCCTTAAGTATCATTCGCCAATCTATCCTAGCCAATTCACGCCTCATACCTTCAAAGTTAGCCTTCTTTAAGTTCTGGACCATGGTCTCTGAATTAACTGTTTCATTCTCCATCCTAATGCAGAATTCCACCATATTATGGTCACTCTTCCCCAAAGGGCCTCGCACAACGAGATTGCTAATTAATCCTCTCTCATTACACAACACCCAGTCTAAGATGACCTCCCCCCTTGTTGGTTCCTTGACATATTGGTCTAAAAAACCATCCCTTATGCACTCCAGGAAATCCTCCTCCACTGTATTGCTTCCAGTTTGGTTAGCCCAATCTATGTGCATATTAAAGTCACCCATTATAACTGCTGCACCTTCATTGCATGCACCCCTAATTTCCTGTTTGATGCCCTCCCCAACATCACTACTACTGTTGGGAGGTCTGTACACAACTCCCACTAATGTTTTTTGCCCTATGAGACTATGAGAGCAACAAGAGGCCAATTGACCTGATTTCTACTGAAGTGTAACCACTTTCCATAAATGCAAATTGTATAGTTTAATGTCCTAGTTTTCAAAGCTTCTTTGACAGCACCTTCCAAACCCATGACCTCTATCACCTAGAAGGACAAGGGAAACAGGTGCATGAGAACACCAAATCAAGTTCCCCTCCAAGTCACACACCATCCTGACTTGGAAATATATCACCATTCCTTCATCGTCGCTGTGTCAAAATCCTGGAAGTCCCTCCCTAACAGCACTGTGGGAGAACCTTCACTACAAGGATGCAGTGGTTCAAGAAGGCAGCTCACCACCACTTTCTCAAGGGCATTAGGGATGGGCAATAAGGCAATAAATGCTGGCCTTGTCAGCGATGACCACATCCCATGTATGAATGGAAAAAAAATGAGGTAATGCTTCATAATAACTAGAGTAGCATTACAATAGAAGAACAGACCTGATGATCTATCTGTTAATATAATTCTAAATGGCTGACTTGAGTTTATTTAGAATAACAAATTTTATCTACGTGTCCATTGTTTCCCTGAGCTTGCTGTTCAGGAAAGAATAAGATAAGAATGACTTCTGAGTATATGAATCTTACTCACAGAATCACCCAAAAAGCTTTGAACAATACATCTTAAAAATTGTTACTCTTAAGCAATGGTAATATTTTGATTTTTAACATTTTGTTCAATGTACGGCTGCCTGTATAATCTTGGAACCTGCTGTGTCGGCTGTAGTTTTTTCTCCCATAAAACCAGAAACAAAATCAAAAACATCCACTTAGATTGCCCAGTGTGAGCTGAGTTATGGCCAACTTATAGTTAACAGTAAGTCCATCCATTTCCTAATAAATCAAAACCTAGACACATATGGCATAGACTTCCCACTATGATCGTTATCGGCTATTAGTGCTTTTTTATTTTTCAGGATCGCTGGTTTATCGCCCATTTTAAAGACCACTAGTTTCGGCTTTTTAATTTGGGCGATAGCCTTAGCGATGTGAAATGGATCTTAGCAATGTATTCAGTCGTGCAAGGTTGGCATCAATAGCAATGGCCGTTCTGCACATGCACTTTATTTTTTAGCAAAGAAGTTTTCCCACAATTCGGGAGTTCAGGGGTCATCTGTGCATGCTCAGAAGAGTCAAAGAGAGTGAGAGAGAGAGAGAAGGAGTGAGAAAGAATCAGTCATCTGAGTTGATCATTGATTTAGTTGTAATTTGAGCATTGTCTCTGTTCTTTAAACTGGAGTCTTAAATCTTGGAGGTGTTTATATTATTTTTACTCAAAAATGTCGAGCGATACAAGTGTGCAGCAGGAGGAGCTGTCGGGGAGAAGGAGGGCGAAAGCCTTTTCCAATTAAGCAAATGAGGCCCTCGTAAATGAGGTGGAAAGTCGGTGGGGATAATTAACCCAGAGTGGGCGTAGGAAATCTCCCCCCCCCACGCCCCCCACTCCCCTCACCCCCGCACCAATCAAAAAAATATGGGACGATATCGCCGATATTGTTTCTTCAGTGTGCCACAATAGGTGTGAGGCAGACCAGTGCCGCAAGAGATGGAACAGCCTGATTGCTTCGGCAAGAGTAAGTATTAAATTATGAGATTTTAAATTGTAATGATCCACTGAATTAATTAGAATGTAAATCTGCCAGATTATAATTAAGCTGGGTAATCTTGCGTAGCTTCCCTACTAAGATTTGGACTGGGGTCGTAACATGCGCCTTTTAAGTCTAATTTTGCTCTGATGCCTTTCATTTAATGAACAGTATTATTATTGTTTAAAGGAAAGACTGGAAACAGACAGACCGCAAATATTCGGCATTTCTACCACGTTAGTTTAGAAGGAGAATTTTTGTATGCTGTGAGCAAGTCTTTAATTTGGGCACCGTCTCTGTAGTGTATGAACAAAAAGTCTGATCAGATACTGTGAGCTCAAAGTAAAGTTTGACCGTAGTCTTTTATTGCAGGTCTCCAGAGTGCCTCTCCAGCCTGTGAGGCCTCCTTAAGGACAGGTGCTCCCAAGGGATTGTGGGATCCCTTGGGACTCCAGGGGATGAGCCCTCTGGTAGTTAAGCAAGGTATTTACAGGTTTACATATATAACAGTCTCCTTTTTGATTACGTTGGTGGATGAGGCACGACTGAGCACTGAGGGGTCTGGTTACCTTTACCCAGGCTGTGTGATTCTCTCCTTCAGTCACAGATTGACTCAGCCTGGACTGGGGGAGAACTGTCCTTGGTCACTGTCTGCCCTGGGACACTTTGGGACATTAGCTCCGACCACACGGAAGTCCCTGAGCACAGCCCATGGACACGGTGCCCCCTCCCATTATACTCCTGTCGGTCCTAATTTCCCCCCGCCTCCCCATCATTCAAATAAATCGCCTATCTCCCCTCAGGCGCCGAATGGCAAGGCCCGTGGATGGAGCCCTTCCTGGAGATTGTACGCGAGATGTTTGGTGTCGAGCATTAATTCAAAAACACGATCTTATTAAATATTTTCTCTGAACATAGATGTTATAATCATGCATCCATTGTGGATACAAACCGTATTAGCATATAACGTTAGAATCTGTTGTCTTTCCGTAATAGTACCTAGTCAATTAGCTTATGCCACGTTTGCAGAGGAAATATCTAAGAATCGGGCGGAGCAGAGGGGCACCAGAGGAGGCCCTGCTGAGTTGCACCCACTCACCGACTTGGAGGAACGTGCTGCAGCACTCGTGGGCAGCCACAATTGTTCTGCCACATGTGCAGATCCTGTTGTTGCGCCACATGAGTAATGTGTAAAGCAGTGGTAATTTAAAATAATTTAATGGCATTTCATTATAATATATGAATGATGTCATGTTATGCATGCAGCTTCTGGACTACTCTCAAGTTAAGAACATAAGAAATAGGAGCAGGAGTAGGCCATTTGGCCCCTCGAGCCTGCTCTGCCATTTAATAAGATCAGGGCTGATCTGATCATGGACTCAGCTCCACTTCCCTGGCTGCTCCCCATAACTCTTTACTCTCTTATCGCTCAAAGATCTGTCTAACTCCGCCTTAAATATAATAAATGACCCGGCCTCGACAGCTCTCTGGGACAGAGAATTCCATACATTTACAACAACCATATGATTTAATCATATGTAACGTCTCTCGTTCACATTTATTACAGTAATGTTGCTCCTTGTACATATGCCAGCACTGCGCAAGCATTCTCATGTCTACCCTTCTCTTGTAATACCCTCAATTATGTTTTTCAGCTACCCAGACTCCCGAGGTGCAAAGGGAAGTCCCTGCAAGAACCCCTTTGCCACTGCAGGTAGTCATCACCACGGGTGAGAAACAGGAATCTGAGGAGGAGGAAGATGGCCAGTTCTCATCTGTGGTACTTACGGCCACGTCATCATCTACAGATGAAGTAGCGGGGCCAAGTAGCTTGCAGCAGGCCACCCCAAGGCATCCAGTGCCCACGCCGATCCCACGGAGGTTGAGTCGGCGAGGTAGGCACGCTCTGCGATGGGCAGATCCAAATGAGGACATGGTCTCACTGTCAAGGGTGAGTGTCGACATAGGTTGAAACATAGAACCATAGAAAATAGCTGCAGGATAAGTAGGCCATTCGGCCTTTCGAGCCTGCACCACCATTCAATAAGATCATGGCTGATCATTCATCTCAGTACCCCTTTCCTGCTTTCTCTCCATACCTCTTGATCCCTTTAGCCGTAAGGGCCATATCTAACTCCCTCTTGAATATATCTAACGAACTGGCATCAACAACTCTCTGCGATAGAGAATTCCACAGGTTAACAACTTTCTGAGTGAAGAAGTTTCTCCTCATCTCAGTCCTAAATGGCTTACCCCTTATCCTTAGACTGTGACCCCTGGTTCTGGACTTCCCCAACATCGGGAACATTCTTCCTGCTTCTAACCTGTCCAGTGCCGTCAGAATTTTATATGTTTCTATGAGATCCCCTCTCATTCTTCTAAACTCCAGTGAATACAGGCCCAATCGATCCAGTCTCTCCTCATATGTCAGTCCTGCCATCCCAGGAATCAGTCTGGTGAACCTTCGCTGCACTCCCTCAACAGCAAGAATGTCATCCTTCAGATTAGGAGACTAAAAGTGAACACAATATTCCAGGTGAGGCCTCACCAAGGCCCTGTCCAACTGCAGTAAGACCTCCCTGCTCCTATACTCAAATCCCCTAGCTATGAAGGCCAACATGCCATTTGCTGCCTTCACTGCCTGCTGCACCTGCATGCCAACCTTCAATGACTGATGTACTATGACACCCAGGTCTCGTTGCACCTCCCCTTTTCCTAATCTGTCGCCATTCAGATAATATTCTGCCTTCCTGTTTTTGCCCCTAAAGTGGATAACCTCACATTTATCCACATTATACTGCATTTGCCATGCATTTACCCATTCACCTAACCTGTCCAAGTCACCCTGCAGCCTCTTAGCGTCCTCCTCACAGCTCACTCCGCCACCCAGCTTAGTGTCATCTGCAAACTTGGAGATATTACAGGTCGAGAGCTCCTCCAGGCGCTTGGTGAGTTGACCGGCAGCATTGCCACACTGTCCGTATGAATAACGGAGGGCATGGAGCGGATAGTTGTGGCAATGGGGCAAACGACCAACGCTGTTGATGTCTTGCAGCTTGCGATAGTTTCGGGAGACGGCACTGCACCCCAAGATGCTGTCCCACCAAGCACCACGACAGATGCGAGACAGGAGGAAGAACTTCCTTCTGACTCGGAAGACATTTCTTCAGAAACATCAACTTCTCCAGTCACTGAGGTGATCCTGCCGACATCACCCCTCCCACAGCAGCAGGCCTTGAGGTGCCCTGATGCAAGATGTCTTGGTCCCATTACTCGGGGAGTTATTGGGAAATGGGAGCTTACTACAAGGGCGGGGGGGGGGGGGGGTCAAGGTGCAAGAGGGAAGTGTGGCCGCAGGTAGGGATAGGGGGAGGGGTGCTGTATATTGTTATTGTTGTTGTTAAAAATAATTTTTTGTTGAATGTTCACTGGGATGGTGGAAGGATGTTATATTATTGTTGTGTTACAAATATTGTTGACTGTTTGGGGGGGGGCGGGTGTTATATATGTTTGTTCAAAAAATGTTCACATTCGTCTTTAATTATTAAACATTTTTATTTAAATTTACAATTATCCCGAAGTGCCTTCTAATAATGTAAGGTAAAACAATGGTTGGAAACAATGGCCATGGCCAGAACAGACCAGGCAAGGATAAAATGTAACGCAACTGTAACTGTCACCAATGTAAGTTCACGCAAAGCATTCATTTATGAGCTGCTGACGCAAGAATTTTGCAGCTGTGTAACTACGATGGGGCTTTTCCAGTGTTGCGGGGTGGGGGGAGGAGAGGTGGTGGGTTGGGGGCATGGGTTCATCGTCAGGCTGATTGTCCTCCCCGAGGTCCTCGTCCTCCTCATCCTGATCTTCCACCTCCCCGCTCTCCTGAGGTGGACCGGCAGACCCATCTGGCAATTGTTGTCCTCTCCTCATAGCTAGATTATGCAACATTCAGCACACCACAATAAACTCCGCGACCTGCTCAGGGTGGTATTATAGGTTGCCTCCTGAGTGTTCCAGGCATCTGAAGCGCTGCTTAAGCACTCCAATTGTCTTTTCGACGATATTGCATGTAACAATATGGCTTTCATTGTAGCGCTTCTCGGTTTCCGTCTGGGGCTTACGCAGGGGGGTCATGAACCAGCTGGTAAGGCCATATCCTTTATTTCCCAGCATTCAACCGTGACCTTGTGGCTGACTCTTAAACAAGTCAGAGACAGTGCTCTCACGCAAAATGTGCGCATCATGGGTGCTGCTTGGAAAATTTGTATTTACTGCCATGATTATTTGCTTGTGGTCGACAACGAGCTGCACATTCAGGGAGTGGAATCCCTTTTGGTTCCGAAACATCTCTGCATTCTGTAAAGGTGCTCGCAGGGCGATGGGCGTACAGTCTATTGCTCCCTGCACCTTGGGGAAGTTTGCTGTTCGTGAGAAACCCAAAGTCCTCTCAGTCTGTGCCTCCCTGGTCATAGGGAAGCTTATAAAGTCCATCCTGCATACGTAAAGGCTCCAGTCACCTGTCGAATGCAGCAATGTGTGGCGTGCTGAGAGATACCGCAAATGTCGCCAGCTTGAGGCCTGAAATGAACCCGATGCGTAGAAAGAAAGTGCCACAGTAACCTTAACCTTAAAGGGCAGTGCAGTCCTGATGATGCAGATCTCCCTTAATTGGCTGGCATATCTCACTGATGACCTCCTTTTGGAAGCGCAGCCTCCTAACACATCGGACAAGATCAGGCATGATTGCTTTTCTCTATAAATGAGTCTGCCATCTCTTTGGGCACATAATTCTCCCATCTCTATTCTGCAGCATGTGATTAGTGATCAATACTGGTTGAGAAATTACAAGCCCCATCACTATAAATCACTATAAATGCCCTTAATTTGTCCTCAACAGATACAAATGTGATTAGATGATTGGCAAGAGTCAAAAAGGCTCTTAAAATCACTCACAACTTGATTCTTCTCACAAGCAGTCTTTTACTACAGATCTTCTGAGTTAGAAAATGGCGTCCGCAGTGCCGATTGGTGCCGAGCTGAGGTCAGGTGAGTGCTTTTCTTCAGCGTCTTTTTTGGCCAGCGATCATTTTGGCGAATTGTGGGTGAAATGCCAAAAGCAGCTATCGGCGATAATCTGGGTGATAATCGGGCGCAAGTTTCCATTTTCAGCACTAATCTCGGCCTTTCACGTGGATGACGTCATATTTTTTTAAAAATGAGGCCGGGCAATGCAGCAAATTCATGTGTGCCGAAAGTTGGACCGGCAATAAGTGGGCTAGAGTCAGGGGCTAGTTTCCACTTTTCAGCAAATATGGCGATAGACTGCAGGCTAGAATCTCCACATTTTTTGCCTGCTTAATGCCCACTTAATGCCCATTTTACCGCTGAAATGACGTATAACGCCCATATATCACCCATTCTGGCACAAAATGGAAAATGTCGAGCATTTTTCGGAAACTTATTGCCGAGCGTTACTTGCCCCATGTGCTTAACGCTGAGAAAAAAATATTACTACCCGCCCACTTTTTTTGCGTGGAATCAGCAGAATGGGTGAAATCAACGCCCATAATATCGCCCAGCGTTACTTTTAGCATGGAATTAAGGCCAAGATTCAATATTAACGCCCAGTGACTGTTTTTTGTCGTAAAGAGCATATTTACCCAAACTAGCGGCCATGGAGATCGCCCATCGTCAATTTCACCACCTCGCACACATATCGCCCACAATATCGCTTGCTCAAAAAAACACCCACAAAAAGTGGAACTAACCAGAATGAATCACAGCATTATGGACGCCACATTGTAGATCACATGTCACGTCCTTTAAAAGGCTGCTGTGCTTCAACCTCGGCGGAGCTCAGATGTACTCTGCAGGTCGTTGGAGTTGATGTGAACATCTTTAAAAACATCTTGACCACACTGTAACCGATTGGAATTGAAGAGGTGTGCTCGTCGGGACATTCCTTGTTTGTATGCAATTGGTGGCAAACAGAGAGCTACTGCAATAGGGTCTGTCCTTTCTCACCCTCTCTTGGTGACCAAATACATGCAGCAGACTCGACATCACCGAAGGAACACTGCACTGCATTATGTGCCCGATGTACGAAGTGACAGACAGATGAGACTTGTCTGACGCCACCTGCCTTCGGAGACTGCGCTTCCATAAAGAGGTTATCACTGAGTTGTGCCAGCTGATAAGGGCAGACCTGCAGCCTGCCAGCACCAGAACTGCACTGTCCGTCGAGGTCAACGTCACCACGGTACTGTCGTTCTATGCCTCGGGTTCTTTTCATGCCACAGCTGGCGACATTTGCGGACTTTCTCAGCATGCCACACATTGCTGCATTAGACAGGTCACTGAAGCCCAGTACGCACACAGGAGGGACTTGATCAGCTTCCCTATGACCAGGGACGCACAGCGTGAGAGGGCTCTAGGTTTCTCCAGAATTGCAAACTTCCCCAAGGTGCAGGGAGCAATAGACTGTACGCACATCGTGATGCGGGCACCTTTTCAGGATGCTGAGGTTTTCAGGAACCGCAAGGGATTCTACTCCCTGAATGTCCAGCTGGTTGTCGACCACCAGCAAATTATACTAGCAATAAATGCTCAATTTCTGGGTAGCATCCATGATGCGCATATCCTGCGTGAGAGCGCTGTATCTCTGACTTGCTAAACAATGAGCAACAAGGTCAATGCTGGATGCTTGGGGACAAAGGATATGGCCTCGCCACCTGGCTAATGACCTCCCTGCGTGATACCCACACCGAGGCAGAGAGGCGATATAACGAGAGCCACAGAGCAACCCGCAATATCGCAGAGACTACCATTGGAGTGCTGAAGCAGCGCTTTAGATGCCTGGACCACTCAGGAGGCGAGCTCCAATACCACCCTGAGCAGGTAGCTCAATTCATGGTGGTCTGCTCCATGCTACACAACTTGGCTATCTGGAGGGGACAAGAATTGCCTGATGAGTCTGACAGTCCACCTCACCAGAGAGAGGAAGAGGAGGATGAGGATGCAGATGCTGACATCGGGCCAGACAATCAGGCTGATGCTGAGCCATGCCCCCGTCCCCCTGTAGACCACATGAAAGGGCCCATGGTGACATGATAGCTGCAAGAGCCTTATGTCAGGAGCTCATCAATGATCACTTTGCCTGAAAAAACATTGGTGTTATTTCCAAGGCTGATGCACTGCTGGCTGTGCAGGTCATACATCAATGGTGGGCATCACCTTGGTGACAATTAAAGTTTATGTTAATAGAAGTTAAGTGTGATAAGGAATCACTAGCGTGTAATGGTGCAGCTATCTGAGCCAATGTGTTGCAAGGTTTTGTTAAATAAAAAACATTTAAACTGAGCATTAGTCTGAAATCATCAGTATTTCTGTACAAACCAAGCCTTCCTCACCCCCCCACCCACCACTTCTTCTCCACACCTCTACCCTTTCCCCTTCCTCTCCTGACTCCAAGCCGCCTGGCCGAGGACGTCCTCAGGTGATGCTTCATTGGGCGGGGGGGGGAGGGGAAGGAGGGTGATGGCCAAAGCGCTGCTTGGATGGATATGGGAGAGGGCGGTCCCGAGGTGGGAGCATGCTCCGAGCTATAAGCAAGATGTTGCTGCTGGCTCTCGTGTGGTTGACAATGGGGGTGCGTCACCTTGGGGTGCAGTGCGGCGCTCCGGGACCACTGGGAGCCCTCTGCCACCAGTGTTCCTGCCTACCAGCTCCAGGGCATCTTCCATTCCTTCCATTTTATGTTATTTGTTGGACAAAAACTCTGTGCCAACTATGTTCTTGGTGCTTAGTGGGCTTTTTGCTGCTGGTGAATCTCCATCATTCCTCCCACAACAGCCAAAGCAGCACACACCACACCCACACACGCATTCAGTCCCTCTCAGCTCTCTCTCTTTCTGTCTCCTCTTCTGCGCATGTCATGGTGTCCCTTGACCACCTGAATCGCGGGAATCGAGCGTGGTCATGCCGTTGCTAAGGATGGTCACACTTTACGACAGAAGGTCAGAAAAATCTAACACTACCGCCCATTCGATATCGTTCGTGGTAACGGCCATTTTCAATAATGTAAACTAGGTGTTTTGAGAATGGGCGAGAAGCCGGCGATCTGAAAACCCTTTTTTAACGCCCACGCCGGAAATAATGCCCATTATTGGGCGATAAGCTCAAAGGTGGAGGTCCTAGCCCTGCATCTCAGCTCTTATATGTGCGCTAAATGGGCGATGATGTGCCGAAAGTCTAACCCTATAGTATATGAATTCATAAGATTAGCGTATTGAGCTCTGGATGAAATGGTGATACATGTATCAGCAAAACTGGGGGAACTGTAACGTAGTAGTTATAAGACTGGATTAGCAACACAGCAGTTGCGAGTTCAAATTCAACCATGGTAAATTACAAAATTGAATTCAATACTTTGGTTAATTTGTGGACTGACACCAGAAAAATTATTCTTAAAAATCACTGAATTGTTGTAAAAAAAAAAGACCCACATTACATATTTGACTCATCATCATCATAGGCAGTCCTTCAAAATCGAGGAACATAAGAACATAAGAACATAAGAACTAGGAACAGGAGTAGGCCATACGGCCCCTAGAGCCTGCTCTACCATTCAATAAGATCATGGCTGATCTGATCATGGACTCAGCTCCACTTCCTTTCCCGCTCCCCATAACCCCTTATCCCCTTATCATTTAAGAAACTGTTTATTTCTGTCTTAAATTTACTCAATGTCCCACTTCCACGGCTCTCTGAGGCAGCGAATTCCACAGATTTACAACTCTCTGAGAATAAATTTCTCCTCATCTCCGTTTTAAATGGGTGGCCCCTTATTCTAAGATCATGCCTTCTCGTTCTAGTCTCCCCCATCAGTGGAAACATCCTCACTGCATCCACCTTGTCAAGCCCCCTCATAATTGTATACGTTTTGATAAGATCACTTCTCATTCTCCTGAATTCCAATGAGTAGAAGCCCAACGTACTCAACCTTTCCTCGTAAGTCAACCCCTCATCTTCGGATTCAACCTAGTGAACCTTCTCTGAACTGCCTCCAGAGCAAGTATATCCTTTCGTAAATATGGAAACCAAAACTGCACGCATTATTCCAGGTTTGGCCTCACCAATACCCTGTATAGCTGTAGCAAGACTTCCCTGCTTGTATACTCCATCCCCTTTGCAACAAAGGCCAAGATTCCATTGGCCTTCCTGATCACTTGATGTTCCTGCATACTATCCTTTTGTGTTTCATGCACAAGTACCCTCAGGTCTCGCTGTACTGTAGCACTTTGCAATCTTTCTCCATTTAAATAATAGCTTACTCTTTGATTTTTTTCTGCCAAAGTGCATGACCTTATTCTTTCCAACATTATACTTCATCTGCCAAATTTTTGCGCACTCATTTAGCCTGTCTGTCATTTTGCTGATTTATTGTGTCCTCCTCACACATTGCTTTTCCTCCCATCTTAGTATCGTCAGCAAACTTGGCTACGTTATACTCCATCTCTTCTTCCAAGTCGTTAATATAGATTGTAAATACTTGGGGTCCCAGCACTGATCCTTGCTAGTTACTGGTTGCCAACCAGAGGATAATCATTTATCCCGACTCTCTGTTTTCTGTTTGTTTGCCAATCCTCTATCCATTTTAATATAGTACCTCCAACCCCCTGAACTTTTATCTTATGCAGTAACCTTTAATGTGGCACCTTGTCAAATGCCTTCTGGAAATCCAAATACACCACATCCATGGCTCCCCTTTATCCACCCTGTTTGTTACATCCTCAAAGAATTCCAGCAAATTTGTCAAACATGACTTCCCCTTGAAAATCCATGCTGACCCTGCCTGACCGAATTTTGCTTTTCCAAATGTCCTTGCTTCCACTCTAAAAGTGAGTTCTCAGGTGACTGTACAGTCCAATATGGGAATTACAGTCTCTGTCACAGATGGGACAGACAGTGGTTGAAGGAAAGGGTGGATGGGGAGCCTGGTTTGCCACATGCTCCTTCAGCTGACTACACTTGGTTTCTGCATGCTCTCGACAACGAGACTCGAGGTGCTCAGCGCCCTCCCCGATGCTCTTCCTGCACTTTGGGCGGTCTTGGGCCAGGGATTCCCAGGTGCCAGTGAGGATGTTACACTTTATCAAGAAGGCTTTAAGGGTGTCCTTGAAGCATTTCCTCTGCTCACCTGGAGCTCGTTTGCCCTGTAGGAGTTCGGAGTAGAGCACTTTCTTAGGGAGTCTCGTTTCGGGCACACGGACTGTTATGTATTGATGTGTGTATCGTCCAGGTACCTTAAATGTATAATAAGCACAATGGTACACCACAGAGGGTACTGTGGTGGGAAACCTGAAAGTACCTGCAAGAGGCAGTAGAAAAGGCTGACCATCACATCTGAGAGTCACTCTGAGGCCGTTCAATAAAGAACGAAGGTCACAGCAGTTAGATTAACACCAGATCGGGCGGAGTCAGTGATTTGTGTGCTGCATACACCACATTGGCGACAAGGAAGCAGACGAACTCCACGCAACTATGGCTACTCTGGGCTCACTAAAGGATTTTACCATGGGCAATGATTGGGAGGCCTTTACGGAAAGGCTTGAGTACTACTTCACAGCAAACGACCTGACGGAGGACACGGACGCAATGAGAGAGAAGCGTAAGGCGATATTGCTCTCCAGTTGTGGAGGTGAGGTTTACTGTCTCGTCAGGGATTTGCTGGCACCCAGGAGCACCAGGGACAAGTCATACGAGGAGCTGACTGAACTCATTTGTGACCAGTTGAAACCGAAGGAGAGCATCCTCACGGCCAGATACAAATTTTACCATCACTGCAGACCCGAGGGCCAGGATGTCACCAAATATGCTGCGGACCTCAGGAGACTCGCGGTGCCATGTGATTTTGGTGCACACCTTGACGAGGCCATGCGGGATGTTTTCGTCATGGGGATTGGCCACGAGGGCCTCCTTCACAAGCTGCTAGCCATGGAACCCACAGTCACTCTGACAAAGGGCATCACCTTCAACCGGGCATATATGACCTTGACTTGCAGCACCAAGCAAATAATCCACACAGTCTCGAACCCGGCAGGCACTGTCCACAGGATCGCGCCCACCACGGACAAAACTGCAGAACATGGCTCTTCCCAGGGCAGAGAGCACGGACCTCAGGGACCTGGAACTCAGAGTCCGCTGAGGGGGGCCAATCAAGCAGCACCATGCTGGCGCTGTGGAGGAAGTTATAGCAGATGCATTCGTTATAATCTGCCAAAATTCTCTGGACTCTGGGGAGGTACCAGCGGATTGGAAACAGCTAATGTAACGCTTCTGTTTAAAAAAGGGGGCAGACAAAAGGCAGGTAACTATAGGCCGGTTAGTTTAACATCTGTAGTGGGGAAAATGCTTGAAGCTATCATTAAGGAAGAAATAGCGGGACATCTAAATAGGAATAGTGCAATCAAGCAGACGCAACATGGATTCATGAAGGGGAAATCATGTTTAACTAATTTACTGGAATTCTTTGAGGATATAACGAGAATGGTGGATAGAGGTGTACCGATGGATGTGGTGTATTTAGATTTTCAAAAGGCATTTGACAAGGTGCCACATAAAAGGTTACTGTAGAAGATAAAGGTACGCGGAGTCAGAGGAAATGTATTAGCATGGATAGAGAATTGGCTGGCTAACAGAAAGCAGAGAGTCGGGATAAATGGGTCCTTTTCGGGTTGGAAATCGGTGGTTAGTGGTGTGCCACAGGGATCGGTGCTGGGACCACAACTGTTTACAATATACATAGATGACCTGGAAGAGGGGACAGAGTGTAGTGTAACAAAATTTGCAGATGACACAAAGATTAGTGGGAAAGCGGGTTGTATAGAGGACACAGAGAGGCTGAAAAGAGATTTAGGTAGGCTAAGCGAATGGGCTAAGGTTTGGCAAATGGAATACAATGTCGGAAAATGTGAGGTCATCCATCTTAGAAAAAAAAACAGTAAAAGGGAATATTATTTGAATGGGGAGAAATTACACCATGCTGCGGTGCAGAGGGACCTGGGGGTCCTTGTGCATGAATCCCAAAAAGTTAGTTTGCAGGTGTAGCAGGTAATCAGGAAGGCGAATGGAATGTTGGCCTTCATTGCAAGAGGGATGGAGTACAAAAGCAGGGAGGTCCTTCTGCAACTGTACAGGGTATTGGTGAGGCCGCACCTGGAGTACTCCGTGCAGTTTTGGTCACCTTACTTAAGGAAGGATATACTAGCTTTGGAGGGGGTACAGAGACGATTCACTAGGCTGATTCCGGAGATGAGGGGGTTACCTTATGATGATAAATTGAGTAGACTGGGTCTTTACTTGTTGCAGTTCAGAAGGATAAGGGGTGATCTTATAGAAACATTTAAAATAATGAAAGGGTTAGACAAGATAGAGGCAGAGAGGTTGTTTCCACTGGCCGGGGAGACAAGAACTAGGGGGCACAGCCTCAAAATACAGGGGAGCCAATTTAAAACCGAGTTGAGAAGGAATTTCTTCTCCCAGAGGGTTGTGAATCTGTGGAATTCTCTGCCCAAGGAAGCAGTTGAGGCTAGCTCATTGAATGTATTCAAATCACAGATAGATAGATTTTTAACCAATAAGGGAATTAAGGGTTATGGGGAGCGGACGGGTAAGTGGAGCTGAGTCCACGGCCAGATCAGCCATGATCTTTTTGAATGGCGGAGCAGGCTCGAGGGGCTAGATGGCCTACTCCTGTTCCTAATTCTTATGTTCTTATGTAAGCCATGGGGCTCACTGGTGCAGGTTTGCGGAGTACACGTGCAATACTTGCCACACGAAAGGCCACCTTCAGCGTATGTGTAAAAGAAATCGGACTCACCATGTGGCTGAGACAATGGGGGATGATCTACTGTTCAGTGAGGAGCAGGCAGAGGAAGATGAGGTGTTGGGACTGTATACGTGTACCGACGATTCGCCCCCAGTGATAATGGAAGTAAAAATCAACGGAGTCCCTGTGAGTATGGAAGTGGACACGGGCTCGGGTCCGTCATTGATGAGTCGGAGAACTTTTGATAAACTGTGGATTAATCCAGCTGTACGACCTAAGCTGGTCCCGGTCACGGCGAAGCTGCGTACCTACACCAGGGAACTAATATCTGTTCTTGGCAGAGCGGAGGTGCAGGTATCCCACGGGGACGAGACGCATGGTTTACCTTTGTGGGTCGTCGCAGGCGATGGGCCAACACTCCTCAGCCGGAGGTGGATGGGGACGGTCCGTGGGAGCTGGGAAGACTTCACCACTCCACAGGCTGCTGCTTCCCGGGGTGCTGCCGTGCTCCGGGTTCCCAGAGAGCAGCTCCGACTGAGCTGGAGCTGCAGCCTCAATCCACCCACAGGCAAGCCCCAGGCCCGGACCTCAGGCCACAGAGACCCTGCAGCCTTAGCCCCCACAGGCAAGCAGCCCTGCAGAGGCGGGCCAAGTTGCGGGGGGGGGGGGGTGAGCCGGTGGGGTGCTGCGGGCGGGGTGCGAGGGATCCAGGATGGCCCGCGGATCGGAGGGGCCCACGCAGAGGGAGAGTCGGGTGGTGGCAGCAGCTGGCGGTTGGCGGCCACGACGACCGCAGAGGAGGCGGCTACGGAGGCCGCAGGGGAGGCGGCAAGTGCAGCGGCTGGAGAGGCCACGACGGCCGCAGGGGAGGCGGCTACGGTGGCCGCCGGAGAAGCGACAACGACGGCCGCAGGAGAGGCAGCAAGTCAGGTGGCTGCGGAGGGGAGCGGAGGCTGCGGCGGCGGAGGGCATCCAGAGCGGTGGAGAGCAAGGTGGCGGTGGCCTCGTGTCCAGAGCAGCAGAGCATCAAAGATGGCGGCGCCCAAGGAGAAGCCTCATGGAATCCTGCTGCATCAAAGATGGCGCCTTAAAAAGGAAATGCACCCGGGAGTCTTAAAAGGGTCTTACCACGTGGTGGTCCCCATAAAGGACTTCTGTAAGGCAAGAGCGAGTCTAACATGAGCTATATTAATGTGAGATGGCGGATTTATAATAAGAATTAATATTTTAATGCTGAATGGTCACTGTGTTTGAGTAAAATAATGGATATGAAGTACAATCAATGATAAGAGCTAATAACAAAATCAGGGATCCGTTACCAGTCAATAACTATTTAATGTAACTGCTCAGTGTACCCGCAACCCGTTGACTCACATCTGTACGAGATAACATGTACCATACTAACACACTCTCTATGCCTACCTGCCCTCCGTTGGACAAACAAGGTCGAGATCCCCGGCAACGGCTTCAGGACTGGGGGGGAAGTGAGATGTTATGTATTGATGTGTGTATCGTCCTGGTACCTTAAATGTATAATAAGCACAATGGTACACCACAGAGGGCGCTGTGGTGGGAAACCTAAAAGTTCCTGCAAGAGACAGTATAAAAGGCTGACCACCACATCTGAGAGTCACTCTGAGGCTGTTCAATAAAGGACGAAGGTCACAGCAGTTAGATTAACACCAGACCATGTGGAGTCAGTGATTTGTGTGCTGCATACACCACACGGACGATGTGGCCCACCGAACGGTCGAGCGTGGTCAATGCTTTGATGCTGGGGATGTTGGCCTGGCCGACGACACTGACGTTGGTGCGTCTATCATCCCAGTGGATTTTCAGGATCTTGCGGAGCAGCGCAGGTGGTACTTCTCCAGCGCTTTGAGGTGTCTGCTGTATATAGTCCATGTCTCTGAGCCATTTCTGAATACTAAGAGGCAGATTTTCTGGTGATTTGTGCTTCTGTTTTCACAATGGCATTGGCGACTGAGCTCTTCTGGACGCGTGGTCAGCTTCCAGCGTCCCGCCGGGGTTTTCAGGGCCGGTTTTGCGGGGGCGCGGAGCAGTTCTGCCCGGAAGAGTTGAGCTGGTGTTTCTACACCAGCTTGCTTTTAGACTCCCAACCGACCCATACGCTCTGTGAAAACGGGCGGTCCAACCTATATTGGCTGTAGTGAGGTAAGTAGGGTAAGTAATGCTGACCTCAGGTAAGTGTAAGTGTTTTTTCTTTTAATTTTTTTGCGCTTTATGTTGTGATGGCATGAGCTATGTATTTGAATGTTTTTGGTGGCTCTTTTTCCACTTTGTTTTCGCCCCAGGCCTCTCTTACAGTGCTCCCGGGCCGGCTCTTTAGCTCGGGATTTTCCCATGCTCAGCTGGCCTAGCGCCCTAAGAGAGGTGTACAATGCCTCCCTTAGCGCTCCGCCGCACACTCGGGACCCAGCTGCCCAATTCTGATGACTGAGGCGCAAACTGTTCCCGCGTGCAAACTTTACCGCCCTGCCGGCATTACCGGCCCAAAATCAGCAAAGCTGAAAATCCTGCCCCAACAGTGCAACCGTACAGATGGACAATAAATGCCCACATCCCAGAAACATAATCAGTAGTCGGTAAGTTGATCTACCAACACTATACACGATTAGAACCGCTTAAAAGCATAGTTTTCTTTGTGTTCACTAGTTGAGTTGCTATCAATGATTGAATTATGATTTGAAATGCATGTTAAATACATATTTTAAAATTCCAATTCTGCCATTTAGGAGGGAAATTAGGAAGCACTTTTTCACACAAAGGGAGGTGAAAATGTGGAATTCTCCCACCAAAAAGGCTGTGGATGCTGGGTCAATTGAAAATTTCAAGACTGAGATCGATAGATTTTTGTTAAATATGGGTATCGAAGGGTAAGAAACAAAGGCGGGTAAATGGAGTTGTGGTACAGATCAACTATGATCTTATTGAATGGCTCAAGGAGCTGAATGGCCTTGTTGCTAAGTTCCTATAATTAAACTAAAAACAGCCAGCTATGTCACCAAAGATTCCTGTTGCTATTTCTGAATGTCTAACTTATTCTCTTCTCTTGTACACAATAGATGAAAGAGACAAATATATTAGATGATTCAGTGCAAATTAATATGAATATATATCACAAGTTTACATAGTCTAATCTCTAACAATATTTTATATACTTGCAGATTAAAAATAATTTACCTAAAGAAAGCAGTGCTAGGATTGTTAAACTTGCTTAGTAATTGTAACTCAGGAACTTTCTCCATGGCTCTGTTCAGTCAACATTACAAGAAACGTGTCACCTATCTTAACCTTAGACTTCCAGGGTTGTAAGTCCTGTTTACACTGAATGTTGATGAAGGATCTCAACTGAAACACTAATCCATCTTTCTCTCTCAGATGCTGACTGCCATGCTCTGCAAATTCAACAGTTTCTATTTCTTATAACTTCCATTACTATAGCCAGAATTTTTTGATACTTTAATTTATTCCCCCATGCTATCCTGAGCTGACCCTCACTGCTTCATTATCTGAGGAATTGCGAATGGAACTGAACACTTTGCAATATTGCTCAATTCACCAATAGAGATATGTGGAAGAACTATTTCAGTAACCAAATCTTAACTCTAGCTACCTTTAGGAAACTAGACACTGGGCAACTCAGTCATTTAGTGGACTATAAAAGAAAATGTAATCCCGGAATATGTGTGTCGCTGGCAAGGCCAGCATTTATTGGCCATCATTAGTTGTCCTTGAGAAGATGATGATGAGCCTCTGTCTTGAACCGCTGCAGTCCATGTGCTGAAGGTGCTCCAACAGTGCTGTAATGTAGGGAGTTCCAGAATTTTGACCCAGCGCTGATGAAGGAATGACGAAACGTCCAAGCTGGGATGGTGTATGACTTGACAGAAACTTGAAGGTGATTGTTCCCATGCACCTGCTGCCCTAGGTGCTGGAAGTCGCAGGTTTGGGAGATGCTGCTAAAGAAGCATTGGCTAGGTGCTGCAGTGCATCATATAGATAAAACAAACTGCAGCCACATTGCACCAGTGGTGGAGGGAGTGGATGTTTAAGGTGGTGATTGGCCTGCCAATCAAGTGGGCTGCTTTGTCCTGGATGGTGTCGAGCTTCTTGACTGATGTTGCAACTGTACCCAGCGAGGCAAGTGAACAGTATTCATCACACTCCTGACTTGTGCCTTGTAGGTGGTAGAGTGGCTTCAGGAGGTGAGCCACTCGCTGTAGAAATCACAGCCTGTGACCTGCTCTAGTAGCCAGGGCATTTATGTGGCTGGTCCAGTTGAATTTCTGGTTAATGGCGTGCTGCTTTGTCCTGGATGGTGTCGAGGTCTTGCTGAATACGAGCATGGACTGCTTCATTATCTGAGGAATGGAACTGAACACTTTGCAATCATCTGCGAACAGCCTCACTTCTGACCTTGTGATGGAGGGAAGGTCATTGCTGAAACAGTAAAAGTTAATTATCCAAAGATGCTGCCCTAAGGAACACCTGTAACAGTGTCCTAGCGCTGAGATGATTGGCCCCCAACAACCACAACCATCTTCCTTTGTGCTAGGTTTAACTCCAGCCACTGAAAAGATTTCTCCTGATCTTCATTGACTTCAGTCATTACTTGCTGCATTAAATCAACCATTAATCTCAGCTATGCACACATTAATATAAAGATGGCCAAGTGCATATTTTAACTAAAGAACTGAAAGGGGCCATAAAGACAATACAACAAGCAATAGGATGTGATATGAATTATTAATGATATGAATTATTAAACATAACGTAGCAAGAACAATAAGAAATAACTTAGGATCTGAAAAAGAAATGTGAATAGACTTACATTCTAATTATTAAAAATAACAAAACATTCATAGGAACAGACAACACTGTAACTTAATCATAAGTGGATTTATTTTAATAACTTTTTTGGCACAGTCGTTCGTGACTTTATTAAAAGTGACAGAAAATGTAAAGCTCTTTACTAAATAAAACAGAGTTCCCGTTTATATCTTTCCTCTGAACTGAAGCATGGTTAAACAAAAATCAAAATCGGAGGCATTCGTGAATTAATCTGGTATGGTTAGCCAAAGATCCGGTTCATATACCCAATATTTATTCCCTTGTATATTCATACAGGTGGATCTTGGCAAGTTTTCTTAACCCTGAATGTATAGAGAACTAGCTCTTGTGCTAAAGGGCATGGAGATTACACAGATATCACACACCTATTAACAGGAGGCTGACCATCCAGGAACTCACCTTTTACCCGATCTGTACAATGCGGCACATGCGGCAGAGCCTGGTCTCCAGTTGTCTTGGATCCCCTTGCCACTGGACCAAGACCTTGCTCCATCAACCCCGTGTGGCGGCTGGTGTGCAACGGTTACCACACGTTAAAAGAATTGACGCACAGGCATCTTCCACCATTTAAAATGAGTTCATCAGTCACCTGAGTACTCATTTTTAGTGTGGAAGTAGGTCATCCTCGACCCCGAGGGACTGCCTATGATGATGATGATGATGATATTCAACTTAATGCAAGAATTAGAAATTCAGCTCAAAAGGGAAACCTCAGCTCTGCTAAGAGGTATTTATAGCTGGGAACTGCAGTACGATGTGATAAAATTTAACAGAAAGATGAGAAGGAGACGCAGTGGGGTAGAGATTGGCCATCGATGATTGATCCAGATGGAAAATGGGGACAAAAATGACCAATTTCATATGGCTATGTCCTGCACCCGAAGGACACAGGAAAAACATACGGCTCCATATCAGTCTTGGATGACTGTCAGGTGGCCACATTGCATTAGGCCCTTCGCATATGCTAATTTGGGGCCGAACCATAATTTTGGGTCCCCTTCAAGAAATTGGGCCACCCTGAATTGAGCCGGAGCTGAGCTTGCATCCGCTCAGGTTTTGCAGGTGTGGATGCAGCCTACGAACTGGCCACCATCTAGAAGGTCAGTTTAAATGTATTTTAAAAATAATTCATGTGGTGTCAGCACTCCTGCCAGAGACGATCGCCCAACTCTCACTGTCCTCCTTCCCCTGGCACTTGCCCAAGACCCCTCCCAGCAAAGCAAGCTGTCCAGAATTCTGCAATGGGCGAGCTGTTTGTGGAGATGCGGCAGCTCACCTAAATGATTGAAATGAGGCCCAGTTTCAGGCCTCTTAGGTGGGGCATGTCATGCAGCACCGATTCTCAGCCCAAAAACAGACCCAGATGATTTTCTACCCCAGCGACTGGAGTTCCAATGGGCCCAAGTTTCGGGATGCGCCTAAAACGGCACAGCCCAGACCTGGACGCCCGTCTTTCGCGCCAGAAAGTGCGCCTAAAAAAACCTTCCCTATTCTCTGGCTCCCTGCAGGTCTTCTGCAGACGGGCGCAGCGCAGCACGAGCTGTTGGGGGCGGAGCCAGGTCCCTGCGCTGAAAACAGTGCCAGGACCTCTGCACATGCGCGCTACAGTGGGCACGCATGTGCAGTAGCTCCAGGCGCCCAAAACTGTGGGAGGGGCCCGAAGCACGCACCCCCAGCTCTGGCCGAATGGCCTCACTGGGGCTGCGTGAATAAGGCTCCTCCCACGCCCAGCTCCTGCTTCCTCCCTCCCCCTCCTCTCCCCTCTCCCCCTTCTCTCCCCTCCCCCACTTCTACCCCTCTCCCTCCCCCTCTCCCCCCATCTCCCCCTTCCCCCCCCTCTCCCCCTTCTCCCCCTCCCCCTTCTCCCACTCCCCCTCCCCCTCTCCCTTCTCCCCCTCCCCTCGCTGTCAGAAACACAGACACTGACAGACAGAGAGTGAGAGACACATACACAGACAGACAGATAGAGACACTGACAGAGACACACTGGGGGGACCGTCCCAGCACGTTGTTGAAGGACTCCCAGTGCCGCAGTCGGTAAGTAGAAAATGTTTTATTTATTGATTTTTAAAAATTTTTATTTATTTTTTTTGATTGATTTATTGATGTATTTATCATTTATTATTGATGATGGCTCTTTATTTGTAAAACTGAAGTGTTTAATGTTTGTAAACATCCCTTTAAACCCCCCCTCCCCCCCCCCCATTCCCTACGCCTGATTTGTAACCTACGCCTGATTTTCTAAAGTGTAGACAAGGTTTTTTCGAACATACAAAAATCTTCACTTATTCCATTCTAAATTAGTTTGGAGTAAGTTTTCACTGCCGAAACTTTGAAAACAGGGGTAAGTGGCCGGACACGCCCCCTTTTGAAAAAAAAATTCTGTTCCAAAGTGAAACTGTTCTAACTGACTAGAACTGGAGCAAACTAAATGCCGAGAATTTGAATTTCTAAGATTCTCCGTTCTACACCAGTTGCTCCAAAAAATCAGGAGCAACTGAGGCCAAAACTTGGGCCCAATGTGTGAGCAAGGATGTGAATTTGAATTTGTGATTCTCTACACAATGAGCTCTTGATCTTCCCATGTGCAGTTCAAGACATCTTCATGTGCCATCAAGGGCAAACACTAAGCAGAAGCAAGGTGCTTATATATATCAAGGCAGGAAAAATCTGATGGTTACTCAACTCATTGCAGATCTCTTAACCACTAGTTACAAAGTGCAGCAGCAAAGAAAGGCCTGTGATACCAGAACTTTCAGAGCCAGAGAAGGTGTGTAGCATAAGGGTACCTCAGACAAAGGAAGAGAAGCAAAATAAAATAATAAAAAATAAAAATAAGTGAAGAGGTACAATATTACAAAATGTAGTCTTATTATTGTGACCTTCTAGAGACTGGAAAAGTAATTGTCATTCAGGTTCATGATGGTAAGCTTAGAATATTCTATCAACTTTAATGGAGTTACATTATGGGTCAAATGTCTGCTGCAAAGGTTTTTTTATATGAAAGATCCAGTATAAAGTTACACAGAATTTCTACAAGGAAACAGGAGCCTCTAAAAACAAATATAACTTGATTATTAGTGCTAATGATTTGTTAGATTATTAAAGAAGTCATGTACGTTGCTGGATTGAATAGATACCAAATACATCTTAAAAACAAAGCAAGTGTTTGCCAGCTTTTTAGGTATGGAAGAGATTTTATCTCCCCTAATGCCCCCTATATTATCGACTAATAATCTGTATGCTTTTTAAAAAAGCATTGTCATGTTGACACTGTTCTTCTCCATAATAATTTGATTTCAAGTTTATAGTCTATCTGGACTGTACGCTGGCATTATCATAGATTTTACAGCACAGAAGGAGGCTATTTGGCCCATCGTGCCTGTGTCAGCTCTTTGAAAGAGCTATCCAATTAGTCCCACTCCCCTGCTCTTTCCCCAAAGCCCTTCAATTTTTTCTTTTCAAATATATATCCAATTCCCTTTTGAAAGTACGTGTTGAATCTGCTTTCACCACCCATTCAGGCAGTACATTCCAGACCATAACAACACACTGTGTTAAAAAAAAAATGCTCCTTATCTCCCTGCTGGTTCTTATGCCAAATTATACTGATTTACCTGGAAATTGCCCGAACCCTTTGGAACCTGACAGCTGACGCCACACCTTCTAGACACAATCAGTGTTTTCAGACCCTTCAACTTTCTGCACAAATCCTTTTTCTGCGTTGAGAATTACAATGTCACCTATAGAAAGGAAAAAAAATCTATTTTTAAAGTGCACTGGAAAATACAACTTCATACATATGGATACAACTTATCATTTCTCCAAAATTTGACAAGAAATAAAAATTAGAAATGGAATTCAAGTTATATGTAGATGTGCTTATTTTCTCTTTCAGATTTGAAACAAACAACCAGACTGTGTACAAGTGAAGCATATTGGTCATAAGTACAAATCTACTGTTCTCCATCTGTGTTCATTTCACTTCAATTTACCCGCGAGTGGGTAAACTAGCCCAAGAACTAAGACCAATTCTGTATGAGTAGAGAAATGGATTGATGAACCTATTCCTTCAGATATGTGACTATGTAAACAGTTTATTATAAATATATGCAAATTACTGGGAACACTCATGCCGCTCAAGCTGTATGGACCACTGTTATTGCTCCAAAGATCATTGCAGCACTGAGCATCTGCAAGCACACACTCACTGTGCTCAGTATGCACATTAGTTCTTCCAACCACATGCGTCCAGTTACTCTAGGTCACAGGTTTAGAGTCATGCTGGTAAGTAAACAGAATCATCCAGCGTTGTACAGTACGTACCTTACCTGAACAGGTTTGTTGCATGCGCACAGCTCACAATGCACGGTAACCCGTATTCCCGTGCAACTACAGCATCTGTGAAGAACAGAACACAAAACCGTGATCAGTGGGAACGGGTTTGTATAGGTGTGCAGGTATCTGCACTTGACAGTGACAGCACTTAGAAATTAAACAACGTCGAGCATTTCCAGGTTAGATTACAGAATATACACTTGTGACAGGCTGATATTTTCTATATAATCGATGTTATGAGTGTGAATGGCACAGGCTGGCTTGAGAATAGCAACTGTACTTTTACACTTCTGTCTCTGACTACAGCAACAACAACAACTTGTATTTAACGTAATGAAAAGACCAAAGGCACTTTACAGGAGTATTATGCGATAAAAATTTGATACCAAGCCGCATAAGTAGAAATGAACATTTTAAGGAGCTTGAAGGAGGAAAGAGAGGCGGAGAGGTTTAGGCAGGGCAATCCAGAGCTTAGGGCCTAGGCAACAGAAGGCACGGCCACCAATGGCTGAGCGATTATAATCAGGGATGCCCAGGAGGGAAGAATTAGAGGAGCGTAGACATCTCGGGGCGGGGGGGGGGGGGGTGGCCTGGAGGAGATTAGAAATAGGGAGGGGCGAGGCAATGGAGGAATTTGAAAACAAGAATGAGAATTTTGAAATAAACTAAACTATGGCCAAAAAGGTTCTTCTTATGCCATTCAGTATTTTGTTTTCTTATAATGGCAGCACTTATCCTTGTAATTATGAATATTTATTATTTGGCATTAGTATTTATTAATAAATTAATATATACACCTTTCTCGTCTTTGTTCATATGCTTCCTCTTTTAGATACCATCTGGAATCAAGAGATCAGGTTCCATATGTATGCTGGTGACTCTTGGCTTTAGTTGATCATTTCTCTATCTCCCTGCCTGACACGAAGGGCTGGGTTTTCCTCTGGGGTGGTTTTACCACTCATGATGGATCAGGGCGTTATTACTAGCCACCACCCCGACCCTGGGGTTGGGGGGTCATTACACATGATTCCAGCAGTGACTCTGCTCAGCAGGTGGAGCCTGCCACATTTTCACTGCTCCAATGCCGCGATACCCATCGATTTCTGGCAGTATACCAGAAAAATATTCACAATTAACTCCAAACTAATGTTGGTAAAATCGAAGCCATCCTTTTTGACTCCCATAAACTCCTTTGTGCCTCCGTCTCAAATTCTAGTAACCTCCATGTCAGCTCAGCTTGAGTCTGGTGGTGTGGAACTTCGATGTGCAGTGTGACCGAGAGCTCAGTTTCCTCTGGTGTCAGTCAGTGGGTAGCACACTCGCCTCTGAGTCAGAAGGTTGTGGGTTCAAGTCCCACTCCAGGGACTTGAGCACATAAATCTAGGCTGACACTCCAGTGCAGTGCTGAGGGAGCGCTGCACTGTCGGGGGTGCCGTCTTTCGGATGAGACGTTAAACCAAGAACGTCTGCTCTCTCAGGTGGACGTAAAAGATCCCATGGCACTATTTCGAAGAAGAGCAGGGGAGTTATCCCTGGTGTCCGGGCCAATATTTATCCCTCAATCATAATAAAAACAGATTATCTGGTCATTGTCACATTGCTGTTTGTGGGAGCTTGCTGGTGCAAAATTGGTTGCTCGTTTCCCACATTACAACAGTTTCACACCTTACACTTCAAAAAGTACTTAATTGGCTGTAAAGTGCTTTGAGACGTCCGGTGGTCATGAAAGGTGATATATAAATGCAAGTCTTTCTTTTCCTGTATAGTCATTATGTCACTAAGATAGCATACTTCCACCTTCATAATGTTCTTTATCTTTGCCCCAATGATTGTCACCAAGACTCTAATTCATACCTCTACTACTGCAAGACGACTTTTACAGTGCTCTCCTGGTTTATCTGCTCACTTCCACCCAAGCCACAACTCATCCTAACTCTCACCAATCATGTTATTAGCCACTGAAAGCCTTGTACAGCACTACCCTGACCATTGCCAGATGCCTTTAGCGCCCTGTGTCGCTATGAATCAACTTCAAGATCCTTATCTTAACAGTTAAATGGCTCCAAAGCCTTACCCTAGTCACAGTGCTACCCCAGCACCGTATGTCCCTGCTTGCACATTCGCTTATAAGAAACATAAGAAACAGGAGCAGGAGTAGGCCATACAGCCCCTTGAGCCTGCTGCACCATTCAGTATCATGGCTGGACATTTACATTAACTCCACTTTCCTGCCCTGTCCCTTGATTACTTTAGTGGCCAAAAACCAGTCTGAAACTATCTAAAACATGTCTATCCCATGTTCCCTATTGTACCGGTATGCTCCTTTTGCCATTTTATTCCTGCCTTCTGGAATCCCCTGCCAATATCCCTTTAGCTCATTTCTTCCCACTCCACGTTTAAAAGTCTAGTAAAGATGTTTCTCTTCAGCTGCTTTTGAGCTTTGCCCTTTAAATCCATCCTGTCACTCTGTTGTGTATGCATGCCTGCTTACTGTGTGATGTCTGTAACACTGTTATGCCACACTGAATGTACCCTTATACAGTACACACCTGACCTGGACACCAGAGGGTGCTGCAACTGGAGACCTAAGGGTTGCCTGCACATTGCAGGTAACCCAGTATAAAAAGGAACTCACAGCTTGTTGTCCTCACTCAGGAGCTGCAAATAAAGGACTACAGGTCTACATAGTTTAAGTATCATACCCTGCCTTGTGGAGTCATTACTAAAGGTGCCTACATACACTACAACTGGCGACGGGAATACGAGGTCACGAACCACAAGCTCAGCATGTCGAATCTCAGCATCTTTCAGCAATTTACCGATGGGGAAGATTGGGATGATTTTGTAGAAAGATTGGAACACTCAAGGAGACTGGCTGCACTGTGCGACTTTGGCGACCACCTAAATGAAACACTAAGGGACTCTAAACTGATGAGAGCAGTGAACTGCATTGATACTTCTAAGGGCAGAAACGCTGCCCCGAGTCCCGCAACCCTGAGTCCACCACATGGGGCAAACTGGCTAGCCCCGTGCTGGCGCTGTGGAGGAAACCACAGAGCTCACCAGTGCTGCTACAAAGACTATGCATGCAAAGAGAAAAGGAACCTTCAAAGGATGAGCAGAAAAAGCTTTACTCACCGCATCTCTGATGAGTTGGCTGATCACCGGGGCTCTGACACAGATGAAGTTGAAGTTGCTCAACCCTTGGAAGAAGTATGGAACTCATACCTGCTCCACCGAAAGTTCTCCGTGGATGATGGAAGTGGACATCGACGGGGTCCCAATTTATATGGAGATCGACACAGGGATGAACCAGTCTGTGATGAGCCAAATGACCTTTGAAAAAATTTTGATAAATCCTGTCACTCGACCAAAACTGTCTGCTGTCCAGGTGAAGCTGCTCACCTATACCAAAGGTAAAATCCAAATCGTTGGCAGCGTAGACGTCCAGGTCCCCCAGGACGTCGTGTTGAACAAACTCCCCCTGTGGATTGTAGCTGGCGACGGTCCCACACTGTTGGGCAGGAATTGGATAAACGCAGTCCACACCAGGCGAAGTGGCCCTGTGGAAGAAAGGATCACCACAGCCCACCTGCAGGAAAGCCAGGAAATGGCTGCAGCACCAGCACCATGAGGAGAAAAACGTGTAATCAAAATGGCCGCTGCCATGCCATGAGTGAGCATGGAGGAGCATCACGTGACACTGAGCGGCCAATCGGATTTGAAGGCTCCCTTAAAGGAGACCTGTAACCAAAGAAATTTGAAGGGGAAGTTTCAACTATTTGAGTACACGGACTTTAAAGCTAAAGATGTGATTAAAGGGTGCAAGTATGAAAATGTATGCAATGTAACCATGAATTGTGATGCTGGTTTAACTAATGTGACTAATGAGATGAATGCAGGTGTCAGTAAGTTTAAGAACAAGTTTATTATGCTTAACAATAATGATAGAGAATGTGAAATGCCTAATGTAACCATGTCTGTTGAAACCAGGACACCCAAAAGTGATGCAAATGCTAGAATGTATAATGCAGGCTTGACTATGTATGATCAGAGCCAAGGTGTCATGTATACCGGTAGGACACTGCCAAAGGACATTGGGTCCTACAGGGACCATGCTGATGCCAATGGAATCCCCCTGTGGGAGACCCCCAGGTCCTGCAGGCTACCTGACCATGTAGCCTGGACCTTTGGAACGAATGTGATGCCCCTTGCAGGACACACACAGGCAGTGGGAGCAGACCCACTACAGGGACAGTGGTCAATGGGCAGCCCAGCCACCACCAATGGCAACCTGCACCAGACCAGCCCTACAACCCCTGGCCATCAGGGCCAACACCAGGAGCATGAGGCCAATATCCTCCAGCTTCCCTGGCAAACCCTGGGATGACCTGACCCTCATCCCAATTGGTGGACAAGGAGCCCACTCGGTCTTGTGGCCCTGCCCACCACCCCATAACTACCCACACCACCTACTGCTGCTGTGGTTACTCCTCCCTGAGGGATCCCACAACAGTGACACCCACTTGGTCTGTCTGTGAGGGAGGGGAAACATACGAGGCCAGCCTCAAGCACAGGGGTCACACCTGGCAACCACACAACCCTCACCACAACCTCCCATAGCCCACCACTGATCACCTCCCCTGGGCATGACAATAACGATATGCTTAGGGGGGAGTATTGTTGTGAATGCATGCCTGTTTACTGTGTGATGTCTGTAACACTGTTTTCCACACTGAATGTACCCTTTTACTGTACACACCTTACTTGTACACCAGAGGGTGCTGCTGCTGGAGACCTAAGGGTTACTGCAGGTAACTCAGTATAAAAAGGAACTCTCAGCTTGTTGTCCTCACTCAGGAGCTGCAAATAAAGGACTATAGGTCTACGCAGTTTAAGTTTCATACCCTGCCTCGTGGAGTCATTACTAAAGATGCCTACATATACTACACACTCAGTGTCCAATTTCACTTTTTCAATCTATAAAGTGCAAATTATTTTTGTCGGTGCTGTTAAATAAAGTTTTGTTTATGGTTCTTACCATGTGATATTAATCCTCCAATCTCGGTGCCCAGTCCTCACAGCAGGGGGAAGTATGGGCTCGAGCCAATGTCTTTGCTGGTCACAATTAAAATATCACCCTGCTGGATGCAGCCAGCCTCCAGAACCGTTTCCACAACATGCGCTGTTGCTTTCACAATCCCCTGTCTCACTGTCACACCTGTAAAGAAAATAATTTTAGACTTTTGTACCTTCAGATCTTCCCAATCTTGGTGGGAGGTTTCTCTGATTAATATGAGCATTTTGTGCTGCTCTTTCTGGTTTTAAAAGAAGTGAATAGAAAGATTAACACTTAAACAATGAAGGGAAAAGTCATGAGGCGATTCCCTGCGAGGGGGAAAGAATGACCCATGGTCTTGGTCACTCCTGCATTGGTGACGAGGCAGCCTGATCCTGGCGGAACCTGGATGATTCAAATATTTATGCTGCACGCACAACTTGAGCCTTGCATACGAGGGTTAGGTAGAGAGGCCTGTAAAACTGGCAGCATGCAGCCCTTAAAGGGTTGCTATTGCACATTAAAGGGATTTCAGCCTGATTGGGGAAGGGTGGACAAAAGTGCCTGCCGCCCTTACAAAGGATGAAAAAAAGTTTTCAAATATTTATCAGCTTCTCTAAAGGTGGCATGGGCAGGGTTGAAGAAGTGGCAGACAAAGGAAGCTGAAAGCGAAGAATGTGGAGGCATGAAATACAGTCTATGGACAAGTGGTGGAATGATGCAGCCTCCAATCCTATGTTTGGTGGCAGATTAAATTAGTTTGAGTTGCATGAGGCATGTATTTTTTCACTGTTCACCATTCCAAGACACCTTCCTCAGAAGCCAGTAGTGTACCTCACCTGGCAGGAGATAGTGGCCAGAATGATGCTGTCTATAGTAGCTGGAAACAAATGCAGGAGGAGACAGCACACTTTAAAAAAATCTGCTAGAGTACGACTAACCAACTATGTAACAGGAAGATGGCACATGTCACAAAATGCTTACTGCTCTCCCATGCCAGGCATGTATAGCTCTTTTATTGCATCTCGTGTGAAACCATACCTCAACTGTCAAAATAGAAACATTGCAACAGGAGCTATTAAGCCCCCTCACGCCTGTTCCGCCATTCAGTGAGATCACGGCTGATCTGTATCATAACTCCATTTACCCGCCTTGGCTCCATGTGACGCATAGCAAAAGCTTTGCCATGCTCACTGTTATATTCGTAATAAAGTATTGTAACTGAGTACTGTAGACGTGAGTAAGTGTGACCTTAGTTCCTTTATTCGAACTCCAGAGTGTTGGTACAGCATGGGAGGCCTGCTTATATACAGTGCTCCCAAGGATCCCTTGGGACTCCAACAGGTACGCCCTCTGGTGGCGGTATAATACTGGTTACATAGGGTTGCATACATAAAACTCACAGTTTCCATGGGTTTCCAGTTGGACACATAAGAACAGTCAGTGACCCTCTACTTCATGAAATATACCAATAGACATGTGTGTCACGATCTTCACTGGGAAAGGAGATAAAAGTGTTGACCATGCTGACCTCTACAGCTGTTATTTCTTGATTAATATGTGGCCAGCACAGTATCTGATATTGCAGCTCTGGGTGGGACTGAGCCATAGGCATAAAGGTTGAGAGCTGTGGTGAGCTTGCCAATCACTGATAGCACCATCCCTGTGTTGAATATTGCTGTAGGTGCCCTTGCTGCACATGTTAAATGTCTGCCCTGCTGACCTGGATGAAGCTGAGGTAGTTGTCTTGCACAAATGCAAGGTAGGTATGCCAAGGGCTGCAGAAAGGCCTTGCTGATCTCGCTGGCATACCTTCTTTCATTTTGTATTACCTCCACCATGAAATTGAGGTGCTTTGAAAATGAATTTAAGGGGTGAATAAAAACGGCTCACCAAAATATTTTCCTCTAAATTATTTTCATAAACATTTCTGGAACTATGGAAAGGGTGTGTCACTGATAATGCACTAAAAACCTTCCAAAGGCCAGAAAAGATCTTCTGCTCCCATGGAGCCTCCCTTGTGATCATTCCAAATCAGTGAAAAAGGAAAATCCAAGCACAAATCCCGGGGAATTGTGAGTGGTATTAATTTTTGTATCAAATCTGGGTGCTTCATGAAGCTTACGCATAAAATGGGTACAAGCACTTGAGCTCATGACTTGCAACCTTGGAAGAAAATGGGATCGATCCTCTATCCCAATTCCCCACTCCTCCTGCTCCAGTTATGCTTCTGCTCTCCGAGGACACAGGATCGGTGAGTCGATAGAGCCAGAGAGGTTTACAGCACTGAAGAAGGCCAACCAGCCCATCTATCAAAACCCTTCATAATTTAAACATATTTACTACTTATCTTAGCCTTCTTTGTTCCAGTGGAATAGTCCGAGCATCTCATAACTATAGTTTACCACTCTGGCAGCAGCATGGTAAATCTACACTGTACGCACTATATAGCTTTAAAGTCCTATCTCTAATGGGGCTCCAAAAACTGTACACGCAAAACTATCTGTGGCCAAAACAATGTTTTGTAAGAATATATTGCTAAGAATGTACATATTTTACTCTTGAACCCTAAGCTTCTATTTATAAAAGACAACATTCTTTTGATCTTTTTATGTCTTTACCTGTACTTGCAGTTTTCGGGAATTATATATTTGATTTTAAAGGTTACTCTTCAGTGTCTTTCCATCAAGTGTAAACTCACATTCCTATTTTTTCTCATTACCTGCAAAACTACACACTTATCCACATTAAATTAAATCTGTAACCTATCTGCCCATTCTTATACCCTGTCTCTGTCTTCCTGAAGTCTTTGAAATCTACCTCACCATTTTTCCAAAGCTCCTACTTTGTGTTATCAGCTAATTTTGAGATTGTATATGCAAGTCCAAATCACTTCTATATACAGGGAACAGAAGCAAATCCAGCACCGACGCTGGTGAACAGCACCTCGAAGCTTTCTACAATCGAAACAAAATGTATATACTTTTTTCTCTATTTGTAAACCAACTTTTTATCCATGCTGCTACTTTTCTTTTATACCATATGCCTAAATTTGCTAACTAGCATCTTATGAGACACCTTATTAAATTCCTTCTGAAAATTTATATGCATGGCATCTTTTGCATTCCCTTTATCTGGCCACTTCTGCAAAAAGATCGATTAAATTTGTCAAATGCGACTTTCCTATAACAGATCCTTGATGGCTATTCTTGATTAATCCATGCAGTTCTACATTCTTACCGATTTTAGTTTTGTCCTTTAGCTTCTTTCACTAATGGGAAGCTTCTGTAGTTCTTATACCTCCTTGTGTGGTATCTGCATACCTGTCAGTGTGAGACCTGCTGCACTGTCCCCAATGGCTCCTCTCTGACTGTGGTCGATAGGAACAGGATTGCCATTGTTCATCTCCATGAACTTTAAAAGCATTCGCTTTCCCAGCAGTCTTCTTCGACGCCGATCTCTGTATAAAGCATTAAAATGTTAAAAGGGCAACGGCGTATTATTTGCTTTTCAGGAAGATAGATACTGTGTATAGACCCTTTAACTTCATAAAAAGTAAATGACATGGGGAAATTGTGTTCAAACTGCACTTGAAATTATACTGTTTAGGCTAGAGTTCAGGTTTCTGCTAAAATCCATTTGCATAATCGCAAATGTAAAATCTTCCATGTACCAATTTGAAGAGCCTTCCCGAACTAGCGGAATCTTGCAATTTCAACCTAGGGGCATGACCAGTTTTGCAGATGGGGCCTAATCCGGGTGAACTGAATCATGAAAAAGTGTAAAAGATCATGGAAAACATGGACATAAGTGGTTTTGGCCGTAACTCATGTTTCAAATTCGCCAATATTTTGTGCTGGAAACAAGCAGAAACTCGAAGCCAATATTTAAAATAAAACTCGTCTCGAATTTCTGCATGGTTTCTCCCAATCCCCCGCAACCCCCCAGCGGAAAAGTGGAAAGTCTGGGAAAACGGAAGAATCGGTGGTTCCCCACATTTCTCTAGGGTTTCTTCTGAAGTTTAGGAGCAAGTTCGGGCGAACTTCTGCAGAAATTCTACTCTACTAAATCTATTCATAAATTTAAATTTTGTTAACTAACATGAAAGAGGTACATTATTAATTGCTTTTATTAATAAATTCAATTAACACTTCGTTGGATTTGTTTAATGAGTATGCGAACAATGACGGACCCACAGATCCATCCATCCTGTCCCACACAACTGAGATGCCTTGTGCATCACAATAGATACACGCTCCACCCCACCTGAAAGCCAAAAAAAGCAGATAAGACCTGGGGGCCAAAATTCAATACCGCTGGAAAGCTGGTGCTCCTCCTACCTTTTTGTGGCCATTAGCAGCAAAAATTTTTCGTGGCTGGGCCACCCCATATTCAGCTCCAAAAGTGAACAAATGGGTTCCAGCGCTAATGAACCCTTCCAAACTGGATTTTTCAGCAGTGTGGCTTTCTTAGTTTGAGCATTATCACCACTGAGAAATTCTGGCTGGTGCAAGAGGTGGAGATCCAACAGGTTTATTGATCTGGAGCGGGAGTTACTGATGGACGGCATGGAGGACAGACGAAGAATACTGTTTCCTGATGTGGGGAGACCTGGCAGACCACCAGTACATAATGCATGGAGGGAGATTGCAGGGGAGGTGTCAGGCACCTCCATATATGTGAGGACGCACCCTCCCAGGAGGGTGCTGGCCAGTCTGCCCCCGGCCCTTCCAGACCCAGAGGTGTTCCAGGGCGTCCTAGAAGTACAGCTGTAGGTCCCAGACAACAACCACAGCAGCCTTCCCAGACCCATGATGCAGCCACAGGGATGACAGTTAAGTGTAGTGTTCGGGTAGTCACGCAAAACAGGAGTTATAGTGAGATGCACAGGGGTAAAAAATGATTACAGTATATTGTTCTTTATGGTCTATTTTTGCAGTGATTTGGATAATTGGATAAATCTTTATTTTTGGCACATACATCTGGCCAGGTGTTTCATCTGGGAGTGGGCAATTCTGCATTAAGGCACTCATTGCAATGGCCATTGAAAGTGGGAGCTGAAAGGTCATGTGTGGATGGGATTATCTGAAGCGAGCAGCAATGAGATGCAGCTCCATCTCCCTTCCAGGGCTGCGATGGGGACGACACCTCCTGGATCTGGAGCGACAGGGATCCTCCTCCTCCTCCTCCTGCACCTCCTCCTACTCCGCCTCCTCAGATGGTAATGCTGGCTCGACCTCCAGCAGCTGTCCCCTCATGATGGCCAGGTTGTGCAGCATGCTTTTGAGCAGGTGTACCAGGTGTCGCTCTCCCAACACTCCTCCCATCCTCAGGGTGAACCCTGCCAAGCAGGTCTCTGCAGCCCACAGGACTCCACTGAAGAAGTTGTACAAAAGTACAGGGGTATGTGCAAACCTCTGAGCAGCACTCAGCAGGTTTAATGGAGCCAAAACAATTAATAAAACTAATAATTAATGAAAGTGAAAGATTACGGCGATGGCTAGTAGCTTTTATTAAGAGTTATATACAAAAGAAGGCATTTCCAAATTGCTGATGGAGAAGAACATAAGAACGTAAGAAATAGGAACAGGAGTAAGCCATACTGCCCCTCGAGCGTGCTCTGCCATTCAAAAAGATCAAGGCTGATCTGATCATGGACTCAGCTCCACTTCCCCGCCACTTCCCATAACCCCTTATCCCCTTATCGTTTAAGAAACTGTCTATTTCCGTCTTAAATTTATTCAATATCCCAGCTTCCACAGCTCTCTGAGGCAGCGAATTCCACAGATTTACAACCCTCTGAGAGAAGACATTTCTCCTCATCTCTGTTTTAAATAGGCAGCCCCTTATTCTAAGATCATGCCCTCTAGTTCTAGTCTCCCTCATGTGGAAACATCCTCTCTGCATCCACTTTGTCAAGCCTCCTCATAATCTTATACATTTCAATAAGATCACCTCTCATTCTTCTGAATTCCAATGAGTAGAGGCTCAACCTACTCAACCGTTCCTCATAAGTCAACCCCCTCATCCCTGGGATCAACCTAGTGAACCTTCTCTGAATTGCCTCCAAAGCAAGTACATCCTTTTGTAAATATGGAAACCAAAACTGCATGCAGTATTCCAGGTGTGGCCTCACCAATACCTTATATAGCTGTCACAAGACTTCCCTGCTTTTATATTCCATCCCTTTTGCAATAAAGGCCAATATACCATTGGCCTTCCTGATCACTTGCTGTACCTGCATACTAACCTTTTGTGTTTCATGCACAAGTACCCCCAGGTCCCGCTGTACTGCGGCACTTTGGAATCTTTCTCCATTTAATTAACAACTTGCTCTTTGATTTTTTTTCTGCCAAAGTGCATGACCTCACACTTTCCAATATAATACTCCATCTGCCAAATGTTTGCCCACTCACTTAGCCTGTCTATGTCCTTTTGCAGATTTTTTGTGTCCTCCTCACACATTGCTTTTCCTCCCATCTTTATATCGTCAGCAAACTTGGCTACGTTATACTCAGTCCCTTCTTCCAAGTCGTTAATATAGATTGTAAATAGTTGGGGTCCAAGCACTGATCACTGCGGCACACCACTAGTTACTGGTTGCCAACCATTTATTCCGACTCTCTGTGCTCTGTTAGTTGGCCAACAGGTTAATGCTTCTATTGAAGAGGATTTAAAGGAGGATGAGAGAAGCATGTGTGACAAAGAAGTAGGATTAGCGGAAATAAAAGTAGTAATAAGTGGAATCGGGTGGGGGGGGCGGGGAAGCCCTGGGTCCGATGGACTAAGTGCAGAATTTTATAATGAATTTTTAGAGATTTTAAGTCCATTGGTCATAAAGGTTTTTAAGGAGATTAATACTGAGGAAAGCCTGGCCCCATCGGTGAGCAGTGGTATCATAAGCTTAGCTTATAAAAATAAAGGGGATAGAAGGGATTTGAAGAATTCGAGGCCCATCATATTATTAAATGTGGATTATAAGATCTTGGCGAGGGCTATGCCAAATCGTATGAAGGAGGTGATACCACATATAGTTTCACCCTCTCAGTCCTGTGGAGTCATAGGCTGGGACATCGCTGACTCTGTGGTCTCAATCCAAGATGCGACAGAACTCATGGAAGAAAATGGGAGGGAAGCTTATGTGCTAAAGATGGACCAAGAGAAAGCCTTTGATAGAGTCTCTCATGGGTTTTTATTGATGGTTTTGGAAGCATTTGGTTTTGGGGAAAATTGAATTGAATGGATATGGATTTTTTATTCAAACACATTTATCCAAGTATTTTCCAATATAGAGATCAGTGAGATAGAGTTGTCCCCTGTCCCCACTGTTGTACACATTGGTAGCAGAACCATTAGGTTACAGGATGCGAAAGGAACAAGGTGTAGTTTGGATTGCGGTTCCCAGTTCCGGGCAGATGTCGGTAATACACCAATATGCAGATGACACGTCCTTAATGTTGAGAGATGGAGAGTCAGTGAGGAAAGCTATGGGAGTAATGGAGGAGTATTGTAGAGTTCATGAGCCAGAATAAATTAGAGTAAGTCCCAATGCCTGATTGTGGGAAGGAGTAGGGAGAAGTGGTTGGAGGTAAGCCCTTTTAAGGTGATGGAGGTTTTAGAAGGTTTTAGAAGTTTTGGGGGTGCACATGGGGTGCAAGGAGGATAGGAATGAAGTGGATCAACTAAATTGAAAATTAAAAAGATTTTGGGAAGATGGGAAAGGAGGTTGAAAGTGCAAGGAAGAGCGACAGTGGTGTCAGCTTTCCTGCTATCTAAACTCTGGTACTTATTGATGGTGGAAAATATTCCTGAGTGGGCAGAAAAGTCTATCCAAGAGGCTTGTGTAAAGTTTTTATGGGAAGGGAAACCAGCCTTGGTTGCTTACAATACCATCATTGGACAACAAGATCGGGGAGGACTCAATTTCCCAGATATTGATTTGAAGAAAAAATTCTTTTGAATTAAATGGGTGAAGAGATTTATTCAGAAGTCAAATACAAGTTTTTGGAAGAGTTGTTTCCAGCATTTTTTTTTATTAAGTGGGATAAGAGGACAGGGAATATTTTATATGGAACACAACAAAATGTTTTTGAAATCGATTAAACCTCTCCCTAGGTCTTATAAGGGGGTTGTAGACACTTGGGCCCAATTTTTTTTAAAGTGTGCAGTTTATGCCCAGTTAGGACAGTCCTTATTTTTGAACAGGTGGATCAACATTGCAGGAGAGGTATTATTTAATCAAGCTTTTATAAAAGCTGGTCATCATCATCGTAGGTCTCCTCTCGGAATCGAGGAAGACTTGCTTCCACTTTTAAACATGAGTTCTTAGGTGGCTGAACATTCCAATACGAGAACCACAGTCTCTATCACAGATGGGACAGATAGTCGTTGAGGGAAGGGGTGGGTGGGATTGATTTGTCGCACGCTCTTTCCGCTGCCTGCACTTGATTTCTGCATGCTCTCAGCGACGAGACTCGAGGAGCTCAGCGTCCTCCCAGATGCACTTCCTCCACTTATGGCGGTCTTTGGCCAGGGGCTCTCAGGTGTCAGTGGGGATGTTGCACTTTATCAGGGAGGCTTTGAAGATGTCCTTGTAACATTTCCACTGCCCCCCTTTGGCTCGTTTGCCATGAAGGAGTTCCGAGTAGAGCGCTTGCTTTGGGAGTCTCGTGTCTGGCATGCGAACTATGTGGCCTGCCCAGCAAAGCTGGTCAAGTGTGGTCAATGCTTCAATGCTGGGGATGTTGGCCTGGTCGAGGACGCTAATGTTGGTGCGTCTGTCCTCCCAGGGGATTTATAGGATCTTGTGGAGCTATCGTTGGTGGTATTTCTCCAGCAACTTGAGGTGTCTACTGTACATGGTCCATGTTTCTGAGTCATACAGGAGGGCGGGTATTACTTCAGCCCTGTAGACCATGAGCTTGTTGGTTGGTTGTTTGGTTGGTTGGTTGCCGGAAGCGGTAGTGAGGGACATGGTTTGAGAGGAGGATCAGGAGTTAGAGGAAAAAGCAATTAAGATCATGTATGAGAAGATTGTGAGGGCAATGCCACAGGATTGTATGGACGAAATAAATACGCAAATTTCCAAAGGAGGTATAATGCATTCTGCTTTTCCAAGCTTTATGCTGGAAAAAGGGGAGAAGTTGGTCCAAGGTGACAACTGTAATACTCGAGATTTCTATGGGGTATTTAGAAATGGAGATTTAAGATACCTGCTGGTCAGGAGTTTTGGCAGAATATATACCCACAGCTGGACCTCAACAGGATTTGGAAGTGACTGTGGGCTAATTTTAAATATCCAGAGTGGATTGAACTGGATTTCAAATTGGCTGATAACCCGGATTTTTACCATGATAGTCTTATGTAAGATTGGGTGAGTAGAGGTGGCAACTTGCCCAATATGTGGGACATGGGATGAGACTCTGTCCCATTTACTGGTGTTATGTCCACAGTTAAAGGATTTTAAGTACTATGTTCGACAGTTGTGTGAGGTTTTCTTGCTAGGTGAGGACCGAAGAGCAAGAATGGGAATCCCTTGGGACTCAATTTTGCGATGGGGATTGCAGGAGAGTCTGCTCAAGTCTAGCGGAGCGGCAATTAATTTAATGTTCAGTTTGACTAGATTTGTGATTATGCAAAGAAGGAATGCTCTCTTTTTTAAGGGGAGGAGAATAAACCTAAAAGAGTATTTTAAGTATAAACTAGAATATCATTATAAGGCTCTGTGGATGTTTTATTCAGCAAAGAATTTAAAGATAGTATTTTATGATCAATTTGTAAAGTACAATAGATTATAATATGTTACAGGAGACAAATTAAACTTCAAGTTTTGATGTTAATATGTGTTGGCGGAACGGCTGTGCAGAGGGGCAAAATTGATTTGTATGATACAATGGAATGATCACGATGTTGTAAATGTTCTTAATATTCAATAAATATTAATATCTTTTTTAAAAGTGGGTAGCACACTCGTCTCTGAGTCAGAAGGTTGTGAGTTCAAGTCCCACTCCAGGGACTTGAGCATATAAATTTAGGCTGACGCTCCAATGCGGTACTGAGGGAGTGCTGCACTATCGGAGGTGCTGTCTTTCGGACGAGACGTTAGACCAAGGTGAATGTAAAAGATCCCATGGCACTATTTCGAAGACGAGCAGGAGAGTTATCCCTGGTATCCTGGCCAATATTTATCCCTCAATCAACATAACAAAAACAGATTATCTGGTCATTAACACATTGCTGTTTGTGGGAGCTTGCTGTGTGCAAATTGGCTGCCGAGTTTCCCACATTACAACAGTGAGTACACTTCAAAAAGTACTTCATTGGCTGTAAAGTGCTTTAAGACATCCAGTGGTCATGAAAAGTGCTATATAAATGCAACTCTTTCTTACTTACTTTATCTTTCCATGTCAAATAAATGGAGGCACAGTGGATCATCTCAATGCAAAGGTCTCATGACTACTGCCAGGGAAGTGGGCATTTACCTGCCTGATGCTGTGTACATGGTCACAGCTGAGTTGTATATCGATACAATAGTGGCCCTATGAATATGCAATTATTGTGTGCAGGAGCATGCAGAGCTGCATGAGTGCAGTCAATGGACTTCGGGATATCTTGCCATTTGAAAAGAAAACCTGAGGTCCTTCCTTGCTGTTACCAATTCTCCATGGGGAAAGTGAGGAAAGTGATGATGTTATTAGCTCGGGCAAACAATGAGTCGGTCACCTGCTTGTTATGTCTGTGCAATGTAGAATCACTAGCATTTCTGATGTCCCCTGTCGCAGATTAGAATGAACCTGAGGTGAAAAGGTTCAGGGCTGAAGTGACTTTTGAATGATAAGAAAGTCAAGGGTTATGGGAAGCAGGCAGGGAAGTGGAGTTGAGGCCAAGATCAGATCAGCCATGATCTTATTGAATGGTGGAGCAGGCTTGAGGGGCCAAATGGCCTACTCCTGCTCCTATTTCTTATGTTGTTATGTCTTATGTTGACAGTCATTGATCACGCTGAGCCTGCCAAAGAGTTTGAGTTGAGGTAAGCTTGCAACACGTGACAATTCTGCTTTAGCTTCCCTGCTGAACCAATGGGGGAAATTTTCACCTGAGCCGCCTTTCAGGAAACTGTTGGGATTGGGTGCAATGTTGGTTTTACACTCCATTGAAGTCAATGAAGAGCAATATTGGGCGGGGCGTTAAACCGGGATTCCTGCCCAGCGAGTTAAGTTAAAATGACCTCTAATGCCTCAACATACATTGTTTTTTAGACAAGTCCAGGTAAACCCACCATTGTCTGTATATGTGGGTAATGCTCGGTAGGCACAAGCCTCCTATGTCCTCCAGAATTGCCATTCTTCCTCTTCGTCTTTGTCCAAATGGCACAATGATGAATTCGTATTGGGATATCCAATATCCCAAGGAGTGAATTGCTTGCAAAAATGGGCACACCAAAATCTCTCCCACAACCTCATTCACCCACTCAGATGACCACTAAAAAAATCAACAAAATTTAAAACCACAAATATAATTTGCAGCCCCTTTAAATACCATTATATCAGAAGATGCAGCCTAGAAACTCGAGATGCCACATTTATATGGGAAAAATTAAGAAATTGTGTGCTTCTGCCATTAAAGCCGAAAATGAAGTCAGCAACTAAATGACATCACTTCCCCCGCATTATAATATTATAATAAGTCCCCCACCTGTTTCTGGAGAAGCTCCAGTACATGATGGTATTCCAACTGGAAATACGAATCATGTGCAAACCGGTGGAGATCTGCTGGTCACCGACCTCCACCCATTTCTGAGGTCCATTAAGCTCGTCTGCGTTTATTTCTGGGCTGTAATGGAGGGTAAAAAGTGGGGCCGATGTCTCCTGCCCAAGTGAGTAGTGCCTGAGTTGTACAGAATTGCAGGGGATCTGACAAAGAGGTGCAAACACCTTAAAAGCAGCAGAGAAAATTCAAGTTTTGGTCATCCCAATCCCAAGCAACTTCAAACATACTAGATATTTTGTAGATGTCAAAGAGTAATTGTGGGCATCCTAAGTGAATAAATGGTTTTGCTGCCAACCATTAATCCACGGAAATGAAACTATATAAAACTGCTATGAATATACTCATGTGACTAGGGAATATACTCATGTGACTAGGGAATAAACTCAGTCACTGTATTGAACCTACAGTGCAGAGTAGTGAAGTATTAGTATGAACTAAACATTAGTACATATCCCCTGCACCATAAAGTTAGCCAGTTTCGAATAGGCTCTTTTAAAAACATCAGTCATCTTTTCTTGCATTTGGTACTGCAAAGTGCAGGATAAACCTACAACAGAGATAGAGCTCTGTCACCATATTCCAGCCGTGCTATATTCTAGTGAGGTGTGTGTTGTAGTTTTAACTACTTTTGGATCTCCGAGAGTGATGACTTTATGGAAGCAATGGCTTCTTCTGAAGACTTTTCTACCTTTTTGGCAACAGGCTTGTTGTTCTGTAAAGCTGCCTGGATGGCTGGAATGAGTTTAGTTGGCTCACTGGCCCATGACCTCTCACGCAATACAGCCTACAAGAGAATAAAAACTCAATAAAAGGTATCTGGGAATGTGTGAAACGATTGTGACCAGGAGATTTGCATCTGAAAGCACAATTAGGGTCAGAGAGTGAAGCTTTGAAGCAGCTCAGGTGCCTCCTAACCACTTCTTGACTTTTCTCCCACTCCTGGTGGTGTTCTGCATTACGACCATTGGCTCTTCACCAATGGTCCCTTGAATTATTTTTTGCGCGCGATCCCTCACAGCCACGCATGTGCAGTATCTTCCAGCAACAACAGCTTGTGAGTGACCTCACATGACCTATACATGACTGCACGCCCGCGCACCTTAGAGGGAACATTGCTCTTCACTAAATTTCTGAATGAAAAAAAACACAAAGCTCATGGAAGAACTTTAGGGGCTGAAATTTCCCCTTTTTATAGCCACAGGAGGCGCTACCGGGATGCAGTGACATTTTCGCCCAGACGAGGGGGGTGATAGCATCTCCTGGGAAATTGTCCCAGCGTCCTGGCAGCGCCGCGCCCCGCGATTAGCGACCCGGGCTGGTACATGCATGGCGATGAGTGGAGAAAACACATCAAATTCAGCCAAGAGAGGCAAGATCAAATATTTCTCTCACTGACAGCTATGGGGTCCCAGGTTCCGAAATTCAGCCTCCTGAAAATGCCTCTTACCGCTGGAAAGCCGCGGCCACGTAGCGGAGTCCAAGGGCCGCCGCTCACGAAATTCTCCTCGGTGGTTTTTCCGGCAGTCCCCACTTCTGCCCCGCTGCTGCTGATCGCTCCTAAGTGTGTCATCAAAGTGCGCACCACTGATCTTCCGCACCTCAATCTAAATTCAGCTAAATAAAATCTCTGGGCTGCCGAGTGGCGTCCCTGACAGCTTTTTCCGTGGGTGCACTGTGTTTTCAGTGTGTGCGACATGGTTGTGCGGCGGCCATTCAAGGGGAGGGTGCACTGCTGCGGCCGCTTTTTTTTTGTCAGCCAACTGCCAGGTCGGCCTGACAATTATGCCCCCGGGTTCGGCCGGGCTGCCAACAGGCAGCCTGGCACCCCCTCTTGGCGGGGAGAGGTGATCGAGAGGCAGGTGGTGACCGGAGGTGGAGGCATTCAGGAGGGGACCGTGCGGTGGAGGGTGGGGGGGGAGTCTTTGGGACCGCTATGGAGCCGGTAAATGCACTCCACCCCTCCCAGCTCTACATTCAGGAAAGTATTTTTTTTTTTATAAGTACCTTTTTGCTGGTGGCTGGTGCCAGCTGCATTCAGGTCTGCTCAATTATGGAAAGGGGTTCTGAGACAACTGTTCAGCCCCCTATTTGCATATGCTGAGTGTCTAATGCCAGTTTCAGGCATGAGCCTATATTTCAGCCTTTACCAATATGACGGGCAGCGCAATTCTGATGTGGGATGCGCGCGTGCAAAACGTTTGTCATATCGTGCACTTAGGCACCCGGTTTATGAGAAATAGGAGAAGGAGTGGGCCATTTGGCCCCTCGAGCTTGCTCCGCCATTCAATAAGATCATGGCTGATCTGAGCTTGGCCTCAACTCCACTTCCCTGCCCGTCCCCCATTACCCTTGACTCCCTTATCGTTCAAAAATCTGTCTATCTCCACCTTAAATATATTCAATGACCCAGTCTCCACAGCTATCTGGGGTGGAGAATTCCAAAGATTCATTAGATTACAGGCACCCTCTGATGCCTGTAAAAGGGTGTGGCATCAACAGATTTCTAGACCAATGTTTGAGATACAGTGTAAGATATAATTAATCAGCAAACTTCCAAGCCACAGGTCACGTCACTGATAACTGAAGTAAACATATGCTGGGATGGAGATCTGAACATTTCTTGCATTTAATCAGTCTGATGAAATGTAACAAATCCCAAGGTCTTCCTGGTTTAGGTTGAGGATGGTTGGAATAGAAAGGATTATGAACAGATTTGGTAGAGGTGCTAAAAATTATGATGTGACACGATAGAAACAGACTGTTTCCAGTGATTGAGGGTGCAATGTATTTGCTTCATGGGTTCTTTGCTTAAGAAATCATAGCAACACATTGCTACTAAGAACTAGTTGGTTTATTAGCAAAAAGTTTAACAATCACACAACACATTACCAGCTCATCCACCAGGCCCACAACCACCTGCCTAATCGTTGATACCCGAATCCAATTGGCTGGGGTTTTATGGAGTCCTGTGACTGGCTAAGCCACTCCTAACTCAACAGCTCTACAACAAACTTGTGAGCATCCTCATAGGTGCATACATTACAGAGGGGAAATCTAGAACAACATTAATGTTAGTTTAAATGTAACAGATGTAGGACAGGGAGCAGAAGAATACCTTTTATACAAAGGGTTTTGAGGTTGTATAATGTGCTACCAGATTTAGAGATTGAAGCAGGGACCATTTAAGAATAAATTTGATAGATGGTTGGAGTAAAGTAGAGTAAAGGGAGATAGAGCAATTTTCTGGGAGTAAAATTCTGGTGGCCATTTGTTCTGGCAGGATTGCACTGATTGTCCTGTTTTTCTCTATTTAATAGTGTTGAGAAGGAAAATTTAGCTCTCAGAGCCAGAGAAGGAGAGATACAGAGGGCTAGACTTTCGGCTCATCATCGCCCATTTATCGCCCATTTAGCACCCATATAAGCGCTGAGATTCAGGCTATCGCCCATATTTGCTGAAAAGTGGAAACTAGCGCCTGATTATAGCCCATTTATCGCCGGCCCAACTTTCGGCACTGCTGAATGAGCTGCATCGCCCAGCCTACTTTTAAAAAACATATGACGTCAACCTCATGCAAGGCTGAGAATAGTGCTTATAATGGAAACATGTGCCCGATTATGGCCCAGATTATCGGCGAGTGCTATGTTTGGCATTTCGCCCACAATTCGCCCAAATGATCGCTGGCCCAAAAATAAGCTGAAGAAAAGCTGCAATAACTCGGCACAATGAGGAGGATCTGTACTAACAGGCTGTCAGGAGAATCAATTTGGGAGTGATTTTAGGGGTCTTTTTGACTCTTGCCAATCATCTCATCACATTTGTATTTGTTGAGGTCAAATTAAGGGCATTTATAGCGATTTATAGCGATGGGGCCTGTAACTTCTCAACCAGTATTGATCACTAATCACATGCTGCAGAATAGAGATGGGAGAATAAAATGAGAAAAGTTACATACAAGTACATTGCTGTAATGTCAAGGTTAATAAATCATGGATTTTTTTCCCCCTCTGGTCCACAGTACAAGTAGAAGCAGAACTAGGGTATATCATCCCATGAGGAAGGAAATGGAGATCACCTCAGTTGGCTGATAGATTTTATTTTATAAAGCAACAGGGGCTAGAATAAAAGAAAGGTTCATTATGTTATTGATGGGGACCAAGTCCCCTGTTCTCTCTGTCAATGGCCATTGCTATGGATGTCAGCCTTGCATGACTGAATACATCGCTACGGTCCATTTCACATCGCTAAGGCTACCGCCCAAATTAAAAAGGCGAAACTAACGGTTTTTAAAATGGGCATTATTTTGCGATCCTGAAAAATAAAAAAAGCGCTAAGGCCGGAAATATCACCCAAAAGCGACCATAGTGGAAAGTCTAGCCCTCTGAGAGAAGCATGTGACAGCCATATGGAGAGAGAGAAAAAGAAGGAGGGAAAGATGAGATACAAACAGAAATATATATATAAAGAGAGACAGAAAGATTTAGAAAGAAAGACAAGCAAAGATGCAATCATAGGAAGAGAAAGACACACTGTTTGACATTTCTGCTAGGATTCTCCCAATCTCCCATCTTAACTTCAGCAAATGGTCAACCAAATCCCCAGAGAAATGACATAAACAGCTGAAAATGGGCATTTAACAATTCTCCAGGGTTTCCACCAAAGGTACAATGGGAGAAGAAATTTTGACTTGACTTATCCTTATCCATTGTCTATGAGCAACACCACAGGAGATCCTCAAAGTGTTCTTTTATGTCTTACCATATTTTCCTTGTAAGAAAAGATGCATGACAATATTATTTCAGATTGTAGATTTAGCTGATACCACGATTGATGTGATCCAACCCTGAAAAGGAAACAAAATGCTGCTTCTTCGCAATCACAGAAATATCAACAGCATCGACAGGACTGTTATCAGTCCGCAAATATAGAGAAGGTAAACATGCTTTAGGCTGAAATTGGTCATTGGTCAAAGCGTAACGTGAGCAATAGTGAATTGGCAGCAAGTTTCTTTTCAATGAAAAAAACCTAATACAGGTCTTCAAAATTATGAAGGGGTTTGATAAGGTAGACTTAGAAAAGATGTTTCCACTTGTGGGGGAATCCAAAACTAGGGGTCATAAATATAAGATAGTCACTAACATTTGTGGTTGTGAAAATGTTGGAGTCCATTATTAAAGAAGCAGTAGCAGGACATTTGGAAAAGCAAAATTCGGCCAGGCAGAGTCAGCATGGATTTATGAAGGGGAAGTCATGTTTGACAAATTTGCTGGAGTTCTCTGAGGATGTAATGAACAGGGGAATCAGTGGATGTGGTGTATTTGGACTTCCAGAAGGCATTTGACAAGGTACCACATAAAAGGTTACTGCACAAGATAAAAGTTCACGGGGTTGGGGGTAATATATTAGCATGGATAGAGGATTGGCTAACTAACAGAGAACAGAGAGTCGGGATAAATGGTTCATTCTCTGTTTGACAGCCAGTAACTAGTGGGGTGCTGCAGGGATCAGTGTTGCAACCCCAACTATTTACAATCTATATTAACGACTTGGAAGAAGAGACTGAGTGTAATGTAACCAAGTTTGCTGATGACACAAAGATGGGAGGAAAAGCAATGTGTGAGGAGGAGACAAAAAATCTGCAAAAGGACATAGACAGTCTAAGTGAGTGGGCAAAAATTTGGCAGATGGAGTATAATGTTGGAAAGTGTGAGGTCATGCACTTTGGCAGAAAAAAAATCAAAGAGCAGGTTATTATTTAAATGGAGAAAGGTTCCAAAGTGCGCAGTACAGCGGGACCTGGGGGTACGTGCATGAAATACAAAAGGATACTGCATGCAGTTTTGGTTTCCATATTTACGAAAGGATATACTTTCTTTGGAGGCAGTTCAGAGAAGGTTCACTAGATTGATTCCAGGGATGAGGGGGTTGACTTATGAGGAAAGGTTGAGTAGGTTGAGCCTCTACTCATTGGAGTTCAGAAGAATGAGAGGTGATCTTATCGAAACGTTTAAGATTATGAGGGGGTTTGACAAGGTGGTTGCAGAGAGGATGTTTCCACTGATGCGGGAGACTAGAACTAGAGGGCACGATCTTAGAATAAGGGGCCGCCCATTTAAAACAGAGATGAGGAGAAATTTCTTCTCCCAGATGGTTGTAAATCTGTGGAATTTGCTGACTCGGAGAGCTTGGAAGCTGGGACATTGAATAAATTTAAGACAGAAATAGACAGTTTCTTAAATGATAAGGGGATAAGGGGTTATGGAGAGCCGGTGGGGAAGTGGAGCTGAGTCCATGATCAGATCAGCTATGATCTTATTGAATGGCGGAGCAGGCTCAAGGGGCCGTATGGCCTACTCCTGTTCCTATTTCTTATGTTCTTATGCTCTTATGTAAATCCAATAAGGAATTTAGGAGAAACTTCTTTACCCAGAGAGTAGTGAGACTGTGTAACTTGCTACCACATGGAGTACTTGAGACAAATAGCATAGATGAATTTAAGGGGAAGCTAGATAAGCACATGAGGGAGAAAGAATAGAATGATATGTTAATAGGTTGAGATGAAGTATGCTGGTGTAGTCCATTTGGGCTGAATGGCCTGTTTCTGTGCTGTAAATTCAATGTAACTCTATGTAAATAAAACCGGTCACGGTGTAAAACAGGTTGTCAATTTGCTATTGCCCGTTTTGCACTTTCATCAAAGGCCATTCAATTAGATCCTCAACTCCATTTACCCACCTTAATTCCATGTCCTTTGATTCCTTTACGAACAAAAATAACATACAAAGTATGGTAGAACTTAATAGTATATTATCACTGCAGGAAAAACATTCAGGGGCGTTTGTTTAGGTTTCTTTTACTTGTGCTACCTGAATAAATTGATAAATGTGGCCTCTACTAAATCACCATCATGTGGTTTGGAGAGTTAAGCAGAGAAACAATTTCTTACATTATAAAACTCTGGGGGTTCCCGATCTATGTTTAAATAAAATACTTCGGCTGTGCTTGCAGGTGGAACCTGGTACATCTTCAGCTTCTTCACTAAAGAACTGGCATTGTTTCCACCACTTATCAAAAACTGGAATTGATTCAAATGCAGTTACTGTGGTATTTACAACAGATCAAAATGACAGGCATGGTGACCTTAATTTATTCATGTTAATAAAAGAGCCCATGGTATTTCTTTTCAAATAATTGTCTTTGTGACATAACAAACTACAGGCGACTGGTAGAAATATATGTAATATACAAAACTTAATAGTATTTTAGAAAATACCATTAAAATAGTACAGTTTTAGATTCATGAAATACAACCTTTCCAGACCTGGGTATTTTATTGCATGCCATCTTATCTCTGTAGTGTTTTATGCAGGTTATGAAAAAAATCAGTGGTTCTTAAGATTTTTTTAACTGGGTAAAACTGCATCATAAATAACTTCTTTAGTTCTTTTGGGATAGCTGTGAATTTTATTATTGAACTAAGGCATGTTGCCGCTGAAATTGGTATCATTTGCGCCAATTTGTCAGGCATAAAACAGACGCAAAGCATACCAGTTTAGCAGTGGGATCATCTGCATTCAATCTGCAGAGGCTTTGATCCTACTGTTAATTCATGGGGTCCAATTTTAGGTCCCTTGCATATGTTAATGAGGGACCTGACACCAATTTGAGAACCCCTTCCTGTAATTGGGCTGCCCTGAATGCAGCGGAAGGCATTGCTATTGCATTCAGGAAAACCAGGTCTATATGCAGCCTAACTAACAGTTCAGGGAACACTAAAAAGGAAAGTTTCTTTAAAAAATCCTGCCCTGAATGGGGGGGTCCTGAGGTTATGTCAGGAAGTCCCAAAACACTTTGTAGCCAATGAGCTTTTGAAGTGTAGTCACTGTTGTAAAGTAGGAAACGCGGAGGTCAATTTTGCAAACAGCAAGCTCCTCACAAATAGCAATGTGATAATGATCAGATAATCTGTTTTTAGGTGTTGGTTGAGAAATCAACATTGGCCAGGACACCGAGGAGAACTCTCCTACACTTCGTTGAAATATTGCCATGGAATCTTTTACGTTCACCCGAGAGGTCAGATGGGGCCTCAGTTAAAAGTCTCACCAGAAAGACGGTACCTCCGAAAGTACAGCACTCCCTCAGTATTGCACTGGAGTCTTTCAAGAGGTACCAATGCATGCAATTTTAAACCCCATGCCCGGGGTGCTCTGTTAGCGCTAGGACCAATATGGAATGGATAATTAGGAGATTGATCCCAGAACTTTGCTGAAAACTGCTGAGCATTGCACTCGCCATGAAGATGTTTTATTTGTTTCTGTGACCTTGTAGAATCTACCCTATAAAATATTAAAAATGCTATAGATAGTATTGCCTCAGATAAGATTACCTAAAATATTACCTCAAGTGAGTCAGGTCAGTGGGACAAGTGGACATAAAATAAAATTAATGAAAAGTAAATTGAAAATAATGAGTCCTATTTTTCTCTTTAGGCGCCAGGCATAAGAGCTTGGTGGGGTGAAAGCACTTATAGAAAATTCAGGCAGAAGCTGGTCACAATTTTCCATCCATTAAAATTAATGATTGAGAATAATGATTAGCTTGTGCTCAAATATTATGACCAAGCACTGAGGAGGAAAGTCTGACCCGATGTCTATACTCAAAAGGTGATAAACATTAAACATTTGATATAATCCACCAAAGACATTCGGGGAGTTCAAAATGTAGCTGGATGCTAGGCTGAGTGAATTGGAGAACAAGTGACTTTTCTCATGTTCTTATATAAAAAACGGTTGAAGTTTAGGCTGTTTGTTAAACCCAAGCAAGGTCATGTTTTAGAGTTCTATATTCTGAGCTTTGATAACTCCAAGCAGCAGATGACGTTGAGGATTGTGAAACTCACTAAGGAACATGATTGGGATAATGACGGAGAAGATATTCTGCAGGGAATATGAATACAGTTGGAAGATATTTAGCAAGTTTTATCAGAAGCTGCTGATGATCAAGCCACCAGGGTGACCTCTGTTAATTCTGAACTTAGAATGGGAACAATTATTGGGGGGGGTGGGGGCAGGGGGGGAGCTAATGTGTACAGCCTGTGCCTGGGTGGCACTATTGGTACAAAGAAAATTATTTTTTGACACCTTGGGAGTACAGTGGTATCCTTCAATTTAAAAAAAATCAGACATGATTTCTGCTCAAATCACCATCTAGTGACCCCTGCTACGCATGCACGGTTATCTTCAGGTTCGACTGTACTGGACACCCATATTAGGAATTTGTGGGTGTGCTCTCCACAATGTTCCATCCATTAATATAAATTATGGAAAATTGTGTGGACGGACCCGCCCTTTCTCCATACGCGCTCCTGGTAGAAGAGACTCTGCGCCGGGAATAATCCATTGGTTACTTTGGCCATTTACTGGCCTGGCTCACAAAGGAAGAATGGGCACTTGACCTTGGTACTACTGTGGATTTACTCTGTGTACGGTATGGGACACTGTAAAATACAATAATATATACTACCTTTAAAATCTTCATAGATGTAATAACTCTTCCGAAATTGTGTGCGCCTATGAATTATAATAACGTCCTCTATAGTCAGTTCTTTCAACACCGAGTGAATGGAAATAATGTTACATTAATTTCACAACTAAAGATTACGGCTGGTGAAAATAGCTTATTTAACAAAGCATTTAATAACATTTTATTTATGAATCACACATTCAGTATTCAAATTTACTAGCTTTTCGAAGGAAATTGTCAGTCTTACTTGGAAAGCTTTATTTATCAACAGCTGATTAAGGGGTGGAGGCGGTGACACCAGCTGAGTGTTGATTTTAACACCAGGCGGTAGGTGCCACCTCAAACATGCAAAATTCAGTTTTACCACCCAAAGATGAGATAGCAGTGTTAAAGGTGGTGTTGCACACTTATCCAATGGATCGGCAGCTCAGGAGACCGACCGAATTTCCCGACAGTAGGCTGCCAGCATGCGAGTTTAAAAAAAAAATGAAAAATGAAAGTTCCCCACACTTTCCCTCAGCCACACTTCCCCAAGGATCCCATTAATATCTAAATGCAAAAAAAAAAAACATAAGCACTTACCTTGATCCCTAGATGCTACGGCCCCGGGATCCCCGATGTCCCACCACCTTTCCCAGGCTGTACGGACAACTGCAGGTAAGGCCACCGTACTCACCTAATTTCGGAGCCGCTGCGACAAGGGTCATAAGAATAAGAACATAAGAATTAGGAACAGGAGTAGGCCATCTAGCCCCTCGAGCCTGCTCCGCCATTCACCAAGATCACGGCTGATCTGACATGGCTGATCTGACAAGATCATGGCTGATCATGGTCGTTGCATGCTCGGTGATGTCATCACGTGGGTGGCGGCCGAGCGCGCAGCGGTACATGTTGCTGCCGCCCAACTAAATTTCCAGTCAGCCCAGGAACCCGGTCGCTGACGACAGTAAGGACTTAGCCGTCCGTCATCGGCGGCAATGGGTGGTGTTAAAAAATGAATTTGGACCGCTAAATTTCCAATTCCTGGTAAGTTTTCCCAAGACTGAGTGCAATTGTTGAACAGCTTTTTGTTGGCTAAGTTGATATTTGTGGCAACATATGCTACTGCAGTTCATCAACAAGTGACCATAAATATGATTACAGCAATTCTTTCAATTTAATTTGCAAAATTAATGGAAAAACTTACACTTCGCCATATGGAAAGGTCGATGTCATTCTTTTCAGCTAATAGATGGCTCTCTACTGATTTATACATGGTCCCGGAAATAAAACAAAGACTCGTTATTGTGGTTTATATTGAGACTCGTGTGAACAATGATTGCTATTGGAGGATGCTGTGTGACGATGCAATTCTAAAACCAGCATTGAGATGCAGTTATAGAGTAGTTATACTACTGCTTTTATACTGAACATCGCCCGCCTCCGCCCTTGCCTCAGCTCATCCATTGTTGAAGCCCTAATCCATGCCTTTGTTACCGCTAGACTTGACTATTCCAACGCACTCTTGGCAAGCCTTCCACATTCTACCCTATGTAAACGAGAGGTGATCCAAAACTCGGCTGCCCGTGTCCTAACTCACACCAAGTCCCGCTCACCCATCACCCCTGTGCTTGCTGACCTACATTGGCTCCCGGTTAAGCACCATATCAATTTCAAAATTCTCATCCTTATTTTCAAATCCCTCCATGGCCTTGTCCCTCCCTATCTCTGTAATCTCCTCCAGTCCCACAACCCCCCAAGATGTCTGCGCTCCTCTAATTCTGCCCTCTTCTGCATCCCTAATTATAATCGCTCAACCATTGGTGGCGGTGCCTTCTGTTGCCTAGGCCCTAAGCTCTGGAATTCCCTGCCTAAACCCCTCCGCCACTCTACCTCTCTTTCCTACTTCAAGACGCTTCTTAAAACCTACCTCACCTGCCCTAATTTCTCCTTATGCGGCTCGGCGTCTAATCTCATAATACTCCTGTGAAGCGCCTTGGGATGTTTTCACTACGTTAAAAGCGCTATATAAATACAAGTTGTTGTTGTTGTTGTTGAAGTGAAACAACAAAAACAACAACTTGCACTTATATAGCGCCTTTAACATAGTAAAATATCTCAATGCCCTTAACAGGAGCATTATCAAAACAAAATTTGACACCGAGCCACATAAGGAAATATTAGGGAGAAAGAGGTAGGTTTTAAGGAGTGTCTTAAAGGAGGAAAGAGAGGTAGCGAGGTGGAGGTTTTTAAGAGAGGAATTCCAGACCATCGGACCTGGGCAGCTGAAGGCATGGCCGCCAATGGTGGAGCGATTAAAATCGAAGATGTTCAAGAGGCAAGACTTGGCGGAGGATAGAGTTCTCGGGGATCTGTAGGGTTGGAGGGTATTACAGAGACAGGGAGTGGCGAGACCATGGAGGGATTTTGAAAACATGGATGAGAATTTTTAAATTGAGGTGCTGCGTAACTGGGATCTATTGTAGGTCAGCGAGCACACGGCAGATGAGTGAGCAGGACTTGGGCTGCGTTAGGACACATGCAGGAGAGTTTTGGATGACCTCAAGTTTATGGAGGTTAGAACTCGGGAGGCCGGTCTAGAGGTGATTACAATTACAAGGTAATCCAGAAACAATTACAAATACACATCACCAAAAAACCAGTAGAGTAACTTGCGGTCAGGTCAACAGTCTTAAAGCCCAGAGGTGTGAGAATGCTTCCTGGAGGTAATCTTGGGGTTTGCACCAACTGCAGTATAACTGTCATCTATGCAAAGTCAAGTTTAAAAAGTGTTGCATTGGATGGCTGGAGAATTTTTAAAACCGATGCTGAAAATTTGGTCCAATGAAAATCTCTCTGAGACGCTGTGTATCCAAAGCTTCTCCAAGGAGGCCATTGGGAAATTGGGAACCTCGCAGGTTTGTAGAGCTGTTGCATTGTGAGTGGCTTAGCCAGTCATGTGATGTTCACAAGACACAATAAAACCCCAGCCAGTTGGGTGCAGGGGATTCACGATGAGGCAGGTGGTTTTGAGCCTGGTGGATGAACTGGTGTGATTGTTAAACCTTTGCCAGTAAACCAAATAATTCTTAATAGAAATGTGTTGCTACGAATCCTTAAGCAAAGAACCAATGAAGCATTACACTCCACTGCCACAGTTACTTTGTCCGTGGCAATTATAGTGATACCAGCCCTCGACTTTTATAGCTCCGGATACTTGATTCTTAACTGCCCTCTGAAATGGCCTAACAAGACACTCAGTTGTGCTCGCCTCCACCTTCTCAAGGAATGGGCAATAAATGTCGGCAGCGACACCCACATCCTGTGAATGAATATTATCAAAACTCTGTCACTTCTGACACCTGTTGTTGTGAATCCTCTTTCAGGTGGGAAGTAGACCTGAGAATGTAATGCAAATACCACATGGCCTCCAGTGTAATACATCACAGCTACGGGTCAATGTTAATTTAATGACTATTCAGTCTATGCATAAAATTGCAGGACTTAGCTCTTAGGAGAATCAGTCTGCATGCGGACACTACCTTTTGCTGTACCACAGGCTAAAAGTGTTGCATGAAAGTTCAAATCTTAACAGTCCACGCACGCAGATTTTGTTCAGCAGACATCACTGGGCTGTTATATCCCCCTCTCCCTGAAGCCACTATATTATTTAGTTTCAAATGTGTCAATATTTAACTGCAGCAGGTGACAAGTCTTCCTTATCTCAGACTCAAATTTAAATGGATTCCATTGAGCTTGTATCCTTTCATACATACCATTAAAACTCACCTGCCGTGCATATTCAGCAGCACTGACAAAGGTGCTCAGAGTTAGAGGTGTAACAGCTCCTGGCAACATTTCACTGCAACATCCAAAACGTTCACATGTCACTCAAAGGTCTTTTCACGCTAAACACTTTTAAAGCATTGCTTTTGTAGGTGCAGTTGTTACATATTTCAACTTCAATGTAGCAACATAAGACGTTAATTAATCTCTTCTGGGTAGTGTAAGGCCTGGATGGACAGTTACAGGCCCTAAAAATCCACAGGCCCGCAGCCTGTCCCACTACATCCTCCGAAGTGTGTAGGATCAGGGAGAGGAGCTGTGAGTAATGAGCTTTTGGTCACTTGAGTGCCCCCCTCCACCCCTGCTGAAGAGGCCAGAAACCTTGATCTCTACCTCTCTTTCCTCCTTCAAGACACTCCTTTAAAACCTACCTCTTTGCTGCCCTAATTCCTCCTTTGTGGCTCGGTGTCAAATATTTTGTCTCATAATACTCCTGTAAAGTGCTTTGGGATGTTTCACTACGTTAAAGGCGCTATATAAATACAAGTTGTTGTTGTTGTTTTTGTTGCATGCCAGACCAGATTGAGATGTCAAGTCTCCCCTGGAAATGGGAGCTGGCTGCCCCTAAAGCCATTCATCAGGGGACATTTTGTGATAATGATATATAATTCAATCCCATTTTTAGGAATCTAAGCCCTGGTCCCAGCCTGGACTCCCAGGTGGATCCCACCTCTGACTTATCCTGACATGCAAACCCAATGTTGACCCAATGCTGGGTCCCAATTGAGGGCTGGGACATGGGACCTCTCGACATAGCTTATTCCCCAACCTTACCTCTTGTTATGTCAGTGACCTTATAGGGACAGGTGGAAACTCCTGGAAACTTTTACTCTGCAACTGAGATTTGGCATCTCCAGGCCCCAGTCAAGTGAGCAGCTGTTCAAGTAGATTCCCACTGAAGTTATGACCCAAATTTCCCCATGAGTCACTCCGTTTTTTTTTGAGCAATTAGATTTTTTTGGAGTAACTTAAAAACCTCAATTCTCCACAGTTAAGTTGCTCCAGTGTAATTGAGTTAGTTAGTTTTTTGTTAGTTCAGGTTTTATTTTTCAAAAGGGGGCGTTACCAACCACTTACCCTGTTTTGGCCATTTCTGCAAGTTTAGACAGTTAAGATTTACTCCAAACTAACTTAGGCCAGAGTAAGTGTTCACTTTTGTACGTTCTGAAAAACCCTGCGGTGAGTTAAGAGTTCAGCGCAGGTAGCCAGAGACAGGGGGTGGGAAGCATTAAACATTAAAGCAATAAAGTATTAAACACATCACTTTAACCAGTAAAGAACCATATAAACTATAACATTTAATAACTAATAAAAAATGTAAAATAAATCAAGTAATAATTAGTAAAGAGTCTTATCTTCCCGACTGGAGCACGCACCAGTAATGCCCTTCGGACAGGCCTAGGTGCGGGAGCCTTTCAGCCAGCAGCAATGTAGCTGTTCTCCCGTGGTCCAGTACAGACTCCAGTCGGGTTGAGGATACCTTCTACTCTTGTTTAATCTTGTACGTTCCCACTCCCCTTGGAGAGCTAAAGCCAGCAAGAGGGGTGGCAACAGTACAAGGGAACCTTCCCTCCCTTAAAGGAAAGGGTCAATGCTGCAGGCTCTGCATGAAATTGATGCCCCTCGTCACCGGCGGCAGATGCGATCCGCGCTGACCAGCCCCAAGCACTCTAGCACAGTGCAGGGCTGATCAATCGCGGCCGAAGAAAATGGCAAAAAATTTACCTAAGGGATTCAAAAACATTTTTTATTGACACAAGCAGCCTTACCTTTAAATATCAACCCCCAAGCAGCTGGCCTCCCTAACAACGCCACCTGCAGCTGCCGGTGTTGAAGACTGGTCTGGTTGTGCGGAGCTTGACGGATGTCTCCGCAGCAGTGGGCTAAAGTCCCGAGAAATGGAGAGGCTCCTGCACTCATGGGGTCATCTGGTGGGATTGGCTGCAGTACAGACTCCAGTCGGGTTGAGGATACCTTCTACTCTTGTTTAATCGTTTTGGTTGTTTGGGTTTTCCTTCGTCCACTATTTGTCACATCTGGGTTGCTGTGGCTTTGTGTCTTTCTGGACACTTATGCCTTATATCAATCATTGCCTACAGTTGGCTGTGTGCAGATCCTGGCAGATGGGGGGCGGCGGGGGTGTCACAGCAGCAGCAAGTGTAGGCTCCCGGCTGAGGCAGACACTGCTGTCCCGATTGTGATCAGGGCTACATGTTGAGTAATGATGGGTCATCAACACCTCATTGTGGCTAAGTTGATCCTTCAGAAAACATCATACCCCATTAGCCCAACCTATTATTGAATAATTCACCTCGGACTAGATGACCTCTCATTTTTAAGAATTAACTTTTTGGCATGGAAGTGCCTCTGTCAGGGACTGACTGTTAGAGTAACGGGGTTTAACCCACCACTGTCTCCTTTGGCACATGAGAGAAATCCAAGTGTTCTAAATAGGATGTGCTTGTTGAGTTCAGTAATGCATCCGATTATGACCTTGGTATTTTACCCAACCCATGTACTTTAAGTCTTTTAATATGCCCCTACTTAATAAATATATACAGGCACCTTTAGTTAGCAGTCTGTGTTGTTAGAAACAAAATGTCGAAAGGCCAAGCCGTCTAAATGTAAATTGTTCCCTGCAAATCAATAATGACTCCTGTGTCCCTCCTCACTCCCACCCCCCCAACACCACTCTTCCCCTCCCCCCCCACAACCCAACCCCTCACAGCCAGCAGCAGGCCAGACCTGTGCGTCTCAGATACTGTAGGGCAATCAGTCACTGGCTTCCTCGGCCCACGGACACATATCCCATTGCAGCAGGAGAGATCTCTGAGCCACGACACGCCACACCAGCAAGGTCATGGCGAGGTGCGGGAGGCACGCATGACTGAAGGGGGGAGGGATGTCTATCTTTTGCAGGTGTTCGTAAATGTTGTGTGGTGATAATGGACCATGATTCAGTTTTAATGTCTAATATATTTTATTGAAACATTTACAATGTACTTTACTTAAGTGCAAAAAAATCATTCTAGTCATGATTCAGTTTTAATGTATAATATCGTTCATGGAAAACTTTACAATGTACTTTACTTTAGTGCAATGAAATCATTCTTGTCATGATTCAGTTTTAACGTATAATATATTTCATTAAAAACTTTACAATGTACTTTACTTTAGTGCAATGAAATCATTCTTATCATGATTCAGTTTTAATGTATAATATATTTCATTGAAAACTTTACAATGTACTTTACTTTAGTGCAATAACATCATTCTTGTATCAAACTTTAATATGACTCTTTAAGATCACTTAAAGACTCTAATGTCACTTATAAAGTTGTAAAGTTACAATACTTAGTAAACAATTTCAATTTGAAAACAAGATCACTTAAAACTTTAAGATAACTTTTAACGCAGTAAATTTCAATTTGCACTCTAAGATCACTTAAAAACTCTAAGATCACTTATATACTTGTAAAGTTACAAAACTTATAAACAATTTCAATTTGAAAACAGTTACAACAGTGGCATCAACAACTACAACAACAACAGCAGCAAAGAAAGAATGCACCCAGCTCTCATCCACATCTCGATGAATGTGCACTTCCTCATGGGGGTGGTGGTGGTCGGGGGGTGGGGTGGGGAGGGGGGAGGGGTGGTGGGGGCCCAGCTTGGGTCTCTACAGAGGTTGATGCGGGGATTGCAGTGGGAGTGGTGTTTGATTGGCCGGGCTGTGTGCCCTTATTGCAGCAGCTAACTCCCTGATGGCCTCTGCCATCGTTTGCTCTAACATTCCCGCCTTCAGTTCCCGTGTCATTACTGCTATTTCTCCCGGCAGTACCATAAACTCATCACTCACCCCTCTGATGGTGCCCTCGAGTGATCAGGTAAGGGCATTGGTCTCCACACCCAATGCAGTAACATCAAGCGCATCTGTTGAATGCTGCATCTCAGGAGAGCCTATTTGGATTCTCCTTCCCCTCATCCCGGGTCTGCCTCGTGGCACTCCTCCAGTGCGAGGCGCAGGATGGGACGGTGGGGCCCTGGGTGTTCCACCTCCACCACTGGGACCTCTGACAGTGGGGAACTGGGTGTTTCAAGCTGCATTCCACCACCACCACTGGGACCCGCAACCTCGGAAGATGTGAATCCATGGAATGTCGGACCAGAACTTACATCACTAAATGCGGATGGGTACATGAAGAGATGATGGCATGCTGCATCAGAACTTAAAGCACTGTGCAAGGCTGAGGAGGGGATGAAAGCATTGAATGTCGGGCGAGAACTCTTGCAAGTGTCTGGCAGAGTGAGGCCCTGCATTATGAACTGATCCATATTATGATCAACATTCTCCCCTGAACACATATCCATGCCCCCCCTCCTCCACCCCACTGCCTTGGTCTGGATCGCACGCATCTGAATCTTCTTCTGGATCTTCTGGATTGGCATCATGTTCTGCAAAATATAACCAAACAGTCAAATGGTTAGCAGCACAGGAGGGGGCAGGATGGGTGGCATGTGTAGTCGTGCACGTAGCAGGCCAGGCAACAGGTTGATTTGAAGGGTCACAATGCATTTTCAGGACTTACCCTCCCCCACGCGTGTGGGCCCAGCTTGTGCAGTACTGATTGCTTTTTCCCAGGCACGACTCATCAAGGCAGCGACCCTCTGTTCCAAGGGTGTCAGTTGGTGCAGATTTGGCGGGCCTCCTCCTGTTCGTGTTCTTTCCCTTTTATTGTGGGCCAATTTGTTCTGCAAAGATTAAAATATCACTTTTTAGCGAGGGTGTCTTTCTGCTGGGTGGGAGATATACAGATGGTCACATTTACAATTGCAATTCCATTGAAAAATGAAGGTATTACTGTCATGTATGTACTTTTGGGATCACTAGCCACTAGATGGCGTCAGCATTGGAGGCTATTGGGCTGCAAGCACTGATGTGCAGCCCAAGTATAAAAGGTCAGCCATTTTGTATATTAGGCATTTTGGGCCTTAATAAAGCAGAGCCAAGGTCAGACCTCTTGGAGTTAAACAATACTCTGTCTAACAGGTATGTAAAGAGAACAAGGTTAGTAAAGACAAACATAGGTCCCCTGCAGTCAGAATCAGGGGAAGTCATAACGGGGAACAAAGAAATGGCAGACCAATTGAACAAGTACTTTGGTTCGGTATTCACTAAGGAGGACACAAACAACCTTCCAGATATAAAAGGGGTCAGAGGGTCTAGTAAGGAGGAGGAACTGAGGGAAATCTTTATTAGTCGGGAAATTGTGTTGGGGAAATTGATGGGATTGAAGGCCGATTCATCCCCAGGGCCTGATGGACTGCATCCCATAGTACTTAAGGAGGTGGCCTTGGAAATAGCGGATGCATTGACAGTCATTTTCCAACATTCCATTGACTCTGGATCAGTTCCTATCGAGTGGAGGGTAGCCAATGTAACCCCACTTTTTAACAAAGGAGGGAGAGAGAAAACAGGGAATTATAGACCGGTCAGCCTGACCTCAGTAGTGGGTAAAATGATGGAATCAATTATTAAGGATGTCATAGCAATGCATTTGGAAAATGGTGACATGATAGGTCCAAGTCAGCATGATTTGTGAAAGGGAAATCATGCTTGACAAATCTTCTGGAATTTTTTGAGGATGTTTCCAGTAAAGTGGACAAAGGAGAACCAGTTGATGTGGTATATTTGGACTTTCAGTAGGCTTTCGACAAGGCCCCACACAAGAGATTAATATGCAAAGTTAAAGCACATGGGATTGGGGGTAGTGTGCTGACGTAGATTGAGAACTGGTTGTCAGACAGGAAGCAAAGAGTAGGAGTAAATGGATACTTTTCAGAATGACAGGCAGTGACTAGTGGGGTACCGCAAGGTTCTGTGCTGGGGCCCCAGCTGTTTACATTGTACATTAATGATTTAGACGAGGGGATTAAATGTAGTATCTCCAAATTTGCGGATGACACTAAGTTGGGTGGCAGTGTGAGCTGCGAGGAGGATGCTATGAGGCTGCAGAGTGACTTGGATAGGTTAGGTGAGTGGGCAAATGAATGGCAGATGAAGTATAATGTGGATAAATGTGAGGTTATCCACTTTGGTGGTAAAAACAGAGAGACAGACTATTATCTGAATGGTGACAGATTAGGAAAAGGGAAGGTGCAATGAGACCTGGGTGTCATGGTACATCAGTCATTGAAGGTTGGCATGCAGGTACAGCAGGCGGTTAAGAAAGCAAATGGCATGTTGGCCTTCATAGCAAGGAGATTTGAGTACAGGGGCAGGGAGGTGTTGCTACAGTTGTACAGGGCCTTGGTGAGGCCACACCTGGAGTATTGTGTACAGTTTTGGTCTCCTAACTTGAGGAAGGACATTCTTGCTATTGAGGGAGTGCAGTGAAGATTCACCAGACTGATTCCCGGGATGGTGGGACTGACCTATCAAGAAAGACTGGATCAACTGGGCTTGTATTCACTGGAGTTCAGAAGAATGAGAGGGGACCTCATAGAAACGTTTAAAATTCTGACGGGTTTAGACAGGTTAGATGCAGGAAGAATGTTCCCAATGTTGGGGAAGTCCAGAACCAGGGGTCACAGTCTAAGGATAAGGGGTAAGCCATTTAGGACCGAGATGAGGAGAAACTTCTTCACCCAGAGAGTGGTGAACCTGTGGAATTCTCTACCACAGAAAGTAGTTGAGGCCAATTCACTAAATATATTCAAAAGGGAGTTAGATGAAGTCCTTACTACTCGGGGGATCAAGGGGTATGGCGAGAAAGCAGGAAGGGGGTACTGAAGTTTCATGTTCAGCCATGAACTCATTGAATGGCGGTGCAGGCTAGAAGGGCTGAATGGCCTGCTCCTGCACCTATTTTCTATGTTTCTATGTTTCTATGCATACACAACAATTACTTACAGTAACTGCTTGACCAAGGTCCCGCCATTTCTTTTTACACTGGCTCCCAGATCTCCTGGTATTCACCACTCCACAGTATTCTTCTGCAACTAGGTTCCAGCGTTTCTTCATTTCTTTGGTTGCCACCCTATGTGACCTCTGTTGCTGGTGTCCAGCTCCTGCCATCTCCCCTCAATGCCATTAAATAGTATCTCCACTTCTTCATGCAAGAAATTCTTCGTTCTTGCTTCATGTTGTTGCATTGCTGTATTGGACTTACACTCAGTGATTTTTCAAACCACACAGTCCTTACCTTGCATGCACCTATGCAACACTCCTTTGCACTCCAAAAATCACTTAAAAGACTTTTCACTCCTTCCCTTCCTGCACCCAAAAATTACACAGCTCACTTTAACTTGAAATGTGGCCGAGTGCCAATATTGTTGAACACGTTTTGCCTTTAAATGGCCAATTACCAAGGTTGAAGACCCATTGCGCATGCGCGCACGTTACAATGCCGGCAATGAAAACCACGCTGAACCCTAGCCCTGCCCCCCTGCCAGCTGTGTGGACCCAGCACGGCTCCGCCCCACTCAGCTTTTGATGCGCCACGCCATGGGTCTACAGTGTTCGAGGAGTGATGAGAATTCGAAGGTAGGTTTTCAGCGTGCTTTTTTACCTGCAAAATTGGCGCACCAGACGGAGCTTCACCGTTTAAAGTGGATGGGGAAATTTGGGCCCATTAGTAGGAGTTTGTTATAGAGGGAGTGCTACGTAGGTTGACCAGACTGATTCCTGGGATGGGGGGATTGTCCTATCAGGAGAGATTGAGTAGACGCGGCCTATATTCTCTAGAGTTTTGATGAATGAAAGGTGATCGCATTGAAACATACAAAATTCTTACATGGCTTAACAGAGTATGTTTCCTCTGGCTGGGGAGTCTAGAACCAGGGGTCAAAGTCTCAGAATAAGGGGTTAGTCATTTACATAAGAACATAAGAAACAGGAGCAGAAGTAGACCATTTGACCCCTCAAGACTGCTCTGTCATTCAATAAGATCATGGCTGATTTGATTATAGACTCTGTTCCACTTCCCTGCCCGCTCCCCATAACCCTTTATTCCCTTATCGCTCAAAAATCTGTCTATCTCTGCCTTAAATATATTCAATGACCCAGGCTCCACAGCTCTCTGGGGCAGAGAATTCCAGAGATTTACAACCCTCTGAGAGAAGAAATTCCTCCTCATCTTAGTTTTAAATGGGCGGCCCCTTATTCCGAGACAATGTCCCCTAGTTTTAGTTTCCCCTATGTGGAAATATCCTCTCTGCATCCACCTTGTCGAGCCCCCTCATTATTTTATATGTTTCGCTAAGATAACCTCTCATTCTTCTGAACTCCAATGAGTAGAGGCCCAACGTACTCAACCTATCTTCATAAGTCAACTCCCTCAACTCCGGAATCAATCTAGTGAATCTTCTCTGAACAGCCTCCAATGCAAGTATATACTTCCTTAAATATGGAGACTAAAACTGTACGCAGTACTCTAGGTGTGGCCTCACCATTACCCTGTACAGTTGTAGCAGGACTTCTCTGCTTTTATACTCTATCCCCCTTGCAATAAAGGCCAACATTCCATTTGCCTTCCTGATTACTTGCTGAATCTGCATACTAACTTTTTGTGTTTCATGCACAAGGACCCCCAGGTCCCTCTGTACTGCAGCACGTTGCCATTTTTCTCCATTTAAATCATAATTTGCTTTTCTAATTTTTCTGCCAAAGTGGATAATCACACATTTTCCACATTATACTCCATCTGCCAAATTTTTGCCCACTCACTTAGCCTGTCTATTTTGCTTTGCTGACTTTTTGTGTCCATCTCACAATTTGCTTTCCCACCCATCTTTGTATTATCAGCAAACTTGGCTAAATTTCACTCGCTCCCTTTATCCAAATCATTAATATAGATTGTAAATAGTTGAAGCCCCAGCACCGATCCCTGTGGAACCCCACTAGTTACTGATTGCTAACCGGAAAATGACCCATTGATCCCCACTCTCTGTTTTCTGTTAGTTAGCCTCTATACATGCTAATTTATTGCCCCAACCCTGTCAGCTCTTATCATGTGCAGTAACCTTTTATGTGGCACCTTATTGAATGCCTTCTGGAAATCCAAAGCATCACATCTACTGGTTCCCCATTATCCACCCTACTTGTTACATCCCCAAAGAACTCCAGCAAATTTGTCAAACATGATTTCCCTTTCATAAAACCATGCTGACTCTGCTTGATTGAATTATGCTTTTCCAAATGTCCTGCTACTGCTTCCTTAATAATGGACTCCAGCATTTTCCCAACAACAGATGTTCGACTAACTGGTCTATAGTTTCATGCTTTTGTTTGGCTCCTTTTTTAAATAGGGACGTTACATTTGTGGTTTTCCAATCTGCTGGGACCGCCCCAGAATCCAGAGAATTTTGGTAGATTACAACCACTGCAACCACTATCTCTGCAGCCACTTCTTTTAAGACCCTAGGATGTAAGCCATCAGGTCCAGGGGACTTGTTCGCATTTGATCCCATTATCTTACTGAGTACAACTTCTTTAGTGATAGTGATTGTATTAAGTTCCTCCCTACCTATAGCCCCTTGATTATCCACTATTGGGATGATTTATGTGTCTTCTACTGTGAAGACCGATACAAAATATTTGTTCAACGTCTGCCATTTCCCTGTTCCCCATTATTAATTCCCCTGTCTCATCCACTAGGAGACCAACATTTACTTTAGCCACTCTTTTCCTTTTTATGTACCTGTCGAAACTCTCACTGTCTGTTTTCATATTTCGTGCTAGTTTACTTTCATAATCTATCTTCCTTCTCTTTATCATTTTTTTAGTCGTTCTTTGCTGGCTTTTAAAAGTTTCGCAATCCTCTGGCCTCCCACTAGTCTTGGCCATATTGTGTGCCCTTATTTTCAATTTGATACCATCCCTTATTTCCTTAGTTAAGCACGGGTGGTTCTCTTACAGTCTTTCCTTCTCTTTGGGATATATTTTTGTTGCAAATTATGAAATATCTCCTTAAATGTCTGCCACTGCTTATCAACCGTCCCATATTTTAATCTATTTTCCCAGTCCACTTTAGCCAATTCTGCCTTCATACCTTTGTAGTCTCCTTTATTTAAGCTTAGGACACTAATTTGAGATCCAATTTTCTCACCCTCCAACTGAATTTGAAATTCAACCATGTTATGGTCACTCATTTCTAGAGGATCCTTTACTAGGAGATTGTTTATTAATCCTCTCTCATTACACAGCTCCTTGGTTGGTTCTTCAATGTTCTGTTCAAGGAAACTATCCAGGATACACTCTATGAACTCCTCCTCAAGGCTACCCTGACCAATTTGCTTTGTCCAATCAATATGAAGGTTAAAATCGCCTATGATTATTGCTGTTCCTTTTTTAAATTATTTCTTGATTTATACTCCGTCCAACGGTGTAGCTACTGTTAGGGGGTGTATGGACTGTGCCCACCAGCGACTTTTTCCCCTTGTTATTCCTTATCTCCACCTAACATCTTGATCGTCTAAACCAATGTCGTTTCTCACTAACGCACTGATCCCATCCTTTATTAACAGAGCTACCCACCTCCTTTTCCTTTCTATCTGTCCTTCCAAATTGTCAAATACCCCTGACTATTTTGTTCCCAGTCCTGGTCACCTTGCAACCACATCTCTGTAGTGGCTATCAGATCATACTCATTTGTATCTATTTGTGCTGTCAACTCATTAATTTTGTTACGAATGCTACGTGCATTCAGATAAATTCAGCTTTAAAAACATTTTTTTACCATTTTTTTTCCTGCCTTTACCCCACTTTCTGATTAACCTTTATGTTTATACATTCTGTCCCTTCCTGGCACGCTCTGGTTTTCATTTCCCCCAGTGCTACCCTGCTCTATTGTCTTCTCCTTATTCTTTGACTTTTAGGACTGAGATGAGGAGAAATTTCTTCACTCAGAAGTTGGTAAATCTTTGGAATTCTCTACCCCAGAGCGATGTGGATGCTCAGTCATTGAGTATTTTCAAGACAGAGATCGATAGATTTTTGAATATTAAGGCAATCGGGGATATTAGGACAGTGCAGGAAAGTGGAGTTGAGCTAGAAGATCAGCCACGATCTTATTGAATGGCGGAGCAGACTCGAGAGGCCGAATGGCCTACTCATAATCCTAATTCTTATGTTCTTATGAGTTCACTTACTGAGAAGTTTACTGGTCAGTAGCTGAACTACACTGACATCAGGTAACTGAAAGATTGTTCGATAATATGCAGAAACTATAGCCAGCAATTCCTTGTTCATTTATTTCTGATTCCAATTGTTATTTATATTTTAATGCAGATATCTACAACAGCTGTAGTGAGTGGGTATCTACGCCAGGATTTTACAGTTTGATATTATCCCCGCTGAATAACACTACGTCCATTAATTAACTGTACAGGGTGAGGCCACACCCAGAGTACTGCGTAGAGTTTGGGTCTCCTTATTTAAAGAGGGATATACTTTCATTGGAGGCAGTTCAGAGAAAGTTCACTCGATTGATTCTGGAGATGAAGGGGTTTACTTATGAAGAAAGGTTGAGTAGGTTGGACCTATACTCATTGGAGTTTAGAACAATGAGAGGTGATCTTATTGAAGCATATAAGATTCTGAGGGGGCTTGACAGGGTAGATGGAGAGAAGATGTTTTCACTTGTAGGGGAAGCTAGAACTTGGGGGTATAGTTTAAGAACAAAGCGTCGCCCATTTAGAACTGAGATGCAGGGAAATTTTTTCTCTCAGAAGGTTGTAAATCTGTGGAATTCTCTGCCCCAGAGAGCTGTGGAGGCTGGGTCATTGAATATATTTAAGGTGGAGATAGACAGATTTTTGAACAATAAGGGAATCAAGGGTTATGAGCAGCAGGCAGGAAAGTGGAGCTGAGTCCATGATCAGATCAGCTGTAATCCTATTAAATGGCGGAGCAGGCTCAAGGGGGCCATATGGCCCCCTACTCCTGCTCCTAGTTCTTATATTCTTAACACTACTTAAATAATAGCGATTGGTTTAGTGAACAAACAATACAATGAAAACCAGCTACATACCTTAGATTGTCATCCATTAGTAGTCTGTGGACAAGGTGGAATCAAACTCATGTATCAGCTCAAACTCCGACTCAATATCAAGAGTTGTCACTGGGCTGGCCTGATGGAAAAAAAATAATGTGCAAAGATTTTACTGACAACAACTTGCATTTGCATTTATATAGCACCTTTAATGTAGTAATTACTCTAATAATCACTCCACTGAAGCAATCTCCTCTCATATTCAAGCATTAAAAACACTGCTACTCTATAGATTGCATAGATTGATGATTAATGGTGTAATAATTGGGAGAGAATTTCTACGTCAGCGGTAACTTTGTGAAGTGTGTTGGTAATTAGTTGGGAGGTAGTAGACAGAGCGTAGGGATAAAGGGAACATTTTCTGATTAGCAGGATGTGACAAATAGTGTCCCTCAGGGACCTGAATAAGACAAATTGGAATATTTTCTTAATGGAGCTGTGGAGAAGCAAAAAGATTTATGAGTCCATGTACACAAATCACTAAAAACTACTGCTCAGGTACAAAATGTAATCAAAAAGACTAGTGGAATGTTGGCCTGTATCTCAAGGGGCTTGGAATTCTAAAGTGAGGAAGCGATGCTCCCATTGTTCAGCCTCAGCTGAGCCTCAGTTAGACCCCATCTGAAATGTTGCGTTCAATATCATAGAAATTTACAGCATGGAAGGAGGCCATTTCAGCCTATCATTTCCACGCCGTCCGACAAAGATCTATCCAGCCCAAACCCACTTTCCAGCTCTTGGTCCGTAGCCTTGTAGGTTACGGCCCTTCAAGTGCACATCCAAGTACTTTTTGAATGTGGTGAGGGTTTCTGCCTCTACCACCCTTTCAGGCAGTGAGTTCCAGATCCCCACCACCCTCTGGGTGAAGACATTTTCCCTCAAATCCCCTCTAAACCTCCTATCAATTACTTTAAATCTACAGCCCCTGGTTGTTGACCCCATCTGCTAAGGGAAAATAGGTCCTTCCTATCCACTCTTTCTCGGTCCCTCATAATTTTATACACCTCAATAAGGTCTCCCCTCAGCCTCCTCTGTTCCAAAGAAAACTGTATCGAACCTCAGGAAGGATATTTTGGCCTTGGAGTGGATACAGCGCAGATTCACCAGAACGATACCAGCGCTTCGAGGGTTAAATTACGAGGACAGCTTTCATAAACTTGGCTTGTATTCCCTTGAGTTTAGAAGTTTGAGGGGTGATCTAATCGAGGTGTTTCAAATGATAAAGTGATTCAATGAGGCAGCTACAGAGAAATGATTTCCTCTGGTGGGCGAAACCAGAACAGGAACCTTAGAATTAGAGCGAGGCCATTTAGGAGTGAAATCTGGAACTCTCTCCCCCAAAAGGCTGTTGAGGCTGGGGGTCAATTAAAAATTTCAAAACTAAGATCTCTAGATTTTTGTTCGGTAAGGGTAGCAAGAGTAGCAATGGAATAGAGTCAGCGATGATGTCACTGAATGACAGAGCAGGCTCGAGAGGATGGATGGCCTACTCCTGTTCCTATGTGTCATGTATGCAGACCATGTATACTAACTGTATAGCCACACGATGTGTGCCACCAGAGGGCACTGCAGTGGGAGACCTGAGGGTCACCTGCAGAGGTATGCAGGGCCCAGTATAAAAGGCTGCCCACCATGCTTGTGCCTCACTCTGGAGTTACAATAAATGGGACTAAGGTCACAACAGCTGAAGTACAATACTAGACCTTGTGGAGTCATTCATAAGAGTATTAAAGACATAATACTATGCCTATTGTCAGCGTAGTTTCAGTGTTTAATCGAGGCAGGTAACAATATCTTTGTCAGCAAGATGGGGCAGAGGTTATTTATGCCAATTTTCTGCCCCAAATCAAATTGCCCCTCAAAGTCCCTCACACTTCTTAGCCCTTCCCACAGTCTACTACCCGAGTTACAAGTAAGCTAATTTAAATATATTGTAATGAAGGTCAGTGATACTGTAGCCCCATGTTGTGAAGTCAAATAAAAATGACACAGAATTACATAGAATGTACAGAAACAGACCACTCGGCCCAATAGGTCTAAGCATATTGTGTATGTTCCACACAATCCTCCTCCCACTCCTCTTCTTCTCACTCCATCAACAATAACCTTCTTTTCCTTTCTCCCTCGTGTGTTTATCTAGCTTCCCCATAAATTCATCTGTGCTATTTGCCTCAACATCTGCTTGTTGAAGCAGCTTTCACATTCTCATCACTCTCTGGGTAAAGAAGTTTCTTCTGAATTTCCTATTGGATTTTTAAGTGACCATCTTATATTTATGACCTCTAGTTTTGGTCTTCCGTACCCCCCAAAGTGGAAACATCTTCTCTACATCTAACCTACCAAACTCTTTCATAATTTTCAATACTTCTATCGGGTCAGCCTTCAGCCTTCTCTTTTCTCGAGCAAGGAGCCCCAGCCTGTTCAATCTTTCCTGATAAGTATAACCTCTCAGTTTTGGTATCATCCTTGTAAATCTTTTTTGAACCTTCTCCACTGCTTCGCTATCTCTTTTATAATGTGGACACCAAAACTGTTCACAGTACTCCAAGTGTGGTCTAACCAAGGTTTTATACAAGTTTAACATAACCTCTCTGCTTTTCAATTCTACCTCTCTATAAACGAACCCCTGTGCTTTGTTTTTTGATGGTTTTATTAACCTGTGTCACTACTTTTAGTGATTGTATATCTGTACCACTAGATCGCTCTGCTGCTCTTATTTTACAAGCAGTATATGGCCTCCTTATTCTTCCTACCAAAATGCACCAACTCACAATTATCTATATTGAAATTAATTTACCAGTCACACCCCCATTCTGCTTGCCTGCCATAACTTTGGCAGAAGAGCTGTGGAAATCCGGGGAAAATGGCACAAACACCATTGGCGCATTATTTCCAGGGTTTCCGTGGCTCTTTTGTGAAGTTACAGTGGATGAGAGGGGGAAATTGCCGCATAAATACCACCCCAAAACGCTAATCACCGATAAACAAAAAAAAGAAAGACATAACATTAATTCGAGTTAGTTAACTTTTATAACACATACAGTAAATATCTCACTTGCAGTAAATAAATGTTTGTGCCTTTTATTGCCCATTCAATATCCCTTGTGTTCCTGTAAGCTTTCTCTACCTGGTGTTTAAAGACAACATTGTATCACTAATAATGGTCGTTAATCATTTTGCACGATTAATATAATTTAAATATACTTACTAATTTGGTGTTCACTTCATGCATAAATGTTCCACTAAAAATAATATTATTTTATAATGAAAAAGATTCAATATTATTGAAACCATTTAATTAAAATATAATTGTGTGGCCAGAAGGAACCTAAAACCCTACTTGTTCCTGAGTCCACACTAAGATATCAAGAGATAACTGCGAGGCCTTTCTGAACATTTTGAACATTGAGAAGATATCTTCTTTGTCTCCCACCAAAAACTCTACTCTTGCTCCTGATTCCATTCAGTCACACAAGCTTCTCCCTCAGTCTCAACCAGATGCTGCAAAACCTCGAGGTGTTCTGTCCCTATGCTGCATCCATCTGTTCACTTCCACTTCTACAGACACAAAGATTGCAAAAGCAATGGTTTTGGATCTGGACTGGTATTCAGTCCATGCCATGTGACAAAGCTGAGCTCAGAGTTTTAAATAGCTCAGCAGCAACCCCAACAGGAATGCAATGGACCTGCAAGTGCCTGTAAAAACAAAATGAAGGGACTACACAATATTTTGCATTAAATCAACTATTTCATCAAGATGACAACATTTTTCCCAGAAAGTTCTGAACCAGAGACTATCTGTCCTGTGTCGCATTTAGCTCAAACTCACCTAGACTATCACTTTTATTCCTATCACTCAAAATTTAATTTAAAAAACAATTTCATTTTAATTTTGGCAGTAAAGCCGACATATATAGCGGCACTTAACAAAATAGAACACATGAAACATACCCATTGGTCTTTACTTTGATTATAGATCTATTCTGATTACAGATGTAAGAGTCACAAATGGGAGATCACTGGTACGATATTTCTTATTGCCAATTTGTATACACTGTGAAATTATAAATTAGGTATTATGGGGTCAAGTTTCGGGCCGCGCCTAGAACGGCGCAGCCCCAACATGGATGCCTGTTTTTCGCGCCTAAAAGCGCGACAAAAATGTACCTTGCAATTCTCGGGCTCCCTGCAGGTCCCTTGGAGCTCGGCGCGGGGCGCAGACATCAGCGGGGGGCAGAGCCACAGAGTCGCCCCGATTCTGCAAGTGCACGGGGGCGGGGATAAGTCAAATGAGAGAACGTCGTGTCGGCAGTCCTGTGCGTGCGCGTTGGAGCGTGCGCGCACGCGCAGTAGTCCATAAACATTGGCACTCGGCCATTTTTAAAGGAACTTGAAGAAAAGTGCTGATTTGTCTCGTGGACCTCTGGAAAGGCTTGGAATTGAATTTTGGTAATTTTTTGGTGTCTGATGGAGCGCTTTTAGCAGCACTGTTGAAGAAATCACCTGCTGAAATCAGTGAGTGCTGCTTTTCACTGCTAAACTTCCAGAACAGGTGCTGCATAGGTGCATGCAAATTAAGGACTGTGTGTTTTGAAAAATAAGAGTGTCAATTCAATACAACAATGGAACAACGTCCACCAAGAACAAAGAATTTCTTGCATGAGGAAGTGGAGATATTAGTCAACGTCATTGAGCAGAGATGGCAGGAGCTAGATACCAGCAACAGAACTCACATAAAAGTGCCACCTAAGGAAATGAAGAAACGCTGGAACCAAGTTGCAGAAGATTACTGCGCAGTGGTGCATACCATGCGATCTGGAAGCCAGTGTAAAAAGAAATGGCATGACCTTGGTCAAGTAGTTAGTGTAAGTAATATTTTCATTTTTTAATGTAATCGTAATTGTAATGTGACTATCTGTATGTCCCACCCTGTAGAAAGACGCAATACTCTTTGCAGAAGAATTTGACTCACAACAAAAGGGAAGCAACTCAAACAGTCGGAGGCACATCCAATCTGCATCCACTGACACCCTTGGAACAGAGGGTAGCTGCTATGATGAGTCGTACATAGAGAAAAGCAATCGGTACAGCACAAGCTGGGCTCGCACGCGAGGAAGAGGGTAAGTCCTGAAAATGCATCGTGGCCCTTCAAATCAACCTGCTGCCTGGCCTGCTATGTGTGAGAGTACTCATGCTACCCATCCTGCCCCCTCCCTTCCTGTAGAACATTTGATTGTTCTGATGTATTTTGCAGAACATGATGATGATGTTGATGATGATGATGCCAACCCTGAGGATCCTGAAGATACAGAACAAAAACAGTACAACCAGATGTGGACGATCCAGACTGGATGCTGGCAGTGATGACTGAAACGTCTACAGGGGAGAGCTTCCAAATTAATGTTTATGAGCCCCCATTAAGGGGCATCAGAGTTTCAACCCCTTGCATTGGTTCTGGTTCCACCTTCCATGGTTTTGATTCGGATGTTGTGGGTCCCAGTGGTGCTGCTGGTGTAATGCAGCAGTTTACAGCCAGTGCACCACCGTCCGAGCCTGCGCTTCCCACTCGCATAGGTTCTGGTTCCACCTTCCATGGTTTTGATTCCGTCGTTGCGGATCCCAGTGGTGCTGGTGATATAATGGAGCAGTTTACACCCATTCACCCACCATCCCAGCCCACGGTTCGCACTCGAGTGCTATGGTCTGGAACACCGAGCGCCCCACCGTCCCAGCCCGCGCCTCTCTCTCTAGTACTGTCGTCTGGAACCACCGAACGCCCCACCATCACAGCCCACGCCTCTCTCTCTAGTACTGCCGTCTGGAACACAGAACATCCCACCGTCACAGCCCGCGCCTCTCTCTCCAGTACTGCCGTCTGGAACACAGAGCGTTCCACCGTCCCAGCCCACGCCTCTCTCTCTAGTACTGCCGTCTGGAACACAGAGCGTCCCACCATCCCAGTCTGCGCCTTTCTCTCTAGTACTGCCGTCTGGAACACAGAGCGTCCCACCGTCCCAGCCCTTGCCTCTCTCTCTAGTACTGCCGTCTGGAACACAGAGCTTCCCACCATCCCAGCCCGCGCCTCTCTCTCTAGTACTGCCGTCTGGAACATAGAGCGCCCCACCGGCCCAGCCCGTGCCTTTCTCTCTAGTACTGCCGTCTGGAACACAGAGCGTCCCACCGTCCCAGCCCATGCCTCTCTCTCTAGTACTGCCGTCTGGAACACAGAGCGTCCCACCATCCCAGCCCGCGTCTCTCTCTCTAGTACTGCCGTCTGGAACACAGTGTGTCCCTCCGTCCCAGCCCGCGCCTCCCTGTGTAGTGGTGCCATCTGCAACACCGAGCATCTCACCATCCCAGCCCGTGTCTCCCTGTGTAGTGGTGCCGCGAGGCAGACCCAGGCAGAGGAGAAGGAGATTGGAGACACGCTCTCCTGAGATGCAACATGCAACAGATGCGGCTCAGGTTGTGGCATTGGGTATGGAGACCAATGAGCTGACCCGATCACTCATCGGTAGCGTCAGTGCAGTGGGTGAAGAGGTGACGATCCTGAAGGGAGAAATAGCAGTAATGACACGGGAACTTAGGGAGGGAATGTCCGAGGGAGTGCAATCGACGGCACAGGCCGTCAGGGAGGGCATGCAAGTGGCGGCACAGGCCCTCATGGAGGTAGCTACTGCAATAAGGGCACACAGCCCGGCCAATCAAATGACACCCCAATGAAGAAGTGGAAATTCACTGAGATGTGGATGAGAGATGGTTGCAGCCTTTCTTTGCTGCTTTTGTTCTTGTTCTTGATGTAGCTGTAGTAGAGTTTTTCAAATTGAAATTGTTTTGTGAGTTTTGTAACGTTACAACTTATAAGTGATCTTAGGGTTAAGTGATCTTATTGTGTAAATGCTCTCACTTTTTGTAACTTATTTAATTTTGCACCTAAAAAGTGATCTTGAAGTTTAAGTGATCTTAAGAGTGTAAGATTTTTCACATTGAAATTGTTTTGTAACTTTACAAGTTTATTAGTGATCTTAAAGTTTTTAAGTGATCTTCAAGGGTCATATTCAAAAGTAAAGTTTGATACAACAAATATTTTATTACAGTGACGTTAACTTTTCAAAAAATATTTTTTCATTAAAACTGAATCATGTTCCATTAACACAACACAATGTAGGAACAACTCCAAAGAATAAACATGTCCATGCGCAACAGTGGTCGCAGAGCCCTCAGGCATCAGTAATTGAAGTGTTCACGGATGAGCTGCTGGTGCAGGGCTCGAGCAATCGTTAAAGGAGTATGATGGACGGCCCTCCTCCGACCTCGTGCTCCGGCATCAGGCACTTGCATGCTTTCCTGATCGTCGTCATCATCCACATCCTGCTCTTCCAAATTACTATCATCAGGCACTGGACCCTCACGTGGGTCTTCTGGTTCCACTACCAGCTCCCGTTGCCTCATGATGGCTAAGTTATGGAGCATGCAGCACACAACAGTGAAGTGACCGATAATCTGAGGAGAGTATTGCAAGTGGCCTCCGGAATGGTACAGGCATCGGAAACACTGTTTCAATATGCCAATGGACCTCTCAATGATGCTGCGCGTCGCAATGTGCGCCACGTTGTATTGACGGTCAGCTTCCATCCATGTTGCGCATAGGGGCGTCATGAGCCAGGTGGCCAGGCCATACCCTTTGTCTCCCAGTAGTCAGCTCTGCCCTTCTGGCTGTTGCTCAAACATGTCAGATATAACGCTGTCGCGTTGGATGAACGCATCATGAGTGCTGCCAGGGTATCTCGCATCGACTGACATGATGCGCTGCTTGTCGTCACACACGAGCTGCACATTGATGGAGTGGAAGCCTTTTCTATTCCTGTACTGCTCGGAATCCTCCACCGGTGCTCGCAAGGCTATGTGAGTACAATCAATGCAGCCCTGTACCTTTGGGACGGCAGCAATCCTGAAGAAGCCCACAGCTCTCTCATGGATCGCTTGTGCGGTCATTGGGAAATTGATGAAGCCATTTCCCCTCGCATACAGTGCAGCCGTGACCTGGTAAACGCAGGCATGTATTGCACATTGAGAGATGACGCACACATCTCCAGTTGTAGCCTGAAACGATCCCGAGGCAGAGAAGGCAAGTGCAGCTGTTACCTTCACTTCAACAGACAAGGCAATTGGTGTTCTGCTTCTGGGCTGCAAATCTGCTCTCAGCATATCACAGATCTCAACGACAACTTCTCTGCGGAAACGCAGCCTTTTGACACAATCAGCCTCGCTCATGTCCAGGTACGAGCAGCTGGCTCGATATTGCCGATGTGGGTAAGGTCTCCTGCCCATCAGCCGATGGGCTATGACGCTCCTGGTGCAGTGAGCTATAGTCAATTCTCTCCTATGCAGTGAATTGCTGGCGAACCATTGCATAATCCGTGGTGTTGACAATGCAGCACCCATTCTGCAATTACAAATTTAAGTTTCAAACTGGCTATCTGGCTGCCTCCTCCTCCCGGTGCTTTGCACGCCTACCCTGTCCCCTGGCCGAATGGCCTCAGTCTCCTTCGCAGCTCGAAGGCTGCTTGCTGTGTCTTCGGCTGCTGTCAGCCACTTCCGCCGCCCCTATCCCGTGGCCGAATGGCCTCAGCTTCCCTCGCAACTCGATGGCTGCTTGCTGTTTCTTCGGCTGTCATTGAGCCACTGACGCCGCCCCTGTCTCCTACATGGAAGGAAGGCCTGCCTGAAGCACCGCAGCTCGAAGGCTACTGCTGCTTCACACAGGTAGGAATATTCAATATTTTGTATTTGCTTTGTTTATAACTTTTTTATTCAGGATGGCTCTTTATTTGTATAAATAAGACTGTTGAATGCTTGTAGAATTTAATTACTTCCCTTCCCCCTCCCCCCCCCCCACTCCCCCCCCCCTCGTACCCTACGCCTGATTTGTAACCTACGCCTGATTTCTAAAGTGTAGGCAAGGTTTTTCTGAGCATACAAAAATCTACACTTACTCCATTCTAAGTTAGTTTGGAGTAAGTTTTTGCTGCCTAAACTTTCAAAACAGGCGTAAGTGGCCGGACACGTCCCCTTTTGAAAAAAAAAATCTGTTCCAAAATGAAACTGTTCAAACTGACTAGAACTGGATCAAACTAAATGCCGAGAATTGTAATTTCTAAGATACTGCATTCTAAACCAGTTGCTCCAAAAAAATAGGAGCAACTCAGGCTGAAACTTGACCCCTATATAACTGGCCCTCAGAGAATCACAGAATTTTACAGCGTGGAAGGATGCCATTCGGCCCATCACTCCTCTGTTGGCCCTGAAAGGACTATCCACTTAATCCTATCCTCTTACCCCATTTGCCAAATGTGAGCCGTGTCTCAGTGGGTCACACATTTGCCTCTAAGTCAAAAGGTTGTAGGTTCAAATTCCCCTCGAGGGACTTGAATACATTAAAAAAAAAATTAGGTTGACACTCCAGTGCAGTACTGAAGAAGTGCTGCACTGTTGGAGATGCTGTCTTTTGGGTGAGCCATTAAACCGAGGTGCTGTCTGCTCTCTCAGGTGGATGTGGAAGATCCCATGGCAGTATTTCAATAAAGCGCAGGGGAGTTATCCCTGTTGACCTGGCCAATATTTACCCCTCAATCATAGAAATTTACAGCATGGAAGGAGGCCATTTTGACCCATCGTGCCTGTGCCCGCTGACAAATAGCTATCTAGCCTAATCCCATTTTCCAGTTCTTGGTACTAGCACTGCAGGTTACGACACTTCAAGTGCACATCCAAGTACTTTTTAAATGTGGTGAGGGTTTCTGCCTCTACCACTCTTTCAGGCAGTGAGATCCAGGCTAAGTGAGTGGGCAAAAATTTGGCAGATGGAGTATAATGTGGGAAAATGTGAGGTTATGCACTTTGGTAGGAAAAATAAAAAAGGAAATTATTATTTAAATCGGGAGGATTACAAAATGCTGCGATACAGAGAGATTTAAGGGTTCTTGTACATGAAACACAAAAGATTAGCATGCAAGTACAGCAAGTAATTAGGAAGGCAGTAGGAATGCTGGCCTTTATTGCAAGGGGGATGGAGTATAGAAGTAGCGAAGTCCTGCTACAACTGTACAGGGCATTGGTGAGACCACACCTCGAGTACTGCAAAAAGATTTGGTCTCCTTGTTTAAGGAGGGATATACTTGCATTGGAGGCAGTTCAGAGAAGGTTCACTAGGTTGATTCCTGAGATGAAGGGATGAAAGTATGAAGATAAGTTGAGCAGGTTGAGCCTGTACCCATTTGAGTTTAGAAGATTAAGAGATGATCTTAGAAATGTATAAGATTATGAGGGGGCTTGTCAGGGTAGATGCAGAGAGAATGATTCCCCTTGTGAGGGAATCTAGAATTAGGGGACATAGTTTCAGAGTAAGGGGCCGCCCATTTAAAACAGATGAGGAGGAATCTCTTCTCTCAGAGTGTTGTGAATCCAAGGAATTCTCTATCCCAGAGAGCTGTTGAGGCCTGCTCATTCAATATATTTAAGGTGGAAATAGACAGATACTTGAACGATAAGGGAGTCAAGGGTTATGGGGAGTGGGCAGGGAAGTCGCGTTGAGGCCAAGACCAGATCAACCATGATCTTACTGAATGGCGGGGCAGGCTCAAGGGGCCAATGGCCTACTCCTGCTCCTATTTCTTATGTTATTATGTTCCTATGTAAAGTGGAAACCAGAACTGCATGCAATACTCTAGCTGTGGCCTAACTAGTGTTTTATACAATTCAAGCATAACCTCCTCGTTCTTGTATTCTATGCCTCGGCTAATAAAGGCAAGCATTCCATATGCCTTCTTAACCTACCTGGCCTGCTACTTTCAGGGATCTGTGGACATGCACTCCAAGGTCGCTTTGTTCCTCTATACTTCGCTGTGACCTACCATTTAATGTGTATGCCCTTGCCTTGTTATCCCTCCCCAAATGCATAACCTCACATTTCTCTGGATTGAATTCTTTTTGCCACTGTTCTGCCCACCTGACTAGTTCATTAATATTTTCCTGCAGTCCGCAGCCTCTCATCCCTGGTATAGAAACATAGAAAATAGGTGCAGGAGTAGGCCATTCGGCCCTTCGAGCCTGCACCATCATTCAATATGAGCATGGCTGACCATGCACTTCAGTACCACATTTCTGCTTTCTTTCCATACCCCTTGATCCCTTTAGCCATAAGGGCCACATCTAACTTCCTTTTGAATATATCTAACGAACTGGCCTCAACAACTTTCTATGGTAGAGAATTCCACATGCTCACAACTCTCTGAGTGAAGAAGTTTCTCCTCATCTCGGTCCTAAATGGCTTACCCCTTATCCTTAGACTGTGACCCCTGGTTCTGGACTTTTCCAACATCGGGAACATTCTTCCTGCATCTAACCTGTCCAATCCTGTCAGAATTTTATATGGTTCTATGAGATTCCCTCTAATTCTTCCAAATTCCATTGAATATAAGCCTAGTCGATCCAGTCTTTCTTCATATGTCAGTCCTGTCATCCCAGACATCAGTCTGCTGAACGTTCGCTGCACTCCCTCAATAGCAAGAATGTCCTTCCTCAGATTAGGAGACCGAAACTGTACACAATGTTCAAGGTGTGGCCTCACTAAGGCCCTGTACAACTGTAGTAAGACCTCCCTGCTCCTGTACTCAAATCCTCTTGCTATGAAGACCAACATGCCATTTGCCTTCTTCACCAACTGCTATACCTGCATGCCAACTTTCAATGACTGATGTACCATGACACCCAGGTCTCGTTGCACCTCCCCTTTTCCTAATCTGTCACCATTCAGATAATAATCTGACTTCCTGTTTTTACCACCAAAGTGGATAACCTCACATTTATCTACATTATACCGCATCTGCCATGCATTTGCCCACTCACCTAACCTGTCCAAGTCACCCTGCAGCCTCTTAGCATCCTCCTCACAGCTCACACTGCCACCCAGCTTAGTGTCATCTGCAAACTTGGAGATAATACATTCAATTCCTTCGTCTAAATCATTAATAAATATTGTAAATAGCTGGAGTCCCAGCACTGAACCTTGCGGTACCCCACTAGTCATTGCCTGCATTCTGAAAAGGACCCGTTTATTCCTACTCTTTGCTTCCTGTCTGCCAACCAGTTCTCTATCCATGTCAATACATTATCCCCAATACCATGTGCTTTAATTTTGCACACTAATCTCTTGTGTGGGACCTTGTCAAAAGCCTTTTGAAAGTTTAAGTACACCACATCCACTGGCTCCCCCTTGTCGACTCTACTAGTTAAATCCTCAAAAAATTCTGGAAGATTTGTCAAATATGATTTCCCTTCCATAAATCCATGCTGACTTGGACCGATCCTGTCACTGCTTTCCAAATGTGCTGCTATTATGTCTTTGATAATTGATTCCAACATTTTCCCCACTACGATGTCAGGCTAACCGGTCTATATTCCCTGTTTTCTCTCTCCCTCCTTTTTTAAAAAGTGGGGTTACATTAGCTACCCTCCAGTCCATAGGAACTGATCCAAAGTCTATGGAATGTTGGAAAATTATCACCAATTCATCCACTATTCGTAAGGCCACTTCCTTAGGTACTCTGGGATGCAGGCTATCAGGCCCTGGGGATTTATTGTCCTTCAATCCCATTAATTTTCCTAACACAATTTGTTGACTAATAAGGATTTTCTTCAGTTCCTCCTTCTTGCTAGACCCTCGGTCCCCTAATATTTCCGGAACGTTATTTGTGTCTTCCTTCATGAAGACAGAACCAACATCATCTTGGTGAATCTCAACTCCACCTTTATATGATTTAAATTACAGGTGCCAAAACTTGACACAATATTCTAATCTTGACCTAGTTAATAATGTTATAAGTTTTTCCTTTGTATACACACCTCTATTTATAAAAGTTATTGCACCAAATGTGTTTTTTTTAGCTTTATCAACTTGTCCTTCCACATTTAAACATTTGTCTATCTCAGTGAGTAGGACTCTCGCCTCTGAGTCAGAAGATTTTGGGTTCAAGTCTCATTCCAGAGACTTGAGCACAAAAATCTAGGCTGAGGCTCCAGCGCAGTACAGAGGGAGCACTGCACTGTCAGAGGTGCCGTCTTTCGGATGAGACGTTAAACCTCTGCTCTCTCAGATCCCATGGCACTATTTCAAAGAAGAGCAGGGGAGTTATCCCCAGTGCCCTGGCCGATAGTCATCCCTCAATCAACATAACAAAAACAGTTTATCTGGTCATTATCACATTGAGGTTTGTGGGAGTTTGTGTGCAAATTGGCTGCCGCGTTTCTTACATTACAACAGTGACGACACTTCAAATGTATTTCATTGGCTGTAAAGCACTTTGGGATGTCCTGAGGTCGTGAATGGTGCTAGGTAAATGCAAGACTTTCTTTTCTTCCTTTCTTCCATCTCCTTTCCACGGTTTGACCGTCTCTAACATTCTTCCATCAGATGAACAGTTCCTTTGTTATTCCTTGAGTCTATTCCATTTATGCACCATTGCCGGCATCATCCCTATTTTCCAGTGTTATAATAGAATCTATAGAATCTGGGATTAACACTGCCACCCCACCTACTTAACCTTTCCTGAATATTTTGGAAGCAGCAATATTCAGCAATATTCAGCTCCCAGTCCTGCCACATCTTTGCTCGTGCTATTTTCTCATACCCTGATGTATGGTCATGCACTGGACGTGGTCTATCTGTGTAGTGACCACCTCCTAGAGTGTGTGTTCCATGTAGCCTGCAGCTGGTCCTCAGACTCAGATACCTGAAGTTCGAACACAGACGATTGGAGACACTCCTTATATGTGTGGTCATTGCAGCCACATGAAACATCCCGGACCCTTTACACTGCACAGATACTTCACATCACAAACTGTGTGGCATTATAAGAACTTAGTATTTATATTTTTTCATGATATTCCAAATTATAGTTACAGTGTGAATTATCTAAACAGTAATTATTTTCTGTAGAGAGATAAATAAAACCTGTTTTGAAATCTAAATGTAACAAAATACAAATCTGGTGGGCCGCTTGTCCGAATCTCAGAATGTCATCCTCACTGATGCAGCACTTTGCAGCTTGCGGTGTTAAATTATCTTCATACACAATTTCACCTTCAGCTGGAATTAAAGCAAATTAATCCCATCAATTTTCGCGACAATTTTTAATTGCATATACTTCGCATATCAAAAGCAACGTTACAAAGAAACAATCAAAGTTTGCCTCAACAGGGTTAAGGCTCGCAGCTCTTGAAAGCAAACAGTAGGTGCTGTAATTCTACTACCCACCTGCTTGCACTCTCTGCTGCTTTTTTCTTCCCGTTTCCTTCCTGATGATCTGGCTTGGCCCTTTAGCACTGTGAGAGAGGGAGATGCTGTCGGGCATTGCATTACCACTCACCAGAGACTGGAATAGGATAAAGAAAATCCAGTCAAAATTTATCTGGAAAGATCGCTCTTTGACTCACGGTTACTTAAGACAAATACATCTGTAACTTATTTTGCTCCCCCTCCAGTGGAGAGGACTGATAGACAAACAGAAATATTTGGGTGGTGAGGCAGTGAGGTGGTAGGGGAAATGTTAAAGTGTAGTTTGAGGTAGGACTATCATCAAAGCATCATCCTCTGCTCCTACTTGAACCTGGCATTATAGCTAGGATTAGTGATTCACCATCAGGGGTGAACCTGTGTGGAAATTTAAGATGTGCTGGGATTCTGAAATGGCCACAGTAGGGCGCAGGGCAAGGTGCAGTGCCTGGGGCCATCTAAAAATGGCTCTTAGTTCAAAATATAACCCCGGGATTGATCAAGCGATTATTTTCCACTCAGCATACAGTAAATCAACAGCACATTTGGATTTTTTCTCTGTCTCCATCTCTGGGGATAGGCTTTCGACCCAGTATCCACTATAAGCCCACTGACTCCCACAGCTACCTGGACTACATTTCCTCCCACCTCGCATCCTGTAAGGACTCCATTCCATTCTCCCAGTTTCTCCGTCTCCGTCGCATCTGCTCTGACAACGCCACCTTTCACACGAGTACCTCTGACATGTCTAGCCTTTTTCCTCAACAGAAGATTCCTCTCTGCCTTGGTTAACATGGCCCTCGACCGTATCCGTTTTATTTCCCACACCTCTGCTCTCACCCCTTCCCATCCCTCTCAGAACTATGACAGGGTTCCCCTTGTCCTCACCTTTCACCCCACCAGCCTCCACATTCAACGGATCATCCTCTGCCATTTCCGTCACCTCCAGCGTGATCCTACCACAATCATATCTTCCCCTCCCCTCTCCTCTCACCATTCCGAATGGACAGCTCCCTCTGCGACACCCTGGTCCACTCCTCAATCACTCCCAGAAGCCCCTCCCCTTCCCACGGCACCTTTCCATGCAAGCGCAGGAGAGGCAACACCTAACCTTTTACCTCCTCCCTCTCCACTATCCAGGGACCCAAATACTCCTTCCAGGTGAAACAGCGATTTACTTGTACTTCTTTCAATTTAGTATACTGTATTCGCTGCTCACGATGTGGTCTCCTCTACATTGGGAAGACCAAGCGTAGATTGGGTGACCACATTGCAGAACACCTCCGTTCAATCTGCAAGTGTGACCCTAAGCTTCCGGTCGCCTGTCATTTTAATTCTCTACTGCATTCCCACTCTGACCTCTCCATCCTTGGTCTCCTACACTGTTCCAGCGAAGCTCAACGCAAGCTCTTTCGTTTAGGCCCTTTACAGCCTTCTAGACTCAACATCAAGTTCAAAAATTTCAGAGCGTAACCGCTGCAAATCTTTGGCTCCTTTCTGCCCCCCCCCCCCACCCCCCCGCCCCTCAGAGCCTGTTTCTTTCTTTTTTTTCTCCTTATCTCTAATGGCAGTTGGTTATTATCCCACCATTCACACCCTATCTTGACGAATGTTTTTCTAACTCCTGGCATTACCATTTGAATTTGGGCCATCATCCCTTTTGTCTCTCTAATATCTCCTGTCTTCCATCCTATCACAGACCTTCCCTTTTGTTCTTTCTTCCCCTCCCCCTTTCAGTGTTAAGAATCTGTTCTTTTCGAACACTCTCTAGTTCTGACGAAGGGTTATTGACCTGAAACATTAACTCTGTTTCTCTCCACAGATGCTGCCTGACCTGCTGAGATTTCCAGCATTGTCTGTTTTTATTCCAGATTCCAGCATCCGCAGTATTTTGCTTTTGTAATACAATCTGAGAGTTTTTCAAAGGCATCTCCAAAGTTACTAAATTCTTTCAGAAACAATTCCCTTTTGATATTGAGTGATTCAGCAGAGTAATCTTCTGAGAGTGGAAATGGTTTCAAGTTTCAGGAATGTTCCATTAAATTATTGAGATTTGCAGAGTGTTTATCATTCGCATAGAAGTGGGCAATCACGATTACAGTCTGCGGTCTAGTAAGATGTAAAAATGCAGCTAAAGTATTCATTCAGGAGTGAATCACTGAAGGTAAATTAATACTTTGTCGACTTTAATTAAAGAAAGAAAGATAGAAAGAAAGACTTACATTTATATTGCGCTTCTCACAACCACCGGTTGTCTCAATGCGCTTTACAGCCAATGAAATACTTTTGGAGTGTCGTCACTGTTGTAATGTGGAAAACGCGGCAGCCAATTTGTGCACAGCAAGCTCCCACAAACAACAATGTGATAATGACCAGATAAACTGTTTTTGTTATGTCGATTGAGGGATAAATATTGGCCAAAGATGTGGCATTCTTAACCCTTTTACAAAGTTTTGGTTATCAAATAAATTCAGAATAGTTCCAAGATCTGCCTATTATAAGACACTCGTTGGATCTGACTATTTATTACAAAGCACATTTATGTCGTATATACACCTTCCATAGAAGGGACTAACTGCTCAATCCTCATGAGTGCATCTGATGACAATATTTGTTCATTTATATTTACCGTATTAAGTTATGTTTAAAGGTGGAACAAAGAATGAAATTACTTAAGAAGGAACTCTGCAGTTTAGTTACGTTTGAAGTTGTGGCAGGAGACCCTTTAATCCTTTCAGTACTCAGTTTGCAAGGGATTATATTTTGGTGTTAAACTTCAGCTAAAGTCGCAGGTTAACTCAGTTAGTAGCTATCGAGGTCAGAAGGTAATGGTTCAGCGCCCCACTCCAGAGCATGTAAGCTGAGTATATATTTCAGAACAGATGGAAAAATCTCATGGAAGAGATATCTTGGCAAGTATTCTTCCCTCCAAAAGCAGACTAACATCATTCATCTCATTACCGTTACAACAACTTGTTATATATAGCACCTTTAACATAGTGAAATGTTCCAAGGCGCTTCACAGGAGTGTTATGTGATTTAAAAAAAGTAACTTTAAAGTAATTCTTTGTATGTGCGTTGCCTCGATACAGGATAGGATGCTATGCAAATGCAAGTTCTTTCTTTAAGCAAAACTGGATGCATTATAAAAACATAGAAACAAAGAAAATAGGAACAGGAGTAGGCCATTCGGCCCATCGAGCCTGCACCACCATTCAATAAGATCATGGCTGATCATTCACCTCAGTACCCCTTTCCTGCTTTCTCTCCATACCTCTTGATCCCTTTAGCCATAAGAGCCATATCTAACTCCCTCTTGAATATATCTAATGAACTGCCATCAACAGCTCTCTGCGGTGGGGAATTCCATGGGTTAATAACTCTCTGAATGAAGAAGTTTCTCCTCATCTCAGTCCTAAATGGCTTACCCCTTATCCTTAGACTGTGACCCCTGGTTCTGGACTTCCCCAACATCGGGAACAATCTTCCTGCATCTAACCTGTCCAGTTCCGTCAGAATTTTAAATGTTTCAATGAAATCCCCTCTCATTCTTCTAAACTTCAGTGAATACAGGCCCAGTCGATCCAGTCTTTCCTCATATGTCAGTCCTGCCATCCCGGGAATCAGTCTGGTGAACCTTCGTTGCACTCCCTCCATAACAAGAACATCCTTTCTCAGATTAGGAGACCAAAACTGAACACAATATTCCAGGTGAGGCCTCACCAAGGCCCTGTTCAACCTCAGTAAGACCTCCCTGCTCCTATACTCAAATCCCCTAGCTATGAAGGCCAACATATCATTTGCCTACTTCAGCCTGCTGCAACTGCATGCCAACTTTCAATGACTGATGTACCATGACACCCAAGTCTCGTTGCACCTCCCCTTTTCCTAATCTGTTGCCATTCAGATAATATTCAGCCTTCCTGTTTTTGCCACCAAAGTGGGTAACCCCACATTTATCCACATTATACTGCATCTGCCATGCATTTACCCACTCACCTAACCTGTCCAAGTCACCCTGTAGCCTCTTAGCATTCTCCTCACAGCTCACACCACCACCCAGCTTAGTGACATCTGCAAACTTGGAGATATTTCACTTAATTCCTTCATCTAAATCATTGATGTATATTGTAAATAGCTGGGGTTCCAGCACTGAGCCCTGTGGCAACCCACTAGTCACTGCCTGCCATTCTGAAACGGACCCGTTTATCCCGACTCTCTGCTTCCTGTCAGCCAACCAGTTCTCTATCCAAGTCAATACATTGTCCCCAATACCATCTTCTTTAATTTTGCACACCAATCTCTTGCGTGAGACCTTGTCAAAAGCCTTTTGAAAGTCCAAATACACCACATTCACTGGTTCTCCCTTGTCCACTCTACTAGTTACATCCTCAAAAAGTTCCAGAAGATTTGTCAAGCATGATTTCCCTTTCATAAATCCATGCTGACTTGGACCGATCCTGTCACTGCTTTCCAAATGCGCTGCTGTTTCATCTTTAATAATTGATTCCAACATTTTCCCCATTACCGATGTCAGGTTAACCGGTCTATAATTCTCTGTTTTCTCTCTCCCTCCCTTTTTAAACAGTGGTGTTACATTAGCTACCCTCCAGTCCTTAGGAACTGATCCAGTCGATAGACTGTTGGAAAATGATCACCAATGCATCCACTATTTCTAGGGTCAGACTATCAGGCCCTGGGATTTATCGGGCTTCAATCCCATCAATTTCCCGAACACAATTTCTCACCTAATAAGGATTTCCTTCAGTTTCTCCTTCTCACGAGACCCTCGGTCCCCTAGTTTCTCTGGAAGGTTATTTGTGTCTTCTTTCATGAAGACAGAACCAAAGTATTTGTTCAATTGGTCTGCCATTTCTTTGTTCTCCATTATAAATTCACCTGATTCTGACTGCAAGGGACCTACATTTGTCTTCACTAATCGTTTTCTATTCACATATCTATAGAAGCTTTTGCAGTCAGTTTTTATGTTCCCAGCAAGCTTCCTCTCATACTCTATTTTCCCTTCCTAATTAAACCCTTTGTCCTCCTCTGCTGAATTCTAAATTTCTCCCAGTCCTCAGGTTTGCTGCTTTTACTGGCCAATTTATATGCCTCTTCCTTGGATTTAACACTATCCCTAATTTCCTTTGTTTGCCATAGTTGAGCCACCTTCTGATTTGCCTATCCACCGTCAACCCTTTAAGTATCATTTGCCAGTCTATTCGAGCCAATTCACATCTCATACCATCGAAGTTACCTTTCGTAAGTTCAGGACCCTAGTCTCTGAATTAACTGTGTCACTCTCCACCTTAATAAAGAATTCTACCATATTATGGTTACTCTTCACCAAGGGGCCTCGCACAACAAGATTGTTAATTAGTCCTTTCCCATTACACATCACCCATAGGAACCTATGCAGGGAGACAGAGGGAAGTAAAATGGGGGCAGAAGTAAAAGATATAAGGAAGAAAATTAAAAGTGGAGGGCAGAGAAACCCAAGGCAAAAATCAAACAGGGCCACATTACAGCAAAATTCTAAAAGAGCAAAGTTAGTTCAAAAGAAAAGCCTGAAGGCTCTGTGCTTCAATGCGAGGAGTATTCGTAACAAGGTAGATGAATTAACTGTGCAGGCAGCTATTAACGAATATGATATAATTGGGATTACGGAGACATGGCTCCAGGGTGACCAAGGCTGGGAACTCAACATAGGATGGGCAGCCCTCTAATTGGTTGCTTGACATATTGGTCTAGAAAACCATCCCTAATACGCTCCAGGAAATCCTCCTCCACCGTATTGCTACCAGTTTGTTTTGCCCAATCTATATGTAGATTAAAGTCGCCCATGATAACTGCTGTACCTTTATTGCACGCATCCCTAATTTCTTGTTTGATGCTGTCCCCAACCTCACTGCTATTGTTTGGTGGTCTGTACTCAACTTCCACTAGCATCTTCTGCCCTTTGGTATTCCGCAGCTCTACCCATACAGATTCCACATCATCCACGCTAATGTCCTTCCTTCCTATTGTGTTAATTTTCTCTTTAACCAGCCATGCTACCCCACCTCTTTTTCTTTTCTGTCTATCCTTCCTGAATGTTGAATACCCCTGGATGTTGAGTTCCCAGCCTTGGTCACCCTGGAGCCATGTCTCCGTAATCCCAATTATATCATATTCGTTAATAGCTGCCTGCACAGTTAATTCATCCACCTTGTTACGAATACTCCTCGTATTGAAGCACAGAGCCTTCAGGCTTTTCTTTTGAACTAACTTTGCTCTTTTAGAATTTTGCTGTAATGTGGCCCTTTTTGATTTTTGCCTTGGGTTTCTCTGCCCTCCACTTTTAATTTTCTTCCTTATATCTTTTACTTCTGCCCCCATTTTACTTCCCTCTGTCTCCCTGCATAGGTTCCCATCACCCTGCCATATTATTTTAACCCTTCCCCAGTAGCACTAGCAAACACTCCCCCTAGGACATTGGTTCTGGTCCTGCCCAGGTGCAGACCATCCGGTTTGTACTGGTCCCACCTCCCCCAGAACCGGTTCTAATGGCCCAGGAATTTGAATCCCTCCCTCCTGCACTACTCCTCAAGCCATGTATTCATCTTAGCTATTCTGCTATTTCTACTCTCACTAGCACGTGGCACTGGTAGTAATCCTGAGATTACTACCTTTGAGGTTCAGCTTTTTAATTTAACTCCGAGCTCCCTAAATTCAGCTTGTAGGACCTCATCCCGTTTTTTACTTATATCGTTGGTACCTATATGCACCACGACAACTGGCTGTTCACCCTCCCCCTCCAAAATGTCCTGCATCCGCTCTGAGATATCCTTGACACTTGCACCAGGGAGGCAACATGCCATCCTGAAGAATATGATGTAATTGGCATCGTGGAAACAAGGCTGCAGGGTGACCAAGGCTGGGAACTCAACATCCAGAGGTATTCAACATTTAGGAAGGATAGACAGAAAGGAAAAGGAGGTGGGGTAGCGTTGCTGGTTAAAGAGGAAACTAACGGAATAGTAAGGAAGGACATTAGCTTGGATGATGTGGAATCTGTATGGATGGAGCTACGGAATACCAAAGGGCAGAAAACGCTAGTGGGAGTTGTATACAGACCACCAAACAGTAGTAATGTGGATGGGGACAGTATCAAGCAAGAAATTAGGGATGCATGCAGTAAAGGTACAGCAGTTATCATGGGCGACTTTAATGTACATTTTGACTGGACAAACCAAACTGGCAGCAATGTGGTGGAGGAGGATTTCCTGGAGTGTATTAGGGATGGTTTTCTAGACCAATATGTTGAGGAACCAACAAGAGGGCTGGCCATCCTAGATTGAGTGATGTGTAATGAGAAAGGACTAATTAACAATCTTGTTGTACGAGGCCCTTTGGGGAAGAGTGACCATAATATGGTAGGATTCTTCATTAAGATGGAGAGTGGCACAGCTAATTCAGAGACTAGGGTCCTGAACTTGGGGAAAGGTAACTTCGATGGTATGAAATGTGAATTGGCTAGAATAGACTGGCGAATTATACTTAAAGTGTGGACGGTGGATAGGCAATGGCAGACATTTAAAAATCACATGGGTGAACTTCAACAATTGTACATCCCTGCCTGGAGTAAAAATAAAACGGGGAAGCTGGCTCAACCATGGCTAACAAGGAAAATTAAGGATATTGCTAACTCCAAGGAAGAGGCATATAAATTGACCAGAAAAAGCAGCAAACCTGAGAACTAAGAGAATGTTGTAATGCAGCAGAGGAGGACAAAGGATTTAATTAGGAGGGGGAAAATAGAGTATGAGAGGAAGCTTGCTGGGAACATAAAAACTGAGTGCAAAAGCTTCTATAGATATGTGAAGAGAAAAAGATTGGTGAAAACAAACATAGGTCCCTTGCAGTCAGATTCAGGTGAATTTATAATGGAAAACAAAGAAATAGCGGAACAGTTAAACAAATACTTTGGTTCTGTTTTCACGAAGGAAATAGTGAGAAGCGGGAAATTGTGTTAGGGAAATTAATGGGATTGAAGGTCAATAAATCCCCGGGACCTGGTAGTCTGCATCCCAGAGTTCTTAAGGAAATGGGCATAGAAATCGTGGATGCATTGGTGATCATTTTCCAACAGTCTATCGACTCTGGATCAGTTCCTATGGACTGGAGGGTAGCTAATGTAACACCACTGTTTAAAAAAGGAGGGAGGGAGAAAACAGGTAATTATAGACCGGTTAGCCTGACATCAGTAGTGGGGAAAATGTTGGAATCAATTATTAAAGATGAAATAGCAGCGTATTTGGAAAGCAGTGACAGGATCGGTCCAAGTCAGCATGCATTTATGAAAGGGAAATCATGCTTGACAAATCTTCTGGAATTTTTTGAGGATGTAACTAGTAGAGTGGACAAAGGAGAACCAGTGGATGTGGTGTATTTGCTATTTGACAAGGTCCCACACAAAAGATTTGTGTGCAAAATCAAAGCACATGGTATTGGGGGTAATGTACTGACATGGATAGAGAACTGGTTGGCAGACAGGAAGCAGAGAGTCGGGATAAACGGGTCCTTTTCAGAATGGCAGACAGTGACTAGTGGAGTGCCGCACGGCTCAGTGCTGCGACTCCAGCTCTTTACAATATACATCACTGATTTGGATGAAGGAATTGAGTGTAATATCTCCAAGTTTGCAGATAACACTAAACTGGGTGGTGGTGTGAGCTGTGAGGAGGACGCTAAAAGGCTGCAGGCTGACTTGGACAGGTTAGGTGAGTGGGCAAATGCATGGCAGATGCAGTATAATGTGGATAAATGTAAGGTTATCCACTTTGGCGGCAAAAACACGAAGGCAGAATCTTATCTGAATGGCGGCAGATTAGGAAAGGGGAAGGTGCTATGAGACCTGGGTGTCATGGTTCATCAGTCAGTGAAAGTTGGCATGAAGGTACAGCAGGCGGTGAAGAAGGCAAATGGTATGTTGGCCTTCGTAGTTAGGGGATTTGAGTATAGGAGCAGGGACGTATTACTGTGGCTATGCAGGGCCTTGGTGAGGCCTTACTTGGAATATTGTGTTCAGTTTTGGTCTCCTAATCTGGGGAAGGACGTTCTTGCTATTGAGGGATTGCAGCAAAGGTTCACCAGACTGATTCCCGGGATGGCAGGACTGACATATGTGGAGAGACTGGATCGACTGGGCCTGTATTCACTGGAGTTTAGAAGGATGAGACGGGAACTCATGGAAACATGGAAAATTCTGATGGGACTGGTCAGGTTAGATGCAGGAAGAATGTTCCCGATGATGGGGAAGTCCAGAACCAGGGGACATAGTCTAAGGATAATGGTTAAGCCATTTAGGACCGAGATGAGGAGAAACTTCTTCACTCAGAGAGTTGGTAACTTGTGGAATTCTCTACCGCAGAGAGTTGTTGATGCCAGTTAATTGGATATATTCAAGAGGGAGTTAGATATGGTCCTTACGGCTAAAGGGATCAAGGGGTATGGAGAGAAAGCAGGAAAGGGGTACTGAGGTGAATGATCAGCTATGATCTTATTGAATGGTAGTGCATGCTCGAGACTCCTGCACCTATTTTCTATGTTTCTATGTTTTAACTTCAGCCTCTGTACCAGCTGGCCCCTTGGTCTGTCGCCGCTCCGACTTGCTGCCGCGTCCTTTATCCTCCCCCGCCACTCCTCTCTCGCTGCTGATCCCTCGGACTGCCGCCGCCCCGACTCGCTGCCGCTGTCCTTAACACTCCCAACGCTGCTCCTCCTCCCGAACTCCGTGCCCTTTTATCAGCGCCTCGATCTCCCGACTGTCGCTCCTCCTCCCGAACTCCGCGCCCTTTTATCAGCGCTTTGATCTCCCGATTATGGTCTAAAAACATACATAATATATGAAAGTAGTCATTTTTGGGAACATAGATCCTTTCTATTGAGTTTCTTTATCAGGATGAGTTGTGCAACGATAAGGGCGCAAGAGACTCACAGGAATATGCAGAGGAGGATCGCTCGACAGTGGTGTTTCGTCATTTAAAAATATATGTGCAGATTAGGGTGTTGTCAGTCCCTGGCAGATGTCCAATAACTGATTTGTCCAAATGTCTCCAGTGGGAACAGGAAGAACCAAAAAGTGCTGGTAGATTTCATAACTTCAAACAAATGTAAACACTGAACATGTTTCAGAACCAGACCACAAGTTGCAGAATCTCACCTCTCCTAGACCATAGTTTGCATTGATAATCATCCTGCCCGAGTGTCCAGTGACAGGATCACAGGTAAACAATACATCTGTAACAACGTTATGAAGGAAACATGATATTAAAGTAAAAGTACCAAACTTAGTGGTATAAAACATGAATTCTTATGGAAAGTTTCTTGCTTAGATTAGCATTACACCTTTCAGTGCTGTGCCAAATTTAAGACTTATAGAGAAGAGTGATTGGAGAGTGACTGAGTAGCATCAGAATACCATGCTTAAACCAGGAAGGCATTTAACTGGGGTTAACTATATTTACATGTGCCAATTTGTAGTTAATATCATTTCTATAAGCATAGAAATTTACAGCACAGAAGGAGGCCATTCGGCCCATCGTGTCCGTGCTGGCCGACAAAGAGCTATCCAGCCTAATCCCACTTTCCATCTCTTGGTCCGTAGCCTTGTAGGTTACGGCACCTCAAGTGCATGTCCAAGTACTTTTTAAATGTGGTGAAGGTTTCTGCCTCAGGTAGTGAGTTCAATGCATTAACATAAGAAACCATGGGTGGGATAAAATGACTGAAGTTCATTAAATCTGCCCCTTCAACAGACCAGGAAGAATTGTATATATCATAGGCATATAAGAATCTTTAGGAAAAGGCCAATAAATCCAACAAACCACCTATCCACGTTCTCACTATTCTCTCAATATCATCATAAACTCTATTTAATCTCCCGAGGGAAATGGCTCATTAAATACTCCCAAATCCTGAAAATAACAAAGCTAAAATTCCAGAATATTTATCCATCCATACATTTCTACAATTCGCCTAGCCTTCCAACCCTTGCCCCCACATTTATCCAGTTGGTTGAAGGAGTTACTCAAAGCAGCAATAACTGCCCTTTGCTTTGAATACATCCTAAATAAATGTAGACTGTGGGGAAACATGTTGCTCATGTTTATCTTTGCTTAAGGCTTATTAATTTGTCCTCCATATTATGCAGTCATAGTAAATATCAAACAGTTTGTTTATGTCCATATAATCTGTGCCTTCCATCAGTTACAAATGTAATCTAATGCAAGCAATACCCAATTTAAACTGGCGGCGTTTACTGATTTCAAGACAAGAAACATTGGGTGGGCGATCCGCTCTACCAGATTGGCACCCAAAGTCGAAATGACCCCTATGTCCTCGTGACTAGAAATGGCAAGCCTTACCTGCTGCCTGGGCTGATACCGTCTGCTGGATAACCACACCCATGCTTGATGCCACTGGTTGCCTCCTTTGGTTGCGATATTGTACTGCTTGGAATGAGTAGAGAGAGGCCCAGAATTCCTGCACAGCATCACACACCTGGGGAAGAATAAGATTAATTGCGTAATCATGAAAATTACAAAGACAGCCTACTTTGGTCATTATCTTTAAACCAGCTAGCTCTTAAACTGGATGTTGTTTCTTTACGTATTGAAAACAACTTCATCATCATCATCATAGGTAGTCCCTCGGAATCGAGGAAGACTTGCTTCCACTCTTAACATGAGTTCTTAGGTGGCTGTACAGTCCAATACAAGAACCACAGTCTCTGTCACAGGTGGGACAGGCAGTGGTTGGAGGGAAGGGGTGGGTGGGACTGGTTTGCCGCACGCTCTTTCCGCTGCCTGCGCTTGATTTCTGCATGCTCTCGGCGATGAGACTCGAGGTGCTTGGCGCCCTTCCGGATGCACTTCCTCCACTTAGGGCGATCTTTGATCAGAGACTCCCAGGTGTCAGTGGGGATGTTGCACTTTATCAGGGAGGCTTTGAGGGTGTCCTTATAACATTTCCACTGCCCACCTGTGGCTCGTTTGCCGTGAAGGAGTTCCGAGTAGAGCGCTTGCTTTGGGAGTCTCTTGTCTGGCATGCGAACTATGTGGCCTGCCCAGCGGAGCTGATCAAGTGTGGTCAGTGCTTCAATGCTAGGGATGTTGGCCTGGTCGAGGACGCTAACGTTGGTGCGTCTGTCCTTCCAGGAGACTTGTAGAAGCTTGTGGAGACATCGTTGGTGGTACTTCTCCAGTGACTTGAGGTGGGGTCTACTGTACATGGTCCATGTTTCTGAGCCATACAGGAGGGCGGGTATTACTACAACCCTGTAGACCATGAGCTTGGTGGCAGTTTTGAAGGCCTGGTCTTCAAACACTATTTTCCTCAGACTGGCGCACTGGAGGCAGTGTTGGATCTCGTCGTAAATGCCTGCTTTTGTTGATAGGAGGCTCCCGAGATAAGGGAAGTGGTCCACGTTGTCCAGGACCACGCCATGGATGACTGGGGGGGCAGTGCTGTGCAGCAAGGACAGGCTGGCGGAGGTCTTTGTGCTACTGATGTTTAGCGTAAGGCCCATGTTTTTGTATGCCTCAGTAAATACGTCGACTATGTCCTGGAGTTCAGCCTCTGTGTGTACGCAGATGCAGGCATCGTCCGCATACCGTAGCTCGTCGACAGAGGTTGGGGAGGTCTTGGATCTGGCCTGGAGACGGTGCAGGTTGAACAGGTTCCCCCTGGTTCTGTAGTTAAGTTCTACTCCAGCGGGGAGCTTGTTGACTGTGAGGTGGAGCATGGCAGCGAGGAAGATTGAGAAGAGAGTTGAGGCAATGACGCAGCCCTGTTTGACCCCAGTTCGGACGTGGATTGGGTCTGTGATGGATCCGTTGGTAAGGATCCCAGCCTGCATGTCAACGTGGAGCAGGTGGAGGATGGTGACGTACTTTTGGAGGCATCGGAAGTGGAGGAGGACACTCCATAGGCCCTCGCGGTTGACAGTGTCGAAGGCCTTTATGATGATGATGCAGATGATGCAGATGAAAGATTGCCGAGGAAGTTTAATTAGCAGAGTCTGTCTCTCAACCCTGACATTAAGGGCTGAATTCCGAAGGTGATCTCTTCTGTGAATTCTCTTTCCTAAGTGAGATCTGCCAATCTTTAATAAGAGTATCAAATGATGCGCGGTACAGAAGGAAGCTATCCCATCAGAGAGAATTTCATTGTTCTGTTCTAGGAACAAGTTTCTTAAATAAAATGTGCCGCAGAGTCCAGTAATGGAGGTTTAGGGAACAATTCATGGCATCACCTAAAGCCCAAAGCTGTGTAAAAGGAGTGGTATGGAGAAGTAAATGAAAATTGCTGAACGAATCCTCTCTTGCAGTGAAACTTTCACAATTATTGCAAAAATGTATGGAATTTATGGCAGTCACTTGTGTGACTGTATGTAGGGTGATCTTACATTCCTCCTGTCTAGAATTCTGCCTCATAAATGATTTATCACATACAATAAGCTTTAGGATTTGTTAACTGTCTGTTTGGAAAAGGTGAGAATAATCATGTTATGTCTGTAATGCACTTATGAATGACTCCACAAGGCAATGTGTTGTACTCAAACTGTAGTGACCTTGGTCCTTTATTCGTAACTTCAGAGTGAGGCAGCCGCATGGTGGCTTCCTTTTTATACAGCCCTGCCACCAGGGCAGGAAACCCCAGTCTCTACCAGTTGCAAACTCTAGTGGTGCCAGCATAGTATATACACAGTGTAAACCTTATTGATAGTACATCAGGTAAACAAGTCTCCATCTTATGCAACTATATAGTGACTACACAGAGAGTATATCTATAGTCTGCATACATAACATCACTCTCCATGAAGTCCTTTGTGACAATAACCTTTGCACTATGTGCTCTGGCTTAGCTCTCCCCAGACTTAGGTGCCAATAGCTCTTGCACCTTGGCTGTGCTTTGGCTTGGCTCTCTCCCTGTTAACCCCCAAGTCCTTTTGCCACAACGTTGGGTAGTAGTTACCAGTTTGGATGGTTCGATGTTGCAGTGAGATTCCAGTGGGTTCTGGGTGTGGTCCATGTGTGTGTCCATGGCTACATACATCCGTTTACCCCCCTCGCCCACCGCGAGACCATGCAGCTGGCCCGCTACATTAACATACAGTTTCAGACACAGTGAAAGTACAAAAAAAAGAAGGAAAAAAACAGTTTGTATCGTGACACCTTGGTTCATTCATTATGTTTTACAGTCGTGCGCCAGGATTGGGCAGATTGCATTCATGGTTCAGTCATGGTCAGTACTGAGGTAGCAGTACATGTATGCAGGGACACTGGTTCCAGAGCAACCGGACAGGGCGCTAGTCGTCTGATCGCGGCGCTGCACCCCCTGCTAGTGGGGTGGGCTTGGTTCGCTCACTTTGCTAGGACTCAGGGCCTTTGCTGTTGCCTAGTGGTGGGCAGAGCCACAAATGTGTGTGGCCTCCCTGTCCTCCATTGAGGGCTGCAGAATCTTCTGCCTGCTCTCTAACGGTGTTGGGAACCTGGCTATTCCAGGTCCCGTTTGGGGAACTCGTTGGTTCTGACCTTTCGCTCCCTGACATGGCTGAGATAGCGACTGGATCTGGGGGCTGTGTCGTCTCCACCCGGGTAGTGGGCAACGGCGGCCAACTGCATGTATTGGCGCCGTTTTTGTTTCCAGGTCCGTGGCGAATAGTGCCATCGGGTGCCTACAGCGTGGGGATAGACCTGGAGCAGGGTATCAGGATCAGTGCCTTCACCCTCCGGAGGTCGCTGGCCTATAACTTGTGGGGACACCTGGGGCAGGGCATCAGGATCAGCACCTTTAACCTCCCAAATTCACTCACTTGCTACTTTTGGGGACACTCTATTCCCGACATCTCACAACAACATTTTGTTCTTTACATTAGGAATGGTACCGACATCTCGCAACAGCATTTTGTTCACAATCTTAATCGGTTTGTTACATTGATTGCCACGCATACAACGTCTCTTTAAGTTCAGTTGGTTGCAGGTCTCCTTTAAGAGAACCCTGCTGGCTTTACCCCAATCAAATCCTTTGTTGGTCCCTCAGCATTGCACTTGTGGTGTTGCCGCAGCCATCTTTTTTTCCAGCCACGCTGCACCTCGTTGCAGCAGGGACGCCATCTTGCCTCTGTCTTCGAGATCCTTCTCTCCCGCGATTCTGCCACCAAAGCTGGAAGGGTGCCTGTGAATTCGATCTTCCTCCCCAGGAATCCTGCCACTGAAGCCGGGGAGGTACTTTTAGGTCATTCTGGTCGGATCATTGCCACGCAGTCATGATGGACGGTCTGTGCCTCAGGTGCTGCACTGCTTTTGTTCTCTGGTGCCTGGCCCAAGCGAAGGAGAGATTTTGTTCTGCCTCTGAGCACGGGCGACATCGATTGCTGGAGTGAAAAGGTCTTTCCATTTCCACTGGATTCCCCTCATCCACCTTCTTCCGAGTAGCGTTGGACCATCACCTGCAACAATCCACAGAGGTAACTTGTGCACCACGCCATTATGGATTACATTTACATCCGCATGACTAAGGACTGGGATCAGCTCCTTGGTGTAGGTGCGCAACTTTTCCTGTACTGGAACCAGCTTGGGTCGTTTTTCATTCCATAGCCTCTCAAAGGCATCCTGGCTCATCACTGACAGGCTCGCTCCCGTGTCCATTTCCATGAAGACTGGAACGCCGTTTATCCTGACTTCCATCTTCACTGGAGGATAATCGGTGATGCAGGTATACACTCCATGTGCTTCTTCTTGGGGCTGAGCTGCCTCTCTGTCCAAATCATCATAATCCCCGCTGGATTCAAAGTCATCTACCGATTCCTCTGCTAGTCATATTTCTTTTACACATACACTGGAGGTGGCCCTTCGTGTTACAGGCTTTGCATACGTACTCAGCAAACCGACACTGGTGAGCCCTATGGTTTCCTCCGCAACGCCAGCATGGTGCTACTCGATTAACACCCCTCGGTGGAATCTGAGTTCTGGAACCCTGAGGTCTGTGCTCTCTGCCCTGGGCAGAGCTATGTTCTACAGTCTTGCCTGTGAAAGGCACCATTCTGTGCACAGTACTTGCCAGGTTTGAGTCCACAGGATGAATAATTTGCTTGGTGCTGCAGGTCGAGGTCATGAACGCCTGACTGATGCTGATGGCCTTCTGCAGGATGACTGTGGTGTCGGCAGATAATAGCTTGTGAAGGAGGCCCTTATGGCCAATTCCTATAACGAAGATGTCTCGCAATGCTTTGTTGAGGTGCGTGCCAAAATCACAGGGTGCCACAAGTTTCCTGAGGTCGGCAGCATATTTTGCAATCTCCTGGCCCTCAGGTCTGCGGGAGTGTAGAATCTGTGCCTGGCCATGAGGATGCTCTCCTTTGGTTTTAGTTGGTCTGGAATTAGTTCAGTCAGCTCATTGTATGTCTTATCCTTGGCCTTCGTGGGTGCCAGCAATTCACTGATGAGGCGGTAGACCTCGGGCCCACAACTGGTCAGCAGTATAGCCTTGCGCTTCTCCACCAATGCGTCCGTCTCCTGTGCCAGGTCGTTTGCCATGAAATATTGCTCGAGCCTTTCCGTGAAGGCATCCCAATCATCACCCTCTACGAAGTCTTGTAGTGTGCCAAAGGTAGCCATAATTGTGTGACAGTCCGTATTCTCGTCACCAGTTGTTATAGAAACATAGAAACATAGAAAATAGGTGCAGGAGCAGGCCATTCAGCCCTTCTAGCCTGCACCGCCATTCAACGAGTTCATGGCTGAACATGAAACTTCAGTACCCACTTCCTGCTTTCACGCCATACCCCTTGATCCCCCGAGTACTAAGGACTTCATCTAACTCCCTTTTGAATATATTTAGTGAATTGGCCTCAACTACTTCCTGTGGTAGAGAATTCCACAGGTTCACCACTCTCTGGGTGAAGAAGTTTCTCCTTATCTCGGTCCTAAATGGCTTACCCCTTATCCTTAGACTGTGACCCCTGCTTCTGGACTTCCCCAACATTGGGAACATTCTTCCTGCATCCAACCTGTCCAAACCCGTCAGAATTTTAAACGTTTCTATGAGGTCCCCTCTCACTCTTCTGAACTCCAGTGAATACAAGCCCAGTTGATTCAGTCTTTCTTGATAGGTCAGTCCCACCATCCCGGGAATCAGTCTGGTGAATCTTCGCTGCACTCCCTCAACAGCAAGTATGTCCTTCCTCAAGTTAGGAGACCAAAACTGTACACAATACTCCAGGTGTGGCCTCACCAAAGCCCTGTACAACTGTAGCAACACCTCCCTGCCCCTGTACTCAAATCCCCTCGCTATGAAGGCCAACATGCCATTTGCTTTCTTAACCGCCTGCTGTACCTGCATGCCAACCTTCAATGACTGATGTACCATGACACCCAGGTCTCGTTGCACCTTCCCTTTTCCTAATCTGTCACCATTCAGATAATAGTCTGTCTCTCTGTTTTTACTACCAAAGTGGATAACCTCACATTTATCCACATTATACTTCATCTGCCACGCATTTGCCCACTCACCTAACCTATCCAAGTCACTCTGTAGCCTCATAGCATCCTCCTCGCAGCTCACACTGCCACCCAACTTAGTGTCATCCGCAAATTTGGAGATACTACATTTAATCCCTTCGTCTAAATCATTAATGTATAATGTAAACAGCTGGGGCCCCAGCACAGAACCCTGCGGTACCCCACTAGTCACTGCCTGCCATTCCGAAAAGTACCCATTTACTCCTACTCTTTGCTTCCTGTCTGACAACCAGTTCTCAATCCACGTCAGCACACTACCCCCAATCCCATGTGCTTTAACTTTGCACATTAATCTCCTGTGTGGGACCTTGTCGAAAGCCTTCTGAAAGTCCAAATACACCACATCAACTGGTACTCCTTTGTCCACTTTATTGGAAACATCCTCAAAAAATTCCAGAAGATTTGTCAAGCATGATCTCCCTTTTACAAATCCATGCTGACTTGGACCTATCATGTCACCATTTTCCAAATGCGCTGCTATGACATCCTTAATAATTGATTCCATCATTTTACCCACTACTGAGGTCAGGCTGACCGGTCTATAATTCCCTGCTTTCTCTCTCCCTCCTTTTTTAAAAAGTGGGGTTACATTGGCTACCCTCCACTCGATAGGAACTGATCCAGAGTCAATGGAATGTTGGAAAATGACTGTCAATGCATCCGCTATTTCCAAGGCCACCTCCTTAAGTACTCTGGGATGCAGTCCATCAGGCCCTGGGGATTTATCGGCCTTCAATCCCATCAATTTCCCCAACACAATTTCCCGACTAATAAAGATTTCCCTCAGTTCCTCTTCTTTAATAGACCCTCTGACCACTTTTATATCCGGAAGGTTGTTTGTGTCCTCCTTAGTGAATACTGAACCAAAGTACTTGTTCAATTGGTCTGCCATTTCTTTGTTCCCCGTTATGACTTCCCCTGATTCTGACTGCAGGGGACCTACGTTTGTTTTTACTAACCTCTTTCTCTTTACATACCTATAGAAACTTTTGCAATCCGCCTTAATGTTCCCTGCAAGCTTCTTCTCGTACTCCATTTTCCCTGCCCTAATCAAACCCTTTGTCCTCCTCTGCTGAGTTCTAAATTTCTCCCAGTCCTCAGGTTCGCTGCTATTTCTGGCCAATTTGTATGCCACTTCCTTGGCTTTAATACTATCCCTGATTTCCCTAGATAGCCACGGTTGAGCCACCTTCCCTTTTTTATTTTTACGCCAGACAGGAATGTACAATTGTTGTAATTCATCCATGCGTTCTCTAAATGTCTGCCATTGCCCATCCACAGTCAACCCCTTAAGTATCATTAGCCAATCTATCTTAGCTAATTCATGCCTCATACCTTCAAAGTTACCCTTCTTTAAGTTCTGGACCATGGTCTCTGAATTAACTGTTTCATTCTCCATCCTAATGCAGAATTCCACCATATTATGGTCACTCTTCCCCAAGGGGCCTCGCACAATGAGATTGCTAATTAATCCTCTCTCATTACACAACACCCAGTCTAAGATGGCCTCCCCCCTAGTTGGTTCCTCGACATATTGGTCTAGAAAACCATCCCTTATGCATTCCAGGAAATCCTCCTCCACCGTATTGCTTCCAGTTTGGCTAGCCCAATCTATGTGCATATTAAAGTCACCCATTATAACTGCTGCACCTTTATTGCATGCACTCCTAATTTCCTGTTTGATGCCCTCCCCAACATCACTACTACTGTTTGGAGGTCTGTACACAACTCCCACTAACGATTTTTGCCCTTTAGTGTTCTGCAGCTCCACCCATATAGATTCCACATCATCCAAGCTAATGTCTTTCCTAACTATTGCATTAATCTCCTCTTTAACCAGTAATGCTACCCCACCTCCTTTTCCTTTTATTCTATCCTTCCTGAATGTTGAATACCCCTGGATGTTGAGTTCCCAGCCCTGATCATCCTGGAGCCACGTCTCCGTAATCCCAATCACATCATATTTGTTAACATCTATTTGCACAATTAATTCATCCACCTTATTGCGGATACTCCTTGCATTAAGACACAAAGCCTTCATGCTTGTTTTTTTAACACCCTTTGTCCTTTTAGAATTTTGCTGTACAGTGGCCCTTTTTGTTCTTTGCCTTGGGTTTCTCTGCCCTCCACTTTTCCTCATCTCCTTTCTGTCTTTTGCTTTTGCTTCCTTTTTGTCTCCCTCTGTCTCCCTGTATAGGTTCCCATCCCCCTGCAATATTAGTTTAACTCCTCCCCAACAGCACTAGCAAACACTCCCCCTAGGACATTGGTTCCGGACCTGCCCAGGTGCAGACCGTCCGGTTTGTACTGGTCCCACCTCCCCCAGAACCGGTTCCAATGCCCCAAGAATTTGAATCCTTCCCTACTGCACCACTGCTCAAGCCATGTATTCATCTGCGCTATCCTGCGATTCCTACTCTGACTAGCACGTGGCACTGGTAGCAATCCCGAGATTACTACTTTTGAGGTCCTACTTTTTAATTTAGCTCCTAGTTCCTTAAATTCTTTTCGTAGGACCTCATCCCTTTTTTTACCTATGTCGTTGGTACCAATGTGCACCACGACAACTGGCTGTTCTCCCTCCCATTTCAGAATGTCCTGCACCCGCTCCGAGACATCCTTGACCCTTGCACCAGGGAGGCAACATACCATCCTGGAGTCTCGGTTGCGTCCGCAGAAACGCCTATCTATTCCCCTCACCATCGAATCCCCTATCACTATCGCGTTCCCACTCTTTTTCCTGCCCTCCTTTGCAGCAGAGCCACCTACGGTGCCATGAACTTGGCTGCTGCTGCCCTCCCCTGATGAGTCATCCTCCCCAACAGTACTCAAAGCAGTGTATCTGTTTTGCAGGGGGATGACCACAGGGGACTCCTGCACTATCTTTCTTGCACTGCTCTTCCTGTTGGTCTTCCATTCCCTATCTGGCTGTGGACCCTTCTCCTGCGGTAAGACCAACTCACTACACGTGATACTCACGTCATTCTCAGCATCGTGGATGCTCCAGAGTGAATCCACCTTCAGCTCCAATTCTGCAACGCGGACCGTCAAGAGCTCGAGGCGGATACACTTCCCACACACGTAGTCGTCAGGGACACCGGAAGTGTCCCCGAGTTCCCACATGGTACAGGAGGAGCATATCACATGACTGAGCTCTCCTGCCATGTCTTAACCTTAGATACCCTTAAATTGGTAATAACAATGTTATAGTTCACTTACTGATATAAAAAATAAAAGAAAAGCTACTCACCCAACACCAGCCAATCACTTACCCCATTGGCTGTTACGTCACTTTTTGATTACTTTCTACTTCTATTTTGCTTTCTCTCCCGCTGTAGCTGCACCGGTACGCTGGCTCTCGATCTCCCGCTGGGCCTTTTATAGGTCGCTCCCGCGTCTCACCAACTGTCGCTGGCTCTCGATCTCCCGCTGGGCCTTTTATAGGTCGCTCCCGCGTCTCACCAACTGCCGCTGGCTCTCGATCTCCCGCTGGGCCTTTTATAGGTCGCTCCCCTCTCACCAACTGCCGCTGGCTCTCGATCTCCCGCTGGGCCTTTTATAGGTCGCTCCCCTCTCACCAACTGTCGCTGGCTCTCGATCTCCCGCTGGGCCTTTTATAGGTCGCTCCCGCGTCTCACCAACTGCCGCTGGCTCTCGATCTCCCGCTGGGCCTTTTATAGGTCGCTCCCCTCTCACCAACTGCCGCTGGCTCTCGATCTCCCGCTGGGCCTTTTATAGGCTGCTCCCCTCTCACCAACTGCCGCTGGCTCTCGATCTCCCGCTGGGCCTTTTTGTTTGTAATGCACTTATGAATGACTCCACAAGGCAATATGTTGTACTCAAACTGTAGTGACCTTGGTCCTTTATTCGTAACTCCAGAGTGAGGCAGCCGCATGATGGCTTCTCTTTTATACAGCCCCTGCCACCAGGGCAGGAAACCCCGGTCTCCACCAGTTGCACCCTCTAGTGGTGCCAGCATAGTATATACACAGTGTAAACCTAATTGATAGTACATCAGGTCAACAAGTCTGCATCTTATGCAACTATACAGTGACTACACAGAGAGTATAGCTATAGTCTGCATATTAACAAATCAGATGTACAAATTTACATCAATAATATGTGTGTTTAGTACGGTAGTTCTTCATGTGGGATTCACTGTTCAGCTGCAAAATAACATCCGCTTTGTTTTCACATTGCTGTACCGAGCTTCACAAAAGAACTGTGCCGGACTTGCATGAAAATTAATCATATTCTAGATTTGTAAATGGTGCGCTCCAGCAAGAAAGTTCTGTCGGCCTAAACAGAAGTGCAAGTTCATTGGATAAAATTTGGTAGACTCCACTTGGCATGGAATCTCACTTGATTGGAGCATCAATCGGAGAATCATTTGAGGAAGCCTGCATACCTGCCATTATCTCTGAAAATGTTCCCTCCTTTTTATTTCCTGTTCAACAAATTAATTCTAATCCCTTTCCCTGAATATCAATCAAGGCAAGGATTCCAAACTTAATGCTCCTAGGCAGCAACCTTCTTTCGTTTCGGCACTTTACTGCCTTCTGGACTCAACATCAACAATTTCAGACCAGAACCTCTGCCCATATTTTTTTCTCGTTTTTTTACACCTCCCTTTTTTTCTCGTTCCCATGGCAGCTGGTGGTGATCGCGCCTTTCACGTCCCATCTAGTCTCATCGTTTGTTTCTTAACTTGTTCTATTAGCATCTCGTTTTTGCCCATTATCCCTTTTGTCTCTTAATTTCTTCTACCTTCTACCCTGTCACAGAGCTTTCCTTTTGTTCTTTTCTCCCCTCCCCCTTTCACTGCCCCTGCACTTCCTTAAGAATCTGTTATATCTCAAACTTTTCCAGTTCTGACGAAGGGTCACAGACCCGAAACGTTAACTCTGTTTCTCTCCACAGATGCTGCCTGACCCACTGAGATTTCCAGCATTCTAACCTTGTTGTCACTGCATTACAGATATGACGTTCGAAATCCGGAAACCTCGGGACCGAGGCCGTTCCGGATTCTGGGTATTTCCGATTTCGGAACGTCTTTGCCTGCGCTGAGGTAGGTAAGGGAGGGGAGGGGGGAGAGTCGGGCAAGGGAGGGGAGAGGGGTCAGGCAGCCAAAGGGAAAGGAGAGGGGTCAGGTGGGCCGAGGGAAAGGGAGGGGGCTCGGGTGGGCCGAGGGAAAGGGAGGGGGCTCGGGTGGGCCGAGGGAAAGGGAGGGGGCTCGGGTAGGCCGAGGGAAAGGGAGGGGGCTCGGGTGGTCTGAGGCCTTGGCGAGGTTGGACGGCTGAGGTGGGCGGCCGAGCTCGGGCGGCTGAGGTGGGGGAGTCCGTGGGGAACATTTTCCGACTTCCGGACGATCCCGCCATGGATCGGTCTGGTGTCCGGATTCCGGAACATTCCAAATTTCCAAACTCTGGATTTCGGACGCTCAACCTGTATTGTTTGTTAACACTAAAGGGTGTCTTATTGGTAACCCTTCCTTGCCCATTACTGTTATGTTGTTCGTTCTTAATGGTTTTTTTTTGTTTTCTTACCTGTTCAAAGCCTTTCATTCCCAGTTTAGTGCCGAGTTGCCCAGCAGCAGACGTCTCCTATGTCTCCTCCCCGACAGCGCTGGACCTGACGGCCAATCGTTCCTCCACTCCCAGCAGCCTCAGCTCAGCAAGCTGATCATGATGAATGGCACTTTCTATCTCTGGAGCCAGTTTGGTGCTTCTGAACAATTCAACACATCTGGGGAACATTAAAAGCCAGTTTATATGTCAAATCCCACAACAATTTACAGTGCGTTGAGCTAAGTAGTAGCTACTTTCTGGTCGTTCTTTGTTTGATTCTTTTTCTTTAAATAACTATTTGAAACTAATAATCATTGGGTGCGAAATTGCCACTTTTTATAGCCCCATTAGCGCCTCTGGGCGGGGGGGGTGGCGCTAAAGGGCACAATGGCGTTTTCGGCTGGGGGAGGGGACTCTGGGACAATTGCCCCAGAGGTTTGAAGGGTACTCCGCCCCTCAGGGTCTCTCGCCGATCCCTTTGCGCCCCGCGGGAGAAATTGTCCCCTTGGGCATCTGCCAGCGGGGCGCCCCTTAGAGTGGAGTCCTTTAGCGCCCTGGGCCGCCATTTGTATTTGTTGGCCAACTCTTGTGCTGGCTTGACAATGGTGGCTCTCGTGTCAACTGGGTCGCTATCGTGCAGCCTGGCGCTCCATTTTGGGTGCCGGGCTGCTGGCCCGGTCAATCGCCTCCCTGGTGGCCCAGTGACGGCCACCAAATGGGGCCTGCAGAATGCGCAGCAGCCCAACCCTCTAATTAAAGAGGAGGGGTGATGTAGCGCATTTGTGGTAGGTGGAGCATCACTATAGCGCTGGCCTGCTCTGCCACCGCTGGACTCAGCATTGTGCTGCTGCCCCTGGAGTGCCCCTCAAAGGAAGCAGAGCACCGGAGACAGAACTTCGCTTCCTTTGGCGGGGCGGGAGGGGGAGGCCTATTACATGTCAGGGGTGGGACCTCTGGGTCCAAGGTTACCACCCCCAATTGCGATGAAGGGCAATTTTGGGGCTATTTGCTTTGTTTGAAGTCTGTCTTTCCTCTTCTTTTGTTCAGTATTGCTTTTACTCTCATGCCTCTCCAATATTAAATCATTGATATATTAGAGTTCTAAAACTTGTGTGTTACGGTAATTAAAACAATTATTTCCTTTCCACTGACAAACATGGTTTCTCTCAAAAACAGGAAAACATTGTTTGATTTGTAGCTGAAATGTATTTTTGAAAACACGTAATACCTCAGTTTTGGTGGGGTGGGGGGCAGTGGGCGGTAGACGGGGGTGGCAGGGGGGGTAAGGGTGTTTAAGTAGTTTGGAATAAAGTGTTAACACAGCTTATGAGGTGTTCTGTAAACTATACCTCACATCACCAAACAGAATGAATTTTTCATCCTGTATTCCAGACTACATTAATGTCAGTCTTAGGTCTAAGATAAGCATAGCAATCACAAACCTGACCTCAGTGTTCTCGAGAAAGAAAGAAATCATGCAATCCTACTGGCCTGTGTCAAGGGGTAGGAGATCCGAGCATGGGCATGTTATTGTCAGTATATCATTCTAAAACATATTCATTTATTTCATAAGAATGATGCATTTTTTAAATATTTTCTGAAGGAGTGATTTTGGCCCGTTGTGTGGAATCCCACTTTCTTGATCATACCATTTGTCTGTTCTGAACCATGTCGCTCAATTTTATCTTTTCTTTATCCCCGTTCTCCTCCTCATCTAAAGAGGTCCTGTGGTGGGCTGTGTAGTGGATAAGGCCATTCACATCACTGACCAGAGCTTCTTTATCTATTGCAGCTATTCCCTATTGACTGCCCTTCCATCTTCCACCCTCCATAAACTTGAGCTCATCCAAAATCCTGTTGTCCATATCCTAACCAATGTTCCCTCTAAGCTGTGCATGTGTGCGGCTGTGCAGCAATCTGCAAGGAACCTCGTAGGCCGCTCACATGCTTTTCCTTTTGAAATACCGCGCATGTGCAGAAATTTAAAGGGACTGCACGCTGAAATAAGCAGGCCGCCCACAACAAGGGGTTATGGGGAGCGGGCAGGGAAGTGGACCTGAGTCCATGATCAGATCAACCGTGATCTTATTGAATGACGGAGCAGGCTCGAGGGGCCACATGGCCTACTCCTGCTCCTATTTCTTATGTTCTTATGTTCTTATTGTCAAAGACAAATTAGAGGGAAAATTGATCCAAATCCACACCAATTCCCGTTCACCCATCACTCCCGTGCTCGCTAACTTACATTGGATCCTGGTCCACTAATACGTTGATATTAAAATTCTCATCCTAGTGTTCAAATCACTATATGGCCTTGCCCCCTCCCTATCTCTGGAACCACATCCAGCCCTACAATACTCTAAGAATTCTGCATTCCTCCAATTCTGGCTTCTTGTGCATCTCCCACTCGCTTTTCCCCACCATTGACAGAGAATATTGGAGTGAAGTTGTTTTAAGTCCATTTATCTGACTGATCAATGGACTTGAGCCAAACAAACAAATTGTCGGAAACAAAATTTTAAGAGATCTCAACTATCAAATCAGGTAATCTGATATTAATATAAGGTGTGGCAAGGGATAGGATTATCAAATTCATAGTTTTGTACTGTTAACTTACAACCAATGGTTCCCCAGGAGTTGATGCTCAAACTCGTGATATTTATGGAGACCATTGTTATTTTTTGGGGGGCAGGATTTAAGCAAGATCCCAGAGGGAAAGGGACAGAAACTGTCATGTGCGTCTTTATGAAAGGAACTTTTTTAGTTTCCCCATCACTTACCTTGTTGTTTTATTTAAAGGCAGCTATTTAAGGGAATGTGTGTAGGTGGCGGCAGGAAATAAGATCTGGTACAAATTGATATGCAAAAAAATTTCAAAGATAAATTCTCTATGATGCAAATAGCAGCTTATTATAAAATAAACACCATGGACTGTTAGGGTAAAACATTATTGATTTACCTTTTGCAAAGTTCCTGAAGGTTTACTTTTTTTAATTGTGCTGTCGAAATACAAAAATACCAGGAAATATAATAAATGTAAAACCTCCTAAGCAGTTAGAAAGACAAATATTCCTCCCCCGTCTTCTAATACTGCTTTGCCTTTTCCACTCCCTTGGACTCTAACCCTTCTGTACCTTCCCCCTTTACCTCACCTTTTGTGCAGGCCGATATGCATCAAACAACACCATAAAAAATAGATTGAGTGGTCATTTATAAGGTTTGTGGAACCTAGCTCTGTGTGAATTGGCTGCTGTGTTTGCCTGGGAAACAATAATGACTGCAGCATGCTTCAATTGTAACATCAGCTGTGAGTGCTTTGAGTTGTGAATGGTGCTATAGAAATGCAATAGAGGAAAACGCAAATAAAAACTGCAGATGCCGGAAATGTGAAACAGAAACAGAAGCTGAGGGAAACACTCAGCTGGTCAGCCAGCTCTGTCAAGCAAACAGATATTAATGGGAGTGAAATTCAACTTCGGTGGGAGCGCACTAAGAGCATTAGCGGAATGGCTGTCCCACTATAAGTCCCGCTCAATTTTCCTTTTCATTGATTTCAATAGAAAGAACAATTAGGCGGAGCGTATAACAGGCGGCAGATCTGCTACCACTTGTGCTGTACCGCGTCTGATATTAATTTTCACCCGCAAGGTTTCTCGTGCAGACACTTCCAGTTCTGACAAAGTGTCCTGTAGGGTGTTTTCAGCCTCTTCTGTTTTGTTGCCATATCTCCTTTTTGTAAAATTGTAGTAAAATAATGACAATACCAGGCCACATTGTTCATGTCTGCCACAGCTTCCTGGAGACTGCTGTTCCATTTCATCTGGTGTTTCCGAGCTGCTATAGTTTCAGACGCCTGTGAGTACAGAAAACTGAAAGACAGACAAACAAGGTATCAATTCACATGACCTGTCATGGTTTTCATTACTTTAACTCCATTATACAGCAGGAAGTTCCTCAGGAGTCATCCCAATTGGCCGCCTTAACCTCGGCAGAAGATTGATGGAAACCACAGATAGATGCATAAATAGGGTCACGCACCCAGGAAATTTCCAGGGGCAATATTGAGCAGTGGCCTGTAAGGAGAGAGCCCCCAGCTCCGTGGTTACCATTCTGGCCTCTGAGTCAGTAGGTGTAGGCTTTGAGCTCTGTGCCAGCCAGCCCTGTGATTGGATATTGGAGCTCCAGGCTCAAAAATTTGGGTTGACATGTAACGGAGTACTCATGTCCAGAGAGGGTGGGTGGTTATGGGATCCCTAAAACCCAGCCGCTGTATAGGGCCAAACACCCAATCGGCTGGTATAACCTGGTAATGGAAGCTACCAGTGTGAGAGCTGGTAGAGTAATACATCCTATATTCAGGATATGCCCCCACCACTTCCCCCACCCCCCATCAAAAAAGTGTAAGTGCTGACATAAAGGTGTTAAAGAGTGCTGAAGGTGTTGATCTATCAGCTATTTCTTTATGTTTTATATTCTAATATTGTTCTGAATTACTAGGGCAATGGATTTACACCAGCTGATCATATATCCTCTGGTCCAATGGTACAGAGTCCAAAATCGGTAAGGCATTATTTTGTGCATAGTTCAAGGTACAGCACATAACATTTAGAATACTAGAGGCCCGAAAATGGTGGATTGAGCGCCATTATTTTTATTTTTAGAAACTTGGGCCCATAATTGCGACCTGCATTTAAGCCCAAGTGGTTGAAAGGTTGATGTTCTGAGACACTGTGACCCAATCTAAAGTCTTCAAAGCTCTGTTGAGGTGTATACTTACCGTCCTCTGCCGCCGAGTTTTCTCGGTAGTCTCCCTGGTTTCTGTGCAGTCTCCCCACCGAGCGAGTTTGGTGGAGGCCTCCCGCCGGCAGGGAGAGAAGACCGCTGGGTACCGTGCGCTGATATCCGCTGCCATGCGCCAGCGTGTAGCACCCACAAGAGTCCTCCCGCCCGCCGAGCTGCCAGTTTGGTCTGGGCGGTCCTCCGCTGCAGCAGGGGAAAGACCACTGCATGGAAGCAGGTCTAACCTCAACGATAAGTAAGAAGACCTCCAAAAAAAGGTTAGTCCATTTCTTTTCTTTATTTTTTTTGCAGGGATTCAGGTGGATGGGGTTCCCCCGAAAGATTTCTAGTATTTTAAAAAACATTTTGAACATTTTTTATTTCATCAGTTCCCCCCTCCCTGGGCCTTTGCCGAAGATTGCATTTGCCGCTGAGAATGGGAGCTGCTGCCCGCTGCCACCCAGATTCAGCACGTAAGTCCCATTTTTGTCGCCGGGCAGTTTTCCCCAGATTTTTCCATGATACTTCCGCCCAAAGTACCGTCAGGATCTCAGCGGTCCTTTGGACGGTAATTGGGCAGAGCTTAGCTTCCACCAATTTCATGCCCTGTATGGGCCCAAGTTTCCCAAAATAAAAATAATGGCGCTCAATCACCTGGACGCCCAGGTTTTTTAGGCCCCTAGGTGCTGAAAATAAAAATCCTAAGTTTTCTTAATCCGATGCATCTTCTGGCGCTGCACTACCTGATTTCATCTGGCATGGCGGGGCTTCGAGTGTGTGCCTGAAATGCACAGCGCATGCTCTTCAAAAAAAATGGCCACCTAAATGTGCATGCGCAGGGAAAAAAACTTTGTGCTCTTTTAGGGGACCTCCCTTGGCTGATACTCCAGCAGCAGTCACTCCAGCTTTGGGTTTCTTTTATTTTGATTTCTTTTATTTTCCAGCAGCAGTCAACACAGGCTTTGGATTTATTTTATTTGGATTTCGGAGCATTAGTGGTAAGTTTTGTTTTATCTGATTTATTTTTAAGATGCATAAAGTTGATATAAAATCGCAGGGGAGTTCCTTCAGCCAGGGATAGGTGCGGGCCAGCACGGATTTCTGTAGCTGAAGGTAAAGGTTTTCCCAACAGTGCTTCTAGGTCTGTGCGCCGGTTTAAAACATTTATTTTGAGAGGAAACTTGGCCTTATGCCCAGAAATGGCGTGGGAGCCTTCTTTACAGGTACACCAGCACCAGAATGTATGGCGCCAAACATTCTGCCGTTGGTAGTAGATGCCGGCGCCCCAACACTGGGGAATCTTCAAACTGAGCTTCAGCGGCAGAAATTTCACTGGGTGCCGAATAAACGGTGGCCAGTGCAGGGGAAAATTTGGGCCTATGTCTAATGATCACAAATAAAATACTGTGTAAATAACCTCTGTGAAGATGTATGGGTAGTTATTTGAATATAGAGCAATTGCAATTGTGAAAGGAAGGCTTGAAATTTGCCCTAAATGACCAGTAACTGGGTTGCAAGTTTCCAATCTGGAGCAAGATTTGATCTGTAGAGTAGAGGGCAAGTTCAGCGAGGCTGGATGCCCAGCACTGGGTCAGAGAATTTGCTCTGTAGGGCCATAGCTCTATCTACTACCCATGCTCCTGTCTAGCAAGGTTGCGTGAAGTCTTGCTCTATTTGTCCTTAGAGCACCAGTCGCCTTCTGATTGGCAAAAGGTCATGTTTGCATTCGGCCAGTGACTGCTGACTGACTATTATAACGTAAGGGATTAACAACCCAGCCTGATTTTGTTCCTTGCGCAACATCCACATTCAGTGGTTAGCACTCTCATCTTTGAGTCAGAAGGTTGTGGGTTCAAGTCCCACTCCAGGGACTTGAGCACAAAAATCAAGGCTTACACTCTTGTGCAGTGATGAGGGAGTGCTGCACTGTCGGAGGTGCAGTCTTTCGCCCTCTCAAGATCCCATGGCACTATTTCGAAGAAGAGCGAGGGAGTTATCCCTAAGTGTCCCGGCCAATATTTATCCTGTAATCAACAAAAAGAAATCAGACTATCTGGTCATTATCACATTACTGTTTGTGGGAGCTTGCTTGTGCACAAATTGGTGCTGCATTTCCTACATTACAACAGCGACTACACTCCAAATGTACTTCATTGGCTGTAAAGCGCTTTGAGTCGTCCGGTGGTCATGAAAGGAGCTATGTAAATCAAAGTCTTTCTTTCTTTACTGCAGGACGTGCTGGGTAGTGATCAGGATTCGGGCCCTGGCTAATTTTGCCACAAAGGAAATTGAGGACAATTGTGGTGTCTCAAAAACTTCCTGGGTGATATAAACACAGACCGAAGATTGAACCTAGCATCTTCTTAGTCTGTATGTCTCAGCTACTCACTGAGCCATTGGATGAAAGCGGGTACCCTGTGGTGAACGGTTATATTTAAGTGATTTCTGGGTAATATGAATCCCTCTTACGAGATTTTCATCATAAGATCAAGCAGCGGGTTTTTGTTTTTTGACCCTCCTCATTCCCGAAGCGTTTCTACATTTCCGTTAGCTGTGCCAGTTGAGCTCCTTTGCCACCCACCGTTGCAGCACGCTGGCACGCCTCATCAGAGAAGGCCAACACCAACTTGGAGCTCACTGCCACCACAGGATTATGGAACTTTCTAGCAGGTATGAAGTTTGGGGTCTGTTGCCGTTGTCACTTCTAACGAAGGAAAATATTAAACATTCACAAGTGGTTTATTATGTTTGCAATAAAAGTATACACAGCTTTTATTTGACAGAACAAACTCACCTGTAATAAAGTTGAATTAAGCCCCAAACTCGGATAGTTAAGTTCTAATGATAGTTGGCCACACAGCCATAGGTTTTGCCTACCCAGTCCAATCCACTGTACAGCACCGGGCAAGCACTCTTGTCAGGTATTACTGTCAGATTAAAATACATTTCATCTATAACAGGTACAAATTGTAATACTTTTGTATGAATGTTAAAGTTTCAAAGGTTGACAAATGCATTGCGCTTCCAAATTAAAAGCATATAATAATAAATAATGTGACTAATTTCACCTTATAATCAGACATCCAGGCCCTGAATTTTAACTCCCAGGCCTCATTTAAATCCCGCTGGCAAACCTCCCACCCCGGTGCTATGCAGAGGAAAATTGTACGAACTCAAAAAGCAGGTAAGTAGCCGGATTGGATGCTGAGCCAATCTTGCGAGGGGCCAGCGATTGGTGGTGAGGGGGGCAGGAATTGTGGCTAGAGAGGTCTATGCTTTCTTTAATCACCCTCGCTCCTAACACCATAATAAAAGTTAAAAAATAAATAAACTTATATTTTTGGGCCTATTCTGGCTCTGATCCAACTCCCGTGCTAGATTGGGCCTGGCAGAAAAATCACTTCTCTTTCTTCCTCAGGCCGCCTGCTAAAAATGGCAGTCAGGTGCCGGTGACATCATGGGGATTCAACATATATATGTTAAAAAGGACCCTGCCGGCATGTGAAAATCGGAACCTGTCAACTCCCAGCAGGTAAGTAAATTGGGCGATTGTAACTGCCGACCCTCCTGGCTTCCATTGGGAGGGTAAAAAGAAAATTGGGAGGGTAGGGTTAGATCACCCCTCTGATTAGTTTTTGGGGGCTAATTTTCATCCCATCTCTACTGACATAATTGATTCTTGGCAGCTTGCAGTTCCACAGCCCTTCATTACCTCGCTCAACTGATCATTCTTTATGCGTGAATTTAGTAGTTGAGTATTAGGAATATAGGAATGTTGTCTGGTAATGGTGCTTTTCACTCAGAGCAAGATCTTGCTGTCACCTGATATACATGCACAAGCACTTTCCACAGGACAATCTATTCCAAAAAAACTTAATGGTTTATGGTGTGTTTACCAGCGATATTACACTGGAAAAGCTTAAGTTTTCATCCGTCTAATTGATTTCACTGATTGCCAGCGCTGGGGAGTTCCGCAGCATAGCGTGTGGTGAAGCAGGGAATGACAGACCACAAGTTCAGGATGTCCATTAAGTCTTTTTGGAATAGGTGTAATTGGGTTTTAACTGTATATTGACTACTGAACAATTGTTCTGGCTTTGAAAAACTAATGTTATATTTGTGGAATGTCAAATTTCTCTATTATGATAGAAAATGACTACATTTTTAAAATAAAGAAGTATGTTAAAAATGTTTTTAAAGCTTTTTAATTATATTTTAGCTTCTACTTTAACCCCATTTATATGTTCCAATTTTTTTTTCATGTTCTGTAAAAAATGTTAAAAGTGAATTGAATCAGTGCTTTTTATTTCCTGGTTTGCTGTGTGAGAATTTTTCAACTGTGATAGGCTGCTTAGACAGCTTGATGCCATCACTATTGCTTTCGCTGGGGATCCCTTTTTGACAGTGCTACAATCAATTTAACATTGAGAAAGCTCCATTTTTGCCACAGAGATCGCAAGATCTTTGTGGGCAGCTTTCTTTGAGGTCAGCAGCGATCACTGTCACATCGACCTATATGACACACACCTGATAGAATTATCAGGGCATGATTGATCTCCTGGGCTAGTTTTGATTGCCTAACGCCCAGTATATCGGCCAGCATCACTTTCACCACCTCGCACACATCTCGCCCACAATATCGCTCGCCTAAAACGCCACTCTGAAAAAGTGGAACTGTTCTGAACTAATCACAGCAGTGTGGACGCCATTTTTCAAATCGCAGGTCGCTTCATTGAAAAGGCTGCTTCAACTGCGAGGGAGTTTAGATTGACTCTGGAGTTCTTCTCAGGTGAAGTGACCATCTGAACAAACATTTTTCAGACCGTGGACGATTGGGTTTTACTGTAGGTGTCTTTTAGTGTTGAAATTTCTAACTTGTGAACAATCGGCATTATATTTTATTGGAATGGGGCCAGCCATTTCTCAGCCTGCATCGATTACTATGCAGATGCTGCAGAGTGCAAATGGCACAACGTCTAATGCACAGCATTATGTGCCCAATCTAACACGTGCCAGACTGAGGAGGAGGCCCAGATCATACACACCTCACACTTACAGGGAGAAGCAGTCTTACATCGATGTATCTGAGAACACCTGCCTTCGGAGACTGCGCTTCCACAAAGTGGTGATCACTGAAATATGCCAGTTCATTAGGGCAGATTGGCAGGCTGCCAGCACCTTCAGAACATCACTATCCATCGAGGTCAAGGTCACCGCGGCACTGTCGTTCTACACATCCGGTTCCTTTCGGGCCTCCGAGGTATACATTTCTCCTCTGTCTCATCATGTCACAAATCGCTGCACTAGACAGGTCACGGAGGCCCTGTACGTGTGTAGGATGGACTTTATCAGCTTTCCCATGACCACAGAGGCTCAGACTGACAGGGCTGGAGCATTCTACCGCATTGCCATGTTCTCCAGGGTGCAGGGAGCAATACAGTGTACTCACATCACAATGCGGCACCTTCTCAGGACCCAGAGGTTTTTCGTAACAGAAAAAGATCTCACTCCCTGAAGGTCCAACTAGTTGTTGACCACAACCAGATAATAATGGCAGTGAATGCCAAATGCCCGGGCAGCTTCAATGAGGCTCACATCCTGCGTGAGAGCGCTGTCTCTGACATGTTTACCAGTCAGCCACAAGGTCAATACTGGATGCTTGGTGACAAATTATATGGCCTAGCCACCTGGCTGATGACCCCCTTGCGTGACACCCACACTGAGGCCCAGAAGCGATACCACGAGAGCCACAGAGCCACATGCAATGTGGTCCAGAAAACAATTTGTGTGCTTAAGCAGTGCTTTAGATGCCTGGAGCACTCAGGAGTGGAGCTACAATACAACTTTGAGCAAGTAGCTCAATTCGTGGTCGTGTGCTCCATGCTGCACAACCTGGCTATCAGGAAGGGACAAGAATTGCCAGAATGGAGTGATGCTCCACCTCAGGAGAGAGAGGAAGAGGAGGACGAGGGCTGGACGCTGACCTCGGGCCAGACAATCAGGCTGACTATGGAACCATGCCCACGCCTCCCCCTCCAGACTGCAGGAAAGGGCCCGTGGTGGCTACATAGCTGCAAGGCTCTTACGTCAGGAGCTCATAAATGAGCGATTTGCCTGAAAGAACGTTGCTGTTATTGACAAAGCTGACACACACTGCTGTGTGTGGGCAGCCCAGACATTGATGGTAGGCATCACCTTGGTGCCAGTTAAAGTTTAAGTTGATTCAAGTTGAGTTTAATTAGACCCTTTCTTGTTAAGGAATCACCAGTGTGTAGCGGTCTAGCTATCTGAGACAATGCACAACAAGGTTATGTTGAATAAAAAACATTTAATATGACCATTGGTCTGCAATCATAAGTATCATGGGTAAAAACACCCCACCCCCACCCCACTTTTTCGACCATTGACACATTGACATCAATCAAATAGTCAACATGTCCAGCAACACAGAATACAAAGGCAAACTGGAAGGGTGGCCCCCTCCCCCCATACATTACAACAAATTGCATACACCAAATTGGAGATATAACAAAGCCATCACCTACAGACATGTACCTCACTTTCCTTCCCCCCCTCCCCTTCTTCTCCTCCACCTCTACCCCTTCCCCTCCTCGCTCCAAGCCGCTTGGCCAAGAAGCTCCTTAGGCGGTGCCTCAGTGGAGGGGATGAAGGCAGAGCCGGTGGTTGCACGGGTACGGGAGCGGGGGTACCGAGGTGGGAACATTCTAGGCTCCAGAAACAGGATCTTGCTCCTGCCTCTCATCTGTCATTGGCACTGGGGGTGCGGAACCTAGGGGTGGCATGCCGCGCTCCGGGACCACTGGGAGGCCTGTGCCAGCAGTGTTCCTGGCTATCGCCTCCAGGGCCTCCGCTATTCACGGAACTCACTCCGTCATGGTGCCGGAGATGCTGGCCAGGATCTGATCACCTATGTCTACAGTTCTCCTGAACAACTTTATCATCTCTCCGTTCTCATCTGGTGCTCATGGACCAGACCTGCCACGTCCACGAAACCTCTGCGGGGTCGGCGCCATCCTGGGGACAAATGGGGTGCTCTGTGGTGAGGTGCTTGGGCCCAGTACCTTCAGAGTGGAGGAAGAAATGGCCGGAGGAGCACTAGATGGCCTTGGGGTGGAATGCCTTCTGGAGCCTGGCGATGCAGATTCCTCAAAGTCTGCGCTCTCATCCGTAGAGAACAGACTCAGCTGATTGATGGGCAAGAATCAAATCTCCTCAGCAGCTGATGTAGGATCGCCTGCTGAGTCCAGCCCTGCACCACCACTTTCTGGCTTCTGCGGTCTTGCCTTGGGATGCGCTGCTGGTTGACTGTAAAACACAAAATGATGTTATTAGAGGAGAAGGAGGTGTGTAGGGGGTGGTGTGTGGGGTCAGTTTGCCTTCCCTGACCCAGAGCGGTTGCGAGTCACTCCCACTCCCTGGTTCTCGAGCCTGGATTTATTAATCAGGATGTGATAAAGTACAGCAGAAAACTGTTTTGTACAAAGAAGGTATGGATTTTATTCAAGAAAGCAAATAACACAAATACACTCCAGCAAAACTGTAAAATCTGACAAAAGGTTCTAAACAATGGGGAATACTTTGTTACAGGTAATAAACACAACAGAAATACCTCCCAACTCCCACTTACTCTCTGGCTAAGTTAGACTCTAGGGCAACAGGGATAATACTCACCAATCCTTCCTTTGACAGTTCAGGCTGTTTAATGGTTTCGGGGTTCTTTGGTTATAGCCGGTTTGCCTTGCCGTACCCCGGATGTGGCAGAAGACCTCTGCTGCGTATTGAAGCCAGTTGCGGCGAGTTCTTTTCTCCGATGTTGCGATGTTTCTTCCTGCATTTTCTTGCCATGTGCTCTCGATCTTGTTGTTCCGAAGTGCTTGGTCAGAAAAGTTCTTTCTGTGATGGTCAGAATAGAGATAGCTCTCTTGGTACGATAGGTCCTTAATTATACTTTGAGAAACGTCCTTATCTGCGCCCCAAATCAACCTTGGTTCTTTGTTTAACTTTTGAAGCCCAACTAACTGAAACTTGATTAAGTGGTTTTAATCTGGGGTTGATAGACTTTTCTGAGCTGATGAGCTCTTGTCAATGCAGGCCGGAAAAGTGATTAGCATTATGTATGTGTTGGTTGAGTTTTTGTGCTTGAGTTGAAACTGTACTTCCTTGGATCCATTGTTGAAATGTAAATGTCTTCTAGGGGCAGATTTTCGAGGGGAAACAGTTCCCAGACAATTTGATTAATTCAAATGTCCCCAGACAGCTTGATTAGCTCCAATGTCCAAACTGGTCTTTTAGAGATTGACACCACCCCTTTTCTTGCAGACCCAACATTCACCTTTTAAAAATCTCAAACTTGTTTAAAAACTCCTAGATTTCTTCCATAAGCATTTTAGGATCCCAAACTTTCTGTTTGATAGTCCTAAATCGAATTTCCTTTTCAATGAGTCCAAAAACTGGGGGGTTTCCACGAATTTTGGAATCTCGCAGTCCCTCCCAAATTCGATTAAATTCCCTTTCCAATGAGTCCAAATACTGGGGGGGTTTCCCACAAATTTTGCAATCCTACAGGTGCTAGGGTCACAAGGTGAGTCTAGCGCTACACACAGCATGTGCATGATAAAAGCACTACCGCTATCAAAATCATCACAGACATCACATTTCATGACCATCAACACATTGTGCATTGCAATGATTCTCATGAGGTCAGCATTATTTATAGGATAATTTTAGAAACCATCTATCATATATTATTATTCAGATATGTGTGGGTGTGGCATCAATTTAGATCAAGCAATGGTATATACTTTACTCACGTGGCATCACTTCAGGGTCTGTAACTGCTTGTGTGGCCGTCCGGGGGTGCCTCCCCACGAATGTCAGTGATGTCGCTGGTGACTGGTGGCCCCCTACCCGTTCGCCTCTGCACGGATCTCATCGTCGATAGCTTCTGATAATTATCATTCTTTACCTAAAGACGTGCACCGTGACCGTGGGCTTTGAGCACAACATCCCCGGTAAAAGTGAAAGACCTCACATCTGATGATAGTCACTCATGACTCTTACAAATCAAATTATAAAAATACATAAGTACATGTAAATAAATGTAGTACTTACTCTTCCGGATCCAACAAGGTCATCCCATCGTTTGCGGCATTGATTGCCTTCACGCACCTCGTTGGTTGCCAACGAGACCACCTCTGCTATCTCGGCCCATATATTCTGGTAGGTGGGCTTCCCACGCCCTCCCTGTGTCAAATCACCCAAGTGACTCAACCTCCTGCAGGAGGGCGGCATTTGCCTTGTCCGAGAACCTCCTCGCTCTTTTGCATCCTCCAATGTGCTCCTCTCCCACCTCACTGTTCTTGCCAGCGTCAGTCTCCACAGCGTGCTGTGTCACCTCCTCCTCTCCCTCCATTATAGGCACCAAATTCAGGAAAATATCTGGCTTGTAACAGCTCATTTTTTTGCACAATTTGCTATAAAGCTCGAAACTCTCCCTCCTTCCTCCCAAAGCAACCACACCACACTCACACAGGCCTTCACTCCCTCTCAGCTCCCTCTCTCTCTGTCTCCTCTTATGCGCATGTCATGATGACCCTTGACCTCCTGAATCGTGGGAATTGAGCGTTGCCACGCCGTTGCTAAGGATGGTGACACTTTGCGGCAGGTCAGAGAGATTTAATGCTAACGTCCATTTCATATCGCTCACGGTAACATCAATTTTTAAAATGTTGATCTGAAAACCCATTTTTACCGCCACGCCGGAAATAATGCCCAATTTTGGGCGATCTGCACAAAAGTGTAAAATCTAGCCCATAGGGTGGGGTGGGGTAGAGAGTTTATATATTGTGATGCACAAGGTATCACAATTGTGAGGGTTAGACTGGAAGGACCAGAGGGTTTTTTCCCGATCCATCATTGTTCTTATGTTCGATTCCTAAACAAATTGATGCAGATCTACTAAAAAAAGAATTACAAGTGTAATTTTACTTTAAAAGGAAGTAATTAAAACATTTCCATACATTAACATTGTGTAAATTAAATGCTAATGGATGTGGAAAGAACTAGAACTCTGCAACACCTTAATTTGCGGACATACGCAGTTGGTATGCTCATTATCATGAGGTCTAATTTGCAACGTTTCTACTAAATTAATTCTGAATCATCTTTAAGGTCTATTTATTATTAAAATTCACAAAGATGTGGTAGATAAGGCCCACTGGCAATTTGCACTACCTTCTGCGACTAATTTGACCATTTGACAATCTAGCTTACGACTTTAGACGGCCAGATTATATCTTTTTAGCTTTGGTCTAACTTTTACAGGAGCTGAAGACAAATCCTGGGAACACCTGATTACTGCTCCCTAACATATACCTTCTGCTTCAGAATGTGAGAAGATGAAAACATTGATAGAAATTGACAGCATCTGATTAACAATGTGTTACATAAGAACAAAAGAAATAGGAGCAGGAGTAGGCCATTTGGCCTCTTGAGCCTGCTTTGTCATTTAATAAGATCATGGCTGATTTGATCTTGGGCTCAGCTCCACTTCCCTGCCCGCTAACCTTTTCACTCTCTTATCGCTCCAAAATCTGTCTATCTCCGCCTTAAATATATTCAATGACCCAGCCTCCACAGCTCTCTGAGGCAGAGAATTCCACAGATTTACAACCCTCTGAGAGAAGAAATTCCTCCTCATCTCAGTTCTAAATGGGCGACCCCATATTCTGAAACAATGCCCCCTAGTTCTAGATTTCGCCACGAGGTGAAACATCCTCACTGCATCTACCTTGTTGAGCCCCCTCAGTATCTTATATGTTTCAATAAGATAGCCTCTCATTCTTCTAAATTCCAATGAGTATATGCCCAACCTACTCAACCTATCTTCATAAGTCAACCCCTTCATCTCAGCAATCTACCTAGTGAACCTTCTCTGAACTGCCTCCAATGCAAGAATATCCCTCCTTCAGTAAGGAAACTAAAACTATACACAGTACACAGCGTGGCCTCATCATTACCCTGTACAGTTGGAGCAGGACTTCCCTGTTTTTATACTCTATTCCCTTTGCAATAAAGGCCAACATTCCATTTGCCTTCCTGATTACTTGCTGTATCTGCATACTATTTGTGATTCAGTCACAAGGACCCCCAGGTTCCGATGTACTGTAGCATTTTGTAATTTCTCTCTATTTAAATAATAATTTGCTTTTTTACTTTTCCTGCCAAAGTGGATAACATCACATTTTCCCACATTTTCCTCCATCTGACAAATGTTTGCCACTCACTTAACCTGTCTATATCCCTTTGCAGATTTTTTGTGTCCTCACAACTTGCTTTCCCACCCATCTTTGTATCATCAGCAAACGTGGCTACATTACACTCGGTCCCTTTATCCAAGTCATTAATAATGATTGTAAATAGTTGAGGCCCCAGCACTGATCCCTGTGGTACCCCACTAGTTACTGTTTGCCAACCGGAAAATGACCTATTTATCCCAACTCTCTGTTTTCTGTTAGTTAGCCAATCTGTCATCCATGTGCAGTAACCTTTTATGTGGCACCTTATCGAATGCCTTCTGGAAATCCAAACACACCACATCCATTGGTTCCCCTTATCCACCCTGCTCATTACATCCTCAAAGAACTCCAGAACATTTGTCAAACATGATTTCCCTTTCATAAAACCATGCTGACTCTGCTTGATTGTTTTATGCTTTTCCAAATGTCCTGCTACTGCTTCCTTAATAATGGTCTCCAGCATTTTCCCAACGACAGATGTTAGGCTAGCTGGTCTATAGTTTCCTGCTTTCTGTCTGCCTCTTTTTTAATATAGGGACCATGGGCCCAAATTTCCCCAGGAGTTGCACAATTTTTTTTGGAGCAACTTGATTTTTCTGGAGTATCTTTTTAGTTGCAATTTTGGCCATCTAATTTGCGCCCGTGTAAGTGAGTTAGTTAGAATTTTTTTGTAGTTTAGTTTTTTTTTCAAAAGGAGGCGTTACCAGACACTTATGCCTATTTTGGCCATTTAACCAAGTTTAGCCAGCTAAAAGTTACTCCAAACGAACTTAGGTCAGAGTAAGTGGGCACGCTTGTACGTTCAGAACAACCTTGCGGTGACTTAAGAAATCAGCGCAGGCAGCCAGAGATGGGTGGGGGGGAGGCGGGGGGTGGGGGAGGAACCTTTCAAAGCACTAAACACCTTCACAACAAAGTTAAAGAAGCATAAATAAATTTAAAGCATCAAGCACTAAACAAGGCAGTACATTTGCACCAAGCACGAAAAGTAATTAAACAATTAATTAACAAATAAAAAATAGAAGGAACCCTGCACCTAAAGCACCAAGACCAAAGTAATAAGCAATCAATCAATCAGTAAATAACAGATTAAAAAATAGAAGTCCTTCCTTAGGGAACGCAGCGGGCCGCCGATGAGGGAGTCCATTCGGCCAGGGCTAGGGACGGCGTGCTTCAGGCCCCTCCCACACAACCATCCCTAATACACTCCAGGAAATCCTCCTCCACCGCATTGCTACCAGTTTGGTTAGCCCAGTCAATATGTAGATTGAAGTCGCCCATGATAACTGCTGTACCTTTATTGCACGCATCCCTAATTTCTTGTTTGATGCTGTCCCCATCCTCATTACTACTGTTTGGTGGTCTGTACACAACTCCCATTAGCGTTTTCTGCCCTTTGGTATTCCGTAGCTCCACTCATACAGATTCCACATCATCCAAGCTAATGTCCTTCCTTACTATTGCATTAATTTCCTCTTTAACCAGCAACGCCACCCCACCTCCTTTTCCTTTCTGTCTATCCTTCCTAAATGTTGAATACCCCTGGCTGTTGAGCTCCCAGCCTCGGTCATCCTGGAGCCATGTCTCCGTGATGCCAATTACATCATATCCGTTAACTGCTCTGTGCGCAGTTAATTCGTCCACCTTATTCCGAATACTCCTCGTGGCACAGAGCCTTCAGGCTTGTCTTTTTAACACCCTTTGCCCCTTTAGGATTTTGCTGTAATGTGGCCCTTTTTGCTTTTTGCCTTGGATTTCTCTGCCCTCCACTTTTACTTTTCTTCTTTCTATATTTTGCTTCTGCCCCCATTCTACTTCCCTCTGTCTCCCTGCATAGGTTCCCATCCACTACCCCTCCCCAACAGCACTAGCAAACACTCCCCCTAGGACATTGGTTCCAGTCCTGCCCAGGTGCAGACTGTCCGGTTTGTACTGGTCCCACCTCTCCCAGAACCGGTTCCAATGTCCCAGGAATTTGAAGCCAATGTAGGGTTGAATAAGCATGTCAGAGCAAAGGGAGACTGAAAGGCCCACAGTTTTGAAAGAATATTAGAATTAACAATTGGAATTAAGCTTTGTTGCAGTAAAGATAAAATTTTACATGGGCTTCACAAACTGGGCTCTTTTTTCGGAACGGCTTGAGCCTTGGAATTATGTTGTGTGAAGATTAGCATATGAATGCTGAATGCACACCAATGAAACTGTTTTGTTTAATATTTAAATATAGGTGTTGCGCTTTTTATTTTAAACAGACAAGCATCTTCATTAAAACAATTGGATTGCATATGAATATGTTAACCAAAGTCAACTTCACACACATTAATTTCAAAAACTCTATCATCCTGGAAGGAAATGCCGAGAGGAATGGTGGTTGTTGATCCACTGGCAATGCTGGACGAGATGAGTGGAACAGGAAGGGGGCTCGTGAGATTAGCATCCAGCGGGATTGCTGGGTGGGAAGGACAGCAGGAGAGGAGGATGTGATTGTTGGGGTTGCTACTCTTAAGGAGGCAGCAACAAATGACTCGGAAGGGCCTTTGAAGAATTCTGACAGAGCCTTATCCAAGGGGAATTCAAGCCTAGGGCGATGGCAGAAGAAGTCAAAGGCAGAGGAATAAGGATGGTTTAGGGTAGGGATTGGGAGTGCAAAGTACCTGAGAGGGGACAAATAAAAGGTTGTGTGAGTGGATGACAAAAAGGAGAGCAGAATGGTGCTAGCTGACGTACATTGGCTCCCGGTTAAGCATCGTCTTGATTTCAAAATTTGCATCTTTGCTTTCAAATCCCTCCATGGCCTCACCCATCCCTATCTCTGTAATCTCCTGCAGCCCCACAACCCCCAAGATAGCTGCGCACCTCTAATTCTGCCATCTTGAGCATCCCTAATTAAAATCACTCAACCATTGGTGGCCGTGCCTTCTGTTGCCTCGGCCCTAAGCTCTGCCTAAATTTCTCCGCCTCTCTATCTCTCTTTCCTCCTTTAAGACACTCCTTAAAACCTACCTCTTTGACCAAGCTTTTGGTCATCTGCCATAATTTATTTCTATCTAGCTCTGTGTCAAATTTTTAATCTTATAATACTCCTGTGAAGCCCCTTGGGACGATTTACTACGTTAAAGGCGCTATATAAATACAAGTTATTATTGTTGTTGCAGAGGGCCCAGGGGCAGCACAGGCCAGTCCACACTGCTATATGTGTGCCCACTCCGTCTGTGCAGCAGATCTGGTCTCCAGTCATCTTGGGTAATCCTTGCCACTGGACTAAGACCTAGCTCTGTCAAGCCCGTGTGGTGGCTGGTGTGCAACGGCCACCGCACATTAAAAAAATCCAAGCACAGGCATCTTCCACCCTCCAAGATATAGTTCTGGATCTGGAATATGAGGTCCTTCATTGAAATACCTGTGAACTCATTCCTTTTTGGCGTGGAAGCAAGTCATCCTCGCTTTGAGGGACTGCCTATGATGATGATTATTGTTGTTGAGACAGTTGTGGAGAGAGATTGAGTCTAGGAACTGTTCAAGGAGAGCATCAGTGGTTGACAGGATGTCCAGTGAAAACAGACAGCTGGAGATTAAAGTTTGATCCAGGGGTCCAGCAGAGGTATGTAGTAACCTCAGTATTAGCAGTGCACACCAGGACCAAGTGTATTAGCAGAGGAGTGAGCAGCCAGGGAGGGTAGTGAAGGTGAGTGAACTGGCCTGAGGAGCAGCTGTAGAGAGGTGGTACAGCGGTAGGAACATGAGGAGCCAGTTCAACAGTTAGTGAAGAATGACAGAGGGTTCTCAAGGATGAGTGGAGTCAGCGGCCATCAGAAGCGAGTGAAAAGCAGCAAAACACATAAATTCCAACATGCACAGCCTTAAGACATCAGCTAAACGGTATGAGATCCTGTGGTTAACAGAGATGCGAAATCTATTCATATTTCCCTTGTCTGTCAACTAAGTCTACAGTAATTGATTAAAGTAATTGAATTAATTTCTTCGACATGAGCGCAGTTATTTTTTAAATGATTACTGCTACATTATCATTTTGTTCCTGTTAATAATTATGGGTAAATTATATCATTAATGTCTCATAGTACCAGTACGAAGTTTACTTGCATGAGATTAGTTTTAGTGCTTAAGTGAGAATGATGATATTGGACAGGTGTAACACTGGAATATATCTACAACTCCGAGCAGGAATAATCATCTCAGAGAAATCCACAGAATAAGCACAGCTCGTTGAATATAGTTGTTAACCTGCTTACTTAAATTAGTTTAATTACTGTGTTTAAGTTGTGCACACAAGAGCTTAATATGAATGTGTTAAGCGGTGCACAAATAATACTAAAAGGGAATTAATCCCTGAACAGTCATTCCACAAGAGTAGAAATTAACCTCAACCTGAAGTTCAGAACCAGCACTCTAAATTACCTCGACAACCAGCCATCAAAAATATTATCATCTCTTACCTCTAAGTGCACAATAAGTGCAGCATAGCGATAGATGTCAGCCCAATTCCAGATACCTAAGAGGTATTTGGAAACAATTTTGATTTAAAGTATAAACATGTTGACACGGAAAACATTTTCTCAGAGCTTTATATGAGAAAATTAGAATATCTAGACACAGCTTCCAGACCAAATTTTGGCACAATAGAAATAATCCCAATGCAATATTTGTGCGATAACAGAACATATGTTCAGAGGAGGATTTTACGTTTCTGAAGAATACACTTGTTTGAAGTGATTTTCCGATAACATTGCAGAAGAATCTGACGTAATTCAGCAGATTGAAAACAATCGATGATATCTGTTAAACTCGAGCATTAATTCAGATAGGTTAACAATTTATTTTTGTTACCAGAAGAATTACTTCTCAATGCTCTCAGCAGAAGCTCATTCCTCTCATGTCCTTCAATTTCTAGTTCCCCCACAAACTGACCCCGCTGTTCATAGTGTGACAGTTGTTGACAGCACCTGAAAACACAGGAAGTTACATAGAATCTTAGAAATTATTGCACAGCAGTTTGGCTCATCTCATCTGTGTTGTTGGTGTTGGCTCTTCAACCCTTCGAATCCCGTTTCCTGGTTCCTTCCCCAAAATCCTTGTATCATAGAAAACTTGACAGATAATTACAAGCGCATGCGGTTACCAAGTGTGAAATCTGGTTCAGAAGTGGCGAGGTGGCTGTAGAAGTGTGAGTGAAGTGGAAATGAACAAGGGAAGAAAAAAAAACATACCTAGATGCTTCTCAGAGGCATAAGGGAAATGGATGGCAAGCCACAGGACAAATTGTGATGGGTGAATTTGGCCAAAGAGATGGATATGAAGGAGGAGAAGGAAGTGGAGAGGTTTAGGGAGGGAATTTCAAAGAGTAGAAGGTAGGCAGAGCTGCCACTGGTGGAACAATGCAATGGGAGGGATGCACAAGAAGTCCAAGTTAGTGAAACAAATTATGGAGAGTTGAGAATTTGTTAGACTGGAGGATATTTCAGAACTGGGGAGGGGCACAGCCATGGAGGGATTTACACGCAAGGATAAATATTCTAAAGTTGAGGTTTTGGGGGGACGGGCAGCCAATATAAGTCATTGAGGACAGATGTAATGGGAGAGCGTGACTTAATGTGGGATCATCGAGGAAGACCTGCTTCCACTCCTGAAGTGAGTTCTTACATAGCTGAACAATCCAATCCGAGAGCCACAGTCTCTGTCACAGGTGGAACAGATAGTCGTTGAGGGAAAGGGTGGGTGGGACTGGTTTGCTGCACGCTCTTTCTGCTGCTTGCGCTTGATTTCTGCATGCTCTCAGCGTTGAGACTCGAGGTGCTCAGCGTCGTCTCGGATGCACTTCCTCCACTTAGGGCGGCCTTGGGCCAGGGACTCCCGGATGTCAGTGGGGATGTCGCACTTTATCAGGGAAGTTTTGAGGGTGTCCTTGCAGCGTTTCCGCTGCCGACCTTTGGCTCATTTGCTGTGAAGGAGCTCCAAGTAGAGCACTTGCTTTGAGAATCTCGTGTCTGGCATGCAAACTATGTGGCCTGCCCAGCAGAGCTGATCGAGTGTGGTCAGTGCTTCAATGCTGAGGATGTTGGCCTGGACAAGGACACTGATGTTACATAAGAATTAGAAACAGGAGTAGGCTATCTAGCCCCTCGAGCCTGCTCCGCCATTCAACAAGATCATGGCTGATCTGGCCGTGGACTCAGCTCCACTTACCCAACCACTCCCCGAAACCCTTAATTCCCTGATTGGTTAAAAATCTATCTATCTGTGATTTGAATACATTCAATGAGCTAGCCTCAACTGCTTCCTTGGGCAGAGAATTCTACAGATTCACAACCCTCTGGGAGAAGAAATTCCTTCTCAACTCGGTTTTAAATTGGCTCCACCGTATTTTGAGGCTGTGCCCCCTAGTTCTAGTCTCCCCGACCAGTGGAAACAACCTCTCCGCCACTATCTTGTCAATCCCTTTCATGATTTTAAATGTTTCTATAAGATCACTCCTCATCCTTCTGAACTCCAACGAGTAAAGACCCAGTCTACTCAATCTATCATCATAAGGTAACCCCCTCATCTCCGGAATCAGCCTCGTGAATCGTCTCTGTACCCCCTCCAAAGCTAGTATATCCTTCCTTAAGTAAGGTGACCAAAACTGTACGTGGTACTCCAGGTGCGGCCTCACCAATACCTTATACAGTTGCAGCAGGACCTCCCTGCTTTTGTACTCCATCCCTCTCGCAATAAAGGCCAACATTCCATTCGCCTTCCTGATTACCTGCTGCACCTGCAAACTAACTTTTTGGGATTCATGCACAAGGACCCACAGGTCCCTCTGCACCACAGCATGTTTTAATTTCTCCCCATTCAAATAATATACCTTTTACCATTTTTTTTCTCAAGGTGGATGACCTCACATTTCCGACATTGTATTCCATCTGCCAAACCTTAGCCCATTCACTTAACCTATCTAAATCTCTTTGCAGCCTTTCTGTGTCCTCTACACAACCCGCTTTCCCACTAATCTTTGTGTCATCTGCAAATTTTGTTACACTACACTCCGTCCCCTCTTCCAGGTTATCTATGTATATTGTAAACAGTTGTGGTCCCAGCACCGATCCCTGTGGCACACCACTAACCACCAATTTCCAACCCGAAAAGGACCCATTTATCCTGACTCTCTGCTTTCTGTTAGCCAGCCAATTCTCTATCCATGCTAATACATTTCCTCTGACTCCACGTACCTTTATTTTCTGCAGTAATCTTTTGTGTGGCACCTTATCGAATGCCCTTTGGAAATCTAAATATACCACATGCATCGGTACACCTCTATCCACCATGCTCGTTATATCCTCAAAGAATTCCAGGAAATTAGTTGAACATGATTTCCCCTTCATGAATCCATGTTGCGTCTGCTTGATTGCACTATTCCTATCTAGATGTCCCGCTATTTCTTCCTTAATGATAGCTTCAAGCATTTTCCCCACTACAGATGTTAAACTAACCGGCCTATAGTTACCTGCCTTTTATCTGCCCCCTTTTTTAAATAGAGGCGTTACATTAGCTGTTTTCCAATCCACTGGTACCTCCCCAGAGTCCAGAGAATTTTGGCAGATTATAACGAATGCATCTGCTATAACTTCCGCCATCTCTTTTAATATCCTTGGATGCATTTCATCAGGACCAGGGGACTTGTCTACCTTGAGTCCCATTAGCCTGTCCAGCACTACCTGACGAGTGATAGTGATTATCCCACGATCCTCCCTTCCCACAATCCTGTGACCAACAATTTTTGGCATGGTTTTTGTGTCTTCCACTGTGAAGACCGAAGCAAAATAATTGTTTAAGGTCTCAGCCATTTCCACATTTCCCATTATTAAATCCCCCTTCTCATCTTCTAAGGGACCAACATTTACTTTAGTCACTCTCTTCTGTTTTATATATCGGTAAAAGCTTTTACTATTTGTTTTTATGTTTTGCGCGAGTTTACTTTTGTAATCTATCTTTTCTTTCTTTATTGCTTTCTTAATCATTCTTTGCTGTCGTTTAAAATTTTCCCAAACTTCTAGTTTCCCACTAACCTTGGCCACCTTATACACATTGGTTTTTAATTTGATACTCTTCTTTATTTCCTTGGTTATCCACAGCTGGTTATCCCTTCTCTTATCGCCCTTCTTTTTCACTGGAATATATTTTTGTTGAGCACTATGAAAGAGCTCCTTAAAAGTCCTCCACTGTTCCTCAATTGTGCCACCGTTTCGTCTGTGTTTCCAGTCTACTTTAGCCAACTCTGCCCTCATCCCACTGTAGTCCCCTTTGTTTAAGCATAGTATGCTCGTTTGAGACACTACTTCCTCACCCTCGATCTGTATTACAAATTCAACCATACTGTGGTCACTCATTCCGAGATGTTTAATTCCCAGTCTTGGCCCCCCTGCAACCATGTTTCTGTAATGGCCACCAAATCATACCCATTCGTAATGATTTGTGCCGTCAACTCACTTACTTTATTTCGAATGCTGCGTGTATTTAGATAGAGTGCTTTAATACTAGTTTTTAAACAATGATTTTTAGTTTTGACCCTTCCTGTAGCCCCTTTATATTCATACATATTGTCCCTTCCTATCACCTTGTGGTTTACGCTTACCCCAGTGCTACTCTGCTCTGTTGCCTCCTGCCTTTTGCATTCTTTCTTGGGGTCCTGTTCATCTGAGCTCTCACCCATTCTAACTAGCTCAGAGCCATCTCCTGGGTTCCGAATAGTCCTTGCATTGAGGCACCGAGCTTTCATGCTTGCCTTTTTATTACACTTTGACCCTTTAGAATTCTGCTGTACAGTGGCCCTTTTTGTTTTTTGCCTTGCGTTTCTCTGCCCTCCACTTTTACTCATCTCCTTTCTGTCTTTTGCTTTTGTCTCCATTTTGTTTGCCTCTGTCTCCCTGCATTGGTTCCCATCCCCCTGCCATATTAGTTTAACTCCTCCTCAACAGCACTAGCAAACACTCCCCCGAGGACATTGGTTCCGGACCTGCCCAGGTGCAGACCATCCGGTTTGTACTGGTCCCACCTCCCCCAGAACCGGTTCCAATGCCCCAGGAATTTGAATCCATCCCTGCTGCACCACTGCTCAAGCCACGTATTCATCTGAGCTATCCTGCAATTCCTACTGTAACTAGCTCGTGGCACTGGTAGCAATCCAGAGATTACTACTTTTGAGGTCCTACGTTTTAATTTAGCTCCTCGCTCGTTAAATTCGTCTCGTTGGACCTCATCCCTTTTTTTACCTATATCGTTGGTACCAATGTGCGCCACGACAACTGGCTGTTCACCCTCCCTTTTCAGAATTTCCTGCACCCGCTCTGAGACATCCTTGAACCTTGCACCAGGGAGACAACATACCATCCTGGAGTCTAGGTTGCGGCCGTCCTCCCAGGGGATTTGTAGAAACATAGAAACATAGAAAATAGGTACAAAAGTAGGCCATTCAGCCCTTCGAGCTTGCACCACCATTCAATAAGATCATGGCTGATCATTCACCTCAGTACCCCTTTCCTGCTTGCTCTCCATATTCCTTGATCACTTTAGCCTTAAGGCTCATATCTAACTCCCCCTTGAATATATCCAATAAACTGGCATCAACAAATCTCTGTGGTAGGGAATTCCACAGGTTAACAACTCTTTGAGTGAAGAAGTTTCTCCTCATCTCAGTCCGAAATGGGTTATTCCTTATCTTTAGACTGTGTCCCCTGGTTCTGGACTTTCCCAACATCGGGAACATTCTTCCTGCATCTAACCTGTCCAGTTCCATCAGAATTTTATATGTTTCTATGAGAGCCCCTCTCATCCTTCTAAACTCCAGTGAATACAGGCACAGTCGATCCAATCTCTCCTCATATGTCAGTCCTGCCAACGCGGGAATCAGTCTGGTGAACCTTCGCTGCGCTCCGTCAATAGCAAGAATGTCCTTCCTCAGATTAGGAGACCAAAACTGAACACAATATTCCAGGTGAGGCCTCACCAAGGCCCTGTACAACTGCAGTAAGACCTCCCTGCTCCTATACTCAAATCCTCTAGCTATGAAGGCCAATATACCATTTGCCTTCTTCACCGCCTGCTGTACCAGTATGCCAACTTTCAATGACTGATGTACCATAACACCCAGGTCTCATTGCACCTCCAGTTTTCCTAATCTGCCGCCATTCAGATAATATTCTGCCTTCGTGTTTTTGCCACCAAAGTGGATAACCTCACATTTATTCACATTATACTGCATCTGGCATGCATTTGCCCACTCACCTAACCTGTCCAAGTCACCCTGCAGCCTCTTAGCGTCCTCCTCACAGCTCACACCGCCACCCAGCTTAGTATCATCTGCAAACTTGCCGATATTACACTCAATTCTTTCATCTAAATCATTAATGTATATTGTAAATAGCTGGGGTCCCAGCACTGAGCCCTGCGGTACCCCACTAGTCACTGGCTGCCATTCTGAAAAGGACGCGTTTATCCCGACTCTCTGCTTCCTGTCTGCCAACCATGTCAATACATTACCCCCAATACCATGTGCTTTAATTTTGCACACTAATCTCTTGTGTGGGACCTTGTCAAAAGCCTTTTGAAAGTCCAACTACACCACATCCACTGGTTCTCCTTTGTCCACTCTACTAGTTACATCCTCAAAAAATTCTGGAAGATTTGCCAAGCATGAGTTCCCTTTCATAAATCCATGCTGACTTGGACCGTTCCTGTCACTGCTCTCCAAATGCGCTGCTATTTCATCCTTAATAATTGATTCCAACATTTTCCCCACTACTGATGTCAGGTTAACCGGCCTATAATTACCCATTTTCTCTCCCTCCTTTTTTAAAAAGTGGTGTTACATTAGCTACCCTCCAGTCCATAGGAACTGATCCAGAGTCGATAGACTGTTGGAAAATGATCACCAATGCATCCACTATTTCTATGACCACTTCCTTAAGTACTCTGGGAGGCAGACTATCAGGCCTCGGGGATTTATCGGCCTTCAATCCCATCAATTCCCCTAACACAGTTTCACGCATAATAAGGATTTCCTTCAGTTCCTCCTTCTCACTAGACTCTTGGTCCCCTAGTATTTCCAGAAGATTATTTGTGTCTTCCTTCGTGAAGGCAGAACTAAAGTATTTGTTCAACTGGTCTGCCATTTCTTTGTTCCCCATTATAAATTCACCTGAATCTGACTGCAAGGGACCTATGTTTGTTTTCACCAATCTTTTTCTCTTCACATATCTATAGAAGCTTTTGCAGTCAGTTTTTATGTTCCCTGCAAGCTTCCTGTCATACTCTATTTTCTCCCTCCTAATTAAACCCTTTGTCCTCCTTTGCTGAATTCTAAATTTCTCCCAGTCCTCAGGTTTGCTGCTTTTTCTGGCCAATTTATATGCCTCTTCCTTGGATTTAACACTTTCCTTAATTTCCCTTGTTAGCCACGGTTGAGCCACCTTCCCCATTTTAATTTTACTCCCGACAGGGATGTACAATTGTTGAAGTTCATCCATGTGATCTTTAAATGTTTGCCATTGCTTATCCGCCGTTAACCCTTTAAGTATCATTCGCCAGTGTATTCTAGCCAATTCAAGTCTCATACCATTGAAGTTACCTTTCCTTAAGTTCAGAACCCTAGTCTCTGAATTAAATGTGTCACTGTCCATCTTAATAAAGAATTCTATCATATTATGGTCACTCTTCCCCAAGGGGCCTCGCACAACAAGATTGATAATTAGTCCTTTCTCATTACACATCACTGAGTCAAGGATGGCCAGCCCTCTGGTTGGTTCTATTGTTTTCCTAACACAGATGAGACTGCACACAGGGAGGTTAAAGTAACAGTGACCTCAGTCTTTATTAAGGCACTTTAGAGTGAGGAACAGGCCTTTGGTGCCGGCTTATATACAGTGCTCCCAAGGGATGCTGGGAAGCCTTGCGACTTCAGGTGATGCGCTCCCTGGTGGCGGAACATGGGAATGCATGCATTACAGATACACAACATCACTCCCCGCCGAAGTCAAAGTGAAAACTATTTACAAGGTGAGGTGATCGGGAGCCTTTCTTTACCTGGTGGACCGCCTTGGTACAAATATTTGTTCGGGTGTGTTGGCTGTGCCCTCGCTGGGCTAGCGTGTTGTTGGCCCTGCAGGGCAGCTGGATGAGCCTGGCCTTGCTGGGCTGTTGGGCATGATGGATTCGATTTCCTGGTCCGGGGTGATGTTGTTGATCCTTTGGGTGTGTGTTGCGGGCTCGATAAAGGTGATGTCTGCTGTGGATTGTTCAGGGCAGTCTGTGAACCGCAGCCTCATTTGGTCCAGGTGCTTTCTGCAAATTTGTCCATTGTCTAGTTTGACTACAAACACCTTACTCCCTTCTTTAGCTATCACCGTGCGTGTGATTTACTTGGGACCATGTCCATAGTTTAGCACATACACAGGATCATTCAGATCAATTTCCTGTGACACAGTGGCGCGACCATCGTTTACATTTTGTTGCTGCCACCTGCTCTCTACCTGATCATGCAGGTTGGGGTGAACCAGCGAGAGTCTGGTTTTTAATGTCCTTTTCATGAGTAGCTCAGCCGGGGGCACCCTTGTGAGCGAGTGGGTTCTTGTTTGGTAGCTGAGCAGTACTCGGGACAGGCGGGTTTGAAGTGAGCCTTCTGTGACTTGTTTAAGGCTCTGTTTGATTGTTTGTACTGCCCGTTCTGCCTGCCCATTGGAGGCTGGTTTAAACGGGGCCGAGGTGACATGTTTGATCCCATTGCGGGTCATGAATTCGTTAAATTCGGCACTGGTGAAACATGGCCCGTTGTCACTGACCAGTATGTCAGGCAGGTCGTGGGTGGCAAACATGGCCCTCAGGCTTTCAATGGTGGCAGTGGCGGTGCTTCCCGACATTATTTCACATTCAATCCATTTTGAAAAAGTATCCACCACCACCAGGAACATTTTACCGAGAAACAGGTCGCACATAGTCGACATGGATCCTCGACCATGGTCTGGAGGGCCAGGACCACAAACTTAGTGGTGCCTCTCTGGGCACGTTGCTCAACTGAGCACATAGGCTGCATTGCCGTACACAGGACCCTAAGTCAGAGTCGATACCGGGGCACCACACGTGGGATCTGGCTATCGCTTTCATCATTACTATACCCGGGTGTGTGCTGTGGAGATCCGAGATGAACGTCTCCCTGCCCTTTTTGGGTAGCATTACGCGGTTACCCCACAACAGGCAGGCTGCCTGAATGGACACCATCAACAAGTTTGCAGGCTGCGCCATTTCCACCCCCGTGGTGGGCAATGGTAGCCGACTGAGAGCATCCGCATAGTTCTCGATGCCTGGCCTGTGGCGGATGGTATAGTTATACGCTGATAGAGCGAGTGCCCACCTTTGTATGTGGGTTGAGGCATTAGTATTTGTCCCATTGTTTTCAGCGAACAGAGATATGAGGGGCTTGTGATTGGTTTCCAGCTCAAATTTGAGGCCAAACAGGTACTGATGCATTTTCTTTACCCCGAACACACACGTTAATGCCTCTTTCTCAATCATGCTGAAGGCCCTCTTGGCCTTAGACAGGCTCTTGGAGGCATAGGCGACAGGTTGCAACTTCCCCGCAACGTTAGCTTGCTTTAATACACACCCGACACCGTACGGTGACGCATCACATGCTAGCACAAATCTTTTACAATAGAAGCAGTTTGTTGGAGCATAAAATGTTTTTGGCTTTCTCAAAAGCAATTACTTGGTTTTTTTCCCCATACCTAGTTCTCACCTTTACGCAATAACACATGTAGGGGCTCTAAGAGGGTGCTTAACCCCGGTAGGAAGTTACCAAAATAGTTGAGGAGTCCCAGGAACGACCGCAGTTCCGTGACATTCTATGGCCGAGGCGCATTCCTGATAGCCTCTGTCTTGGCGTCTGTGGGCCGAATGCCGTCCACCGCGATCTTTCTCCCCAAAAACTCCACTTCTGTTGCCATGAAGACGCATTTCGACCTCTTCAGCCGCAGCCCACGCGATCCAGTCGCTGGAGGATCTCCTCCAGGTATTGTAGGTGCTCGACAGTGTCCTGGCCCGTGACCAATATGTCGTCCTATAAAACCACCGTGCGTGGTACCGACTTGAGTAGGCTCTCCATGTTTCTCTGGATGATCGTTGCAGCCGACCGAATTCCAAACGGGCATCTGTTGTAGATGAACAGTCCCTTGTGCGTGTTGATGCAGGTGAGGCCCTTCGAAGACTCCTCCAGCTCCTGCGTCATGTAGGCCGAAGTCAGGTCGAGCTTGCTGAACGTCTTGCCTCCTGCCAGCGTCACAAATAGGCCGTCTGCCTTAGGTAGCGGGTATTGGTCCTGTAGCGAGAAATGATTAATAGTTACTTTATAATCGTCGCAAATCCTGACCGTGCCATCACTTTTGAGTCCTGGAACAATTGGGCTGGCCCACTCGCTGAATTCCACTCGGGAGATGATGCCCTCGCGTTGCAGCCTGTCCAGCTCGATTTCCACTCTCTGCCTCGTCATGTGAGGTACCGCTCGCGCCTTGTGGTGAATGGGTCGTGCCTCTGGGACCAAGTGGATCCACACCTTCGCCCTGGAAAAGTTTCCAATGCCTGGCTCAAAAAGGGAAGGAAATTTGTTAAGAACCTGGGTACGAGGTCTCATCAACATGTGATAGTGCTCGGATGTCATCCCAGTTCCAGCGGATTTTGCCCAGCCAGATCCTTCCAAGCAGTGTGGGACCATCACCCGGGACAATCCAGAGTGGCAGTTAATGCACTGTGCCCTCATAGGTGACCTTGACTATGGCGTTGCCCAGGACAGTGATGAGTTCTTTGGTGTACGTTCTCAGTTTCATGTGGATGGGGCTCAGGGCTCGTCTGAGTGCCTTGTTGCACAACACTCTCTCAAACATCTTTTTACTTAAAAAAAAACTTTTGTGCGACAAAACTTAATTTTTCGGCAGTAAAATAAACACCCGTTCTGCGCATGTGCAATTTTTTTTTCAGCTGTTTTTTTCTCCTGATCTTTCTGGCACCTTCCAGGTGATGGGCAGGGTGCACCCGTGAATGTGCAGTAGACTCAGGGCTGAATCAGCCATTTTTGAGAGGGGATTTAAAGATCAGCAGATTTCAGCACAGTTCATCACAGTTCATATAAAATTAAAAATGCCAGGTGATTCAGCAAGGAAGAGGGCCAGGAAATTCACTGTAGATGCAAATGAGGCCCCCATCACTGCTGTAGAAGGCAGATGGTGGGAGATCTCGAGGATGGGCCATGGAAAACTACACCCATCTGCTATAAAACGTGTGTGGAAAAGTGTGGCTGAGCAGGTTTCCTCAGTGGACACTATCCAGAGGGACCATGTCCAGTGCAGGAAGAACTGGAATGACCATTGCAGGGTTGTCAGAGTAAGTAATATTTTTATTTATGCACTCCAATTACTTAAATTGTAAATGTGACACATGTTGGTACCGTTAGGCTTAGTGTTGCACCTTATTTGCCATGAATGATCGTCACACATTATAAAGACTGCTTTTTGACATCTTAAAAGATGTTCCTGCACTTTGATGTTTTCCTGAACACGTGCAACCAGCAGGGCCATTAAACAGAGCACTGTATTAAATACACACAGTATGATGTAAGTGCTTTGATGACTATCTGTGTGTGCCACAAGAGCAGAAGTGCTCTCTGTTAAAAATTTGTGTTGTCATCTTTCCAGGGAAAGTTGTCCCACAACCTCCGAGAGCAGCGGTAAACAGGCGGTGGTCCGACAAAACTGGTCCCACTCACCCATCTTCAAAGTCGCATGGCAGGTTTGATGGGTGCCTCGCAGAGATCAACTACCTGTGGGGGTGCTTAATGTTATGTACTGTCTGTGGGCTAGGCTTCGGTTTATGCGATGTACTGATCTGCGGGCTAGGGTTCAGTTAATGCAATGTACTGTCAGTCGTCGACATGTAATGCAGTAGTGGTGGTCCTTCAAATGAGCCTGTGCAATGTGAGCCAACTTATGTCAACCTGCCCCCTCCCGTCTGCTAACCAGTCATCTGTTGTTTTTTATTTTGCAGATGTGGATTCCAAGTCAGCAAATGCAGCAGATGAAGCCCCCAGCTCGATGGATGCCATGGTCGAGGTCACCGACCTTAGCCCTGCTGAGGAACCTCCACAGGAGGAAGTGCAGGAGGAGGAACAAAGTGTCATGGTGGGGGGGTGGCGGGGAGCCCACGCAGGCACTAACCACTTCAGCTGCAGGCAGCAGTTCATCGGAGGAGGACACTCCATTCCCCGGTTATCCAGTATCCGAGGCCCCGGGTCCCAGTGGGTTACAGCAAAGCACACCCAGGGCAGAAGCCCGTCTGCCGTCTGTGCAGAGGCTGAGTGAGCAAAGCCGCTCTGCCGGAAGGCAGGCAGAGAAGCAAATGGATTTGGTGGGACTGTCTGGGGAGAGCATCCAACTCAGCCGATAGCAACTCGAGGTCCTGGGTGGGATCTCCGCAAACATTGCAGCACTATCTGCGGACAAGGGAGGGTTTTTCGCAGCTAGTAGTTGCAACAAGGGAGAATACCGAGGCTGTCAATGCCCAGCGGCAATTGACAGTCTCGACTCAGGGCACGCCAGTCCCCAGTGTCATGACACCAACACTCACAGCACCAGTGAGTGGTGAGGCTGAGCAACAGGCTCAACACTCAGAAGCCGGGCCTTCCACAGCCCCAGCTTCCCCAGAGAGTGCAATGGCATCTCCTACGTCTGTCCCCCAACAACACCGGCGCCCTGTGCACGTTGCTAATAAATGTCTTGGGCCCAATGTGGGCAGGGACAGGGGCAGCAATCGATGGGGGTGGGGGTGGGGGGTTCAAATTAGGGGGTTTAACGGTGGCTACAGCTGAAGTATGTTTAGTGCACGGGCTGTTGTATTGTTGTTCTTTTGTTATTGTTGTTGTTGTTGTTTTGCTGTTATTTAAGTAAAGCTTACATTTCAAAAGTTTACATTTCAAAAATTGTAACATTCAAAAGTTTACATTTCAAAAGTTTTAACATTCAAAAATGTTATTGAAGTTACTAAATTAACATTTAAAAAGTTTCATTCATGTACAACTGTACAAATGTTTAATAAATGTAAATTGATTTTTTCATCTAAACCAAACTTGTGTAGTGTCTCATTTGCAGAATAACAGGGGGAAATAGTCAGCACGGTGGGATAGAGTGGGCAGTCAATGATGAAACGTGCCGGTCAGCCTTCATGTAAAGCGTTAAATTATCAGCTGCTGACGTAAGGCTTTTGCAGTGGGGAAAGCTACAAGAGGTGGTGGGAGTGGTGGTGGCATGGCTTCCTCGTCCTCCTTCTCCTCCTCCTTCTCCTCCTCTTCCCTCCCTCCTGAGGAGGTTCTGCAATCCCCAGCAAATCTTGTCCCCTCATGATGGCAAATTGTGTAGCATGCAGCACACCACAGTGAACTCAGCGACCTACTCAGAGGAGTATTGCAGGCAGCCTCCAGAGTGGTCCAAGCATTGGAAGTGCCATGTATGTACATTCTGTTTGTAGCCACCAGATGGCGTCATTGTTGGAGGCCACTCAGCAGCACGCACCATGGTGCTGCTCAGGTATAAAAGGCAAGCCATTTTGAGAGTCAGACACTTTGGGCCTAAATAAGGCAGAGCCAAGTTTGTATCTTGCTTAGTAAAACAGTACTCAGTTTGAACCTTTATTGCATACATAACATTTGGCGACGAGAATACAAGAATCTTTGTTTGCAAAATGAGCATGATTGAATTTTTAGGGCTATTCGTGGAGAGAGAAGATTGGGCAGACTTTGTGAGCCATTTGAACCAATACTTTGTGGCCAACAAAATGAAGGGGGTCTACGATGCAGCTCAGCACCGGGCCATGTTCCTCACTGTATGCGGTTCAAAGATGTACAGTCTGATAAAGAATCTACTCATGCCTAGTGATCCAACAGAGAAAACGTAAAAGGAGTTGTGTACATGGTACGGGAGCAGCTCAAGATACAGGTTTTATACACACATTCAATCGGAGGGTCAGAGTGTGGTGGAATTCGTTGCTGACCTAAGATGTCTAGCGGGACTGTGCAAGTTCGGGACGGTGTTGGCAGACATGCTGCGGGACTTCTTTTTTGACGGTAGCAACCACGAGGTAATCCTGCACAAACTTCTGGTGGTGAGGAGTTGGATTTATAAAGGGCCATCTAGATCGCTCAATCATGTATGACGACGGACAGGAGTCTAAAGCAAATAGCGGTGAAGAACTGAATCTCGGCAAGTATTGTAAATGCGATTGATTTGCCGTTCGGCAGAGCGGCATATGGCAGGGCCTATCCGACTGCGTTCGCGAGACCTGTGGCTGCCCAAAGTCCACCAGCGGGAATATATCCGTCTTCTCCGTGTTGGCGTTGTGGGGTAAATCATCGGCACCAGCAGTGTCGATTTAAGCAATATAATTGCAAAGGCTGTCTGAGAGTGGGGCATCCCCAGCGCAAGTATCCGCAGATGAGCAAGCGAGCTGTGACGCACCACGTGGAGGATGAGAGTCAGACTAGCACGGATCTGGATACGCAATCCGAGATGCCAGAGGAGGAAGTGCATGGACTGTACTCCTTCATAACCAAGAGTAAACCAATTTTGATTAATGTGAAGTTTAACAGGATACTGGTATCGATGGAACTGGACACGGAGGCGAGTTAATCGATCATGAACGAGAGGGCATTTTATAAGCTGTGGGATACTAATATTGTGAGGACCAGGCTGAGCCCTGTTAACGTCAAGCTGCGCACGTACACCAAAGAACTGCTAAAGGTGATTGGCAGTGCACAAATTAACATGTCATATAATGGTGCGGTTCACGAGTTACTGCTGTGGATTGTTCCAGGCAATGGCCCAACGCTGCTCGGCAGGAGCTGGTTGGAGAAAATCAGATGCGACTGGAACAACATAAAGACTTTGTCATCGGAGGAAGATACATGTGCCCAAGTATTGAGCAAGTTCCCCTCGCTGTTCGAACCGGGTATCGGCAACTTCACGGAAGCCAAGGTGCAGATCCACGTGGACTCAGATGCAAGAACCGTCCATCATAAAGCTTGGGCAGTGCCGTATATGATGAGGGAGAAGATCGAAATTGAACTGGACAGACTCCAGCGTGAAGGGATCATATCACCGGTCGAATTTAATGAATGGGCCAGCCCTATTGTTCCTCTACTGAAAAGTGATGGCACAGTCAGAATCTGTGGAGACTACAAGGCTACGATCAACTGGGTTTCGAAACAAGATCAGTACCCGTTACCGAAGGCTGATGACTTGTTTGTGATGCGAGCTGGAGGGAAGTCGTTCACAAAACTGGACTTGACATCAGCCTATATGACACAGGAGTTGGTCGAGATGTCGAAGAGACCTACGTGCATTAACACGCACAAAGGACTGTTTATTTACCACGGGTTCCCTTTCGGAATTCACTCGGCTGCAGTAATATTCCAGAGGAATATGGAAAGTCTTCTGAAGTCCGTTCCCAGAACCGTTGTGTTCCAAGATGACATCCTGATCACCGGTCATGACTCCAAGGAATATCTGAATAACCTGGAAGAGGTTCTACTGCATTTGGATAGAGTGGGACTCAGACTGAAATGCTCGAAGTGCGTCTTCATGGCACCGGAAGTCGAATTCCCGGGGAGAAAAATCGTCGCTGATGGTATCAGACCTTCCGACTTGAAAACCAAGGCCATCAAGAATACACCCAAGCCGCAGAATGTGACGGAGCTGCATTCGTTCCTGGGTCTACTCAACTACTTTGGTAACTTCCTACCTAAATTGAGCACCTTACTGGAACCACTGCATATGCTATTGAGAAAAGGGTGTGGGGCACATTGCAAGACAGAGCTTTCGAGAAAGCCACCAATCTGCTTTGCTCGAACAAGCTGCTGGTACATTATGACCCATGTAAACGTTTAGTTTACAAATCGTCATATGAATTTGGTTGCGTACTCCAACAAGCCAATGAGTTGGGGAAACTTCAACCTGTCGCGCATGTATCCAAATGTTTGTCTAAAACGGAAAGAACCTACAGCATGGTAGAAAAAGAAGCTTTAGTATATGTGTACAGTGTTAAAAAGATGCATCAATGCCTGTTCTGTCTGAGGTTCGAATTAGAGACTGATCAGAAGCCGCTCATTTAATTGTTTTCCTAGTGCAAAGGTATCAATAACAACACTTCATCCCACATCCAAAGGTGGGCGCTGATATTATCTGCCTATGATTATGTCATTCGCCACAGACCTGGCACAGAGAATTGTGCCGATGTTTTGAGCCGGTTGTCGTTGCTGGAGGTGGAAACGCCACAACCGGCGGATCTAATGTTAATCATGGATGCTTTTGAGAGTGAAGGAACCCCTGTCATGGCTCAACAAGTTAAGCCCTGGACCAGCCAGGACCCGATTTTATCAGTGGTAAAGGGTTGCATCCTCAAAAGGGATTGATCTGCCATACCTAAGCAAATGTGCAAGGAGGCCAAACCGTACATTCGTCGCAAGGACGAACTGTCTATTCAAGCAGATTGTATATTGTGGGACAATCGAGTTGTAATGCCCAAGAAAGGGAGAGAGAAGTTTGTGCGTGAGTTACACAGCACACATCCGGGTATAGTGATGATGAAGGCCATCGCCAGGTCCCATGTATGGTGGCCAGGAATTTATTCTGAGCTGGAAGCATGCATGCATCAGCGCAACACTTGCATGCAGCTCAGCAAAGCACCAGTGTAATCGTTGCTGAGTCTGTGGTCATGGCCATCCAAACCTTGGTCCAGGATCCATGTAGATTTTGCAGTTCCCTTCCTGGGAAAGTGGTGGTGGATGCTTATTCGAAGTGGATAGAATGCATAATCATGTCATCCAGCATGTCCACGGCAACCATAGAGAATCTCAATGTCATGTTCGCGACACATGGTCTGCCTGATATAGTGGTGAGCGACAATGGGTCGTGCTTCACCAGTCAGGAGTTTCAGGAGTTTGTGAAACTTAAAAGCATAAAACATGTAAGGTCAGCACCATTCAAGCCTGTGTCCAATGGTGCAGTACAAATTATCAAGCAAAGCATGAGGAGAGTAACCCAAGGGTCGCTGCAGACCCGCTTGTCCTGCATACTGCTGAGTTACAGGACAAGACCCCACACACTCACAGGGGTCTCGCCTGCTGGACTTATGATGAAAAGAGGTCTTAAGACCAAGCTATCTCTAGTACACCTGGATTTAAATAATCATGTTGAATACAGAAGACAAAGTCAAACAATGGTACCACGATCGCGCAACTGTGTCACATGAGATTTCTGTTAATGATCCTGTATATGTGTTGAACAATGGTCAGGGTTCCAAATGGTTTGCTGGTACGGTCATGGCCAAGGAGGGCAACAGAGTATTCATTATTAAGCTCAAGAATGGGCAAACTTGCAGGAAACACATGGATCAGACAAAGCTGAGGCACACAGACGAGCCAGAACAGTCGGATGAAGAAACCATCGACGACCGACCAACCTACCAGCAGTCTTCAGAGGACTCGAGGGTCATCAGTGAACCCGGAATTTCCATCATGGACCTGTTCAATAAAAATGGACTTGCAATTCCTGACATGGTCACTGCCATCCCCAACAAGTCAGTCATCCAGCCATCACCCACAACAGACCCCGCACACTCACTCAAGGCTGGAATCGAACTGAGACAGTCAACCCGGGAGCGCAAAGCACCGGACCGTCTCAACCTGTGAAAGACTGTGATAAGATCTCAGAGGGGGGTATTGTCATGTATGTATATTCTGTTTGTAGCCATCAGATGGGGTCATTTTTGGAGGCCACTGAGCAGCACGCACATGGTGCTGCTCAGGTATAAAAGGCCAGCCATTTTGAGAGTCAGGCACTTTGGTCCTAAATAAAGCAGAGCCAAGGTTGTACCATGCTTAGTTAAACAGAACTCAGTTTGAACCTTTATTGCAGACATAACAGGAAGCGCTGTTTCAGCACTGCAATTGTCTTTTCGATGATGTTGCATGTGGCTATATGGCTGTCATTGTAGCGATGCTCGGCTTCTGTCTGAGGGTTGCGGAGGGGGGGTCATAAGCCAGATGGCGAGGCCGTAACCTTTGTCCCTCAGCATCCAGCTCTGGCCTTCTGGTTGATGCTTAAACAGCTGTCAGACAGTGCTCTCACACAAGATGAAAGCATCATGGATGCTCCCTAGAAATTGTACATTTACTGCCATGATGCGCTGAGTATGGTCGCAGACGATTTGTCTGTTCAGCGAGTGGAATCCCTTTCGGTTTTGGTAAACCTCCGGATCCTGAAAAGGTGCTTGCAGGGCGATGTGCAAACAGTCAATGGCAGCCTGTACCTTGGGGAAGCCAGCAATTTGTGCAAAGCTTCTCATTCTGTGCCGCCCTGGTCATTGGTAAGTTTATGAAGTCCTTCCTGCGTGCAAACAGTGCAGTAGTCACCTGCGAATGCAGTGATGAGTAGCGAACTGTGAGATGGAGCATATGTCCCCTGCTGATGCCAGAAAGGAACTGGAGGCATAGAAGGCAAGTGCCGCAGTAACCTTCACCTCGACGGGCAGTGCAGTCCTCCTCACACTTGTAGGCTGTACGTCTGCCCTTATGAGCTGGCATATCTCTGTGACCACCTCTTTTCGAAAGCGCAGCCTTCTAACACACTGTGCCTCAGACAGGTGTAGGTATGAATGCTGTTCCCTAAAAACTCGTGGGGGGTAAGTCCTCTTCCCCATAAGCCTGTGAGCTCTTTGATTACGCTGATAATGCTGTTGGATAAGCCTTCTTTCAGGTCTCCGCTCCATAGAAAAAGTAGCCAGCAATAATGGCAGAGATAGCATAGGGCCCATTCTTTTTAACGTCCTTAAAAGTCCTTAAAAACGAAGTATAAATTCGCAAAACGCTCAAAGTGTAAAAAGTAGCCTTCCCTCCAAATGCTTTCATTCACTGAACCGTAGCTCCATTTTTCAAGATGGCACCGTTAGCGCCGGTTTCATCGTGAATCCGACCTGGTAAGACCTGCATTTTTTGGACGTTTTTTTCGCGATATTTAAAAATGGTGGTATTGGCCAATTTTTCAAAAACGGCGATATCAGAACGTTTGATGCTGAGTGACGTCACAAAAACAGTCCAAAAAAGGGCGGACAGTATTTTTTACCTCCGGCAGTAAACCGCTGGCCAATATTGCAAAATGATGAAAAAAAAGTTTAGCACCAAAAAACACACTATTACCACGGAAAAATGGTGGTAAAACAGGTGCAACCCTGGACATTTTCTAGCCCAAGGAGTTTAAAAAAGTGCTTATTGTACAAAATGATGTCCATTATGCTTAAGTGTCCCGAACCCTGAAGCTGTGTTACATTGTAAAGAGATTTCATAAAAGTTCGCAATAGATCTTGCTTATAACTTCATGTTTTGATACAGGTTTCTCTTGAACCTGATAATGAGACTAACACACAAAGGAAATTGTTCCATGCCGATCAGGTTATAGGCTTTTAAGGGTTTTAGCCTTGTAACTTCTGCTGATGAAAGCTGAAATTACTGGAAATATCCAACATACCCATCAGTATCTGAAAGGAGATACGACAGGTGAGCATGTCAGGTATTGGCCATTTATCATTTCAAAGCCAGTACTCGAGACATAAACCTGTCTTTCTTTTTTTCAGATGCTGAAACACTTGCTGCATATTTGCATTTCCATTTTTAGGTCTTTGAGCTTTGTACTAAATCTAGCACAGCAGACAAACTGTAGACAACATTGTACATTCGGGGATTTCATCAACGAACAAAGCTCTTTGTTACAACATTCCACCTGTGACAAAAGATAACCCTTCAAATTTAACACCTTGTTCACCACTTAAAATTCTGTGATAACATTAATTTACAACAATGCAAACTTGCATTTGTATAGCGTCCTTAATGTAGTAAAACGTCCCAAAGTGCTTTACAGCAGCGTTATCAGCGAAATCTGACACAGAGCCAAGCAAGGAGCTAAAGGGAAGATAACCAAAAGCTTAACTACCGGTGACTGCCACACTGAATGATTAATCATAAGATATTTGTGTAATTGTAAATGATATATATAATTAGAATGTGAAATTAGCATTTGAAGTATATAGACAGCTTGTCACATTTCATGCTTGCCAGACTGACAACGTCTGTTGAATTCTGAGGAAAGAGAATTGCTGGCATCGCTATACAGACATTGTAAATGCATTTGAATGGAATGTGCTTACAATGTTTCAAGGAGTGATTAGAACAGCTATGCCCCCAGGTTTGTGTTTATCCTTGGCGAACTTCAGAACCCCTAAAATGTAAGTGATTTTGGCAACAGCCTGCAGAAACCCAATGCAGATAATTCATTAATACGAAAGCAAAATACTGCGAATGTTGGAAATCTGAAATAAACACAGAAAATGTTGGAAATAGTCAGGCAGAATCTGTGGAGAAAGAAACAAAGGGGGAGAAATTTGGCTGGTTTGCGTCTCCCGTTAGTGCCTGAGGGGGCGGTAATGGGGCGCTAAGGGGTTAGTGTCCGGGCACGGCAAATTCAGCGATGCCCACAAACTTCACTGCTGGTTTATCGCTGACGCTAACACTTACCACCTCAGTCTCTAGCGCCGCTTAGATCGTGATGTCATAAAGTGCGCAGCGCCCCATTGCTGCCCCAGATGGGAAATTGCCTCCCGCCCTCTGCTGTATCGCAGGAAGAGGAGGCGTTGTCACCTCGGCTGGCCGCTTGGGGAGCACTAATTAAAGGCAGTGGTTTTCAGGTAGGCCAAACTTTATTCTTTGCACCAGTCTGGAGCCTGCTGAAAGTTTTCAATGCTTCAATGCTATGACATATCCAAGCCCTCCACTTTCTGATCGTGCTTGTGGCTGTAATGTCAGTCGAGCAGGTCACCTGGCAACACAGAACTGAGCAGAAGTTGGTTGTGCACCATCATTGGCCCTTCCCTTTAAGCGAGGGAAGCAGCCTCCGATGCTGGTAACGTTCCACTCCACATTATTCAACGCTCTGCTGCTACTGCCCCGCTCTCGCACTTTAGCACCCAAAGAGAAATGGTTAGCACTTGATTTAGAGCTCCAATTCCTCTTGCAGTTTGACCTTGAGACAATCACTATCACTAGGGGGGTAGTGCTGGACAGGCTAATGGGACTCAAGGTAGACAAGTCCCCTGGTCCTGATGAAATGCATCCCAGGGTATTAAAAGAGATGGCGGAAGTTATAGCAGATGCATTCGTTATAATCTGCCAAAATTCTCTGGACTCTGGGGTGGTACCAGCGGATTGGAAAGCAGCTAATGTAACGCCTTTGTTTAAAAAAGGGGGCAGATAAAAGGCAGGTAACTATAGGCCGGTTAGTTTAACATCTGTAGTGGGGAAAATGCTTGAAGCTATCATTAAGGAAGAAATAGAGGGACATCTAGATAGGAATAGTGCAATCAAGCAGACGCAGCATGGATTCATGAAGGGGAAATCATGTTTAACTAATTTACTGGAATTCTTTGAGGATATAACGAGCATGGTGGATAGAGGTGTACCGATGGATGTGGTGTATTTAGATTTTCAAAAGGCATTCGATAAGGTGCCACACAAAAGGTTACTGCAGAAGATAAAGGTACGCGGAGTCAGAGGAAATGTATTAGCATGGATAGAGAATTGGCTGGTGAACAGAAAGCAGAGAGTCGGGATAAATAGGTCCTTTTCGGGTTGGAAATCGGTGGTTAGTGGTGTGCCACAGGGATCGGTGCTGGGACCACAACTGTTTACAATATACATAGATGACCTGGAAGAGGGGACAGAGTGTAGTGTAACAAAATTTGCAGATGACACAAAGATTAGTGGGAAAGCAGGTTGTGTAGAGGACACAGAAAGGCTGCAAAGAGATTTAGATAGGTTAAGCAAATGGGCTAAGGTTTGGCAGATGGAATACAATGTCGGAAAGTGTGAGGTCATCCACCTTGGGAAAAAAAACAGTAAAAGGGAATATTATTTGAATGGGGAGAAATTACAACATGCTGCGGTGCAGAGGGACCTGGGGGTCCTTGTGCATGAATCCCAAAAAGTTAGTTTGCAGGTGCAGCAGGTAATCAGGAAGGCGAATGGAATGTTGGCCTTCATTGCGAGAGGGATGGAGTACAAAAGCAGGGAGGTCCTGCTGCAACTGTACAGGGTATTGGTGAGGTTGCACCTGGAGTACTGCGTGCATTTTGGTCACCTTACTTAAGGAAGGATATACTGGCTTTGGAGGGGGTACAGAGACGATTCACGAGGCTGATTCTGGAGATGAGGGGGTTACCTTATGATGATAGATTGAGTAGACTGCGTCTTTACTTGTTGGAGTTCAGAAGGATGAGGGGTGATCTTATAGAAACATTTAAAATAATGAAAGGGATTGACAAGATAGAGGCAGAGAGGTTGTTTCCACTGGTCGGGGAGACTACAACTAGGGGGCACAGCCTCAAAATACGGGGGAGCCAATTTAAAACCGAGTTGAGACATAGAAACATAGAAACATAGAAAATAGGTGCAGGAGTAGGCCATTCGGCCCTTCTAGCCTGCACCGCCATTCAATGAGTTCATGGCTGAACATTCAACTTCAGTACCCCATTCCTGCTTTCTCGTCATACCCCTTGATCCCCCTAGCAGTAAGGACCTCATCTAACTCCTTTTTGAATATATTTAGTGAATTGGCCTCAACAACTTTCTGTGGTAGAGAATTCCACAGGTTCACCACTCTCTGGGTGAAGAAGTTCCTCCGCATCTCGGTCCTAAATGGCTTACCCCTTATCCTTAGACTGTGACCCCTGGTTCTGGACTTCCCCAACATTGGGAACATTCTTCCTGCATCTAACCTGTCTAACCCCGTCAGAATTTTATAGGTTTCTATGAGGTCCCCTCTCATTCTTCTGAACTCCAGTGAATACAAGCCCAGTTGATCCAGTCTTTCTTGATAGGTCAGTCCCGCCATCCCGGGAATCAGTCTGGTGAACCTTCGCTGCACTCCCTCAATAGCAAGAATGTCCTTCCTCAGGTTAGGAGACCAAAACTGTACACAATACTCCAGGTGTGGCCTCACCAATGCCCTGTACAACTGTAGCAACACCTCCCTGCCCCTGTACTCAAATCCCCTTGCTATGAAGGCCAACATGCCATTTGCTTTCTTAACCGCCTGCTGCACCTGCATGCCAACCTTCAATGACTGATGTACCATGACACCCAGGTCTCTTTGCACCTCCCCTTTTCCTAATCTGTCACCATTCAGATAATAGTCTGTCTCTCTGTTTTTACCACCAAAGTGGATAACCTCACATTTATCCACATTATACTTCATCTGCCATGCATTTGCCCACTCACCTAACCTATCCAAGTCGCTCTGCAGCCTCACAGCATCCTCCTCGCAGCTCACACTGCCACCCAACTTAGTGTCATCCGCAAATTTGGAGATACTACATTTAATCCCCTCATCTAAATCATTAATGTACAGTGTAAACAGCTGGGGCCCCAGCACAGAACCTTGCGGTACCCCACTAGTCACTGCCTGCCATTCTGAAAAGTACCCATTTACTCCTACTCTTTGCTTCCTGTCTGACAACCAGTTCTCAATCCATGTCAGTACACTTGAGAAGGAACTTCTTCTCCCAGAGGGTTGTGAATCTGTGGAATTCTCTGCCCAAGGAAGCAGTTGAGGTTGGCTCATTGAATGTATTCAAGTCACAGATAGATAGATTTTTAACCAATAAGGGAATTAAGGGTTACGGGGAGCGGGCGGGTAAGTGGAGCTGAGTCCACGGCCAGATCAGCCATGATCTTGTTAAATGGCGGAGCAGGCTCGAGGGGCTAGATGGCCTACTCCTGTTCCTAATTCTTATGTTCTTATGTTCTAATGTAAAGCTGAATTTCCCAGAAGCAGAAAGACATTATCTCCCGGCGATACTTTTCTGAGAATTCAAACGTTATTGCCCCAAATGGGCGCGACGCAATTTCTAGCCCAAGGTGTTAAATTTAAAGGTTTATCTTCTTGTCGCAGGTGGAATTTTTTTAACAAAGAGCTTTTTGGTTGATGAAATCCCCGAGTGTGCAATGTTATCTACAGTTTGTCTGCTGTGCTAGATTAGACGACAGTTATTTCGAAGAACTGAAACATTGGCCAAAATTTTCTAGGGTCCGCGCGGGTGCAATCGGTGTCGGGGCAGGAGGGAACCGCCGTCATCCCGCCCTCACGTACCTTTCCCTTGGGCGCGTTTGCCGGTGCGGTGGAGACCTGACCGGCAGAGGCGGGCGAGTTAATTGAAATCATTATCAGCTTGTTGTCAGACATTTAAACGCATTTCCCCCCTTACCTTTCGAAATTGCCCTGGCTGTCCACGGGATTCAGGCAGCTCTGGAACCATGTCTGTCAACCTGAGACGGGAGTTGAGTGGCCATTGATCCAGCTGATTACTTTACAGCTTCAAAAGTACTATAAAATCTCCCACCTCACAGCTGATCACTTTCCTCAGGCAGAAGTTATTGCTGACTACATTGCCAGCACAGATTTAACTTTCTGCAGGCTGCAAGCGTTTCCAGCAAAGTCTCCAGCAAAGATCACTTATGCCAACTCTACTTGACCTGCCACCTATTCCATCAGCATGGGTGCCGTTTATACTGTTTCACCTTGGTCCTCAGAATCTGACCACGTAAGCCCCAACACCCGCAGCACCAACAACAACACAACTAACCTTCTCCGCAATCACCTAATGCTGCACAGGACAGAGAGCATCAGCACCCGACCACATTGCTGCCTCATCATGGCCAGATTTACTTAACTTTATGCTATACACACATATGGCTGCCACACGCTATGCTAGGTTGGCACCACCCCATGGAAACACCATAAACCATCCCCACAATGACCAAGCCATTCACCATTCACTGCAACTCACTAAGCCACTTCCAAAGGTGCACACAAGTTTCTCCAAGACTGGAAAGTGGTGAAAATAAAGGGGCCGAAATTTACCTCTACCCGAAACGGGTCACACCTTTCGCTCCTGAAGTGCTTTTTCTGCAGTGTCGGATGAGATCGCCTCTTTCAGTAAATTCAGCACTTGGTCATTTTTTTTGAAGAGGACCAGAAGTCAGTCATAAAGGGGGTGGACGTGGGGAGGTAAGCACTCGAGAGGAGCGGAAGTAGAGGCAGGATGGAGTCTCCGCCGTTGTCGGTCAGCAGCGGAGCGGAGATGACATCATGACGTATGTGCATCATCACGCTCTCTCCTTCACTTAAAGGGGACAGCCTTCGGAATTTTGAAGCTTCGGTCAACTGGGCCACCAGGGAGCGTTTCGGCCGGGCCAGCAGTCTGGCACCCAAGAGGGGCCTGATGGTGCCCCGGCTGAACCCGGGGGGCATAATTGTCGGCCCGACCTGGTAGGCGGCCGGCAAGAAAAACATGGCCACTGTGTTACCATGGCTCGCAGACTGAGAGCAAGGTGCACCGACAGAAAAAGCTGTCGGAGCCACCGCGCGGCGGATTAAAGATTTTTGTTGCTAACTTTTGCGGGAGGTGCGATGGAGGTGCGGGAGATCAGCGCTGCATGCTTTGATGATGCATTTAGGATGGTCGGCAGCAGCAGGGCGGAAGTGGGCACCGCCAGAAAATTTCCCGAGCTAAATTTCGCTCGACTCCACCACCTGGCCGCCATTTACTGGCGGTAAGTGGCCTTTTTGGGAGGATGAATTTCGCCCCCAAAGATTTTTCGGGTTGAGATCACCTTAACGGAAACTTGACATTGCAATTGAACAAAACACCCAAGTGGCTACCCTTGTGAATCTACTTGTGTGTCATAATTCTCTTATGCGTGCTTCTACAAGGTGGCTTCAGCAGAGGTAGTTGCAAGTTGCTCACTTCCCTGCTGTGATTGCTTAGACACTCTTATTGGATGTCCTCTGGGTTTTGGAGCCTGTGATGGCCCCGCCAAAGTCTGCTCCTCCTGCAACTGTACAGGAGCAGACTCGGCCATCTCTGTCCGAGGAGGCATCTGGGGCTCTGACTGAAGGGGAGGCAATGGGAGAGTAGTGTAAGCGCTTTGAGAGGAGCCCGCACTTCCAAGTCCCCTCTCACCATCATCCCTCTCATGAGCCACCCGTATTTTCCTGCTAGCGAGGAGCTGGTGAGCACCTTGCGGCACATCAGTGGGGCCATGAGGACCCACGTCTATGCTGACATCCCTCCTAGAGAGAAGGTCTATGAGCTTCTGCCATCTATTCTCCATAGAAAGCCATCCATCCTCCATAGAGATCATGTGCTCATGTGAGTGGCACATCAGCTGCACCATGCAGGTGGCCATTCTTTCCATGGACAAGCCGACAGTCGCCATCGCATGCGACATGGTGATGATCATGTTGGAGATGGACTCCTCCATTCTCTGAACATTTGTAGACATCGTGGCCGCAAAACCCCCTGCACTTCTCCCTGCACCTCCAGGATCACCCTCTTTCTGGATGGCCCCCGGGGCTGAGCATCGGCATGCAGCTGAGCAGAGCCGGGAGTGTCGTGTGCCCTCCGACGACGAGTCTCCACTGCTGTCCCTGCCTCCACCATCTGCTCTTGCTCACTTGTGAGTTGTGAGACACAAGGTGACAACAGTACTCATGTGGGACCCACTGAGGTGTGCATAGCTGTGGTTATCTGTGTTGGTGCAGGGTGTGCTTCTGTCTGGTGATGGTGCGCTCTCAGAGGCTGGAGGCCGCTCTGAGGAGTTTCTTCCTCTTCCTCCTGTACAAGGAGGGGCAGGGTGGTTTTCAGAGGCTCTTGATAGACCAGTGGGAGAGTAAAGAAATGTTAAATGTCATATGAATAATGGGTACAGATAACATTATGCGCATGGTGACCATTCAGTGGCTGATGACATTGACATCAATCCCCATATGAGTGACTGATTTACACCATGTAGCTGTTCGTTATTTAATTCTGTCACCAGGTTGCTGAGATGTCCCTCTCTCTCCGTCTCCCACCTCGGCGAATCCGATACTTCTAATGTAGCCTCCTCTGCTGTTGTGAGGTTCCACCACCAGTTCTCTCCCCCTCCCATTTATTGTGGGCTCTCTTTTCCTGCAAGGAGAGAAAGAAAGAGAAGGTTGAGTGAGACTGATGGAATGAGTGCAATGAATGGATAGATTAGATCTTTCATGGGAGTCTATGATGGAGTGGGCTGGCAATGCCAAATGATTTCCTTGGTTGTTAGTTGGTATGATTGCGTTAGGATGAGGGTGAGTGTGAGCATCAAGATGGGGTTGTGATGATATAGATAGAGAGAGAGGGATGGATGGACGTGCAAGGTATGTTGGTGTGAGTAAGGATGTGCAGGAGTAGGGTTGGGAAGGCAGAGTGATGGGGGTATGATGAGAGGCACAGCAGGATGAGGTTGAGTGTGGCTTTGTACTCATCTTTCCTGATCTAATGAGATCATTGAAATGTTTGTGGCACTGCACCCAGGTCCTCCTGACCACATCCCTGTTGTTGACCTCTGCAATTTGGAGCCAGGCTCTTTTTGTCTCCTGAGGGGTCTCTTCTGCCCATTCGAAGGGAAGAGGACCTCTCTGTGTGCTCTCACTCCCTCCACAAGCATATGGAGAGAGTCATCGAAGAACCTGGGTGCAGTCTTCTGCCTCAGTGCAGTCATGTTTCCAAGTGTTTGAACAATCAAAATCTCCAGTGTAGTGACTGCACACTCCTAGATGAACCTACAACTGCAATGTGGTCATGGTTCCTTTAAATATCCCTGCTGACAATGTGTCATTGATGATGCCATCGAACCTGCACCATTTAATTGGGTCGGGTGATGCGCTGGGTGGGCTTAATAGGCCCTATTGGTGCAAAGTCGATTTCTGGAGTAGGCTGGAAGCAGTAACAGGGTCGCGACCCGCCATGCTGACCATCCGCACACAACCCGCCCAGGTAAAGAAAACTATGGACATTAACCTTGTTTCTCTCTCCACAGAAGCTGCCTGACCTGATGAGTATTTGCAGTGTTTTTTGTTGTTATTGCAGAAAATTCATTTCCTCTTTAAAATATCTTTTACAACACCGCATTACCTCTTATCTGTGGCTACTTACACAGTTGAATTGTATCGGCAAGATAAGGACAATAATCAACTGTAAGAATGAACTCATTCATGCAGATAACCTTCAAACAATTAAACCACTCACTCTTTCAAGTTATCACGAGATCCGCTGTTTTACCAGCGCTACACAAATGAGATAATTATTAATTTATGAGACTGCAATCATTTCCATATCTTTAACATCTATAAATTCAAGCCAGCCACTATTAATAGAGTTAACATTGTACACTTGTGATAAGTGAAATGAATGGAACCGCTCCCATGAAATAACTAAACAATAAGGCGAGGGCTATGAAACACTAGCAGACGTTTAATTATTACAATGTCTTTTTCCTGTATATTGTGGAAGCATGTAGTGGCAACATTTTCCCAAACAATTGATTTTGCCGAGTATATTCCTTGCAGTTATTTGTCATTTATACACTTTCTTATAATAAGGCTGAAGACTTAGACTGAAAGGATAATTACTACAATAAATCTGGTGCACTTCAGATTCAGTGAGGCCAGGCAGGCCAGCGTAACAGAAACCAACATTTTGGCCAGCTATTTTGTTAATTAATTCACGGGGTGTAGGTGTCATTGGCAAGGCCAGGATTCATTACCCATCCCTAATTGCCCTGAGTGGCTTGCTAGGCCATTTCAGAGGGGAATTAAGAGTCAACCACGTTGCTGTGGATCTGGAGTCGCATATAGGCCAGACCGGGTAAGGGCAGCAGATTTCCTTCCATAAAGTGTATTACTGAACCAGATGTTTTTTTTTATAACAATCTAGTAGTTATAATGGTCATCATTACTGATACTAGCTTTTTATTTCAGATTTATTTATTAATTGAATTTAAATTCCCCAGCTGCCGTGGTGGGATTATGAATTCATGTCTCTGGATCCAAAAAGAGTTTCATGTCTCTGGATGATTAGTCCAGGCCTCTGGATTAGTCACCATCATAGGCAGTCCCACAGAATCGAGGAAGACTTGCTTCCACTCTAAAAATGAGTTCTTAGGTGACTGAACAGTCCAATACGAGAACCGCAGAATCTGTCACAGGTGGGACAGATAGTCGTTGAGGGAAGGGGTGGGTGGGACTGGTTTACCGCACGCTCCTTCCGCTGCCTACGCTTGGTTTCTGCATGCTCTCGGCGACGAGACTCGAGGTGCTCAGCAATCTCCTGGATGCACTTCCTCCACATAGGGCGGTCTTTGGCCAGGGACTCCCAGGTGTTGGTGGGGATGTTGCACTTTATCAAGGAGGGTTTGAGGATTAGTAGTGCAGTAACATAACCACTATGCTACCGTTCCCCTGTTGTTTGGAATACCACCAACTGACTTCCCTAAACAGCATCTTTTTCTAGATAAATAGCTGGTTAGTTGCTTGAAGAGGTATGAAGCAAACTAGCTGCAGGTATTGGTTGATTTCTGATGGGTAAGATCAGCGACATAAGAACATCATGAGAAAAGCTTTTGATTGACAGGTGTCAAACATGATCAAGAAATGTGAATAAATTATGGATTTTTAGCAACTATTAGGAACTATTGCTGCCTCTCAGCACCATTGGTACTTTGGATTTCTCACTCATATATTGCAGGGTATAAGGATTGATACTTCTATAAACCCAACGCAATATAATCTCAGCATTTTCTGAGTAAGGATCATTAAAACAATCAAGAGTCTTACTATGATTTCAAATATTGCAGTGGTATAGTTACTAAATCTAGACACGTAACTTGTAGAAAAATTTCCCCAGAAAAAACAGCCCTTTTAATTTCCATTATATGTTACACAGAGTAACCACTGCAAGGATACAACGCTTCTAAAGTCCTCAGCAGTTTAGTAAAACATCTTGCTCTCAATTTTCCCACGGTGTATTGAGATTTTCCTTTGTTGCATCTGTAAACAAGAGATTTGCAGTGACATGATACTATAAAGACTGGCCAAGTCTGGCTGAGGTGTACAACAAGTTGCTGTGACCTGGTGATATTCAAAACCTTTCCAGTGACTGCACAGGAACTCTCATTCCTTGATTGTAGGGGGTGAATTTTAACCCCCCAAACAGGTGGGTTGAGGTCGGGTGAGATGTTAACATTTAAAAAATCTCAAACCCGACAGTAGCCTGTCTCCAACCTACCCACGTCCGGGTTCAATGGAGGCGGGACGAAAGCTAACTCGCTCCCATGAGGCGGCTTGCCAATTTAAATATTTTAACGAGGGCTTCCCATCCAAAACTCCTCATCTCTGCTTACGCAACCCACCCCTGTCAAGATTGGGGCCATTTGTGATTGGAATTCAAAACCTAAGCACTTCAGTAAACTCTGCAGACATTAGTCCTGCAGTATGCCAATTGGTGTATCTCTTAAGTAATAGTGTGACATGACAGGGGTTAATATGTCAGGGGGATGGGAACCTATGCAGGGAGACAGGCGGAACTGGAATGGGGGCAGAAGCAAAAGATAGAAAGAAGAAAAGTAAAAGTGGAGAGCAGAGAAACCCAAGGCAAAAAGCAAAAAGGGCCACATTACAACAAAATTCTAAAGGGACAAAGTGTGTTAAAAAGACAAGCCAGAAGGCTCTGTCCCTCAATGCGAGAAGTAATCATAATAAGATGGACGAATTAACTGCGCAGATAGCTGTTAATGGATATGATGTAATTGGCATCATGGAGACATGGCTCCAGGGTGACCAAGGCTGGGAACTCAACATTCAGGAAAGATAGACAAAAAGTTAAAGGAGGCGTTGCTGGTTAAAGAGGAAGTTAATGCAATAGTAAGGAAGGACATTAGCTTGGATGATGTGGAATCGGTATGGGTGGAGCTACGGATTACCAAAGCTAGTGGGACTTGTGTCCAGACCACCAAACAGTAGTAGTGAGGTTGCGGACAGCCTCAAACAAGAAATTAGGGATGCGTGCAATAAAGGTACAGCAGTTATCATGGGCGACTTTAATCTACATATTGATTGGGCAAACCATGCTGGTAGCAATGGGATGGAGGAGGATTTCCTGGAGTGTATTAGGGATGGTTTTCTAGACCAATATGTCGAGGAACCAACTAGGCTGGCCATCCTAGACTGGGTGATGTGTAATGAGAAAGAACTAATTAGCAATCTTGTTGTGCGAGGCCCCTTGGGAAAGAGTGACCATAATATGGTAGAATTCTTTATTAAGATGGAGAGTGACACAGTTAATTCAGAGACTATGGTCCTGAACTTAAGGAAAGGTAACTTTAATGGTATGAGACGTGAATTGGTTAGAATAGACTGGCGAATAATATTTAAAGGATTGATGGTGGATAGGCTTGGCAAACATTTAAAGATCACATGGATGAACTTCAACAATTTGTAGGGGAGGACGAAAACCCCCTCATTTTACCCAGAAGGAAAAGGCTGTAGGATGTGTCTGTGCTGCAATGTGAATTGAAACCGAGACAGTTTGACCTTGGCAGAGCAGTGATTGGACGGGGGAGGACACCGGAGGGCCAATGGTGGGACAGAGTCAGCCCGAAGCATGGGGCTTTCAAGCCAATGGGAGAGCACTTGCTCGAAAACTGTGGGATTGACTCATCGCCATTATCGGGCTATTGTCTTCCTCATGTTTACACTAGGGAGGAAAATTATGCAGACCTTCAGAAAACTAGGGAACCCAAAACAAACCAAAGGTCTACACAATGGCTACAGGAGGCCAACCCAATCAACACCTACTCAAACCTTGAGTAGGTTAGGAAAACTGAATTGGAGGGAAATTATGCAGACCCTCAGTAAACTAGGGAACCCAAAACAACCCAAGGGCCTACACAATGGTTACAGGAGGCCAACGCAATCAACACCTACTCAAATGAGTAGGTTAACATCAGTGGAAAAACCCCGCGATAATCTAAAACTGCTGCATTTTTCAAAATCACAAAGTCCACCAATGGGAAGGATCGATTTCAGCACGAGAGGCAGACTGGATAATCTGGCTATAAAAAGGGGTTTCTGACCCAGTGTGTGTGTGGCACTCTGCTCTCGTGATCCAACAACCAGCAAGCCTCTCGACACTGAAGGAAAACTAGTGTCCGAAGACACCGAAGATAGAAGAAACAAACCACCAGACTGCAAAAGGCACAGTAGTGAGTATAACCTCTGGTCCCCAGAATTCCCAACTCAGTTAGGCCAGGAAAGGTGGGAGGTTGGACATTGTACTGCTAAACTTGTGTAAAAATTTTCGTTGTGTCCGTTTAGTGGGATTTAGGGGGATTGTTTTGTTGTGTATTGCTGTTTGTTGAGATACACCTTGTCAAATAAATTGGAAGCTTAAGTTCCTCTTGGAATCATCTTGTCTCAGTTCTATTGTATTACATCTCCTGATCGTGAGTCTTATGTCAGAACAGTGTAAGGGAAGCTAGGAGCGCCTCGAAAATGCTCAACTGTGTGTCACAGGCTAGGAAGAAGGGGTTAGGAGTGTTTGACACTCATAGGTGCCTCACAGGCTAGGCATAAGCTGTGGGGATGCACAAGTCTCAAAACCCCCTTCATAAGCTGTGGACACAGTCTCTCCAGGGGTGCTCTTGCAGCACTCAGGGTACCTCACAGGCCAGGCATAAGCTGTGAGGGCAGAAGCCCAGAGAGAGACACCCAAGGCACAGCAACACTCCCCGAGAACCCCTTACAGAACATGGTGACCGCGGCAGGACATAAGCAAACAGGAGATGTTAATATAACAGATTGAGGTGATAAGAGAGGAAACTAAAATGGAGGAGAGAATTTCCTCATACATTTTTGGCAAGGTGAACCTCGCCAAACCTTGGGTGCAAGCCCTCACTTGGGCAGAGCGCCCAGTGGATGCTGCTGCCCAGTGGACAGCAGGGAAGGACCACAACCTCAGGGTGGAAAAGGCCATCTGGCTTATCTGCTTCACCCGCCATTCCGAAAGCTCGACCAGCGGGTGAAGCACTTGGAACAGAGTCTTCAGAAATCAGAGGAGCTCTCTGCTATCCGGGCTGCGGTTGAGGACAACCTGCTGGCCGAATTAGCTGAGGAGCAGCAAGGGAAGAGGCAGTTGGAGGAGACCTTCCGAAATAGCTGGGACTATCTTCAGTGTCAGGTCACTGAGGCCAAGGGTAGTGAGGGGTCCCTCCAGGAACAGAACTCTTGGTACACCCAGAAAATTTGGGAACTAGAGAATGAATTAAAAGACGTACAGACAGCCTATAAAGTGGCCAGTGGCAGTGAGTTTGCAGATCACGGTCCCTGCCAGGAGAGGATTAAAACTCACACCCACGCTCTATCCCAGGCAAAGGGGATGGTCGCCCTGATAGGACCTGGAGGGTCCACAGGGGACAAAGGAGAGTATTGGGGGGTAGAGGAGAATCCAAAGGCCAGAGACGCCCGACCACCTCCTGAGGCACCGGTGGTTTATCCGATGGGGTACCAGGAGGAGTGGGGCGCGCAGGTAGTAGCATACCCAGGGCTGGGGGCAGGACCAACGTGTCCCGCTCGGCAGCAGGGATGTGAGGCTCCCGCCGAGGGTCAGTTAAGGGCTGGATCAGGCGATCAGGCACTCTCTGCTGGCCTTCAGAAAACTAGGGAACCCAAAACAAACCAAAGGTCTACACAATGGCTATAGGAGGCCAACTCAATCAACACCTACTCAAACCTTGAGTAGGTTAACATCAGTGGAAAAACCCCGCGATAATCTAAAACTGCTGCATTTTTCAAAATCACAAAGTCCACCAATGGGAAGGATCGATTTCAGCACGAGAGGCAGACTGGATAATCTGGCTATAAAAAGGGGTTTCTGACCCAGTGTGTGTGTGGCGCTCTGCTCTCGTGATCCAACAACCAGCAAGCCTCGCGACACTGAAGGAAAACCAGTGTCCGAAGACACCGAAGATAGAAGAAACAAACCACCAGACTGCAAAAGGCACAGTATTGAGTATAACCTCTGGTCCCCAGAATTCCCAACTCAGTTAGGCCAGGAAAGGTGGGAGGTTGGGCATTGTACTGCTAAACTTGTGTAAAAAATTTTGTTGTGTCCGTTTAGTGGGATTTAGGGGGATTGTTTTGTTGGTGTATTCCTGTTTGTTGAGATACACCTTGTCAAATAAATTGGAAGCTTAAGTTCCTCTTGGAATCATCTTGTCTCAGTTCTATTGTATTACATCTCCTGATCGTGAGTCTTATGTCAGAACAGTGTAAGGGAAGCTAGGAGCGCCTCGAAAACGCTCAACTGTGTGTCACAGGCTAGGGAAGAAGGGGTTAGGAGTGTTTGACACTCACAGGTGCCTCACAGGCTAGGCATAAACTGTGGGGATGCACGATTCTCAAAACCCCCTTCATAAGCTGTGGACACAGTCTCTCCAGGGGTGCTCTTGCAGCACTCAGGGTACCTCACAGGCCAGGCATAAGCTGTAAGGGCAGAAGCCCAGAGAGAGACACCCAAGGCACAACAACACTCCCCGAGAACCCCTTACAAATTGTACATCCCTATCTGGAGTAAAAATAAAACGGGGAAGGTGGCTCAACCATGGCTAACAAGGGAAATTAAGGATAGTGTTAAATCTAAGGGAGAAGCATATAAATTGGCCAGAAAAAGCAGCAAACCTGAGGACTGGGAGAATTGTATAATTCTGCAGAGGAGGACAAAGGGTTTAATTAGGAGGGGGAAAATATGGTATGAGAGGAAGCTTGCTGGGAACATAACAACTGACTGCAAAAACTTCTATAGATATGTAAAGAGAAAAAGATTCGTGAAGACAAATGTAGGTCCCTTGCAGTCAGATTCAGGTGAATTTATAATGAGGAACAAAGAAATGGCGGACCAGTTGAACAAATACTTTGGTTCTGGCTTCATGAAGGAAGACACAAATAACCTTCCGGAAATATTAGGGGACTGAGGGTCTAGCGAAAAGGAGGAACTGAAGGAAATCCTTATTAGGCAGGAAATTGTGTTAGGGAAATTGATGGGATTGAAGGCCGATAAATCCCCGGGGCCTGATAGTCTGCATCCCAGAGTACTTAAGGAAGTGGCCATAGAAATACTGGATGCATTGGTGATCATTTTCCAACAGTCTATCGACTCTGGATCAGTTCCGATGGACTGGAGGGTAGCTAATGTAACACCATTTTTTAAGAAAAAAGGGAGAGAGGAAATGGTTAATTACAGACCGGTTAGCCTGACATCAGTAATGGGGAAAATGTTGGAATCAATTATTAAGGATGAAATAGCAGCGCATTTGGAAAGCAGTGATAGGATTGGTCCAAGTCAACATGGATTTATGAAGGGGAAATCATGCTTGACAAATCTTCTAGAATTTTTTGTAGATGTAACTGGTAGAGTGGACAAGGGAGAACCAATGGATGTGGTGTATTTGCATTTTCAAAAGGCTTTTGCTAAGGTCCCACACAAGAGATTGTGCAGAATTAATCACATGGTATTGGGGGTAATGTACTGATGTGGATAGAAAACTGGTTGGCAGACAGGAAGAAGAGAGTCGGGATAAACGGGTCCTTTCCAGAATGGCAGGCAGTGACTAGTGGGATGCCACAGGGCTCAGTGCTGGTACCCCAGCTATTTACGATATACATTAATGATTTAGATGAAGGAATTGAACGTAATATCTCCAAGTTTGCAGATGACACTAAGCTGGGTGGCGGTGTGAGCTGTGAGGAGGATGCTAAGAGGCTTCAGTGTGACTTGGATAGGTTAGGTGAGTGGGTAAACACATGGCAGATGCAGTATAATGTGGATAAATGTGAGGTTATCCACTTTGAGGGCAAAAACACAAAGACAGAATATTATCTGAATAGTGGCAGATTAGGAAAAGGGGAGGTGCAACGAGACCTGGGTGTCATGGTACATCAGTCATTAAAAGTTGGCATGCAGGTACAGCAGGCAGTGAAGACAGCAAATGGTATGTTGACCTTCATAGCTAGGGGATGGCCTTGGTGAGGCTTCACCTGGAATATTGTGTTCAGTTTTGGTCTCCTAATCTGAGGAAGGACGTTCTTGCTATTGAGGGAATGTAGCGAAGGTTCACCAGACTGATTCCCGAGATGGTAGGAATGACATATGAGGAGAGACTGGATCGACTGGGCCTGTATTCACAGGAGTTTAGAAGGATGAGAGGTATCTCATAGAAACATATAAAATTCTGACGGGACTGGACAGGTTAGATGCAGGAAGAATATTCCCGATGATGGGGAAGTCCAGAACCAGGGGACATAGTCTAAGGATAAGGGGTAAGCCATTTAGGACTGAGAGGAGGAGAAACTTCTTTACTCAGAGAGTTGTTAACCTGTGGAATTTCCTACCGCAGAGAGTTGTTGATGCCAGTTCATTGGATATATTCAAGAGCGAGTTAGATGTGGCCCTTACGGCTAAAGAGATCAAGTGGTATGCAGAGAAAGCAGGAAGGTGAATGATCAGCCATGATCTTATTGAATGGTGGTGCAGGCTCGAAGGGCCGAATGGCCTACTCCTGCACATATTTTATATGTTTCTATGTTTCTATGATGTAGTTTATCGGTGATATATATATGAAATCTTAATCAGCAACAACAATAACTTGCATTTATATAGAGTCTTTAACGTAATAAAATGTCCTAATTCACTTCACAGGAGAATTAGCAAACAAAATTTTATACCAAGCCACATAGGAGGTATTATGACAGGTGACGCTGCAGGTTTTAAGGAGCGTCTTAAAGGAGGATAGAGTTAGAGATACGGAGAGGCTTAGGGAGTGAATTCCAAAGCTTAGGACCCAAGAAGCTGAAGGCATTCTAGGATGATCCTGGAATAATGAACAGTTTTAGCCAAGGAGAGCAGGCCTCAATCGTGCTTTATGTGGTCCAGCCAGATCTGGCGATGAATGGCTAAACCAGTTGTCTGCCATAAACGTTCAAGTCTTCATTCTCTAGACTTAAAGCAGCAGAGATGAGTGCAGTACCAAGGAAACAACAAGGATGAGAGAGAGAGAGAGGAATGTTTTTATTGAGGACAAGGGCATCAAAGATGAAGGTGAGGGTGTGATTGAGCAGATCAGTGGCTGCAGAAATGTCATGGTGAATGGAGGGCCAAAGGCTGGACAATTGGTAATGTGAAAGTGCACTGTAAATGGTTTGGTGGAGAGTATTTTCCAGGGGCGGGCACAGAATGAAGTGGGGTTGGGAGGGGGAATGGGGCTATGAGTGGAGAGGGATACGAGGATGTGATCAAAGATGGCCTTATCTGCGATTGACAGAATGGGAGTACAGTGGCCACATTTGGTCGAGGGGATGGCCGTGAATATGGGTAAGAGAGTTTCCATGAACAATCACTCAATGTGTAACAGGGCTGATTCATTGGTATTAAAACACTGCCAAATGGAAATAAGCTGTACTCACGTATCCATGTTTACAATGAATCATCTGTTCCATTTCTCCTTTGCAATGCCCTGAGCAAGTGCATGGGGATGGATATCCGTATCAAAATCAAACACACAGATAAAAGCTGACCAGCTGAGAGGAAAATGAGTAAAATGACTTTATTGGATGATACATTTCAACGGTGCTGCAAGTTTTATCACAATATTTTACAAATTAGCTTTGACAGCTGCACATAGATCAGATGCAGTTAACCAGTAAAATGATCAGGCATAATTTAGAAGGAGGTGTTCTTAGGTCAAGGTGGGCTTCAATACACATCCGTTTTATTCAAAGAATATTATTATTGTGAGAATTTTACGTGGCCTTCAACATGAATGGCACCAAAATTATTTTGAACCATTTCATCAGCACACTAGGGCTGATATTTGTCTTATTACCGCCCCATTTACACCGAAAAACGGGCAAGTAGACTGACCAGAATTACATGGGAGTTAACTCGACGATTTACTGCTCGAGGTCTGCCCATTTCGATTTTCGGGCAGACCTCGAGTTAGGCAGTGAGAACGCCCTCCAGGAACAGGCAAGGGCCTCCTTAATATATGAAAATTAAAATCAAATGAGACTGCCAAGGCCCGGACCCTAAGTTCCTCTCTGCCCGTGTTGGTATCACGAGTTTCTCAAGCCACCAACAAACCATGGTCGGTACAAATCAGGAGGCAGTCACTTCCAGCAGTATTTAAAGGGATACTCACCTGCTGTCAGCGAACATATTACAGATCATTTTGCCTCGATTGCATTGTGTTTACTTGCTACTTAGACTATTTCAAAGTGCTTTTAGGGGCTGTACAATGGTCTGAACGCTTAAGAGGAGGCTTCTGACAATTCACATTTCTTCAAGGAGGTCGCCCGGCTATTCTGCTATGGCTAGGGGATGGGGAGGAGGAGGAGCTACAAGAGGAAGGAGCACCCAGAGCTTCAGCTGCAGAGAGAGCAAATAGAAGCGCAGCCTCCTTCGCCACTGCTCCTCAGAGAACTGCAGCGATGTTGTCTTGGGGACGCTGCAGTTGCTTGCATGAATCCTTACCCTGTAGGCCCAAGACAACATCGCTGCAGTTCTCTGAGGAGCAGTGGCGAAGGAGGCTGCGCTTCTCCAGGGAGGCTGTCACAGAGTTGTATCACTTCTTGCAACAAGACCAGTGACCCACTACCGCACCTAGCAAAACATTGACTGTTAGAGTCAAGGTCACTGCAGCCATCACCCTCTTTACATCAAGGCTGCATAAAGGATATCAGCAACGTCAGTCAGCCTGCTCGCAGTAAGAAGGTAACTGATGCCATGCTTGTTACTACAAACACTTCCATCACTTTCCCCACAGTCAAGCGGAAACAACAGGATAGGGCTCTGGGGTTTTCACAGCAGGGAGAGGAGCTACCATTTCTTTACCCAGTGAGTTGTTATGATCCGGAATGCACTTCTGTACAGGGTGGTGGAAGCAGATTCAATAGTAACTTTCAAAAGAGAATTGGCTTTATCCTTAAAAATGAAAATTTGCAGGGCTATGGGGAAAGAGCAGGGAAGTTGAACTAATTGGTAGCTCTGTCAGAGAGCTGGCACAGGCACAATGGGCCGAATGTCCTCCTTCCGGGCTGTACGATTCAATTGTTCGATTACATGCTTCCCCCAAGTTCAGAGTATCATTGACTACACCCACGACTCCCAGCAGATACCTTCAGCTGATCCCACGACCTTGATGAATCGCTAAGGCTTGCACTCTATTCATGTGCAACTGGTGTATGCTCACAGGCAGCATGACCTGCAGACCTGACCCCATGTTCCTGGCAGTGCTGATGATACTTTTATATTGTATCAGTCCTCCATCCTCCCAGCTCTTTGCTCCTGCATAGCAAGTGAGGGACTGACTGCTTGAGGACAAGGGCTATCGTCTGCACGCTTGGCTCATGACTCCACTCGGGACCCCACGCTTGGTGAATGAACTGTGCTACTACCAGATCAATGGCTCAATTGGTATCCTTATAGAGCAGACCTCAAAGCCAATATCCATTGGGTTCTATTTGCACACAAACTGAGGGCTCAATTTTGCCCAAGCCCGTTTTTTGGCGTATTGCTAGAGTTACGCCCGTTTTTAATAAGAACATAAGAAATAGGAAAAGGAGTAGGCCATACAGCCCCTCGAGCCTGCTCCGTCATTTAATAAGAGCATGACTGATCTGATCATGGACTCAGCTCCACTTCCCCGCCTGCTCCTCATAACCCCTTAACCCCTTATCTTTTAAGAAACTGTCTATTTCTGTCTTAAATTTATTCAATGTCCCAGCTTCCACAGCTCTCTGAGGCAGCGAATTCCACAGATTTACAATCCTCTGAGAGAAGAAATTTCTCCTCATCTCTGTTTTAAACCCCTTATTCTAAGATTGTGTCCTCCAGTTCTCGTCTCCCCCATCAGTGGAAACACCCTCTCTGCATCCACCTTGTCAAGCCCCCTCATAATCTTATATGTTTCAATAAGATCACCTCTCATTCTTCTGAATTCCAATGAGTAGAGGCCCGACCTACTCAACCTTTCCTCATAAGTCAACCCCCTCATCCCCGGAATCAACCTAGTGAACCTTCTCTGAACTGCCTCCAAAGCAAGTATATCCTTTCGTAAATATGGAAACCAAAACTGCATGCAGTATTCCAGGTGTGGTCTCACCAATACGTTACATAGCTGTAGCAAAACTTCCCTGCTTTTATACTCCATCCCCTTTGCAATAAAGGCCAAGATACCATTGGCCTTCCTGATCACTTGCTGTACAGGCATACTATCCTTTTGCGTTTCATGCACAAGTACCCCCAGGTCCCGCTGTACTTGCAGCACTTTGCAATCTTTCTTCATTTAAATAATAACTTGCTCTTGGACTTTTTCTGCCAAAGTGCATGACCTCACACGTTCCAACTTTATAATCCATCTGCCAAAGTTTTGCCCACTCACTTAGCCTGTCTATGTCGTTTTGCAGATTTTTTGTGTCCTCCTCACACATTGCTTTTCCTCCCATCTTTGTATCGTCAACAAACTTGGCTACGTTACACTCAGCCCCTTCTTCCAAGTCGTTAATATAGATTGTAATAGTTGAGGTCTGTAGGGTGTGGTGTGTGGGGTCAGGTTCACCTCTGACCTTCTGAGCGGTTCGAATCGCTCCCACTCCCTGGGTTCTAGACTCTGAATTTATTTGGGGATGTGATAAAATGCAAGAGACAACTGGTTTGGTGCAAAAGAACTTTGACTTTATTAAAGATTAGAAAATACAATATCAAACTTATAATCACTCAAGTAAAGAACAGTAGATCACACATTCAAAGGGGTTACAGTGAATAATACACCTCCCACCTCCCAATGCCTAATACTGACTAGGGTAAACTCCAGGGCAAACAGGGACTATACTCACCAATCATTTACTGGTAGTTAGCGGTGGTTCGCGATTTCAGGGTTCGCTGGATTCTGTAGGTTCGGTTTGCCATACCCCAAACATTGTAGAAGACTTCTTACTGCGCAATCTTCAGTTGGGTGGTGTCCGCTGATGCGGTAGGGCACGTTTTGGACTTATGGGGTAAGTACCCGTTTTCTTTCAATAGAAATAGGTTTAAAGTCTCTTTAGGTAATGTTTTCACCTGTTGGTAGTCAGGTCTAGGTTGTAGGGTGGAAACTTTTGATTCTTTGGTTTCTTCCTTGTGGAGTTTTGTTTCGAAGTTGGTCGATCGCGGTGCTTTTGGTAGTACCACGTTGGCTGTGGTTGGTTGCTACTGCGGTGGTGATGTTCTTCCTTCCTTTTCGATCTCAGGACGTCAAGGCTGGAGAAGCTAGTTAAAACTGCTGCTGTGATCTTTCTCCCTTCTTGATCTGATGCACAGCATAGCATACCATAGCATTGCCTAGCATAAGCATGTCCTTTGTTAAAGCAGGGCCCAGTTATACCTTTGGAGCTGTTCTAATCTTCGCGCCAAATCAGCCTGGATTCTTTGTTTAATTTTGGCAGACTTGATATTTCTTTGTCATGTTTTGGCGGGCCCATTAAATGTTAACCTGTCTCAGATGTGTCGATCTTTTAAATCTGTTTTCTTGATGGAAATATTAGCTTTGGTATTTGCAATGTCTGTCTGTGTTTTCGGTTTTCCATGCGGGCTGGATGTGCCATTGTTATTATATATGTGCTGGAATGGTTTTCCAGATCAGGATGATGGTTAGCTATCTCTGGGTTAATTGTTGCTATGTTAATGTCTCCTGGGGAGAAGGGTTTTCGAGTATCCACAATTCTCCAGGCAATTTGCTTTAGCTTCAATACACCAGACAATTTCAATACTCAAACTGGCTTCTTTGATGTATAGTTCCTCTAGTTCTTAGCCCTGCCCACACAGACCCATTCTGCTTTGAAAAATCCCAAATTCGATTAAAGTTCGTAGTTTCTTCCATGTACACTTTAAGAACTCAAACTTTCTGGTAGATAGTTCCAAATTAAATTTCCTTTCCAATGAGTTCAAACACTGGGGCGGTTTTCTCATGAATTTTGCAACTCTACAGGTCCCAGCACTGATCGCTGTGGCACCCCATTAGTTACTGGTTGTCAACCAGAGAATGAACCATTTATCCCGACTCTCTGCTTTCTGTTAGTTAGCCAATCCTCTATCCATGCTAATATATTACCCCCAACCCCATGAACTTTTATCTTGTGCAGTAACCTTTTATGTGGCACCTTGTCAAATGCCTTCTGGAAGTCCAAATACACCACATCCACTGGTTCCCCTTTATCCACCCTGTTCGTTACATCCTCGAAGAACTCCAGCAAATTTGTGAAACATGACTTCCCCTTCAGAAATCCATGCTGGCTCTGCCTGGCCGAATTTTGCTTTTCCAAATGTCCTGCTACTGCTTCTTTAATAATGGACTCCAACATTTTCCCAAACACAGGTGTTAGGCTAACTGGTCTATAGTTCCCTGTTTTTTTGTCTGCCTCCTTTTTTTAAATAGGGGTGTTACATTTGCAGTTTTCCAATCTGCTGGGACCTCCCCAGAATTCAAGGAATGTTTGTAAATTACAACCAATGCATCCACAATCCCTGCTGCTACTTCTCTTAAAACCCTAGGATGCAAGCCATCAGGTCCAAGGGATTTATCTGCCTTTAGTCCCATTATCTTACTGAGTACCACCTCCTTAGTGATTGTGATTGTGTTAAATTCCTCCCCCCCCTCCCCCCTCCCGCCCCCATAGCCAATGGGCCAGAAATGCACCAAAAATATTTGTCCAAAGTTTCCCCGCTGTATTTTTCAAATTTGAAGCCACGCAGCCTGTCCAGTTGCCTCGGGGGGTGGGGTCTGCTGTTTGCAGCGAAAAAACGATGCCGCACCTTCTGCATATGGACGGGAAAAAAAGGTTTTAAGTGATCTTCGAGTTTGTTAGTGATCTTAAAGTTTGCAAGTGATTGTACCTGAAAACTTTAAAGTTTGATACAAGAAAATTTTATTAAAGTTAAGTACAAAAAACTGTTTGTTAAACTTAAAACATTTTTTTATTTACATTAAAACTGAATCATTTACATTATTTGTTCCATTAGTAACACAACTTTTGGAACTCAAGAAGAATCATTTCCATCATTTGTTCCATTATTAACACAACTTTTGAAGTAAACAAGGATCATTTACGTCATCTGTTCCATTAACACAACACAACATTATGGAACAGGACCAAACAGTAAACATGGTCCATGTGGAATAGTTGTCGCTGAGCTTTCAGGCAGCAAAGCATTCACGGATGAGCTGCTGGCGCAAGGCTCGAGCAATCGTTAAAGGGGCACAATGGCCCGCCCTCCTCCATTGTCGTGCTTCGGGTTCATGTTCTTGCATGGCTTCCTCGTCCTCATCCTCTTCCTCCTGCTCGTCATCATATCTTCCTTATCATTATCATCAGCCACTCTCACCGCAGGTGGGTCTTCTCCAACTAGCTGCTGCTGCCTCATGATGGCTAAGTTATGCAACATGCAGTACACAACAATGAACTGACCGATAATCTCAGGGAATATTGCAAGTAGCCTTCGGAAACGCTATTTCAAGATGCCAATGGTCCTCTCCACTATGCTGCATGTCGCAATGTGCGCCATGTTGCATTTCCGGTCAGCTTTCGTCCGGGTTATGGGTAGGGGTGTCATGAGCCAGGTGGCGAGGCCGTACCCTTTGCCTCCCAGTAGCCAGCTCTGCCCTTCTGGCTGCTGCTGAAACATGGCAGATATAACGCTTTTGCTTGGGATGAATGCATCATGGGTGCTCCCAGGGTATCTTGCATTGACTGACATGATGCGATGCATGTCATCACACATGAGCTGTATATTAATGGAGGTGAAGCATTTTCTGTTCCTGTACATCTTGGAATCCTCCAAAGGTGCTCGCAAGGCAATGTGGGTACAATCAATGCAGCGCTATACCTTGGGGAAGCCAGCAGTCCTGGAGAAGCCCACAGCCCTGTCATGCATTACCTGGGCGGTCGTGGAGAACTTTATTTAGTCATTCCTCCAGGCATATAGTGCAGCTGTCACCTGCCAAATGCAGACATGTGTTGCATGTTGAGAAATGGCGCACACTTCCCCAGTTGTAGCTTGAAACGATCCAGAGGCATAGAATGAAAGTGCAGTTGTAACCTTCACTTCCACTGACAAAGTAGCCCTACTGATGTTCCTAGGTTGCAGGTCTGCTTTCACCAACTCAGTTATAACTTATTTGTGGAAACGTAGCCTTCTGACACAGTCTACATCACTCAGGTGCAGGTACGAACACCTGTCTCGATATACCTGAGGTGGGTAAGGCCTCCTGCCCAGCACCCTACAGGCTCTGAGGTTCTTCATGCAATGACGTTGAATCAATTGTCTCCTCTGCAGCACCATGATGCAGAAGGCTCGCACAAGGTATGGCATTGTCAGTATTGCCCTCATGGTTAAATTTTACTTTTGTAAGAAGCTCAAAACGTCAGGGAAGTAGACAGGGCAGGTTCTTTGTTGTCTCTCCCCAAGCAGTCTTGTGCCACCCACCCCCACCCCCCGCCCACCCACGCCCCCCCCCCCTGGGCTCATTGCAGTCTTGTGACTTCTCCCCCCCCCCGCCCACCCCGCCCCCCCTGGGCTCATTGCAGTCTTGTGACTTCTCCTCGCCTGGGCTCATTTGCTGGCTAGTGCAGACTTCCGATTCTGTCAGCCGACGCTGCGATCCTCCAGCCCTGTTTGAAGACGTTCAGTGGTGGCGTGTGAGTAAAAAAACAATGAAAACTTCACAATTCCATGAAACTTCCATGTACTCCATTGAAAGGTAAAAAAATGCTATCTTTAGTATGGATATTTAAAGTGTTCTTGACTCCCTCCAAAAACTTTGATGAAAAACAATGGCATCTTTCAGCGTCAATTTCTCAATGTGCTGCTTTCTGTTAACTCTCTAGAAGGTTCTTCGGAAATGGCCAGACACACCGACCTAGCAGAAATTTTTTTTGGCCAAACTGAAAAATCATCAAAACCGGCGCAGACATGAGGGAATGACATCAAAAAAACGAATGTAAAAAGGTTGTAACTAACTCAGTTATGCCGGCGCAGATTCTTGGGGGAAACTTTGATTTAAATACTTACGCCAAAAAAATGGAATGCATCAAACAAACGGCGCAAATGACCTGGGAATATTGAGCCCTAAGAACTGCAATAAAGGAGGAACGTCTCTGGCATTTGTCTTCATTGCCAAGTATCCAACAGAATTTCTTCTGATACATTTATTGATAAAGGTTTGTCTTTACTCCCTTTCCATATTAAAATGGATGAAATGTGGACCTCAAATAAATCCCATTATAAAATAATAATGAAGGCCAGGTTCCATGCTTAGAAATGTTCATGCATATTTGTTATCTATTGCACAGGAATCAAGAATACTCTTTACAATCACTTTTTTTGTCATGGTTTACATAACGTACATGAATTGAAACTTGACATGGAGAAGTTCTCTTTCCGCCTCACTCCACTCATGTCTGCACGGTCCCTTTCTGTAGAGCAAAAATATAAAATTACTTAAACAGGTCAACAGGCATCGATTAACACTGCTCCCAACATTAAGGCTATTAACATTACATTGCCAGTAAGTGATGTATCTGACTTTGCTAAGTATATCAAGGAATTGTTGATGCATAGCATCATGGCTAAGATGGAAAACCGTTCCTTCTGCCAGTTCAGCTGGATGTAAAAGATCCAATTGGAAAAAAAACAGTGGAGTTTTTCCAATGTCCTGGCCAACAATTTTCCCTTAACCAACATCATCAAAACAGACTAACTGCTCAGTTATCATAATTGCTGTTTGCAAGTTGACTTCTGTATTCACCTACATAACAAGACTGATGACATTTCAAAAGTAATTCACTGGCTGTGAACTAAGATAATTGCAGCTCTTCAGAATGGTGTTGAGGATAACCATGCCATTATAGTTAGTGGCGCCTGTGTGAAACTCCTTCTTTAAACTATCTGACAAACAGATTGTTAAAGATTGTCTCATTTCAATTGCCATATTTAAACAATTCCCTCATCTCGCCAATGACTGTAACAGAAATTAGTGATGTGGGCAACAGCATATTACTATTGAAAACTGTCAGGTTTTAACCAGTACTGACCTCTGAAGCCCATTAAAGGAAACTCGCCACTGTCGATGTGGTTCAAGACATTCCAGTTTTAGACTACCTCCACTCCAGCATTTCTCGCTCCCCGCACTAACGAGCGCAGCAGGATGAACAAGGTGCTGAAAGGTTGTGACCTGTACTGTTACCATAGTCTTCACAAGGATATTGAGACATTGCCTCAGGGTAAGAATTTAATAACAATGTTATGCAAATAACATTTACGACTGTTTAGGATTACAGTATAGGGTAACTTTTGAAAGGTCTCACAAAATGTGTCCTGATGTGAATCCACTCTCACTGCAGCAGGTCACTTTTTGGACAATGGGCTAGAACCTCCACTTTTGTGCTTATTGCCCAAAAATGGACGTTATTTCCGGCGTGGGCGGTAAAAAAGGGTTTTCAGATCGTCAGTTTCTCGCCCATTCTCAAAGCACCCAGTCTCCATTTTTGAAAATGGGCGTTACCACGAGCGATATGAAATGGGCAGTAGTGTTTAATTTTTTTGAACTTCTGCCGTAAAGTGTCGCCATCCTTAGCAACGACATGGCAACGCTCGATTCCCGCGATTCAGGAGGTCAAGAGTCATCATGACATGCGCAGAAGAGGAGACAGGGAGAGAGGGAGCTCAGAGGCACTGAAAGCATGTGTGGCTGTGGTATATGCTTGTCTGGCTGTTATAGGAGGCATGAGGGAGATTCACCAGCAGCAAAAAGCCTACTAAACACCAAGAACATAGTTGGCACCGAATTTTTGCCAAAAAATAAGATATAACATGGAAGGGATGGAAGAGGCCCTGGAGCTGGTAGCCAGAAACACTGGTGACAAAGAGCTCCCAGTGATCCCAGAGCGCAGCACTGTACCCCAAGGTGCTGCACCACCATTGCCAACCACACATGAGAGCCAGCAGCAAAATCTTGCTTCTGGCTAGGAGCACGTTCCCACCTTGGGACCGTCCTCTCCTGTATCCATCCAAGAAGCATTTCGGCCGTTACCACTGCCCCCCCCCCAATGAAGCATCGCCTGAGGAGCTCTTCAGCCAGGCGGCTTGGAGTCAGGAGGGGAAGGGGAAGGGGTAGAAGTGGGGAGGAGAAATGGGGAGGCGGGGAAGGGTTGGTTTGTACAGAAATACTGATGATTTCAGACTAATGTTTGGTTTAAATGTTTTTTATTTAACAAAACCTTGTAGCGCATTGACTCAGATAGCTGCACCATTACACACTGGTGATTCCTTAACATCAAAGGGAATAATGACACTTAACTTCAATCAACTTAAACTATAACTGTCACCAAGGTGATGCCCACCATTGATGTATCACCTGCACACCCAGCAGCGTGTCAGCCTTGTAAATAACACCAATGTTCTTTCAGGCAAAATGATCATTGATGAGCTCCTGACTTAAGGCTCTTGCAGCTATCATGCCACCACAGGCTCTTTCATGCGGTCTACAGGGGGGTGGGGCCATGGCTTCAGCGTCACCCTGATTGTCTGGGCCGATATCAGCGTCCTCCTCCTCGTCCTTCTCTTCCTCTCTCTGACAAGGTGGACTGTCAGACTCATAAGGCAATTCTTGTCCCCTCCTGATAGCCAAGTTGTGCAGCATGGAGCACACCATGAATTGAGCTACCTACTCAGCTCGCCTCCTGAGTGGTCCAGGCATCTAAAGCGCTGCGTCAGCACTCCAATGGTTTTCTCCATGATATTGCAAGCTGCTCTGTGGCTGTCATTGTATCGCCTCTCAGCTTTGGTTTGGGTGTCACGCAGGGGGGTCATCAACTAGGTGGCGAAGCCATATCCTTTGTCGCCAAGCATCCAGCATTGACCTTGTGGCTGATTGTTAAAATTAGTCAGATACAGTGCCTTACGCAGGATGTGAGCATCATTGATGCTGCCCGGAAATTGAGCATTCACTGTCAGTATAATTTGCTGGTGGTTGACAACCAGTTGGACATTCAGGGAGTGGAATCCCTTGTGGTTCCTGAAAACCAGGTGCCCGCATTGTGATGTGCATACAATCTATTGCTCCCTGCACCTTCTGGAAGTTTACAATTCTGGAGAATCCTAGAGCCCTCTCACTCTGTGCCTCCCTGGCCATAGGGAAGCTGAACAAGTTCTTCCTGCTTGCATACAGAGCTTCAGTGACCTGTCTAAAGCAGCGATGTGTGGCATGCTGAGAAAGTCCGCAAATGTCTCCAGCTGTGGCCTGAAAAGAACCTGAGGCGTAGAACGACAGTGCCGCGGTGACTTTGACCTCGACAGACAATGCAGTACTGATGGTGCTGGCAGGCTGCAGATCTTTTCTTATCAGCTGGCATACCTCAGTGATGACCTCTTCGTGGAAACGCAGTCTCCGAAGGCATGTGATGTCGGGCAAGTCGAGGTAAGAATGCTTCTCCTTGTACTTGCAGGGGGTGTAACGTCTGGTCCTCCTCATCAGTCTGTCATGTCTTCCATTGGGCACATAATGCAGTGGAGTGTTCCTTTGGCGATCTTGAGTCTGCTGCATGTAATTGGTCACCAAGAGAGGGTGGGAAAGGACAGATCCCATTGCAGTAGCTCTCTGTTTTCCACCGATTGGTCACAAACAAGACAGGTCCCGACGAAGACACCTATTCAATTCCAATCGGTCACTGTATGGTCAAGGTGTTGTTACAGATGTTCACATTTACTCAAACGACCTGCAGAGTACATCCGAACTCCGCCGAGGTTGAAGTACAGCAGCCTTTTAAAGTATGGGACATGTGATCTAGAACATGACGTCCATAATGCTGTGATTAGTTCCGGTTAGTTCCATTTTTTCTGGGCGGTTTTTAGGGCAAGCGATATTGCGGGCGATATGTGTGCGAGGTGGTGAAATTGACGCTGGGCAATCTCATAGCCGCTAGTTTCAGTAAATATGCTCTTTACGACAAAATAAAGTGGGCAGGCGTTAATATTGAATCTCGGCGTTAAATCAATGTGGAAAGTAACGCTGGACGATATTATGGCCGTTGATTTCGCCCATTCTGCTGATTCCGCCCCAAAAGAGTGGGCGGGCGGTAATATTTTTTCCCGCCGTTAAGCACATGGGGAAAGTAATGCTCGGCGATAAGTTTCCTAAGAATGCCCGCCAGTTTCCATTTTGTGCCATTATGGGTGATAAATGGGCGTTATTTCAGTGGTAAAATGAGCGATAAGTGGATGTTAAGTATGCAAAAAAAGTGGAGGTTCTAGCCCAATGTGTCTTTATTCTCAGTCTTGTTTCTTTATCCTATTTGTTTTTTTTTATATGCCTTAAACTACCATCTCTGAAAGTTCAGTGTCATTTGAATAAACTAAAGTCCAACTTAATGAGGAATTCCATTAACATCCTTCATTGAATTGTGATTAAAATGTTAAAGCTGAGACATAGCACTCTATTAAGATACAATTTGAATGTACTCTTGGTGCAATTTATTCTGCCACAAATGTCCTTTAAAAAAAAATCTATTAAGCACATAATGTGATACAGTGGAATTATATTGTCCATGGCTTGCTTACACAAATCTGACCCTGAAGTGGCAGCTTGCCTCAGTTGATGCCACTCTCACTTCTGAACCATGGTTGTGGGTTGAAGCCCCACTCCAAGACCTGAGCATGCATTCTTCATTGAGGCTTCAATATAGTATTGACCAAGTATTACAGTGCAGGAACTACTATTAAACTGAGACATCACCTACCTGTTCAGGTGAATGTAAAAGATCACATGGTACGATGCGAGGAACAATACTCAGTTCCTTGTGTCCAGGCCAACATTCCACCCTCAAACATCGCCAGTGAAAAGAAAGATTAACTGGTAATTGATATCATTTGCAGATTGTGGGGATCTTGTCCATGTAACACTTCAAAAGTAGTTGGTTGCCTGTGTCAGCTGTGGCTCAGTGGGTAGCATGCTCACCTCTGAGTCCGAAGGTTTGTGAGTTCACGTCCCACTTCAGGGACTTGAGCACCAGCATCTGGGCTTGCAGTGTGGAGGGAGTGCTGCACTGTGGGAGTTGCCACCTTTTGGATGAGAAGCTAAACTGAGGCCATATCTGCTTCTCGCAGGTGGATGACAAAAGATCCCATGGCACTATTTTGATGAAGAGTAGGGAAGTTATCCCTGGTGTCCTGGCCAATATCTATCCCTGGTGTCCTGGCCAATATCTATCCCTTATTCAACATAACAAAAACAGATTATCTGGTCATTATCACATTGCTGTTTGTGGGAGCTTGCTGTGCGCAAATTGGCTGCCACATTACAACAGTGACTACATGTCAAAAGTATTTCATTGGCTGTAAAGCGCTTTGAGCTGATTGGGTGGTTACAAAAGGCGCTATATAATGCAAGTCTTTCTTTTTGAAGTGCCAGAAGTTGTACAAGGCATGTTAAAGCATTATAAAAATGCAATTACAAAAAATAATTTTAAGCTGAAATGACAGACAATGCAAATCAGTCCTTTTCATCAGTACATTGTGGCCATGTGTTTTGTTCTGGTCTTTTCTTCTAATTGGAATGAACATTTAGCAGGAACATCATCATCATAGGCAGTCCCTCGAAATCGAGGAAGACTTGCTACCACTCTAAAAGTGAGTTCTTAGGTGACTGAACAGTCCAATATGGGAATTATAGTCTCTGTCACAGGTCAGACAGACAGTCGTTGAAGGAAAGTGTGGGTGGGAAATCTGATTTGCCGCACGCTCCTTCCGCTACCTGTGTTTGCTTTCTGCTTGCTCTCGGCGACGAGACTCGAGGTGCTCAGTGCCCTCCCGGATGCTCTTCCTCCACTTAGAGCGATCTCTGGCCAGGTACTCCCAGGTGTCAGATGGGATGTTGCTTTTTATCAAGGAGGCTTTGAGGGTGTCCTTGAAACGTTTACTCTGCCCATCTGGGGCTTGCTTGCCGTGTATGAGTTCCGAGTAGAGCGCTTGCTTTGGGAATCTTGTGTCAGGCATGCGAACAATGTGGCCCACCCAATGGAGCTGGTCGAGTGTGGTCAGTGCTTTGATGCTGGGGATGTTGGCCTGATCGAGAACACTGACGTTGGTGCGTCTGTCCTCCCAGGGGATTTGCAGGATCTTGCGGCGACATCGTTGGTGATATTTCTCCAGTGATTTGAGGTGTCTACTGTATATGGTCCACGTCTCTGAGCCATACAGGAGGACGGGTATCACTACAGTCCTGTAGACCATGAGCTTGGTGCCAGAGTTGAGGGCCTGATCTTTGAAAAATCTCTTCCTCAGGCAGCCGAAGGCTGTGCTGGCGCACTGGATGCGGTGTTGAACCTCGTCGTTGATGTCTGCCCTTGCTGATAATAGGCACTTACAGTAACATGATTTGCTATGCTAAGGATTGACATTGTGAAATAATGTTGAAAATATTAATAAGATGTGACAGCTAAACGATTATTATGTACAATAATTACACTAAAATTGTTAAAGGATATATTAAATTTAATATTCTGAAATTAAATGCCATCAATATTTTAAAATAGCTTTCCCTCAATTCTAAAATTCTCATCCTTGTTTTCAAATCCCTCCACAGCCTTGCTCACTCCCTATCTCAGTAATCTCCCCCAGCCCTACAACCCGCTGAGATCTCTGCGCTCCTGCAAATCGGGCCTATTGAGCATCCTTGATTTTAATCGCTCCATCATTAGCAGCCGTCCGTTCAACTGCCACTGCCTTAAGATTTGGAATTCCCTCCCTGTGTGTCTTTGCCTCTCTACCTCTCTTTCCTCCTTTAAGACACTCTTAAAACCTACTGCCCGAGTATCTTCACATGTGGCTCAGAATTAAATTTTGGTTGAAGTGCCTTGGAACATTTTACGACGTTGCTCTTGTTATAAATCTGAATTATCACAGCAATTTGAATGATATATTACACTATAATTTTCAGCAGTTATCTATAATCCAGAATAAGAAATCTTTACCTCTAAGTTTCCAACCCCTTCAACTTACAGGAACTGCCAGATTTCACACAGGCCATTCGGTCTTTGGCAAAGACGGAGAAAAAATAAGGTTTTATCTGTTTCTGTGAACCCTAAAAAATGATAGCCTGGAAAAATGTCAAGTAGAAAGTACTTAATCATTGTTACTGTGTACGATATGCCAACTTTCAAACCATCTATGTATCAACGTAATGATTTTACATAGAATTATATAGAATTTACAGCACAGAAACAGGCCATTTGCCCAACTGGTCCATGCCAGTGTTTGTGTTCCACACAAGCCTCCTCCCACCCTATTTCATCTCACCCTATCAGCATAACCTTCTATTCCTTTCTCCCTCATGTGTTTATCTAGCTTCCCCCTTAAAGGCATATATGCGAGTTGCTGCAACTACTTCAGTTTCCTAATGTATGTGAGGAAGGCTTGAATATACTGCATTCTGAATTAATTTTTAATAAGTTGTTATAACAATACTGGTTACAGTACAAGGTTGAAGACTGAAGGCACAGTTCTACACTTAAAACCACTTATGTGACCTGACTGAGTATAGGTTATTTCATTATTATGGCCTTGGACTGGAAAGCCAACAATGTTTGGACAGAACTTTCAAACATAGGAAATGTATTCTTAGTCTTGCCCACCAATTGGCATCAATAGGCAATAGTCTTCAATGCATCACACCGGTGGGTAATAAATCCAAACTATTAAGCACTGATGTCAGATCTTCAGGCTATAACTTGAACAAAATGATTGAATCCCTCCCATTGTGTCGTCCCTTTTCAAATTAAATTTTTGCCATTCTTTTAAATTTATCCTGAAAATAAATTCCTGTTTGTTTATAAAACAGTATTAGCGGCATTTTATGACTTGCCTCTTGCAATCTGCTATTACAAAACACCAACATCTCTGCTCTACAGATTCTCAATCTAACTTGGATCTTGACTGTGGAACAAAAGTGTTGCCAGTAAGGTCGGTGAGGTACACATATTCTATTCGGTAGAATTGTATAACTATGGGAGAATGTAGATACAAGACAGTATAAAATGTGAGGATGTAAAGACAGAATAATGTAACCATTGGAGTGTTTGGGTACAGGATAGTATAACCAAGCAGCACGTTGGTGGGAAATGGTATGTGGAGAGTGCAGGTATGGGAGAGTATAACTGTAGAAAGTGTAGATATGGGAGAATATAACTGTGGAAAGTGTAGATATGGAAGAATATAACTGTGGAAAGTGTGGATATGGGAGAATATAACTGTGAGAAGTGTAGATATGGGAGAATATAACTGTGGAAAGTGTAGATATGGGAAAAAATAACTGTGGAAAGTATAGATATGGGAGAATATAACTGTGGAAAGTGTAGATATGGGATAGGATAACTGTGGAAGCTCTAAGTGTGAAATTGTAATGCAGCTTCAATGGCTTTTTATTGATGAACATTTTATAAATTTTGCTGGAATTGTAAGTCTAAGACCTTAATATCAATAGTGTGGCCAATCATTTATGAAAGCTTAAACGTGCCTAACCTACAATGCTGGACATACAGTTGACAGTTACAAGTATGTCCAATTGTGCAAAACTGTTGCAGTAAAACTGTTATGAAATTGAAGACTCCGCAATCTCTGCAAAAGACAAGTGATATTTTTTAAAAGATTTAGTACATTGTCATTTTTAAAATATAGTATAGTGTATAACGATAACAGCTCAGAGCCTGGATGATTCAGATAACGTGAAATTTATCAACATAACATTAAAAGTGAGTAATCTTACAGGGTGGCTTAGTAATTTTAGAAGGCATTCTATTTCTTCAAAGGAAGGTCCCAGCGATGTTCTGAGCTCTCTGCTTTCAATTCCACCATTTCCAATACAGAATTTGTCTGCTCTTTTGTGACCCAACCCCACGTTCTCTCCAGAACAGTTTTCACGTCACTCCCATTCTTCCTCCTGTGAACGTGGTAAAAGATTACAAACAATAATTTTTTCAATGCGTACCATCTCCCTGGAACAGAATACCTGCCACTTAATGGCTCTGGGTCCTCCTGCAGCAGATTCTTTGCTATGTAGATACAAAGGAAAATGATTGACAAAAGACTGATCATATTGGCCGGCGTGTGTAACTGTCTTTTATCCCGGTTTCTAATCTATGGTTAAAGGAGACAGAAAACTTTGTGCTGTCTCCACCCCCTCTATGTGGTAGTCCACTAAATGCCTGACATGTAAAAGAGGAGGGTCTTCATCAAGGGGTGGTTGCTCTATTTTTTTTTACAGTTTTTACATAATTGGCAAACCCCCAGATGACCTTTAACATTTCTTAACTTTGAAAAAAAAGCATTTCTTTGTCAAATTATGATTAAAGTTCATTTTTACTGTTTCTTTCATAAGAAATTGAACTGAAACCTAAGGCTGCATGAATCATCGCAAATCTCTAGGAACTACACATATTTCTATCAACAACAACAACAACTTACATAGAAACATAGAAACATAGAAAATAGGTGCAGGAGTAGGCCATTCGGCCCTTCGAGCTTGCACCACCATTCAATATGATCATGGCTGAACATTCACCTCAGTACCCCTTTCCTGCTTTCTCTCCATACCCCTTGATCCCTTTAGCCATAAGGGCCATATCTAACTCCCTCTTGAATATATCTTGTATTTATATAGTGCCTTTAATGTAGTGAAACGTCCCGAGGTGCTTCACAGTATTATTAGTCAAAAGAATTTACACCGAGCCACATAAGAAGAAATTAGGGCAGGTGATCAAAAGCTTGGTCAAAGAGGAGTGTCTTAAAGGAAGAAAGTGAGGTATAGAGATGGAAAGGTTTGGGTGGGGAATTCCACAGCTTATGGCCTAGGCAACAGAAGGCACAGCCACCAATGGCTGATCAATTATAATCAGGGATGCTCAAGAGGGCAGAATTAGAGGAGCGCAGAAATCTCGGAGCAGGTGTGGAGGGGGTGGAGGAGTTGTGGGACTGGAGGAGGTTACAGAGATAGGGAAGGGAGAGGCCATGGAGGGATTTGAATACAAGGATGGGAATATCCATTTCAATTACCAGAAATTAGGGCCAGTTGTATACTGAACATGTGACCAATGGGGAACCGATGCATACCCACTATATTATTACATTTAATTTACATAGAATGTACAGCACAGAAATAGGCCATTCAGCCCGACTGTTCTATGCCAATGTTTATGCTCCACACTAACCTCCTCCCATCCCTCTTCAACTAACCCTATCAGCATAACTTTCAATCAATATCAATATTAATCAGGCATATTCCCCTGACTCATTGACCTCAGGCCAGATACACAACAACTTCAATCCCTTGCCCCTCCCCAGATTATAGATGGATATTCCAGCACCATAACTATTACTTTTGTCTTTTGATTACAGTTGCCAACTGCACATTTTGTCACAGATATACACACCAATTCCACTCTGCTAGTTGCGAAATGGAGATTCAGTAAAACCTAAACAGACAAATTTTGAATTTTTTAAAAACTCAGTTCAGCTTTCAACCCTCATTTTAAACTGCAACACTAAATTTCCACAAATACTTAAAGTAGTAAACTATATGAAGGCAAGTTTTCGTGTAAGTGTGAGTTAGCTCATGCAGTGTTTTAAAGAAAGTATTAGTAATTAATTTGATTTGGAATGTAATTTGAGCTGTTGGACTTTATGCAGTTATTTCTTACATGTAATAGTTTACACATTAAGCAATTTAATGGTTGCTACAGGTATAACTGGCTCCATTTACAAGCTAATATACAATTATCCATTGTTTAACAGCATGGATAAAGTTTGAAACAATTTAATCCCAAGTTAAAACTTAGTAATCTTACATGAGGGTGGCTCTATTTCTTTAATGGAAGATTTATGACAAACATAAGGTTCATAATAGAGTAGAGAACTGAGCTGAATACAGAAGGTACAGGGAGATCTAAAAACGGGAATAAAAGGGGCAAAGGGAGAGTATGAGAATAGATTAATGGCTAACATCAAAGGGGACACAAAAGTGTTTTTATCAACATATAACTAGTGAAAGGATAGTCAAAGAAAGGCTGATGAACAACCCCCACACACCAAACCTACCCTTTTTTAGGTTAAAATTCCCCCCATAGAGACTAAAATACAACAGAAAAAGGAGCCTTATAACAAATGTATGCTTCGTAACACAGTAGAGAACCAAGCAGAATACAAAAAGTACAGAGTAGATCTAAAAAAATGGAATAGGAGGGGAAAAGAGAGAGAATAACAATAGATTTGTGGCTAACATAAAAGGGAACCGAAAAGTCTTTCACAGACATCTAAATAGTAAATGGGTAGTCAAAGGAAGGCTAGGGCCAATTAGCGACCAAAGAGGCGATCATCTTGTAGAGGCAGAGGGCATGGCTGAGGTTCTAAATGAGTACTTTGCATCTGTTGCATCTTCATATCATTGTAGCAGCAAAGGAGGAGGTAGTAATAATATTGGATAGGATAAAAATAGATAAAGAGGTGGTACTTAAAAGATTGGCAGTCCTCAAAGTGAAAAAGTCATCTGGTCTGGAAGAAATGAATGCTAGGTTACTGAGGGAAGTAAGAATGGAAATTGTAGAGGCTCTGGCCACAATTTCCAAATCCTCCTTGGATATGGAAGTGGTGCCAGAGGACTTGAGGATTGTAAATGTGACACCGCTGTTAAAATAAACGGAGTAGCTATTTGTACTAAGTCTCCCTTCTGCGCATGCATCTCCCGACGCATGCGCAGCAGCGAGAGTTAGGACAAATATTACCGACACCCTCCTGCCCACCCACCCAGCGCAATTCCTACTAACCCATTTCTGCGCATACGTCCAACACCACGCTACCTCCATTGAGCAGCCAAATGCATCCGCTGAGCCTCCCGCAGTGCCGGGGAGAGCGGGCGGCAAGCGGGGAGAGCAAGAAGTAGGGAGGGAGAGCTTGGGAGGGAGAGAGAGCTTGCGGGAGGGGGGGTGGATGGCAGAGAGAGAGAGCTTGGGGGGGGGGGAGGGGAGAGAGAGCTTTGGGGAAGAGAGAGCTTGGGGGGGGGAGCCTGGGGTGTGGAGAGAGAGCTTGGGGGGAGGGCAGAGAGGGAGAGAGAGAACCTAAGGGAGTTGGAGAGAGAGCTTGGGGGGGGGGGCAGTCAGAGAGAGAGAGCTTGGGGGGCAGAGAGAGACCTTGCGGGGGGGAGAGAGAGCTTGGGGTGTGGAGAAAGAGCTTGGAGGGGGGAGAGAGAGCTTTGGCGGGGGGGGTGGGGGGCGGCGTGGGGAAAGAGAGAAAGCCTGGTGGGGGAGAGAGAGCTTGGGGGGGGCATGGGGGGAGAGAGACACAGGTGGGGGGGGATCGGAGGGGAGGGAGGGAACTCAGAGAAGACGGATCACATTCTTCTTACCCCCTGGTGCGTTCAAGATCCAGTGTGTGTGTTACAAGGAACATTGTTGGGGTGGATAAAATCCAGAAGTCACGACACTGTAACTATTCACTTCATATCCCCAAAATCCGTTGTTTTTTTTAATAATCCGCACACAATGCTTCTTATATGGGGGGGAGGGAGGTAAGGTCTTGCGCTTGGGTAATGGTCTTCAGCTGGTGGAGGGATGCACTTACACTGAGGAAATGGACTTTGGCTGGAACTTTGTGGCTTTTGGGGAGATCTAACCTCTGTGGCTACTGAAGTCAAAATGTATCGAATTACAAATTGGAAATTCACTTAGAACTTGGGTTGAGCGGTTCCAGTTACACATTCCAGAGGAACTTCAGGGTGTGGCTTATGCTCCAAGGGGACCAATCAGCAGTAGGTTTGGAGAGCCAATCAGAGAACTGGCTGCCTTTCAGTTAGTACTATTAGATGCATCCTTAAATAAAAGGAAAAGGGATAAACCCAACAACTACAGGACATTCAGCTGAAAGGTGTTGTACAGACATTAAACCAGGACAAAATTAATTTGAAGTTAGTAAATTATGGCCAATAACTTAAAATGAGCATAGATTTGATAAAAGGCAAATCGTGTTTGGATAACTTGATTGAGTTCTGTGATGAAGTAATGGAGAGGATTGATGAGGATAGTGTTGTCTATGGAGAAAGAGTCAGACTGAATACTGTGAGCTCAAAGTACCATGTGACTGTATTCTTTTATTGCAGGTCTCCAGAGTGCATCTCTAACCTGTGAAGCCTTCGTAAATACCTGTGCTCCCAAGGGATTATGGGATCCCTTGGGACTCCGGGGAATGAGCCCTCTGGTGGCTGTACAGAGTAAATACAAGTCCACATATATGACAACATTCCCTCCCAAAGTCAATAGTGTAACTATTTACAATGTGAGTCGATCTGGGGCCCTTCTTGCCCTGGTTGATTGTCTCGGTGTGAAAGCTGGTGTTGCTAAATCATTTGTTGGGCCCTCGCTGGGCTGCTGTGTAGCTGGCCTTGCTGGGCTGCCTGGTGTGTTGGGCCCTGCAGGGCTGCTGTGAATGATGGGTTCTGCTTTGTGGTCAACCATGGTATCGATTGCCACTGGTGTGTGTATTGGGGGATCAAAAAAGGTAGGATTCAAGGTGGGTTGCTCAGGGTAGTCTGTGAATCTGAGTTTGATTTGGTCCAAGTGTTTCCGGTGAATGAGTCCATTTGAAAGTTTGACCCGAAACACCCTGCTCCCCTCTTTGGCCACGACATTGCCGGGAAGCCACTTGAGACCTTGTCCATAATTTAAAACAAATACAGGATCATTGATTTCAATCTCGCGTGACATATTTGCGCTATCATGGTATGCACTTTGTTGAAGCCACCTGCTCTCTACCTGTTCATGTAGATCAGGGTGAACTAACGAGAGCCTTGTCTTGAGTGCTCTTTTCATGAGCAGTTTAGCAGGTGGGATCCCAGTGAGTGAGTGGGGTCTCGTGAGGTAGCTAAGCAGGACTCGGGATAGGCAAGTCTGCAGGTAGTGCAGAGGTCCCCTGCGGTCATCCCCCTCCAAAACAGATAGACCATTTTGGGTACTGTTGAGGGGGATGACGCATCAGGGGAGAGCAGCAGCAGCTAAGTTCATGGCACCTTGGGTGGCTCTGCAGCACAGGAAGATAGGAAAAAGAGTGGAGAGCTATAGGGGTAGGGGATTCTATCATAAGGGGAATTGATAGATGTTTCTGTGGCCGCAATCAAGACTCCAGGATGGTATGTTGCCTCCCTGGTGCAAGGGTCAAGGATGTCTCAGAGTGGTTGCAGGACATTTTGGAGCGGGAAGGTGAACAGCCAGTTGTCGTGGTGCATATAGGTACCAACGATATAGGTAAAAAACGGGATGAGGTCCTACAAGATGAATTTAGGGAGCTCGGAGTTAAATTAAAAAGTAGGACCTCAAAGGTAGTAATCTCAGGGGGTGCTACCAGTGCCATGTGCTAGTCAGAGTGGGAATCGCAGGATAGCTCAGATGAATACTTGGCTTGAGGAGTGGTGCAGAAGGGAGGGATTCAAATTCCTGGGACATTGGAACCGGTTCTGGGGGAGGTGGGACCAGCACAAACCGGATGGTCTACACCTGGGCAGGACCGGAACCAATGTCCTAGGGGGAGTGTTTGCTAGTGCTGTTGGGGAGGAGTTAAATTAATATGGCAGGGGGATGGGCACCAATGCAAGGAGACAGAGGGAAGTAGAATGGGGGCAGAAGCAAAAGATAGAAAGAAGAAAAATAAAAGTGGAGGGCAAAGAAACCAAAGGCAAAAATCAAAAAGGGCCACATTACAGCAAAATTCCAAAAGGGCAAAGTGTGTTAAAAAGACAAGCCGAAGGCTCTGTGCCTCAATGCGAGGAGTATTCATAATAAGGTGGAAGAATTAACTGCACAGGCAGCAATTAGTGAATATGATATAATTGGCATCACAGAGACATGGCTCCAGGGTGACCAAGGCTGGGAACTCAACAGCCAGCGGTATTCCATATTCAGGAAGGATAGACAGAAAAGAAAAAGAGGTGGGGTAGCCTTGCTGATTAAAGAGGAACTTAATGAAATAGTAAGGAAGGACATTAGCTTGGATGATGTGGAATCTGTATGGGTGGAGCTGCGGAATACCAAAGGGCAGAAAACGCTAGTGGGAATTGTGTACAGACCACCAAACAGTAGTAGTGAGGTTGGGGATAGCAACAAACAAGAGATTAGGGATGTGTGCAATAAAGGTACAGCGGTTATCATGGGCGACTTTAATCTACATATAGATTGGGCTAACCAAACTGGTAGCAATACGGCGGAGGAGGATTTCCTGGCGTGTATTAGGGATGGTTTTCTAAACCAATATGTCGAGGAACCAACTAGAGGGCTGGCCATCCTAGACTGGGTGATGTGTAATGAGAAAGAACTAATTAGCAATCTTGTTGTGCAAGGCCCCTTGGGGAAGAGTGACCATAATATGGTAGAATTCTTTATTAAGATGGAGAGTGACACAGTTAATTCAGAGACTAGGGTCCTGAACTTAAGGAAAGGTAACTTCAATGATATGAGATGTGAATTCGCTAGAATACACTGGCGAATGATACATAAAGGGTTGACGGTGGATAGGCAATGGCAAACATTTAAAGATCACATGGATGAACTTCAACAATTGTACATCCCTGTCTGGAGTAAAAATAAAACGGGGAAGGTGGCTCAACCGTAGCTAACAAGGGAAATTAAGGATAATGTTAAATCCAAGGAAGAGGCATATAAATTAGCCAGAAAAAGCAGCAAACCTGAGGACTGGGAGAAATTTAGAATTCAGCAGAGGAGGACAAAGGGTTTAATTAGGAGAGGGAAAATAGAGTACGAGAGGAATCTTGCCGGGAACATAAATATTGACTGCAAAACTTCTATAAATATATGAAGAGAAAAAGATTAGTAAAGACAAATGTAGGATCCTTGCAGTCAGATTCAGGTGAATTTACAATGGGAAACCAAGAAATGGCAGGCCAGTTGAACAAATACTTTGGTTCTGTCTTCACAAAGGAAGACACAAATAACCTTCCGGGAGTACTAGGGGAGCGAAGGTCTGGTGAGAAGGAGGAACTGAAGGATATCGTTATTAGGTGAGAAATTGTGTTAGGGAAATTGAAGGGATTGAAGGCCAATAAATATCTGGCGCCTGATAGTCTGCATCCCAGAGTACTTAAGGAAGTGGTCATAGAAATAGTGGATGCATTGGTGATCATTTTCCAACAATCTATCGACCCTGGATTAGTTCTGATGGACTGGAGGGTAGCTAATGTAACAGCACTTTTTAAAAAAGGAGGAAGAGAGAAAACGGGTAATTATAGACCGGTTAGCGTGACATCAGTAGTGGGGAAAATGTTGGAATCAATTATTAAAGATGAAATAGCAGCGCATTTGGAAAGCAGTGATAGGATTGGTCCAAGTCAGCATGGATTTATGAAAGGCAAATCATGCTTGACAATTCTTCTGGAATTTTTGAGGATGTAACTAGTAGAGTGGACAAGGAAGAATCAGTGGGTGTATTTGGACTTTCAAAAGGCTTTTGACAAGATCCCACACAAGAGATTGGTGTGCAAAATCAAAGCACATGGTATTGGGGTAATGTACTGATGTGGATAGAGAACTGTTTGGCAGACAGGAAGCAGAGAGTCGCGATAAATGGGTCCTTTTCAGAATGGCAGGCAGTGGCTAGTGGGGTGCGGCAGGGCTCAGTGCTGGGACTTCAACTCTTTACAATATACACTAATTATTTAGATGACGCAATTGAGTGTAATATCTCCAAGTTTGTAGATGACACTAAATTGGGTGGTGGTGGGAGCTGTGAGGAGGACGCTAAAAGGCTGCAGGATAACTTGGACAGGTTAGGTGAGTGGGCAAATACATGGCAGATGCAGTATAATGTGGATAAATTGTGAGGTTATCCACTTTGGGGGCAAAAACACGAAGGCAGAATATTATCTGAATGGTGGTAGATTAGGAAAAGGGGAGGTGCAACGTGATCCGGGTGTCATGGTACATCAATCATTGAAAGTTGGCATGCAGGTACAGCAGGTGGTGAAGAAGGCAAATGGTATGTTGGCCTTCATAGCTAGGGGATTTGAGTATAGGAGCAGGGAGGTTTTACTACAGCTGTACAGGGCCTTGGTGAGGCCTCACCTGGAATATTGTGTTCAGTTTTGGTCTCCTAATCTGAGGAAGGATGTTCTTGCTATTGAGGGAGTGCAGCGAAGATTCACCAGACTGATTCCCAGGATGGCTGGACTGACATATGAGGAGAGACTGGATCGACTGGGCCTTTATATACTGGAGTTTAGAAGGATGAGAGGGGATCTCATAGAAACATATAAGATTCTGACGGGACTGGATAGGTTAGATGCGGGAAGAATGTTCCCGATGTTGGGGAAGTCCAGAACCAGGGGATACAGTCTTAGGATAAGGGGTAAGCCATTTAGGACTGAGATGAGGAGAAATTTCTTCACTCAGAGAGTTCTTAACCTGTGGAATTCCCTACCGCAGAGAGTTGTTGATGCCAGTTCATTGGATATATTCAAGAGCGAGTTGGATATGGCACTTACGGCTCAAGGGATCAAGGGGTATGGAGAGAAAGCAGGAAAGGGTTACTGAGGGAATGATCAGCCATGATCTTATTGAATGGTGGTGCAGGCTCGAAGGGCCAAATGGCCTACTCCTGCACCTATTTTCTATGTTTCTATGTTTCTATGTGCCTTCAGTTACCCTCTTCAAGCCTTGCTTGATGGTTTGCACTGCTCTCTCTGTCTAACCGTTGGACACTGGTTTAAAGAGGGCAGATGTGACATGTTTGATCCCATTACGGGTCATGAATTCTTTGAACTCAGGACTGGTAAAACATGGCCTGTTGTCACTCACCAGGACATCGGGTAAGCCGTGTGTGGCAAACATGGCCCGCAGGCTTTCAGTTGTGGCAGCAGACGTGCTAACCGACATTATCTCACATTCAATCTACTTGGAGTACGCGTCTACAACCACAAGGAACATTTTACCCAAGAATGGACCTGCATAGTCGATGTATACCCTCGACCACGGTTTGGAGAGTCAAGACCATAAACATAGCGGCGCCTCCCTGGGTACATTGCTTAACTGCGAGCATGTATTACATCTGTGAACGCAGGACTCTAAGTCCTCATCGATATCAGGCTACCACGCGTGGGATCTGGCTATCGCTTTCATCATTACGATGCCTGGGTGGGTACTGTGGAGGCCATTGATGAAGGTGTCTCTGCCCTTCTTGGGGACCACTACTCGATTGCCCCACAGAAGGCAGTCTGCCTGTATAGACATTTCATCTTTGCACCGCTGGAACGGCTTTATCACTTCCTGCATTTCCACTGGGACACTGGACCAGCTCTCGTGAAGCACACAGCTTTTGACTAGAGATAATCAGGGGTCCTGGCTTGTCCAGGTTTTGATCTGCCGGGCAGTGATGAGTGATTGCTCACTCTCAAATGCTTCCATAACCATGGCTAGATCTGCAGGATGTGCCATTTCTACACCCGTGGTGGGCAATGGCAGCCTACTGAGAGCATCGGCACAGTTTACTGTGCCTGGTCTGTGGCGGATGGCGTAGTTGTATGCAGACAACGTGACCATCCATCTCTGGATGCAGGCCGATGCATTGGTATTTATCCCTTTACTCTCGGAAAACAAGGATATAAGTGGCCTATGGTCAGTTTCCAAATCAATTTTAGCCCAAATATGTATTGATGCATTTTCTTTACGCTATAGACACACGCTAACGCTTCTTTTTCAATCATGCTGTAGGCTCTCTCAGCCTTAGACAAACTCCTGGATGCATAAGCAACCAGTTGCAGTTTCCCAAAATCATTAGCTTGTTATAATATACACCCGATGCCATATGATGACGCATCACATGCTGATACCAAATGTTTAAATGGATCATGCAACACAAGCAATTTGTTTGAGTATAACAATTTTCTCACTTTTACAAAGGCATTTTCTTGGCTTTTGCCCCAAACCCATTTGCCCCCTTTTCGTCGTAAGATATGTAGTGGTTCTAGCAGGGTGCTGAGACCAGGTAAGAAGTTACCAAAGTAGTTCAAGAATCCCAGAAACGACCGCAGCTCCGTCACGTTCTGTGGCCTTGGTGCATTCTCCATTGCCTGCGTCTTTGCTTTGGTGGACCTGATGCCGTCCGCCACAATCCTCCTTCCCAGGAACTCCACTTCAGGCGCCAGGAAAATGCACTTCGAGCGTTTTAACCTGAGCCCCACGCGGTTGAGTTGACTAAGAATCTCCTCCAGGTTCTGCAGATGCTCGACTGTGTTCCGACCTGTGATCAAGATGTCGTCCAGGAAGACCATGGTGTGTGGGACCGACTTCAGTAAACTTTCCATGATTCTCTGGAATATCGCCGCTGCTGATCGGATTCCAAATGGGCACCTGTTATAAACAAAAAGAACTTTGTGCGTGTTGATGCAGGTGAGGGCCTTCGATGATTCCTCCAGTTCCTGCGTCATGTAGGCTGAAATCAGATCCAGCTTCGTGAACGTCTTTCCTCCCACCAGCGTTGCAAAGAGGCCGTCGGCTTTTGGTAGTGTGTATTGGTCCTGCAGGGAGAAATGATTGAAAGTTACTTTGTAATCGCCACAGATTCTGACGGTGCCGTCTCCCTTGAGGACTGGGACAATAGGACTGGCCCACTCGCTGAACTCCATCGGTGAAATGATGCCCTCTCGTTGCAGCTGGTATAGCTCGATCTCTACCCTTTCTCTCATCATGTACAGTACTGCTCTCGCCTTGGGTCACGCCCCCGGAATTAGGTGGATCTGCACTTTTGCTCCTTGGAATTTCCCGATGCCTGGTTCGAACAGCGAAGGAAATTTGTTTAAGACCTGGGCACACAAAGTGTCATCAGCGGACGATAGTGCTCGGACATCGTCCCAGTTCCAGTGTATCTTTCCCAGCCAGCTCCTGCCAAGCAACGTGGGACCATCGCCCGGTACCACCCAGAGTGATAGCTTGTGCACTGCTCCATCGTAGGAGACCTTTACAGTAGCACTGCCAATTACAGGAATCAGTTCTTTTGTGTAAGTTCTTAGTTTTGTGCGAATTGGAGTTAAGACTGGCCTTGAGGCCTTGTTGCACCACAACCTTTCGAAAGTCTTTTTGCCCATGATGGACTGGCTTGCACCCGTGTCCAGCTCCATTGACATCGGGAGTCCATTTAGTTCAACATTCAGCATTATCGGGGGACAATTCGTGGTGAATGTGTGTCCCCCATGTAGCTCTGCCTCCTATATCTGAGGCTCTGTTTCGTCGTGATCCTCCTCTGCAACATGGTGGTTTGCAGTTTTAACAGGCTTAGCAGCTCACCTGCACACTCGTTGGAGGTGTCCCATTGTTCCACAGCCCTTACAAATGTATTCTTTGAGTCAGCATGAATGGAAACGATGATCACCCCCGCAGCGCCAACAAGGTGTTAATGGCCTTGCATTCATCACCCTTGATGGTGGACTCTGAGACATCTGCAGATGTGTAGCTGCAAGTATGTGTGACCTGCCCTGTACATTACGATTCGAAAACAACATCACTTTGTTCACAGTACTTGTAGCAGCACTTGTATGCTGAGAGATTTGCTTCGTATTGTCACTGGTGGCAATGAACGCCTGGGCTATCGCTATGGCCTTACTCAAGGTTGGGGTCTCTACTGTGAAAAGTTTGCGAAGTGTGGTTTCATGGCCAATGCCAAGTACGAGAAAGTCTCTGAGCATGTGCTCCAAATGTCTTTTAAATTCGCAATGTCCTGCAAGGCATCTTAGCTTGACGATATAACTCGCCACTTCCTGGCCTTCAGACCTTTTGTAGGTATAGAACCGGTTCCTCACCATCAGAACGCTTTCCTTTGGGTTTAAATGCTCTCGGACCAGTGTTGACAAATCTTCGTACAATTTCTCCGTGGGTTTCGCTGGAGAGAGCAGATTCTTCATGAGGCCATACGCTGGTGCCCCACAGACGGTGAGGAGGATCGCCCTTCGTTTGGCAGCATTCTCTTCTCCATCTAGCTCATTGGCCACGACGTATTGGTCGAGTCGCTCCACAAAAGTTTCCCAATCATCTCCCTCCGAAAATTTCTCCAGGATGCCCACTGTTCACTGCATCTTTGGGTTCGATATCTGTATCTCGTCGCCAGTTGTTGTGTATGGAGAAAGAGTCAGACTGAATACTGTGAGCTCAAAGTAACGTGTGGTCTTAGTCTTTTATTGCAGGTCTCCAGAGCGCCTCTCCAACCTGTGAAGCCTCCATAAATACCTGTGCTCCCAATGGATTATGGGATCCCTTGGGACTCCAGGGAATGAGTCCTCTGGTGGCTGTACAGAGTAAATATAAGTCCATATATATAACAGGTAGCATGGTTGATGTTACGTATTAGGACTTTCAAAAATCGTTTTACAAAGTACCACATAGACTGGTAAGCAAAATTAAAGCCTATGGGATTAAGAGGACAGTGGCAGCATGGATACAAAATTAACTAATGACCATAAAGCAGAGAGTAGTGGTGAACAGTTGTTTTTCAGACTGGAGGGAAGTATACAGCAGTGATCCCAAAGGTCAGTGTTAGGACCACTGCTCTTTTTGTTACATATTAATGACCTGGACTTCGATGCACAGGGCATAATTTCAAAGTGTGCCGATGAAATGCAACTCAGAAATGTAGTAAACAATGAAAGGGAAAGTAACAGACTTCAGGAGGACATAGACAGACCAGTGAAATGGACACAACAGATGAAATTTAATGCTGAGAAGTCTGAATTGATACATTTTGTTAGGAAGAATGAGGAGAGGCAATAGAAACTAAACAGAACAATTTTAAATGGGGTGCAGGAATGGAGAGACCTGGGGTGTACGTAGACAAATCTTTGAAGGTTGCAGGACAAGTAGAGAAGGCTGTTAAAAAACCTTATGGAATCCTTGGCTTTATTAATAGAGGAATAGAGTACAAAAGCAAGGAAGTTATGCTAAAACTTTATAAAACACTGGTTAGGCTTCAGCTGGAGTATTGTGTTAAATTTTGGAGCTACCATAACCAAAACTAGCAGAAGTTGAAAAGCACATCATGGTTTCTGCAGTCTTGGCTCTGGAGTTAGTATATCTCATCTAACACTGGTCTCAGCATCATTAGTACTGCGATAAACCACTTCATAAATGCAAGTCTTCCTTCTTTCCTGTAAGCACAAAATATCCTAACAAAATTCAAAGTGAGGAAAGGCCATGCAACTACCAAGCCTGTTCCATCCAGACTGCATATCTGATTACTCTATCACCGTTTCCCCTATCACACCACCTCTTGAATCCCTATTTTAAGGAACACTAATTTCCTTCCTGACCTCAAACAGTCCTGCTTTTAACCTCTAAAGCCTTCAAACCCGCGTCTCAACATTCTTCTCAAAGAAGGACATCTTGTATCATACATATCGTATTGATGGAGATGTTCTACAATTCATGTACTGTAAACCATTATTTGAAACTTTTATTCAGTAAATCTGTTTAGTTTGTGGCTGCCACCTTTTTTTATTCATTCACTGGATGTGGGCATCACTGGCATCCCTCATTACCCTTGAGAAGGTGGTGGTGAGCCGCCTTCTTGAACCGCTGCAGTTCACAGGGCTGTTAGGGAGGGAGTTCCTGGATTTTGATCCAGCGATGATGAAGGAATGGCGATATATTTCCAAGTCAGCATGGTGTGTGACCTGAAGGGGAACTTGGAGGCAATGGTGCTCCCATGCACCTGTTGCCCTTGTCCCTCTAGGTGGTAGAGGTTGTGGATTTGGGAGGTGCTGTTGAAGAAGCCTTGGCTAGTTGTTGAAGTGCATCTTGTAGATGGTACACACTGCAGACACGGTGCACCGGTGGCGGAGGGAGTGAATGTGTAAGGTGGTGGATGAGGTGCCAATCAAACGGGATGCTTTGTCTTGGATGGTGTCAAGTTTCTTGAGTGTTGTTGAAGCTGCACTCATCCAGGCAAGTGACTTGTACCTTGGAGATGGTGGAAAGGCTTTGGGGAGTCAGGAGATGATTCACTCTCTGCAGAATATCCATCTTCTGACCTGCTCGTAGCCACAGTATTTATGTGACTGATCAAGTTAAGTTTCTAGTCAATGGTGACCCTCACAATGTTGATGGTAGGGGATTTGGCGAGGGTAATGCCATATGCTAATTAGGGCCAATGGCTGTTCACAAATATGCTAATTAATATGAATCATCTTTAGAGAGGGAACTATAATAATTTTAGAAGATGAGTACTTGTCGTGGTACATGTAGGTACTAATGACATAGGTAGAACTAAGAAAGAGGTTCTGCTGAGAGAGTTTGAACAGCTAGGGACTAAATTGAAAAGCAGAACCACAAAGGTAATAATCTCTGCTTTATTACCTGAGCTACAAGCAAATTGGCATAGGGTCAATAGAATCAGGGATATGAATGCGTGGCTCAGAGGTTGGTGTGAGAGAAGCGGGTTTTGATTCGTGGGGCACTGGCACTCGGGAAAGAGAGAGCTGTTCCGTGGGGACGGACTACACCTGAACTATGCTGGGACCACAGTTCTAGCGAACTGACTAACTAGGGAGATAGACAGGGCTTTAAACTAAATAATGGGGCGGGGAGCGGTGGGGGGAGGAGGGTCCCAGCGGAGAGAAATCTAGAATGCTAATGAGAAAAGAAAAGGAAGCAATGCAAAAAAGTGATTGTGGTAAGGATAACCAGATTATGTCAGGAAGGGACAGAGCATACAAACAAAAGGGTGCACTAAAAAATAGGGTCCAGGTAAGAAAAAATAGTGCTAAGACAAATAGGGCTGCATGACAAAATAATGTTAAGAAGTCTAATAATGTTAAAAAGGCAAATCTAAAAGCACTGTATCTGAATGCACGAAGCATCCATAATAAGGTGGATGAATTAACAGTGCAAATAGTTGTAAACGGATATAATATAGTTGCAATTACAGAGACATGGTTGCAGGGTGACCAGGGTTGGGAACTGAATATCCAAGGATATTTGATATTTAGGAAGGACAGACAAAAATGAAGAGGGGATGGTGTGGCGTTGTTAGTAAAAGGTGAAATCAGGGCAATAGTGAGAAAGGATATTGGCTCAGAAAATCAAGATGTAGAATCAGTCTGGGTGGAGCTAAGGAGAACCAAGGAGCAGAAAACATTGGTGGAAGTTGTCTATAGGCCTCCATACAGTAGTGGTAATGTAGGGGACGGCATCAAACAGGAAATTAGAGATGCATGTAACAAGGGTACTGCAGTAATCGTAAGTGACTTTAATCTACGTATAGACTGGCCAAACCAAATTAGTAATAATACTGTGGAAGATGAATTCCTGGAGTGTGTACGAGATGGTTTCTTAGACCAGTATGTTGAGGAACCTACTAGGGAACAGGCTATCCAAGATTGAGTATTTTGCAATGAGTCGGGGTTAATTGACAGTCTTGTTGTGGTCCTTTTTGGAAAAGTGACCATAACATGATTGAATTCTTTATTAAGATGGAAAGTGAAGTAGTCCAATCCGAAACTAGGGTCCTAAATCTAAATAAAGGAAACTACGAAGGTATGAGGAATGAATTGGCTATGGTAGATTGGGAAGATTCATTAAAAGGCATGACGCTGGATAGGCAATGGCTAACAGTTAAGGAACGAATGCATGAATTGCAACAGTTATACATTCCTTTCTGGCATAAAAACATAAAAGGAAAACTGGCCCAACCATGGCTAACAAAATAAATTAAGGCTAGTATTATATGCAAAGAGGCGTTATACAAAGTTGCCAGAAAAAGTAGCAAGCCTGAAGATTGGGAGCAGTTTAGAATTTAGCAAAAAAGGACCAAGAGATTGATTAAGAAGGGAAAAATAGAGTATGAGAGTAAACTTGCAAGGAACATAAAAACCGACTGCAAAAGTTTCTACAAGTACGTAAAAAGAAAAGGATTAGTGAAGACAAATGTAGGTCCTTTACAGTCAGAAACCAGAGAATTTATAATGGGGAATAAGGAAATGGCAGAACAATTAAATAAATACTTCGGTTCTGTCTTCATGGAAGAGGACACAAATAACATCCCAGAAATGCTAGGGAACCAAGAGTCTAGTGAGCAAGAGGAATTAAAGGAAATGATTATTAGTAAGAAAATAGTGCTGGAGAAACTAATGGGACTGAAGGCAGTTAAATCCCCAGGGTCTGATGATCTGTATTCCAGAGTACTAAAAGAGGTATCCATGGAAATAGTGAATGCATTGGTTGTCATCTTCCAAAATTCTATAGATTATGGAACAGCTCCTGCAGATTGTAGGGTGGCAAATGTAACCCCACTATTTAAAAAAGGAGCGAGAGAGAAAACAGGGAACTGCACATTCAATCCATTTTGAGTAAGAGTCCACGACAATGGTTAGCTTAACATCAGTAGTAGGAAAAGTGCTAGAGACTATTATAAAGGATATGATAACGGGACACTTAGATAATATCAACGGGATTAGACAAAGTCAACATGGATTTATGAAAGGAAAATCATGTTTGGCTAATCTATTGGAGTATTTTGAGGATGCAACTGATAGAATAGATAAGAGAGAACCAGTGGATGTAGTGTATTTGGATTTTCAGAAGGCCCTTGATAAAGTACCACATAAGAGGTTAGTGTGCAACATTAAAGCACATAGGATTTGGGGTAATGTACTGGCATGGATTGAAAATTGGTTAACTGACAAGAAACAGAGAGTAGGAATAAAGGGGTCTTTTTCGGGGTGGCGGGCAGTGACTAGTGGGGTACCACAGGGATCAGTGCTTGGGCCCCAGCTATTCACAATATATATAAATGATTTGGATGAGGGAACTAAATGTAATATTTCCAAGTTTGTTGATGACACAAAACTAGGTGGGATTGTGAATTGTGAGGAGGATGCAAAGAGGCTGCAAGGCGATTTAGATAGGTTGAGTGAGTGGGCAAACACATGGCAAATGCAGTATAACGTGGATAAATGTGAAGTTATCCATTTTGGTAGGAAAAACATAAAGAGAAAGTATTATTTACATGGTGATAGCTTGGGAAATGTCAATATACAAAAAGACCTGGGTGTCCTTGTACACCAGTCGTTGAAAGCAAACATGCAGGTGCAGCAAGCAGTTAGAAAGGCAAATGGTATGTTGGCCTTCATTGCAAGAGGATTTGAATACAAGAGCAAGGATGTCTTACTACAGTTATACATGATCTTGGTGAGACCACACCTAGAGTATTGTATGTAGTTTTGGTCTCCTTACCTAAGAAAGGATATACTTGCCATAGAGGGTGTTATGTATTTAACCAGCCAGGATCCTTTACTGTCCTTGGTAAAAAAAATCTGTGTCCTCCATGGAAGCTGATCCAGTGTCCCAGCGGAGATGCAGGAGGCGATTAAGCCGTTTCACAGGCGCAAAGACGAAATGTCCCTGCAGGCGGACTGTCTGTTGTGGGGAAATCGCGTGGTCTTGCCCAAGAAAGGCAGAGATATGTTCATTTGTGAACTGCACAGCACCCACCCAGGCATTGTAATGATGAAAGCCATAGCCAGATCCCATGTGTGGTTGCCCAACATCGACTCAGATTTAGAGTCATGCGTGCGCCAGTGCAACACTTGCTCTCCGCTGAGCAATGCACCCAGAGAGACACCGCTAAGTTTGTGGTTGTGGCCCTCCAAACCATGGTCAAGGATCCACATGGATTATTCAGGCCTATTTCTAGGCAAAATGTTTTTGGTTGTCGTGGACTCTTACTCAAAATGGATTGAATGTGCGATAATGTCTGTAAGCATGTCCACGGCCACTATTGAAAGCCTCTGAGCCATGTTTGCCACGCATGGCTTGCCTGATGTCCTAGTCACCAGTGCTAAATTCAAAGAACTCATGACCCGTAATGGGATCAAACACATCACATCTGCCCCGCTCAAGCCCGGATCCAACGATTAGGCAGAATGGGCAGTTCAGACCATCAAGCAAAGCTTGAAACGCGTGTTGGAAGGCTCCCTGCAGCCCCGGCTGTCCCGAGTGCTGCTCAGCTACCGCACCAGACCCCACTCACTCACCGGGGTGCCCCCAGCCGAGCTGCTCATGAAAAGGGCGCTAAAAACAAGGCTCTCGCTTGTCCACCCTGATCTCCATGATCACGTGGAGGGCAAGCGGCATCAACAAAGTGTGTACCATGACTGCGCAAATTTGTCACGTGATATTGAGATCAATGATACTGTGTTTGTGCTTAATTATGGACGTGGTCCCAAATGGCTCACTGGCATGATCACAGCCAAAGAGGGGAATAGGGTGTTTCAGGTCAAATTGGCCAATGGACAAATACACAAAAAACATTTGGACCAAATCAGATTGCGGTTCACCAGCAGCTACGAACAACCTGAAGAAGGCACCACCAACTTTGACCCTCCAACACACACACAGGTGGCAACTGGCATCATGTTTGACCACGAAGCCGAACTCACCATCCGCAACAGCCTGGCAAGGCCGGCTGCCCAACAGCCCAGTGAAGAACTAACCAACTCACCCACACCCACAATTGTACCGAGACGATCGACAAGGGAGCGAAAAGCTCCAAATCGTCTCACCTTGTAAATAAGTGTACTGTTAACTTCACGGGGGACTGATGTTATGTATTTAACCCCTTGTAACCTGTATTGCACTACCACCAGAAGGCCTACCTTTTGGAGTCCCAAGGGATCCCAGCATCCCTTGGGAGCACAGTATATAAGCAGGCCACCCACGAGGTACCTGCACTCTGGAGTCGCATTAAAGGAGCTAAGGTCACACTTGCTCATTGTACACAGTACTCAGTTTCATCCTTTGTTATGAGCATAACAGAGGGAGTGCAGCGAAGGTTCACTAGACTGATTCTTGGGATGGCGGGACTATCATATGAGGAGAGATTGGGTCGACTAAGCCTGTATTTAATAGTGTTTAGAAGAATGAGATGGGGATCTCATTGAAATGTATAAAATTCTGACTGGGTTGGATAGACTGGATGTGGGGAGGATGTTTCCCCTGGCTGGGTAGTCAAGAACAAGGGGTCACAGTCTCAGGATACGGGGTCGGAAATTTAGGACCGAGATAGGGAGAAATTTCTTCACTCCTGTGGAATTCTCCACCATAGAAGGCTGTGGAGACCAAGTCACTGAATATATTTAAGAAGGAGATAGATAGATTTCTAGACACAAACGGCATCAAGGGGTATGGGGGGAAAGCGGAAATATGGTGGTGAGATAGAGGATCAGCCATGATCATATTGAATAGCGGTACAGTCTCGAAGGGCCGAATGGCCGACACTGCTCCTATCTTCTTCCAGTTCATTGGCAGGTGTCACTCCGGTGCTGAAATTCTATACGACAATTTTTAAGAGTCAAAGAAAAGTTGCTTCATAGTTATTTTTGCTCCACTTTCTCCCCCAACTCTTCTGACGCTCACCAGATACATACAGATGAGGACGGCCATTTCCCCCATTTTAGCTCATCCATCCAAAATCAAACAAATGTGCCCTCCCACCATCATCTCATGTACCTCTTGAATGGATTGTCCCTACTGTCCCATCCTGAGGACCACTTCTTAAAGTAGTCTGCTGACTCAAGTCTAAACTTGTTTTCCCATGGATGTTTACAGCCCTACAATACCCGATTTAAGTTTAACCACTGAAATTCTAAATAATGTCAATGAGGTCATTGTGGTGTAAGTTTTGATCTGACACCACATCAATTGTTACTGAGTTTGTTATTAACACAGCAACTGTGTTAAATCTCTTCCAGCATTAGCTAAATGCTGATTCAAAGTTGAGTACACTAATGCTGAAACTGAAAACTTACCAAGTTCCTAGTGTAAACAGTGCAAAATAATTTATTGTTTAAGAAGGGAGGGAAAGCAAAACCGGGTAACCACAGACAGTCAGTTGTGGGGAAATTCCAAGAAATCGGGGACAGATTGACTGAGCAGTTAGACAATTATGAGCTAATCAGAGAGAGTCAGCATGAATTTGTGAAGTGTAAATCATAACTGATTAAGATAGTTTAATATTTTCAGGAAGTCACTAACATGATTTCTAGAAGTCAGTTGATAAGGTTACACAAAAGAGATTAACAGCAAAAATGAAAATGCATGGAATTGGAGTCAACCTTGTGACATGGGTTGGGAACTGGTTGAGAGGTAGAGGACAGAGAGTAGGGACAAGTGGTGCGCTCCCTTGATCAGTACTGGCTCCTCAACTTTTCACCATATGAATGACTTTATTGAAGGAATTGAGGGCTAGAAATTTTTGCCCTCTCACTTAGCCTGTCTATGTCCTTTTGCAGATTTTTTATGTCCTCCTCACACATTGCTTTTCTTCCCATCTTTGTATCGTCAGCAAACTTGGCCATTTTACACTCAGTCCCTTCTTCCAAGTCAGTAATATAGATTGTAAATAGTTGGGGTCCCAGCATTGATCCCTGCGGCACCCCACTAGTTACTGGTTGCCAACCAGAGAATGAACCATTTATCCTGACTCTCTGTTCTCTGTTAGTTAGCCAATCCTCTATCCATGCTAATATATTACCCCCAACCCAGTGAACTTTTATTTTATGCAGTAACCTTTTATGTGGCACCTTGTTAAATGCCTTCTGGAATTCCAAATACACCACATCCACTGGTTCCCCTTTATCCACCCTGTTTGTTACATCCTCAAAGAACTCCAGCAAATTTGTCAAACATGACTTCCCCTTCATAGATCCATGCTGACCCTGCCTGACTGAATTTTGCTTTTCCAAATCTCCTGCTACTGCTTCTTTAATAATGGACTCCAACATTTTCCCAACGACAGATGTTAGGCTAACTGGTCTATAGTTTCCTGCTTTTTGTCTGCCTCCTTTTTTAAATCATGGCGTTACATTTGCAGTTTTCCAATCTGCTGGGACCTCCCCAGAATCCAGAGAATTTTGGTAAATTACAACCAATGCATCCACAATCCCTGCCGTTTCTTCTCTTCCGACCTTAGGGTGCAAGCCATCAGGTCCAGGGAATTTATCTGCCTTTAGTCCCATTATCTTACTGAGTACCACCTCCTTAGTGATTGTGATTGTCTTAAGTTCTGCCCCCCACCCCCGCTGCTATAGCCCCTTGACTATCCACTGTTGGAATATTGTTAGTGGCCTAGAAACAAAGAAACATAGAAACATAGAAATTAGGTGCAGGAGCAGGCCATTCGGCCTTTCGAGTCTGCACCACCATTCAATAAGATCATGGCTGATCATTCAACCTCAGTACCCCTTTCCTGCTTTCTCTCCATACCCCTTGATCCCTTTGGCCGTAAGGGCCACATCTAACTCCCTTTTGAATATATCTAACGAACTGGCCTCAACAACTTTCTGCGGTAGAGAATTCCACAGGTTAACCACTCTCTGAGTGAAGAAGTTTTTCCTCATCTCGCTTACCCCTTATTCTTAGACTGCGACCCCTGATTCTGGAACTCCCCAGCAACGGGAACATTCTTTCTGCCTCTAACCTGTCCAATCACATCAGAATTTTATATGTTTCTAAGAGATCCCCTCTCATTCTTCTAAACTCCAGTGGATACAAGCCCGGTTGACCCAGTCTCTCCTCATATGTCAGTCCTGCCATACCGGGAATCAGTCTGGTGAACCTTCGCTGTACTCCCTCAATGTTAAGTTCCCCATTATAATTTCATCTGATTCTGACTGCAAAGGACCTATGTTGGTCTTCACTAATCTTTTTCTCTTCACATATCTATAGAACCTTTTGCAGTCAATTTTTATGTTCCCTGCAATCTTCCTCTCATACTCTATTTTCCCCCTCCTAATTAGACCCTTTGTCCTCCTCTGCTGAATTCTAAATTTCTCCCAGTCCTCTGGTTTGCTGCTTTTGCTGGCCAATTTATATGCCTCTTCCTTGGATTTAACACTATCCCTAATTTCCCTTGTTAGCCACGGTTGAGCTACCTTCCCCATTTTATTTTTACTCCAGACAGGGATGTACAATTGTTGAAGTTCATCCATTGCCTATTCACTGTCAACCCTTTAAGTATCATTTGCCAGTCTATCCTAGCCAATTCACATCTCATACCATTGAAGTTACCTTTCCTTAAGTTCAGGACCCTAGTCTCTGAATTAACACTGTCACTCTCCATCTTAATAAAAAATTCTACCATATTGTGGTCACTCTTCCCCAAGGGAAATAGATTGCTAATTAGTCCTCTCTCATTACACAACACCCAGTCTAGGATGGCCAGCTCTCTAGTTGGTTCCTCGACATATTGGTCTAGAAAGCCATCCCTAATACACTCCAGGAAATCCTCCTCTAATGCATTGCTACCAGCTTGGTTAACACAATCTATATGTAGATTAAAGTCGCCCATGATAACTGCTGTACGGCCTCTACCGTAACGACTGATACAAAATATTTGTTCAGAGTTTCTGCCATCTCCATGTTCCCCATTACTCGTTCCCTGGTCTCGTCCTCTAAGGGATCAACATTTACGATAGCCACTCTTTTCCTTTTTATATACCTATCTGTTTTTATATTTTGTGCTAGTTTACTTTCATAGTCTATTTTCCCTTTCTTTTTTTTTGGTGTTCTTTGCTGGCTTTTAAAAACTTCCCAGTCTTCTGTCCTCCCACTAATTTTGGCCACTTTGTATGCCCTTGTTTTTAATTGGATACTGTCCTATATTTCTTTAGTTAGCCATGGATGGCTATCTTTTCTCTTACACCCTTTCCTCCTCACTAGAATATATTTTTCTTGAAAGTTGTGAAGTATCTCCGTAAATGGACACCACTGTTCATCAACCATCCTACACTTTAATCTATTTTCCCAGTCCACTTTACCCAACTCTGCCCTCATACCTTCATAGTCTCCTTTATTTAAGCTTAGTATGCTGGTTAGAGATCCAATTTTCTCACCCTCCATATGAATTTGAAATTCAATCATGCTATGATCATTCATTCCGAAGGATCCTTTACTCGGAGATTATTTATTAATCCTGTCTGATTATACAGGACCAGATCGAAGATAGCCTTCTCCTTGGTTGGTTCCGTTACATACTGCTCAAGGAACCCGTCCCTTATGCACGCTATGAACTCCTCCTCAAGGCTTACCTGACCAATTTGATTTGTCCAATCAATATGGAGGTTAAAATCACCCATGGTTATTGCTGTTCCCTTTTACAGGCCCCCACTATTTCCTTCGTTGGCCTTTATTGCAATTGGGTTAGAGTTTAAAAGCAGAGAAGTTCTGCTACAACTGTGCAGGGTATTGGTGAGGTCACACCTAGCGTACTGCGTACAGTTTTGGTCTCTCGTATTTAAGGAAGGGTATACTTGTATTGGAGGCTGTTCAGAGAAAGTTCACGAGATTGATTCCAGAGATGGCTTATGAAGATAGGTTGAGTAGGTTGGGCCTATTCACATTGGAGTACAGAAGAATGAGAGGTGATCTTATCGAAACATGTAAGATAATGAGGGGGCTCGACAAGGTGGATGTAGAAAGGATATTTCTACTCATAGGGGAAACTAAAACTAGGAGACATAGTCTCAGAATAAGGGGCAGCTCATTTAAAACTGAGATGAGGAGGAATTTCTTCTCTCAGAGGGTTGTAAATCTATGGAATTCTCTGCCCCTGAGAGCTATGCAGGCTGGGTCATTGAATATACTTAAGGAGGAGATAGACAGATTTTTGAATGATAAGGGAGTAAAGGATTATGGGGAGCGGGCAGGGAAGTAGAGCTGAGTCCATGATCAGATCAGCCATGATATTGAATGGAAGAGCAGGCCAAATGGCCTACTCCTGTTCCTATTACTTATGTTCTTATGTTCTCATGTTAATCTTTGATTACTTTTTGAAGCAGTTCACTAGCCTTTCGTGATCTGTGTACACAACCTTATGACTCAGAGGTGAGTAAGAACATCATCCCTGAATTTTTCATAATTTAGAAACAAAGTTCGCCATGTGGTTAATAAATTCCCAGAAGTAAATGACTTAACTTATTTTTACAGTTTTGAGAAATCCTGGGAATATATCCTGAAACTACTTGACACATTTTGCATGCTGCAACCATCGGTTGTGAGAATTTCTCGCTTCCTGTAATTGCTGGATGTTGCGAAATGTCAGAATTGATTTATAATTCTTGGATTAGTTTACAATACGGCAGGTTATTTCTGTATTTCTTTTGTTGATTTTACCAACCAATTTGACCTAGAAACTAACAAAATCAACCTCATGGAAGTAGCTCAATTGAGATAGAGATGATGATAACTTGTGACGGTTTTGGAGCCACTATTTCTTTATCATTTAGTTTTAATGCATGCATATGTTGTATTACTAAAGGCTGCAACAGAAATGATCAAGGGGAGACTGCTGAGTTTCCATTCTCTACATTACTCTTACTTTGGCCTCTTATGCATTCTCCCGTTCATTTGCCCCACCATTGGTGGCTGTGCCTTCGGCCGTCGAAGCTTTAAGCTCCAGAGCTTCCTTCCTTAATCCCTCCACCTCTCCACCATCCTCTACTTTTTTAAGACAATCCTTAAAACCCATATCACCCCACCTAATATATCTCCAGTGCAGTGCTGAGGGAGTGCTGCACTGTCAGAGGTGCCGTCTTTCAGATGAGACATTAAACCAAGGCCCTCTCAGGTGGACATAAAAGATCCCATGGCACTATCTTGAAGAAGAGCAGCAGAGTTATCCCCGGTGCCCTGGCCAATATTTATCCCTCAATCAACATAACAAAAACATATTATCTGGTCGTTATCACATTGCTGTTTGTGGGAGTTTGCTTGTGTGCAAGTTGGCTGCCGCATTTCCCACATTACAACAGTGACTACACTCCAAAAGTACTTCATTAGCTGTAAAGCGCTTTGAGACGGCCAGTGGTTATGAAAGACACTATGTAAATGCAAGTCTTTCTTTCTTTCCTTTATTTCAATATCCACTTTCGTCCGATTATGCTTTTGTGAAGTTTTTCTATGTTAAAGCACTATGGGCGCTATTTTCCTCTTTGCCAATTTTTGGCGCCCACTAGGAGGTATGTCCGATTTTTTTGTGCCTGTTTGCGCCAAAATAATTATTATAATTTTCGCCAAAGTATAATTTAATTTTGCCGCTGCGATACCCGAAGTTAAATCTGGGGGCAGAGCTTCAAGTGTGCGCCGAAAAGTCAGTGAGCATGCACCAGAAAAAAAAACTTTTTCCACATGACGGGTGTGTCCGCACATCCACAGTGAACTTCCTGGTCTGGATCAGCGGCTTGTGAGAACACATTGGGATCGGAGCTGGATCTGGACATTTAAATTTTAGCTGCAAAAGATGGATCCAAGGGAAAGGGAAGGGAAAGAGAAGGGGGAAGGGCCAAGAGATTTCAAGCAGAAGAAATTGAGCCCCTGGTAGACATCATTGAGAGGAAATGGGATGCGCTTGAGAACAAAGGAAGAATGGGACAAAATAAACTGAAACCCTCTCTACTAGCAAAACTTTGGGAACAAGTTGCAGAAGAGTTCAATGCAGTGGTCTTGACCCCAAGAAGCGGCATGCAGGTCAAAAAGAAGTGGCAAGACCTTGGCGAAGCAGTTACTGTAAGTAATATTTTTTTAAGCACTGCAATTATATTTGTATATGTGAGAAATCTTCGAGAATTTTTTGAGGATGTAACGAGCAGAGTGGATGTGGTGTATTTGGACTTTCAAAAGGCTTTTGATAAGGTCCCACACAAGAGATTAGTGTGCAAAATTAAGGCACATGGGATTGGGGCTAATGTATTGATGTGGATAGAGAACTGGTTGGCAGAGAGGAAGCAAAGAATGGGAATAATTAGGTCCTTTTCAGAATGGCAGGCAGTGACTAGTTGGGTACCGCAAGGTTCAGTGCTGGGACCCCAGCTATTTACAATATATATTAATGATTTAGACAAAGGAATTGAATGTAATATCTCCAAGTTTGCAGATGACACGAAGCTGGGTGGCAGTGTGAGCTGTGAGGAGGATGCTAAGAGTTGCAGGGTGACTTGGACAGGTTAGGTGAGTGGGCAAATGCATGGCAGATGCAGTATAATGTGGATAAGTGTGAGGTTATCCACTTTGGTGGCAAAAACAGGAAGGCAGATTATTATCTGAATGGTGACAGATTAGTAAAAGGGGAGGTGCAACGAGACCTGGGTGTCATGGTACATCAGTCATTGAAAGTAGACATGCAGGTACAGCAGGCAGTTAAGAAAGCAAATGGCATGTTGGCCTTCATAGCGAGAGGATTTGAGTATAGGAGTAGGGAGGTCATACTGCAGTTGTACAGGGCCTTGGTGAAGCCTCACCTTGAGTATTGTGTGCAGTTTTGGTCTCCTAATCTGAGGAAGGACATTCTTGCTATTGAGGGAGTGCAGTGAAGGTTCACCAGACTGATTCTCGGGATGGCAGGATGGACATATGAAGAAAGACTGGATCGACTAGGCTTATATTCACTGGAATTTAGAAGAATGAGAGGGGATCTCATAGAATAAAATTCTGATGGGATTGGACAGGTTAGATGCAGGAAGACTGTTCCCGATGTTGGGGAAGTCCAGAACCCGGGGACACAGTCTAAGAGTAAGGGGTAAGCCATCTAGGATCGAGATGAGGTGAAACTTTTTCACCCAGAGAATTGTGATCGTATGGAATTCTCTACCACAGAAAGTTGTTGATTCCAGTTCGTTGGATATATTCAAAAGGGAGTTAGATGTGGCCCTTATGGCTAAAGGGATCAGGGGTGCATGGAGAGAAGGCAGGAGTGGGGTACTGAAGTTGCATGATCAGCCATGATCATATTGAATGGTGGTGCAGGCTCGAAGGGCTGAATAGCCTGCTCCTGCACCTATTTTCTATGTTTCTATGTTTCTAATATGTGTCAACTTTCAATGACTGATGTAGCATGATGCCCACGTCTCGTTGACCCTCCCCTTTTCCTAATCTGCCACTATTCAGATAATATTCTGCCTTCGTGTTTTTGCCCCCAAAGCGGATAACCTCACATTTATCCACATTATACTACATCTGCCATGCATTTGCCCACTCACCTAACCTGTCCAAGTCACCCTGCAGCCTCTTAGCGTCCCCCTCACAGCTCACACCGCCGCCAGTTTAGTGTCATGTGCAAACTTGGAGATATTACACTCAATTCCTTCATCCAAATCATTGATGTATATTGTAAAGAGCTGGGGTCCCAGCACTGAGCCCTGCGGCATCCACTAGTCACTGCCTGCCATTCTGAAAAGGACCCATCTATCCCGACTCTCTGCTTCCTGTCTGCCAACCAATTCTCTATCCACGTCAGTATATTACCCGCAATACCATTTGCTTTGATTTTGCACACCAATATCTTATGTGGGACCTTGACAAAAGCCTTTTGAAAGTCCAAATACACCACATCCACTGGTTCTCCCTTGTCCACTCTACTAGTTACATCCTCAAAAAATTCCAGATTTGTCAAGCCTGATTTCCCCTTCATAAATCCATGCTGACTTGGACCGATCCTGTCACTGCTTTCCAAATGCGCTGCTATTTCATCCTTAATAATTGATTCCAACATTTTCCCCACCACTGATGTCAGGCTAACTGGTCTATAATTACCCGTTTTCTCTCTCCCTCCCTTTTTAAAAAGTGGTGTTACATTAGCTACCCTCCAGTCCATAGGAACTGATCCCGAGTCGTTAGACTGTTGGAAAATGATGACCAATGCATCCGCTATTTCTAGGGCCACTTCCTTAAGTACTCTGGGATGCAGACTATCAGGCCCCGGGGATTTATCGACCTTCAATCCCATCAATTTCCCAAACACAATTTCTCACCTAATAAGGATATCCTTCAGTTCCTCCTTCTCACGAGACCCTCAGTCCCCTAGTACTTTCGGAAGGTTATTTGTGTCTTCCTTCGTGAAGACAGAACCAAAGTATTTGTTCAATTGGTCTGCAATTTCTTTGCTCCCCATTATAAATTCAACTGAATCCGACTGCAAGTAACCTACGTTTGTCTTCACTAATCGTTTTTTCTTCACATGTTATAGAAGCTTTTGCAGTCAGTTTTTATGTGCCCAGCAAGCTTCTTCTCATACTCTATTTTCCCCCTCTTAATTAAACCCTTTGTCCTCCTCTGCTGAATTCTAAATTTCTCCCAGTCCTCAGGTTTGCTGCTTTTTCTGGCCAATTTATATGCCTCTTCCTTGGATTTAACACTATCCTTAATTTCCCTTGTTAGCCACGGATGAGTAACCTTCCCCGTTTTATTTTTACTCCAGACAGGGATGTACAATTGCTGAAATTCATCCATGTGGTCGTTAAATGTTTGCCAGTGCCTATCCACCGTCAACCCTTTAAGTATCATTTGCCAGTCTACTCTAGCTAATTCACGCCTCAAACCATCGAAGTTACCTTTCCTTAAGTTCAGGACCCTAGTTTCTGAATTAACTGTATCACTCTCCATCCTAATAAAGAATTCTTCCATATTATGGTCACTCTTCCTCAAGGGGTCTCGCACAACAAGATTGCTAATTAGTCCTTTCTATTACACATCACCCAGTCTAGGATGGCCAGCTCCCTGGTTGGTTCCTCGACATATTGGTCGAGAAAACCTTCCCTAATACACTCCAGGAAATCATCTTCCATCGCATTGCTACCAGCTTGGTTAGCCCAATCTATATGTAGATTAAAGTCACCCATGATAACTGCTGTACCTTTATTGCATGCATCCCTTATTTCTTGTTTGATGCTGTCCCCAACTTTACTACTATTGTTTGGTGGTCTGTACACAACTCCCACTTGCATCTTCTGCCCCTTGGTATTCCGCAGCTCAACCCATACCGATTCCACATCATCCAAGCTAATGTCCTTTATTACTATTGCATTAATTTCCTCTTTAACCAGCAATGTCACCTCGCCTCCTTTTCCTTTCTGTCTATCCTTCCTAAATGTTGAATACCCCTGGATGTTGAGTCCCAGCCTTGGTCACCCTGGAGCCGTTTCTCCGTGATGCCAATTACATCATGCCCGTTAACTGCTATCTGCGCAGTTAATTCATCCACCTTATTCTGAATACTCCTTGCATTGAGGCACAGAGCCTTCAGGCTTGTCTTTCTAACACACTTTGCCCTTTTAGAATTTTGCTGTAATGTGGCCCTTTTTGCTTTTTGCCTTAGATTTCTCTACCCTGCACTTTTACTTTTCCTCTTTCTATCTTTTGCTTCTGCCCCCATTCTACTTCCCTCTGTCTCCCTGCATAGGTTCCCATCCCCCCTGCCATAATAGTTTAACTCCTCCCCAATAGCACTAGCAAACACTCTCCCTAAGACATTGGTTCCAGTCTTGCTCAGGTGCAGACCGTCCGGTTTGTACTGGTCCCACCTCCTCCAGAATCGATTCCAATGTCCCAGGAATTTGAATCCCTCCCTGCTGCACTACTCCTCAAGCCACGTATTCATCTGAGCTATCCTGCGATTCCTACTCTGACTAGCACGTGGCACTGGTAGCAATCCTGAGATTACTACTTTTGAGGTCCTACTTTTTAATTTAGCTCCTAGCTCCCTAAATTGTAGGACCTCATCCTTTTTTTACCCATATCGTTGGTACCTATATGCACCACGACAACTGGCTGTTCACCCTCCCTTTTCAGAATGCCCTGCACCCGCTCCAAGACATCCTTGACCCTTGCACCAGGGAGGCAACATACCATCCTGGAGTCTCGGTTGTGGCTGCAGAAGCGTCTATCTATTCCCCTTACAATTGAATCCCCTATCACTATAGCTCTCCCACTCTTTTTCCTGCCCTCCTGTGCAGCAGAGCCACCTACGGTGCCATGAACTTGGCTGCTGCTGCCCTCCCCTGGTGAGTCATCCCCCTCAACAGTACCAAAAGCAGTGTATCTGTTTTGCAGGCGGATGACCGCAGTGGACCACACACTACCTTCCTTCCATGCTCTTCCTGTTGGTCATCCATTCCCTATCTGCCTGAGTAACCTTTTCCTGCGGTATGACCAACTCACTAAACGTGCTATTCACGTCATTCTCAGCATCGTGCATGTTCCAGAGTGAATCTACCCACAGCTCCAGTGCCGCAACACGGTCCGTCAGGAGCTGCAGCCGGATACACTTCCCGCACACGTAGTCGTCAGGGACACCGGAAGCGTCTCTGACTTCCAACATAGTACAGGAGGAGCATAACACGTGTCCGAGCTGTCCTGGATGACTTAACCCCTAGATAAACAATAATGCTAAAGGTTATTTACTGAGTAAGAAAAAGAAAAACTACTCACCAATCACCAGCCAATCACTTACCCCTTGGCTGTGACATCACCTTTTGATTTCTTTCTACTTCTTTTTTGCCTTCTCATCCTGCTGCAGTTGCACCAGCTGGCCTGTCTGAAATTGGGCCTCTTGTAGGCCTCCTTGATCTCCCCGCTCCGCTTCCTGACGGCGCTCGAACTCCCGAGCCTCTCCGAAGTTGGGCCTCTTGTAGGCCTCCTTGATCTCCCCGCTCCGCTTCCCGATGGCGCTTGAACTCCCGAGCCTCTCCGAAGTTGGGCCTCTTGTAGGCCTCCTTGATCTCCCTGCCCCGCCTCCCGACGATGCTCGAACTCCTGAGCCTCTCCTGTCATGTATTTAACTGTCATTGTAACCCATATATAAACTGTGAGAACATTGACCACTAGGTGGTGAACTTGTGGGAGACACTCCTAACCTGGACTTTCAGTTATAAAATGGGAAGCTCCACTCACCTTCATCACTTCAGTGCTGGCTAATAAAGGTTACTGGTCACAGAGTGACCTTCTCTCAAGTATGGGCCTCGTGTGCATTTATACTGTATAGTAAGGACATATCATTGGCGATGAGAAACTGGGATTTAAACCACGCGAGCATGGCCACTAGCAGCACAGATGAGAGGTACTGTGTCGGTGATGATTGAGACAATTTTATTGAGAGACTACAGCAAAGTTTCGTCACTAAGGAATGGCTGGGACAGGATTCAGCCGACAAACGCAGGGCTCATCTCCTGACGGTTTGTGGATCCAGGACGTACTCCCTGATGAAGGACCTTCTAGCGCCAGAGAAGCCGGCAGAGAAGACTTTTGAAGAGCACAGTAAGTTGATCGGGGAACACTTTAAACCGGCGAGCAGCATGCACATGGCAAGACACCGGTTTTACACGCACCGGCGGCGAGAAGGGCAAAGCGTTCCTGACTTCATGGCAGATCTCCGGCGACTGGCGAGCCAATGTAAGTTCCCAGATGCATGTAGAGCGGAGATGCTGCTTGACTGTTTTATTGAGGGCATCGGGCATGCTGGAGTTTTCAGGAAACTGATTGAGACCAAAGACTTGACCCTGGAAACGGCGGCTTTGATGGCCCAAACATTTATCTCAGGGGAGGAAGAGACCAGAATGATGTTTGACAAAAATCTTGGTTTAAATGCAGCAAATGGACAGAGAGTCAACATTGTTAACGTGGCACACAGTTCTCCAGGCAGGCAGGGGCAATTGAACATGCCCGAGCATATAGTCGAACCCAAAGGGGAAATTCAACAGTGACAATGACTAGCTGAACGGCGATTCATGCCATCGCAAGGGACAATGTGGCCAGTAATGGGGCCATCAACACCTGTCAATGGTGCGCTTAAGGACAGTTACAGAGACAGTCAGAGACGATCGACTGGTAATGGACCATTTGTTTCCAACAACGGCTCATGTTGGAGATGTGGAGGCAAACACACAGCCAGAGCTTGCAGGTCGAATTCAGTGACTGGGCGAGCCCGATTGTGCTGGTGCCCAAGGCGGATGGGTCGGTCAGGATATGTGGTGATTACAAGGCCACCATCAACTGGGTGTCACTCCAAGACCAGTACCCGCTACCGAGAGCGGAAGACCTCTTTGCGACGCTATCCGGTGGCAAACCTTTTTCAAAATTGGACCTGACCTCAGCTTACATGACCCAGGAGCTGGCGAGTGAGTCGAAGAAGCTGACCACCATCACGACACACAAGGGGTTGTTTGAGTACAACAGATGTCCGTTTGTGATTCGCTTGGCCGCCGTGATCTTTCAACAAAATATGGAAAGCCTCCTCAAGTCGATTCCAAGGACAGTGGTTTTTCAAGACGGCATTCTCATCACGGGTTGTGATACTGAAGAACACATCCACAACCTGGAGGAGGTGATACGTAGACTGGACCGGGTAGGTCGGTGACTGAAAAAGGCGAAGTGCGTCTTGCTAGCACCAGAGGTAGAATTCCTGGGGATGAGGCTAGCAGCAGACGGGATCAGACCTACTGCGTCCAAAACAGAAGCGATCCAGAGAGCACTCAGACCCCGTAACACGACGGAACTGCGTGCGTTCCTGGGGCTCCTGAACTATTTCGGTAACTTTCTTCCCAAATTGAGCACGCTGTTAGAGCCGCGAAGGTCATGAGTGGGTCTGGGGGGACAGCCAGGAAAGGGCTTTTGATAGAGCACGAAATTTGTTATGCTCCAACAATCGTTTAACGCTATGTGACCCATGTAAGAAACTCGTTTTAACGTGCGACGCGTCGTCCAATGGAGTCAGGTGTTTGTTGCAGCATGTTAATGCCAAGGGTCAGTTACAGCCGGTAGCTTATGCCTCCAGAAATCTGTCCCAGGCAGAACGGGGCTACGGGATGGTCGAAAAGGAAGCGCTTGCATGTGTATATGCTGTAAAAAAAAATGCACCAGTACTTGTTTGGCAGGAAATTTGAGCTGGAGACAGATCACAAACCCCTAACGTCCCTTTTGACCGATAACAAGGCCACAAATGCAAATGCATCGGCCCGCATACAGAGGTGGGTACTCACGTTAGCCGCCTATGACTACACCATTTAACACAGACCGGGCACTGAAAACAGCGCCGATGTACTCAGCAGGCTCCTACTAGCCATCACCGAGGGGGCAACTGAGCATGCTGCTGAGATGGTCATGGCTGTTGAAGCTTTTGAAAGCGAAGGCTCACCCGTGACAGCCCGTCAGATCAAAGTCTGGACAAATAGAGACCCGCTACTGTTAGTTAAGAAATATGTCCTGAATGGGGACTGGGCAGCCACGTACGGGGCATGCCCTGAGGAATTCAAACCATTTCACAGGCGCAAGGATGAACTCTCGATTCAGGCCGATTGCCTACTATGGGGAAACCGAGTAGTCATGCCCCAGATGGGCAGAGAGATGTTCATCAGAGAACTCCACAATGAGCACCCGGGCATTGTCATGATGAAGGTAATTGCCAGGTCACACGTTTGGTGGCCAGGGATAGATGCAGACCTGGAACTTTGTGTTCGCAGGTGCAACACGTGTGTCCAGCTGGACAATGCATCCAGGGAAGCCCCCCTTAGCCCCTGGTCCTGGCCCGCCAAGCCATGGTCACGCATCGATGTGGACTACGCAGGTCCTTTCATGGGAAAAATGTTTTTGGTTGTAGTAGACGTCTACTCCTAATGGATCGAGTGTGACATTCTCAATTCAAGCACATCCTTTGCCACGGTAGAAAGTCTGTGGGCAATGTTCGCCACCCATGGTCGACCAGACGTCTTGGTCAGCGACAATGGCCCGTGTTTTACAAGCATTGAATTCCAGGACTTCGTGGCAGAAAATGGTATCAACCATGTCAGAACGGCACCGTTCAAGCCGGCCTCAAACGGCCAGGCGAAATGAGCAGTGCAGATAATCAAACAGGGGATGCTCAGAATCCAAGGGGGTTCCCTACCAAGCCACTTATCATGCCTCCTGTTGGCCAATAGATCCCGACCACACTTGCTCACAGGGGTCCCACCCGCAGAGCTGCTAATGAAAAGGACGCTAAAAACCAGGTTATCCCTTATACACCCCACCATGAAAGAAATTGTTGAGAGCAGGCGCCAGTCACAATGTGACTACCACGACGGGAATGCGAGGGCGCGATTTATTGATGTCAATGACCCTGTCTTTGTCCTCAGTTAAGCTGCAGGGCCTAAATGGTTCGCAGGCACTGTGATTGCCAAAGAGGGGAATAGAATTCTGGTAGTTAAACTTACCAATGGACAAATCTGCTGCAAACACGTGGATCAAACAAAAAGGAGGTTCAACAACCCCATAGAAGAAGCAGAGGAAGAACACGATGTAGATTTCACTCCACCACAGGTGACCGAACACCGGAACCAAGCGGAGGAGAGCCCAGTCACTATGGGCAGTCCGGACAGGCCTGAGGCATCGCAAACAGCAGACACTCAGGCCAGCGCCCAACAACCAGAGCCCCAACTCAGGCGCTCTACAAGGGAGCGTAAACCACCAGAGAGACTTAACCTGTGATCCCAATAAGACTTTGAGGGGGGAGGTGATGTCATTTATTTAACGGTCATTGTAACCCATGTATAAACTGACCTAAGTTGTACACTGTGAGAACATTGACCACTAGGTGGTGAACTTGTGGGAGACTCTCCTAACCTGGACTTTCAGGTATAAAAGGGAAGCTCCACCCACCTTCATCACTTCAGTGCTGGCTAATAAAGGTTACTGGTCACAGAGTGACCTTCTCTCAAGTATGGGCCTCGTGTGCATTTATACTGTACAATAAGGACATATCATCTCCGAAGTTGGACCTCTTGTAGGCCTCCTTGATCTCCCCGCTCCGCCTCCCGACGACGCTCGAACTGTGTGTGTGTGTGTGTGTGGTCACCACAATAGAAGGACCCTCTCTTAAAAAGTTATATTTTCATCTTTTCAGAGGAAGGTGTCACAGATCAACCGAGAAAGGTCAAAAACTGGAGGAGGTCGCCAAGTCGGCTGCAACTAACAGCCGTGGAACAGAGTATCGCTGATATGATTAAATCTCGCAAGAGAAGATCAACCGCCAATGTGGACATTGGACCCAGGTTACCGACAGAAGGTAAGCCCTGCCTTGTACTCATGTCACCCTGCGCCCTCTGCCCCCTCCCCTGCTGCTAACTAAACACCTGCTCTGTTATGTTTTGCAGATATTGCGCATCAGGAAGAGACAGAAGCTGAAGCAGAAGATCAGGAAGCCATCAGTCCAGACATTCTTCATCAACTTCCGGACGAGGATGGGTTGGACAATAAAGGCCAGCTGAAGACCCCAATGATGAGATGGTTACATTGCAACTGGAGCCAGTGAACCCTCTTGAGGTCACCAAGCCGTTTGCTGAGCGATACAACCAACGCGACATTTAATGGGGTAGAGTCTGAAACTGCGGGTCCCAGTGGGTTGCAGCAAGCTACACCTGGGAGACGGCCGAGGAGGGTGGGATGGAGAGCTCAACCTGAAATGCGGGATGCAGGGGACATAGGACAGATTATGGGAATGAGGATGGGAGAGCATTGAGCTAACCAGATCGCTCCTGGCCACCATGGGTCGGGTGAAGATAGAATTAGGGGGACTTTCAGTAGAAGTAGCAACACTGGAGGAATGGGAGCAGTGTCGGGACAGATGATGGAGGGGATGTCGGAGATGAGGGAGGGGATGTCGGAGATGAGGGTGGGAATGTCGGAGATTAGGGAGGGGATGGCAGCGATTAGGAAGGGACTGTCAAGAATTAGGGAGGGAATGTCGGAGGCAGCTGGTGCAATGTCGGGACAGATTAGGGAGGGAATGTCGGAGATAGCTGCTGCAATAAGTAGACACACCCAGGCTGTCGTTGCCCAACAGCAATTGGCAGCATCAACTGCTGACACTCACTTTCCAATCCCCAGACCAAAGTCAGGTAGTGTGTCGGGGGTTCATTCACAGGCTGTATAAGAATCCAACAATGAACCAGGCCTTTCACAAAGTTGTCTGCTAGGTCTGTCCCTGTCCAACCCCATCAACAACAAATGTGCCTTCGCGCAGAAAGCAGAAAAAACCTTAGGCTCAGGGTGAGGAAGCAGACGTCTGAGACAACGGGCACGGGTATGGATAGAGGCAACAATGGGGGCAAGAGGCACACACAGCGCTAAGGTCTTTGAATAAGGGGGAGGAGAGATGGCTGCAGCTAGAGTTTGTTTGTTGCTGCTACTTGTTATCTTCATTGAAAAGTTTAAAGTTTGATACAAATTTTTTAATTAAAATTGAGTAAAACGACAAATGTTTAATAAATCTAATTATTTTTTAAATTTAAGCAGAAGCCTGCACATTATTTTTTGAATTAAAGTAATATAAGCCAACACAACATTAAAGAAGAAAGAGTAATATTGAACACTGTGAGCTCAAAGTAAAGTGTGATCTTAGTCTTTAATTGCAGGTCTCCAGAGTCACTCTCCAATCTGTGAAGCCTCCTTAAATACCTGTGTTCCCAAGGGTTTATGGGATCTCTTGGGATTCCCCGGGATGAGCCCTCTGGTGGCTGTACAGAGTAAATACAAGTATACATATATAACAACACTCCCCCTGCGTCCACCATCCGCCCAAAGTCAATAGTATAACTATTTACAATGTGAGTCGATCTGGGGCCCTTCTTGCCCTGGTTGATCGTCTCGGTGTGAAAGCTGGTGTTGTTGAATCATTTGTTGGGCCCTCGCTGGGCTGCCGTGCAGCTGGCCTTGCTGGACTGCCTGGTGTGTTGGGCCCTGCTGGGCTGCTGTGGATGATGGGTTCTGCTTCGTGGTCAACCGTGGTGCCGGTTGCCACTGGTGTGTATGTTGGGGGCTCAAAAAAGGTAGGGTCCAAGGTGGGTTGCTCAGGATAGTCCGTGAATCTGAGTTTGATTTGGTCCAAGTGTTTCCGGTGAATGAGTCCATTTGAAAGTTTGACCTGAAACACCCTGCTTTGGCCACGACAGTGCCGGGAAGCCACTTGGGACCTTGTCCGTAATTTAATACAAATACAGGATCATTGATTTCAATCTCGCATGACACATTTGTGCTATCATGGTATGCACTTTGTTGAAGCCGCCTGCTCTCTATCTGTTCATGTAGATCAGGGTGAACTAACGAGAGCCTTGTCTTAAGTGCTCTTTTCATGAACAGTTCAGCAGGTGGGATCTTAGTAGTGAGTGAGGTCTCGTGCGGTAGCTAAGCAGGACTCGGGATAGTTGAGTCTGCAGTGAGCCTTCAGTTATCCTCTTCAAGTCTTGCTTGATGGTTTGCACTGCTCTCTCTGCCTGACCATTGGACACTGGTTTAAATGGGGGAGATATGACATGTTTGATCCTGTTACGGGTCATGAATTCTTTGAACTCAGCACTGGTAAAACATGGCCTGTTGTCGCTCACCAGGACATCGGATAAGCCGTGTGTGGCAAACATGGCCCGCAGGCTTTCAGTAGTGGCAGCGGACGTGCTAGCCGACATTATCTCACATTCAATCCATTTGGAGTCCGCGTATACAACCACAAGGAACATTTTACCCAAGAACGGGCCTGCACAGTCGATGTGTACCCTAGACCACGGTTTGGATGGGCCAAGACTGTAAACTTAGCGGCGCCTCTCTGGGTACATTGCTTAACTGCGAGCATGTATTACATCTTTGAATGCAGGACTCTACGTCTGCATCGACACTGGGCCACCACATGTGGGATCTGGCTATCGCTTTCATCATTATAATACCTGGGTGGGTACTGTGGAGGTCATTGATGAAGGTGTCTCTGCCCTTCTTGGGACCACTACTCAATTGCCCCAGAGAAGGCAGTCTGCCAGTATAACCATTTCACCTTTGCACCGCTGGAACGGCTTTATCTTTTTGTGCATTTCCACTGGGACACTGGACCAGCTCCCGTGAAGCACACAGCTTTTGACTAGAGATAATAAGGGGTCCTGGCTTGTCCAGGTTTTGATCTGCCGGGCAGTGAAGGGTGATTGCTCACTCTCAAATGCTTCCATAACCATGGCTAGATCTGCGGGCTGTGCCATTTCCACCCCCGTGGTGGGCAATAGCAGCCTACTGAGAACATCGGCACAGTTTTCTGCACCTGGCCAGTGGAGGATGGCATAGTTGTATGCGGACAACGTGAGCGCCCATCTCTGGATGTGGGCCGATGCATTGGTATTTATCTCTTTACTCTTGGAGAACAAGGATATAAGTGGCTGATGGTCAGTTTCCAATTCGAATTTTAGCCCAAACAGATATTGATGCATTTTCTTTACCCCATAGACACACGCTAACGCTTCTTTCTCAATCAAGCTATAGGCTCTCTCAGCCTTAGACAGACTCCTGGATGCATAAGCAACTGGTTGCAGTTTCCCGAAATCATTAGCTTGTTTCAATACACACCCGACGCCATATGACAACGCGTCACATGCTAGTACCAAACGCTTACATGGATCATACAACACAAGCAATTTGTTTGAGCATAACAATTTTCTTGCTTTTACAAAGGCATTTTCTTGGCCTTTGCCCCAAACCCATTCGTCCCCTTTTCGTAGTAAGACTTGCAGTGGTTCTAACAGTGTGCTGAGACCCGGTAAGAAGTTACCAAAGTAGTTCAGGAGTCCCAGAAACGACCGCAGCCCTGTCATGTTCTGTGACCTTGGTGCTTTCTCGATTGCCTCCATCTTCACGTTGTTGGGCCTGCTGCCATCTGCCACAATCCTCCTTCCCAGGAACTCCACTTCAGGTGCCAGGAAAATGCACTTCGAGCATTTTAACCTGAGCCCCACGCGGTTGAGTCGACTAAGAACCTCCTCCAGGTTCTGCAGCTGCTCGACTGTGTTCCGACCTGTGACCAAGATATCGTCCTGGAAGACCACAGTGTGCAGGACCGAATTCTGTAAGCTTTCATGTTTCTCTGGAATATCTCCGCCGCCGATCACATTCCAAACGGCCATCTGTTATGAACAAAAAGACCTTTGTGCGTGTTGATGCAGATGAGGGCCTTCGATGATTCCTCCAGTTCCTGCGCCATGTAGGCTGAAGTCAGATCCAGCGTCGTGAACGTCTTTCCTCCCGCCAGCGTTGCAAAGAGATCGTTGGCCTTTGGTAGTGGGTATTGGTCCTGCTGGGAGAAATGATTGATATTTACTTTATAATCGCCACAGATTCTGACGGTGCTGTCTCCCTTGAGGACTGGGACGATAGGACTGGCCCATTCATTAAACTCGATCGGGGAAATGATGCCCTCTCTTTGCAGCCAGTCTAGCTCGATCTCTACCCTTTCTCTCATCATGTACGGTACTGCTCTCGCCTTGTGATGGATGGGTCACGCCCCCGGAATTAGGTGGAGCTGCACTTTTGCTCCTTGGAATTTCCCGATGCCTGGTTCGAACAGCAAAGGAAATTTGTTTAAGACTTGGGCACACAAAGTGTCGTCAGCGGGCGATAGTGCTCGGACGTTGTCCCAGTTCCAGTGTATCTTTCCCAGCCAGCTCCTGCCGAGCAGCATGGGACCATCGCCCGGTACCACCCAGAGTGGTAGCTTGTGCACCGCTCCATTGTAGGAGACCTTTACGGTAGCACTGCTGATTACAGGAATCAGTTCTTTCGTGTAAGTTCTTAGTTTCGTGCGAACTGGAGTTAAGACTGGCCTTGAGGCCTTGTTGCACCACAATCTTTCGAAAGTCTTTTTGCCTTTGATGGACGGCCCGCGCCCGTGTCCAGCTCCATTGACACTGGGAGTCTATTTAGTTCAACATTCAGCATTATTGGGGGACAATTTGTGGTGAATGTGTGTCCCCCATGTAGCTCTGCCTCCTATATCTGAGGCTGTGTTTCGTCGTAATCCTCCTCTGCAACATGGTGGTTTGCAGGTTTAACAGGCTTTGCAGCTTGCCTGCACACTCGTTGGAGGTGTCCCATTGTTCCACAGCCCTTGCAAATGTACTCTTTGAATCAGCATGAAGGGAAACGATGATGAACCCCGCAGCACCAACAAGGTGTTAATGGCTTTGCATTCATCACCTTTGATGGTGGACTCTGAGACACCTGCGGACGTGTAGCTTCAGGTGTGTGTGATCTGCCTTGAACGTTACGATTTGAATCATCATCACTTTGTTCACAGTACTTGTAGCAGCCTTTGTGTGCTGAGAGATTTGCTTTGTATTGTCACTGGTGGTAATGAACGCCTGGGCTATCGCTTTGACCTTACTCAAAGTTGGGGTCTCTTCAGTCAAAAGTTTGCTAAGTATGGTTTCGTGGCCAATGCCAAGTACGAAAAAGTCTCTGAACATGTGCTCCAAATGTCCTTCAAATTCGCAATGTCCTGCAAGGCATCTTAGCTCGGCGACATAACTCGGCACTTCCTGGCCCTCAGAACTTTTGTACGTGTAGAACTGGTACCTCGCCATCAGAACGCTTTCTCTTGGGTTCAAATGCTCTTGGAGCAGTGTGCACAAATCGTTGTATGATTTCTCTGTGGGTTTCACTGGAGTGAGCAGATTCCTCATGAGGCCATACGTTGATGCCCCACAGACGGTGAGGAGGATTGCCCTTCGTTTGGCAGCGCTCTCTTCCCCATCTAGCTCGTTGGCCACGAAGTATTGGTCAAGTCGCTCCACAAAAGTTTCCCAATCATCTCCCTCTGAGAATTTCTCCAGATGCCCACTGTTCTCTGCATCTTTGGGTTCGCTATCTGTATCTCTTTGCCAATTGTAGTGTATGGGGAAAGAGTCAGACTGAATACTGTGAGCTCAAAGTAACGTGTGACCTTAGTCTTTTATTGCAGGTCTCCAGAGTGCCTCTCCAACCTGTGAAGCCTCCTTAAATACCTGTGCTCCCAAAGGATTATGGGATCCCTTGGGACTCCAGTGAATGAGCCTTCTGGTGGCTGCACAGAGTAAATACAAGTATACATATATAAAATGATGTACATCATTTTTTCGCACTAACAGGTGCAAAGAGTCAACATTGTCGGACCTTTAGGCAGCAAAACAATCACAGTTAGCTGCTGACGCAAGGTTCTATGGCTATAGGTGCACGAGGCCGCCTCCTCCGCTGTCATCTTGTGGGTTGAGGTGGTGGCATGGGTTCGTCCTCCTCCTCCTGCTGCTGCTGCTCCTCCTCCTCAATGTCATTGTCAGCGTCCTCATCCGCCTCTTCCACCCCGCTCCCACTTCTCCCCTCAGGAGGATCTTCAATGTCTAGGGCCTGGTCCTTCATAATGGCCAAGTTGAGCAGCATGTAGCACAAGACAGTGAACTGATTGACTTGGTGAGGGGTGTGTTGCAGGTTGCCTACAGAGTGGTCCAGGCATCGGAAACGCTGCTTCAGTATGCCAATTGTCTGCTGTATGATGCTCCATGTTGTTATGTGCGACATGTTGTATCGACGCTGTGGCTCAGTGTGGGGATTGTGTTGGGAGTGGGGGATAATAAGCCAGGTGGCGAGCCCGTACCCTTTGACCCCGGCAACCAGCTGTGCTCTTCTGGCAGCTCCTGAAACATGGTAGATATAGCGCTCTCACGTAGGATGAACGTATCATGGATGCTACCTGGGAATTTGACATCCACTATCATGATCCGATGCAGATCGTCGCAGACAAGCTGCACATTTAGGGAATGGAACCCTTTCCAGCTCTGATAAGCCTCAGAGTCGTCCAAAGTTACTCTCAAGATGATGTGGGTACAATCGATCGCACCCTGTACCTTTAGGAAACCAGCAATTCTGGAAAACCCTACAGCCCTGTATGCATTGCCTGCATGGTCATAGGGAAATTGATGAACTGGTCCCTTTTGGCATACAGTGCAGCAGTCACCTGTCGAATGCAGCAATGTGTGGCGTGCTGCGAGATGCAGCACATGTCCCCAGTTGCTGCTTGAAATGAGTTAGAAGCATAGAAGGCAAGTGCTGCAGTGACCTTCACTTCCATAGGTAGGACAGTCCTCCTGCCACTTCTTGGCTGCATGGCTGACATGATTAGCTGGCAGATCTCGGTCATGACCTCCTTCTAAATCGCAGCCTGCGAATGCAGTCTGCCTCACTCAGATGTAGGTATGAGCGCCTGTCCCTGCAGATTCGATCAGGGTATGGCCTCCTCCCCATTAATGCCCGAGCGATCTGGTTTGTGTGACGACGGCATAGTCGTAGCCATCGCCTCCATATGCCATGCATGTAAACCAATCTTACTACATGAGGCATTGTAAAATGTGCACCCATAATTATTATTCTTAACTTTGTTATTCTTGTTATTGTGAGACTTACTGAAGCACAGCACACACATCTTTGCTGGGTGATGCCTTAGCAGAACGGAGCACACCCTGGTCTGCGTGTATGCGCAACACTAAGCTCTGTCTCTATGGCGACGAGACGTGCAGAGATTTAACGCACTTTAATTATAGCTTGTGCCGAAATGCCTACGTTTGCTGCTGTGTTGTGCCATTTCCGATGCACAGTTCGGAGTGCATGCTGGCAGGATCACTCCCTCGGTCGGACAGAAACACAGGAGCTCAGCGCTTGGATTCCACAAGCAAACCCCCGGTCTTCTTTACAAGCTGGGCATGGCAGGGAGTTGAGGGGGGTCGGTGGAATCCAAGTGCCAAGCTCCTGTGCTTGTGTCCGACCGAGGGAGCGATCCTTTGGCCGGCCGGCACTCCTCCGACCAGTGCCTGGAGCCCCATGAGCAGAGATTCAGTGGTGTGGTGGGGTGGAATCGCAATTTGCCCATTCTCAAAACCATTCTGTGGGAAAAATGAACTTTTCGAGTTATTTTTCGAGTTCCCTCTGCAAAAATCATTATGAATTTGTGTTGTAAATTGTCTTCTTCCCTCGCTCCAAAAACTCAGAAACATACTCACCGCTGATTTCCTTAAGTTAATGTCGGGTTTTTCTGATCGCTACTTAAGACTGCTAAGTGCCGCCCAGAAAAAATCGTTGTTGGTGAAAATCGGTTAAAGGGCCAAAAACGGCGCGGAAATCAGTTTTCAACCAGACCTGCACCAAATAATCTTGCGTATACAAAACCGTCACTGACAGTTGCCGCTGACATACAAACTTTGCAAAGTTACGATTGCTCAAAAAAAATCAGCGGACGCCAAAGAAACGGCGCCCAATGGTGGTGAAAATAGAGCCCTATATAAATGTAAGTTATGAAAAATTCTTCATTGAAACTTTATGCTAGGTACTTTAAACTAAGTTTTGTATACAACTCATTTCCTAGCAACCAAGTACTCCCATTATATATAGGCGTGAAGAGCAGTTAGGATTGGGAATGTACGGATATCACAGGTAGCATGCAGGATGAAATGGAATCACTGCAAGTTAATTTTAATATCGTCTCTGAACATTGGCGCAACATCTCAGTCACTTTCCTGCTTTAACATGCCAGAAAATCTGGCAACCATGATTCTTTCCCCTGGGAAGTATGTAGATATGCCATATAGCTAGCTCCCTTTGCAAGGGGGCCATATTTATGTAATTAAAATAAAATTGTACCTTCTTGTTTCTTTGGGGTTCCTGGTTAACTGACCCACAGGTGGGGCCTATATGCACCCTTCAATGGGCCCTTTTGTTACTGGGTGTGCGGATGCTGCCTCTTCTAAATGAGGCACCAGGAATGTAGTAACTCCTGCTGTTGGAAGTTCCCACACTATACCTCACCCTGTCTAATGTCACTGGCCTACAACCCACCCTGCCACATTCCTGTGGCTGAACAATGAAGCTATCTTGGAATACCTAAAATTAAATGACTCATGGTTGTTCTCCGGGTAGCATGTATTGACATGCGTAATGAAGTGTCCATCACCACTCACTATCTGGGCATAGAAACATAGTACATAGAAACATAGAAACATAGAAACATAGAAAATAGGTGCAGGAGCAGGCCATTCAGCCCTTCTAGCCTGCACCGCCATTCAATGAGTTCATGGCTGAACATGAAACTTCAGTACCCCATTCCTGCTTTCTCGCCATAACCCTTGATCCCCCGAGTAGTAAGGACTTCATCTAACTCCCTTTTGAATATATTTAGTGAATTGGCCTCAACTACTTTCTGTGGTAGAGAATTCCACAGGTTCACCACTCTCTGGGTGAAGAAGTTTCTCCTCATCTCGGTCCTAAATGGCTTACCCCTTATCCTCAGACTGTGACCCCTGGTTCTGGACTTCCCCAACATTGGGAACATTCTTTCTGCATCTAACCTGTCTAAACCCGTCAGAATTTTAAACGTTTCTATGAGGTCCCCTCTCATTCTTCTGAACTCCAGTGAATACAAGCCCAGTTGATCCAATCTTTCTTGATAGGTCAGTCCCGCCATCCCGGGAATCAGTCTGGTGAACCTTCGCTGCACTCCCTCAATAGCAAGAATGTCCTTCCTCAAGTTAGGAGACCAAAACTGTACACAATACTCCAGGTGTGGCCTCACCAAGGCCCTGTACAACTGTAGCAACACCTCCCTGCCCCTGTATTCAAATCCCCTCGCTATGAAGGCCAACATGCCATTTGCTTTCTTAACCGCCTGCTGTACCTGCATGCTAACCTTCAATGACTGATGTACCATGACACCCAGGTCTCGTTGCACCTTCCCTTTTCCTAATCTGTCACCATTCAGATAATAGTAACATAGTAACATAGAAAATAGGTGCAGGAGTAGGCCATTCGGCCCTTCGAGCCTACACCACCATGCAATATGATCATGGCTGATCATGCAACTTCAGTACCCCATTCCTGCTTTCTCTCCATACCCCTTGATCCCTTTAGCTGTAAGGGCCACATCTAACTCCTTTTTGAATACATCTAACGAACTGGCCTCAGCAACTTTCTGTGGTAGAGAATTCCACAGGTTCACAATTCACTGAGTTAAGAAGTTTCTCTTCATCTTAGTCCTAAATGGCTTACCCCTTATCCTTAGACTGTGACACCTGGTTCTGGACTTCCCCAACATCGCGAACATTCTTCCTGCATCTAACCTGTCCAATCCCGTCAGAAATCTATATGCTTCTATGAGATCCCCTCTCATTCTTTTAAATTCCAGTGAATATAAGCCTAGTCGATCCAGTCTTTCTTCATATGTCAGTCCAGCCATCCCAGAAATCAGTGCACTCCATCAATAGCAAGAATGTCCTTCCTCAGATTAGGAGACCAAAACTGTACACAATATTCAAGGTGTGGCCTCACCAAGGCCCTGTACAACTGCAGTAAGACCTATTGTGTTCCTAACACAGATGAGACTGCACACAGGGAAGTTAAAGTAACAGTGACCTCAGTCTTTATTAAGACACTCCAGAGTCAGGAACAGGCCTTAGGGGCTGGCTTATATACAGTGCTCCCAAGGGATGCTGGGATCCCTTGGGACTTCAGGGGATGCACTCCCTGGTGGCGGAACATGGGTTAGGGTTACACAATGGATACACAACATCACTCCCCCGAAAGTCAAAGTGAAAACTATTTATAAGGTGAGGCGGTCGCGAGCCTTTCTTTCCCTGATAGACTGCCTCGGTACAAATGTCTGTTCTGGTGTATTGGCTGTGCCCTCGTTGGGCTGGTGTGTTGTTGGCCCTGCAGGGCTGCTGGGTGAGCCTGGCCTTGCTGGGCTGTTGGGCGTGATGGATTCGATTTCCTGGTCCGGGGTGGTGTCGTTGGTCCTTTGGGTGTGTGTTGTGGGCTCGAAAAAGATGGTGTCTGCTGTGGGTTGTTCAGGGCAGTCTGTGAACCGCAGCCTCGTTTGGTCCAGGTACTTTCTGCAAATTTCTCCATTGTCTAGTTTGACTACAAACATCATACTCCCTTCTTTAGCTATCACGGTGCCCGCGATCCACTTGGGACCATGTGATTGTTTAGCACATACACAGGGTCATTCAGATCAATTTCCCGTGACACAGTGGCACGACCATCATTTACATTTTGTTGCTGCCGCCTGCTCTCTACCTAATCATGCAGGTTGGGGTGAACCGGTGAGAGTCTGGTTTTAAGTGTCCGTTCATGAGCAGCTCAGCCGGGGGCACCCCTGTGAGCGAGTGGAGTCTCGTGCGGTAGCTGAGCAGTACTCGGGACAGGCGGGTTTGGAGTGAGCCTTCTGTGACTCGTTTAAGGCTCTGTTTGATTGTTTGTACTGCCCGCTCTGCCTGCCCATTGGAGGCTGGTTTAAATGGGGCCGAGGTGACATGTTTGATCCCATTGCGGGTCATGAATTCTTTAAATTCGGCACTGGTGAAACATGGCCCGTTGTCACTGACCAGTATGTCAGGCAGGCCGTGGGTGGCAAACATGGCCCTCAGGCTTTCAATGGTGGCGGTGGCAGTGCTTCCCGACATAATTTCACATTCAATCCATTTTGAAAAAGCATCCACCATCACCAGGAATATTTTATCAAGAAACAGGCCTGCATAGTCGACATGGATCCTCGACCATGGTCTGGAGGGCCAGCACCACAAACTTAGTGGTGCCTCTCTGGGCACGTTGCTCAACTGAGCACACATGCTGCATTACCGTACACAGGACCCTAAGTCAGAGTCGATACCGGGCCACCACACGTGGGATCTGGCTATCGCTTTCATCATTACTATACCCGGGTGTGTGCTGTGGAGATCCGAGATGAACGCCTCCCTGCCCTTTTTGGGTAGCACTACGCGGTTACCCCATAACATGCAATCTGCCTGAATGGACAGTTTGTCCTTTTGCCGCTGAAACGGCTTGATTAGCTCTTGCATTTCAACGGGACTGCTGGCCCAGATCCCAGGCAGTACACAGTTTATTACTAGGGACAGCAGAGGATCTTAGCTGCTAATCTGGCAGTCTCGTGTCGGGCATGCGGACGATGTGGCCCGCCCAACGGAGCTGGTTGAGCATGATCAGTGCTTCGATGCTGGGGATGTTGGCATGATCGAGAACACTGATGTGTTCAACACGTGGCTAATAGTCCAATAACAAACAATCTGTGGTGTCAGCCAAAAAAGGTTTTTGGCTGTGTTTACAGGGATCGACATAAACCGAAACTGGTCACGATAACTTGAAACTAATTGCTAACCTCATGCGATTGTTTCAGCTTAGTTCCTCAAGAAAAAGAGTTTCTTTCATGTTGCAGCACAGAGTTCTATTTAAATTAGCAATACTTGACCGACCTAAAAAGGTTCAAATGGAAAAACAGACCTCAAACTTTTACAGTGTTATTCCTGGCATAAATTTTCCAGGTGTGCAGTTTAGCCAGAGGAAAATTAGTCAGGACCCAAAAACGGCCAGGTTACAAATTTTTCAGGGTTTGCTTGGGGCGGTTTCTGTGTTGAAGGGTATGAAATCGGGTGTTGGAATTTCTTTGGTTTTGGCCTCCCCAACGCAAAGTGACCCACTGGTGTACAGGCCTGCTCAGTAGTGCGTCTGCAATCCAGGATCCAAGTGTGGACCCCATCATCAAAATGCAAGCTCTGTAATTCCATTGGTTAGGCAGCAACCAAAAAAAAATAATACCTCGAACCAACTTCTGAGCAAGTGGCTGGCCAACACCAGTTGTCCTTGCCCCTGCCTTCCTCTGGCAAGAGTTCAATTTGAACCCAAATTGATATGGGTGCCTGCTGCTGACATGCTAATTTCCAGGATACTCTGGCAGGATTAGCCTGTTCCATTCTGCCGCTGCCGCGGAGCTGAGGATTTTCATCCCCATAATATAGAATATTGCAGCTTGAAGTGAGATGAGCTTCCCCGACATTACTCCACTCTCCAGCGTGAGGAAGATGGTTACTGGTCAGACATCTCACTTGGGTGAACAGCCAAGAGCAGTGCCAGCATGTCTTTCCAGTTACAGAGTTCCATAGAATGTGTAAATTCTTGTATGACAGATGTGCTTCTGCTATTCCTATTGCCTTCTGCACATTGTGTTTTTCTGTCTCAAAAAATTTGCAGCAAGACTATTGCATTGGCCTGTGTCACATTTTGGGATGTCCATCTATTTTGCAATGTAATGATCTTGGCATGATTTGTATAAAACTTACATTGAATTTACTCTCGAGGGGTTAATGCTGCAAATAAAGATGGTTGGAAGATACGTAGTAAAGCAAGACAAACCAGTTTATGGAATGTTATTATTTGCAAACCAGTCGAGACTCACTCCAAATAGGGGATTGGAGTGATTATGTTGCTCCGGCTTCTTTCTTGTAAACGATTCCAGCTCATTACATCTGGTTGGCCTTATTCATTTTACAAACAACAGGTGGTAGTTTCTGGACAGCCTCCATTGTGAGTGGTATCAAGTTTATTTGGCAACCTGCTGGCCAACGTGCGACAGGGAGCGAGTCGGGTGGTAATACTGCTGGCTTTCAGCCCAGCTGGAGAAAAGTACAGGAATACATGGGCCGGGTTTCTCCTCTTTGAGGTATTGTTCCATCCATGTCGAACCTCTGCTGCCTGTACCAGGAGGGGTATCCAGAGCTGCCTCGTGTACAAATAGCTGCTGTTGGAAGGCTGGAACCCAGGATGTTGCTGCCACTCGGAGATGTGGTGGGAGCAGGCACTCTGACTGCACCTGCCACCTTTCGCTGTGGTGTTGATCTACAAGCCCAGTCAGCACCCTGATGGGTGGATCAATGGCAGCCGTCAGATCCCGCAAGGCCTCAGCGTGAATCATCGTGCCCTCCAGTCTGTCACCTCAAGCCTCAAGATCGGAGGTCTGAGCTTCCATCAAGGTGGAAGCCCTGACTGCTCCCTCACTGTTCCCTGTCAGTAGACCCGCAGCATTGGTTCTGTAACACCACCGATGCGACGTTGAGCATTGCAGCAGACGCGGAAGCCAAACCTGCAAGAAGCTCTATGTTACTGCTGATGGATCCAAGTGATCTCATGCTTACTCCGATGCTCCAACAGGCGCTTCTTAGGGTCTGCTGCTGTCAAATCACACGCTATCAAACCACCAGTCCATGGCTGCCTTCTAGTTGGTATCTCCGAAGAGGTGGCAGTGTCCTCCATTTCCTCAGAGACTCCCTGTTCCCTGAAACTGGATTCTGACCCCAGGGTGCTGATCTAGAGTAGGTGCACTCATTCACCCTGGGAGGATGTGTCTGTGGTCGTATCCGGTCGAGGAGAGCCGGACGACTGACTCTGTTTGGGGGTGGCCTGAAGGTGAGGTGGTGGGAAAGGCTGCATTCCCAGGAAAGAGAGCAGGTTTGTGGCTCTGGCTTTCCGTCAGCTCCTCGTCTGGCAGCACAATGGGGCACACGCTGCACAACAAAGCCAGAGTCTGCTACCTCCAGAAGCTGCCCCTCGCTCCTTCATGCCATCTTCCTCTTCATCCTCATTCTCCTACTCCTCTTCCACAATGACTGCCTCTTGTGTCTTGGCTGACCTGTGGAAAGAGAAAAAGGTTAGAATGGTTGGCCTTGCCTGTGCTAAGATGCTCCACAGGGTGGGAGAGAGGGGAGGTGTTGGGGTAGGAGGCCTGGGCCTCTTTCCTGTTCTGGAGCATCAAGAATTAGCAAGCGGACAGCTACTCACCTGGCTCTGGATTCTTTCGCCCGCCCACCAGCTCGGCCTCCACGGACTTGCCCTTGTGAGTGGTGCGGGGTGGTGATGGTGGGGACGGGCAAAAGAGTCCACAGACAGCGAACAAGAACGTGAATAAGCTCTTACTTTTTAAAAATGGTAGATAGAGCAAAACAAAGATTGGGGTTCTCACATGGGGAAAAGGCATAACTGAAATAAAGATGGACAATCTTCAAAAAAAGTTAAACATTTAAAAAAAAAACATTTCTTAAAAAGTTAGTTTTTCATTAAAATGGACAAATTTCACGCTGCACAAAACTAAAATTAGTTTTTCAGGCCCGTAACATTTGCTTAGCAGTCACTACGCTGTTAAAACCCTAGTCACAACTAATCCCTTTGAGTCTAACTCTTAGTGGCGATTTTAGCAACGTAATTACTGCGGAAGAGCCAACGTTTTTGTCAGTTTCCTTGATTTGATAGATTACAGATGGCCGCCTCTGTGTGGGGGCGGGGGCAGTCCACGGTGGAGCCTGTTTTGGAGTTGTGAATGACAGACCGCAACTTCAGGATCTCAGCAGGCGCCAAATCCCAAAGCCGCGGTCTGTATTCCAAGACGGAAAGACAGTGAACGCTGCCAGTTCGCCGTCACCCCGACTGAAATTCCAGGCCATTATTGTGGGTTTAAACCAGGAAACGAGTAAGAACCGAGGCACAGGCATCAGCATATTTCAAGGTATGGTAGTTACATTCCTTTTTTTAAAAAAAAAGAACATGCACCAGCTATCTTGGGACTCAGGTATTGAAATCACACTGCCCATTGTCACTAGATCATTCAGAACAAGCGCACACATACATATGCATAATGTACATTGGCCCAGATTTTGCGGTGGGTATCACGGCATGCTCTCAGCGTGTGCCGTCATACCGCCTTTAAAATCCAAAGCAAGTCGGGATTTCTGCGTTAAATCCAGAACTTGCATCCTGTCAATGTACGCGTTGGCAGGCCATCCGTTCTACCATTGAAAACCTCATTGCTGCCGCAGAGTTAGGCTATTTGCCCACCAGCTGCCCAGCGATTATGTACGGAAATTTTACAGCTCGTGGAAACAGGCACAGGAATTGTTTGTACAGTGTATGGGGATAGCCAAATTGAAAAAAAAATGCTTTGTTTTTAATTAAATGACATCCTGAAAACTGATGAGAAGCAATCCTAGTGTATTTTTTGTAAATAATGTTTATATTTCATAACCTTTTGCACAGTATTTGTTTAGACGTGGTAATTATGAGTAACGAATTGGATTGCCATGATAAAAATTAAATCTGTATGTAGTTTAAAGGCTGTAGTATTTGAAGTAATATTGTAATTTAAATAAAAAATAGAATTTGTTTACTGATCGGAGGACCAGGCCCACGTGATCCCAGGTACGTTTCCGCACAGGCCCTGCCCCTGGGATCCGTGGGCCATTAGGCTTCCCTCCGCCTCGCAGCGTCAGAGAGCAAGTTTACACAGGAGGGCCACCGTCAGAGAGATGCGTATTCTTTTTGACAGTCGGCGGTGTACTCTAGAGGTATGCCGCCATCTGCAATTTTTGACCCATTATATACACACACATATATATATATATATAAAAATAAAATATACATGCATATATACTGTGCATTATATACGTGTATATAATATACATGTTTACTGTTAACTGTTAACGTTAAGCGTGGCGGCCCTGACCTGCGAGAGACCATCAGCGGCAGGTCGGGGCCAGAAAAGGAGCGGTGAGCGGCGGCCATGGGCAGCGTGGCAGCCAAGGTACAGCGCGAGCTGGTGCAGGAGGGCGACGGCAGCGAAGAGGGACGTCATCAAGGTCCAGGTCGGTGATTGGGGCGCGGGCAGGTACAGCAGGAGCGGCGAGGTCGGGGCGAAGGAGCGGCGAGAGACTGTAGAGGGACATGATCGGGGCCCAGGAGAGGCGCGAGTTCGGGGCCACAAGAGCGAAGGGCCCAGGAGCAGCACGGGCCAGCCCACACTGCAATATGTGTGCGCACTAGGCCCGCGCAGCAGGGCAGATCTCCAGTCGTCTTGGTTAATCCTTGCCACTGGACCAAGGCCTGGCTCTGTCAAGCCCGTGTGGTGGCTGGTGTGCAACACGTTAAAAAAATCCACGCACAGGCATCTTCCACCCTACACTATGTAGTTCAGGACTTGGAATATTAGGTCCTTCATTGAAACACCTGTGAACTCATCCTTTTTTGCCGTGGAAGTAAGTCATCCTCATTTTAAGCGACTGCCTATGATGATGATGATACATGTTTATTTATAACTTACATAACGCTGTGGCTGCACTCTTGCCTATGGATCAGAAGGTTATGGGTTCAAGTCGCTCTTCAGGAACTTAAGCACAAAACTCTAGACTGACCTTCTAATCGAGTACTGTGGGAGTGTTGCACCATCAGAGCTGGTGTCTTTTGGATGAGATGTTAAACCGTCAGGTGGACGTAAAAGATCCCATGGCACTATTTTGAAAAAGAGCAGCAGAGTTATCCCTGGTGTCCTGACCAATATTTATCCCTCAATCAGCATTAAAAAAAAGATTATCTGGTCATTATCACTTTGCTGTTTGTGGAAGCTTTCCTACATGACATTACAACAATCTAAAGGGTACTTCATTGGCTGTAAAGTGCTTTTTGAGACGTCCGGTGGTCGTGAAAGGCGCTATATAAATGCAAGTCTTTCTTACATATTTATACATATACACGCACGCACAAACTCAGATGATATTTTCCCCTTTGTGATTTCTGTTTAAAAGGGGCGGGCCTCTGTAGCGAAGATTCTGTAGTTGACTGAGACAGTCCAAGTGTCGAAAGGGAAACTCCTGCGCTGCACCTGGTGATCGCTGCCCAGTTGAGCGGCTGCGGTACGACGTGTCGTTGCTAAAGTTGCACTTCGTGCCGGACTTTCCTGCAGGGAAGCAGCAGCGAGCAACTCGCCGCTATGATCTATCTGGTGTCGATCGTTGGAGCTTTCCTTTGCATCTATATTGTGAAAAACCTGCTGCAAGCAGACCCCGAGCCACTGAATGGGAGGTACGCCGTTCCAGGTACATTTTACCTGCTGAAAAAGTTGCTGGTTACCTGCTTTCTCCGATATCGCCTCTTCAGGGCGAAGTATGATACGAGCACCAAGAATGATCCGGACAGACTGAAGATGGGACTGGGTCGCAGGAAAGAGGGCCTTCAGACTGAACACAGTGAAGTTACAGGTGGCGGGGGACTGGGTAAAAGTTCCAGGTCTTCTGTAGAGGAAATGGAACGTATACAAAAGTTAATAAACAACACTCATGTAAGTTGCCAATTTTTATTCTGGAATATGTAACACGTTGTTTAAGCGCAATTATCTACTCACACGCATGCATTTAAAACCTCTTTCGCTTCGTAATTCTCTCTAATTATCTCTCTCTGTCTGCCTATTCATGTCCCAATCTCTGATATGTGGTGTGTGTGTCTGGCTTATCCCTCTCCTAATCTCTGGTGTGCGTGTCTCTCTAAAGGTCTTGTTTAATCTTCTCTGTCTCATTCCTGTGTGCGCTTGTCCTTTCTGTCTGTCAGTCTTTGTTTTTTTAAATTAATATGCACAACATTAATATTTCAAATAAAAAAAATACCAATGTGGGATAGGAGGGAACAAGCAATCTAAACTTGGGGTCAAGGAAGATGTGTCTGTATCATATAACATAAACTGTATAGACGATTTCAAGCACCGATTTAACAGCAATGTTATGCTGGCAACGATAAAAAATGTAAACAATGTAAGTGAGATAAACAGCTCTCTAAACAATGCTGATCTCCAATCTTGTTCGTCTTTGAAGCAGTCGCTATTTAAAAAATGCAGAGCAGTAAACCACATGGGCAGAAGCGTCAGGGTATGCTGGCAAGCATTAACTTTCAGAGCAAGCTGGGGAGCTGGGGATTGCTCAGTGATCATTTTCAGGGTTCACTGCACCCCCCCAATCTGGGGTCTATCGCAGGTTGTCTGCCCTTTGAATTGTGTTGCCTATGGGTAATGGAGGAGCAGGAAGGTCGGGGCGGAGGAGTGATGAGAGATCGTGGCAGAAGTGTGGCAAGTGATTCTGGTGGAGGTTCGGTGAATGTTTGATACGGAGGTGCAGTGAGAGATCATGGCGGAGATGCGGCGAATGTTTGTGGTAGAGGAGCGGCGCGAGATCGTGGCAGGGGAGCAGTGAGATCGTGGCGGAGGTGTGGCGAATGTTTTTGTGGCGAAGGTGCGGCGAGAGATTGTGGCGGAGAAGCGGTGAGGGATCGTGACGGAGGTGCAGCGAATTAGGGTACAGGGCCCAGAAGAGCCGAGGGCCCAGGGGCAGCATGAGCCAACCCACACTGTAATATGTGTGCAGCAGAACAGGTCTCCAGTCATCCTGGTTAATCCTTGCCACTGGATAAAGGCCTAGCTCTCAGTCACCACATGTTAAAAAAAATCCACGCACAGACATCTTCCACCCTTCAATTAGAGTTTAGGACTGGAATATCAGGTCCTTCATTGAAACATCTGTGAACTCATGGAAGCAAGCTATCCTCATTCGAGAGACCGCCTATGATGTCCTCTGGTGGCCTTGAATTTGTTGCTTGCTGTCTCGCAGTTGCTTGGGGCCAGGGCTGTAAGACATGTTTCATTGTCAATTTGACAGATGCCATGTTGAAAGGGCTGGGTGGAAAGTGAGTAGGGAGGAGTAAGTGTCGAGGCAGCAGTACTTCTACATCCCTGTGCATAGGCATCGACCGGGAATGGTGGGGAGCACTAGGAATCAGCTACTTTGATTCCAAATTTGAAGCTCCTCCTTCACTGGTAGAGCCCTTGACACGAGTGCCAGGTGGAATGTCATCTCACCAGAAGCTTAGCTTATTAGACAGCAGAATGACTACATTCCTGTCACACCTAAAAGACCATAACATGGTCACAGATTGCAATAAGGGCACAAAAAAAAATCGAAACAAATTTCAATGCAGCAAGAGTTGACGTCATCGCCGGTTGTGCGCCAGCCCAGGACCCTAGTTGCGGGGCACGGTGCTGCCGGGACAGTGTCCCCCCAAACCTCTGGGGCAATTTCCCAGGAGGTGGTAGCGTCCCCCACCTCCGAGCAAAAATGCCATTATGCCCTGTTAGCGCCTCCGGAGATGCTAACGGGATATAAATTTCATCGAGTCTGTTTCTATCTACTCTGCCCAATCCCTTCATAATCTTAAACACTATCAAATCAATCGTTAATATCAGAAAATGCTGGAAACACTCAGCAGGTCAGACACCCTTAATCTGCTCTGTGCTAATTTAAACAGCATCATTTTTTCTTCATATTTCTATTTCCCCATAACAGTGTATCTGCCCTACACCCTCTCTGTTGACTCATTCCATAGCATGGAGTCAAAAATTGTAGACCGTACTCCAATTGCTGTTTTACTAAGGTTTAATATTGATTCAAAATGACATCGCAATTTTTATATTTTACATCCCTTGCCATAAAACCCAATATTCCTCTTGCTATAAAACCCAATATCTCATTAGGTTTTTTTAGGGCCTTATCTACTGTTAATGTCTGGTGAACCTGAACACCCAAATCCCTCTGCTCTTCCAAATTATCCAGCCTCCCCAAAAGCATAATTACTTTAAATAAAATGAACCACCTCACATTTATGGACATTGGATTCTCTCTGCCACCATCTTATCAAAATCCCCTTGCAGCTTAGAATTATTTACTATGCCTTCTATTTTAGTATTATCTGCAAATTTGGACAGCACTTCCTCTAGCCTTATATCCAAATCATCAATGTACACCGTGAACAGAGTGGTCCCAGAATAGAACCCTTTGGGACACCACTACCTACTCCCATCCACCCTGAGGAACTGCCTTACCTTCTACTGTTTCCACCCATCTCACCAGTTCTTAATCCAATTTGTTACCTTCCCCGTCTCCATTCCCCTTAATCTTCCACAATAGTCTCTTATGTGGTACTTTGCCAACGACTTTCTGAAAGTTTTCATCTCCAGCAGATTTGCCAAGAATGATCTTCCTTTCTGAATTCTGCAATACCTGCTTCTAATTCCCGAATTATAATTATAATTCTTTTCTCTTCATCTAAATAGTTCAAAGTTAAGTTTCCAAAAATGTCCTTACCTCAGATGTTAAACTAACTGACCTGTAATTATGCAGATTAGCTTTGTCTAAGAGTATTTCATTGGCCGCTCTCCAATCCTCCATTCGATAGAATCCTAAAATATAGGAGTAGAATTTCAGTAGAGGTTTCTCAATCTCCCACCGTAACTTTGGAAGAAACCTTGGAGAAACAGTGTAAATTATGGTTTGTGTGTTTCTCCATGTCTCTGCTGATCTCGTGCTGAAGTTGCTTTCCATATTTTATTGTATTCTCTCTTTATTTTAATTATACCTATGGGCCCCATGGGCCCTCTTCTTCAACAGTTTATAACCTATTTATCCACAGCATTCTGAAACTTGGTATGCAACTTTGCTATCTCTTTTTAAAATATGTATCCCATTGTTGATCTATGGTTTTGTGCGCCAATTTTTCATCCATACCATTCAAATAATCTCCTCATCTTTCTAAAATCGGCTCTATTCCAATCTGTTGCCCTTATTTTGTAACCTTTTCATTTTCTGTTTGGACCTTAAAAGTTATCACGTGATCCTACTCACAAGCTACTCACTTACATTTAACTCAACTACCTTATCTACTTCATTACGCATAGATCTAGCATTGCCTTTTCCTTTGTACGTATATGAACATACTGCATGAGATAGGAGTTCTCCACACATGTTAAGAATCCTATTCCTTTTTTTCTGTTTTGGTCATAATCAAGGAATTGGTAATTAAAATCCCCATGAATAATAATGTTGTTGTTCAGATTGGACGAAGGTAGAAAGCTGTGTTCAGTGCTGAGACCACTGTTATTCATAATTTATGATTCTGACTTAGGAACAAGTACCTCAATATCAAAATTTCCAGACGATACCAAACTGGGGGGTGTGACTAACACTGAGGAAGAATGCAACATAATACAAGAAGACATTAGAAAACTTGCAGACTGGGAAATTAAATGGCAAATGAACTTTAGCATTGATAAATGTGACATGACGTGTTTTGGTAGGAAAAATAGAAACATCACCTACACTTTAAAAAATAAGAAACTGAATGGTGTGGAAGATCAAAGGGATTTAGGGATACAGGTGAACAAATCATTAAAAGCAGCATCGCAGGTAAGAAAAGCAATTAAAAATGCTAACAAAGCATTGTGATTTATTTCTAGGGGTATAGAATTCAAAAGTAGTGAAACTATGTTAAACTACTATAGGACCCTGGTCAGGCTGCACTTCGAGTACTGTGCACAGTTCTGGTCTCCATACTATAAAAATGACATAGAAGCACTGGAGAAAGTGCAAAAAGATGTTAATGATTTGTTCACCTGTATCCCTAAATCCCTTTGATCTTCTACACCATTCAGTTTCTTATTTTTTACCAGAACTGAGAGATTACAGCTATCGTGAAAGATTGAACAGGTTGGGGCTTCTTTCTTTAGAAAAGAGACGACTTAGAAGAGACCTGAGAAGAATGTTTCCATTTGTTGGAGAATCCAAAACTAGGGGCTATAAATACAAGATAGTTACTAAGAAATAAAGAGACATTTCTTTACTCAGAGTGGTTAGAATGTGAAACTTGTTACCACAGGAAGTGTTTGAGGCAAATAGCTCAGACACTTTCAAAAGGAAACTAGATGAGCACTTGGGAGGAAAGGGAATCGCTGAATATGCTAAAAGGCTGAGATGAGGCAGAGGGAATGGGAGGAGACTCCTGTGGAGTATAAATGTCAGGATAGTCTAGTTGGGCCGAATGGCCTGTTTCTGTGCTGTATAGTCTACATTATTCCTACGGATGTCCCTGATCGGTCGACAGATTTCCCCTTCTATTTCCCTCTCACAACTAGTAAAATCCCACTAATGTAACAATATAATTTTTTAATCTTTGATCCGTAGAAGATCGGCCATGATCTTATTGAATGGTGGAACAGGCTTGAGGGGCCGTGTGGCCTGCTCATGCTCCTATTTCTTATATTCTAATCCTCAAGCACTTTTCTCTGACCAACAGCCCTCTCCACAGCATGCATTCCCTCCATTCTTAGCTCTTCTGTCCCTCCTAAAACTATTACTGCCTGATATGTCTACATTCCACTCCTGTTACACTCACATTCTGTTGGTGTTATTAAATCCATTTCTTTCTGTAACATAATTGTTTCTAATTTTCCCCAGTTTATCTCCCACACTGAGCCTTACAATACATATACTTGATTGTTTTTCATTTCTATTTAAATGCTACTCCTTTTTCCATTATCTCAGCCATTTCTTTGTGTATAACTGATCAGTTTGATTTTTCTCCCCTAATCCCTTTATTTCTACTTTAATAAATTCTTTATTATTTGTGTATTTATCTCATCTATTTCCATTTGCTCTTGCTTTGATTTCCTCTCCCGCTTCCTTCCTAGTTTAAATAACTCTTCCCTTCCCTGTTTATCTGTGTTGATAACTATTAGCTCATTTCCTGTCCAGCTGCAGCCCATTCTTAGAGAATAGATTTCACCTTCCCCATAAAACAATGCTTCTTCCTGATACCACCCCTTTAACCATCTAATCATCTCCCTCATTTTCTTATCCTTCCTATTCGAGCACACGGACAGGGACGTAATCTGAAGATAACCTCCCTTGAAGGTCTGCTCCTAAGCCTACTTCTTTTGCAAACCTTTAGTTCTTTTCTTATAGCATTGAGTCCCATGTGGACCATGACGACTAGCTGCTTGCCCTCCCTTACAATAAAATATCTTCCAGTCATTTCAAAATGGCCCTTACACCTGGGTGTCAACAAAATGTCTGTGACTGTCACTCTGGACTACAAAAGGTGATGTCCGCCCCTCTAATTATCAAGCCTCCTATTTTAATGCTTTCCTAACTGAATCGCTGATCCAACCTTCCCCTTGAGAGCCATCTCATGTTTTTTGGTACTATTGTAATCCAAATAATGGTCTTGCCTAGTGTTCTCATCCTCCTCATGGGAAGCCAGTGCTTCAAACTTGTTAACGAGAATAACTTGCTCTGGGCTTTCCTGCTCTAGCCTATCCCTCCATGCTGTTCTGACCTGTGGATAGTCATCACTCCTTCCAGTACAACTCCCAGAACCTTATCTCTCAGCAGGCTTACTACCCTTTAGTACTCCTGTGGCAGAATCTTCTCTCCCTCCCTAATGTGTTGGATTGCCTCCAACTCCAAGTCAGGTTTTGAGGTCTTGATCTCAAACTATTTCCTGCAGATGTTTATCCAAGTTAACATCTGCTACTCAGAACGCATACATGCTGTAGAAACCACACACCACTGCCCCTTCCTGTGCTGGCATTCTTGCTTTTGATCATAAAGTAACCATTAAAATTATTTATGTTATCTACTCAAATTTTAATTGAACTATACGGCTCATTCTTTCCCCACTGCTTCAAGTTCCAACGCTAGCTAAACTCCTGTTTTGAAAATCTTGCTCTTAGTCTGTTCCTACCTAACTTCATTACCAGATCAGCCCATGGCTTGCTTTCTGCTCAAACTGGCATCTTCTCATTAGTACCTCTCTTTATACTGTACTCCAGTTTCAGCTGCTCAGTCAGCACATTTACACAGTCAACTAATTAACACCTATTAACTGCCAATTCAAATTTAAAGCCAATGTTTAGTTAAAGAGCGGAAAAACACAAGCAGTTCTGAACTACTTAACTCCACTCAATACTGAATTCCCATTTTTTTCACATTTCTGTTTGGAAGTAGCAGCATCAGCGCGGAAAGAAAAAGAAAGGCTTGCATTTATCTAGCACCTTTCACAACCACTGGATGCCCCAAAGCACTTTACAGCCAATAAAGTACTATTTTTGAAGTGTAGTCACTGTTGTAATGTGGGAAACACAGAAACCAATTTGCATACAGTAAGCTCCCCAAAAAAGCAATGTGATAACAACCAGATAATCTGCTTTAGTAATGTTGGTTGAAGGATAACTCCGCTGCTCTTCTTCAGAATATGTCCATCTGAGAAAGCAGACAAGGCCTTGGATAACATCTCTTCTGAAAGACAGCACCTGTGACAGTACAGCATTCCCTTGGTACTGCACTGGAATGTCAGTCTAGATTTTTGCACTCATGTCCTTGCGTGGGACTTGAACCCACAACCTTTGGACCATAGGTGAGGGTGCTACCCATCATAGGCGGTCCCTCGAATGAGGATGACTTGCTTCCACACCAAAAGAGATGAGTTCACAGATGTTTCAATGAAGGGCCCGATATTCCAGTCCTGAACTCCAGGGGTGGAAGATGCCTGTGTGTGGATTTTTTTAACGTGTGGTGACGGTTGCACATCAGCCACCACACAGGCTTGACAGAGCTAAGCCTTTATCCAGTGGCAAGAGTTTACCAGGACAACTGGAGACCTGCTCTGCTGCACGGACCTAGTGCGCACACATATCGCAGTGTGGGCTGGCCTGTGCTGCCCCTGGGCCCTCGGCTCTTTCTGGGCCCTGTACCCTCATTTGCCGCACCTCCGCCACGATCTCCCGCCGCTCCTCCGCCACAAACATTCACCGCACCTCCACCATGATCTCTCATCACTCCTCCGCCACGATCTCTCACCGCTCCTCTACCACAAAACATTCGCCGCCCCTCCGCCACGATCTCTCACCGCACCTCCTCACCAAACATTCACTGAACCTCCGCCACAATCACTCGCCGAATCTCAGCCACGATCTCTCATCGCTCCTCCGCCTCAATTATTCGATACACCTCCGCCACGATCTCTTGCTGGTCTTCTGCCCCGACCTTCCCGCTCCTCCGCTGTATCTGGGCCCTGCCGATGTTCCTGCCCACGCTCCAAATGGCGACCTGGGTTTTGATGACATCATCCAGCTGCCCTCCTTGAAGCCATCGCACACTTGTAGCAGCTCGCGCTGGGAGCTGCAGTGGTATGCTCTTTTATCCTCCCGACCTGCAGTGGTGCTACCCACTGAGCCACTGACTGACTGACAGAGGAGAAGATAAGGTTAATGAACAGTCATCGACCTGAAACGTTAACCTTCCCTTCCTCTCTCCACAGATGTCTTTTTGTTCAAACAATCCACAAGTCTGAACAGTTTCATCAACAGAAAAAACACATTTACACCTGCCCTTTTTAAGGTGCATAACTAATAAAGGAACTCAAATATAAAATGTGCTTTCAACTTTTAAAACTAAGTTGTAATATTATTGTTAGTGTTGATAAGATACTCCATTCCTGTTTATAATTTCAGACTTCCAGTTTCTTCAGTATTTCACTCCTTATTTGAAAGTACTATTTTTACTCCACTAAACTCATTCTATTATGACCTCACTTCGTGGTATTCTCTCCGCTCGAACATTGATGCTGAAAGGAAAAGAAAATTTGCACAAATCAAGGAAAGAGTCAATTTGATTTGGGTAGGGGCCTTTCTCACAGGATGCAGCGAGACAAATCCAACCCAGTCAATCACTGCACTTTCAGCCTTCTCCCAACCATCAACAAAGTGATGTAAGAAGTTGTCAACAGCACTCTGAAGCAGCACTTATTCAACAATACCCTGATCGCCGATGCTCAGCTTGGGGGCTGCCAGGATTACTTGGTTCCAGACCACATCACAGCCTTGGTCCAAAAATTGACACAAGGGCCGCGATTTCACCACACGCGGCGGGATCAATGTGGCCGGGGTGGGTGGCGTGTGGTAAGCCTGCTCCCAACTTGAGGCTGCTCTCTGTCCCGAATTTTCCAATGATTGGGCAAGTTAAACGCGCTCTGCGGGCTTCCCAGCGATTTAAGAGGAAGCCGGTCTGATGACGTCATTTGATGACGCATCATCAGCTGGTTTCTTCAAAGGGATCATGTCCACAATGCTTCTGACAGTTCTTCTGTTGGTGTTCTGCAACATGGAGGTGCTGCACACATTGACAAGCACTGCACAGAGATGGACGGCTACACCCAGGCTCTCTCATGACTCCCTTCATATGTTTATGGAGGGAGTCACAGCACATAGGGAGATCATCTTCCCTTCCCATGAGCGGAAGGGACCTCCTCAGGACACCAACACATCCTGGTTGCACATTGCACAGGAGGGCACAAGCAGGGATGTCGTCAGGAGGAATAGGCTTGCAGTGGCACAAACCTTTCAATAATCTCAGTAGATCACGAAATGTTATTGTAAAGCCACACTCAACCTCATCATGCTGTGCCACTCATCACATCCCCATTATTCTGCCTTCCCTACTCTACTCCTGCACATCCTTACTCATACCAACTTACCTTGCATCTCCACCCATCCATCTCTCTATCTACAATATCAGTTTCCCATTTCTCCAGCCACCCCTCATACTCACTACTTGCTGTACCTGCATACTAACGTTTTGTGTTTCATGCACAAGGACCCCCAGGTCCCTCTGCAGCACTTCGTAATTTTTCTCCATTTAAATTATAATTTGCTTTTCTATTTTTTCTGCCAAAGTGGATAACCTCACATTTTCCCACATTATACTTCATCTGCCAAATTTTTTCCCACTCACTTAGTCTGTCTATATCCCTTTGCAGATTTTTTGTGTCCTCCTCACAATTTGCTTTCCCATTCATCTTTGCATCATCAGCAAACTTGGCTACATTACAATCAGTCCCTTCATCCAAGTCATTAATATAGATTGTAAATAGTTGAGGCCCCAGCACCGATCCCTGCAGCACCCCACTAGTGACTGTTTGCCAACTGGAAAATGACCATTTATCTCAACTCTCTGTTTTCTGTTAGTTAGCCAATCCTCTATCATAGAAGCATAGAAACATAAAAAATAGGTGCAGGATTAGGCCATTCGGCCCTTCGCGCCTGCACCATCATTCAATAAGATCATGGCTGATCATTCACCTCAGTACCCCTTTCCTGCTTTCTCTCCATACCCCTTGATCCCTTTACCCATAAGGGCCATATCTAACTCCCTCTTGAATATATCTAACGAACTGGCATCAACAACTCCCTGCGGTAGAGAATTCCACAGGTTAACAACTCTCTGAGTGAAGAAGTTTCTCCTCATCTTGGTCGTAAATGGCTTAATCCTTATCCTTAGACTGTGACCCCTGGTTCTAGACTTCCCCAACATCGGGAACATTCTTCCTGCATCTAACCTGTCCAATCCCGTCAGAATTTTATATGTTTCTATGAGATCCCCTCTCATTCTTCTAAACTCCAGTGAATACTAATGCTAATATATTACCCCTAACCCTATCAACTTTTATCTTGTGCAGTAATCTTTTATGTGGCACCTTATCGAATGCCTTCTGGAAATCCAAATACACCATATCCACTGGTTCCCTCTTATCCACCCTGCTCGTTAAATCCGCAAAGAACTCCAACAAATTTGTCAAACATGATTTCCCTTTCATAACACCATAGTTGACTCTGCTTGATTGAATTTTGCTTTTCCAAATGTCCTGCTACTACTTCCTTCATAATGGACTCCAACATTTTCCCAACGACAGATGTTAGGCTAACTGGTCTATAGTTTCCTGCTTTTTGTCTGCCTCCTTTTTTAAATAGGGGTGTTACATTTTGCGGATTTCCAATCCACTGGGCTCACCCCAGAATCCAGGGAATTTTGGTAGATTACAAACACTGCATTCACTATCTCTGCTGCCACTTCTTTTAAGACCCTAGGATGCAAGCCATCAGGTCCAGGGGACTTGTCCGCCTTTAGTCTCATTATTTTACCAAATACTACTTCTTTAGTGATTGTGATTGTATTAAGTTCCTCCCTCCCTATAGCCCCCTGATTATCCACTATTGGGATGTTTCTTGTGTCTTCTACCGTGAAGACCGATACAAAATATTTGTTCAAAATCTCTGCCATTTCCCATTATTAATTCCCCAGTCTCATCCTCTAAGGGACCAACATTTACTTTAGCCACTCTTTTCCTTTTTATGTACCTGTAGAAACCCTTACTATCTGTTTTTATATTTCATGGTAGTTTACTTTCATAATTTACCTTTTCTTTCTTTATTTTTTTTTAGTCGTTCTTTGCTGGCTTTTAAATGTTTCCCAATCCTCTGGCCTTCCACTAGTCTTGGCCATTTTGTATGCCCTTGTTTTCAATTTGACACCCTCCCTTATTTCCTTAGTTAGCCACGGATGGTTATCCCTTCTCTTACAGTGTTTCCCTCTCATTGGGATATATTTTTGTTGCGAGTTATGAAATATCTCCTTAAATTTACGCCACACAAGAGCCAGGCAATGACCAGCTTCAGCAAGATAGAGTTTAACCACCTCCCCATGACATTCAATGGCATTGCCATTGCTTCTTCCCCTACCATCAACATGCTGGGGATTGTCATTGACCAGAAACTCAACTGGACCAGCCACATAAATACTGTGCTACAAGAACAGGTCGGAGGCTGGGTATTCTGTAGTGAATGGCTCACCTCCTGACTCCCCAAACCATCTCCACCACCTACAAGGCACAAATCAGGAGTGTGATGGAATACTCTCAAGGCAAATACTCAAGAAACTCAACACCATGCAGGATAAAGAAATCTTCTTGATTGTCAAGTCATCCACTAGCCTAACCAATCACCCCTTCAGCCAATGGGTACGGTGGCTGCAGTGTGTATGATCTACAGGATGCACTGCAGCAAGTCATCAAGCCTATACTACTGCACCTCCTAAACCCACTACTTCCTCCTTCTAGAAGGAGAATGGCAACAGATGCGTGGGGAAACCATGGACCAAAGATTGCAAGATAATTAGACTCTGACAACAAATATGGTTACTGTTGTGCATCTGTAAAGCATGCACTCCCATGTTCTGCCACCAGGGAGTGCATCCCCTGAAGTCCCAAGGGAACCCAGCATCCCTTGGGAGAACTCTATATAAGCCGGCCCATAAGGCCTGTTCCTCACTTTGGAGTGTCTTAATAAAGATGGAGGTCACTGTTGCTTCAACCTCCCTGTGTGCAGTCTCATCTGTGTTAGGAACAGTATTAAATTTTATTGTGTTCGACCAAGTCTTTGACACTTGCAATGTCTGTAATAATAGCCATACAGAGAATTACCCCACCTTTCCTCTGGTTAGAGACGTAACCTTTGTGGAACCTTTCATTCCTGTCTCTCTACAAATTAAAGATAGCAGGGCAAGTTGATATCGTGGTTAAAAGAACATATGGATTTTTTGGGTTTATAAATGGACGTGCTTATTTGTACTGCAAAAATAGCCAACATGCTCCACCCTTTTTTCTGATTGGTCCCCTTGGAAGATAAGCCACACCCTGAAGTTCCACAGGAATGTGTAACTGGAACCGCCATCCCAAGGTCTCACTGACTTGATCCACTTTGTCTTCCTAAAGCGACAGAGGACAGAGCTCCCCAGAAGACAGTAAGAGCCAGCTGAAGTGCATACCCCAGTCCAAGTACATCCCTCCCCCAGCCAAAGTGCCTTACCCCAGTCCAAGTGCATCCCTCCCCAGCCGAAGTGCCTTACCCCTGTCCAAGTGCATGCCTCCCCCAGCTGAAGTGCCTTACCCCAGTCCAAGTGCATGGCTCCTCCAGCCGAAGTGCCTTATCCCAGCACTAGTATATCCTCCCCTCCCCCTCCGCACCCCCGCCCCCCCACACCACCACCATAGATGAGACAGGCATTGTGTATGGATTGTTAGCAGAATTATTGGGTATGAAGTAAATACTGACAGTGTCATGATTTCTGGATAGCATTCACTCCAACAATGTCCCTTGTAGGGAGTTGGAAGAACGTGATCCGTCTTTCCCCCACCCGTGTCTCTCTCCCCCCACCTCTACCACCGTGTGTCTCTCTTCCCCCCCCAGCCACTTTCTCTCCCCCAGCCTCTCTCTCTCCCCCCAGCCTCTCTCTCTCCCTCAGCCTCTCTCTCTCTCCCCCCTAGCCACTCGCTCCCCCCCAACCTCTCTCTCACCCCAGCCTCTCTCTCACCCCCAGCCTCTCTCTCTCCAGCCCCCCCCCCCCCAGCCATTCTCTTCTCCCCAACCTCTCTCTCTCACTCCAGCCTCTCTCTTCCCCCCAACCCCCCAGCCTCGCTTTCTCTCTCTCCCCCGCAGCCTCTCTCCCCTAGCCTCTTTCTCGCAATCGGGCCCTCGCCTGCTGCTATTGGGCCCAGGACCGTCGCTATCGGGCCCACATTGGTCGCTCTCAGCCCAAGGCTGACCGGAGGGGGAGTAGAGAGTTGGAGCCTCAGGTCCTGCCTCTCGGCACCATGCACATGAAATGATTCGGGCTGGGAGGAGGGCGGAGCTTGACAGGGGCAGGGCTTGTCGCCTGTCCATCAAAAAAAGTGCAGTCCAAATAGTTACATCGTTTTTAAATAGGGGCATAGAATATAAAAGCAAAGAGATCATGCTAGAATTTTAGAAATCACTGGTTAGGCCTCAGCTGGAGTATTGTGGACAATTCTGGGTACCACACTTCGGGGAAAATGTAAAGGCCTTAGAAAGGGCACAGAGGAGTTTTACCAGGATGTTACCAGGAATGAGGGACTTCAGTTATGTGGAGAGGTTGGAAAAGTTAGGACTGTTCACATTAGAACAGAGAAGGTTAAGAGGTGACGTATTAAATGTTTTCAAGAGAGTGAGGGGTTTTGATAGAATAGATAGAGAAAGGTTGTTCCCTCTGGTGACTGGGTCAATAACTCAAGGTCATGGATTTAAAATCATTGCCAAAAGATCTAGAGGGGAGATGAGGGGAATTTTTTTCACTTGGAGAGTTGTCAAGATCTGGAACGCTCTACCTGAAAATGTGGTGAAAGCGGATTCCTCGGATACTGAAGCAATCTGTGCCCACATGCCGCAAGACCTGGACAACATTCAGGTTTGGGCTGATAAGTGGCAAGTAACATTCATACCACACAAGTGCCAGGCAATGACCATTTACAACAAGAGAGAGTCTAGCTACCTCTCCTTGACATTCAATGGGATTACCATCTCCAAATTGCCCACCATCAACATCCTGGGGATCACCATTGACGAGAAACATAACTGGACCAGCCACATAAATACTGTGGTAACAAGAGCAGGTCAGAGGCTGGGTATTCTGTGGCAAGTGACTCACCTCCTGACTCCCCATAGCCTTTCCATCATCTACAAGGCACAAGTCAGGAGTGTGCTGGAATAGTCTCCACTTGCCTGGATGAGTGCAGCTCCAATAACACACGAGAAGCTCGACACCATCCAGGACAAAGCAGCCCGATTGGCGGGGGTGTTGGACTATGTCCTGATAAGACGTATTATGAAAAAGACCACCAGAAATGAGGTAGTTCCTACAAAACTTCTAGATGCCAATGTATTTACCATCTAGGCATGTAACTAATGATAGAGAATGCTGGAAATCTCAGCGGATCAGGCAGTATCTGTGGAGAGAAAAACAGAGTTAACGTTTCGGACCGACGACCCTTCGTCAGAACTGTCGAATGTTTGAAAAGACCACATACTTAAGCACTGAAAGGGGTCGGGAAAGAAAGAACAAAAGAGAAGGTCTGTGATAGCATGGAATGCAGGAGAGATTAGAGAGACAAAAGGGATGAATTGAAATGGTAATGACTGAAGTTAGAAAAAGGTTAATCTGGATAGGTTGTGAATGGCCATTTTAGACAAAGAGATAAAAAAAGGGAGAAAGAAAAAAAACATAAGATGGGGGTGGCGGAGGGGAGGTGGGGGGTGAAAGGGAGCCAAAGATTGGCAACAGTTACGCTCTGAAATGGTTGAACTCGATGTTGAGTCCAGAAGGCTGTAAAGTGCCTAAACGAAAGATGAGATGCTGTTCCTTGAGCTTGCGTTGAGCTTCATTGGAACAGTGGATGAGTCCAAGGATGGAGATATCAGAGTGGGAGTGGTGCGGAGAATTAAAGTGACAGGTGACCGGAAGCTCAGGGTCACACTTACGGACTGAATGGAGGTGTTCAGCAAAGTGGCCACCCAATCTACACTTGGCCTCCCTAAAGTAGAGGAGACCACATCGTGAGCAGCGAATACAGGATACTAAAATACTCCTTCCAGGTGAAACAGCGATTTACTTGTACTTCTTTCAATTTAATATTCAGGTACCCTGGTGTCCTCCTTAATCAAAACAGCAAGGAACATCCACACCATCCTTTCAATCTAAAAATAAACAACTCTTTATACAGGTTAGAATTTAGTCAGATATCAACCACATTTATGAACTGAAAAGTGGAGGCATTTCCCTTGGGGATATGATTAAGAAGTTTGCAGATGACACAAACATAGGATGTGATGTTGATAATGAAGAAGAAAGCTGCGGACTGCAGGTAGATATCAATGTACTGGTCAGGTGGGCAGGACAGTGGTAAATGAAATTCAATCCGGACAAGTGTGAGTTAATGCATTTGGGGAGGTCTAACAAGGCAAGAGAATACACTTTAAATGGTATGACACTGAAAAGTGTAGAGGAACAAAGGCACCTTGGTGTGCAGGTCCACAGATCCCTGAAGGTAGCAGGCCAGGTAGATCAGGTGGTTAAAAAGGCATATATTTTTTTTTTGTATTCGTTGCCAATCTTTCCAATTCTTTGTCAGATCATCTTGTCAGATTACAAATGCCAGAGGTCACCTTGCACACATCAAGGATCACTCTGCGCCAATGCTCTTAGCCAAAAGGCCTAGAGCCACTGCACCGTTCCTGGAAGTACTGCAATACCAGATTCCAGCCATGGAGGTGGGTGTGTGCCCCCCACCCACCTCCGTGGAGGTGGATGGGTCAAGCCACCTCACCCACATATGGAATACTTGCCTTTATTAGTTGAGGCATGGAATACAAGAGCAAGGACGTTATGCTTGAACTGTATAAAACACTGGTTGGGTCACTGCTGGATTACTGCGTGCAGTTCTGGTCACCACATTACAGGAACGATGTGATTGCACTGGAAAGGGTGCAGAGGAGATTTACAAGACTGTTACCTGGACTGGAGAATTTTGGCTATGAGGAAAAATTGGAGATGTGTCCATTTTCTTTGGAACAGAGGAGGCTGAGGGGAGACTTGATTGAGGTGTATAACATTATGAGGGGCCTGGATACATGGATAGGAAGGACTTGTTACCTTTGGCAGAGGGGTCAACAACCAGAGGGCAATAATTTAAAGTAATAGGGGGGAGGTTTAGAGGAGATAGCAGGGAAATTTCTTCACCCAGAGTGTGGTGGGTGTCTTGAACTCACTGTCTGAAAGGGTGGTGGAGGCAGAAACCCTCACCACATTTTAAAAATACTTGGGTGTGCACTTAAAGTGCCGTAACCTACAGGGCTATGAATCAAGAGCTGGAAAGTGGGATTCGACTGGGTAGCTCTTGATCGGCCGGCGCGAACATGATGGGCCGAAATGGCCTCCTTCTGTGCTGTAAATTTCTATGATTCTATGATTCAATGGCTGGCACCCCTGAAAATGTTCAGTCGCTTTGGTTTGTTTTAACAAATTAGTCACTGAGGCAACAGATGTTTCACAGACCCTCTTACGTGACCTTTTATGGCTTTAAAATTCAAAAAACCTTCAGTTCTTTTAAACACAGTTCCTCTGATTACCATCAAATTCCAAGGTATTTTAAGATCTTGGGCTCACCAACTGCTTCCTTCAACATAGTTTTAACTTTTTATTTGTTCTGAGTGCACATCTTTCATGAACTAGTCCATAAATCATGCTTTACATAGAAACATAGAAACATAGAAAATAGGTGCAGGAGTAGGCCATTCGAACCTTCGAGCCTGCACCACCATTCAATAAATTCATGGCTGATCATTCACCTCAGTAACCCTTTCCTGCTTTCTCTCCATACCCCTTGATCCTTTTTGCCATATGTTAGCGTTAGTGTTTTCTTAGAAGAATCACTCAACACTCAGGGTCGGTTCCAATGCTGAAGCAGCTTTTATTACGCTCAGCGGGAAGGAAAAACTCAGGACCGTATCCAGGTTTCTCTTCACAGAACAAAGAGTTACATGTACCTTTATATGTTTCACAACAGTTACAAAACAGTTTACTGCAGCTACACAGCCCATCACGGCTGGACACAAGCCAATCACAATGATTATAGATTACATATAGGTTATTTTAACCCAATAGAATTCCCCTTATGTCTCAGGAACCATGTGTTCGTCTTTTGTCAGCTTGGGCTGATTGATATAGGTTCTCTCACTAGTTCTTTCTTCTTGGAGAAATAATTGGTATATAGCCTTGTTTACAGCAAATGGTTTCCCTCTTATCTTTCTTCCTGAAATAATTGGTTTCATGGCCTTGTTCACAGGAGATGGTTTCCTTCTTATCTCTGTCTTCCCAGGCATTCCTACAGTGGGCCTCACAGGGTTATTGCTCGGTCAGTGAACGTTCAACAGTTCACAGCTTGACTACCTGGTTTCCCATCATGCCTGGGCAGCCATTTTATGTGTGTGTCCATTTAAGCTTATGTGAGTTTTAAATATCCAGCAGGTGCCTAATGCCTAAGTCTATATATATTTCTACTCTCTACAACAATTCCCCCCTTTCGGTAAAGGGACTAGTCCTAGTCCCCTTTTAACCGACCGTACTGCCTTTATCTGATATTTGTGCACTGCCCGGTACTCCTTGCCTCAACGTGCTGGCCAGTCACGCGGTTTCAGGAGTCCCGGTTGCTTAGATCAAATTAACAAAGGCTAGCTCCTCCCGTCCTCTTATCAAACAGGCTTGTTTAATATCCAGGGAACGGTGATTGGTCCGTTTCCGCCGTTTGTGGCGCCTGCATACCTGGCAGGCCATCACGCCCCATGTTATTGAATTCGAATCCATGGGTGGATGTTCACATTTATTCCCCAGTCCCAGACCTTTCTCCACCAACTCTGACTTTGTAAGTCTACCTCGGTATCTTCTTTGATTTTAGTTTGTAGCTGGTGATAGAGTTTTACAGATTGACCCACTCTGAGCCTCAACTCCCGTAATACTTCGGTTAGATGTGGGATAGGGACCTGCTCTGGCTCGTCATAATCCTGCAAATGATCATGGAGCTGATCAGTTACTTCAATAACTTTGGACTTCCGGCGCCTAACCTGGGTGATATGCGATTGCCCGATCGCGACAGGTCGTAGTGGTGTAAAGCAAAAGTTTGGCTGCGGTATAGGGCACTGCAGGTCATTATACTGGTATGAACGCTCAGTAGTAGAGACGCAGTATCTTCCCCTCCCTCCGTAGCCTGCCCTTGCGAAGTGCATGTGTGCGGGCACTATTTCTAGTACACACCCGTTGGTTCGGTTAAACCCGCACTCGTCTAGTTCCCCTCGGCCCACCGGGTGAGGGCATACTGTGATTTCCCCCCTTTGCTTGCAATCTGCTAGGGAAATCCCAGTAAGTATGTTGTTTCGACGAACGGCAGAGGTGGTGGTTAGGTAGTAGCGTATGGAGACATTTTCCCGTATTACTCCGATATTCTCTAGTTGGTATAAGGGGAACGGCCCTGAGTCCGGCGTTGCTATGGGGATCAACAGGACTATCCCTATCCCGGTAGTCCTACCCATCTGGCAATCTGGAATTGCGGGGTATACTCGGGTCAGTCCCTTCAGAGTACAATTATCCAGTGTCCCCCTTTGGTTCGCCAACTGAGCCAAATGTGAACTGTCTATCCAATCGGGTACTTCCCCGCGTTGGATCTGGTCGAGGTTGTGGCGGATCTGTCCCACCATCCACAGACCATAAGCATGACAGAGTTGCCCCTGTCTTTGCTTTATTGTATCTTCTTGTTCTCTATCAATGAGGTGATTGATGGTTTTAGCGTGAGCTTCCAGGACTGAGATGCCATCCAACTGGATTTCGGCACCCTCCTTTCCTAGGTTGGCCTGGTCTTCCTGGTTTTGCTCCACCCTCTCCAATAACCCCTTCATCACCCCTTTTAAGCTGTTCTACCCTCTCATTTAGCCCTTGTATGTCTATCGAGTTCACTACGGAGGTTCCTGTATTGAAAACGGTAGCAACATCATTTACTATTTCCCTCTTCACCCTGGGTGCTAACCCCTGTCCCCGGAACTTACTGGCACCCATGGCATCGGCAGCCTGCTGCATTACGACTTTACTTAATACATTGTACATCTTCCTTGACTGTTCGGTACAATATTCCGGCATCTGGATGCCTGAAATATTGATCAGAACAGGCACAATTTCATGTTTAACATTATCATACAATAATTCCCCTTCGTTGTACATTGCAATCCCATTTTCTGGTCCCTTAGTAGTTATGGGACAAGGCAGTTCTTCGGGCAATGTAGTGATTCTTATGGGGCGCGGTGTCGGAGGGGGTGAGAAACATACATACAATTATATTGCAGCCGCCCCCGCCTCCTCGTAATACCCACACAGCCCCATTCCCTTCTTGCGGATGACTGATTGCTGGGATTGTCCCGGAGGCGCGCAAATTATGCCGAAAGTACATTCATCAGGCCCTTTGACATCCCTCCGTTTAATGCATCTGCTCCTTATACCCGTGGAGCACTGTACACATACTCTTATTCTTATTAGGATTCTTATTAAAATAAGTCCTGTCCTTGCTCCAGTCCTTGGCTGCTGGGATGCACATTCCGTCCGTTAAATTAAACAAGACTCCATAGTTCATATAGTTGTTTATTTCCAGCGTGCTCTGCTGTCCGTCGGTGTTGCCCAGGGTACGTGCCTGTCGCAGGGCTATCCATATTACGAGTAGCGCCGTTCGTATTCCCATTCCGGTAAGTATTATCTGTAATTTTAAACAGACGGCCTGGTCGTCACCAGGGGTTAAGTTTTTTTGCTCTACGAGTGTCCCTGTCACCCTGCAAAATCAGAAGCACAAGGTTATAATCGAACCATTTCGAGCTGAATCTGTAGGGCGTGCGCCTGTGTCTTTACCCACTTAAATATTACCCAAACTCCTATTATGACCAAGGCCAAAGCTATTCCTCCAAACATCGCTGTCTGCTTTACCGTTAGGTTGGATTTGTGGACTACACCTACCCACCGTGGGGTACATTGGCTCTATTGCCAGAGGTGATGGTGCTATGGCTGCGCACTGCACTATCCGTCTAGTCCCGTTATCTCTTCCAGCCTGTTTATCTTAGCTTTTAACTCTTCAATTTGTTTTATTGAATATCTATTTCTTTATTGTATCAGGCAAGTATTATTACATAAGCTAGTTCTGTTTTTATTTTTGTTTCCTCTGTTAGGTGAGTCTTTTTTTTTCTATTAAGAAATCCAAATTAATAATGTTCAGTATAAAACGGCTGTCAATGGAAAGGGTTAACTCCTTTCCAGGTTTGTAAGAAGACCTGATGTCATTACGTGACTTCACGTAATCATCTGAAAAAAAAAGTCTTTGTGCCTTCAAAACTGGCTTCGAAATTAGGAATCCGTTAAACAGCATAAATCATTAGAGTAAACTCCAATGTTTTCTTAACTTCTAATTCAAGTACTTGCCAAAGAATTTTTTTTTTTAATTGTTTTAAAACAAGACCACACATACAATAGCAATTTTGTTTACTGAAATTCAATTCTGTTTTTTTTTTATTTCTCTCTTTCTCCTCGTTATCTTCAAAACCCTCCTGCTTGTTTAGACTGTTCGGGACATTTTGGAAATCTTTTCAAACTGCATTGAAACTTTTTCATAATTTAAAATTCGAATCCATGTAGAGTGTTTTTTTACTTATTCCAATTTTTTTTTCTCTTCTAATTAAACCAATATCTTTTTCACAGCAAACATCAACTAGTATTTAGTAAGTTATGTCTTTTTCCATTTAGTCCGTTACATCTTTTTTTTTCCTTTCTTCAAATTAGGTTTTGTATTTTACACGGAGGGTTCGTAACTCCATAAAGTTGTTAATTTAAAATCATTTGTTTACTTTCAAAGTGGCGTCTTTATCTTTTTCTTTTTCTCCATAACTGGAATGAAGTCCATCTTTGAGAGTTTGAGTGCTTTTTCGTTATCTCAAAATGCTCCAGTTTCAAAGTCGTTACTAAAGCTTGCTGTTTTTTTTTAACATTTTCCAAAAGTTCCTTTTACACCTTCGCAGATAGCTCGCCACTTGCCCAGGAGTTTGACCTGATCAGATTTAATTTAATCTTTCTCTTTTTTTTAAATCCACCTCAGTATTTCCTGTGCCTTCTCTGAATATCTCAAAATCCCAATTCAAACGTTGTAATTTCAATCTTTATTTAAAACTTTTTTTTTTTTTAGAAGCTCTTTTTTTTTTTAAAGCATTCTTTATCTCATTCCGAGACTAAATTTATGTCTTTCAACCCAATCAATCATTGCATGTTTTCTTTCGGCAAGTAAGTGAGCATGTCAAATAAATATTTTGCTCAACAAACCTATTCTTTATTTGTTTATTTTCCTAGCTCCGTAACTTATCATCCGAATAAATCCACACCTGCGTTTCTAACTTAAATGTCTTAAAACTTCCCACATACAGGACAACATTACAAAGGGTTTAAAAAAAGACTTTCACTCTGTTTCTAAAATAAACAGACACTTGCATTCCTCTTCCAACCAGGCTTTCGGAACATGAAAACATAATAAATTCATTCTGCAGTCAAAAATCACACAGACACTTCTCACTCAACGATCAGACATTTACAACAGTCTCTCTTCTTGTTTTGGCCGGCTCTATTTTTGGATCCATGACCTTTCAGGGAATTTGTAGTTTTATCTAAATAATTCCTCACATAACTAATTCCTGAGGATTCCACCGTGCTTTAATCATTTTTTCAATTAGCTTCTTTTGTTTTTCCGCCAGGTGGCGGGTAAGCGACCCTTCTGGTCCCCACTCGAGTTTACTTGTTTTCATGGCCATTCCTGGGTAGGACTACTACCGTTAGGAATCTACTCTCAGAGGTCCGCTTTCTTTCTAGCGCGACTTGTAGTAAACTGTCTCTTGGCTACTGTCAGGTCACAAGTTCTGCTGTTGCACAAACTTATACAATTCTTAAAAACGCGTTTAAGCAATTCCCGCAGTGCTCTACATATCCTTAACGACTACCTACCACCGCTCAGCCCGTTGGTCCGACCCTGTTCACAGGTTTGGATTCCGTTAGCCGCTGTACACTGCTTGGTTCTATCCCGGGGTATTTCAAATTACACTACTGGGTCCGGAAGATGTCTCTCGGTATCACGATCCCACGGTCTAAGTGTGTTCCCTACGCCTACTTGGTTCCTGGCCGTCACGTGGGACAAAAGTCCTCTTAATTCAGGCTCAGGCTAGGCGTTTGAGATATTAGACCGTCTCCTCATGTCGATCAACCAGCTTCCACCTTCCGCACCCTTTATACTTAAAAATAGTTTTTTTATACTCACCCGGGTTTTTTCCAAGGGCGTCCAGCGACTCCGGGAAATCCCGTCGACTACGCCATTGTTAGCGTTAGTGTTTTCTTAGAAGAATCACTCAACACTCAGGGTCGGTTCCAATGCTGAAGCAGCTTTTATTACGCTCAGCGGGAAGGAAAAACTCAGGACCGTATCCAGGTTTCTCTTCACAGAACAAAGAGTTACATGTACCTTTATATGTTTCACAACAGTTACAAAACAGTTTACTACAGTTACACAGCCCATCACGGCTGGACACAAGCCAATCACAATGATTATAGATTACATATAGGTTATTTTAACCCAATAGAATTCCCCTTATGTCTCAGGAACCATGTGTTCGTCTTTTGTCAGCTTGGGCTGATTGATATAGGTTCTCTCACTAGTTCTTTCTTCTTGGAGAAATAATTGGTATATAGCCTTGTTTACAGCAAATGGTTTCCCTCTTATCTTTCTTCCTGAAATAATTGGTTTCATGGCCTTGTTCACAGGAGATGGTTTCCTTCTTATCTCTGTCTTCCCAGGCATTCCTACAGTGGGCCTCACAGGGTTATTGCTCGGTCAGTGAACGTTCAACAGTTCACAGCTTGACTACCTGGTTTCCCATCATGCCTGGGCAGCCATTTTATGTGTGTGTCCATTTAAGCTTATGTGAGTTTTAAATATCCAGCAGGTGCCTAATGCCTAAGTCTATATATATTTCTACTCTCTACAACACCATATCTAACTCCCTCTTGAATATATCCAACAAAATGGCATCAACAACTCTCTGCAGTAGAGAATTCCACAGGTTAACAACTCTGAGTGAAGAAGTTTCTCCTCATCTCGGTCCTAAATGGCTTACCCCTCATCCTTAGATTGTGTCCCCTGGTTCTGGACTTCCCTAACATCGGGAACATTCTTCCTGCATCTAACCTGTCCAGTCCCGTCAGAATTTTATATGTTTCTATGAGATCCCCTCTCATCCTTCTAAACTCCAGTGAATACAGGCCCAGTCGATCCAGTCTCTCCTCATATGTCAGTCCTGCCATCCCGGGATTCAGTCTGGTGAACCTTCGCTGCACTCCTTCAATAGCAAGAATGTCCTTCCTCAGATTAGGAGACCAAAACTGAACACAATATTCCAGGTGAGGCCTTATCAAGGCCCTGTACAACTGCAGTAAGACCTCACTGCTCCTATACTCAAATCCCCTAGCTATGAAGGCCAACATACCACTTGCCTTCTTCACTGCCTGCTGTACCTGCATGCCAACTTTCAATGACTGATGAACCATGGCATCCAGGTCTCGTTGCACCTCCCCTTTTCCAAATCTGCCGCCATTCAGATAATATTCTGCCTTCGTGTTTTTGCCACCAAACTGGATAACCTCACATTTATCCACATTATACTGCATCTGCCATGCATTTGCCCACTCACCTAACCTGCCCAAGTCACCCTGCAGCCTCTTAGCATCCTCCTCACAGCTCACACTGCCACCCAGCTTAGAGTTATCTGCAAACTTGGAGATATTACACTCAATTCCTTATTATCACTAACGATCATCTTGATCCCCCCACCTTGAAAGAACAATTACTTTCTCAGTCGTATCACTTTAAGCTGAGGCTTAAACAAAGCAAATACAGCATGTCTTTAAATTCTTCAAATGTAATGTGACACATAGAAGTAAGGGGTTAATTACTCCTTCACTGAGGAAAAAATAACCCTTGAGGTAGGAGGTGGAGTCAGCCACCACAAGAGCAATTTCAGCTGTGCTTCGAAGTCAAAAAAATTGTTGTGAAAATGTTCAAACTGTAACTTTGTAATTCTCCAAAGCTGCTTTCAGCTTTTTCCAAATAAATTCTCTGTGCATTTGAACAGTGGTATAATGTAAATAACAGTCAAAATAAATCCATACCACACGTCTTTACATCTTTAATCCAACCTGTAATATTTGCTGAGGCTTTTCAAATTCTTTCTCTTCCTAAATCTGTTCTTGTTTAACATATCTAATAAAGAAATTTCTGCCACAATGCTCTGCAGCCTTTATTTGCTGCAGAATTTAAGGTCCCTTTTAACTCTCAGTTTTGAGACAGTCCATTATTATCGAAACTTTAAACATTCCTAAACGAGCCACGGTTGCTTGTTGGTCAACAATCTTGGGCCTGAATTTGCAGTCGGCGGCAAGGCTAAAGAATACACCGCTGATGTTGCAAACAAAACTGCACCTCCGTCAGTGTCGGCTGTGGCTCAGTGGGTAGCACACTCGCCTCTGAGTCAGAATGTTGTGGGTTTAAGTCCCACTCCAGAAACTTGAGCAAAAAAAAAATCTAAGCTGACACTCCAGTGCAGTACTGAAGGAGTGCTGCACTGTCGGAGGTGCCGTCTTTCGAATGAGATGTTAAACCGAGGTCCCGTCTCCTCTCTCAGGAGGACGAAAAGGATCCCATGACACATTTCAAAGATAAGCAATGGAATTATCCGCGGTGTCCTGGCCAATATTTATCCCTTGATCAACATAACAAAAAAAACAGATTGTCTGGTCACTATCACATCTTGTGGGAGCTTGCTTGTGCGCAAATTGGCTGCCGCATTTCCCACATTACAACAGTGACTACACTCTAAAAGTACTTCATTGGTTGTAAAGCGCTTTGAGATGTCCGGTGGTCGTGAAAGGCGCTATATAAATCCAAGTCTTTTTTAACCTCGTGCGATCCTCCCATCGAGAACGTCCTTTCAAACGCTACAGAGTTCCGTGCAGGGTTGTCCCCTATGGAGTCCAGGAGCGCACCATTGTGCGTATGGGAACCTGGGATCACATGAGGCGGCGCTCCTTTCACTTCCTGATGCCTAGCCTATAAACTAGAGCCGAGCCCTTAAATGCGAAGTGACAAGGGGAGGGATTCACTCATATAGGATAAGAATGGAAATGAAACCACGAGATAACTGGAAGATTATTAATATTGAAGGCGGGCTCCTTTGTTAAGTATGCATAATTGCTTTATGGCTAAAATTTGCAACCACTCAGAATACTTCAGTCTGGAGGGTAACCTTAGCTTTGAGCCCTAACAGGCATCAATATCTTTCTTGTTTTCTCGTCATTCTTGTTTTTGTTTCTGTTTGTATTGGCATAAGACAAAATGGTAACCACCAAACTATACAAATCGTGTGTAACACAATATCTTCTTCGCTCCGAACATTAATTCTCTTTACGTTCCATCGATCAACCTGTATAGTGCAGTTATGGAATTCATCATCCAGGGGGAAATCACATTCTGACGATGAACTCCACAGCACATCACAGCCACATAGGCAGGCACCACTTATCCTGCAACAGCAATAGTTCTATGGGCTTTCCAGACTCCCTCTTTCCCTCTAACTAGTACCTTCGGATAGTTCACAAATTCCTTATGTACATCATCCTCCAGCAAGTCTAATGAGCCCACTTTAAATACTCTAGCAGTGTAACACCAGCAGGTAGCAATAGTATTGTCTCTCTCATAGGAACTTTGACGTGGCACACGCTTGGCCTTGGACTTCATTAAAGGAACGACTTCAGTTCTGCATTACCAATTCAAAAATGCTCAAGTAATGCCTGCTGTTTGATTCCACTCTAATCATCTTCTTTCACCCCACTCTAAGACCATCCTAGGTGGCCTCACCTTCTGGGCGTGCCTGGCTGGCAATGTCTGATAAGCAACACCAATGGATGAAGCTCCCCTCTGGCTTCTTGTACTCGGAGCATTTAGCCCTCGCAGCAGAAGGATAGCAGTCCATGCTGTGCAAAATGTTAATGTTTTTTTATTTTTTTTAAATTATTGTACAGGCTACACTTCCCTTCCTCAATCTCCAAAAATAGAAGCCAATTAAAAGGCAAAACCTTCTGCAGTTCTGGTTATTGAATGAAATATCACATATGTATTTGAGGAATATGAATAATTAAAACATTTCCATATTTCAATTCTTGCTGTGGCTTTAGCTCTCCCCACCCCACGAGCTTTCTTTGTTGAACAACTGTCTTTATAGGCACCTGGCATTCCTCATTTTTGTCCCGCCCAACCCCTTTCTGAAGTAAAGCCCTATGGGATAGATTTTAGGCTTTTATGATTTCGGGGCGATAATGGCGGCGGGGCGGGAATAGTTTGCGTCTTAGTTGTTAAGTTTGGGCATCTGGGCCCTGCGTCAGGGGGCGCAGCGCTTGGGAAGTGTGGTACACCTCTCTCGGCACTAGGATGGGAAACTCCCGAGCTAAACAGCCAGCCAGGGAGTGCTCCTAGAGAAGCCTGTGGGGGGTGAACCTAAAAAAAACCCCACAAAACATTGCCCGCGCCACTGCAACACAAATCGCACAAAAAACAATCACACTTACTTTTGGAGTCCGTTACCTTCATTTCCGCCGCTGGGATTGTTGGACTGCTCTGATTTCCGAGGCAATCATTGTGGGCGCACTTCCGAGCAGACAGACCGGGCAAGACTCAAAGTTTGCGCCGGTGTCGCAACCAGGGGCGTTGCACACCTGGCGCAGTTCTTCCCGGTGGTGCTGCTCAGCGCCACCGCAAAACCCGACCGGAGGATCGTGGCGGGGCGCTGGAGACCTCACCACCGCCTTTCACCCAGCTCCGGGGCGAAACCCGGAGCACAAAGGACAGGAAAATCCAGCCCTTTGACTGTTGCACTGATCGAAACCTCATGCCTTGTTGATACATATAAAATGCTGTGCATATTTTTAATATACCTTTTCAAATCCATTTATTCAGTCTACAATGTAGCTCATGTGCATCCCCTTATTCAGGTATATTTGTATATTAACCATGTGGTTTAACCTTCTATTAGCTGCTTTTGGGACCGGGCTTTTGATAAATGCTATGGGCCAGCTCATACATGCTGAGCTACAGGAATCCAAGCTGAAAGGACAAAATAAAAGCAGCTACTGCCAAATGTTCCTACTATGCCTTCAAGCATGAGCATCACAGCTTGAACACTCCTTAGCATTCATTGTAGCACATTACATCATCATCCCACTGATGTCCCTTATGGCTTACATCATTTGGCAAACATGTACTTTACTATTTCATTGTTATGTAAATACAGTAAGAAATATTTTCAAACCGCGTGCTTGGGGTGCAAAGACTTGCGTGACGGTAGTGAGTATCTGAAAATGAGGCGGAAAATATACCACGTACCACTTAACAATTTGCCTGATTTAGACTTAGTTACACCTGACATGGCATTATTTCATAAACTGGTAAATGTTTTAATTGTACATGTTTACACTTAGTTTAGGATCGCACTCACCACATATTTTGGTTTGAAACTCAGAATGTGGACCTTATGAAATACTGTCAACAGCAATTGGGAGTTGCTGATTTTCTCTCAGGGAGTGTTGACAGAATCATCGAACAGTACAGCACGAAGGAGGCCAGTCGGCCCATCGAGTCTGCGTTGGCTGATAAGCTCCTCCCTATGTCTTGTAATCTCCTAAACACAATATTACGTGCCATTTATATTACAGTGCCGTCTTTGGAGAATTATTGTAATGCAATAGCTCGCCTTGGAGGTGCAGAACGCCTCCTCACAAGATGTTCTGACTCATTTGCCTTTTAGAGGTGGAGTGCCGCTAGCAGCAAATGTGAAGGGTGTACGTCATCAGGGGCAGCCTTTAGGTTCTACCTGCAACTTTACTTCAATGTTTTCTTTTTATTCGTTCCTGGGATGTGGGCGTTGCTGGCATGGCCAACATTATTGCCCATCCCTAATGGCCCTTGAGAAGGTCAGGGGAGGTCAGCGACCAGAAGCACAAAGTTTTGATTCAGTGTCTCCAAATCTGTGTGCAGTATAAACCAAAGGATTTCTGAATATAAGAAGATAAGAAATAGCAGCAGGAGTAGGCCATTTGGTCCCCTCGAGCTTGCTGTGCCATTCAATAAGATTATGGTTGATCTGATCTTGGCCTCAACTCCATTTTGAATGCTGGGCTGCTGCCCTGGTGGTCCAGTGGAGCCCATCAGAGGCCTTGCAGAGTGCACAGTGGCCCTCCTCTTTAAGTGAAGGGGAGGGGGCGTTGAAGTGCGTCGACGTTACATAAGAACATAAGAAATAGGAGCAGGAGTAGGCCATTTGGCCCCTCGAGCCTGCTCCGCCATTTAATAAGATCATGGCTGATCTGATCTTGGCCTCAACTCCCCCGCCCGCTCCCCATAACCCTTTACTCCCTTATCGTTCAAAAATCTGTCCATTTCCACCTTAAATATATTCAATGACCCAGCCTCCACAGCTCTCTGGGGCAGAGAATTCAATAGATTTAAAACCTTCTGAGAGAAGAAATTCCTCCGTATCTCCGTTTTAAATGGACGGCCCCCATTGGGCAGTCAGGTCATTTTGTAGAACCATTTCTATCAGAACAGGCCAATCTATATCAAGCATGTTATTGTCTTTTATCAGAGATCCCATTAGAACACCATTTAAAAAAATATTACATATCTTACAATACTAAAATTTACAACATTGTCTGTATCTAAGCTGTTACACATTAGCATCTGAGAGCATTTCACTGTACGCAGGCTTTATTGTGTTTTGATGAGGTTCTTATTTTGTAGTATTAACAGGATAACTGATTAAATCCTATCTGCTTCATTTTTGCAGGCTATCGACTCAGTTTATTTTATGGGATTCACCGAGGTGGATAAAACCTTCTTTGTTGTTCGTGTTTGCCGGAAGCCAAATGGCTTGTGTGAAATGTGGGTGTTGCTTCGCGTTGAAGGAGTTGGATGTTTCGAGGTAAGTCATGATGGTTCTAGGACATGCGCAACTGTTGAAAAATATAGCTTGATATTTTTTCTAGAATGTTGTTCTCTCCACAACAACAGTTAAAACTGCTGTTTTTCTTGAAAAAAAGTTGTAATGTATTTGCTTCATGGGTTCTTTGCTTAAGAATTCATAGCAACACATTGCTATTAAGAACTAGTTGGTTTACTAACAAAACTTTAACAATTACATTACGTATTAATGGTTCATCAACTAGGCTCACATCTGCATACCTCATTGTGGATAACCTAGACCCAACTGACTGGTTTTATTGAATCTTGTGAACATCACGCGACTGGCTAAGCCACTCACAAAGCAACAGCTCTACAAATCTGTGAGCATACTCACAGGTGCATACATTACAAGAGTTAAATAAATATCTCATGAAGAACAGGGCTGCAGAAACTACATTGATGGCTCAATTGCTAAAACCAGCATGCAGTGGAGCTGCATAGACCAGAAGGTTCTAAGATCAAATTCAATCTGTATTGGTTTAGCTGATCTCTGCCAGAGTAGGCATTGCAAAGGTGTCAGTACTTGTGAGTTAGGCAGGAGGGGAAACAAAATCATTGCTGTTGATTGCAATGTGAGAACATTGGATGAGGACAAATTCAGGGTCAGACAATTTTTGTAAAAAAAAACCATCTAATGCACACCTTGAAGAGTTTGCAAAACTGTATGGTTCGGCCTATCTAAACATAATGTGGCAAACAATAGGGAGGCAGAGGAAAAACAAAGGAGTTTGCAATTTGTACTGAACTCTGGTGCTGGATGGTATTTTGCTCGAGAAGTTGAAAAGAAACTGTTATTGGTCACAGTGACCTTTTCAGTTTGAGAAAGTTTAAAAGCTGGAGTTTATACATTTGATACTTCTGACCAACAACCCATTAGCAACTTTCTGGCACATTAGATCTGTCACTGATTCCAGTGCAAGTGAAAGTGGGGGAGGATGCTCATCCAGCCTTTAACTGAGCTCTAAATTACGAAAATTAAGCAAGGAATTTCCTATTGTTTTCCCACTGGATATGACTCATGTCAATGTTTAGGATTAATTCAAGGTTTTAAGCATGGTCGGATTATATCCAGGAATTGTTATGATTGGACCCCTCACAATATTTATACACCAATTAGTTTCAGGCCCATGACAGAAAGCAACTGCAAAATCCACAACAACATTGGGTCTTGCCCAAACTTGCTTTCCTTCGCTTACTGCTTATATTCTAAACGTTTGCACTGGGTTTTAAAATGCAATTTTCTTGGGGTATTTGCAAACAGAAAGCATTTAATCTGATTTTTGTTGCTATTGTGATGTGACAGGAAAGGCCAGGTCAATGAAACAGGAGAAACTTGCTGGAAATGAAGAAACTCTGATAAGTTCTGGGGACATCAATCACAATACTGCATGGATGGTCGAGAATGCTCGGGCTCAGATCCAAATTAATGTTACTTTGCTGCCCTCCTTTTCTCACTACTTGCTGTCCCTCAACCTCACGCCTTACCAGAGTGCGTTGCCTCACAGTTTGACAACTAGTGGGAGGACAGAAGATTGGGAAGCTTTTAAAAGCCAGCAAAGAATGACTAAATAAATGATTAAGAAAGGGAAGACAGAATGTGAAAGTAAACTAGCACAAAATATAAAAACAGATAGCAAGAGTTTCTATTGGTATATAAAAAGAAAAAGAGTGATTAAAGTAAATGTTGGTCCCTTAGCGGACGAGACCGGGAAATTAATAATGGGGAACATGGAGATGGCAGAAACTCTGAACAAGTATTTTGTAACAGTCTTTATGGTAGAGGACACTAACAGTATTCCAACAGTGGATAGTCAAGGGGCTATAGTGTGGGAGGAACTTAACACAATCACAATCACCAAGGAGGTGGTACTCAGTAAGATAACGAGCAGATAAATCCCCTGGACATGATGGTTTGCATCCTAGGGTCTTAAGAGAAGTAGCGGCAGGGATTGTGGATGCATTGGTTGTAATTTACCAAAATTCCCTGGATTCTGGGGAGGTTCCAGCAGATTGGAAAACTGCAAATGTAATGTCCCTATTCAAAAAAGGAGGCAGACAAAAAGCAGGAAACTATCGACCAATTAACCTAACATCTGTGGTTGAGAAAATGTTGGAGTCCATTATTAAAGAAGCAGTAACAGGACATTTGGAAAAGCAAAATTTGGTCAGGCAGAGTCTGCATGGATTTGTGAAGGAGAAGTCATGTTTGACAAATTTTCTTGAATTCTTTGAGGATGTAACGAACAGGGTGGATAAAGGAGAACCAGCGGATGTAGTGTATTTGGACTTCCAGAAGGCATTTGACAAGGTGCCACACAAAAGGTTACTGCACAAGATAAAAGTTCACGGGGTTGGGGGAATATATTAGCATGGATAGAAGATTGGCTAACAAACAGAAAACAGAGAGTTGGGATAAATGGTTCATTCTCGTTGGCAATCAGCAACAAGTGGGGTGCCGCAGGGATCTGTACTGGGACTCCAACTATTTACAATCTGTATTAACGAATTAGAAAAGGGACTAAGTGTAACATAGCCAAGTTTGCTGACAATACAAATATGGGAGGAAAAGCAATGTGTGAGGAGGACATAAAAAAGTTGCAAAATGACATAGACAGATTAAGTGAGTGGGCAAAAATTTGGCAGATGGAGTATAATGTTGAAAAGTGTGAGGTCATGCACTTTGGCAGGAAAAAAATCAATGAGCAAGTTATTATTTAAATGGAGAAAGATTGCAAAGTGCTACAGTGCAGCGGAACCTTTTGCATGAAACACAGAAGGATAGTATGCAGGTACAGCAAGTGATCAGGAAGGCCAATGGAATCTTGGCTTTTATTGCAAAGGGGATGAGTATAAAAGCAGGGAAGTCTTGTTACAGCTGTACAGGGTATTGGTGAGGCCTGTGTGCACTTTTGGTTTCCATATTTACGAAGGGGTGTGCTTGCTTTGGAGGCAGTTCAGAGAAGGTTCACTAGGTTGACTTATGAGGAAAGATTGACTAGGTTAGGCCTCTACTCATTGAAATTCAGAAGAATGAGAGGTGATCTTATCGAAACGTATAAGATTATGAGGGGGCTTGACAAGGTGGATGCAGAGAGGATGTTTCCATTGGTGGGGGAGACTAGAACTAGAGGGCATGATCTTAGAATAAGGGGCTGCCCATTTAGAACCGAGATGAGGAGAAATTTCTTCTCTCAGAGGGTTGTGAATCTGAGGAATTCGCTGCGTCAGAGAGCTGTGGAAGCTGGGACATTGAATACATTTAAGACAGAATAGACAGTTTCTTAAATGCTAAGGGGTTATGGGGAGCGGGCAGGGAAGTGGAGCTGAGTCCATGATCAGATCAGCCATGATCTTATTGAAAGGCGGAGCAGATTCGAGGAGCTGTATGGCCTACTCCTGTTCCAATACTTATGTTCTTATGTTCTTATGTTAACCACCAGGCTAGACTGCTCCAATCTGCTTGTTTGCAGAAAATGAGGAGATTCTCAAAATTTTTTTTTAAAGTGTAGTCCATCTGAAGAAAGAAAGGTGAAGGGTGTCAGGAAGACATTGCACGTTCCTGTGTGTTTTCCATATGCGTTCAGAAATCCAGCTAAATAGACAACAGGGAGAAAAAAAATACAAACGTTTTGGAGTTTTCAAGGAGACATCAGATTAGTATGTGAAATTTGCTACCACAAAGAATAGTTGAGGCTACTAGCGTAGTTACATTTAAGGGAAAGCTAGTTAAACACTTGAGGGAGAAAAGAATAAAAAGCATATGCTGATGGGGTTAGATGAAGAGGTGTGGGAGGAGGCTCGTGTGGAGCATAAACATGAGCACAGACCTGTTGGGCCTGTTTCTGTGCTGTAAGTTTTACACAACATAAAGGTATATTGTGCAAAGATTTTGTCCTTGAAACACCTGTTTTCTAATTCACTCATGTAGTCATTTCTGGGTCATTCTTGTCAACTCTAGTAAGTGTGTTCATTGTTTACACTCCATAACTAAGGGTCAACTATCCAAGTGGAAGTGGAGGAATTGTTATAGGTAGCGGACAGAGGAAAGGCATCCCTCTTCCCCCAGGGGACAGGAAACTCTGAAGGCATCTTATGAGGAGGCAGTGGCAGGAGACTGCTCATGCCAACGATGCCCAGAGCGGTGCTACAAAGATTTGGATGCAATGCAGGAAAATATTCAATCGTTTGATTAGAGTTGTCAAGATATGAACACAGTTAAAATACTTTCTCAACACCGCTGCACCATGCACAGCCTCACTAATTGCAACACTCACAGCACTCCTCTCCCCCACTACTGTACGCTGTGCAGGGTCCACTATCTAAGGATCGTGGAGTTAATGGAAGGGTCGTTACTCACTCACCTAGCACCCCAGGAGTATGTCTTCTATATAAATGATGTCTAAATAACATAATGCACCTATACGTTTTATGTTTCATGGTATCCACTTTTATAAAGTGTGGACTACAACCATTTTGGAATGTAAGTGAACCACTTTCCTATGTACCAGCAGTTAGCTTAAGTATTCTCGTCAATATTCTGGCAAAACTGCTTCTTTCAGCATCCCATCCATCCTGATACAATCACGTCTGTGGACAATAAGAACTCCTGGAGTGGAGGTGGTCTAAAACTGGAATGTCTCGAACCACATCAGCGATGGCGGATTTTCTTTAGTGGACTTTTGAGGTCAGTAATAAAAATGTAACTGATGAAGACTTGGCATTTCATATCAGGGTGTGATATTACTTATATCATTAACGCAATTGCTCCTTCCTTCAACAGCAGTAAACAACGCCCCCTAACATCTAGTTCATTGCAATTGTGTATGGTGAAACATAGTTATCATGCTTGAGAAAGATACATACCCTATATTCTCAAATGATTACATTATTACAAAGTAGTGCTCCTGTTACAGAGCTTTGCGTGAGGAGAGTGCATGTCAAGAATTTAGGCACAGATAATCTAACCACAGGAGTTTTTATAGTGTCAGACCAAACACATCTTTTTCTGATTTCAATGGCAGGTACGCATTTAATAGCCTTTCAAATCCAACTTTTCCTGGCTTAGTTCACAAGTCTATTTTAATTTGTGTAAAATATTCCACCTGACTTGTCTTCTGACCCTTAATTCAACAACAACAACAACAATTTGTATTTATATAGTGCCTTTAACATAGTAAAACATCCCAGCAGTGTTATAAGATAAAAACAAAATTTCATACCAAGTCACGTAAGAAGAAATTACAGCAGATGACTAAAAGCTTGGTCAAAGAGGTAGGTTTTAAGGAGCGTCTTAAAGGAGGAAAGAGAGGTAGAGAGGCGGAACAGATTAGGGAGGGAGTTCTGCCTCTCTACCTCTCTTTAGGGAGGGAGATCCAAAACTTAGGGCCCAGGCAGCTGAAGGCATGACCACCGATGGTTGAGCCGTTATAATCAGGGATACTCAATTCCCTCATTTTTAATATTGAAACCATTCACTGTAGTGAGCAATTAATCTGGTTGAGCTTTCTGTCATTCTGTTTCACAAACAAATAGCTCAATTTAAAGTCTCCTCTCTTTCTTTTCAAAGTAAACAACCTCAACTCCTTAGTTCTTCCTACATATTAAAATTGCTCACACCCAGAATCATCTGGATTATTTGACATACTATCCTTTCAAATGATGTGATGTGGTATGATTAACACTACATATGGTATTCATGATTGCGCTGTATTATATAATGCAGTCATTGGAATAAATAAATGTGCTTCCAAAAGAAATGTTTGATTTCATTTGGGTGTGCCTATAAGACTCTTGGGGCTAGAAATTGACCAGACTTGCACCCATTTTTGCAGCGATATTTCACCTTTTTTGACGGTAAAAGGTACTCACCTAAATTGGCCAAAGATGCACGCTGGCGGTTTTGAAATACAGCTGAAAAGCGGACCGCCATTGTGCAACACCAAAAAAAATGCAACCACTTAAAATTGGCCATTCGGCGCACCCGTAGTTAAGAAGAAAAAAAACGCCTGAGCAAACCCTGCATTGCAGCACCTGAAACAGCAGTAAGTATGAAGACCTGCAAAAAAAGAAAGTTAACGTTTTAATTTTTTAATTCCTTTTCAGTGATTCGCTAGATAAAGGTCTTGCGAATGTTTTGTGAATTTTTATTTTTTGTTTTTTTGCAATTTTTTTTGCGTGTTTTCCCTCCTCCCAGGGTCTGTCTTTGTCGGGGCAATCGGCCTCCGGCTAAAGTTGGTGACGACTGCGATTTCCACCGCGAATCCTCGTGCAATGCTGATTTTTACTGTCGGGCACATTTTGTTGCCAATTTTACCCCTTTAAAAAATAGCAGGTTTTTAATGGTATTTTTGCCGAAAAATGCCGGGAAAAAAAATGCTGTCACCAAAAGACCAATTTCTAACCCATAGTGAGTTAAATTGGTTAACCCACAAAAACGGACGTGCGGATGGCGGTATGTGATTAACCCACACCCGTTCATTGCGTTACAGGCACCAGTAGGGGACCCAATATCGCGGGTGACTAGCGCTACTTAAAGGCAGCCTGCACCTCTTAAAGGGGAGGTACATTGAGGTTGCATACAGTGGTGCAGGTCCTTTGTGAACCGAATCCGCACTGTAATATAATGAAGAATGGTTGACCTGCGAGAGAATCAAGCATAGGAGCCTCCAAAAATGCATGCAATTGAACCAGCAGCCATAAGAAATAACCCAGCAACTAACCTGCAAGTTCTTTGTGATTTCTTTAAATAGTGCTGGTGAGGTGGCAGGGTTGGGGGTTGGGGGGCGAGGGGGGGTGGTGGTGGTCCTTCATTCAGTTTAACGTTGTGTTCACTTGTGCAAGGTTAAGACAGGGCATTGGCTGCAGTGTGTAGTTGGGAAATGGCATCGGTGGCTTCAAATCAGTGTTACCACACTGATTGGCGTCATCTCGCTGCTCCGCATGCTGCCAGAAGTCGATAGGTAAGCGCGCGCAAGCCCCTGTACCAAGATGGCGCTCTGTGCACTTCTGTCGGAATCTTGGACTCCATTCTCGAGCCTTAGTTGGCCACATATCGCCTATTAAAATGGCCCAATTTAGCTCCCATAATCTAAATCAGAAAATATGATTTCTTCAGAATGGGAATTGCAGTGTTTTTAAGATTAAACTCAAAAAGAATCCTGTCGGGTTAAAATGCTTGAGATTGGTATTCTTAAAGATTGTAAAGACTTCCAAAAAGAGTGCAGCCACATAGCTAACATACCAAGCTAATCTCACAGTCTGATAACCAATGTCATCGCCCCTCCCTATCTCTGTAACATAGAAACATAGAAACATAGAAAATAGGTGCAGGAGTAGGCCATTCGGCCCTTTGAGCCTGCACCGCCATTCAATGAGTTCATGGCTGAACATGCAACTTCAGTACCCCATTCCTGCTTTCTCGCCATACCCCTTGATCCCCCTAGTAGTAAGGACTACATCTAACTCCTTTTTGAATATATTTAGTGAATTGGCCTCAACAACTTTCTGTGGTAGAGAATTCCACAGGTTCACCACTCTCTGGGTGAAGAAGTTTCTCCTCATCTCGGTCCTAAATGGCTTACCCCTTATCCTTAGACTGTGACCCCTGGTTCTGGACTTCCCCAACATTGGGAACATTCGTCCTGCATCTAACCTGTCTAAACCCGTCAGAATTTTAAACGTTTCTATGAGGTCCCCTCTCATTCTTCTGAACTCCAGTGAATACAAGCCCAGTTGATCCACTCTTTCTTGATATGTCAGTCCCACCATCCTGGGAATCAGTCTGGTGAACCTTCGCTGAACTCCCTCAATAGCAAGAATGTCCTTCCTCAAGTTAGGAGACCAAAACTGTACACAATACTCCAGGTGTGGCCTCACCAAGGCCCTGTACAACTGTAGTAACACCTTACTGCCACTGTACTCAAATCCCCTCGCTATGAAGGCCAACATGCCATTTGCTTTCTTAACCGCCTGCTGTACCTGCATGCCAACCTTCAATGACTGATGTACCATGCCACCCAGGTCTCGTTTCACCTCCCCTTTTCCTAATCTGTCGCCATTCAGATAATAGTCTGTCTCTCTGTTTTTACCACCAAAGTGGATAACCTCACATTTATCCACGTTATACTTCATCTGCCATGCATTTGCCCACTCACCTAACCTATCCAAGTCACTCTGCAGCCTCATAGCATCCTCCTTGCAGCTTACACTGCCACCCAACTTAGTGTCATCCGCAAATTTTTTCTATTTCCAGTTTCTATTTCCAGAATTATGGTGTCTGAACAAGTAAGGTATTTACATAGAACATGAACAAACCCGGTATTTTAATATGTGGCACAAAGTGCATGCACTTTCATTGTGTAAATGGTGTACCTTTTTCTATATAAAAACCTGCACTGTTTTCTCAATTCGTAGCCAATGTACACCCATAGCAGATTAATTTTGTGTGTGTATGTATTAGAGTATGAGAGAGCAAACTTGAATGGTTTGCAATGAAGTGTCTCTGACATTGCAACTTTTTTCCTTCTTTTTAATCTTCATTTGTCCCTCACCAATTGTAGTCTCTCCACCAGAGATACTTGTGAAACAATTATAAATTGCAAGAACTCTGAAATTTGATTGCTATAATTCTACTTGCCTCATTTTATATTTTGTTCTATAGAAAGGGACCATACAGAGATAAATGGACTGAAGAGGAAGGGGAGCTTCTGCATGTCAAGCTTACTTTTATGTAAGTTGAGTAATTTTATGTAAGTTGAGTAATTTAAAAGAAAAGTAGGTTTCAAGAACCTGTTTGACATTTGTGAAATGACTTACAGATCATATAAAGCAGTCGATCATATAAGGAGCATAAAAGCAGGGAAGTCTTGCAACAGGATATTGGTGAGAATACTGCGTGCAGTTTTGGTTTCCATTTTTTCGAAAGGCTATACTTGCTTTGGAGGCAGTTCAGAGAAGGTTCACGAGGTTGATTCCAGAGATGAGGGGATTGACTTATGAGGAAAGGTTGAATAGGGTGGGCCTCTACTCATTGGAATTCAGAAGAATGAGAAGTGATCTTATCAAAACCTATAAGATTATGAAGGGGCTTGACAAGGTGAATGCAAAGAGGATGTTTCCACTGATGGGGGAGACTAGACTAGAGTGCATCATCTTAGAATAAGGGGTCGCCCATTTAAAACTGGGATGAGGAGAAATTTATTCTCTCAGAGGGTTGTAAATCTGTGGAATTCGCTGCCTCAGAGAGCTGTGGAAGCTGGGACATTGAATAAATTTAAGACAGAAATAGACAGTTTCTTAACCGATAAGGGGATAAAGGGTTATGGGGAGCGGGCAGGGAAGTAGAGCTGAGTCCATGATCCGATCAGCCATGATCTTATTGAATGGCGGAGCAGGCTCGAGGGGCTGTATGGCCTACTCCTGTTCCTATTTCTTATGTTCTTATTGTGATATCTTCACAGAGCACAAGCACACACAGCTTCCTCCATGGCAGGCAGCTCTCTCGGAAGCCTCCGGAATCTGCCTGGTTCTGTTTAATTATTAACTCTGCAGTTGCAGTACACAATACGTCCACATCCACAGTGTGGAGCTACAAACATTACAAGCGTACAGACGTTACACTTCTCCCTCCTTAATGAAGAAATTATTCTAACAAATATCATACATAACTTTCATGTTTATACATAACACAGGATATAAACTTTTTTTTCCATATTTACAAATTTAACTTTACCACTTGTTTTCTGTTTCGAAGAGGATACCTTCGCTCTCGAACAGAATCTTCCAAATACAGTGTCGAATCTAAACTCATTCGAGGCTCATCCTGAGGAATGTTTTCCTCCAAGGAATTTCCTTGATTTTCATTTGAACTCACTCTAACTTCAAGCTCTTTGTTTTCCTGACTCGGACTCAGACTTTCATTCTGATTCTCTCCTGGATTTGTTTCCAGTACATTGGATTTAGGATTTGGTACTTGTGTATCAAAACTATCTGATGAGTCAGAAATAATTGAATCATTCCCACCTTCAACTCCTTCCTTGTCTGCAGGTAAAATATGATCAATATGAACATACCTAACCTGTCCATTATCAAACATTTTTACCAAATATGTGCGAGGACCACATATCTTCACCACTCTTCCTGGTAACCACTTTAACCATTTATGGTGATGGTTCTTCACTCTCCTGATTTAATTTCATACTTCTCTCTTTTACTCTACCTCTATCACGATTCTCTTTCTGTCTTAATTGTGTCTCTTCTACAGACTGTGCCAAATTCGGGTTTAACAATGAGAATCTGGTTCATGGCTGTCGTTTGAGAAACAACTCTGCTGGTGTTCTACCAGTAGTTGTATGAGGAGTATTTCGACATGAAATCAAAAAATTGGCCAATTTGTGATCCAATGACAACTGTCATTTCCTTGGATTTGGATCTAACATTTGTTTTATGAGGGCACATTTTACAATTTGTACAGTGTGCTCTGCTGCACCATTCGAAGCAGGATGGTATGGTGGAACCTTGGTATGTTTCACACCATTTTTGCTCGTGAATTGTGCAAATTCTTCCGAACAAAATTGTGGTCCATTATCTGAAACAATTTCTTCAGGGAGGCCAAATGAAGAAAATAATTTTCGTAAAATGTCCAATGTTTTACTTGTTGTTATTTTCCACTTTGGAAACACCTCAACCCACTTCGAATGGCTATCAATCACAATGAACAATTGTTGTTCTTCTAACTCGGCAAAATCAATATGTAGCCTTTGCTACACCCTGGGAGGCCATTTCCATGGCTGCAATGGTACTGGTGGTGGTTGCTTGCTTACCGATTGACATGTCGTACACTGACTCATGATGTACTCTCTATCTTTATCAAGACCTGGCCACCATAAATAACTGCGTGCAAAACTCTTGGTCAAGCACATTCTCAGGTGCTGGTCATGAAGGTCTCCTAATAATTTTGACCTGAATTTATTTGGTATAACCATTCTTGCACCCCACATGATACAATCTTTATCGACTGATAATTCATTCCTACAAATGAAGAATGGATGACTATCTTTGTCTGTTACCTGGTTTGGCTATCCACTTGCAATATACTCATACACCTTTGACATCACTGGGTCATGTTTGGTTGCTCTACCAATCTCTTCAGCTGTGACTGGCAGTTCATCAATGTATGAAAAATAAAACACTTCTTCCCTATCGGGTGTAACTTGTGATGGGGAAGGCAATCTAGACATTGCATCAGCATTACTGTGATCAGCTGATCGTCTGTATTCAATATCATATGTATATGCTGACAAAATCAAAGCCCATCTCTGCATTCGGGCTGCAGCTAATGTTGGAACTGGGGACTTTGGATGGAGGATTGCTGTTCGGGGCTTATGGTCCGTAACGATGTTAAACTTACGACCATACAAATATTTGTGAAACTTCTTGACCCCTTCTTGACTTTCTACTCATAGCTTTGAATGCTGGACTCATAGCTTTGGAAGCTGGTTTACCCTTCAGTCGGCATGCCTTCGCAAGATGCCCAGTCTTCCTGCAGAAGAAACATTCTGCCTTCACGTATGGACAACTTTGATCAATGTGTTGTCCCAGGCACCTATAGCACGACTTTGATGCTCTGTTAGAATTTCCAGTTTCTGAGATTTTGGGCCCCCACCATCTTTTACTTTGAACCTGCAGGTGATTTACCTCGGTTGACTGACGACCGTAATCATTATTTAATTCTCGGGAATATTGTTTGGCAATGCCCATCGACCTCGCTGTCTGACAAGCAATCTCAAAAGTCAAGTCATCTGTCGTCAATAACTTCCTTCTGATCGCATAATTTTTCACCCCACAAAAAAAACGATCCAGTAATGCTCGGTTTTGAAAGTTTCCGAATTTACAGTGCATCGATAGCTTTTTTAATGCTATGATGTAATCACTGATACCTTCATCAGTCTTTTGATTCCAAATCCCAAAATGAAAGCTTTCAGCAATTTCTAACGGTTTGGGGTTATAGTGCTGCTCCAGCTTCATTAAATTCTCTTTCAGCGTTGTGCCCTTTGGCTCGTCAGGCGCAAGCAGATTTACAAGAGTTTCGTACAATGCCGGACCCGCCTCCGATAAGAAGATCGCTTTCTTACATTTCAATACAGTCTGGTTCTGGACTGCATTGCCTGGAACTTCGATGATGTTATTTGCAGTGAAATACATTTTTTGCCGATCCACATATGCTTTAAAACGTTCCTGGTCGTGCCTATATTCCCCCAAATATCCGATTACACCTGCCATTTTAATCTCTAGCTGTTCACACTGTGTGTTGTATTTTACATTGGATTTTGTAGCTTTTTTCAAAGACAGAAACTTCCAAAGTCTCTCTGTCGGCTGGCTGAATCCTTCCCCAACAAAATTTAAGCTTTAAATCATCTGAAAAATCCCATCTCATCACCAAGTTATGATATATTCACAGAGCACAGCACACACAGCTCCTAACATGGCAGGCAGCTCTCTCGGAAGCTTCCGGAATTTGCCTGGTTCTATTTAATTATTAACTCTGCAGTTGCAGTACACAATACATCCACATCCACAGTGTGGAGCTACAAACATTACAAGCTTACAGACATTACACTTATGTTCTTATGTTACATGCAGCACCTTCAATTCACAGGGCCTGAATATGATGAAAATACAAAGGGTCCCCTCCAATCTCAATGAGTTTATGCAGTGAGTAGCTGAGAAATCTTGATCCAGAAGGACCCAGATTTGATTCTTGACGTGTGCCGAGTGAATTAATCACAACCAGACCAGTAGTGTAAATGCTGCATCTGCCTTGGATTAGGGAGGGAAAGGCCAGCGTTCCTTCTTCTAATGGCTAACCAATAATTCTGAATGGAAATGCTTGCATGAGAAAGTTTGAGTAAGAGCAGTTGTGATGCCCCACCACCCTGCACAAAGACTGCCGACATTCACCAGCAACATACGACGATCTGTCTCTGGGAAGGAGGGTAGCTGCCCATGCAACCAATCCCCAGAAATGAACCAAGACTTCTTAGAGAGGCGAAAAGTTGACAAGAGAAAAACAAAGGGACAGACTTTGCTGTCGGAGACATACCTATGGAATACGCTGCCGCCAGCATCCAAATAAAATCCGAATTTACCTGATGGGGACTCTCCTTCACGGAATTGCTCTTTGATGCTGCATGCTTGACGGCAGCGTAATGGGCCTCGATCCTGGGGCGCAGTGTGTGCGGACGTGTACCTGGGATCACGTGCCCCAATCAGTGGAAGTGCCGAGTTTCCTCTTGACAGATATGTGGGGACCAGCAATAGGCTTATAGGAGAAAGAAAACTGGCACCTGACCTGCTAAGTATACTGACAGAACAGGCATGGTCAATGACAACAGCACAATACAGTGACTTTAAAAGCTTCAGGAGGCAAAATTGCCCCTTTTTTCAAGGCCCGTTAGCGGCTCCGGGGGGCGCTAACGGGGAAGCCCCAGATTTTTCGTCTGGCGGGGGAGGGGCACTACCGGCTCCTGGAAAATTGCCCGGGGGTTTGCAGAAGCGCTGCCATGGCAGCACACCAGTCCACCGCGTGACCAGTGGTGATGTAATTGCCATGTACGGGGAACACTCACTGCCCCATGGGGAAAAGTGCCTCGCCGGCTGCGAGGCTGGCTGACATCCGCTCTAGAGGCACTAGTTAAAGGGGAAGGCGCCAGCGCCCTGCGCCGCCATCTTTACTGATTTGCTGACTCTCAGGTCGGCACCAGTATGGCGGCTCTGGCGTGGTTCGGGCTGCCATTGTGCAGCCCGGCACTCGGTTTGGGTGCCAGACTGCAGGCCCAGTCCCACGCTGCCCTGGTCGTCCAGGGGAGACCATCAGAGACCTTGCAGAGTGCGCAGTGACCCTCCCCTTTAAACAAAGGCGAGGGGCGTTGAAGCGTGTCTGTGTTAGTGCTGCAGTCCTTGCCCCAGTTGTGCCCCGGGAACTGCCCCTAAAGCAAGTGGAGCGCGCGAGATTGCACTCCACTTCCTTTGAGGGGCGGTAAGCCCAATTTTTCTGCGGGACTTCAGCACCAGATGCAGAAATTCCCAGCTGGTTATCTCCCCCAATCAGAGTGTAAGAAATAAAATATAAATATATAGATCGGTTTAACACTTCGTTCTTTATTTGGGATTTGGTATCGGTTGAATTCACATTGCTCCACATGAAAACAACTGACTAAATGACAGCACCAAGCTTCAACATCAGGATTTCAATGAAACAAACTAATACAAAAAGGTCTTTGCAATTCTACGAAGCTCATGGCTAAATTATTTAAACAGAGCCCAGGTGCTTCTATCTCATGTAATATTCCAATTTCACTTTTATGTGTGCTAAATAAGCTAAATACATGCCGAATAATGCTTTGGATCTTTTGAGGTATTCAGCACCAACATTAGCGTCCTCGACCAGGCCAACATCCCCAGCATTGAAGCACTGACCACACTCGATGAGCTCTGCTGGGCAGGCCACATTGTTCGCATGCCAGACACGAGACTCCCAAAGCAAGCGCTCTACTCGGAACTCCTTCATGGCAAACGAGCCAAAGGTGGGCAGAGGAAAAGTTACAGGGACACCCTCAAAGCTTCCATGAAAAAGTGCAACATCTCACTGACACCTGGGAGTCCTTGGCCAAAAACCGCCCTAAGTGGAGGAAGTGCATCCGGGAGGGCGCTGAGCACCTCGAGTTTCATCGCCGAGAGCATGCAGAAATCAAGCGCAGGCAGCGGAAAGAGTGTGCGGCAAACCTGTCCCACCCAACCCTTTCCCTCAATAACTATCTGTCCCACCTGTGACAGGGACTGTGGTTCTTGCACTGGACTGTTCAGCCACCTAAGGACTCATTTTAAGAGTGGAAGCAAGTCTTCCTCGATTCCGAGGGACTGCCTATGATGATATCAGCCGTAAAATTTCCGTCCGTAATTGCTAGGCAGTTGGTGGGCAGTTAGCCCAACTCTGTGGCAGCAATTAGGATTTCCAAGGCTGAGTGGATGATCTGTTGAGTCGCAAGTTTGGGATTTAGCGCATACGCACGCACTTTTTGCATGGTTCATACCAAATAATGAAAACAGCTGTTGCAGACAAGCTGCCAATTCTTACGGCACATAAGGGGTTCTGGAACAATGCAAATCCATTCTAGCAGCCAAGAAAGGGAATGGCACTGATGTAAGGGTTCCTCCCCATCTGAATTGGGAATTGGTTTCATAAGGCAAGGAAAAAAAAACAAGCATTTAAAATCTGATACTCATAAATTATTTTGAAATATTGGCCCCAGGTTTCACAATAATCTTGATCCCAACCATTGCCTTTGAGGGCTACCCCTGAAGTCCCTCTGGAATTTTGCATGTGAAAAAGTCGGCAATTGAAATGTTCATATAGTGTTGGCTCGTGGTACTTGACCCTTCCTGAACACAACAAAACAATAAAGCTAAAGCTCAGTGTTATTTGTGTGAAGTGCCCTATAATGTTCTCATAATGTCCTACAAAAACCTCTGATTGGAATTAAAGCGCATTATCAAATATTTTATGTCTAATTTCCTCTCCCTGTTAAATTTAAGAAAGACTTGCATTTATCCCATATTTTAGAAATGCCAGCCATTTGGCATGTAGCAAGATCCCACAAACCCCCATAGCGGAATATCTAGTTTTTGGGTTGTTGACTGAGGAAGGAATGCTGGCCAGAACCAAGAGGACCTTCTGCTCTTCTCTGAGTAATGGCAGGGGATCTTTAGTGTCCATGTGAACTACTGGAACAGGCAGGTGGGACCTTGGTTTAAGGCCTGATCTGAATGATGGACATCCCCAAAAACACATCGTTCCCTCAGTACCAGACTGGAGTATCAGCATAGACTATGTGCTCAAGTCCTGGAGGGGGGCTTGAGCCCATAGCATCTCACTTAGAGGCAAGAGTGCTACAACTGAAACAAGCTATCGAAAGATGTGTGTACATTTACTTGTAGAACCTACAGAAGCCCATGAATCGTTGAAAGCAAACATTTAGTTCACCCTTATGTAATTGACCAAATTATTCTTTCCTTGTTTTTTCCCCCATTAGCTGGACAGCCTTTTCCACTGTGTTTGACTTTGACACCGATATTCACCCCAGTGCTATTGCTCAGGGCATTGCCAAGGAGAAGTGGAGTAAAAAATTATTTCAAGACCTTAAAAAGTGAGTAGAGCTGGTTTCACATTTAGGAACAAGTTTACATGCATAAATGAGCCCAGCTCCTTGTAAATTATACAAGAACCTGCGGCGATACGATAAAAGGCAAAGTACTAACCAGAATTTTTACCACTACTCCAGAGTGTACAATTAGATCTCGGAAAACGTTCAACTATCCAGCGGATGATTGAGAAAGGGAGCTTCACAAACGATATCTGTGGCCCATCACCCAGTGCTGTATAATATATAATCAGTGTTTGGAGACTGATTGAATGCTATCATTTTAAAACAATCACTGTCAGGCATCTTGAAACCTAGGGTTCTTGAAATGAATACTCATGCACAAAGTGTCCATACTAATAGTCTGGCTGGTCAAATGAAAAGAAAGATTTGTGCATTATTTGTGTCCTGTCACAAGATGTTGCTAATATGTTTCCTAATTTCTATATTCTCACTTTACAGGATGTGACTTCAAAGGGACTTTTTTCTCACCATTTGGAACCCTATTTGGTGTGGATGTCTAAATGAACCACTAGTTACAAGAGCCCTAGATCGAAAAACGCTTGGCAGTAATTGTTTGCAGTAAAGAACACTCAGTCTCTAAATACTTAGGGGCCGAAATTGTCCCCTTTTTTAAGGGCCGTCTTTGAGGCGGTAGCGGTCGGTAAGGTGTTTCCGGTTGGGGGCAGGTGGAGGGTGCGACACACCCACAATTGCCCCAGGGCCGTGGGCTGTGGAAATGGGTTTCCACGGCACCCCGACTTTCCACCCCGCCCGGCTACTAATAGCTTTGCGAGGCAGGAGGCTGCTAGTAGCCGGGCGGTGCAGCTGCCCTTAAAGGGTAGGGCGCATTGCCACGGCCGCCATTTTCTTTAATTGTTGGCCGATTCTGCAGTCGGCCGACAATGGCGACCGCGTGTTTGCCCAGGCCACCCCTCTTGGGTGCTGGGCTGTTGGCCTGGTCGAACCACTCCCTGGTGGCACAATGGAGGCCTCACTCGGTCTCGCAGCGTCCCTCCCTTAAGTGAAGGGGAGGGATGTTGTGACGTGTCAGCGCGACGCCGCATTGTGCTGATGTGATCAGCATCGCACTGACATTGTCAGCGCGGCGCTGAATGACACCACCAGCCTTCCACCCCGCTCCCGACTCTCTTCCGCCCCTCTGCTGCCCCCAACATTGCCCCATTCATTTTGTTGACATACGGGCCGAAGTTTCCTCCAATCTCTGCCCCATCCATACTGACGGTAATTCAAAACAGAAAATGGTGGAAATGCACAGCCTTTGTAACGAGAAAGGACGTGTTATTATTCCGGTTGTATATCCTTCATCAGATGCTGGCTGACCTGCTATATTTTTCTAGCATTTGCATTTTTTTTATGTATGTAACACTGATTGATAGCAGATGTAGTTTGTGAGGACCTCATTGCCAGACATAAAGTGCAGCAAAATATCAGCTTACTGAAATCTGTGAAGGAGCACTTCAACTAATAACCATCCCTCAAAAGTAGAAGTTTAAGAAAATAAATGCTGGAAGATGTAACACAGGATAAAATACCTCAGATCGTACTTTCCCCCCCAATACTGTAATAGTAAAACCAAAAGGTTCATTGACAGTGAAATAATACAAAAGCTTTGCAGTTAGTATGGATGACCATTTAAGTGGAGTTATTAGTTGACATGTCTAAACATTGCAGGAGATAAAGTTGATAGTTTGGCTTTATCTGAGTAGATTTCCTTCCTCACACGTGTAGTATTACTCTATTTTATTTACAATTTATATGAATTGTAGCTACTGAAAAGGATTTTAAATGGTTCAATAATATTTTCTGATTTTTATTACAGTAATTGTCAAACAATCCATCCCACAGTAAGCTGCTAATTAAATTACTACAGAAACATTCATATGCACTTAGCTGAAAAGGCTAGGTGAAATACTGAGGTGCAGGAAAAGCACATAGTTGTAAGGAGGAAAAGACGAGACAAACCAGGAAATAGCAGTGATTGAATGATACCAAACTTGAGTTTTAATGATAACTTATAGAAGGAAGGGAAGTCTGTGGGTCGTAAGTCTTTCCAGAGCCTTGAGGTGCTGGGAATGAATGAGCTAAGAGTAGAAGACAATACAAGGAGACTTGATTTCAATACCGTGAGTATAGCGGGAGGAGGAAGAGAGTGCAGGATGGTGTATTTGGGAGGAACAAGAGAGGAAAATTACAACAATTTGCATTTATATAGCGTCTTTAACGTAGTAAAATGTTCCAAGGTTAATCACAGGAGCGCTATCACCAAAATTTGACACCGAGCCTCATAAGGAGATATTAGATGATGGTCAAAGAGATAGGTTTTAAGGAGAGTCTAAAAGGAGGAGAGAGAGAGAGGTAGAGAGGCGGAGATTTAGGGAGGGAATTACAAAGCTTAGGGCCTAGGCAGCAGGAGGAGCATAGATATCTTGGAGGGTTGTAGGATTGGAGGAGTTTGCCGAGATAGGGAGCGGCGAGGTCATGGAGGGATTTGAAAATAAGGATGAGAATTTTAAAATCGAGGCATTGCCTGACCGGGAGCCGAAGTTGGTCAGCGAGCACAGGGGTGATGGAGGAACGGGACTTGGTGTGAGTTAGGAGAAGGGCAGCAGAGTTTTGGATGACCTTACATTTATGGAGGGTGGTAGATGGGAGGCCGGCCAGGAGAGCATTGAAATAGTCAAGTCTAGAGGTAACACAGGCTCGGATGAAGGTTTAGAGCAGCACTGATCATAGTGATGTCAACACGATGGAGAGACATGAGAAAGAATGTGATGGAGAGAGAAGCAGTTGCCTGTCAAACAATTAACTATTTCTTGTATGTTATCTTGGAGTGTGACACAAGTACGAGGGGCGCCTTCCCAGATATGGGAGCAGTATTTAAGTCCTGGACAGACATTAGTTTTATATGAGAGCATGCAGGAAAAGAATGTACTCAGTTTCAGTTTAAGATTTTCTATTGAGCTTTTTTCTTTTGTTTTCTCAGCATTGGGTATGAAAGAAATGTAACACCTTGTTGTGGACAACTGCTGACTGCAATTGTGCTAACTGTGCTTAAATTGATACTTTATATTTAAGCACAGTTCATGCTTTCACTCTGGCCGAGTGCCAGCACAGCTTATGTTGGCTGGAACAATGTTATTTAATCAGTTACTAGCAGTATCACAGGGATGCTATTATTCTGCAGTTAATTCTCCAAGTTGCTTCATTTCGAAGAAAGTTAACTGCCTTGCAGATGGTGTTGACCGCCTGATGATTTCTGTTCAACAACGACTTAGATTTATATATCGTCTTCTATATAATGAAACATCTCAAGGTGCTTTACATTGGTGGTCAGACTAGACTAGAAGAGGTGGCCAAAGCATGTGTGAAGAAGTAGGTCCTATTTGCATCATAGGATCCCGTCTTTTCCATTTTTGAGGCTCACGCCTGCCTGCGTTGAGTGTTGCACGGGCCTCCTAGAAGCCGGCACTTAAATTGGCAGCGGGCGTGAGCACAGTGCGAATTAGTGAGGTAACTAGTCTGCCACAACTTTAACCCCTCACACGCACCATTCTCATCGGGTGTGGGGGCGGGATTAAAATTGGAGCTATAGTCCTTTGTCAGTTGGTCATTTCTCATTCTATGTGCATATGTATCTAAGTATTCTTTCAGTGATTCGGTCCACCAGCATTCATCCCCGCTCCAAACTTCTTTCAAACGGAATCATTTTGAAGCTTCTGGATCCTGGACAGATGTTGGTTGTCTAATCTAGGCCATTTCTGCCACTAATCATCTTTGGTCATCTTCTGGCCGAAAGCACTTTGTTTGGCTTGCACACACATTGCAGTAGGTAGTACCATCGTTTCTTCTTACTTTTGTCACAGATTCGGACGTGACTCCAAATGATAATGAATATCTCATTTTTTAATATTCAAATCAAACAAGCGAAAGTATCAAAAATTAGAAGACAATTATAACAATGCAGAGATCAAAACACCATTCCGCTCCCGCAGCAACATTAGAAATGAAAACAACATGACCCCATCTGGGCAGTGGTTGGAATTAAGGTGGTGCTGTAGTCCTTCCTGACCGCTAGGCAGTCTTCTGATTGTTGGGCGTTCTTCTGACAGCTGATTCATCTTCACTGATACCTCTGCCCCGAGCTCAAAGGTGCTAGGTTTTTATGCCCCCCGCCCCCCTTCCCCTGGGCAGGAACCTCACATCATATGTGGGGTTGTAAAACAACCCCACCTGTGCGAGAACACCAGCGACAAGTTGGGGCCATAAAAGGAGCGGAAGTACGACGGCCAGGGAGCAGCGCAAGGTGGGGCAGGAGGGCGACGGCAGTGAAGAGTGACGTCATCAAGGTCCAGGTTGGTGATTGGAGCATGGGCAGATACAGCAGGAGCGGCGAGAGACGGTGGAGGGATGTGATTGGAGCCCAGGAGAGGCGTGAGTTCAGGGCCAGGGACCCAGGGGCAGCACGGGCCAGCCCACACTGCGATATGTGTACGCGCTAGGTCTGTGCAGCAGAGCTGGTCTCCAGTCGTCTTGGTTAATCCTTGCCACTGGACCAAGACCTCGTTCTGTCAAGCCCGTGTGGTGGCTGGTGTGCAACGGCCACCACACATTAAAAAAATCCATGCACAGGCATCTTCCACCCTTCAAGATGTAGTTCGGGACCTGGAATATTAGGTCCTTCATTGAAACACCTGTGAACTTTTTGGCGTGGAAGCATGTCATCCTCCATTCAAGGGACTGCCTGTGATGATGATGATGATAGGTTAATAACTTGCTTTTGAAAGAACTCAAGATGGTCAGCTTGTTTTAACATTACTCATCTACCCACATGACTATCAGTTTGTTTCTTCAAGGTGGCCCGTCTGACTGCACTTGTTTAGCTTCCTCGTCATTGGCCTGGTTTTATCGCTATCGTTGGATTATCGTTTGGCTTTTTGAGTGTCTTATTCGTCTTTTATACCTATAAGTGTTCTGCCTGACGGTGAGGGCAGGAAGCGCCAGTCGCGAGCAATGCTCCCTTTAAGCTGTGCGGCTGTGCCACGTTCTGGAGCTCCCGCGCAGCCGGCTCTCCGGCTTTTAAATGGGAAAAACCCCGGATGCTTGAAATTTGGAATGGGCCGCGCAGCCCCGCTGCACATCCAGAACAAAATCAAAGGGAACATTGGTCACGAGTCAAAGCTTAACAGTTTGAAATTCGGAAAAAGGAAGCCACACACTCATCACAAAACGCAGCACAGCCCGCAGAGCATGATGGTTAGCAGCATTAAGGAAATTATGTCAATTTACTCCTATTTCCAATATACACTTCCATTTGTTCTTCTGGTAATGATCCTGAATCTATACCCCCTTATTAAACAAGCCTTTCAATGTTTACCATATCAAAACCCTTCATCATTTTGAAAGCCTCTAAACTTGCCCCCTTCACTTTCTCTGCTGCTTGGGGGGGGGGCAAAATATTTTTTTTGAACTTTACTTCATAACTATAATCTTTCACTCTTGGTATACTTCTAGTACATTTTCATACTACCCTTTCCATGGCTCCAGTATCCTTCCTTTAATGGTTTAAGCAATGTCTTGTACAACAGTGACCACACTCCAAAAGTACTTCATTGGCTGTAAAGCGCTTTGAGACGTCCAGTGGTTGTGAAAGACGCGATATTAATGCAAGTCTTTCTTTCTTTACAAATCCAGCATCACTTCCCTACTTTTAAATTCACTGTTTCTATACAATAACTCTATCTTCATTAGACCTTTCTATGGTCTTTTTGACTACTTCTAAAGATCTTTGTATCTCCGTCCCTAGATTCTAGATGGTTAAAATAGCAGTTGGGCCCTGATGATGTCATTGGAGGCCAATCTACATATTTAAAGAAGAACCCAGATGGTTTCAGGCAGGTGTCTTTATCGCCTGCTCAGAAAAGCAGCTTAAAATCAAAGTCCGCAGGAGGAGAGCGAGACATTGGTGGGCGATTTGAACTGTCCAACTGCCCAGTTTCCGCTCAACGGGCAGGGTTAAATTTGCCCCTCCTGTCTTTTGTTTGAGACGTTAAACTGAGGCCTTGCCCACCTGTTGAGATGGACATAAAACATTCCATGGCACTATTGAAAGAAGCAAGCGGTCCTGGCCAACAAGCCCCTAAACCAATAAAAAGACGTGGCTCTGAAATTCTGTGGGGTTCCCACCGGTCACCAAATACCAAGCAGTACTCCCTATTTTCAATAGCAATGCGATTAGCTAAACATATTTTGCCAATTTATTTTTCATGCTGTCACCTGGAAGTACATTTTTGATTATGCAATGGAAAGGCATCAACACTAGCATACTAATTCAATTAGCTTTTTTTCTCTTTGGAGCCAAATCAATACAAGCTTTAGTCTTTCTATATTTATCCCCCTTCCTCCTCTAACCATACATAAACAAGCACACACATATACCTATAATATTTTCTTCACACATACACACATATTCTCTTCACACACACACACTTCCTCTGCATGCACCTACACATATATACTCTTTCTGCACACACACATGCGCACATACAGATATGTACTCTGATGCACACAAACACCCATATATACTCTCTGTATGCACACGCATGCATATACACATATGTACTTACTGGATGCACACAAACGCATACACATATATAGGGCCCAAGTTTCCACACGCGCCTAGAACGACGCAGTCCCGACCTGGACGCCCGTTTTTCGCGCCATAAAGTGCGCCTAAAAAAATCCTCGGTATTCTCCACCTCCCTGCAGGCCCTCTGGCCCTCGGCGCAGCCAGCACGGGCTGTGGGGGGGCGGAGCCAGGTCCCTGCGCTGAAAACAGTGCCGGGACCTCTGCACATGCACGCTATAGTGGGCACGCAAGTGCAGTAGCTCCAGGCGCCGAACTGTGTGGGAGGGGCCCGAAGCACGCAGCCCCTAGCCCTGGCCCAATGGCCTTACTGGGGCTGCGTGAATAAGGCTCCTCCCACAGCTAGCTCCTGCTCCCCGCCCCCCCCCCGACCAGACCCGACACCCGCTCCCCCCCCCCCGCCTCCGGACCAGACCCGACACCCACTCCCCGCGCCCCCCCTGCCTCCGGACCAGACCCGACACCCATTCCCCGCGCCCCCCCTGCCTCCGGACCAGACCCGACACCCGCGACCCCCCTCCCCCCCCGACTGGACCCGACCCGACCCGCGCTCCTGTTCCCGCTCCCTGCCCCCCCGACTGGACCCGACCCGACCCGCGCTCCTGTTCCCGCTCCCCGCCCCCCCGACTGGACCCGACCCGACCCGCGCTCCTGTTCCCGCTCCCCGCCCCCCCGACTGGACCCGACCCGACCCGACCCGCGCTCCTGTTCCCGCTCCCCGCCTCCTCGACCCGACCCGACACGCGCTCCTGTTCCCGCTCCCCGCCCCCTCCCGACTGGACCCAACCCGACCCGCGCTCCCGCCCCCCGACCCGACCCCCCACCCCCCCCACTGGACCCGACCCGACTCCCGCTCCCGGACTAGATACGACCTGACCTCCCCCCCTCCCTCCCTCTCTCTCCCTCTCTCTCTCTCTCTCTCTCTCTCTCCCTCCCCCCCTCTCCCCCCCTCCCTCCCTCTTCCTCCCTCTCTCTCCCCCCCATATCCCTCCCTCTCTCTCCCCCCCTCTTCTCCCCCCTCTCCCCCCCCTTCTCCCCCTCTCCCTCCCTCTCCCCCTCTCTCTCCCTCTCTCTCTCTCTCTCTCCCCCCCTCTCTCTCTCCCCCCCTCTCTCTCTCCCCCCCTCTCTCTCTCCCCCCTCTCTCTCCCTCTCTCTCCCTCCCCCCCTCTCTCTCCCCCACTCTCTCTCCCTCCCCCCGCCCCCCCCCCACCCCCCGACCCGAACCGAACCGAACCTCCCCGAACCGACCCAACCCAACGCCACCTACCTGTAAATCTGGTGCTGGGGATGGGCCCTGCCCGAAGTCTCGGGCCGGCCCGTTCAGCCTTCGGTCCCGAAAGGCCTGCCTGAAGCACTTTCACACAGGTAGGAAGATGGTTTATTTAACCTTTTCTTTGCTTATAAATGTTTATTCAGGTTGGATTTATTTGTATAATATTTGTATAAGTATAAATAAGGATTTATTATAGAATTTAATGACTTCCCTTCCCCCCCCCACCTCGTTCTGGACACCTAGTTTGTAACCTGCGCCTGATTTTTTAATGTGTAGAACAGGTTTTTTCAGTTCTACAAAAATCTTCACTTGCTCCATTCTACTTTAGTTTGGAGTACGTTTTCACTGTGAAAACTTTCAAATCAGGCGTCAGTGGCCGGACAAGCCCCCTTTTGAAGAAAAAACTCTGTTCCAAAGTAGAACTGTTCTACCTGACTAGAACTGCAGAAAAAAAAATGTGGAGAATTGCGATTTCTAAGATAGTCCGTTCTCCACCAGTTGCTTCTAAAAATCAGGCGCAAATCATGTGGAAACTTGGGCCCATAGTCTCTGTGCGCACACACGCATATGCACATATATACTCTCTGCACAGACACACACATACATGCACATACAGATATATCGTCTTTGCACGCACACATATATGCTTGCTATTCACGCACACAAATCGTAGATTTCTAGCAGTGTTTTTATTTTAGATTTCCAATATTCATGGTTTTCCTTTCTACTTCTACCATAACATGTTGCCTTGGAAACAGTACTGCAGAAGTTCACATGGAGCTTATAATAGTGCTTTAATCCAAATAAAACTGAGGGTGAAGCCCTGCTAATGAGATCAAGATCCTTCTAAACACTGAGATTAAGAATGGTACTTTTATTGTTGTTTATTTTACAATCCTCAGTTTCTTTTTCTATGTTTCTTAGGTACAATCAACATCAGACACATTATGAGCAGTGGGGTCAGTATGTTGGAGAAATTCAAATTGAGGGATATGAAAGAAGGGAGCTTCTTCTCCGTGGAGTAAGGGACCATTCTTATGGTAACAAAAGATTGTGTTTATTTTAACACTGTTGATGAACATGTACATTTTGGCCATCTTTGTATAATTCCCCACTTTTGTGTGTTATAGTCTCATTTTCAACCATCTTCACTGACAGGGTTTGTTATCAGCATAACAAGCATGTATCTCAATTTTAAAGCCATGTATTCTGGCATGGCTCTGTCTACATAGCACCACAAGTTTGATTTCCATTGAGCTGGCAGACTATTGCCAGTAAGTGGATTCAACATGTGTGTGTGGTTGAATGAAATGGTTTGAATACATTGGCAGCTCCGATTGTCTCTGAGATCACATGTCTACTTTGCCTGTGGGGGCCATTACATACGATACAAGATCAGCAGACACACACACCTGTGCATGTCGACTGATGCTTTGTGTTTTGGAGGAGACTGAAACACCATTCTTTGCAGGAAATTCTTTGCAGGGAGTGTCTCACACTGACTCAACATATAATAAAGGCATGCTTTCCAGATTAAAAATGCGCTTACAAATTCAGTTACCTGTAATGTCCCCCAGTGCTGCACACAGTTTACAGTGATGATGGGGGTGGGTGGTGGGGGTGGAGCGGGTTGAATGTTTCTTAAAGAAAACATATAAATATGATTTTTTCTGAAATTTACTGGTAAAGTTATAGTAAACTTAAATGCGCGTTAAATGTTTCAAGCAACATCATGCATGTTCATCTTCTGCTGTGTTTAATGCGAGTGTCATCCACTTTTCTACAGTGACTTCTAGATTGTTAAAGACCGAAATCTAATGAAGCAGTTATACTGCGCTCTGTGTGCCACTGTGAAGTGATCCTAGCTTCCGAGTGATGCAAAGTGTGCAGCGTAACTGTGGCCAAACTCGTGTGATCTGCACTTTTTCAGATGTGAAACCATCTCTCGGTGGTACAACACACTCCTGTCGGTTTAACTTGTATTTTGCGTGAAAAAACCCCCAAATTATCCTGCAGTATGAATCAAGCAAATTTATTAGTAGAAGAGGGGGCTTTTTCCACAATTTAAATTCCAAATAAAGGATAATTCAAAATTGCTTAATTTGAATTAAGACTGTAGTCTGAATTGCATGCTGCAAGTGGAACCAGTCTAAAGCAACCTTTATAATCAAAATCAAAAACAAAATACTGCAGATGCTAGAATCTGAAATAAAAACAGAAAATGCTGAGAATACTCAGGAGGTCTGGCAGCATCTGTGGAGAGAAACACAGAGCTAATGTTTCAGGTCGGTGACCCTTCATCAGAACTGCTGAGTATTTCCAGAATTTTCTGTTTTTAATCTAAAGTTGTGAAAGCTCCTCATGGGTATATGTAGGAGCAATGGTATGCCTTTGATGTTATTAAATAACCAACAGGATAATTACTCACTTCCAATATTCTGATAAAAGTATGTATGTACAGAGCTGTGTTTTTCCCTGATTAAGACTAATAGAAGAGTGGCTTTATAATTCAGTGCTGCCCACTCACCCTGTTCTCCAATGTTATCTGCGGCATATATAATTAAACAAAGTTGGATCTGGCCCTTTTTTCATTCTAGTAACTTATCTGATTAAAAGTCTGACATGTTTTGCTTCACATTTTGATGAGTCAAAGTCTGGCCTTTGATATAATCATCTGGGTTGTGAATCTGTGGAATTCTCTGCCCAAGGAAGCAGTTGAGGCTAGCTCATTGAATGTATTCAAGTTACAGATAGATAGATTTTTAACCAATAAGGGAATTAAGGGTTACGGAGAGCGGGCGGGTAAGTGGAGCTGAGTCCACGGCCAGATCAGCCATGATCTTGTTGAATGGCGGAGCAGGCTCGAGGGGCTAGATGGCCGACTCCTGTTCCTAATTCTTATGTTCTTATGTTCTAACAGCGCTTTTGTCATGTATCTCACACTACTGTATACAACTGCATCTTACCATGCTACACATGACTGTAACTAGATATGACCTGTAACCACAAGCATACTTTACCACCAGGGGTGCACTTGCAGGAGACACTGCATACCTGTTCCACTCAGGTATATAAAGGCAGGTCTCAGGCAAGTGTGGCACTCGAGAGCTGTGAAATAAAGGTGCAGGTCCAGAATGACCTTGACTTCAGCATGTGCCTCGTGTGAGTCTGTATTGCAGGGTCAGGACTTTACAGTGACAACGAGTTACGGGATCACAGAATCCACAGAATGGCTACCAACGGCTCAGATGAGAAATGCAATGCTGGAGACAATTGGGAGGACTTTATAGAAAGGCTCCAGCAAAGCTTTGTAACCAAAGACTGGTTGGGCGATGATAAGGCAGACAAGAGAAGAGCCCATCTCTTGACCAGCTGTGGCTCGAAAACATACGCCTTAATGAAGGACCTGCTGGCACCCGAGAAACCAGCAAGCCAGTCATTTGAGGAGTTGAGCACACTGGTGAGAGATGACCTGAAGCCAGCGAGCAGTCTACACATGGCCAGACATAGGTTCTACAACTACAGACGCTGTGTGGGCCAGAGCATACCCGATTTTGTGGCGGAACTTCGGAGGCTGGCTAGTTTATGTGAGTTCTCCGATGAACTAAGGAGAGAAGTACTGAGAGACTTTTCATTGAAGGAATAGGCCACGCAGGCATGTTCCGAAAGCTTATAGAGACCAAGAACTTGACCCTAGAGGCAGCAGCACTGGTCGCACAGACATTCTTGGCAGGAGAAGAAGAAACGAGGTTGATCTACACTGCGGGTACGACAACTAACAAAACATCGGAACAAGGGGTTCACAGCGTGAAACAAGCCGCTACCCCCACACACAGACAAAGGCAGGAGAGCAGGCCTTCAACAGCAGGCAGTGGCACCAGAAGCCATCAAGGGCCACATGAACGGCCGTTCACACCTCATCAACCCACAATGCGATCAATCAACGACAGACTGAGAGAAGCTCAAGAGAGATCAGCCAGACGCAGCTCATCCTTCGGAAACAATGGAAGCGGTCTGTGCTGGAGATGTAGGGGAAGGCATTCAACAAGGGGGTGTCAATTTCAGCATGCTGTTTGCAGAAACTGCAACTATACAGGGCATCTGGCTTGCATGTGCAGAAAAACAGCAGCTCTGCTGGTATACGAATCGGAAGGGTCGGAAAGTGGACCAGAAGACGGTGGGGACAGTGCCCGGGACACCGAGGTACAGCGGGTCAACATGATCAATGTCCACTGTTCTTACAACAAGACGCTTCCAATAATGATGAGGGTCCTACTCAACGGGATACCCGTCAACATGGAACTGGACACGGGAGCTAGTCAATCTCTCATGAGCGTCCAACAATTTGAACAGCTGTGGCCGCACAAAAGCAACAGATTAAAACTCACAAGGATCGACACCAAACTAAGGACCTATACCAAAGATGTCGTCCCAGTCCTTGGCAGCCCCACACACAAAGGGACGGTGAACCGACTCTCCCTGTGGATTGTCCCTGGAGATCTCCCAGCACTGTTGGGGAGAAGCTGGCTGGCACAACTAAATTGGAAATGGGATGATATTCACGCCATGTCATCAGAGGAATGGACCTCCTGCTCAACAGCTCTAAGTCGTTTTGAACATCTCTTTCAGCCAGGTGTGGGCACCTTCAAAGGGGCTAAAGTTAAAATCTACATCATACAGGATGCTAGACCGGTCCATCACTAAGCTAGAGCTGTGCCTTATGTGATGAGGGAAAAGATTGAACACGAACTGGACCGGCTTCTGCGGGAAGGCATTATCTCACCCGTGGAATTTAGCGACTGGGCAAGTCCCATCGTCCCAGTCATGAAGCCTGATGGATCCGTACGAATCTGTGGGGATTACAAGTCTACAATAAACAGAGTCTCCCTACAGGACCAAAACCCACTGCCCAGAGCAGAGGACCTATTTGCCACATTGGCTGGAGGAAAACTTTTCTCGAAACTAGATCTCACATCTGTGTATATGATGCAAGAACTGACTGAAGAATCTAAGCTACTCACCACCATCAACACACATCGAGGCCTTTTTATATACAAGCGATGCCCATTCGGCATCAGGTCGGCAGCTGCTATATTCCAGCGCAACATGGAGAGTCTGCTCAAGTCCGTCCGGGAGACGGTTGTGTTTCAAGATGACATACTCATCACGGGCAGGGACATCGACTCCCACCTCCGCAATTTGGAGGAAGTACAAAGTCAATTGGATCGGGTAGGTCTAAGAGTTAAGAAATCCAAGTGTCTGTTTCTCACGCCCGAGGTTGAATTTTTGGGCAGAAGGATTGCCGCTGATGGAATCCGCCCAACAGAATCCAAAACTGAAGCAATTCGTCTGGTACCCAGGCCCCGAAATGTCTCGGAACTGCGCGCCTTTCTCGGGCTACTCAATTACTTTGGGAACTTTATACAGAACTTGAGCACGCTGCTGGAGCCTCTCCACGTGCTACTCATAAAGGGGTGCGATTGGTTTTGGGGGACGCCCAAGAACACGCCTTCAATAAGGCACGCAACCTTCTATGTTCTAACAGTGTTTTCGCCTTTTTTGACCCAGGTAAAAAGCTAGTTCTTACATGTGATGCGTCAGCGTACGGGGTCGGGTGCATTTTACAGCATGTCAATGATGCGGGTAAATTACAACCCATTGCTTATGCCTCCAGGTCACTTTCGCGGGCAGAGCGCGGGTACGGCATGGTGGAGAAGGAGGCGCGTGTACGGTGTCAAAAAGATGTACCAATAACTTTTTGGGGCCAAGTTCGCATTAGAAACTGACCACAAACCCCTCACTTCCCTGCTATCTGAGTGCAAGGCAATAAACGCCAACGCCTCGGTGCGCATTCAGCGGTGGGCACTCATGCTGGCGTCTTACGACTACACAATAAGGCACAGACCAGGCACAGACAACTGTGCCAACGCGCTTAGCAGGCTACCCCTGGCGACCACTGAAGGGTCCGATGAACAGAACTGTGAGATGGTCATGGCAATCAATGCCTTGGAGTCCACAGGTTCACCCATGATGGCTCGCCAAATCAGAGCCTGGACGACCAGCGACCCCATGTTATCCTTCGTCAAAAGATGTATTTTAACTGGTGACTGGGCAGAGGCTCGCGATGCCTGCCCCGAGGAGATCAAACCTTTCCATAGGCGCATGCATGAACTATCACTACAGGCAAACTGCCTGATGTGGGACAGCCGAGTAGTTATGCCCTTGCGAGGCAGAGAGGCGTTTGTCCGGGAGCTCCACCGCGAGCACCCGGGGATCGTCCTTTTGAAGGCCATAGCCAGATCCCACGTCTGGTGGCCTGGCATTGATGTGGACTTGGAGCTCTGCGTCCGGCGGTGCACCATTTGTGCCCAACTCAGCAATGCCCCCAGTGAGGACCCCCTAAGCCCCTGGCCCACCAAACCATGGTCGCGGGTGCATGTAGACTATGTGGGCCCATTCATGGGCAAAATGTTCCTTGTAGTCGTCGATGCATTTTCAAAGTGGATCGAGTGCACCATTTTAAACTCGAGCACTACCTCCACCACTGTGGAGAGCCTTAGAACCATGTTTGCAAAGCACGGAATCCCTGACATATTGGTCCGCGATAATGGTCCGTGCTTCACCAGCGCAGAATTTCAAGATTTTATAGTTGACCACGGCATAAATCACGTTAAGACTGCACCGTTCAAGCCGGCCTCCAATGGCCAGGTGGAGCGAGCAGTGCAAATCGTTAAACAAGGCGTGCTAAAAATCCAAGGTCCCACGCTGCAGAATGAAATAGGGGACAAAGTGTTTGTGCTAAACTATGGCAGGGGTCCCAAATGACTTGCAGGGACAGTAACAGGCAAGGAAAGAAACAGGCTACTGGTTGTACAAATGGACAATGGCCAAACCTGCCGGAGGCATGTAGACCAAGTAAAAGTAGATTCACCAACAATACTGCAGAACTAGAGGCAGACTACAATATGGAACTCACACCACACCTGGTGGCAGACAGAGGGAACAACCTGAGGAAAGGGCAGCCCAGGCGAGATACTAGCAATCATACTGAACGAAACAGACAGCCCAGGCGAGATACCAGCAATCACACCAAAAGAAAAACAGGCACCAAGGCAAACAACTGAACCACAACTAAGACGTTCAACACGAGAGCGTAGACCACCTGAGAGACTGAATCTATAAAGACAATAAGACCTTGGGGGAGGGTGATGTCATGTATCTCACACTACTGTATATAACTGTATCTTACCATGCTATACATGACTGTAACTAGATATGACCTCTAACCACAAGCATACTTTACCACCGGGGGTGCACTTGCAGGAGACACTGCATACCTGTTCCACACAGGTATGCAAAGGCAGGTCTCAGGCAAGTGTGGCACTCGAGAGCTGTGAAATAAAGGTGCAGGTCCTGAGTGACCTTGACTTCAGCATGTGCCTCGTGTAAGTCTGTACTGCAGGGTCAGGACTTTACAGCTTTAAAAATGCAGAAGCTCGCAGAATGACTGCTCCAGTACTAGAAGGATTGAATTAACGAACCAGCCTAAGATTGAGCATTTTTGAATTTCAGGTGTGCAAGAAATATTCTTTCTCATGTAACTAAGGAGAAAGCTTTGCTTGAGGTATCACAGACTTTTGCAAACTCACAATTATCGGATTTTCTGCACTTGCGATATAAATGCACTACAATTTATGGACAGTAAAAGACCCTTTGATTCATCCAGCCTGTCCCATAGAATTGTGATGACTTATGCATCAACTCTCCACCAATGTTCCCTGTAATGTTTGGGGGCCGCCCGGGCTCTTTAACTGGCTGCATTCAGTTTTTCGCACATGCGCTGCGAAGGTTATTTCTATTGAAAAGGCAGGGAGCTTAGCGAGAATGTTGCTCCCCACCCTCCTATGTAATTTGCTGCGAGAGCCATAAAAACAGATTAAAAACCCAGATGCTACGGATACGCTCAGTAGAATATTCATGGGATTATTGCAGTGGAACCATAGTGCTTAAACATGATATGTAAATTGCAAGATTCTAAAATGAATTCTAATCCTGATAATGTTATTATCTATCCGTAGGTATCAGGAATTGGGCTCATATGCACCGCTATGTTCTGATTCTTGCACACTTTGAGGTAATGCGTCACAACTTTCTAATGGATCCTGATACAATTGGTTTAAAGTGTCAGTACTCATGTACTCTACTGTGGCACCTCAGATGCCATAAGATCTTCATGTTGGTTTTCATTGCCATAATTTACTTAACTAGGAGACATTTCTTCCATATAGTTTACCAATGTAATACTTAATTTCCATAGACAATCAGTTGAGCCTCATAGTCCAAAGAAATGTTCCATATTTATTACCAATGTGATTGGGATGTTCAATGTCAATCTGATAGAAAGACTTGTATTTATAAAGCGCCTTTCACGGGTGCAGTCACTGTTATAATGTAGAAAAAGCAGTAGCCAATTTTTGCAATTTTCGCACAGCAAGCTCCCACAAACAGCAAGGTGATAATGACCAGATAATCTGTTTTAGAGATGTCGATTGAGGGATAAGTATTGGCCTGCTCTTCGAAATACTGCCATGGGAACTTTTACGTCCACCTGTGTGATTTAATGTCTCATCTGAAAAACGATAGCTCCGATAGTTCAGAACTCCCACAGTACTGCACTGGAGTGTCGGTCAAGATATTTGTGCTCAGATCCCGAGAATGGGATTTGAATCCACAACCTTCTGACTCAGAGGTGAGAATGCTACCAAATGAGCCACAGCTGACACCGTTGATGGGTTATACATGTTAAATTAATTGATATTGTTTGATATTCTAAATTAATTTTAAGTGTACAAGATTCATTACTAGTAAAGAGGCCCCCAAAATGTCAAATTATTATCTTTAATGTTTGCCATTGTGATACTAAGATTGGTTCAGAAAGGAGGTACTAAACAGTCCATGTGAAACACGGGCTAGAAGTTCATCTACTTACTGTCACTCCATATGGCATGAAATAGTGAAAAAAATGGCGCCAACTGGCGGCAGATCCCACGGCAGCCGTCATTTTCCTCCCTCACTTTGCGCTGCCGGTAACTGGCAGTGCCCTAGAAATACAAATGGTGGCATGGTGACATTAATCCCTCTCCTCCTCTCTCCTCCCTCTCCTCCTCTCTCCTCCCTCTCCTCCCCTCTCCTCCCCTCTCCTCATTCTCCTCCTCTCTCCTCCCTCCTCTTCTTGGTTGGGCATGATGCATTTCTTGTGTGTGTGAAATGAGGAAGGCACAAGGGTGGAGTTGTGCTGACGGGAGGGCGGGAAAGCATGTGGTGCATGCCAGAAGGAGGATAACATATGAGGATATCAGCATCTTGTATCCTTTCAGCCTTGCCACTGGCCAGGGGCTCAGCCATGCCCCTGCCAAGAATGGCTTGCACCATCTCCTCCAAGGGGGTGAACTGAGGCTAGGAGTGTGAGAAGTGCCTTGTGATTGGTGCAGACTGTTAGTAGGTGAGTGATTGGGGGTGGGAGGAATGCGTTGAGCAATGTGCGAAGCTAGTGGTGCAGCTGATAGGAGACGGAATTTGAAGATGCACTCACTGACCTTGACCACTGGTCTGAGGTTATGAAGCTTCTTTGAGCACTGGGACCAGACGATGAGGGCAACACTGCAGGCAGTGACAGCATCGGTGATGTGGTTCCACATCATTCTTTCTGGAGAGCCCCCTGGCCTCTGTGGGTAGAGCACCTGTGTTGCAGTGTTGACCCCCGGCATAAAGCTGGAGTGCTGTGTGCAAGACTCTGGGTGCCCCTTCCCTGGCTTGCTGAGCCATTTGTGTTTGTGCTGAGACACTTTTCCCATTTTATGAGATTTGGAAGGGAATTCAGCTTTAAGAGCTGAATAGTCACATTTGGGACTTATTTTTAAAGTTACTAAAGGCAATAAGGGCCGAAAACTGCATTTTCTTCACTGCATTTTAATTTGTATTAGTACTGAGTGCAAAGCCCCTTTAATTCATAGCCCTTTTAGTTGCCCACAATTCATGCGAGCTCCACAGCCTCACTCCCAGAGGCTGTACGAAGCTCAAAAGTAACTTCAGGACAGGAACTTCGTCTCGGAGGTCTCCACTAACGCCACCAGGAGGGCGTTGCATGGAAGCTTAGAGCTGCGTCACCAATCTCCTGCCATCCCCAGACAAATTTATTGTCCTTAGCCTTTCGGCCATTTTCAGTGACCATTAACTCCAGCTGCCAATGACATTGGCAACCTTCGTGGTGAACACGAATTTCTAGTATGAAAATATTGACTGAAAGAGTATGTTGCTCACTTATTTTTAAAAAAGAAAATCAACAAGACACCAAAATACCTAGTTAATGTTACATCCCATATAATTCATGCTTTACAATTTTGCTTGGCAGCTGGGGCTCAGTGGGTAGCACACTTGCCTCTGAGTCAAAAGGTTGTGGGTTCAAGTCCCACTCCAGGGATTTGAGCACAAAAATCTAGGCTGACACTCCAGTGCAGTACTGAGGGAGGTGCTGTCTTTTGGATGAGACGTTAAACTGAGGCCCATCTGATCCCTCAGGTGGATGTAAAAGATCCCATGGCACTATTTCGAAGAAGAGCACGGGCGTTAACCCTGGTGTCCTGGCCAATATTTAGCCCTCAATCAACATAACAAAAACAGATTATCTGGTCATTATCACATTGCTATTTGTGGGAACTTGCTGTGCACAAATTGGCTGCCGCGTTTCCTACATTACAACAGTTACAAAGTAGTTCGTTGGCTGTAAAGCGCGTTGAGACTTCCGGTGGTCGTGAAAGGCGCTATATAAATGCAAGTCTTTCTTAGCTTGATTTGACAATTCCAAAATTGCAACAGTTTGAGAGCTTTGTTATCCAAATGGAATTTCATCATCGCTATGTGGGTGCACCCTTATAATTATCAGTCCCAGGCCTAATCAAATTGTCATTAATTTACGCTTCATGAAGTGCTTCTGCTGGAAGTATTTTTCCACAGGCTCCCAAAAGAATCCTTTTAATTTCAAGTCTTACTTGAGGCTTATTAATTTTGAACTTGTGGACAGTCTTAGTGAAATAGTTTCTCTCACTTTCTGCAAATCACTCATTACAGTTTAATTCTTGGAAGCATCTTTGTTGTTCTCTGTACCTTTTGCAATGGGTTGATTATCCTTTAGAAGGGAGGAATCCCAAAACTGCGTATGGTGGGAATAGATTTTCATCTTTATAATTCCCGGCACAGAATGTAATGTGTCATGAGTGCATATCAAGAATTCAGGTCAGAACTTGATTTGCAGGAATTACTATTCATTAAAATGAATCGATGGAAAGTAATAGATTCAAGAATTGGGTATATGCCCAAATTCTGAATATGCTCTCCTAACAGGAATACCGAAGAGGATAATTTACCACAGCATTTCAGATGTGTCTTATCCTTGTACCAGATTAGGATACTTGTAGTCAAATGACCTTGAGATCCGGACCCTTACATTAGTAATCTTCTTGATAACAACTGCACTTTGATTGGGATCTCTCAGTCAATGGTTGGTAATTACTCACACATTCACCTCACCATGGACACATTCTATGCTGCATCTTCCAAAGCCCCTCCTTTATTAATTAGAATCCATCTTCTTGTCCTTTTAATTAAAAAAAATAATCATTCTGGGGATATGGGCACCGCTGGCAATCCAGCATTTATTGCCCATCCCTAGTTACCATTGCCTTCTCAAATTCTGAGGCAATGTTGATAATTTCTTGGTCATATTGTAAGTTAGAATTCAGTATTAATGAATAAAACCAAATGATACATTCAGCATGTGTCCTGAAAGGTTTGGAAGTGTATTTTTTTTTAAGTTCGTGTTAATAACTATTACTGAAATAATGGGCTTAATTGAGTGGGTGGCATCTAGCCTAATGCATCTCGATTCTTGGGATTAATTAATGCTGCTTAGATAATAGGTCAATGCTTTACTGTCTTTTCATTTCCTGTAGAATGGATTGTCAGTGAATTTAATAGCGCTATCCATTTCTGCAACCACCACTAAGTAAGTAATGCGTCTAGTGCGGCTTGTATTGAAAACTTGTTTGCGAGATTTCAAACTTTTAGCCAGTTATCTGGAGGCGAGAGACTGTATCTATTTGATCCAAAGTGGATTTTAAAGTATTCACCATGCTCCTAATAATTTCATAAAACCATTTTGGCCCGGATTTTGCGGTCAGTGGCGAAGGAACGGCGTTCGTCGCTTATCTCGATTACAGCTGCCCACAGACTTTTTATGGGCTTTTGCATGGTAACTTAAGGTTACTAGAGATCCTTTCCAGTGTGGTGCCCTCAAAAGGGGATCTGTGGCATGTGAGCAGGACAACAGCATGGCTCTTCAACCAATTAGACTGAAGAACATTGAGCCACGCAGAGTCTAAACCAAGAAGTATAAATTAGAATATTTAATTCAATGCAAAATCATGTATAAAAAGCTAAACAAAGAAATTAAAAGAAATAGGAGATTAAGAAAGGGAGAGAGATAAAACATATAGAAAGAAAAAAGTTAAAACAATGTTTATTTTAATTTAAAAAAATCTCCAACAATAATTAATTTCTGAAGGAATGAGACTCCGCACTTGTAAAATGTTCAGTGCCGGAGAGGTTGTCTGGCAGTAATTAAAACATAGCACACCATTAAAAATTCATTTGCACCTGAATGCACCTACCCTAACTTTTTCTTCAGGGGATACTTCAGGAATATTTTAACCATTTTCATCTCGGAAATCAGATTGTTTAATTGTATCAAATGAGTATTTCTTGTTTCTGTAAAGATTGGAGTTTTAATGACATCGATACAGGCACAGCGTCGAAAATTTGGAGTTCCGGAATCCGTACTGTTCCAAAATCCAGAAACCCGGACGATCCATGATGGGGTCGTCTAGAATCCGGAAAATGTTCCGGAATCCGGACCCATGCCTCGGGCTGCTGGTGACCTCTCCCCCGCTGACCTCTCCCCTGCCTTGGCTGCCGCTGCCCTCGCCCCCACCCCCCGCCGCTGCCGCTTGTCCACCTGATCCCCCCTCCCCTCCGTTACCTACCTACTTGGCCCAGGCATTTCCGGACTCGGGTTGTCGGAAAGACGTTCTGAAGTCCGGAAATACACAAACCTGGACTCGGGCTTTTCCAGATTCGGTACGTAAGAAAGATATTCCGAAGTCCGAAAATACACAGAATCCGGAGTGGCCTCGGTCCCGAGGCTTCCGGATTTTCGACGCTGTACCTGTAATTATTATCAGCAAAATTTAATTTTTACTAACAGAACTAAGATGTAGTGAAATTGGTGGAATGAAGCTAATTAGGAATTCAATTCCAATCCTGTAATTTTAGTTGCAGGATCCCCTTTTGAAATTATGTAAAATCTAATTCTATTTCCTGATTGGAGGACTAGGCCCACGTGAACCCAGGTACGCTTCCGCACAGGCTGCGCCTCTGGGATCCATGGGCCATTATGCTGCTCTCCATCATGCAGCACCAGAGAGCAAGGTTGCGAAGGAGGGTCCCATCAGGCAGGTGCATAGTCTTTTTGCAGGTCCGCGACGTACTGCGGAGCTATGCTGCGAAACCGCAATTATTGGGCCATTGAAGATTTTGATAACTCAAACATGTTATGTCAATCCTGTGTGAGCTATTTTATTCACTCATAAAACAAACTGGTAATTCTACTGCAGGTTGAACCTCTCTTATCCAGAATTCCCTTATCTAGAACCACCCCTCGTCCAGAGCCATTCCGCGTCACCGGGTGGCGCATGCGCAGAACTCCGACATGAAAAAATTGAACAAATTGAAATCCTTCCTTGCTCCTGCAATCGCTGGCCTGACCCCGCGATCCACTGCTCCCCCCCCCCTCCACCCCATGATCTCTCTGTCGCACTCCCAGCCCCAAACCAGCTAGCCCCGATATCCCCTTGCTCAGTTCCTGTACCATCCAATTTAACGTGACCATCCCTCGTCCGGAGAAATCCCTTATTTAGAACTGGCCAGGTCCCAAGGGTTCCGGATAAGGGAGGTTCAACCTGTATTCTCATTGTAACTGCTTACAGTAAAGAGCTGCTGAACCCAGCCTTGCAGCATACTGAAAGGATTAAGCCACAGCAAGAAAAATATTTAAAAAATAATCAGCCTACAAGCTGAAACAGCATATTTTAATCTTTTTGAGATGTGTAAAGGCATAGAATATAAAATCAGAGAAGTCCTGCTACAACTGTATAGGGTATTGGCGAGGCCACACCTAGAGTTCTGCGTACAGTTTTGCTCTCCATATTTAAGGAAGGATATACTTGCATTAGAGGCTGTTCAGAGAAGGTTCACTAGGTTGATTCTGGAGATGAGGGGATTGACTTATGAAGATCGGTTGAGTAGGTTGGGCCTATACTCATTGGAGTTCAGAAGAATGAGAGGTGATCTTAGCAAAATATATAAGATAATGAGGGGGCTCGACAAGGTGGATGCAGGGAGGCTATTGCCACTCAGAGGAAACTAAAACTAGGGGAATTTCTTCTCTCAGAGGGTTGTAAATCGATGGAATTCTCTGCCCCAGAGAGCTGGGAAGGCTGGGTCATTGAATATATTTAAGGTGGAGATAGACAGATTTTTGAGAGAAAAGGGAATAAAGGATTATGGGGAGTGGGCAGGGAAGTGGAGCTGAGTCCATGATCAGATCAGCCATGATCTTATTAAATGGCGGAGCAGGCTCGAGGGGCCTAATGACCTACTCCTGCTCCTATTTCTTATGTTCTTATAGTTCAGAATTTTCAAACAAGTTATTCCAAGACCCCCATTCTCTTCCACCTGTTATCTGGAAGATACAGGGCACTTGTTTCAGAAAGCAAATACGTCAAAATTGAGTAATCAATGTGTTAATACAGTCATGAAATCCCCGTGTTTGTTCTTTAACAATACAGAAATATGTGTAAAAAATGTCTTCCGTTTGTATATTGCCTTTAATGTAGTAAAACATCAAAAGGGGCTTAAACCGGCTCAATTTACAAATATCTAACCATGTTCTTCCAGTATGACTGTAGGCTATGTGATGTTTCCAAATGGTTGGAAGGCTGGGATTGACTGGTCAGATGCCTCTTTAGCAGACATTGCTGATGACGGGGTCATTGCTGACCTGTACAGAGTCAGTTTTACAGCAGGTGAGATGAGAGAACATACCAGCTGATGAATTCACTTGTGCTTTTAAATAGTGGAAAAATACAACCCTTGAATGAAGTAACTGAATTTTGAAAAAAACAGTTAACAGAATATCATTTTTATGTTGTCCAAACAGCAAGCTATTAAGCATTTTTCAACTCATACGTCAATTTGATGGATTTTTATCGAACTTACCATTACCTTACTTTAAGCTTAAGTTCAATTTTATAAACTGCTGTGATAGGACTCACAACCTCGGGATTCCTAGTCCAAAGCCATAAACACGAGACGACCATGCTTATACACTACACAGCTATCACAGTTGTACTAGGTTAATACTAAATTTGTACTGGTAAAAATTAATTCTGTGAGAAGACTCTTCATGGATCAAGGAATTACATATCAGACTGACGCATTGTCTTAGTCAGGCGAGAGAAAACTTGAATGAACACGCATCATTTCATCATTTGGGAGGAGGTCGCAAAAAGCAAACACACGTTTGTGAAACAATGACAGTTAGATCCGAATCGCATCTACATATTGCAGATTTGGGCAGACACATAACTTTCTTGTAAAACCATTGCAGTGTCAATTTTGTTGACCTAAAGAAATACAAACAACAACAACAACTTGTATTTATATAGAGCCTTTAATGTTGTGAAACGTCTCCAGGCGTTTCACAGGAGTGTTACGAGATAAAAATTTGAAACCGAGCCGCATGAGTAGAAATTAGCGCAGTGACCAAAGGCACGGATGAGGGCTTCAGCAGCAGATGAGCTGAGGCAAGGGCGGAGACGGGCGATGTTATGGAGGTGGAAATAGACGGTTTTGTTATGCTGGGGATATGTGAGCTCATTGCAGGGTCAAATTATGACACCAAGGTTACAAACCACAGATTATGATTTTTATGGAATCCATTTGATACTACAATATATAAATATATATATATACTATTGGGTATTAGCGAATTATAACATTTTACAGTTTTTGTATAACACACCTTTTTTTCCTGCTATAGGAGGCCAGATGTTTCACCTACAAGTGTCAATTGATAAAAGTGCTTCCCCAGTGATGTATGGGGGACTAATTTGGGAAAGTAGAATCCACGAGTGTGTGGCCAACTATCGTTTGAATTTAACTGTTCGTGGCTGGGGCATAACTGAATTTCATTACAGGTAAGTTATTTGTGATAAGGTAATCAGTATAGTCACCAGATGTTTTTTAAAGCTGAGAAAATCATGGATTATTTTTTCTCCCTTTGGTTAGAAATGATGGCGGCCGACAGGACCAAGACTTCATACTAGCTGGAAAGTTCCAGGAACCTGTGGTGGCAGCGAGCTCCAAGTTGGTGTTGGCCTTCTCCGATGAGGCGTGCCAGTGTGCTGCAGCGGTGGGTGGTAAAGGAGCTCAACTGGCACAGCTAACGGAAATGCAGAAACGCTTCGGGAATCAGGTGGGTCAAAATAAAAATGTTTTGATGTACCTGGAATATTGCGAGGAGTTTTTTGTTGGTCGAGCAGAAACAATCGTTGGGAGCAAATACAAGAACAGCTGAAGCAGGGCTAAAAGGTCAGCGGCTGAGAAATTACCACACCCCCTACCACCTCATCTAAATAAGGCATCTGGTTAAACATGTTCATCACAGTGTTAGCTGTGACTTAGTGGGTAGCATACTCGCCTCTGAGTTAGAAAGTTGTGGATTCAAGTCACACTCCAACGACTTGAGCACATGAGTACTGAGGGAGTGCTGCATTGTCGGAGGTCCCGTCTTTCAGACGAGTTGTTAAACCGAGGTTCCCATCTGCTCTCTCCTATGGCACTATTTCAAAGAAGAGCAGGGGAGTTAGACCGGTGTCCTGGCCAACATTTATCCCTCAATCAACATAACAAAAAAAGATTATTTGGTCATCATACTGCTGTTTGTGGGAGCTTGCTGTGCGCAAATTGGCTGTTGCGTTTCCCACTTTATAACAGTAACGATGTTCAAAAATTACTTCATTGGCTCTAAAGCGCTTTGGGATGTCCGGTGGTTGTGAAAGGCACAATATAAATGCAAGTGTTCTTTTAAGGATTGGCTCAAATATTTCAAAAATCGTGGGAGATTAAACAGGCTCTAATTGCACTGCTATTTTGAATGATCCGCTTATGGGCAGGGATTTTGATTCTGTCTAGCAGACAATGCTAATAATGACGCACCTTTTAAGCACAATTTTTAAATGGAGATTAAAAGTGGAAGTTCTGCAAAATAATAATTGATGCGGAGGGTGTGGCCATGAGTCAGTGAACAATTGTATTATTTGTTGCAGACATCTTGTCAGAATAATGCAATCGGCTTTTTTCTGAGTCTGACTGTTCCGATCAGGAATTCACGGCACACTGCCTATGGGTTTCTGCCCATTACTTTAAAGTAAATGAAAGAAACTGGTCAGCGTACCTGCGCTTGCTCGATATGTTGAGCCACCACATTGCTGGCAAAGGTTCTCTTTTATATAGGTAGTGAGCAACTCGTATTGAGAATGCAACAAATATGATTTTCTTGATTTCATTTTGATTTGTGCTGTGCACTCTGGCCATCTGGAAACTGAATACAGATTGCTGCAATTCATTTTATTTTCTGAACTTCAACAGTCATCAGCTGATAATTTAATCAGAGCAGCCTATTTTGGAATTAAACTAGCAATCAGAAATGAAAGGATAATGTTCTAGCACATAGCTATTTATTTCTGTTATTTTATTACTTAACTCCTGCAGAGCGTTCCTTATACTGTTACTGTTAGCATGATGGTTCGCGCACGAGTAGAGAGGGTTTGATTTTGACTTGTGAGTTTGACTGCAAAAAGCTGGTTCTGTTGTGGCATCGAGTATTTGTGCAAACATGGACTTTCAGCCATTTACAGGGAAACTTGATTAATCACCAAAATGGAGGGACCCACCTGGTGGATAATGAAAACTGGTGGATAACTGAGAGGCTCCAAATTGCACTCTTGATTTGAATCTTGAATGCGCTGCCTCTCCACATGTGCCTGCTTCAGTCCTCTCCAGTAGAACTGCTCTGCTCCTTTTGGCCGCATTAGCTAATCTTCCAGCTCAATGCTTTGCCACTCATTTGTTTTGGGACTCCAAATCTCAGATGGACTACACATCTAGAGAATTAGATACATATGGGAAGTGCTATGCCGCCAGCTTTTCTCCCTGAAATCTTAATGTTTTATCCAAGATCTACAGATTGTGCCTATTGATACAATCTGTAGATGGAGTGGGGAGAGGGCCATGGTTAACATCGGCACAGTCACAAAATGTCCCGATGTTAACCATGGCCCTCTCCCCACTGACAGAAATGAGCACTAAAACCAGCATGCATTCACCTCCAGCTCTTTCATTGGCTATCGCTATTGTGCAGATCTCACTGTAGATATCGTAGCCCCTTCCCAACCCTTGCTCCAATGTCAGAGAGAGATAATGGGGGGGGGGGGGATCTGACTGTAGATACCGTAGCCCCTTGCTCCAATGTAGAAGGGAGATATGGAGGGATATCACTGTCGATATCCTCACCTGCCCCGCCACCCTCACTCTGATTTAGGAGATGACTAGTTGATATCAAAGATTGATTTGCCTATAAACTAAGCCCTACTTGAAATTGGTCATATTTTTGTACATTTTTCATGTTACTTTTTTTTCCATGCACATTTAAAAAAGAGAATCAAATAAATGTCTATTGGATAGCAGTACCAATAGGCACAATCTGTAGATCTTGGAAAAACATTAAGATTTCAGGGGGAAAGCTGGTGGCATAGCACTTCCCATATGTATCCATCTCGCTGCTATGTTACTTGGATATATTCCTCGTGCGTTTTTCCCCTGATAAAATTCAAGACTGCTTGACTCTCTAACAAACAGAGTCATCTTCAATTACGAAGGCCCATCATGATCACCAGATTGTAGCTTTATTATATCATTATTTTCACATTTGCATGTAATGTTTCAGAATCGATTAACTAGTATAAAAACTGGACCATATTATTCCACATAGTGCTGAGCCATTTCCACCCTCTCCTCCCTCAGTTTGTGCCCCAAAGGCAAACTGAGGCAAGTTGGTCAACTTTGGAATGCAGTGGAAAATCACCAAGCATTATTCACTTTATGGTACAGGACACTGCCGTAGTTAGGGCCCTTGGAATTGCTACTCCCATCATACTAAATTAGAATCCCCTATGTGTGATAGGCAGACTTGGATCTTTTTAAAAAATTTGTTTCTGGGATGTAGGCATCATTGGCAAGGTCAGCATTTATTGCCCACCACTAACTGCCCTCGAGAAGGTGGTGGTGAGCCGCCTTCTTAAACCGCTGCAGTCCGTGTGCTGAAGGTGCTCCCACAGTACTGTCAGGGATGGAGTTCCAGGAATTTGACTCAGCGATGATGAAGGAACTTGATATATTTCCAAATCAGGATGGTGTGTAACTTGGAGGGGAATGTTGTTCCCATGCTCCTGTTGTCCTTGTCCTTCGAGGTGGTAGAGGTCGTGGGTTTGAGAACTGCTGACAAAGAAGCCTTGGCTGTAGTGCACCTTGTGGGTGGTGCACACTGCAGCCACGGTGCGTTGGTGGTGGAGGAAGTGAATGTTGAAGGTCGTGGATGGGGTGCCAATCAAGCGGACTTCTGTGTCCTGGATGGTGTCAAGCTTCTTGAATGTTGTTGGAGCTGCACTCATCCAAGTATGTGGAGAGTATTCCATCACACTCCTAACTTGTGCCTTGTAGATGGTGGAAAGGCTTTGGGGAGTCAGGAGGTGAGACACTTGCTGCAGAATACCCAGCCTCTGACCTGCTCTTGTAGCCACAGTATTTATGTGGCTGCTCCAGATACGTTTCTGGTCAATGGTGACCCCCAGGATGTTGATGGTGGGGGATTTGGCGATAGTATTGATGTTGACTCAAGGGGCGGTGGTTAGACTCTTGCTTGTTGGAGATAGTCAATGCCTGGCACTTGTGCAGCGTGTATGTTAAATGCCACTTATCAGCCCAAGCCTGAAAGTCATCCAGGTCTTGCTGCATTTGGTCATGGACTGCTTCATTATCTGAGGAGTTGCGAATGGAACTATTTACAATCTATGTTAACGACTTGGAAGAGGGGACTGAGTGTAACGTAGCCAAGTTTGCTGATGATACAAAGTTGGGAGGAAGGGCAATGTGTGAGGAGGACATAAGAGGCTGCAGGAGGACATAGACACGCTAAGTGAGTGGGCAAGAATTTGGCAGATGGAGTATAATATTGGAAACTGTGAGGTCATGCACTTTGGCAGAAAAAAAATCAAAGAGCAAGTTATCATTTAAATGGAGAAAGATTGCAAAGTGCTGCAGTACAGCAGGACCTGGGGGTACTTGTGCATGAAACACAAAAGGATAGTATGCAGGTACAGCAAGTGATCAGGAAGGCCAATGGAATCTTGGCCTATATTGCAAAGGGGATGGAGTATAAAAGCAGCAAAGTCTTGTTACAGCTGTACAGGGTATTGGTGAGGCCACACCTGGAATACTGCGTGCAGTTTTGGTTTCCATATTTACGAAAGGATATACTTGCTGTGGAGGCAATTCAGAGAAGGTTCACTAGGTTGACCCCGGGGATGAGTGGGTTGACTTATGAGGAAAGGTTGAGTAGGTTGGGCCTCTATTCATTGGAATTCAGAAGAATGAGAGGTGTGTTATAGAAACGTATAAGATTATGAGGGGGCTTGACAAGGTGGATGCAAAGACGATGTTTCCACAGATGGGGGACACTAGAACTAGAGGGCATGATCTTAGAACCGAGATGAGGAGAAATTTCTTCTCTCAGAGGGTTGTAAATCTGTGGAATTCACTGCCTCAGAGAGCGGTGGAAGCTGGGACATTAAATAAATTTAAGACAGAAATAGACTGTTTCTTAAACGATAAGGGGATAAGGGGTTATGGGGAGCGAGCAGGGAAGTGGAGCTGAGTCCATGATCAGATCAGCCATGATTTTATTGAATGGTGGAGCAGGCTCGAGGGGCCTCATGGCCTACTCCTGCTTCTATTTCTTATGTTCTTATGAACTGAACATTGTGCACTCATCAGCGAATATCCCTACTTGTGATCTTTTAATGGAGGGAAGGTCATTGATGAAGCAGCTTAAGATGTTGGGCCTTGGGCACTGCTCTGAGGAACTCCTGCAGTAATGTTCTGGGGCTGAGATGGTTGACCTCTAACAAATACAACCATCTTACTTTGTGCTAGGTATGACTCCAGCCAATGGAGAGATTTCCCCCTGATTCCCATTGATTTCAATTTTACTATGGCTCCTTGATGCCACACTTGGTCAAATACTGCCTTGAAGTCAAGGGTAGTCACTTTCACCTCACTTCTGGCATTCAACTCTTTTGTCCATGTTTGGACCAAGGCTGTAATGAGATCTGGAGCCGAGTGGCCCTGCGGAACCCAAACTGAGTATCGGTGAGCAGGTTATTTGTGAGTAAGTGCCACTTGATAGCACTGTCGACGACACCTTCCATCACTTTGCTGATGATTAAGAGTAGACTGATGGGGCGGTAATTGGCCAGATTGGATTTGTCCTGCTTTTTGTGGATAGGACATACCTGGGCAATTTTCCAGAGTTGTAGCTGTTTTGGAACAGCTTGGCTAGAGACGCGGCTAGTTCTGGAGCACGAGTCTTCAGCACGACAGCCGGGATGTTTTCAGAGCCCATAGCCTTTGCTGTATCCAGTGCACTTTAACCGATTCTTGATATCACTTGGAGTGAATCGAATTGGCTGTAGACTGACTTCTGTGATGGTGGGGACCTCAGGAGGAGGCCAAGTTGAATCATCCACTCGGCAATTCTGGCTGAAGATAGTTGCAAACACTTCAGCCTTGTTTCTCCAAACATTCCTGCTGTTTTGGCCCCTGCCCTTTTGATATATCTGGCATGGCTAGATCTAGCTGAAAGACAGCCTGTATAACTATTCAGGTCTCAGAGGCATTCCAGCTCCTTCACCGTGCTTAGGCAAGAAAGAAAAAAGCAAATATATTCTTATATCTTCGAGTAATAGTGGCAAGTCATTTATCAGAATCAATTAATGCTGTAAGTGAGTTAAAGTGATAAATAATACAAGCTCATCAAGAATAAAATAATATCCTGTTTGCTTGTCTGCTAGTTTTCTGTACCTACAGGCCTCTGTGTCACTATCGCAGCCCTGGGACGCCAAATGAAAATGAACAACAGTCTCCAGCAAGCTGTGGCAGAGCTGAACGATGTGGCCTGGTATTGTCATTCTCTTCATTTAGACAATATAAACTGATTAAAACATTCCAACTTCAGTTTTAGTGTTAGATTGATGCGATTTCAGTTGCACTTTAAAAGTGACACTGCACTGAATTGAAGTTTACTCAACATGTTTGAACATAAGAACATTAGAATTAGGAGCAGGAGTAGGCCATTTGGCCCCTCGAGCCTGCGCCGCCATTTAATAAGATCATGGCTGATCTTCTACCTCAACTCCATTTGCCTGCACTATTCCCATATCCCTTGATTCCCTTAATATCCAAAAATCTATCGATCTCTGTCTTGAATTCTGGATACGTGCCAACTTCAATCGTTTTCTCCCTTTTTTAATTATGGAATTTCTGTATTTCAACAGCACACGGAAAATTGGAAACCTTCAGGAACTGTGCACGAGGTAAAATCAATCAAAAATACTTTCCTTTGACAGAATTTATTATATGCCAGAACATTTCCTGTGATATTGCTTTGGTGAGTTGGGGATTTTATAAGAACAGGGCTGCTATGTCAAATAGTACTAAAGGTGACACTGATTTATCAACATTGGGAGCAGTCCGAAGACTGCAAAAGACCGGCAAGGAGCCCAAGGCTTTGAGAGTACTGTGAAGGTCTCAGGCTCAGAGGTTTGTAAGCGACAGACATCAGAAGAGGCCATGGCGGTATTTAAAACACAAGGATGAGCATTTTAAAATCGAGGAGTTGCTGAACCGGGAAGGTAGGTCAGTGAGCACAGACATGTTGGGTGAGCGGGACTTGATGCGGGTAAGGAGACGAGCAGCAGAGTTTTAGATGAGCTGAAGTGTGATGAGGGTAGAGGATGGGAGCCTAGCCAGAAGCATATGGGAAGAGTGGAATCTCGAGGTGACAAAGGTACAGATGAGGGTGTCAGCAGCAGATGGGCTGAGGCGCGGATGGAAGCGGGTAATGTTACGGAGGTGGAAGTAGGCGGTCTTAGTGATGGAGAGTGTGGAGTTAGAAGCTCTGCCCAGGGTCAAACAGGAATTGGAGGTTGCACACAGTCTGGTTCAATCTGAGACAATGGCTGGTGAAGGGGATGGAATCCGTATATTCGATCCCTATTTTTAGATGTCCACTATAAATTCCTATGTCCACATTTAGAATATAAACTACCTCTGTAAACTTTTCACACTGTAATTACTCCCACCTGACAGAGGGGGCACTGTAGTGCCTCTACTGGCTGGAGGGTGTAATTACAGCTTGACACGTTTGCAGAAGCAGTTTCCATTATAAATAAAGACATTTGTATTGACAATGGAAAAAGTTGACAGAAAGTGATTGTACATGTACGATTTTTAATGTATTACCCTTTGTTCTTCCATCATGTTACACAAAGGGATAATGACCAAATGTCGTCTTCAGATTAAGTACGGTTAGAGGCTGGGAGATATTTTGCTCAGTGCACAATTAAAGTCCTACATTCTGCACTTATTTTTGTAAACTTCCATAATCAATTCCTATGTAAACTAGTCCTGTTGCAATGATACCCTTCTACCATAATGATTCTGCAATGGCTTGATGTGGCAAGAGGCTATGTGAACCCAATCCAATGGTTTCTTTTTAGTAAATCACTTACAAATTACCTACCCACTGCAGCGCTTACACAAAGTGTAAAAATAGGTCGAGAATTTGTATTGACTCATTCACAGGATGTGGGCATCGCTAGCGAGGCTGACATTAATTGCTCATGAAAATAATCCCACAGTGCTGTTTGGTAAGGAGTTCCAGGAATTTAACCCAGTGACAATGAAGGAACGATGATATATTTCCAAGTCAGAAAGGCGTGTGAATTGGAAGGGTACTTTCCTCCTTTAAGACACTCCTTAAAACTTACTTCTTTGACCAAGCATTTGGTCATCTGCTCTGATATCTCCTTATGTGGCTCAATGTCAAATTCTGTTTGATAACGCTGCTGTGAAGCACCTTGGGATGTTTCACTACGTTAAAGGCACTATATAAATAGTTCTTGTTTTTGTTGTTGCTGTTGAAATACAAACAAGAAAACAAACGTTCAAAGTTCTGCAAGGGAAAATGATTAACCACAGAGGCCATTTTTCTTAAACAAAGAAGTCTGCTAGCCATTCCTTTGAATGTCTTACCACACGCTGGAAATTGCTGTGGGATTTGACATATGAATTGGCTTTTAATGTTCCTCAGATGTGTTGAATTGTTCAGAAGAACCAAACTGGCTCCAGAGATAGAAAGTGCCATTCGTGATCAGCTTGGTGAGCTGAGGCTGCTGGGAGTGGAGGAACGATTAGCCGTCAGGTCCAGCGCAGTCGGGGAGGACACAGAGGACACATCTGCTGCTGGGCAACTCGGCACTAAACTGGGATTGAAAGGCTTTGAACAGGTAAGAGGAAAAAGAACATGATGAGTCAGTCAATGACAAAGTAATAGTGAGGGTGAAACAGAAATTAAGGTGGAAAATTCCGCAGCTTACCAATAATTCAAAGTTGCTTCCATTCAAATATTCTGAATTAGGCAATAACATGAATTAAGTGAAGTAAATAATGCAGCAAGGTGGGAATTTGGAATTTTACCAAAAATTGTATTATCAGATCGTCTGAATTCTTTGGGCCGGATTTTCGGCAGGTTTGCGACCGGGTTTTCGTCGTGATTTGACCCTCGGGTACATGTTTGCAATGGCGCTTCCAAGTACTGCCAGGGAGATAACGTGCAACAATGCAGATTACTTTTGTGTGTATTTTGGGCACTCTCCCGACCCGTATGCTGCGCCCAGAATACCGACAGGGTCAAACCTGTCGGTGCAGCCCTGCCAGCAGCGGTAACTATAAAGACCTGCAACAAAGGTAAGTTAAAGTTTTTAGTTTTACATTTTTTTTTCAGCGATTTGATAGATAATGTTCGTGTAAATGTTTTTTGAGTGTTTTTGGAATGTTTTGTGGAATTTTTTTTTCTCCCCCTCCCGAGGCCTCTCTCGCATCGCTCCTGTTGCCGAAACTCGCGGTTTGCGGTGCGAATCATTGTGCAACGCCTTCTTTACCAATCATAAAGGCCGAAAGTTTGGCCTAAAAATGGTAGTGTAGCGAAAACGGTAATTTTGACGTAAAACTAGCGTTTTCGACAAAAACGAAAATCTAGCCCGTAACAACTTTGAACTAAGGATTAGACTGTACAACTTGTTCTACACAGGAATATGCTCTGATTCGATTCATTCTTATGGGGTATTCTTAATTAGAAACATTGGAACAGCAATAGGCCATTCATCCCCTCGAGCCTGTTCCACCATTCAACTAGATCATGACTGATCTGTAACTTAACCCCATCTTCCCGCCTTGGTTCCGTAACCCATAATACTTTTGTTCCTGTGTCTTTAGTAATCTCAAGCATATGTGTCCTAGGCCATCAGCTTCCCCATAACTGATCCATCACTGATTAACAGGCAGTAGCAGGACATTTGGAAAAGCATAATTCAGTCAGGCAGAGTCAGCATGGATTTAGGAAGGGGAAGTCATGTTTAACAAATTTGCTGGAATTCTTTGAGGCTGAAATGAACAAGGTGGATAAAAGGGAACCAGTGGATTTGGACTTCCAGAAGACATTTGACAAGGTGCCACATAAAAGGGTACTGCACAAGATAAAAGTTCACGGGGTTGGAGGTAATATATTACAATAGATAAAGGATTGACTAACTAACAGAAAACAGAGAGTCAGGATAAATGGGTTATTCTCGGGTTGGCAATTAGTAACTCGTGGGGTGCCACAGGAATCAGTGCTGGGACCCCAACTATTTACGATCTATATTAATGACTTGGAAGAAGGGACTGAGTGTAACATAGCCAAGTTTGCTGATGATACAAAGATGGGAGGAAAATCAATGTGTGAGGAGGACACAAAAAATCTGCAAAAGGACATAGACAGGCTAAGTGAGTGGGCAACACTTTGGCAGATGGAGTATAATGTTAGAAAGTGTGAGCTTATGCACTTTGGCAGAAAAAATCAAAGACAAGTTATTATTTAAATGAAGAAAAATAGCAAAGTGCTACAGTACAGTGGGACCTGGGGGTCCTGGTGCATGAAACACAAAAGGTTAGTATGTAGGTACAGCAAATGATCAGGAAGGACAATGGAATATTGGCCTTTATTGCAAAGGGAATGGATTATAAAAGCAGGGAAGTCTTGCTACAGCTATACAGGGTATTGGTGAGGCCACATCTGGAATACTGTGTACAGTTTTGGTTTCCATATTTAAGGAAGGATATACTTGCTTTGGAGGCAGTTCAGAGAAGGTTAACTAGGTTGATTCCGGAGATGAGTGGGTTGACTTATGAGGAAAGGTTAAGTAGGTTTGGCCTCTACTCATTGGAATTCAGAAGACTGAGAGATAATCTTATCGAAACATATAAGATTATAAGGGGGCTTGACGAGGTGGATGCAGAGAGAATGTTTCCACTGATAGGGGAGACTAGAACTAGAGGGCATAATCTTATACTGAGGGGCCGCCCATTTAAAACTGAGATGAGAAGGAATTTCTTCTCAGAGGGTTGAAACCAGAGAACCAGTTGATGTGGTGTATTTGGGCTTTCAGAAGACTTTCGACAAGGTCCCACACAAGAGATTAATGTGCAAAGTTAAAGCACTTGGGATTGGGGGTAGTGTGCTGACGTGGATTGAGAACTGGTGGGCAGACAGGAAGCAAAGAGTAGGAGTAAATGGGTACTTTTCAGAATGGCAGGCAGTGACTAGTGGGGTACCGCAAGGTTCTGTGCTGGGGCCCCAGCTGTTTACATTGTACATTAATGATTTAGACGAGGGGATTAAATATAGTATCTCCAAATTTGAGGATGATACTAAGTTAGGTGGCAGTGTGAGCTGCGAGGAGGATGCTATGAGGCTGCAGAGTGACTTGGATAGGTTAGGTGAGTGGGAAAATGCATGGCAGATGACGTATAATGTGGATGAATGTGAGGTTATCCACTTTGGTGGTTAAAACAGAGAGACAGACTATTATCTGAATGGTGACAGATTAGGAAAAGGGGAGATGCAACGAGACCTGGGTGTCATGGTACGTCAGTCATTGAAGGTTGGCATGCAGGTACAGCAAGCGGTTAAGAAAGCAATGGCATGTTGGCCTTCATAGCGAGGGGATTTGAGTACAGGGGTGGGGAGGTGTTACTACAGTTGTACAGGGCCTTGGTGAGGCCACACCTGGAGTATTGTGTACAGTTGTGGTCTCCTAACTTGAGGAAGGACATTCTTGCTATTGAGGGAGTGCAGCGAAGGTTCACCAGACTGATTCCCGGGATGGCGGGACTGACATATCAAGAAAGACTGGATCAACTGGGCTTGTATTCACTGGACTTCAGAAGAATGAGAGGAGTTTAAAATTCTGACGGGTTTAGACAGGTTAGATGCAGGAAAAATGTTCCCAATGTTGGGGAAGTCCAGAACCAGGGGTCACAGTCTAAGGATAAGGGGTAAGCCATTTAGGACCGAGATGAGGAGAAACTTCTTCACCCAGAGAGTGGTGAACCTGTGGAATTCTCTACCACAGGAAGTTGTTGTGGTCAATTCACTAAATATATTCAAAAAGGAGTTAGATGTAGTCCTTCCTACTAGGGGGATCGAGGGGTATGGTGAGAAAGCAGGAATGGGGTACTGAAGTTGCATGTTCAGCCATGAACTCATTGAATGGCGGTGCAGGCTCGAAGGGCCGAATGGCCTACTCCTGTACCTATTTTCTATGTTTCTATGTTTCTATGTAAATCTGTGGAATTTGCTGCCTCAGGGAGCTGTGGAAGCTGAGTCATTAAATAAATTTAAGACAGAAATAGACAGTTTCTTAACCAGTAAGGGAATAAGGGGTTATGAAGAGCGGGCAGGGAAGTGGACCTGAGTCCATGATCGGATCAGCCATGATCGTATTAAATGGCAGTGCAGGCTCGAGGGGCCATATGGCCTACTCCTGTTCCTGTTTCTTATGTTCTTATGTTCTAAAAGTGAAATTCAAATACTTAACATGCCAGTGTTAATTTCCTCTCCCAGAGGTAAGATGAACGCAGCAGGGAAGACTCTATATAGCGTGTTGAATATGAATGAGGAATGTAAACTGAGCTGTGTCTTCTCAGCTTAATTTGAAGGAAAATAATTGAGACCAACTTGGAGACAGGTGTGCTCTTTGAGATAAAATGGCAGTGGATATGCCAGTTGGTAATGCTGATTTTTCTCAGCCAGTAAAGCTAGCAAAGACTACTTCTGATTTGTTTTTCCCTGGTTTGAACCCTGATTTTCGTTATGTGATGAGGATATGCCATCTAAGACTCAGTAACCAGGCTCTGTAATGTAGATAGCATTTCTCAGTGAAATTGGTTGGCCTTATTCAAAAGCACACCGAATGCATGCCCAGGCAGCAGAACTTGTTAACCGCAATCCCGAGTACAAACAAAACAGTTTTACCACAATTTCAGCTTGAATGAAGTTGCATTTCTGTAAACACAGTTTGAACGTTAGTCTGTGGTGGGCTAGCTAAAGCTGGTTTCCATGTTGTAATTTATTTGCTTCATGGGTTCTTTGCTCAAGAATTCATAGCAACATAGTGCTATTGAGAACTAGTTGGTTTATTAACAAAGGTTTAACAATCATATTACACATTACCAGATTATCCAATAGGCTCACAACTCACATGGATGACCTAGACCCAACTGACTGGGGTTTTATTGACTCTTGTGAATGTCACATGACTGACTAACCCATTCACAATGCAACAGCTCTACAAACCTGTGAGTATGCTCACAGGGGTGCATACATTACATGTGTCCACAATATCCTAAATGTGACATCTAGTCTGATTAGTGTGCAAAATAAAGGCACATGGGATTGTGGGTAATGTATTGATGTGGCTAGAGAACTGGTTGGCAGACAGGAAGAATGGGAATAAATGGGCCCTTTTCAGAATGGCAGGCAGTGACTAGTGGGGTACCGCAAGGTTCAGTGCTGGGACCGCAGCTATTTACAATATATATTAATGATTTAGACAAAGGAATTGAATGTAATATCTCCAAGTTTGCAGGTGACATTAAGCTGGGTGGCAGTGTGAGCAGTGAGGAGGATGCTAAGAGGCTGCAGAGTGACTTGGACAGGTTAGGTGAGTGGGCAAATGCATGGCAGATGCAGTATAATGTGGATAAGTGTGAGGTTATCCACTTTGTTTGCAAAAACAGGAAGGCAGATTATCATCTGAATGGTGAGGTGCAACGAGTCCTGGGTGTTATGGTACATCCGTCATTGAAAGTAGACATGCAGGTACAGTAGGTAGTTGAGAAAACAAATGGCATGTTGGCCTTCATAGCGAGAGGATTTGAGTATAGGAGCAGGGAGGTCTTGCTGCAGTTGTACAGGGCCTTGGTGAGACTACACATTGAGTATTGTGTGCAGTTTTGGTCTCCTAATCTGAGGAAGGCCATTCTTGCTATTAAGGGAGTGCAGTGAAGGTTCACCAGACTGATTCCCGGGATGGCAGGACTGACATATGAAGAAAGACTGGATCGACTAGGCTTATATTCACTGGAATTTAGAAGAATGAGAAGGGATCTCATAGAAACATATAAAATTCTGATGGGATTGGACAGGTTAGATGCAGGAAGAATATTCCCGATGTTGGGGAAGTCCAGAACCAGGGGTTACATCTAAGGATAAGGGGTAAGCCATATAGGACTGAGATGAGGAGAAACTTTTTCACCCAGAGAATTGTGAATCTATGGAATTCTCTACAACAGAAAGTTGTTGAGTCCTGTTCGTTGGATATATTCAAAAGGAGTTAGATGTGGCCCTTACGGCTAAGGGGATCAGGGGATATGGAGAGAAGACAGGAGTGGGATACTGAAGTTGCATGGTCGGCCATGATCATATTGAATGGTGGTGCAGGCTCGAAGGGCCAAATGGCCTGCTCCTGCACCTATTTTCTATGTTTCTATGTAATACTACATTTATACTGCAGCTACCCGTCTCAGATTGAAAGCTGCATTATGGGTTGCAGCCGGCATGGACACGATGGGCCGAAATGGCCTCCTTCCGTGCTGTAAACCTCTATGATTCTATGATACCCTTTTTACATTGCTTGGCTGGACTTCCAATTCGCCAGCCCAGGAGATAACTCTTTGCCTGTGTGATTAAATGCAAGATGAGTTCTTCTCTCAACACTTAAAGCTTAAATGCTTATAGAGGTGCACTCTATAAACATTCAAGTTAACTGCAGGTGGGTTTATAAACCATTTAGCACCACACTCAAGTTATATTCTGTGTGATATCAAACCAAAGGTGAAAACAAGACTGTCCCCTCTAGAGAGCCTCACACTGCTTCTCTCGGGATTTACATCATGTTTATGATATTTAAACTCATCCTTGTTTTCAAATCCCTCTATGGCCTCGCCCCTCCCTATCTCTGTAACCTTTTTCAGCCTCATAACCCCACAAGATGTCTGCGCTCCACAAATTTTGCCCTCTTGAGCATCCCTGATAATCATCATAGGCAGTCCCTTGGAATCGAGGAAGACTTGCTTCCACTCCTGAAGTGAGTTCTTTGGTGGCTGAACAGTCCAATACGAGAGCCACAGATTCTGTCACAGGTGGGACAGATGGTTGTTGAGTGAAGGGGTGGGTGTGACTGGTATTACCCCTGATAATAATTGTTCAACCATTGGTGGCCATGCCTTCAGCTGCCTGGGCCCTAACTCTGGAATTTCCTCTGTAAACCTCTCTGCTTCTCTACCTTTCTTTTCTCCTTTAAGACATACCTCAAATCCTACCTCTTTGACCAAGCTTTTGGTCATCTGCCGTAATTTCTTGTTATGTGACTTGGCGTCAAATTTATTTGTTTTGTCTTATAACTCTGCCGTGAAGCGCCTTGGAATGTTTTACTACATTAAAGGCGCTATATAAATGAAAGTTGTTGTTGTTTATATTGCAGCTTTCACTTACTGCAAAATAATAACTATTACACACCAATAGATCTAAATACACTAACATAAGCAAATACACCTAAATGTATCTGAATGTTCCATTTAGGGGCCTGGTTGACTACTGACTCATCCAACTTTGGAAGGCAGACAAGTGAGCTGGTCTAAGTCCTTAAACTTTTATATCAAAGGTGAAAGCCAATCCTTTTCTGCATCATTTCATGCAATTTTTAGCGTGACCCAGTTGGTAGCATGCTTACTTCAGGTTCCACTGCAGGCTTGAGGACATAATCTTGGCTGACACTGTAGTGCAGTATTGCAGTGATGCATTGTCAGAGGTGTAGTCATTCAGCTCGGACAAAAACTGGGGCTCTGTTTGCCAACATTTCTTCCTCTACCATCATCACCAAAAAAATAGTTTATTCAATCATCTGTTTGTGAGAATCGCTAGATTCAGTTTGTGAAACCCTGCTAAATTAGTCACAGTGTTTGCCAACATAACAGTGACTGCACTTGAAAGCCTTCTTCTTTCATTGGCGATAGCAAAGCAAATCAAATGTCAATATCCAAGTCAGATATCCAAGCCAAATCTTACGGTATAACAGCGTGGATATCTTTTAGGCTGCCTGCGAGTTTCCTCTGAGGGCTGTGCTCAATGATGTGCTCCAGGGTCTGATTAGGAGCTCCACAGTCGCATTTTGGGGAATGCTTTAAACTTCCACCTATGGAGAAGGTGGCAGCATCTACCATGACTGGTTCTGAGGCGGTTGATGGTTGTCTACTGTTTGCGAGGAAGGTTTGATCCTTCAGGTTGTACTGTGGTATCCTCTTTCAGGAATCCATTTCGTATGTCGCAGTTCTTTCAAGCATTTTGCCATCGGTCATTAAGACTGAGGGAAGATGTTTGAAGGACTTCAAAGTAATCCATTGGTTTTAAAGCACAGACCATTTGAGGAAGTGTAAAGTGCAATATAAACCAAGTTTGTTCTGTCCATAGGATTTTAAAACACTTCTCACCTCCTCTTTCCTACATTAATTGTGACCCACAGTATGGGACCTTGGCTCTTCACTTCAATGTCTCTATTTAAAAAGATGTAAACCAAGACCCAGCTTTATACCTTATATTTGAAAGCAGTGACAACATTGCGTATACATTTGTACTATTTTTTTAATGATTTACGCAATGAATCTTTGCTTCCCCAGGTGTGTGATGCTGTGCAGGAATGCTGGGCCTCTCTCTACTCATTCCAAGCAGTACAATATCGCAACCAAAGGGGGCAACAAGTGGCATCAAGCATGGGTGTGGTCATCCAGCAGATGGTATCAGCCCAGGCAGCAGGTAAGGTGTGCTGTTTCTCTTCAGGAAAATAAACTTCACACCTCGTTCACGCAAGGGCTAAGGGTGTCTTATATTGTATCCTGCATTCATTAGATACAATATAGCTAGGAAGAGAAAAAAACTTGCATTTATTGAGCATCTTTTATGACCTCAGTGCATCCCAAACCATGTTACAGCCTCAAAAGTACTTTTGAGATACAGTCACTGTTGTAATGTTAGGAAACAGAAGCCAACTTGTGCACCACAAGATTCCACAAACAGTAATAAGATAGATAAGCAGATAATGTTTTTTTTCCAAAACGTTAGGTTGGTTCAGGGCCAATAGTTGGGTAGGACACTGGTAAAAAAAATCCTTATTCATCTTCAAATAGTGCCATATGCTCTTTTACGCACACGGGAGACGGGACCTTAGTTTAATAGCAAATCCAAAAGATGGTCCCTGTTACAATGCAGCACCAGAGTTGTCAACCCTCCCATCTTGTCCAGGAAGTGTCCCAGAATAAAAGATTAATCTCCTGCACACTTCTGTGAGCAATCCGGGAGAAAAATTATACAGAAATGTTCTTCTCATTGCCGGAAACAGCAGGGCCGCAAAACACCCAGATTGCAATGCGGTCCTGACACATCCATGCTCTCGTAAAACCACACAATGGGCTCAATTTTCCCCAAAGCATTTTTTTGGCATAATTGAAGCGTTACAACCGATTTTTGGGGGCCTAAGTATGGCAAAAAAAATATATTCTAAGTTTCCCTGTTGGATTTCTTCATTTTGGCATGGCGTAAGCTGACCTTTAGTTTTGGGGGTGGAAAACACATCATCAGTGAGAATGTGCCAAAAAGATCATGGTAACCAGGGACACAATCTCTCTCTCTGTGAACCAGGGACTGAGAATGGGAGCGGACAGCCTTCGGGTGGGGTTGGAGGTAAGTTGCTGCTATGTGTTTTTCAATTCTTTTAGTGTTACCGGGCATCTGCTGCATCGATTTCCTTAACTCTCCGGAAGATTTTTCTGCAGAGGCCACATACGCTGGCCTAAGCACAACTGGAGTAACTTTCAGCTGGCCAAACTTCTCTAAATGGCCAGAATTGGCGTAGGTGGCTGGTTACACCCACTTTGGCTGAAATAAAAAATGACCTAAAAAAAAATCGTAACTAACTGAGTTACACTGATGCAAATTGATTGGGGAAACTGGTTTTTCAACTTAGGCCAAAAAGAGCAGCCTGCTCCAAAAAAACGGCGCAAATCATTGGGGAAAATTGAGCTCAATTGGATTGAGTGGTTTCTGGAGTGCAGAGCATAGTGGGTACTGCAGCCACCGTTATTGAATGACTGACATAACATGCAGCCAATGGCAGGAGTGTGGGGGAAGACCAGTTGGAAGCAGGAGGTCACATGATGAACTCTCCCAGAACACAGTCGAACCAGAGTTGGCAGCCATACTCAGCGCTGCACCCAAGTGTCAGCCTCGATGAGGTGCTCCAGTTTCTGAAGTGTAGCTAGACGCCTACACCTTCTGATAGAGGAGAGAGTGCTCTCTCGCTCTCTACTAAGGCTGACATCTCACTGTAAATACATGCAATAATTCTGAAATAATTTAATACGAAATTCAAGCATAATTCTAATCCAAGTCTAGAATTTATCCAAGTCCTGTTACGTGAAGATCTAAACATGGACTGTTTCCCCAGGTACTATATTGCTGATTCACTGCTTTGAACAGTGATTCTCAGTCTAATACAGCTCATTTGCAGATTACAAAGTAACATGTTAGAAAATATACTGTTCTCTGTAATTAAGTAACTTACCTTAGATACACAATAATTAAATGGGTTGAACACTAAAGTAGTATTTGTATAAGATGTCAGGTTGTCTGTGTCAAACTCTACGCTCTGTGACTCAAACAAACTAACATCATATAAAATACGACATCGTGTTCAGCCCAATTACTTACTGAATCAAGACTGGAAGACATAATCTAGAATGACACGCTAGTAAAGCATTGAGGGAATCCTGCAATGTCGAAGGTGCTGTCTTTTGGATGAGATGTTAAACAGAGATCTCATCTGCCTATTTAGAGGGATGTAAATTCTCCTATGGCCCCATTTGAAGAAGAGCAGAAATCTTCTGGGGTCCTGGCCAACATTAACCAAAAAATATGAACTGGTCATTTAACCTACAAGCTGTTTGGAGAACTTGGCGCACAGATTGGATTTCACAAACAGAGACTACATTTTAAAAGCAACTAATAGGATGTCCTAAAGCATATTATAATCAGACAACATGAAAGGCACTATAACAATGTTATAGTTTTTGTTTAAGTAAGTATGGACATCCTGATCCAAGCATAACATTTACCAGTGGGAAACTGTTGAAGAAATCAATATCATCAGAAGTAAAATGAAAACAGTTGAAATGCAGGTCCTTGTAAGTGAGTTGAAAGCAATAGTTTACTCACCTGAAAAAGAAAATGTTTACATAAAGTATATTTTGATCCATTCTTCTTGATGTAAAATTGCACAGCAAAGTTTCAGTTATACAAATTAATGATAGCCATGGAAGGAGAAGGTTCTCAGGTCACTGTGCATTACTCATATCATACACTTAATGGGAAGATTTCATCAACTCACAATTAAAGCAGTGTTCTTTTAGAATGCTTTTTATAATTTCACTAGGAATAGCAAACAGGAAATCTTCTCACTGTTTACAATGACACAATCCACCAACCAGTGAAAATCTTCCCCTGTTGAGTATTCCATGTATTAATTATAAAAATGAGCAAGTTTTGCTTTAGCTACAGAGGAGACTAATTTGCACATACTTGGTTTTGTGGTTTATACTTCATGGAACGCAGCGGGGTGAAGCTCTAAAATTGGCGAGGAGAGAATCTGAGAAAAACAGAAGAGAACTGAACAAGAGTAACATTTGGGTCTAATATTATATCTATTAACAATGTTACAGGTGTGTTGTTTACATGTGATCCTGTCACAGGACATTCGGGCAGAATGATTATCAACGCAAACTATGGTCTAGGAGAGGTGAGATCCTACAACTTCGTTCCTGAAATCTGCATCTGGTTCTCATTATCTGCTGGACTGTCTTGTGCTCTGCCACTCTAGCTTGTTTTCCACAAACATGCTCAGGCATAAAGTATATATAAATACACACTCAGTTGCAGGCAATTTTGCACAAACATACATGCACAAACTCATGTATATTCATGCACACATGCACAGACACAAAAATTTACACATGGAGCCATAATTTGCTGTAGCAGGGCAAAGTAGTACTTACTGAATATTTCTGCCAATTTCTGCTTCTCCTCTCCCAAGTATTTTCTCTTGGGGTCCAATCTTACATTTGACGATTATCTAAACTGATTTGCTGAATATTTAGTGTTGTTTAATATTTTGAGATTGTCTCTTCATATTCACTCCTTGTTTTCTTTATCACTTTCTTAACCTCTATTTTCTTGTAATCATACCGAAAGGACCATTATACATCATCAATTTTAATTTGTTTCTAACCTCTATATGATGCATGGCATTCTGCAACTTGAATTACTCTCCTTGTAAAAGGCATGGTATATATTTTGCAACTTTGCAATCTCCTTTTTATAAATATCTCATTGTTGATTTATAGTCTTGTCTGTTCCACCTCACCTCGCTAACACATCTTTCTAAAATCTGCCCGATTCCAGTCTGCTTTTGTATTACCTTTTACCCTTTCCAATTGGGTCTCAAAGCCTTAACATAGTATGATCATTACACCCAAAATAATCACTCACATTTAAATCATTTACCTGATCCTTTTTGTCACTCGTAACACCTCGGGGCCTGCTTCAGTCAGGAAAATAGCCCCTTTTCTTTCTAAAACCAACTGGTTATGTTTTTCATCATCGGGGACTTTGATGATACTATTTGCGGTGAAAAACATTTCTAGCTGCTTCACATATGCTCCGAAAGTCTCTTGGTCATGATGGAACTCACCCACGCACCATATTATTCCCATCGGCGCAGCCATCTGGACTCTGGCAGTTCAGCCAAGTGTGCTTGTAATTTACCTTGGATTTTTAGCTGTTCTGCAAAACAAAGAACCTCTCAAAGTTGGCTGGATTATCCAACAACAAAAATGTCAGCTACTGAATCCGATTATCCTATCCTATGTCGCCAATGTGATATATTCTTTACAACATCACTAAGCGCACTACACACAAGATGGCTCTACAGGAACTTGTCATGATTCTTTATTGTATTTACATCAGCAGTTGCATTACTACAATAGTAGTCCACTAGGGAGAGCTCTATATTAAAACTAGATCTAGCAACACCTCTCCCTCTTGTAGAGATAGTAACATACTACTTGATGAGGAAATCCTCCACACATAAGAAATTCTATTCCCTTTTCTCGATTAACTCCCTCTCTGTCCCAAATCAATGAATTGATAGCTAAAATATCCTAGAGTAAAAGTTGTTATTCCTACTCATCACCCTGATCTGTCTGCAGATTCACTCTTCCATTTCCCTCCCACATTAGGAGGTTTGTAGTGCTAGTGTAACAATTAAAAAAAAATCTTTGATCTCAAAGCATATTGATTGTGTGAACCTCTAACTGCATTTATCCCCCTCCTTCACCAATATTACCATTCCTCCTCCTTTCTGGTTTATTGGCCTTCCGAAACCTATTATAAACCAATACATTTACTTTCCACTCTTGCCCAGTCTGAAGCCAAATTTCCATGAGGAAGATGAGTATTACAATACAGTCCATTAACTTATTTTTCCTGCTTACAACTCAAGTTGATTTTCCTCCTCTACTATTTTTCTTCCTTCTGCAGCTACCTTTTTAAAATAATTTATTTATTTATCTCATTTTGACCTCTCATCAATTTTTTTCAGGAGTTTAACTTTTCCTTTTCTGTACCATTGACTCCCAAATGGAAATCAGGCTGCTCCCTCCCATCATTTTGTTTCCAGTAATTTTGAAATGTTCCTTTTCATAGAAACATAGAAACATAGAAAATGGCAATTGGGGGGGGGGGGGGGCAACAAGTCATCTGTGACTCTCAGTCTAGACTGAAAAAGATTAGGCACAACCTTCTAACTAAGAATTCTCCTCATTTTACTGCATTCCTAACTGAATTGTTAATCCAGCAGTTAGCTCAAGTTTTTTTTTTTATGCAATTGTCATCCCATTTAATGGTCCTGACAAGAGCCCATAGGAAGCAAGTACTTCAAACTTGGAGTGGGCCAGCTGCGGCTCAGTGGGTAGCCCATTCACCTCTGAGTTAGAAGGTTGTGGGTTCAAGACTCCAGCGACTTCAGCACATAAATCTAGATTGACACTCGAGTGCTGCACTGTTAGAGGTGCCGTTTTTCGGATGAGATGTTAAACTGAGACATAAAAACATAGAAATTAGGTACAGGAGTAGGCCATTCGACCCCTTGAGCCTGCACCACCATTTAATAAGAACATGGCTGATCATTCAACCTCAGTACCCCTTTCCTGCTTTCTCTCCATATCCCTTGATCCCTTTGGCTGTAAGGGCCATATCTAACTCCCTTTTGAATATATCTAACGAACTGGCCTCAACAACTTTCTGTGGTAGAGAATTCCACAGGTTAACCACTCTGAATGAAGATGTTTCTCCTCACCTCGGTCCTAAATGGCTTACCCCTTATTCTTAGCCTGTGACTCCTGGTTCTGGAACTCCCCAGCAATGGGAACATTCTTCCTGCCTCTAACCTGTCCAATCCCGTCAGAATTTTATATGTTTCTAAGAGATCCCCTCTCGTTCTTCTAAACTCCAGTGGATACAAGCCCAGTTGACCAGTCTCTCCTCATATGTCAGTCCTGCCATCCCGGGAATCAGTCTGGTGAACCTTCGCTGTACTCTCTCAATAGCAAGAATGTCCTTCCTCAGATTAGGAGAACAAAACTGAACGCAATATTACTGGTGTGGCCTCACCAAGGCTCTGTGCAACTGCAGTAAAACCTCCCTGCTCCGATACTCGAATCCCCTAGCTATGAAGGCCAACATGCCATTTGCCTTCTTCACCGCCTGCTGTACCTACATGCCAATCTTCAATGACTGATGTACCATGACACCCAGGTCTCGTTGCACCTCCTCTTTTCCTAATCTGTCACCATTCAGATAATATTCTGTCTTCCTGTTTTTGCCACCAAAGTGGATAACCTCACATTTATCCACATTATACTGCATCTGCCATGCATTTGCCCCCTCACCCTGCAGCCGCTTAGCATCCTCCTCACAGCTCATACTGCCACCCAGCTTAGTGTCATCTGCAAACTTTGAGATATTATATTCAATTCCTTCGTCTAAATCATTGATGTATATTGTAAATAGCTGGGGTCCCAGCATTGAAGCCTGTGGCACCCCACTGGTTACTGCCTGCCATTCTGAAAAGGACCCATTTATTCTGACTCTCTGCTTCGTGTCTGCCAACCAGTTCTCTATCCACGTCAATACATTACCCTCAATACCATGTGCTTTAATTTTGCACACTAATCTCTTGTGTGGGACCTTGTCAAAAACCTTTTGGAAGTCCAAATACACCACATCCACGGGTTCTCCCTTGTCCACTCTACTAGTTACATCCTCAAAAAATTCTAGAAGATTTGTCAAGCATGATTTTCCTTCCTTTAATCCATGCTGACTTGGGCCGATCCTATCACTGCTTTCCAATGTGCTGCTATTTCATCTTTAATAATTGATTCCAACATTTTCCCCACTACTGATGTCAGGCTAACCGGGCTATAATTCCCTGTTTTATCTCTCCCTCCTTTTACAAAAAGTGGTGTTACATTAGCTACCCTCCAGTCCATAGGAACTGATCCGAGTCAATAGAATGTTAGAAAATGATCACCAATGCATCCACTATTTCTAGGACCACTTCCTTAAGTACTCTGGGATGCAGCCTATCAGGCACTGGGGATTTATTGGCCTTCAATCCCATCAATTTCCCTAACATAATTTTCTAACTAATAAGGATTTCCTTCAGTTCCTCCTTTTCGCTAGATCCTCGGTCCCCTAGTATTTCCTTAATGAAAACAGATTCAAAGTATTTGTTCAACTGGTCTGCCATTTCTTTGTTCCCCATTATAAATTCACCTGATTCTGACTGCAAAGGACCTATGTTGGTCTTCACTAATCTTTTTCTCTTCACATATCTATTGAAGCTTTTGCAGTCAGTTTTTATATTCCCTGCAAGCTTCCTCTCATAGTCTATTTCCCCCTTCTAATTAAACCCTTTGTCCTCCTCTGCTGAATTCTAAATTTATCCCAGTCTTCAGGTTTGCTGCTTTTTCTGGCCAATTTATATGCCTCTTCCTTGGATTTAACATTATCCCTAATTTCCCTTGTTAGCCACGGTTGAACTACCTTCCTCGTTTTATTTTTACTCCAGACAGAGTACAATTGTTGAAGTACATCCATGTGATCTATAAATGTCTGCCATTGCCTATCCACTATCAATCCTTTAAGTATCATTTGCCAGTCTATCCTAGCCAATTCACGTAACATACCATCGAAGTTACTTTTCCTTAAGTTCAGGACCCTAGTCTCTGAATTAACACTGTCACTCTCCATCTTAATAAAGAATTCTACCATATTATGGTCACTCTTCCCCAGGGGGTGTTGCACAACAAGATTGCTAATTAGTCCTCTCTCATTACAGAACACCCAATCTAGGATGGCCAGCTCTTTAGTTGGTTCCTCAACATATTGGTCTAGAAAGCCATCCCTAATACACTCCAGGAAATCCTCCTCCATTGCACTGCTACCAGTTTGGTTAGCCCAATCTATATGTATATTAAAGCCGCCCATGACAACTGCTGTACCTTTATTGCACGCATCCCTAATTTCTTGCTTGATTCCATTCCCAACCTCACTACTACTGTTTGGTCGTCTGTACACAACTCCCACTAGCGTTTTTGCCCTTTGGTATTCCGCAGCTCTATCCTTACAGATTCCACATCATCCAAGCTAATGTCCTTTCTTACTATTGTGTTAATTTCCTCTTTAACCAGCAACGCTACCCCACCTACTTTTCCTTTCTGTTTATCTTTCCTGAATGTTGAATAATCCTGGATGTTGAGTTCCCAGCCTTGGTCACCCTGGAGCCATGTCTCCATAATCCCAATTATATCATAATCGTTAATAGCTGCCTACGCAGTTAATTCATCCACCTTATTACAAATACTCCTTGCATTGAGGCACAGAGCCTTCAAGCTTGTCTTTTTAACACTCTTTGTCCCTTTAGAATTTTGCTGTAATTTGGCCCGGTCTGCTCTCTCAGGTGGATGTAAAAGGTCCCAGGGCACTATTTTGAAGAAGAGCAGGGGAGTTATCCCCGGTATCCTGGCCAATATTTATCTCTCAATCAACATAACAAAAACAGATTATCTGGTCATTATCACATTGCTGTTTATGGGAGCTTGCTTGTGCGCAAATTGGCTGCCACGTTTCCCACATTACAACAATGACTACCCTCCAAAAGAACTTAATTGGCTGTAAGGCGCTTTGAGATGTCCGGTGGTCGTAAAATGCAAGTCTTTCTTTCAAATGTGGCTAATACTCAGCATTTCTCTTGCTTTCTTTTGCTGGAGCCCTCTACTGAAACTATATGGACCTAAAATTTGATTGCATGCTGTCACTGCTGCTATGAATAATGGGACAACCCAACTCTATGTCAGCTGGGGCTCAGTGGGTAGCACACATGCCTCTAAGTTAAAAGGTTATGGGTTCAAGTCCTCCTTCCTGGGATTTGACCACATAAATCTAGGCTGACACTCCAGTGCAGTACTGATGGAGCTGCTCTGTCGGAGGTGCTGTCTTTTGGATGAGACATTAAACCAAGGCCCATTTGATCCCTCGGGTGGATGTAAAAGATCCCATGGCACTATTTTGAGAAAGAGCAGGGAATGCAAGTCCTTCTTTCTTAGCTTGATTTGACGATTCTAAAATTGCAGCAGTTTGAGAGCTTTGTTATCCAAATAGCATTTCATCATCTTTTTCATTTCCTCTGGATATTCCTGCTCTCGCCTGTCCCTCCATGTTGTTCTAACTTTTTGGACCAGTTACTGCTCCTTCCTTCACCACTGCCTGTTCACTCTTTCTCAACAGGGTGACTATCCTCCAAATCCTGGGACCAGAACTCTTACTCACTCTCTAATGTGTCAGATTGTCCCCAACTCAAGCTCAAGTTCTGAGATTGTGAGCTCAAGTAAACTCAGTTGGAGACATTTTCTGCATATGTGTTTGTCCAAGTTAATGTCTGCCATTTAAAACTCTCATGCTGCAGGAAGCACACATCAATTGTGCATGTTTGAGTGTGTGTGTGTATTTGAGAGTCTGAATTTCAGCCACACACTCTCAAACATACAGACTCTCAAACACACACACAAACTCTTTCTCAAACACACACACTCTCAAACACACACATACTCTCGAAAACACTCTCAAACACACACACAAACTCTTTCTCAAATACACACACTCTCAAACACAGACACACAAACACTCTCAAACATAAACTCTCAAATGCAAACACACACACTCTCAAGCACAAACACACACTCTCAAACACAAACACACACTCTCAAGCACACACACACACACTCTCAAACACACACACACACACTCTCAAACACACACACACACACACACACTCTCAAACACACACACACACTCTCAAACACACACACACACACACTCTCAAACACACACACACACTCTCAAACACACACACACTCTCAAACACACACACACACTCTCAAACACACACGGGGGCTGAAATTCAGGTTCTGGATAAGGCCCGTTACTGCCGTTTTGTGGCGAGCATGCGGCGGAATCGAGTGGCTGCCGCTTTGCAATCCATTGGCTGTCCCGACCCAAATTCACCTTGGGGATTTTTCTGGCGGTCCCCACTTCTGCCCCACTGCTGCCGACCGCCCCAAGAGTGTCATCAAAGCGCGCTCTGCTGCTCTCCCGCACCTCCATCTCATTCCGCGTGAAATTTACCTAAGAAAATCCACGAGCCGTCACGTGGTGCCCCCGACAGCTTTTTCTGTCGGTGCACCTTATTTTTTGTGTGTGAGCCACGGCAGTGCAGCCGCCCTTCAAGGGGAGGGCGCACTACTGCGGCCGCCATGGTTTTCTTTACCGGCCGACTTCCCGATCGGCCAGAAAATTATGGCCCTGGGTTCGGTCAGGCCACCAACAGGCAGCCTGGCACCCCCTCTTGGGTGCCTGACCACTGGCCCGGCCAAAACCCTCCTTGGTAGCCCAGTGGCCGAACCTAAAAAAATCACTCTTTCTCTCCCCTTTAAATGAGGGAAGAGACGTGGTGACGCACACACGTACTGACGTCACCACCGCTCTGCCGTTGAGTGACAGCGACGGAGCTCCGTCCCGCCCCCCACTTCCGCCCCTCACCAGCACTTACCACCCCACTTCCGCACCCATTATGACTGGCTTCCGGTCCACTCTAAATAAATTGCCAAAGAGGTGAAAATGGATCAAGAGTCCACCTCAACGGGCCCGACGGTAAAAACATCTAAAAAAAGGTAGGTGCGCCAACTTCCTGGCAGGCCTGAATTTCAGCCCCGCACTCTCAAACACACACACACACACTCTGAAACACACACACACACACTCTCAAACACACACACACACACTCTCAAACATACACACACACACACTCTCAAACACACACACACACACTCTCAAACACACACACTCTAACACACACACACACTCTCAAACACACACACACACACTCTCAAACACACACACACACACTCTCAAACATACACACTCTAACACACACACACACTCTCAAACACACACACACACACACACACTCTCAAACATACACACTCTAACACACACACACACTCTCAAACACACACACTCTAACACACACACCACTCTCAAACATACACACTCTAACACACACACACACTCTCAAACACACACACTCTAACACACACTCTCAAACACACACACACACACACTCTCAAACACACACACTCTCAAACACACACACACACACTCTCAAACACACACACACACACACTCTCAAACACACACACACTCTCAAACACACACACACACACTCTCAAACACACACACACCGCTCTCAAACACACACACACAGCTCTCAAACACACACACACACCACTCTCAAACACACACACACACCACTCTCAAACACACACACACACCACTCTCAAACACACACACACACCACTCTCAAACACACACACACACCACTCTCAAACACACACACACTCTCAAACACACACACACCACTCTCAAACACACACACACACACTCTCAAACATACACACACGCATACACACACACACTCTCAAACACACAAACACACCACTCTCAAACACGCACACTCTCTCAAACACGTACACTCTCAAACATGCGCACACTCTCAAACACACATTCTCTCAAACACATACACATGCACACACACTCAAACACACACACACACTCTCAAACACACACACACACTCTCAAACACACACACACACTCTCTCAAACACACACACACAGTCAAACACACATTCTCTCAAGCACACACGCACACAATCTCAAACACAAACACACACAATCTCAAACACAAACACACACACTCTCAAACACATACACACATACTCTCAAACACACATACACACACTCTCAAATACTCTCAAACACACACACACATACACACACACACACACCAGCCTGCTTGTTCCATGTGCTGAAAGTCTTTAAAGACATGTATGCACTCAAATTCATCAAAAAGAGAGTTGATACCTACATCCGTACCGAGAGAAAGAGGGACGAACTCAGCAATACGTTGGCAGCAAAGGAAAAACAGCTGCAGGGTAGGATTAAACTGTACAAAGATGCAACCATTAAAGGTTCTTTCAAAGTTTATCCAGGAAATAAACAGGAGGTCCATCAGCATATTAAAAACATGAGTCAATGCTTAGGTTTAGACCTGTTGTCAGAACTAATATCATGACTATACTGTTGCTACTTGCCTGAGTCCAATAATTGCAGCAACAGATACCAGTCGACTAGTACTAGGTTTATACTGCCTGGCTCTGATTTACATTCTCAAAGCCATGAAGGAATTCTTTACATGGGTACCTGATTAAGTAACTGATACCTGAAGCTCATCACCCTCAAGGCTATCTCATGTTTTGCAAATGTGTGAGGAATGGAAAGCTTTGGTAAATGGTATTTACTAGAGAAGGGATGATTAAAGTGATGAATTGGTATAATGCAGCATCATGATACCTATACTGCAAGGGAGCGATGGGAAAGAGGGAGAGTAGAGGGGATGGATAGCAGGCAGAACTGAAGAGAAATGGCATTAAAACAGAACTGTGCACAATATGAGGGAACAGCTGAAATGGAACACAATGCACACAGTCAGAAGGACATTGCTAATTCACAAGTCCAAATGATTAAAAATAAAAGAAAGAGCACAATAGGATGAATGGGATAACATCTGGAAAAGGAGCAAAGTTAGAAAGGCCTCTAAGGAGAGGAGTAAGGTAGGGTGAAGATTGATGGGGCTAAATACAAACGATTAGTAGAATGGTGATGAATCCTTATCATAGACGAATGAAGCAATAATTATGAGTGACTCAAAAAACTGTAAAGTGAATCAAAGCATTAGTTCATTAAGGAACCCAGAGAGAGAAGTTCATGGTAAAAGGGAAAAAGAGGACAAAGTGAAGAACTGTTCATAGCTGTCTTAGATAATGAAAGCAGTAACTTGGAGTCAATTAGCAAAGTAAACTGGAAATGAGGGCAATCAGAACGCACTTTTTCACACAAAGGATAGCGGAACTCTGAAACTTTCTCCCCCGAAATGGCAATTTTCAAGACTCAGATTGGTAGATTTTTATTGGGTAAAGATATCAAGGTGGATAAATGGAGCTGAGGTACAGATCAGCCATGATGTAATAGAATGGTGGAGCAGCCTCGAGGGGCTGAATGGGCTGCTTCTGCTCCGATGAGATGGGCCAAAAGGGAAATGAGGCCATTAGTTTGTAAATGAGAAATGGATTACTACCTGCCGTGAAGGAACTAATTTACTATGTATTAATTGGTTCTCCAGGGAATATATTTGTGGTAATACTGTCCTTGCAGGAATCAATTAGCAAAATCAAATTTCTTTATTGAATCCTCATTAGTGATAAGAATTTGTTTAACAAATTGATGATGTTAATTTATTGACTTGGGGAGGGAAATTATCTTTGTACCTATCTATTCAATCCAGTGATTAAACTGAATAGGTCACATTTACTGCACTGAACTGTGGAAAATAACTGAGGTAACTGATTGTGGTAGTGGTCATGTTTGTCTGACCATCTTCTAAGCTAGAGTCCAATTTACAACATGGGATTATGAATCATGGAATCATAGAAATTTGTGGCACACAAGGAGTCCATTCGGCCCATCGTGTCCGTGCCAGCCGAAAAAGAGCTATCTAGCCTAATCCCACTTTTCAGCTCTTGGTCCGTAGCCTTGCAGGTTACAGCATTTCAAGTGCATATGCAAGTACTTTTTAAATGCAATAAGGGTTTCTGCCTCTATCACCCTTTCAGGCAGTGAGCTCCAGACCCCCACCACCCTTTGTGTGACGAAAGATCTCCTTAACACCCCTCTAATACTTTTACTAATTACTTTAAATCTATGGCCCCTGGTTATTGACCTCTCTGCTAGGGGAAATAGGTCCTTCCTATCCACTCTATGGGCCCAAGTTTCCACACGATAAAAAACGGGCGCCCCTCCGAGCTGGGCGCCCGTTTTTCTCGCCTAAAATGGCGCCTAAAAAAAACCGCGCTATTCTCGAGCGCCCTGCAGCTCCTTGTCTGCTTGGCACGGCGCCCGGGGGGGCGGAGCCTACACTCGCGCCGATTTTGTAAGTGGGAGGGGGCGGGTACCATTTAAATTCATTTTTTTCCTGCCGGCAACGCTGCGCGTGCGCGTTGGAGCGTTCGCGCACGCGCAGTGTGAAGGAAACATTGGCACTCGGCCATTTTTGTAGTTCTTTGTAGCTGTTTAATTTTTGAACATTTTTTAATAAAAGCACATTGCCATCAGCACATCAGCACTGAGGCTTCTTGCAGCCTTCTCACTGTCTCCTTCCCCCGGGAACGAATGGCTGTCTCCTCCTCCCCCCCCCCCTCCCGCTCTGCGGGAACGAACGGCTGCAGAATTCTCCCTGGCTGAAGCACTTTCACACAGGTAGGAAGATGGTTTATTTAATCTTTTCTTTGCTTATAAATGTTTATTCAGGTTGGATTTATTTGTATAATATTTGTAGAAGTATAAATAAGGATTTATTATAGAATTTAATGACTTCCCTTCCCCCCCCCTCCCCCCCCACCTCGTTCTGGACGCCTAATTTGTAACCTGCGCCTGATTTTTTAATGTGCAGAACAGGTTTTTTCAGTTCTACAAAAATCTTCACTTGCTCCATTCTAAGTTAGTTTGGAGTACGTTTTCACTGTGGAAACTTTCAAATCAGGCGTCAGTGGCCGGACATGCCCCCTTTTGAAGAAAAAATTCTGTTCCAAACTAGAACTGCAGAAAAAAAAATGTGGAAAATTGTGATTTCTAAGATAGTCCGTTCTCCACCAGTTGCTCCTAAAAATCAGGTGCAAATCATGTGGAAACTTGGGCCCTATGAAGCAGAAGATCATGAAGGATTGCTGTCTTAAAGCAATCACCTCTCTTAAATAGCCCGTCCATGTCACATCTCTTGAACAGGCAGCCTATGCAGATTTGTGCAGACAAATTTTTACTGTATTTTCCTTATTTTGTTCCAGTCTGTGGTGAGTGGCCATTCAGACCCTGACACCATCACCCTCTCGTGCAGTTTGAAAGGAAAATGTCAGATCATCAAGAAGGAAGTTGGCTCAAAGCAGCAGCAGGTACTACAGGCAGGTGGGTACTGGAGACAGACTGGCACCTATTGACTTTCACCAGCTGTGGGGGTCATTTTAAACACCCCCCCCCCCACAAAAAAAATTGGTGGGTTTGGGTCAGGCGTGATATTAAAATGAAAAAAATGTCAAACCCGCCTCAAATCCCCACACTTCCAGTTTTAGTGAACAAGGGGAGGGCAACCAAGTTGCTCGCATGAGACGGGTCAGTCATTGAAATATTTTACGGAGGCTGTTTTTCTTCATTTTAGCAAGGTTTAGATTTTTTACCGCTGTCATTAGGGTTTCCCAAGCCTCGAGAAACTCGACAGATAAAAGGTGAAAAAGGTTGGATCCATAAGGTAAGTGCATTTACAACACTGCTTGTGGGCCAAGAGGAGCAGAAGTGTTTCCTCGCAGCCAAAACTGTAAACCCGCAACCTCACATCCTATCCCTATTATCTCCCTCAGAAACCCCCACATTACAGACCCCCCCCCCCCGCCTCCCCATCGATCACTCGCAATCATCCCTGACCTCCCCCTCACCCCCCAACTCCCGGATCACCCCCGATCCCCCGCGGTCACCCCCCGCAGTCACCCCTGACTCCCCCTCCCCCCGATCACCCCCGACCCAGTAAATATTGGGGCCCGTGAGTCTTAACCCAATTTGAATGCGGAAACTCTACAATGGCTCTGTCAGTTTGCTTTAGCTGTGGAAAGGTAAAATTAGTGCCAATGAAATTTTGCTCAGACAATTTGCCAGAATCCTTCATTTGTTTAATTGCAGTTGGAGGTGGGGTCGTGTTTGAAGAGACTTTAATTTCAGAAGCTGCAAAATGCTGCATCTCTGAGGACATCATTCTGAGATTAGGACAAGTGGCCTTTCAGGTTTGGGTTATTTCATTCTGAACGTTTAGAACTGGTTAGTTTGAGTGAATTTGATTTATCCATACGCAGTAAAAGTAAACATGCTCTATAAATATTTTTATATTGTGTGTGCTTGGAAAGGAATTTAACAATAATGGAGAGAAAGCAGATGTCAAGGTATTATCGTCGGCACTTGGCTTTACTTAACGTAGTAAAACATCAGAAGGTGTTCACGGATGCGATTATCAAACAAAATTTGAGACATAAGGAGATATTAGGACAGATGACCAAAAGCTTGATCAAAGAGGTAGGATTTAAGTAGTGTCTTAAAAGAGAAGAGAGATTTTAATAAAAGAGACAGAGAGGTTTAGTGAGGAGAATTCTAGAGCTTAGGGCCTAGGGGGATGAAGACACAGCCGCCAATGGCAGAGCAATATAAATCGGGGATGCACAACAGGCCAGAATTGGAGGAGCGAAGAAATGTCAGACAGTTGTGGGGCTGGAGGAGATTACAGAGATAGGGAGGGGCAAGGCCATGGAGGGACTTGAAAACAAGGACGAGAATTTTAAAAATCGAGATGTTGCCGGACTGAGAACCAATGTAGGTCAGCAAGCACAGGGGTGATGGGTGAACGCGACTTGCTGCTAGTTAGGCTCAGGACAGCAGAGTTTTGGATGGACTCAAGTTTATGGAGGGTGGTAGGTGGGAGGCAGTCAAGTTAGCATTGGAATAGACAAATCTAGAGGTAACAAATGCATGTTTAAGAGTGATCAAACTGTTGAGAAATGCATGAATTCATTAATATTTTATATGTTTCTTGTACACCAGGTGGAAAAAGCATATGGAAATGCAAGAGATATTGAGTGGGCAGTACAAGGCGTAAACATTTATTTACTGCAGGTGAGACGGTTCATTCTAAAATCAAACAACTGCACTAAGTGCTCTATCTCTAGCTCAAGCTGAAAGGGATAAACCTCTTCTGCTCTCAGTGCAGAGCTTCATACACCAAGAGCGCAGATCAGGAATTAGGGTGAGCCCCTAATTTGTGGGCCCATCACTTTCTCCCATGTGTTTTGCAGATCGACACTGAGCAACTTATTTTTCTGCTACGTAATTGAATGAATGTCACCCAACCTTGAAATTATAGCGTTGTTCAGTGACGGTGAACTCTGCAATCACCTCATGGAAAATGATAATTAAATGTTGGTTATTTTTACATAGGATTATGTAGGATATACGGCACAGAAACGGATCATTTGGCCCAACCAGTCCATGCCGGCATTTATGCTCCACTCGAGCCTTCTCCCGTCTTTCCTCATCTAACACTATCAGCATAACCCTCTATTCCCTTCTCCCTCATATGCTTATCTAACCAACCCTTAAATGCATCTATACTATTTGCTTCAACTACTCCCTGTGATTGCGAGTTCCACATTCTCACCACTCTCTGGATAAAGAATTTTCTTCTGAATTCGCCATTGGATTTCTTGGTGACTATCTTATATTGATGGCCTCTAATTATGTTCTTCCCCACAAGTTGAAACATTCTCTCTGTATCCATGCTATCAAAACCTTTTATAATTTTAAAGAATACCTAGCAATATAATATAGTAACCAATTTTTTGATGGTATTCACGAAGAAAAATGATTTTGATCACTAGGTTCCTGACTATTCAGTCAGCGAAAGAGATACAGGAATTCATGGCCTGACTGAGTGTTACGCCAGACTTGCCTTCATTGAGCTGCTTCTCAGTAGCAGCTCAGTGTTGATCTAGAAATGGAACGGATGAGGAGAATATATTTTTGAACAAGTGTGACACAAAAAAGCTAATAGTATCTGGAGAAGGTGTAGATCAACCAGTCTTAAGCCTAGATAGTCCATTCAGCAGTAGACTAATACCAAATTTTGCAATTGCTTTATCTGACCTTTGCCAAACTGAAGCTATTTTGCATTATGGGTTTAACATTGGTCGCTCTGAGCAGAACTAATTGGATGGGATGCGGAAATCCTACCACTTTTCCCCATTTCAAATTTCACAGGGCAAGCTAATGGTTCCGTGGGATTCACACAAACATAGTAAGAGAGGAAGTAGTGAGGGGTTTAGCAGCTTTGAAAATGGATAAATCCCCAGGCCCAGATGAAATGTATCCCAGGCTGTTAAGAGAAGCAAAAGAGGAAATAGCAACGGTTCTGACAATCATTTTCAATCTCCTCTGACTGCAGGTGTGGTGCCAGAGGACTGGAGGACTGCTAATGTTGCACCTTTGTTTAAAAAGGGAGAAAGAGATAGACCAAGTAATTACAGGCCAGTCAGCCGAACCTCAATGGTGGGAAAATTATTGGAAAAAGTTCTGAGGGATAGGATAAATCTTCATTTCGAAAGACACAGATTAATCAAGGACAGTCGACAAGGGAAGTTCGTGTCTGACTGACTTGATTGAATTTTTTGAGGAGGTAACAAGGAGGGTCGACGGGCATAGTGCATTTGATGGAGTGTATATGGATTTTAGTAAGGTTTTTGATAAGGTCCCACATGGCAGACTGATCACAAAAGTAAAGATGGGAGGAAAAGCAATGTGTGAGGAGGACACAAAAAATCTGCTAAAGGACAGACAGGCTAAGTGAGTGGACAAAAAATTGTCAGATGGAGTATAATGTTGGGAAGTGTGAGGTCATGCACTTTTGCAGAAAAAAATCAAAGAACAAGTTATTATTTAAATGGAGAAAGATTGCAAAGTGCCGCAGTACAGCGGGACCTGGGTACTTGTGCATGAAACACAAAAGGATAGTATGCAGGTACAGCAAGTGATCAGGAAGGCCAATAGTATCTTGGCCTTTATTGCAAAAGGGATGGAGTATAAAAGCAGGGAAGTCTTGCTACAGCTATACAAGGTATTGGTGAGGCCACACCTGGAATACTGCGTGCAGTTTTGGTTTCCATATTTACGAAAGGATATACTTGCTTTGGAGGCAGTTCAGAGAAGGTTCACTAGATTGATTCCGGGGATGAGGGGGTTGACTTATGAGGAAAGGTTGAGTAGGTTGAGCCTCTACTCATTGGCGTTCAGAAGAATGAGAGGTGATCTTATCAAAACGTATAAGATTATGAGGGGGCTTGACAAGGTGGATGCAGAGAGAATGTTTCCACTGATGGGGGAGACTAGAACTAGGGGGCACGATCTTAGAATAAGGGGCCGCTCATTTAAAACAGAGATGAGGAGAAATTTCTTCTCTAAGATGGTTGTAATTCAGGGGAATTCGCTGCCTCAAAGAGCTGTGGGACATTGAATAAATTTAAGACAGAAATAGACAGTTTCTTAAATGATAAGTGGTTATGGGGAGCGGGCGGGGAAGTTGAGCTGAGTCCATGATCAGATCAGCCATCGTGGGGCCATATGGCCTACTCTTGTTCTTATTTCTTATGTTCTAAAAGCCCATGGGATCCAGGGCAAAGGGGTAAGTTGGATCCAAAATTTGCTCAGAGGCAGGAAACAAAGGGTAATGTTTGATGTGTATTTTTGTGACTGGAAGGCTGTTTCCAGTGGGGTTCTGCAAGGCTCAGTACTACGTCCCTTGCTTTTTGTGATATATTTCAATGATTTAGACTTGAATGTTGGGGGTATGTTAAGAAGTTTGCAGATGATACTGAAAAGAAGAAAGCTGTAGACTGCAGGAAGATATCAATGAACTGATCAGGTGGGCAGAACAGTGGCAAATGGAATTCAATCCGGAGAAGTGTGAGGTAATGAATGCATTTGGGGAGAGCTAACAAGGCAGATGTACAAAATTATGAGGGGCCTCGATAAAGTGGATAAGAAGTGGATATTTCCCATAGCAGAGGGGTCAACAACCAGGGGGCATAGATTTAAAGTAATTGGTGGATGGTTTAGAGGAGATTTGAGGAGAAATGCCTGATGGCGGTCTGGAACTCACTGCCTGAAAGGGTGGTAGAGGCAGAAACCCTCCCCACATGTAAAAAGTACTTGGATGTTCACTTGAAGTGTCATAACCTACAGGGCTACGGACCAAGCGCTGGAAAGTGGGATTAGGCTGGATAGCTCTTTGTTGGCTAGCGCAGACAGGATGGGCCGAAATGGCCTCCTTCTGTGTTGTAAATTTCTATGATTTCTATGAATATGTGGCATAGTCCAAAAAGACGCCTGGTGCGATTCCTGGACCGGGCTGATGAAACTGATCACAGCCATAACGGCAGGAATGGTGGTAGAAGTAGCCTCGGTACCCACGGGTTACGGAGTGGATAATCAGCCTGGACTCCTGCTCACGAGCACTATCTAGTAACTCCTGCTGGAAATGCAGATGTGTGGGTGTCAGGACACAATGTCTCTTTTAACTAATCTGCCACCTGCTGATACTCACTGTCAAGGCTCATACATGAATAACAGTCACTTGGCTGAGGCACCAGAAAAATGACTACTTGGGCAAGATCCCAGAGCTGCATGGAACTGTATCTAAGCCGAAGTCAATGTTTTTAGAAGAAGAAAGGGAAGAAAAATGATTGTTGAAAAATAAGCAAGAATACTAAATGTCACTCAGAGATTGAGGAGCGAGGTTAGCAGAAATGTCTTTGTCTATAATTGTTAGAGAATGCGATGCTTTGCCCCAGGGAGTAATGGAGCAAAGACTATTGCATCTTTTCAGGGAACAGTAAATAAACATTTGAAGCCAAGGAATTTACTGGGTCATAGGAAGAAGGTAGGGCAGTGAGAATAGTTAGTGATTGCTTGAGCAAAGAGGTGACGCAAACACAGTGAACTGGCCTCTTTCTGTGTCACAAACCTCTATGGTTCTACGGTTAAACGCAATTGTGGGATGGGAGGCACATGAACTTAATACTGCACAGGTATTTGGGAAAGGAAAGTCATTATTGACATGGCCGCAGTTGTTTCCTCAGCAAGGTGGAATCTAGCAAGATGTGGTTGCAAAGCAGTCAGGGACATAGGGGGCGAAATTCCGCTGCTTAGCGCCTCCCATTAGTGCCTGGGGGGGGACGCTAACGGGGCGCGAAGGGGTTAGCGACCGGGCTCGACGAATGCAGCGACGCCTGAAAATGTCAGTACCGGTTTAGCGCTGGCACTGAACCATAGCGTCAGGGCCTTGAGTGCCTCGCAGATCACGACATCATAAAGTCCACAATGCCGCGTGACTGCCACGGATGTAAAATTGACTCTCACCCCCTGCCTTAGCACCGGGCAGGAACAACGACAGGAAGAGCACGCAGTATGCATTCGGATGGTCACTGTAGTATTTTAAAGGGATCAACATCTGGTTTATTTTTAGTCGCTAATCAATGCTGCCTTATCGACTTCATATAGCAAAACCGCCGTTTTCAGTGAGTTCAGCATTTCTTACTTTCAGCAGTGTTCTGCCTGCGAAACAATTGTCAATTTCATTCTGCTGAGGTTTCGAAGTCCTACACTTGCATATGTTAATGGGGGCTGTACTGGCACTGGACCTCGCACTCCAGAGTCTATGTCAGAGGCAGCAGGGGCACAGAGAATGAACGCAAAATGTGGCCAGAGGGAGGAAGGCCAACAGAGCTCTCAACAGAAGGCCTTTTACCCTCACAATGTAACATAGAAACATAGAAAATAGGTGCAGGAGTAGGCCATTCGGCCTTTCAAGCCTACACCACCATTCAATAAGATCATGGCTGATCATTCCCTCAGTACCCCTTTCCTGCTTTCTCTCCATACCCCTTGATCCCCTTATTCCGGGAGCACTTCTCTCGCATAAATTTAACTGAGGAGCAGTGTCTTAGAAGGCTCCACTTCACCAAGGAGGTGGTCACAGAGCTGCAACATTCCATAATAAATTGATCAAAATTCAGTAAAGACATATATTCAACAACAATATTAACTAATCACCCTTGTGCAAACCCTTACTTCCCCTCTTTACTGTGCCTTTTCCTAATCTACTGCTCCTGCCAAGTATGTCCCCGGTGGCTGCAGCACAGCTGGTGGAAGGCTGCTGAGTGTCGGTGCCAGAGACTACAGATGGCCCTGCAGGACGCCCTCGACCAACTCTGGGCCTGGAAGGCCCGTCTGTATACTACACCACCTCAGGTTGGGCGGCGGCAAACTGGGCTGGCTGGATGACAGGCAGCGACAAGGGCAATGGCAGAGTGGCAGTGGTGGGATCAGGAATGCTGTCACCCTGAGAGAGGACAGTGGCTTCCTGCATGACTGACACATTGACAGACAATCAGTACCTCCACCAATCTGCTGGAGCTCAGATCGCTGGCCTGCTGTGACACAGCAAGATCCTCGGTGGGCTGTGGAGGACGCAGCAGTGATGGCAGCAGTCAGAGCTCACGTGGCATCCAGCTGAGACTGCATGAGAGCAGTCTGAGACTCAATGCCACCAACCATCGACTGCATTGCAGCACTAAGACGTAGCCTGACTTCTGCCTGTGCTGCAATGGAAGCTGCCACATTGCCTATGACACATGTCATGAGGTCTGGGTCCCCTAGGTCTCTCTGGGAGTCCACCATCCTCTGCAGAGTGGAAATGATGGGCTCCACGGTGTGCGCAGAGCTCTGTGTAATGTTGGAGGCGGACTCCTCCACGCTCCTTACCATTGCCGAGAGGTTCTCGGGCACCCTTGCCATTGCTCTTATGATCTCCGTGTGCATGCTCATCACCATTCTTGTGAACGCCTCCCTATCGGGATCCTTGTCTGAGTCCTGTGCAGCAGAACTCATGTGCGAACTTGCCTTCTGGGGTGCTGGCTCCTGAGCTACCCTTTCCCCCTGGCCTTGCTGCAGACCGCCAGACCCCGGTGCATCACCCAGTGCAGAGCCCGCAACTAAACTTGCCTCTAAAGATCGTGTTGTGCCAGTAGCTGAGGTGGTGCCTGTGGGTCAGACATGCAGTGACGAGGTGCTTTGCTCCTCTTCTCCCACCTCACTCTCACTGGGAGGCTCAGGGACAGGCTGGTTATCTGGTTGCTGACTACCTGAAAGCCTAAAGGCACGACTCGCATTAAGGTGAGGGCAGGGGGGCAAGAATGGAGCAAGGAATGCAGACAGTTTCAGGAGTTGGAAAGTGGGAAAGGCTTTTGATGTGAGGGGGAAGTGGGAGAGAGAATGAACATATCGTTGTTGCCCCCAAGGGGGTCGATATTTCCACCGGCCACGGCGCTCACTACCTCCCCTCAATGACTCTCAGCACCTACCCCTCCAGGTCTGTAAGGTGTTGGATGTCCGCATCAGCCCCGCTTGTTCTTTGCTGTTCCCTATTATTGTGGGCCATCTTGGCCTGCAAGAGAAATGAAAGTGTGAGTGAGAGTGCAGCTATGTGTTTGGGAGATGTGCCTGCTGTAGTTGAATAGCTATGATTGTAAGCAAGGCTTGAGATGTGGATGTGAGTTTTAGTAGGTGGAGATGCTTGGTGGGTGAGTGGTGAGGATGTAGTGGTTTGTGCAGTGTGTACAGACTGAGGTTCAGATGCTGGTATATCGGACCTGTTGAAGCATCTACTCACCCAGACCACTCGAGTCAGGTTGTTGAATTTTTTACGGCACTGTGAGAGGCTCCTGCTGACCACACTGCTGACCGAGACCATCTGGGCCACTTCCCTCCATATTGCCCTGAAGACCTAGGGCAATTGCCTCCTGCCAGTGGCCAGGAACAGCACTGCCCTCCTTCTTTCCACTGCCAAGACCAATGCTTCCAATGCCTGGTCGCTGACATGATGAGCTCTCTCCCTGGGACTGGGATCAGCCATGAGAATAAGTGGTTGAGTTGTTTGGAGGTCACGTTCAGAGCCAGCAATGTTGAGAATGAGGTTGTGCAGAATAATGTAACCTCCCCTTTAAGAGCTGGAAGGAGCCAGTGTGAATGATGATTCCTGAATGCATTGCACCTGAAATCCATTATCGCTCTGCAGGTAGCGCCCCTGTAGCACCCTAGTGAGGTCAATAGTGCTTGATTTAGTGCTCCAGTTCTTTCTTGGAGCGCTAACAGGCAAGTTACTGGGAGGTCAGAATGATTAGTGCCTGGCGCTACTTGTTCAACTTTTCAAAATTTAGCACACCAAATGAGATGTCACTTTCGACCCTACATACCAGCCCAAGCCAACAATTCCATGTATTAAAATACCAGAATACGGATCACAAGAAATCTTGTATTTTGGGTTTACCTATCTGAAGGCCAGAATAACTGCTGTGGGTTGTAAATGTTTTCGATTAGACAGTCCGTACTGCCTGAAGACAGCACAATCATAAAGTTACACATTTCAATTCTAACGAATGCAGTATTATTTGGTCAAGCAATTTCATTGCATTATTCAGCATTCAGCACCATTGGTTTATTTATCGGGATTTCTAGTGTCAGAATTTTAAATTTTGTTTAAAACAATATAGGCTAAAGATTTGTGGCCAGCACGCGAATTGCCGGTGTCACCGCGGCCCTGGGTTAACGGCCATTGAAAATAGACGAAGCGCTACAAGAGAAAGATTCGCGCTGGGGCTAAAGATTTTTAGCCAGCACGAACTTACTGTGTAACGTCCTCCTGGTGGCGTTAGTGCAGGCATGGGAGTCGAAATTCCCGTCCAGAAGTGGCGTTCTAGCTTCTCACAGCCTCTGGAAATGAGGCAATGAGTTTGCTATGCATTGTGGGAAATTAAAAGGGCAATGCATTGAAAGGGCAATGCCTTCTGAACTGATAAAAATAAAAATGAAGTGAAAAAACAGTTTTCAGCCCATATTGCCTTTTAACAAATATTAACATTAAAAAGATATCCTTTAAAGCTGAATTCTCTTCCGAATATCAAAAAATGTAAAAGTGATTCAGCACTAACACAAATGCCTCAGCAAGCCAGGGAAGGGGCACCCAGGGTTTCGCACGCAGCACTACAGCTTTGTGCAGGGTGTCAACACTGCAAAGAGAGGTCCAGTACTCGCATGGGTCAGGAGGCCCTGCCGAAAGTATGATGTGGGACCACATCATCGAGGGCGTCACTGCCAGCATTGTTACCCCCACTACCTTGCTCCAGTGTCCAAAGAAGCTTCATGTCCTCAGACCAGTGGTCACGATCAGTGAATGCATCTTCAAAAGCCGTCTCCTACCAACTGCACCACTAGCCTCACACACTGCTCAATGCATGACACCCTCCCCCCACAAACACTCACAACCTGTACCAATCTCGAGGCACACCTTCCATTCCTAGCCTCACCTCACACCCTTGGTGGAGACGGTGCAGGCCATTCTTGGCAGGGGCATGGCTGAGCCCTTGGCCACCTTCACTGGAGTTTAGAAGGATGAGATGGGATCTCATAGAAACATATAAAATTCTGATGGGACTGGACAGGTTAGATGCAGGAAGAATGTTCCCAATGTTGGGGAAGTCCAGAACCAGGGGATATAGTCTAAGGATAAGGGGTAAGCCATTTAGGACTGAGATGAGGCGAAACTTCTTCACTCAGAGAGTTGTTAACCTGTGGAATTCCTTACCACAGAGAGTTGTTGATCCCAGTTCATTGGATATATTCAAGAGGGAGTTAGATATGTCCCTTATGGCTAAAGGGATCAAGGGGTATGGAGAGAAAGCAGGAAAAGGGTACTGAGGTGAATGATCAGGCATGATCTTATTGAATGGTGGTGCAGGTTCGAAAGGCCGAATGGCCTACTCCTGCACCTATTTTTATGTTTTTATGTGACGAGAACTCTTTTCTCTCCACGGATGTTGCCTGACCTGCTGAATTTTGTGTCTTCCCAGTGGCCTTTACCCTCCGAGGTCTTGCAAGTGTCAAGCAGCACTCCCTACACACTTGAAAAAACTTTTAACATGTATTGCAGCAAGCCACTACTTCAATAAAATAAAAAAAAGTTCAAAAGCATAAATGCAAACTTACCTGAAAGATGTATGTGTGTCCTTTTAAGAAGTGCTGACAGAGTCTCTGTCAATTTGCTGCATGCTAGGTTTACATGGCGAGCTTAGGACCCAGCGTTGAACTCAGCGCGAAGGTCCAAGTTCACCGTTGAGAGGCTAAGTCGTCGCTACACGCCAACTGACGTCACCTCTCCCTCATTTCAGTTTGCAGTATGATGGATCTTACCAGCACCAGCTGTGGCGAAAGAATGGCAGCCGCTGTCTTTACGCAGCTTTTTGCTGGTAACGGTTGGCGCGAAGCCTCCGAATTTTTAGTCCTATGTGCGTTGCTATGAATAGACTAATGGAATAAACAGCACCTAGAACGGGGCACAAAAGTTCCCTATTAAGAGCTGCAACAGACAGATTTGTTTAACATGTGTGTACATTTCAACCTCATAAAGGAGATTTCCACTATGGTAGCTGGCTCTGTGGGATTAAGTGGTTTTGTCATGCAATTGATTAGTAATCATAAAATGGAACATGTTTACATAGTTACACAGAACTGAAAATGGGAAGGTTGAGTAACACATTCATCATCATAGGCAGTCCCTCAGAATCGAGGAAGACTTGCTTCCATTCTTAACATGAGTCCTTAGGTGGCTGTACAGTCCAATACGAGAACGACAGTCTTTGTCATAGGTGAGACTCGAGGAGCTCAGCGCTCTCCCAGATGCAATTCCTCCACTTAGGGCAGTCTTTGGCCAGGGACTCCCAGGTGTCAGTGGAGATGTTGCACTTTATCAGGGAGGCTTTGAGAGTGTCCTTGTAACGTTTCCGCTGCCAACCTTTGGCTCGTTTGCCGTGTAGGAGTTCCGAGTAGAGCGCTTGCTCTGGGAGTCTCGTGTGTGGCATGCGAACGACGTGGCCTGCCCAGCAGAGCTGATCAAGTGTGGTCAGTGCTTCAATGCTGGGAATATTGGCCTGGACAAGGACGCTAATGTTGGTACGTCTGTCCTCCCAGGGGATTTGTAGGATCTTACAGAGACATCGTTGGTGGTATTTCTCCAGTTTCTCCAGGTTTAAGGGGTTCAGAGATAGAAACATAGAAACATAGAAAATAGGTGCAGGAGCAGGCCATTCGGCCCTTCGAGCCTGCACCACCATTCAATATGATCATGGCTGATCATACAACTTCAGTACCCCATTCCTGCTCTTTCTCCATACCCTTTCATCCCCTTAGCCGTAAAGGCAACATCTAACTCCTTCTTGAATATATCCAATGAACTGGACTCAACAACTTTCTGTGGTGGAGAATTCCACAAGTTCTCCACTCTCTAGATGAAAAAGGTTCTCCTCATCTCGGTCCTATATGGCTTACCCCTTATCCTTAGACTTTTACCCCTGGTTCTGGACTTCCCCAACATCGGGAACATTCTTCCTGCATCTAGCCTGTCCAGTCCTGTCATAATTTTATATGTTTCTATGAGATCCCCTCTCTTCTAAATTCAAGTGAGTATAAGCCTAGCCGATCCAATCTTTCTTCATATGTCAGTGCTGCCATCCCGGGAATTATTCTGATGAAGCTTCGCTACATTCTCTCAATAGCAAGCACGTCCTTCCTCAGTTTAGGAGACCAAAACTGTGCACAATACTCAAGGTGCGGTCTCACCAATGCCCTGTTCAACTGCAGTAAGACCTCCTTGCTCCTTTACTCAAATCCTCTCGCTATGAAGGTCAACATGCCATTTGCTTTCTTTACTGCCTGCTGTACCTGCATGCCTACCTTCAGTGACTGATGTACCATGACATCAGGTCTCATTGCACCTCCTTTTTTACTAATCTGTCACCATTCAGATAATAATCTGCCTTCCTGTTTTTGCCACCAAAGTGGATAACCTCACATTTATCCATATTATACTGCATCTGCCATGCATTTGCCCATTCACCTAACCTGCCCAAGTCACCCTCCAGCCTCTTAGCATCCTCCTCACAGCTCACACTGCCACCCAGCTTAGTGTCATCTGCAAACTTGTAGATATTACATTCAATTCCTTTGTCTAAATCATTAATGTATATTGTAAATAGCTGGGGTCCCAGCACTGAACTTTGCGGCACCCCACTAGTCATTGCCTGCCATTCTGAAAAGGACCCGTTTATTCCCACCCTTTGCTTCCTGTCTGCCAACCAGTTCTCTATCCATGTCAATACATTACCCCCAATACCATATGCCTTAATTTTGCACACTAATCTCTTGTATGGGACCTTGTCAAAAGCCTTTTGAAAGTCCAAATACACCACATCCACTGGTTCTCCCTTATCCACTCTATTAGTTCTTTTTATTCATTCTTGGGATGTGGGCATCACTGGTAAGGCCGACATGTATTGCGCATCCCTAGTTGTCCTGAGTTTGATACAACTGAGTGGTTTTCCAGCCTCTTTAGGGGACATCGTCAACAAAGTTGGTGTGGAACTGGAGTCACATATAGGTCAGACCGTTTCCTTCCCTAAAGGACATTCGGGAAGCAGTTGCATTTACAACAATGCGACAGCTTCATGGTCACTTTTACAGACACCGGATTCAAATTCTCAAACCCACAGTTTAACCACTACACTACTGTACCCACATATACTGCAAGAGTGAAACTTGAGCAATTAATCTCCATCTCTGAAATGCAAAAAAAAATACAGTTCATCCTTTATTATTCTTTAAAAACTAACTTACGGTGCAATTTTATTCAATTTATGATGGGAAGCTCCCACAATTGAACAGGCGAACTGTTGTGCCACTAAACTGCAGGGTTTTGGAAGGGAACGTATAATGTTCAGTTCATTCTCAGTAAGTACATTACAGTCTCGGAGTAGAGTTACATTACACACAGGCTGAGATAACAGAGAAATAAATAATTTTTACACAATTCAAATAGCCAATTCCTTTAAGTAATGTATTTCTGGTTATGATCTTTAATCTTTCAGGCCAGGCCAATAACGACATTTAACACTGAGTCCGAGTTTGAGCTGATGCACGAGTTTGACTCCGCCTTGTCCACAAACTACGAATGGATGACAACCTCAAACATTGGGTATGTAACCTATTTCCAGTTTGCTTCATCGTAAAGTAGCAAATGTGTTTATAAAGAACAATTGTGAATTGCTTTACTTAACAAGATTTGGCTGAAAGGTACTCATTCCTGGATTTGCAGAAGAGATACCACAAAGCGCACAATTACGTTTAAATATTTAACATTCAAACCATTCAGCCTTCTCTTTTTAATTGTCTTGCAAACCATGTTACAGGGTTTCTACGCTTGTGTACAAGCAATGGCACTGGTACACAGAGACCCACCTGACTTCAGCATACCTGAGCCCGGCTGAATTTATGGGTTCAGGTAATTTGCATGTGGTGGTCTTGACGTGGATGGGAATATTGATTGTAAATGGGTGGGCATCCCAGATTGGAAGAAAGGAATTGTGCACGGCTACAAGTCCCAGAAGCCTGTGCAATGGGAAATTCTTGTCAGGTTCTGGGACTCTGATTGGTGTCAAAAACTGCAGTCACATGGCCTCCAGCCCTGGGAATCCTTCCTGTTTGCCCATGAAAATTGAGAGTGTACCTGTCTGGAGATTTGAAGAGGTCACTAGACATCCCTTTCCACATCCGGCAACCTCCAACACCTGTTTTCTCTTCTCGGGTGGCGACCCAGCGCAACCCTAGGAAAACGCTGCGGGAAGGAGTTTTTACATCACTTTCGTGCCACTGACATTAAAATTGAAATATCCTCCTGTTTCAGGAGGGAGCTTCCCACTAACATCGGAACTGCCTCACGAAATGTGTGCCAAGTGCAAAGGGGGGGTGAGAAGCCTACCAAAAATGGTCTCCGCTCCAATTTCATCTGCTTAATGCACCAGTACCAGACACACACAGGGCATCAAATGGAGGGAAACCAGCCCCGTTGTGTAACCAGTACAGTACCGTAGAATTTCTAAAGATTTTTAAAGAGAGCAATTCGTATCGTTTGCGCCTCCGGGGTACAACCGCCTCCCACAACATTGCGCGGGAATTAGCGGAAGCGCAAACTGACAGCACCCCACTCCTACTGTCGCGCCCCTGTTCCTCTTGGTGCCGGTAACCCCAATTTCACGGCAGAACTTCCGCACTGGCCGCAGGAAGTCCGGCTTCACCTCGGTTACCGCCCCCAAACGGGGCTTTACCGAATTTTGCCCCCTTAGTTTTTAAAAAGGTTTGACAAAATAGATTCATTATTAAAGGAGTGTTGTTGCGGTGATAATGTGTCTGACACAACACTATATTGTCATTGTTTACAGAGTTGTACATCATGATAGGATTATTAATGTATTACTGCCATTCTATTGCTGAATGCATCTAGCAGTTGAAATTTTAGATATTATATCGTTTGAATAAAAAACTACGATTAAACATCCAAAAAAATAGCTTTACAAAACGTTTCACTGCAGCAAGTATTGTGCCAGCTGTAGTTGCAGTGTTCTCTAGCTACCAGCTTGACAGCATATCGAAGGGGTTTTCAGAGTACGATACCTAGTCCTAGTTCAGTGGCTGGCCATATGCTCCTTCACTGTGGCAGTTCAGTAATACCTATTAAAAAGAAAAACATTGAATAGTTTGAACTGAAGTAGATATTCTGTTTTGAGCCCAACTGTGTTCCAGCTACAGGAAACTAATATCTCATTCTTGGATTCCGTTCAATCCAAAACCCCGTGTATTACTGAATGTGATGAGAATCACTCACATCAAAACATATTTACCCCGGCTGTCATTTCTCTTTAGTATTGTAATAGCAGCAGTAGAGTTCCTAATATTTTTAATTTGACCATAATATTTTTGGCACAAACAGGAAATCTGCTGCAGCTGTACCTCAGCTTTCTGCATCCATCCAAAAATCTACGGGCATCATTGTATTTCCATGTGTGCATAATTCCTTCTGAACAGTTTTGTTGTTTGGAATTCTGTGCTCACTTGGCAGTATAAATGCATATCATCATTATGATTGATACGGTTATGAACCAAATATATTAACTTATAACAAAAGCAAAATACAGCGGATGTTGGAAAGCTGAAAATGCTGGAAATACTCAGCAGGTCAGGCAGCATCTGTGGGGAGAGAGACAGAGTTAACAGTTCAGGTCAATGATCCTTTGTCAGAACTGATAACCTGAAACACTGGCCCAGAAATCCCGGTCGGGGTCTTCCCACAGGCAAGCGATTGAAAAAAAGGAAAAAAAAATGTGCACTTACCTGTTCCTGCTTCGCCCGCTCAAGATCCCAACCCTGGGGCCTTCACTCCCTGCGCATCACAGCGCGTGCTCGTTGGGACGTCCGTAAGCTGCAGCTGGAGTCACATGGCTCTGGGCAGCCAATCAAGGTACAGTATTTTCTCATTCATAATAATGGGAACTCCGTAAGTTGTAGTTCCCATTATTATGAATGAGAAACCCCCCAAACACCCAAAACACGAATAAAAAATAGAAAATATACACTACATATTTAAGATTAATTTAAATTAAAGTTATTAATGTCTTATTTAAAAAAAAACATATCCAATTTTTTTAAAGTTTTTTTAATTATGGTTTTAAATAAACTTGTCTTGGTGGGCAGAGTATTTAATACTAAAATGTATTTAATTAATTTAATTTTATCGTGTTTATGTATGTTTTAAAAGTAGGCTATGCGTCTGCTTTTATCAGGCGCAAGAATTTTGAGGACATTTGCTGGGCAAGGTATGTGTAAATCCCGCAATCTTGCCCAAGCAAATGTCCTCACTCCCGATCTGCGAATGATCTGTCAAGCTCCAGCTCGACAGATCGGAAAAGCCGGTTTTCAGCGCATGCGCATTGCGTGCTGAAAACCGGCTTTTCCAATGCCTTTCCGGGTCCATAGAAACTTCGTACGGGCCTGGGGAGGCGAGGAGTTCTGCCCCATTAACTTGGTTTCTCTCTCCACTGATGCTGCCTGACCTGCTGAGTATACCCAGCATTGTCTGTTTTTATATGCTAACTTATACATATCTGCAAGTCTTTCTGTGTGAGGGTGGCGGCCACCATGTTCATACTTGTGAGATAATGGGCTCAATTTTCCCCAAGCCCATTTTCTATCGTATTGCCAGAGTTGCGCCGCTTATTTAGGTCAAGAAATGCGTCAGAAAAACATGTCCGAACTTTCCCTGATGTTTGTGCTGTAATTTGGAGCCATGCAGCATGGCCAATCGCCTCAGGGGGGTGGAGCCTGTGGTCAGTGCCGGAAAAAGCAGCCGGGCCTTCTGCGCATGACGTTCTTGACGTCGCTGAAATGGCCGCGCATGCGCAGTAGAGCTCCCAAAGGTTTGTATTCTCTCCTCTCTCACCCCCCCCCACCTCCTTGAGTCTTGTGACCTCACTTTCCCACCCCCCTCCCCCTCCCCGGGCACCAAGCCTTCGGATCAGCTGTCTGCGACCCTCTCCGGTCCCCGAGTGAGGTACCTTCCTGCTCCGCTGTGATGAGTACCTTCCTGGTCTGTGACCCCCGAGTGAGTGCTGGTCAGGTTGCTCCCTCCCCCGCCGAGCCTCTCTGGTCCCGAGTGAGTGGCTGTCCCGGTCCGCTCAGCTTCCTGCCCCTAGCCCAGGCCGAATGACCTCCGATTTACTTACCTGTGCAGATTTCTTTAACTCTCTGCTAGAATTTTCTCGCGAGGCCACATACGCTGGCTTAAGCAGAAATGGAGTAACTATCAGCTGGCCAAAGTTGCCTAAATGGCCAGAATTGGTGTAGGTGGCTGGTTACGCACCCTTTTGAGGAAAAAAAATGTACCTAAAAAAAACTTAACTAAATGAGTTACGCTGGTGCAAATTGATTGGGGAAACTGGGGATTTTTAAGTTAGGCCAGAAAAAGCAGCCTGCTCCAAAAAAAATGGCGCAAATACTGGGAAAAATTGAGCCCATTGTTCCTACGTTTACACTGTCTCCAGTTGGTCCCTTTTACTATGCTGTCTTATTCAGGAAAACATCTCTTCTGTTGTCAAACTCGTAACTCTAGTGAAGCCATTATAGACTGTTGCTTTTAAAGCAACGTATTGAGTTATATTTTGGATGTTGCAGTGAAATGATGCCTGGAGCTATTACACCTCTAACATCAAGCACCTCTGTGAGAGCCATTGAATACGCATTACAGGTGAGTTAGAATGATATGGTTGTAATTGTTGAGGGATTGCATTTCATTGTTATAATACACTCCCATCACTGTGTTCCACAAGGTATTCGTACTGACTCAAGAACTGACTTAATCATCGCTTTTATAAACATAGCATCATTAGACCATAGGAAATAGGAGCAGGAGTCGGCCATACGGTCCCTTGAGCCTGCTCTGCTTGAGGAGTGGGTGAGCTTCTTAATAACATACAGTGCTTATTGCCCTGGAGTCAACCCACAACAAAACATTTTAGGTATCCCCTCTAGAACCTTTTGAAATCGTAACGTTTGAGATTAATTTTGATCACATCTCAGTCATCCCCGTGGATAGAGAACTGGTTGGCAGACAGGAAGCAAAGAGTAGGAATAAACGGGTCCTTTTCAGAATGGCAGGCAGTGACTAGTGGGGTACCGCAAGGTTCAGTGCTAGGTCCCCAGCTATTTACAATATACATTAATGATTTAGACAAAGGAATTGAATGTAATATCTCCAAGTTTGCAGATGACACTAAGCTGGGTGGCAGTGTGAGCTATAAGGAGGATGCTAAGAGGCTGCAGGGCGACCTGGACAGGTCATGGCAGATGCAGTATAATGTAGATAACTGTGAGGTTATCCACTTTGGTGGCAAAAACAGGAAGGCAGAATATTATCTGAATGGTGACATATTAGGAAAAGGGGAGGTGCAACGAGACCTGGGTGTCATGGTACATCAGTCATTGAAAGTTGGCATGCAGGTACAGCAGGCGGTGAAGAAGGCAAATGGCATGTTGGCCTTCATGGTAAGAGGAATTGAGTATAGGAGCAGGGAGGTTTTACTACAGTTGTACAGGGCCTTGTTGAGGTCATACCTTGACTATTGTGTGCAGTTTTGCTCTCCTAATCTGAGGAAGGACATTCTTGCTATTGAGGGAGTGCAGCGAAGGTTCACCAGACTGATTCCCGGGATAGCAGGACTGACATATGAAGAAAGACTGGGCTTATATTCACTGGAATTTAGAAGAATGAGAAGGGATCTCATAGAAACATAAAATTCTGATGGGATTGAACAGGTTAGATGCAGGAAGAATGTTCCAGATGTTGGGGAAGTCCAGAACCATGGCTTAGATAGGGGGTAAGCCATTCAGGACCGAGATGAGGAGAAACTTCTTCACTCATCGAGAATTGTGAACCTATGGAATTCTCTACCACAGAAAGTTGTTGAGGCCAGTTCGTTAAATATATTCAAAAAGGATTTAGATGTAGCCCTTATGGCTAAAGGGATCAAGGGGTATGGAAAGAAAGCAGGAATCGGGTACTGAAGTTGCATGATCAGCCATGATCATATTGAATGGTGGTGCAGGCTTGAAGGGCCGAATGGCCTACTCCTGCAACTATTTTCTATGTTTCTATGTTTCTTCAAAGATCTTGAATTCTTTATTGATCAGCAGGGATATGACTCCGCAGGGACATGATTTCTGTCTTACAGGACTCTGTGGTTCAGGAGTATCTCTTTTCTTTGTTTACAATTCCTCCTTAGTTGAAGAACAACAACAATTTATATTTATATAGTGCCTTTAACGTACTGAAACATCCCAAGAAGCTTCACAGGAGTATTATGAGACAAAACATTTGATACCGAGCCACATAAGGAGAAATTAGGGCAGATGACCAAAAACTTGGCCAAAGAGGTATGTTATAAGGAGCATCTTGAAAGAGGAAAGAGAGGTAGAGAGGTGGAGAGTTTTAGGCAGGGAATTCCCGAGCTTAGGGTCTAGGCAACAGAAGACACCGCCACCAATGGTTGAGCAATTATAATCAGTGATGCTCAAGAGGGCAGAATTAGAGGAGTGCAGATCTCAGTGGGGTTGTGGGGCTGGAGGAGATTATAGAGATAGGGAAGGGCGGGATTTGAAAACAGTGATGAGAATTTTGAAATCGAGACGTTGCTAACTGGGAGCCAATGTAGGTCAGCGAGCACAGGGGTGATGGGTGTGCGGAACTTGGTGCAAGTTAGGACACAGGCAGCCGAGTTTTGGATCACCGCTACTTTATGTAGGGTAGAATGTGGGAGGATAGCCAGGAAGGTGTTGGACGAGTCAAGTCTAGAGATAACAAAGGCATGGATGAGGGCTTCAGCAGCGGATGAGCTGAGGCAAAGGTGATGTTACGGAATCGGAAATAGGCGGTCTTAGTTATGCTGCGGATATGTGGTTGAAAGCTCATTTCAGGGTCTAATATGACACCAAGGTTGCAAACAGTCTGGTTCAGCCTCAGACAGGAGTTGGGGAGAGAGATGGAGTGAGTGGCTATGGAACGGAATCAAAGAAGAAATGTGGTAAAGGTGCCTTTAGATGTAAAGTCAACTGGGGACAGGTACGAATTGGTAAATTGTATATGCACTACATTTTGGAGCACAGAATGAAAATATAGAGCTTTGGGAATTGTTTATGTTCATGCAGATATTGAAAGGCAGTGGCCCGGAATGTTCAGTCAGCGGCAAAGCAAAGGCGTTCACCACTGACCCCGAAGTAAACTTTGCACAAGGATCTCACGATCTCTGTGTCGAGAACTTTGGGTTTTCTGACATTCAATTCAAATCAACGGAGTATAGTTGGGATCCCCTTGTGCGAGCTGCTGTGACGTCATCATCATCATCATAGGCAGTCCCTCGAATCGAGGATGACTTCTTCCACGCCAAAAGATTCAGAGGTGTTTCAATGAAGGACCTAATATTCCAGATCCCAAGCTAAATCTCGAAGGGTGGAAGATGTCTGTGCGTGGATCTTTTTGTTGCACACCAGCCACCACACGGGCTTGGCAGAGCTAGGTCTTGGTCCAGTGGCAAGGATTAACCAAGACGACTGGAGTCCAGCTCTGCCATCAACACGCTGTCTAAGTAGCCAATCAAAAGGCAGAATTCTCACAGACAGCGAACGAGGAAGTCAGTAAGCTCTTAAAATTCTAACTTTAAAAAAATGTTCGTGAGAGAAAAACAAAGATTGGGGTTCTCACACAGGGAAAAGGCACACCTGAAATATATTTTTTTAAGTTTTAATATTTATTAAAATGGATAAATTTGACACTGCACAAAATTAAAATTAGCTTTTCAGGCCCACTTAGCCCATTTAGCAGTCAATACGCTGTTAAAACCCCAGTTACACCTAATCCCTTTGGATTTAACGTTTAGTGGAGAATTTAACAGCCTAATTACTGCGGAAGAGCAGAAGATTTTGTCAGTTTACCTGATTTGAGAGATGTCACAGATTGCCGGCTCTGTGGGTGGTGGGGTGCGGGGGGGAGGGGGTCGGCGGGAGGGGTAGGGGCTCAGTGTAACCTGTGTCGTAACAGTGAATGACAGGCCGCAACTTCAGGATTTTGACAAGCACCTGCACATGCATCAAATCCCAAAGTTGCGGTCAGTTTCAAAGATGGAATGGCATCATACGGACCACAATTTCTGGGCCAATATATTTTGTTTGTAATTGAATGATGTTTACATATGTCATCAATGTCATTTAACTAGGAAATGTCCAATAAAGCTGGAGGAAATCCCTGCTTTTTACCCTATAACTACAAGTACCTGGGCATCTGCTGTTCTCATTTATTCATGAATCTAATGGTAAGTTTTATTTTTTTACGGTAAAAGCCTTTGTTATATATTTCTACTGTACATAAGTTTGCTGTGACAGAGTCAGCAATCCTGTGGAGCATGAATGCATGTATTTAGACTATAACGGGAATTTCGCGATGCAGAGCACAACTTTACAGCACACTGACAGTGAAGAATGTTGCTTTAAAACAAACTTCTTTTTTTGACTGATGTAGTAATGAATTCAGTCTTACGGTTATAACCATTTTATTATTTTGCTTCTGCATAAAAGACAATGTACAAGCTGAGTATAGTCACAGATAGAGCGCGCAAACTTAGCATGAATTTCTTCTCGTGCTGCTTTAACAAATGAAAATGCTTATATTTATTCACTGTTTTCTTATCAAACTGGAACTGCCATTGCCAAATATGGCAGTCTCTGGCTATTGCATAGTCCAGAGACACAAGCCTACATTTTCTTCAACATACATCAACAACGTTAGATGCACATAAAGTGCCGTGGCCTTGCTGTGGTACGCATAACCCTTCTAGTCGCTAGACATTCTTATCATAAGCATAAAGGAGTCGAAATTCCCCTATTGTGTGCTTGCCATTAGCGCCTCTGGGGGGTGCTAATGGGGCACAAAAATGTTTTCACCTGGGGAGTCGGAGGGGGGGGGGGGGGCGGGGGAGGGTGCTACGGTTCCCATGAAATTGCTCGGGTGTTAGGGGAGACGCAAATTCATTAGCGCCATGCCCCACTGGTAGCATCCCGGACTGCTGCGCCAACGATGATTACTGTCTCTCATTTCAGTTTTGGGGCTGAGATATGGAATAAGAAATTAATGTAATGATGGGGAAATGCAGAGCAACTGGATGTGGCCTGGAATTCATTGGAACCAAAGTCTGATGAGGCGGTCGTGGACCACCCTTCCAGAAGACTAACTGAGTCCCTGCCTCCTGCGTTGGTGCTATTCCTGCTCCTGTTCCTCCTTCTCGTCCTCATCCTCCTCCTCCAGCTCCTTCTCCTGAGGTGCTGCGGCTATGCCTGGTGGCAGTGGCTGCACCCTCATGATGGCCAAGTTGTGCAGCATGCAACAGACAACGACGAAAAGGGACAGCTGCTCAGCCGAGCACTGGAGGACTCCTCCCGAGCGGTGAAGGTAGCAGAATCGCTGCTTGAGCACTCCGATGGTCTGCTCGATGATGTTCCTGGTGGCAGCATGGCTCTCATTATATGTGTGCTGGGCACGAAGGTCGGGGTTGCAGAGTGGAGTCATGACCCAGGTGGAGAGCAGGTAGTCCTTGCCTCCCAGCAGCCAGCTGCGAGCTTCATGTGGTGGCTGGAAGAGAGCTACTACAGTGGTCTGGCGCTGGATGAATGCATAATGGCTGCTGCCAGGATAGCGGGCATTGACGGTGATGACTCGGCGTGTGTGGTCTCACACCACCTGCACATTCAGTGAGTAGTAGCCTTTGCGGTTATGGAATACCTCAGGATTGTGATGTGGTGCCCACAAAGCGACGTGGGTTTAGTCAATGGCGCCCTACACCATGGGGAATCCCACTCTCCTGGCAAAGCCACATGCATGCTCGTGCTGCTTCTGTCTGATCATGGAGAAGGAAATAAAGTCCCTCCTCCTTCTGTAGAGAGCATCTGTGACCTCACGGATGCAGCGATGGACGGCGAACAGGGAGATGTTGGAGATGTCTCCTGTTGCACACTGGAAGGATCCACTGGGGAAAATATTGAGCTCAATGGTGACGACTGCCACTGAGAGAGCTGTCCTCACCCTGGTCTGAGGCTCGAAGGCTGGTTCGAGAAGGTGGCAGAGCTCGGTGACCATGTCCTTGCAAAAGCACAGCCTTCGAACACACTGTTCCTCAGTGAAATTGATGTCGGAGAACTGCTGCTGGAATTCTTTGGGAGGTTAAGGCCTCCTGTTGAAAGCCCTGTTGGCCCTCCTACCTCTGGCCACATTTTGTACTCCTTCTCTGTGTCTCAGTTGGCTCTGACGGTGGCGCTGGAGGGCGAGGTCCATTGCAGAAACCCCATGAAAGGATCTAAATGTTGGACTTTCAAATTTGCCCTCAATGAAACTCATGAATCTTTATCAGCCAGAACACTCCTTCAACTGTAACTCACTCAAATCGTTCACAACGCCTGTCTGCCTATGTGAAACTAACAAGAAACCATTATTGGCCGATTAATAGTAAACCGGATGTTGGCGCCTTTAAATAGCGCTCCTCCAGCCTACATCCGACTGAAACTCAACGACTCAACCGATCGTTGTTAATGGCAGATGTACAACCAGGGGGCGAGAGCCAGTTTTTATTGGCGATGTCATCAGCAACACCAGGCGCAACATCTTTCCGCCCCCGCAAAACTCCCGACGAATTTAGCGAGGGTCGCTGTTCTCGCCGCACCTGGTCATTTGTGTCCTGTTAGCGCCCCAATGGGAGGCACAAAGTAGTCCAATTTTTCCCCCTTAGCATTTTATTTTTAACCGTGCTATCAAAACAAGAAGAGCACCAGTTATAGTTTCCACCCTTGTGTCCCAGATACTGTGCTTCATCTGACACGTCTGTTAGGAATATTAGGAAAGAAGAGAAAAGCCCCTTCATAGTTTGATGGAATATTAAAACAGCTGGAAAAGTTTTGCAAACAAAATCTAAAACAGATTGGCCTGGATTTCATGGAATTGATGGCAGCCATTCAAATGGTGTGACCTGATCTGATTGCATTAACTGCAGTTCAAGCTCTTTTACTGCAGAAAGATTTTTTTTTATTTGTTCCTGGGATGTGGGCATTGCTGATAAAGCCAGCATTTATTGCACATCCCTAATTGCTCCATAGAAGCTGGTGGTGAGCCGCCTTCTTGAACCGCTGCAGTCCGTGTGGTGAAGGTGCTCCCAAATTGCTGTTAGGGAGGGAGTTCCATAATTTTGACCCAGCGACGATGAACGAACGGCGATACATTTCCAAGTCAGGATGGTGTGTGACTTGGAGGGGAACTTGCAGGTGATGGTGTTCCCGTGCGCTTGCTGCCTGGTCCTTCAAGATGATAGAGGTCGCGGGTTTGCGAGGTGCTGTTGAGGAAGCCTTGGAGAGTTGCTGCAGTGCATCTTGTAGATGGTACACACTGCAGCCACGGTATGCTGGTGGTGGAGGAAATGAATGTTTAAGGTGGCAGATGAGGAGCCAATCAAACAGTCTGCTTTGTCCCAGATGGTGTCAAGCTTTTTGAGTGTTGTTGGAGCTGCACTCATCCAGGCAAGTGGAGAGTATTCCATCATACTCCTGACTTGTGTCTTGTAGATGGTGGAAAGGCTTTGGGGAGTCAGGATGTGAGACACTCGCTGCTGAATACCCAGTCTCTGACTTGCTCTTATAGCCACAGTATTTTGTGGCTGGTCCAGTTAAGTTTCTGGTCAATGGTGACCCCCAGGATATTGATGGTGGGGGATTCGGCGAGGATAATGCCATTGAATGCCAAGGGGCGGTGGTTAGACTCTCTCTTGTTGAAGATGGTCATTGCCTGGCACTTGTGTGGCACGAATGTTGCTCGCCACTTATCAGCCTAAGCTTGAATGTCATCCAGGTCTTGCTGCATGCGGGCAAGGACTGCTTCATTATCTGAGGAGTTGCGAATGCAACTGAACACTGTGCAAACAGATAAGTATGAGACGAGGATTTATTACTCAGGCATATCTCACACAACCATACCACCATACCAAGTTTGATTGGTTCTGGAATAACCATTCACTAAGCATTCCCCAACTATTTTTGTCAACCTGGGCAGAGTGTCACATGGGGATAGATTTTTAACTTTCCCCCTGGGCATTTAACTGGCGTCACTGATTGGCTGCCCATTATAGAAACTGCCCGATTTTTGTATTTATTGATTTCTATAGAAATGAAAATCTGGCGGTTTCTTTAAAGGGGACGTATCTACAATGCCAGATCATCTGGGTCCAATGTCTCCGATGAGGAGGAGAGGTGGCAAGTTGAAAATCGACCCCATGATCTCTTACATCAGCGTGATATGAAACCCCAATATCTATGGAATAGCACCAGTTGAGTTTTTTCACTAGGGATTCCATGCTCTGAGCATCACTGTTTCCCTATTTCTAAAGCAAAACCCTGCAGCTCCCAATGTATTTTAGGGAGGATAAATATGCCTTTATTGTATTTTATTTCTTTTCATTTCAGCCATTGGGCTCTTCACCTGGAATTTGGTATAGGCTGAACTGAATTATCCATAAGCTAGACAAGACCTAACAACCCTTATTAAGCAAAAAGCAGCACATAACGGTAAACATTTTGTCCCAATTGGCTCAATTCTCTAGCAAGCAAATAAAACATTTTGGAATGCAAAAAAAAAAATTAGGAAATACTCAGGCAACCAGTGGGGGATCTCGTAAATAAAAATGTTGGTGGATACCCTCCAAAATGTAACTGAGCCTGGCCCCTCAGCAGGGATCTTGGACCCGGACGGACTCAAAGCTGGATTATGTCCATTAAAGACAGAAAATGCTTAACTAGGATGCAATCACTAATTGGGTGTGATCTCTGGTATATCCATGCAGGGGCAGGCCAAACAGATAGAATAGTAAGCATAGCCTACATATTTCAGTCACCGAGGTTGCAGGTGGGTGTCAAAAGACATTTCCTGAGACTGATCACCGTAATTAACTAAGTGGCTTATGTGGAAAAAAATACCAGTACAATCTTGATGTACTGTTTACATTCTGTCATCTCCTGTATACCCATGCTGATCCAGGCCCAATCAATGCATAGGTCTTTAACTCAGGAACTTAAGGTAGGATGTTTTGTCTATCTGCTATCAAAGCCTTTAAACATATAGTAAAATATCAGTGTCCATCTTCTATTGCAAATGTGCAAGAAAATCGTTCAAATTATGTTACTCCAATGCAGCTATTAGCCAAATTTGCCTTGGGTTTCCAACTCAAAGATGGCAGCTTAGGTTTAGCCTTAACAAAACATCCGACATAATATAAAGCATAACCTTCAAAAAGCAGCCGACAGATCTAAGAAAACCAGAGTTTTACTAACCATGATGCATTTAACCATTTCAAAAGGAGATGAGCTAAGGACATAGTCATAGCTATTAATTCAGAGCATGCAGAGTGGCACAGACCAATACCAATGACTAACTACAAGATTTGTAGGAGCCAGGTTATCAGTCTGGGCCTTGCAGAAAACAGAAATGGGACTCTGCAATGCCTCAGAGATTAGCAATTCATCAGGAAAGCCCTGCTCAATTTACACAGGCACAGGGATCAAATTATAGACCACACACACACACACTCACACACATACTCTTTCCCAATCAGTCTCACCGACTTTAGCAACAGGCTACTTCTGAGCTACCACGTAGTTCCTGAGGCGTTCATTGATATTGAAATAGAAGGCCATCCATGTACGAAGGCCTAGCTTGATGCCATGAAAGTTTATGGGCTAAATATTTGGGGGTTAGCACCTCCCAGGGGTTTACCGCCAAATTCGGAGACAAAATGGCGGCGGCTACTCTTCTGCCTGTTGCCGGTGGATACCGCATCGTTTGCCATTTTCGGGTGGCTGGCAGCACTGCCAATGTCGGCGCTCGCCAAAATTATGTAGATGAGCTGATCATGACGTCAGTGAGTGTGCAGTGCTCACTTGACACCGGATCAGAAGTTTGGACTTCGCCGCTCTACTTACCGGCATGCCTTAAGTGCGACCAGCTGAGCAAGCTTTGACAAGCTCAATGATGTCCAGCACTCGCTCATCCTATTGGCTGAGGTTCTGGATGGCAGCTTGCCCCCCCTCCCCTGTCTGCTGCTGCTCCCTCCTGTTATGCGAGGCCTTGACTTGCAAGAGAAAGGGAAGTGTGCGAGTGAGTGTGGTGCAATGTGTTTTGGGTGATGTGACTGCCTTGGCTGAATAGCTGTCAGTGTGTGCAAGGTGTAAGATGTGGGTGTGAGTGTTGCAGCAAGTGGTAAGGTTGTGAGGGTGAAGTGAAGCTATGATTGTGAGGTTTGAGTGGTGATGGGTGGAGATTGTTGGTCGGTGAGTGCTGGGGGTGTGGTGCATTGAGCAGTGTGTGAAGCTTGGGTACAGATGGTGGGATATAGCCTTTGCTAATGCCTTGACCTGCCATGTGAGGTTATTAAACTCTTGCGGCCCTGGACTGTCAAGCTGGGGACCACAGTGCTGGCTGTCACATTTCTCCTGCCTGAGCCTTTGCGATGTAAGGGGGCAAGGGCTTCCTGCCAGTTTGCAGGTAGAGGACAGCCCGCCTCCTCTCCGTGGCCACCACTAGTGCCTCGAAAGCCATGCCTGAGAATCTGCGGGCTCTCTCCCTGTGCTGAGGCTCAGCCATCTGCTTCCACTACCGTCTGCTTCCAGGTGAAGTTGGAACTAGATTGACAATGATTTGCTATCGCATCAAGTACTAAATAAAGCCTGTGCCAAACATGACTGAGAATTAGACTGGAGCCGATATTGGCCCACCTGTTGAGCGGTAAACCGCGGTAAGCAGCGGTTTTAGCACTGAGATCAAGACTATAATCATGTTAATGAGGACCAAGCATGAATTTTGCGTGCTACCAAGACCATTTAACCTGGCAGAGCTTAACATCGTTGGTTCTTAACACTGCCTGTTTTGTGGCCATATACAATTTTTAGCCCCATATATTTTGAGCATACTTGGCTTGCGATTTCTTCACAATCAATCAAACTCGGTATAGGTCCTACAGCATGTGAATGATGCCAAATCTTTCAAAGAATGGTAATGAAATGACTCAACAAGTTAAGTAGTCTTTCTTAATCCTTATCTCGCAACACAACTGCAATGAAGATTGAGAAATGATGCTTGGCGGTGGTGGAATGCTTTTTGGAACTGGAGTTGTATATATGGATTGTGTACCTTTGAGGATCAGTTAAATAATGGCTAGAACTTCTACTGTTCAACGAATGAACTTTTTTTTTTTTACAAGCACTCCCATCTGATGTACCAGTGTTTATTTCATTAGTAGGACTTAAAATGGACTTTATTATAACAGACTAGAGATATTTCAAAATTAAACATTTGATTTTTTTTTATCTTCCAGAGCATGAATGCTAACATGGAACAGAATAACATCATTACCCGGAAAAAGATGAATGACTTTGAACTGCTAGGGAGGGTACTTTTTAAACATTTATTTACGCAGTGCAAAAACCTTCCTCTGTACAATACATTATTTCCTTTGAGTCTGAATGTTACGGGTTCCAGTCCCACTCCAAAACTTGTGCACATATTTAATGCAGTACTGAGGGAGTGCTACATTGTCAGATTGGCTTCTTTCAGACCAGATGTTAATGCAAGGCCAAGTCTGCCTGTGTATATATAAACCTAAAAGATTCATGGCACTATGTGAAGAACAGCAGGAGTTCTGCTGTCTTGGCTAACATTCTTTCCTCAACCAGCACCACCAAAATAAATGTAATGGTCATTTATCTCAGTTACTCTTTGTGGGACCTTGCTATTTGCAATTGTGAGTGCTGTGAAAGATGAAAAGCCCAAGATTCTCCAGATTTTACTCATACCTCAGACCTGTAACCCCATGGATCAACCTTGTGGCGTGACTAGAATTGGACATAGTATGCAAGTTTGAACATAACTTCCTCTGACTTTTATTCCGCTGATTCGGCTGTGCAGTCATTGATGCAAATTAGAAACAATACTGGTTGGGAACCCCATTACTTACTCTTTCCCCCTCTCCCCCAATCTAGGTGGAAATCCTGTAACAAATATCAATTGCTTGCTACTCTTCAGCCAATTTCTTACTCTTACTGAAGATTTACTCAAAGTCCCCACAGCTTTCCGCTTAACCAATAGACAAACGTGTAGAACTATGTCAGGTGTCTTCTAGAAGACTAAGCACAACTTGTCATAGCGCTTACTCAAGAAAGTAACATGTTAACTGGACTGTGGTAAGCCCTACAACCTTCGGGGGAACAAAAGCACCAAATTGTTGCGACTGCTCTCAGCGCTAAAGAAAGAAAGAATTTGCACTTATATAGCGGCTTTCACGGCCACAGGATGTCCCAAAGTGCTCTACAGCCAATGAAGTACTTTTGAAATGTAGTCACTTTTGTAATATACAGCAACCAATTTGTGCACAGCAAGGTCCCACAAACAGCAAGTCACAAACTGCCAATCATCAGAATTGATATGAAGTGAACAAGACGGTTAATATCCATATACATAGCTGACATAAATATGAAATTAATGATTAACATTATAATCCATTGTAACTTATTTAAATACCATCATTTTTATCCTTTAGCTCTAGAGTAGTGGATGCAGCAGCACATTATAACCCCATTTTTATGCTTATTTATGTGCCCCGAATTTATATCACCCCTTTCGAGGTGGGTGATGTGAAAGTGGGTGCCTGAATCACAATGGGCACGGTTGCAACCTGAAGCATGTGATAAGCACAAAGATGGCTAGTAACCACATTACAGTTTGTAGAATCTTAGAATCAGAGAAATTTACAGCACAGAAGGAGGTCATTCGGCCCATCATGTCTGCGCCGGCCAACAAAGAGCTATCCAGCCTAATCCCACATTCCAGCTCTTGGTCCGTAGCCCTGTAGCTTACAGCACTTCAAATGCATATCCAAGTACTTTTTAAATGCGATGAGGGTTTCTGCCTCTACCACCCTTTCAGGAAGTGAGTTCCAGACCCCCACCATCCTCTGGGTGAAGAAATTTCCCCTCAAATCACCTCTAAACCTTCTACCAACTACTTTAAACCTATGTCCCCTGGTTACTGACCTCTCAAGGGAAATGGGTCCATCCTATCCACTCTATCAAGACCCCTCATAATTTTATGCACCACAATAAGGTCTCCCCCCCAGCCTCCTCTGTTCCAAAGAATACAACCCCAGTCTATCCAATCTTTCCTCATAGCTAAAATGTTCTAGTCCAGGCAACATCCTGGTAAATCTCCTCTGTACCCTCTCTAGTGCAATCACATCTTCCCTGTAATGCGGTGACCATACGCCACACTCATTCGTTCCCTGAGTTCTTTTAAAACGAATGCAGCCAACCCGTTATGTGGCATGCAACCAAAGCATCACTGCAGCTTTTGGAACTGGTGCCCAAGAGAAGGTTGGAGCTCTATTTACAAAAACGATGGGAGCCTTTGCCCTTTGCTCCCCTGGTATCCCTGGTCCGCCTGCTTCCTTTCTTAATGCCTCCTCCCCCCGCCTCACCATGCCCATCCTGCCCCACGTACTGTCACTAGAAAAGGCCATTCTAGCACGCCAGCATATTGCAAATGTGCCCAGTGCAGCAGTAAATTTATGTAAAATGTGCTGGCCCCCATGACTTGCGAAGTTTCATGTAGTGGCTGAGCCGATATGTTGTGTGTGTTTGCCTTGTTGAAAACAAACCATTTCAACAAATAAAACCACTGCAATCATTTATACATGTGCCTGTAATTATTAATTGATGTTGAACATAATGTATCTAATTGAAACATAGAAGAGTCAGAGGGGGATTGACAGGGTAGATGCTGAGAGGTTGTTTCCCCTGGCTGGAGAGTCTAGAACTAGGGGGCACAATCTCAAGATAAGGAGTAGGCCATTTAAGACTGAGATGAGGAGGAATTTCTTCACTCAGAGTATTATGTCTATAATGAACTTGTGAATGACTCCACGAGGCAATGTGTTGTACTCAAACTGTAGTGACCTTGGTCCTTTATTTGTAACTCCAGAGTGAGGCAGCCACATGATGGCTCCCCTTTTATACAGCCCCTGCCACCAAGGCAGGAAACCCCAGTCTCCACCAGTTACACCCTCTAGTGGTGCCAGCATAGTATATACACAGTGTAAACCTTATTGATCATACATCAGATAAACAAGTCCCCATCTTATGCAACTATACAGTGACTACACAGAGAGTAAATCTATAGTCTGCATATATAACACAGAAGGTAGTGAATCTTTGGGATTCTCTACTCCAAAGGGCTGTGGATGTTGATGTTGAGTATATTCAAGGCTGAGATCGATACATTTTTTTGGACTGTAGGAGAATCAAGGGATATGGAGATTGGACGGGAAAGTTGAGGACAAAGATCAGGCACGATTTTATTGAATGGTGGAACAGGCTGGAAGGGCCGTATGGTCTACTCCTGCTCCTAATTCTTATGTTCTTATGTTTTATTGACTAGGTGTTGAATGAATTATCATTACACGATGTTGTATTAATTCATGGAAAATCACCATTGTGGAAGAGAATTAGCAATGCAATTGTATACCTACAGGTAAGGTTTATTATATATTGCTGTCTTTATCATGTTTACAATATAACCAGAAATAGTTCCTATACTGGCTTTGAATTCAGAATGGTGCTGTTGCTAAAAATCAAGTAGACTCGGAAGTTTATCTTCTGAATTATACTGTTCCGTAAAAATACCTAACCTGATTCTACTAAAATCCATCATATGCCACTTTAACTCAGGCTTTAACCCCCTTATTTTACTTTATTTTAAATGGATTAATGTCTCTGTTTAAAAACATTAATACAAGTTAATGAAGTGTTTGTACAGCAACAATGCTGGTTGGAAAATAGGCTTTGACCTACATCTCTGCACTCCTCAATGGTAACTCGTTAAATTCTTGCAAAACATCAAATTCTCTGTTATTTATGATCAAGGACATTTGGAAACATTCATGACATAATAATTCCAAATAATGCAACAGGAAAGAAGACAAGACACAGTAAATCAAATCGCAGAACAGAGAGATGAGCAACAAGGAACATACACAAGGAGAGATAGAAAAGAACATAATTCCAGACCTTTTACAAATAATCAATCTAGATTAAAGATCAAACCTGCTTTGGATTAGTAGTGCTAAACTGGAACCTCGGATGGCTTAGAAGCTATGCATTCCGGTAAGACCGTGATGCCTTCCAAGTCCTCATGCATTCATGTAGGAAATATAACAAAACAAGATTAGCCAAAAAAAACATTTAGAGTGTATTGCTGAGGCCACACCTGGAATACTGCGTGCAGTTTTGGTTTCCATATTTACGAAAGGATATGCTTGCTTTGGAAGCAGTTCAGAGAAGGTTCACTCGGTTGATTCCCGAGATGAGGGGGTTGACTTATGAGGAAAGGTTGAGTAGGTTAAGCCTCTACTAATTGGAATTCAGAAGAATGAGAGGTAATCTTATCAAAACATATAAGATTATGAGGGGGCTTGACAAGGTGGATGCAGAGAGGATGTTTCCACTGATAGAGGAGACTAGAACTAGGGGGCATCATCTTAGAATAAGGGGCCACCCATTTAAAACTGTGATGAGGAGAAATTTCTTCCCTCAGAGGGTTGTAAATCTGTGGAATTCATTGCCTCAGAGAGCTGTGGAAGCTGGGAAATTGAATAAATTTAAGACAGGAGTAGACAGTTTCTTAAATGATAAGTGACTAAGGGGTTATGGATAGCGGGCGGGGAAGTGGACCTGAGTCCATGATTGGATCAGCCATGATATTAAATGGCAGAGCAGGCTCGAGGGGCTGTATGGCCTACTCCTGCTTCTATTTCTTATGTTCTTATGTTCTTATAAATGTAACATGCTTGGGAGGAAAAAGGTGACTGTGGACCTATGGGTGTTCTTCATGTCATTTTGGGTTGTGTTGTAGACTATTTGATAGAGATCAATTGCTGTGTGTCAGCCTCCTTCCTACTATGATTCACAACAACATGCCATGAGTAAGCACGAGACAGTTGAGTGTACGAAACAGACTGTTGGTATAGCACAGATGATCAGTCCTTACAATACAAAGGGTAATAATTTGAGTTTCTCTCAATCCTGCTTCCTGACTTAGCCCTGCTACTTCACCCTTTTTTATACACTGGTTGTTTACCACAAACTGGTATTTTATGCATAGATACATGCATAGATTTCATGAACTGTCAACTCTTTCTAACTGCCCTGTGAAATACTTCCCAACTTATGATAAAACAGATTATTTATTTCAAAACATTTAAACCATGGACTATAGTTCATTAATCACCCATGGTCAATGTATTATTCGAGCCAGCAAGCCCTGCATTCCAATTGATAAGCAGATGTCTGGATTGGAACAGGATGTTTCATTAACTCTCAACTCGCTAGCATATCCAACACTATGATTAGTTAACAACACCCATTATCATTGTATCATGTGATTACCAGGATGGTAGAAGGTGAATTAAGTGGACATTTTGTCTGGCAATTCCTAAGTTCCACTATTGGATCTCCTGTGTCACTGCTTATGAAAGTCAGAGGTAACATCTGACTTGTCTCTGCTCTTCTAACTCTCTCTCTTCCTTTGATCTCCTGTTCTTTTCCCCTTTGCTCTTTTCCTTCTGGTTCTTTCTCTTGCTTTGCATAGCTCCTTCTTCTTATTTATGCCAGTTGTGGCTCAGGGGGTAACACTCTTGCCTCGGAGTCAGAAGGTTGTGGGTTCAAGTCCCACTACAGGGACTAGAGCACAAAAATTGAGGCTGACACTCCAGTGCAGTGCTGAGGGAGTGCTGCACTGTTGGAGGTGCCATCTTTCCGATGAGATGTTAAACTGAGGCCTCATCTGCCCACGCCACTATTTTTAAGAAGAGTAAGGGAGTTATCCCCAGTGTCCTGGCCAATGTTTATCCCTCAATCAACATCACTATCTGGTCAATATCACATTGCTGATTGTAGAAGCTTGCTTGTTGCAAATTGGCTGCTGCGTTTCTTACACTGATTACACTTCACTTCAAAAAGTACTTCATTGGCTGTAAAGCGCTTTGGGATGACCTATAGTCGTGAAAGGCGCTATGTAAAGGCAAGCCTTTCTTTCAACCTCCGTATCCCATCCTCTTTCAGCTGGCCGGTGGTGAATGGTATGTCAGGTATCACTCATAGGCAGTCCCTTGAAACGAGGATGACTTGCTTCCACGCCAAAAAAGGATGCATTCACAGGTGCTTCTATGAAGGACCTGAACTACATCCTGAAGGGTGGAAGGTGCCTGTGTGCGGATTTTTTTAATGTGTGGTGACCGTTGCACACCAGCCACCACATGGGCTTGACAGAGCTTGGTCTTGGTCCAGTGGCAAGGATTACCCAAGATGACTGGAGACCAGCTCTGCTGCACGGACCTAGTGCGCACACATATCGCAGTGTGGGCTGGCCCGTGCTGCCCCTGGGCTCCTGGCTCCGAACTCACACCTCCCTGTGCCTTGATCATGTCCCTCTACAGACTCTTGCTGCTCCTTTGCCACAACCTCGCCGCTCCTGCTGTATCTGTACACACTCCAATCACCGACCTGGACCTTGATGATGTCACTCTTCAATGCCAGATATGGTCTGGTGGTGGCTGCAGGATGTTGAGCAGGGGAGGCATCCAGCCACGGGTGAGAGGTGATAGGAGAGAAAAGGGAAGAGGAAAAGGCAGGAAGGCTGGGATGCTTAGGGTGGAAGGACAAAGAAAGAAGACACAAAGGCTCAGTGCAGGAAGTAATGGGCGCACAGGATTGGGAAGGGTGCAGAGGGGCGGTTCAGTACAGGCACTACTTTAGGCCAGCAGGTACAGGACACTTTGGATTACAGGTCGTATTTCCTGCTGGCGGATGCAGGATGGTGGCTCAGGATCTATGTAATCAGGGGCAGTATCACTCTCGGATGGAGATAGGTATATGCAAACAGCTTGAGTGCCCATCTTTGGATGCGAGCAGAGGCATTGATATTAATACCTTTGCTTTCTGAGAATAGCGATATGAGCAGGTAATGATCAGTTTCTAACTCGAACTTAAGCCCAAACAGATACTGGTGCATTTTTTTCATTCCGTAAACGCATGCCAGAGCTTCTTTTTCAATCATGCTGTAGGCCCTTTCGTTCGTGGACAAACTCCTGGACGTATAAGCGACCGGTTGCAATGTTTTCGATTCATTTGCTTGTTGTAACACACATCCGACCCCGTACGACGACGCATCGCAAGCTAGCACTAAACGTTTACATGGGTCATACAGAACCAGCAGTTTGTTGAAACGTAACAGATTTCTGGCTTTCTCAAAAGCAGTCTCTTATGATTTCCCCCATACCCAGTCATCTCTCTTGCGTAGCAACACATGTAGAGGTTCTAGCAAGGTGCTTAACCTGGGATGGAAATTACCAAAATAATTGAAGAGTTCCAGGAACGACCACAGCTCCGTCACGTTCTGTGGTCTTGACGCATTCTTGATTGTCTCCGTCTTGGCGTTGGTGGGTCTGATGCCGTCTGCCGCGATTCTTCTCCCTAAGAACTCGACCTCTGGCACCAGGAAATCACACTTCGAGCGTTTCAACCTGAGTCCCACACGATCTAGCTGACTTGAAACTTCTTCCAGGTTCTGCACGTGTTCGCTGGTGTCCTGACCTGTGATCAATATGTCGTCCTGGAAAATCACGATGCACGGAACTGAATTTAGCAGACTCTCCATGTTCCTTTGAAAAATAGCCGCGGCCAATCGAATCCCAAACGGGCATCTATTGTAGATGAACAGACCTTTGTGCGTGTTGATGCAGGTGAGGCCTTTCGAAGATTCCGCCAGCTCCTGCATCATGTAGGCCGAGGTCAGGTCCAACTTGGTGAATGCCTTCCCTCCTGCCAGCGTCACAAATAGGTCGTCTGCCTTGGGTAGCAGGTACTGGTCCTGCAGCGAAAAACAGTTAATCGTTACTTTATAGTCCCCACAAATTCTGACTGTGCCATCACCCTTGAGAACCGGATCAGACTGGCCCACTCGTTGAACTCAACTGGCGCAGTGATGCTCTCTCGTTGCAGCTTGTCCAACTCGATCTTCACTTTCTCTCGCATCGTGTAATACACTGCACGTGCCTTGTGGTAGATGGGTCGTGTACCGAGAACCAAGTGGATCTGCACCTTCGCCCCAGAGAAATTTCCGATGCCTTTCTCAAACGACGGGAACTTGCTCAAAACCTGGGCACATGAGATGTCGTTGACAGACAAAAGCGCTTGGATGTCATCGCAGTTCCAGCAGATTTTTCCCAGCCAGCTTCTGCCGAACAGTGTGGGGCCATCTCCTGGTACAATCCATATTGGTAGTTCGTGCACCGCTTTTACTACTGTACTGCCAATTACAGGGATCAGCTCATTAGTGTAAGTTCTCAGCTTGATATGAATAGGGCTCAGCTTGGGCCTTTGTGCCTTGTTGCACCACAGCCTCTCGAAGGCCTTTTTGCTCATGATAGACTGACTCGCACCCATGTCCAATTCCATGGATACTGGAATTCCGTTCAGTTCAACTTTTAACATGATCGGTGGACATTTCGTAGTGAAGGTGTGTACCCCGTACACTTCTGCCTCCTCAGTTTGAGTCTCTAGTTCAGCTTGATCTGCCATCGATCGGTCTTCCTCTGCAATGTGGTGGTTTGCAGAGTTTGCAGCTCATCTGCACATTTGCTGCAGGTGTCCCATTGTTCCACAGCCTTTGCACACATAGTGTTTGAAGCGGCATTGATGGGCTCAATGATCACCTTCACAATGCCAACAAGGTGTTAATTGCCTCGCATTCACACTTGATGGTGGACTCTTGAGTCATCTGAGGTCGGGCAGCTGCAGGCATGTATGTTCTGCCATATGCATTCCTGCCTGAAAATGACATTACTTTGTGTACAGTACTTGCCGATGCATCTTTATGCTGCAAAATTTGTTTGGTGTTATCACTGGTGGACATAAATGCCTGGGCTATCGTTATGGCTTTGCTCAGGTTCGGTGTTTCAACAGTCAATAGTTTGCGAAGGATAACCTCATGGCCAATGCCAAGCACAAAAAAATCTCTTAGCATTTGCTCCAGGAATCCACCGAATTCGTAATGTCCTGCAAGGCGCCTATGTTCGGCGACATAGCTTGCCACTTCCTGGCCTTCAGACCGTTGACATGTATAAAATCGATACTTTGCCATCAGAACGCTCTCCTTTGGATTTAGGTGCTCCGGAACCAGCGGACACAGTTCTTCATACGATTTGGTTGTTGGTTTCACTGGAGCAAGAAGATTCTTCATGAGGCCATAGGTTGTTGCCCGCAGACGGTGAGGAGGATCGCCCTTCGTTTGGCAGTGTTCTCATTCCCTTCCAGCTCATTGGCCACGAAGTATTGGTCACGTCGCTCCATGAAGGCTTCCCAATTGTCACCTTCTGAGAATTTCTCCAGGATATCAACAGTTCTCTGCATTTTCGCGTGATGGTTTGTTATCCATTACTCGTCGCCAGTTGTTATGGTCTCAAATAAAGCAATGTGACTGAGTACTGTAAACTTGAGTACGTGTGACCTTAGTCTCTTTATTCTGACTCCAGAGTGCCGGCACATCATGGGAAGCCTGCTTATATGCAGTGCTCCTAAGGGATGCTGGGATCCCTTGGGACTTCAACAGATGCACCCTCTGGTAGCGGTAGAATGCTGGTTACAAGGTGTTGCATACTTAACAACAACCTTTGTAAAAACTAATATATTACGAATGGTTTTCTCATCATGTTGCTGATAAAAATTCAGAGGAACTGTACCATGTTCAAAAAATCTATTAACAATCAAATAAGAGCAGTGGTTATATAATGGAGTGGATTTTTCTCAAATGCAACAAAATGAAACATTTTCATGAAATGTAAACAGTGGTCATATGATAGCAAAAGGATCAGGCATTAAATCCAACATGCAAGTGTAACAACTCCATCCTCCTCACTGGCTACTCTGAGGCTGAGCCAGACCGTTCCCAACCCTGGTGTCATATTTGACCCAAAGGTGAGCTTCTGACTACATCTCATCATCATAGGCAGTCCCTCGAAATCGAGGAAGACTTGCTTCCACTCTAAAAGTGAGTTCTTAAGTGACTGAACAATCCAATATGGGAATAGCAGTTTCTGTCACAGGTGGGACAGACAGTCAGTGAAGGAAAGGGTGGGTGGGGAGTTTGGTTTGCCGCACGCTTCTTCCGCTGCCTGCGCTTGCTTTCTGCCTGCGCTTGCTTTCTGCATGCTCGAGGTGCTCAGCACCCTCTCAGATGTTCTTCCTCCACTTAGGGTGGCCTTTGGCCAGGGACTCCCAGATGTCGGTGGGGATGTTGCATTTTATCAAAGAGGCTTTGAGGGTATCCTTGAAATGTTTCCTCTGCCCATCCGTGGCTCGCTTGCTGTGTAGGATTTCTGAGAAGAGCGTTTGCTTTGCGAGTTTTGTGTCAGGCATGCGAACAATGTGGCCCACCCAACTAAGCTGGTCGAGTGTGGTCAGTGCTTCGATGCTGGGGATGTTGGCCTGATCGAGGACACTAACGTTGGTGCATCTGTTCTCCCAGTGGATTTGCAGGATCTTGTGGAGACATCGTTGGTGGTATTTCTCCAGCGATTTGAGATGTCTACTGTATATGGTCCACGTCTCTCAGCCATACAGTAGGGCGGGTATCACTACAGCTGTCTAGACCATGAGCTTGGTGCCAGATTTGAGGGCCTGATCTTCGAACACTCTCATCCTCAGGCAGCCGAAGGCTACGCTAGTGCACTGGAGGCAGTGTTGGGTCTCATCATCGATGTCTGCCCTTGCTGATAGTGGGCTCCCGAGGTATGGAAAGTGGTCTACGTTGTCCAGGGCCGCGTTGTGGCTGGGGGCAGTGCTGTGTTGGGGGGCAGGTTGGTGGAGGACCTTTGTCTTACAGATGTTTAGTGTAAGGCCCATGCTTTCGTACACCTCAGTGAAGATGTTGACTATGACTTGGAGTTCAGCCTCTGAATGTGCACAACGCAAGCGCTGTCGGCATACTGTAGCTCGATGGTAGACAGTCTTGGATCTGGCCTGCAGATGATGACGGTTGAACAGGTTCCCACTGGTTCTGTAGTTTAGTTCCACTCCAGCAGGGAGCTTGTTGACTGTGAGGTGGAGCATTGCAGCGAAGAAGATCGAGAAGAGGGTTGGCGATGACGCAACCCTGCTTAGCCCGGTCCAGATGTGTATTGGGTCTGTGATGGATCCGTTGTTCAGGATCATGGCTTGCATGTTTTCGCGGAGCAGGCGGAGGATGGCGACAAACTTTTAGGGGCAGCTGAAACGGAGGAGGATGCTCCATAGTCCCTCACGGATAACAGTGTCAAAGGCCTTTGTAAGGTCAAAGAAGGCCATGTACAAGGGTTGGAGCTGCTCTCTGCATTTCTCTTGCAGTTGTCGTGCCATAAAGATCATGTCCATTGTACCCCGTAGTGGATGGAATCTGCACTGTAACTCCGGGAGGAGCTCCTCAGCCACAGGGAGAAGATGGATGAGGAGGAGTCTAGCGATGACCTTCCCACTGGCTGATAACAGGGAGATTCCTCTGTAGTTGCCGCTGTCAGACTTGTCCCCTTTTTTAAAGATGGTCACGATTACTGTATCTCTGAGATCTCCCGGCATGCTCTCCTCCTTCCAGATGAGAGAGATGAAGTCATGCATTCATGCCAGTAGTGCCTCTCTGCCATACATTAGTGCCTCAGCGGGGATTCCATCCACTCCCGTTGCCTTGTTGTTCTTGAGCTGACCTTGAATGACCTGGATGGCCTTTTCTACCTCGTGCAGGGCTGGAGTTTTGCTGACATGGTGGCGGGTAGTATGCTGCGGGATGGAGTCGAGGACACTCGTGTCAAAGGCAGAGGCTCGGTTAACAAGATCTTTGAAATGCTCCTTCCAGCAGGTCCTGACTGCCTCAGTGTCCTTGATGAGTATTTTTCCATTCTTGGCCAGCAGTGGGGTGGGGCCTTGGGTGCTTGAGCCATAGGTGGACTTTACTGCGGTGAAGAATCCTCGCACATCATGGCCATGGCTGTTGGCCAGCTGCTGAATCTCCTGTGCTTTCTCCACTCACCATTTGTTCTTTAGGTTGCGGGTTTTTTAATGGACCTCGGCCTTAAGCCGTCAAGCTGCTTTGCTGCTCCAGAGTTGGATTGTTTTTTTAGGTTCAGAAGTGCCCTGTGCTTGTGATTAATTAGCTTTTGGATCTCCTGGTCATTCTCATCAAACCTGTACATATCTGTGCCATCACTAAGACTGCCTATTTCCACCTCTGGAACATCGCCACACTCTTCCCTTCCTAAGCTCATCTGCTGGCCTCTGGACTTGACTATCCAAGGTACACCTGGACAGCCTCCCATGTTCTACCCTCCATCATAAACTTGAGTTCATCCAAAACTCTGCTGCCCATGTCCTAACTCGCTCCAAGTCCAGTTCACCCATCATCCCTGTGCTCACTGATCTACAATTCTGGCCTCTTGAGCATCCCAATTTCAATTGCTCCAACATTGGTGCCTGTGCCTTCAGCTACCAAGGAGCTAAGCTCTAGAATTTTCTCCTTAAACCTTTCTACCTCTCTTTCCTCCTTTAAGATGCTCCTTAAAATCTATTTCTCATTTGCCCTAATATATCCTTATGTGGCTTGGTGTCACATTTTGTTTTGGAATACTCCTGTGAAGCGCCTTTGAATTGAAATATAATTTCCAGTACTAACAAATATGAGGGTAAGGTCGTCCTTAATTTGATTTATAATGACCATATGACGAGTGGAAGGTGTACAATTTGGAAGGATAGAATGGAAGACTTGGTTTATTGTCTGCTGTGTTATAAGAGTTTTCACGGTGTCAGCTTGTGTTTGTAAAAAGTGGCAAGATTGCCCTGAAAAACTGCACAGACTTTGTAATTTAGCCCAGTAAACTTACCCTTTTGTCCCTAATCAAGATAAAGTCGCAGAACCAATTACTGTTTTTTTTAGAAAGCATTATTTTTATTGCAGTGTTTTTGAGAGTGCTTCAACTTCTAACCAGGGATACACGAACGCATATTTGCGATGCTCCCTGGTTAGACCGTGCTAATAGCTGTTCAATTAGGACCGACTAAACACTCAGCAGCTTGTATCTGAGAACATGAAACAAAACACAACAGGGCAGGTTGGAACCTTTTTAATATATTAGAACTAAAAGATCATTGTGTTGTAAGGTTTAGCCTATCACCTGTATCCGTTGTTACTGAGTGTTTAAGTACCATGTAGTGACTGTGTTTGAATCACTTCCAGTATCTGCTAACAGCTGAGTCAAGAGTAAATAGATTAATGAAGAAAATGAAGAACTTTCAGATTCAACCTGCAAAGGAAGCACAAGAATATTACTTCAACATAGACCGGCAGTTACCCGAGTGCTTTGAGGTGGGTGACCATTTTATACATGCTTGGTTGATATGGAAGTCAGTGATGTGATGTGACATTCGGAAACGACCTCCTGTTATCTGATGCTAAAGATTTAACTACGTCATATTAAGAAAGATGGACCTTGTAATTAGCATGGTTGAAACACAAGAGGCTGGAAATTCAGTTGGAGAGCTTTTAAGGCGCTAATGTCGGGCGGTCGCTAAATTTAGCACCGGAAAACAGTTTGTGACGGCAGCCACGGAATTCAGTTGTTGCGCCCTGACAGTGGAGTGGAGCACTAAGGAAAGCATTCCACACTTCTCTTAGGGCACGAGGCCAGGAGAGCAACTGAATATCCCAAGCTAAAGAGCTGACTTTGTAGCACCCTAACAGAGGCCTCCCTGTAAAAAAAAGAATCAGCACAAAAAACAGTGCCGATACATTACTCACCCCAAATAAAGTTAAATCGCAAAAAAATATATATCACTCACACCTCATGCTGTCATTCCTTCCCTTAGTGCCCCGGGACAGCTCTGCATGCCAGCTTTCTTAGGCGTTGTCACAGGGGGCACTACAGGCGGCACACAAACCAAATTTGATATCCGTGTCGATATCGGGGATGGTGCACACCGCCACGACGCTCCCGGGTGATACTCCTCAGCGCCACCGGTACCGGCACACTGAATTTGCCGAGCGGCGCTAATGCTGGCGCTGGCGTTTGCAAACCCTTTAATGCCCCTGTTCTGAAACTCATGAGGGGCGCTATCTAACCGAACCTCTCCCCAAGGACCTTTACCTGCAATGAGAATCTTTTTCAAGTGCTTACGGTGTGTATATCTGTGAAGGTTGGCATGCAGGTACAGCAGGCGGTTAAGAAAGCAAATGGCATGTTGGCCTTCATAGCGAGGGGATTTGAGTACAAGGGCAGGGAGGTGTTGCTACAATTGTACAGGGCCTTGGTGAGGCCACACCTGGAGTATTGTGTACAGTTTTGGTCTCCTAACCTGAGGAAGGACATTCTTGCTATTGAGGGAGTGCAGCGAAGGTTCACCAGACTGATTCCCGGGATGGCGGGACTGACCTATCAAGAAAGACTGGATCAACTGGGCTTGTATTCACTGGAGTTCAGAAGAATGAGAGGGGACCTCATAGAAACGTTTAAAATTCTGACGGGGTTAGACAGGTTAGATGCAGGAAGAATGTTCCCAATGTTGGGGAAGTCGAGAACCAGGGGACACTGTCTAAGGATAAGGGGGAAGCCATTTTAGGACCGAGATGAGGAGGAATTTCTTCACCCAGAGAGTGGTGAACCTGTGGAATTCTCTACCACAGAAAGTTGTTGAGGCCAATTCACTAAATACATTCAAAAAGGAGTTAGATGAAGTCCTTACTACTAGGGGAATCAAGGGGTATGGTGAGAAAGCAGGAATGGGGTACTGAGGTTGCATGTTCAGCCATGAACTCATTGAATGGCGGTGCAGGCTAGAAGGGCCGAATGGCCTACTCCTGCACCTATTTTCTATGTTTCTATGTTTCTATATAAACTTTTAAAAAAATTATTTTTAGGCTTGGTGCACATCACTGTCAAAATCAAGTAGCTCTGGAATGTGGAACGCAGTTCTCGTGTCCGTTTTGTCAGGAGGAAAAACAAGTACGTCTCAAGTGTTTGCCAGTATCACTTTTGCATTTAGTTGAGTTTCAGCTCACAAAATACTCAGCTACGTCCAACATCCAATCCCACGGTTCGATAATTGTTAGGTGATATATGAAAATGTTATTAATTGAGTAGCGAACTCTATGCTAAATTTAGATAGTAATAACTGTTGTGGAGTCTTACCCAAATCCAGCTACAGCAGTTGAGATGTGCCTTGTTGTAAGTTTGGAGATTAGTTGTTACGATGCATCTTGTAATGATAGACTCTTTGGGGGAGAAATTGGATGCATTTGCACCTCCCGGGAGCGCTAACGGGGCGCAAATGACTTTGTGACCGGGCGCTCGCCACTAATGACTGCCACTAAATTCGGTGGGAATTTAGTGATGGCACCACGGCATTGCGCCCCAATCTCCTGCGCTCGGAGATCGTGACATCACCCCATTAGCACTCCAGCCCCAAAATTGGCTTTTGCCCCCTGCAGCAGCACGGGGCGATAACAGCGACAGCTTCAGGGAACGTGTGGCCGGCCTCCACTGACGCGGAAATTAAAGGGGAGGTGGCCGGCTGCTGCTGGAAGAAAATCTGCCATTTCCGTTGCTGCTCCGGTCGCAGTTTCTTCGCAGGGTCGGTCCCGCGATCGCTCCGCCCGGCACTCGGCTCGAGTCTCCAGGCTGATCGTCGGGTACTCCCGCTCCCCGGTGACCCAGGTAGGTGGGTTCTTCTTATGCAGAGTATGCAGCTTGGGCCCTTTCCTTTAAATGAGGGAAGAGCCCCTCGTGCACAGCATCGCTACGCGGCCCAGTGCGAAGCGTTGCTGAGGCATACGCTCCGTTACCGCCTCTGAATTTAGCGAGCCGGACTTCTGCGCCTGGCACAAAATGCCCCACCTTTCGAAGGTTACTGTCCCCAAATGGGGTGATACCCAATTTCTAGGCCCTTCACTTTCCAGGTGGGAAAGGATTGACATTGTCCTTCTGTCCCCTGCACGTTAGCAGGGAAGACTCTAGCTCAGATTACTACCCTCCAGTGATTCTAGCAAGCTTTGTAGAAGTAAGAGGATTTGTAGGCTATAAAATTGAGAAGAGTTGCTTAAAAAAAGTCAGATGATAAACAAAATGGAAAACTTGCATTTATATAGCGCCATTCATGACCACCGTATGTCTCAAAGTGCTTTACAGCCAATGAAGTTGTTTTATGAAATGCTGTCACTGTTGTAATGTAGGAAACGCAGCAGCCAATTTACACACAGCAAACTCCCACAAACAGCAATGTGATAATGACCTGGTAATCTGTATTTTACTGATGTTAATTGAGGGATAAATATTGTCCAGGAACCGGAGAGAACTCCCCTGCACTTCTTTGAAATTGTGCCACGGGATCTTTTACGCCCAGCTGAGAGGGCAGATGGGGCCTCGGTTTAACATCTCATTCAAAAGACCATACATCCGACAGTGAAGCACTCCCTTGGCACTGCACTGGAGTGTCAGCCGAGATTTTTATGCTCTAGTGTCTGGAGTGGGATGCTAAAACTTTAGCAGAACTTTGCTTCGATAAGATTCCCTAAATCATTCATAAAATGTATTTTACAGGGTGGACCTCTGAGCTGTTGGCTGATGTTGCGATGTTGTACAGCACATGTCAAGATGTTGTGTCTGCTGACATTCCAATATATGTGGAGGTAAGTAGAATCTCAAATTTTTTCTTGTTATTAAAAAGTAACTATAAAAATAAATTCAAAGACCAAAGAATGTGTATGTGGGTGGAAGGAGGGAGATGTGGGAGATTGTTTTTGCAGCTGATTAAAATAAGACACCATTGATAAATAACAAATGCTCATCTTGCTTTTGGTGCTATTGGAGGGGGGGAGGGTGGATTAGACCTATTCGCAGGAGAAAGTCCATGGGGCTAGAACCACTTTTGTGATTATCGCCCAAAAATGGGCATTATTTCCAGCGTGAGTGGCAAAAAAGGGTTTTCAGATCGCCGGTTTCTCGCCCATTCTCAAAACACCTTGAGATATCAAATGGACGATAGCGTTAATTTTTTTTTGACCTCCTGCCGTAAAGTGTGGCCGTCCTTAGCAACGGCATGGCACTGTTCGGTTCCCGCGATTCAGGAGGTCAAGGGTCATCATGACATGCGCAGAATAAGGGACAGATAAAGAAGGAGCTCAGAGGCACTGAAAGCGTGTGTTACTGTGGAGTGTGCTTGTCTGGCTGTTGTGGGAGGCACGACAGAGATTCACCAATGGGAAAAGGCCTACTAGGCACCAAGAACATAGTCAGTGAGTTTTTGTCCAACAAATAAGATATAACATGGAAGGGATGGAGGAGGCCCTGGAGCTGGTAGCCAGGAACAGTGGTGGCAGAGGGCTCCCAGTGGTCCCCGAGCACAGCACTCCACCCCTAGGTTCCGCACCACCATTGCGAATGACAGATGAGAGCAAGGACCAAGATCCTGCTTCTGCATCAGAGAATGTTGCCCCTCGGCACCTCCTGTTCCCGTACCCATGCATCCACCGCATCTGCTTTCATTCGCCCCCCCAATGAGGCACCGCCTGAGGAGTTCCTCAGCCAGGCGCCGTGGAACGAGAAGGGGAAGGGGTAGAGGTGGGCAAAAGAAGGAGAGTGGGTAAGGAAAGGGAGGTGCATGTGCACAGGTGATGGCTGTGTTATATCTCCATCTGGTGTATGCAATTTGTTGCAATGTACGGGGCTGGGAACCATGCTCCTGCTTTGCCTTTGTGTTCTGTGTTGGTGGACATGGTGAACACGTGATTTATGTCAATAGTGGAAAAGGTGGGGTGTGGACGGGGGTTGGATGTTATTGGCTGTGTTACTTATGATTTCAGACCAATGTTGGTATTAAACTTTTGTTATTATACATAACCTTGTTGAGCATTGTCTCAGATATCTGCACCGTTACACACTGGTGATTCCTTACCATGAAAGGGTTAAATACAACTTAACATCATTCAACGTAAACTTTAACTGGCACCAAGGTGATGGGCACCGTTGATGTCTGAACTGCACACACACAGCAGTGTGTCAGTGTTGTCACTCATATCAGCGCTCTTTCGGGCAAATCTTTCCGATATCAGCTCCTCACGTAAGAATGTGATTTAACAAATGCCAGCCACACCGCTGGCGTTCGTTCCGGTTAGTTTCACTTTTTGTGGGCGGTTTTTTGAGCGAGCGATATTGTGGCCGATATTTGTACGAGGTGGTGAAATTGACGATGGGCGATCTCCATGGATCTCCATGGTCGCTAGTTTGGTTAAATATTCTCTTTATGACAAAAAACAGTGGGCGGGTGTTCATATTAAATCTCGGCGTTAATTCCGTGCGGAAAGTAACGGTGGGCGATAATATAAGCGTTGATTTTGCCCATTCTGCTGATTCTGCCCAAAAAAAGTGGGTGGGCAGTAATATTTTTTCCCGCCGTTAAGTCCATTGGGAAAATAACACTCGCCAATAAGTCTCCTAAAAAAGCCCGTCAGTTTCCATTTTGTGCCCAAATGGCCGATATATGGGCGTTATATGTCATTTCAGCGGTAAAATGGGCTTTCACTGGGCGTTAAGCATGCAAAAAAAGTCGAGGTTCTAGCCCATGGTTTTTTACAAAGTAAGGAATTCAAATGAATTTAGCAAGGCCCAGTGTAATAATTCCAAACTACATGACTTTATAAAGGGCAGATAATAGCTAACAGATTCATTGGAATTCTTTGAGGTTGATTATCTGATAGGTACCATGGAGATGAAATTGGATATTACTGTTTTGGGGCTAAAATTAAGGAAATGCTCCAACTGGCAAACTGGAAGCATGCAACTTCCTACTTGAAACAGGCATTAGATGCCTTGAATATGCAAATTAGGGTCTTAACACCAGTTTTGGGACTCCGCCCAGTTGTTTCGGATCTTCGGTGACTAAGAAAATAAGGGAGGGTAACAAATTGAAAACAAGGGCATACAATGTGGCCAAGACTAGTGGGAGGCCGGAGAATTGGGAAATTTTTAAAAGCCAACAAAGAACGACTAAAAAAATGATAACGAGAGGGAAAATAGATTATGAAAGTAAACTAGCACAAAATATAAAAACAGATAGTAAGAGTTTCTACAGATACATAAAAAGGAAAAGAGTGGCTAAAGTAAATGTTGGTCCACTGGAGGGTGAAACTGGGGAATTAATAATGGAGAACAGGGAAATGACAGAGAAGTTGAACAAATATTTTGTATCGGTCTTCATGGTAGAAGACACTAAAAACATCCCAATAGTGAATAATCAAGGGACTATAAGGAGAGAGGAACTTAATACAATCATTATCACTAATTAAGTAGTACTCGGTAAAATAATGGGACTAAAGGTGGACAAGTCCCCTGGACCTGATGGCTTGCATCCTAGGGTGTTAAAAGAAGTGGCTGCAGAGATAGTGGATGCATTGGTTGTAATCTACCAAAATTCCATGGATTCTGGGGCAGTCCCAGCGGATTGGAAAACTGAAAATGTAACTCCCCAATTTAAAAAAGGAGGTAGACATAAAGCAGAAAACTATAGACCGGTTAGCCTAACATTTGTCGTTGGGAAAATGCTGGAGTCCATTATTAAAGAAGCAGTAGCATGGATTGAGGATTGGCTAACTAACAACAGAGAGTCAGGATAAATGGGTCATTTTCTGGTTAGCAAACAGTGACTAGTGGGGTGCCGCAGAGATCAGTGTTGGGTCCTCAACTATTTACAATTTATATTAATGACTTGGATGAAGGGATCGTGTGTAATGTAGACAAGTTTGCTGATGATACAAAGATGGGTGGGAAAGCAAATTGTGAGGAGGACATAAAAAATCTGCAAAGGGATATAGACAGGCTAAGTGAGTGGGCAAAAATTTGGCAGGTGGAGTATAATGTGGGGAAATGTGAGGTTATCCACTTTGGCAGAAATAATAGAAAAGCAAATTATAATTTAAATGGAGAAAAATTTCAAAGTGCTGCAGTACAGATGGACCTGGAGGTCCTTATGCATGGAACACAAAAAGTTAGTATGCAAGTACAGCAAGTAATCAGGAAGGCAAATGGAATGTTGGCCTTTATTGCAAGGGGGATAGAGTATAAAAGCAGAGAAGTCCTGGTACAACTGTCCAGGCTATTGGTGAGGCCACACCTGGAGCACTGTGTACAGTTTTGGTCCCCGCATTTAAGGAAGGTCATACTTGCATTGGAGGCTGGTCAGAGAAGGTTCACTAGGTTGATTCCGGAGATGAGGGGAGTTGACTTATGAGGATAGGATGAGTAGGTTGGGCCGAGACACATTGGAGTTCAGAAGAATGAGAGGTGATCTTATTGAAACTTATAAGATAATGAGGGGGCTCGACAAGGTGAATGCAGAGAGGATATTTCCACTCCTAGGGGAAACTAAAACTAGGGGACATAGTCTTCAAATAAGTGGCCGCCAATTTAAAACGGAGATGATGAGAAATTTCTTCTCTCAGAGGGTTGTAAATTTATGAAAATCTCTGCCCCAGAGAGTTGTGGAGGCTGGGTCATTGAATATATTTAAGGCGGCGATAGACAGATTTTTGAGCAATAAGGGAATAAAGGGTTATGGGGAGCAGGCAGGGAAGTGGAGCTGAGTCCATGATCAGATCAGCCATGATCTTATTGAGCAGGTTCGAGGGGCCAAATGGCTTACTCCTGCTCCTATTTCTCATGTTCTTATGTTCAGCCCCCTGCCCCCCACCATCAATGGGCGCGACTCACAGTGCCGCGCTGAATTGCCGCGTCATGCTGATCCGTCACAATGTCCTTTCCCTTTTAAAGGGGAATGCCGCTGCTAACTCTAGCCATTTTAGTGGTGCCCACTGGGCCACCAGGGAGGCTTTTGGCCCGACCAACGGCCCAACATCCAAGAGGGTGTGCCGAGCTGCATGTTGGAGGCCCAGCCGCACCAGCGGCCTCCATTGTCGGACCGACTAAAAAGCTGTCCGACAGAAAAAAGATGGTGGTCGCCATGCTAGAACTTCCCCTTTAAGGACGGCCGGAGTGCCCCAGTCACCGCAGCTTCTCGCCCCGAGAAGCTGTCGGTGGCATCGCTCCCACTCTGACCTCATGTCCTGCGGGGCAATTTCCCCCGCGGGCCGCAAAGGGGTTGGCGTGGGGCGTGCGCCGCGCCAGTGCGCTAATCGTGGGGCACGGTGCAACGCACTTTTTGTGCTCCGAGCCCCAGGGGCAATTCCAGGGTTGAGCGCTCTGGCTGCTGTGCCCAGGCATTAGTTAGCGCCTCCTGAACAGTAAATTCCCTCAAGGATTAGTCATGGGGCCTCAGCTTTTGGCAATATTTACAAGTATTTTTCATGAAATGTTAAAAATTTGTAGATGTTACCAAATTGTTTTGGCAAAGTAGATGTTTGGAGGTGAAGGATCATATGTAATGAGATCATTTGTAAAATATTTGTTCTTTGGGTGTGGACAATGTGAGCAAGGTTACATTCTTTGTCCAGGAATGTATTCGTATGACAGTTCTTCACCTGCTATTTTAACTTAGGCATTAACCTGTTTATTTTAAGTCAGTTAACTTTGCCATGAAACTAGCAGATGAAGGAGTGTTTTGCTGTTAAGCTCTCTAATTGTAATTTCTGGGCTGTAAACCTTAGCAAATGGACAGATGAGTTGCAAATTATGTTTATGTTGAGAAATACATATTAATGAAAAAGCAGCAAGTATGTTTGTAAAATTAATCTGTAACATTTAAATAATGAAGCAACGGGTAATTATAGAAACAGGAGTAGGCCATTCAGCCCCTCGAGCCCATTCCGCCATTCAGTTAGATCATGGGTGCTTTGTTCCTCAACTCCATTTACCCATCATAGTTCCATATCCTTTGATATTCTTACCTAACAAAAAAATATCGATCTCAGTCCTGAAAATGTCGATAGGCCTTGCATCCATAGCCTATGGATGCCAAGAGTTCTAGATGTCTACTATCTTTTGTTGTGAAAAAATGCTTTGTGATTTCATTTCTAAATGGCTTAGCTTCAATTTTTAAATTATGCCCTCTTGTTCTGGATTCCACCCCCCACCAGAGGGAATAGTTTCCCTGTATCTATTCTATACAATCCCTTAATGATTTTAAATACTCCAATTAGAGCACCCCTCAACTTCAAGGGAATACAAGCCTGGTTTATTCAATCTGTCTTCATAATGTAACCCTTTACGCCCTGCTTTCATTCTGCTGTATGTCAGCTGTGGCTCAGTGGGTAGTATGCTCATCTGTGAGTCTGAAGGTTGTGGGTTCAAATCTCACTCCAGGGATTTGAGTACATAAATCTAGTGCAGTGCTGAGGGAGTGCTGCACTGTTAGAGGTGCTGTCTTTCAGGTAAGATTTTAAATCAAGCCCCTGTTTGTTCTCTCAGGTGGACGTAAAAGATCCCATGGCACTACTTCTGGTGTCTTGGCCAATATTTATCCCTCAATCAACATATCAAAAAGAGATTATCCGGTCATTATCACGTTGCTGTTTATGGGAGCTTGCTGTGCACAAATTGGTTGCCACATTTCTCACATTACAACAGTGATTACACTCCAAAAGTACTTCATTGGCTGTAAAATGCTTTGAGACGTCCGGTGGTCATGAAAGGTGCTATATAAATGCAAGTCTTTCTTTTTTTATTCTTTATGTTGTACCCCTTCCAAGGCCAACATCTGTCTTGTGGTCCAGAGCCCTAAATTGTACACGGCTAACAGGATTTAAATAAGGTTCGAGAGTTCAAATAACTCCGGCGTCATGTCTGGAGTAGTGGGTGAGTTTCCAACTCCCCACCCATCCAAAACCTGACCAGAGTTCAAATCGGGCCAATTAGTTGACTGTTCACAAAGTAGAGGGTAGTTTAAAACTAATGCCAGGAATAAGAGAACTCACAAAAAGGACAAATTTTCCAAATTTCTTCAGTCAGACAACCCCTACGGTATGTTCTTATGGTAGCTTAATAACAAATGCACATATTTTATTTATGCTGTGAATTTTTTTGAAGAGTTATATATCCCAGGCCTGCCCCAGTTTACAGGAAACAAAAAGATCAGCCTTATTTTTGTCAGCTAAATTTCCTGACATCCAGTCATCCCCGTTTATACTGGCAATGGCGATATTTGAAACTATTCCGTCTTTTCATTGAAGTATGACTGCCAAGGTATTGAGATTCCAGAATTATGCTGAAAATGTCGAATGCAACACAAGTGTGATCTGCGTTCCATATTTCCTTTCATGTTTTGAACATTGTCTACCAGGTTTCTAACACTTTACATAACAGAGACAGAGAGGGGTATGTTTCCTCATCATTGCTGGGTGGTAAGCTGACAGAGCGGATAGCCTGCACTTTAGAGAACCTGTCTGATTTTCATTTCCGTTGGACGGGCGATCTACCCTGCCAGTTTATCACCTAAAGGACGAAGGTGAGAATTACCCCCAGACAGTGTGCCGTTTGACCGGTTTGATTAATTCTTTCTTGTGATTTTATTTATTTCAATACACGCCTTCTACTTTTATTTTAGGCAATCACTGAAGCAATCCGAACCCAGGGAAAGAGTGCTGAATTTCTACGGTTGGATGCTGAGGTAAAGAACAATTCTGGATACCAGATAACTTGCTGCTTGGGGATTTGTTGTGTTAACAGTAGTAACTGAACCTTGGTGGCATCAGTTTAAAGCCAGTCACACGCGCTAGTTTGTAACAAAAAAGAAAGATTTGCATTTAGATAGCGCCTTTCACAACCATTGAACTTCCCAAAGTGCTTTACAGCCAATGAAGTACTTTTTGAAGTGCAGTCACTGTTGTAATGTAAGAAACGCAGCAGCCAATTTGCACACAGCAAGCTCCCACAAACAGCAATGAGAAAATGACTACAATCTGATAATCTGTTTCTTAGTGATAAATATTGCCAGGACACCATGGATAACACCCCTTCTCTTCTTTGAAATAACGCTATGGGATCTTTTACGTCCACATGAGAGAGCAGATGGGGCCTCGGTTTAATGTCTCATCCAAAAGGCAGTACCTCCGACAGCAGTGCTTAAGTCCCTAGAGTGGGATTTGAACCTACAATCTTCTGACTCAGAGTTGAGGGTGCTACCAACTGAGCCACTGCTGACAATTTTGGCCAGGTGTTGCTCTGTTTTTTTTGGAGTAGGCTGTTTTTTCTGGCGTAACTTAAAAATCCCCAGTTTCCCCAATTAGTTTGCACCAGCATAACTCACTTAGTTACGTTTTTTTTAGTTTAGTTTTTTTTCTCAAAAGGGGGCGTTACTAACCACCTACGCCAGTTCTGGCCATTTAGGCAACTTTGGTCAGCTAATATGTGGCCACTCGAGAAAACCCTTGCGGAGAGATAAAGAAATCAGCGCAGGTAGGTACATCGGAGGCCATTTGACCTGGGCTAGGGGTAGAAGTGGAGAGGACCTGGACCTAAACCAACCAAGCCTTACTCTTAGCAATGTTTGCAAACAAAAACTACTAACAATTCTATAAGAAATAAAAAATTAAAGTCCTACCTTCATTTTCACCTTTCTGCACTCTGCCCGGGAAGGCAGCGGGCCGGTGCGGGAGGCCACTCGGCCTGGGCTAGGGGGCGGGACAACACACCGGGAGGCCACTTGGCCAGAGCTCGGGGTGGGCAGGAGAACTGATAGTGCTCCTGTCTGCCTGATTTCTAAGAGATTGATCGTACCGAGAGGCCACTTGGCCAGGGCTAGAGGCGGGCAGGAGAACTGATAGAAATCACCGGCAGGCAGGAAAACGCAAGAGATCACACCAGCAGGCAGGAGAAGTCACAGAACGCATGGTCCAATGCACATCACTCAATTATTTTACCAATGAGAATTATTTAGTTTAGTTTAAAAATACTGGCAGTTCTATAAAGTTGTATAGATTCATCACTTTGTGATTAAGCATGAAATACTCCGTAAGAACAGTAATAGAGAACTGACAGAACTCACCACCAGGAGAACTCACAGGTTACCATGGCAGCCGGATTTTTTTGGCTAAGATCAAGGCTCCACCCCCCTCAGGTTTACGTCAAATGAAGAGATCCTAAGGGGAAACTGACAACACATTTTTTTTGGCGTACTCGGGCCACAAAAAATCGGGCGTAACTCTTCAAGTACGCCAACAAAATGCATTGGGAGAAAATTGAGCCCACAGTTTTGACCATGGCTAGCTTGCTATGCTAATTGCTGTTCAGACAGAGAATTCATGAGGTTTATCGAAAGGTGGGGCTTTTAATGTGTTGCTGATCCACTACTGCCCGTGTTATACCTGCCTAAGTTGAATTTTACTCCCCATGATGTCTGAAAGGTGTAAAACCTCATTTTCTAGGTGACAGGGATGATTGTCAAACAAACACGATTGCTACAGCTATTACTGATTCATTTACCTGCTCTCTCAAATGGACATAAAAGATCCCATGGCACAATTTTGAAGAATCAGATCAGCCATGATCTCATTGAATGGCGGAGCAGGCTTGAGGGGCCTACTCCTGTTCCTATTTCTTATGTTCTTATGTTCTTATGTAAGAGCAGGGGAGTTATCCCTGGTGTCCTGGCCAATATTTATCCTGCAATCAACATAACAAAAAAACATATTATCTGGTCATTATCACATTGCTGTTTGTGGGAGTTTGCTTGTGCGCAAATTGGCTGCTGCATTTCCAACATTACAACAGTGACTACACTCCATCGTACTTCATTGGCTGTAAAGGGCTTTGAAACATCCGGTGGTTGTGAAAGGTACTATATAGATCCATCTTTCTTTTACCTCATCACAATATGAAGTCATATTCTACATAAATTGAAATGAGTGAGACACGTAAGGAAAACCAAAAAGGGCTCAAAAGTGGCAGTTTTAGATGCACCGTGTACGCTATCGCCATTGGTACAAAGTGTTGAGCAGCCGAGCTCGCAGTCCTTAAAGGGACCACTGCAGGCCATTCATACAACAGGAGAGTGATAGCTTTTCCCAGATTATTGTGGGACCAGGAGGAACATGAATGCTCCTCCTAACCCCACATAAATGTTGCCACCCGCTGCCAACCAATCCACTCCCCTCCTCGCTCCCCGCCCCCTATAATTGACTAACTCCCGTAAACCATTACTTCTGGCTTGACTCCATGGAGGAGCTATCAGATTTCCCTCCTTTGTAAACAAATAAAGCCTGGCCCTTTAAATGACTCCATCCTCCCGCCAAGAATATCAGGTGAGCGGCACGATTTCACCAGCTGCCACTCACCTGATCTAAGCACAGTGAAAATTGCGCCTCATCTCTGTATGTTTTGAGTTCAATTGACCTTGTCCCTTTTTAAAAAAAAAAATCTGATATTGAACATACGCAGGACGATGAAATGTCTCTTCCTGCTTAAAAGTCTCCATTTCCGTCTCTGGTCATAAGTTTCTCTCCATGACGAGAGTTGGCACACAGCATCTGGTGTCCATGCGTAGAGTCCCAGCATTAGACTGAGTGCCGGCCTATGCTCCTTCTCACGGGAAGAGGGAGGAGGCCAGGAGAGGAAGGAAGAGCCTTAACAATTTACTCAAGCACATCTCATGTCAGATGATCGCACTTGTTATTGATAGTGGTTTGGTCAAGCGTCAAGCCCATGTGGTGGCTGGTGTGCAACGGCCACCCCACATTAAAAGAATTCATGCACAGGCATCTTCCACCGTTTAAAATGAGTTCATCAGTCACCTGAGTACTCATTTTTAGTGTGGAAACAAGTCATCCTCGACCCTCAGGGACTGCCGATGATTGATTGATTGATTGAGTCAAGCACACAAAGGAGATCCTGACCATTATGCACATACCACTTACAGGAACTATGTGGTTAGGTCAATGAGAACAAGGAGGTTACAATAAAAAGCCAACATGCAGCGAGAAGGAATTGCTTCAAGCTTCATTTTTTTACGATTCAGTTGTTGTGAAGAGAACTCCTGTACAGTTCTGTACAGTCTATCTATAATATTTTCTATTAACTTGTCAAGTCATGAGTGCATGTCAAAGCAATCAAACATTAGTCTGCACTTGATTTATATAAAACCACACCTGTAAAGATTATTATTTTCTCATTTACAATATCATAAAGTAGAAACAGAATGCACAGAACATTTTATTGCTTACAACTTTTTTAAAACATTTGTTTAAGTGTGAAAATGATACTGTAGTGGTGAAAGTATTAAATTGTTCAATTGTTGTGCAATGCTGAGAATTCGGTCTGCTTTTCTACAAAGCTTCTTTATCCAAAGTATAATCTTGGCATTAATTTCCTCAGATCCTTTCAAAGTGCCACACCACTGCAGTTAGAGAGTGAGCGCATTTGGGTTGCTTGTCAAGAAACTTACTCGAATGCGCTGTTGCTCTTTATAACAATTAAGCATTTAAAACCATTAATACCGTTTGAAAGAAAAATTATGTCAAATAGTTTTACCTCTCTTTAAGCAGACTGCAATATCTTGGTTGCTGTCTCAGGAGAGTGGAGAGGCTGGTCAGAAATTTCAAAACTTCCTGCAGAAACATGGCTATCGCTGCCTCAGAGAAGTAAGTGTACGGTTATCAAATAGACAGTGTAAATGTTGTGAGTATGGAGTGTTGCAAATACAGCACCTTACAACAAGTGCAGGAACGTTAATGTTTTACCTTCTTTTAGAACCTAAGAAATAGGAGCAGGAGTAGGCCACATGGCCCCTCAAGCCTGCTCCGCCATTCAATAAGATCATGGCTGATTTTCTTGTATTCAAATTTGTTATTTTGGGAAATTAAAAAAAGCACACGGGTAGTTTAGCACAAAATGTAGACGGACCAAAATGTAAATCTTTTCGGGGTGGGAGGAGGCTCGAGTGGAGCATAAACACCTGCAGAGACCAGTTGGGCCAAAAGGCCTCTTTCTCTGCTGTAAATTCGATGTAATTCTATGTAAATCATCACAGTGTGTATCCTGCTGGATGAAAGGTTGCGTTTCGTAGAGAGGGCAACTTAGAATTTAAGAATGCTCACTTTTTCTTTTATTAGTTCGTGGGATGTGGGTGTCGCTGGCAAGGTCAGCATTTATTGCCCATCCCTAATTGCCCTTGAGAAGGTGGTGGTGAGCTGGCTTCTTGAACCTCTGCAGTCCGTGTGTTGAAGGTACTCCCACATTGCTGTTAGGGAGGGAGCTTCAATGATGATGAAGGAACGATGATATACTTCCAATTGAATTGGTCAAGATTGGAAATTGTCAGAGTCAAATTCCAGAACTTCTGGTGCATGTTAAATGTATAAAACTGTCTGCCTTCCATTTGTTATAATATATTGGCGCACTCTTATCAACATTTGTACATTTGCAAAACGTCGTGAAAATGTGGCATTGGGGCCTAAATATGGAATTGGCCAAAATCGGGGGCAAAATGTTGCACCTGTTCACATCCACTTGGGGGTCTGCTCTAAATTGGTCCCCATGCCTGCTTAGCATGGAATAAATGAGCTGCCAGCACAATTCGTGCTCTTCATTGGCAGCATGCCTAACGAGGGAGGTGGGGCGGGGGGGGGGGGGGCTTGCTTTGAGGGATATTGGATATCACTGACTGCCAGTACCACCTAGAAAAATCTCACAACTCACTTAAGGCAAGTCTAACAGAATAATTGCCTCATATTAGACGTGAATACCTCTACTATTTTAAATAGAAAAGACATTGGCCGGAATTTTAACAGCAAAAAAAAGGGTGGGCTGGAGGTGTGGGGGGAAGTGAAAGTTGTAAAAAATGTAAAACCCGACGCCAACGCGCTTCCAACCCGCCCACTTTCATCTTTTACTCAGGCGGGATGGGGGACGGGCAGTCAACCCGCTGTCAGGAAGCGGGTTGGTAATTTACATATTATAATGAGGCTGGAAGTTTCTGCTTTAACCTTCTGTGCAGGTTTAATTGCAGGGGATCCCAGGACTCAGGATTCCCCGTAGCTGCAACGAGGTGATCACGGCCTCGGGGAGCAAGCCCCGTGGGCCAGGAGGAGCAGGAGTACTTGCTCACGGCCCCCTAAGCTCCCTAACAAGCAGCCTGCAACCCCTGGGGTCGTTGGATCGGACACACTCCCACCCCCCCCCCCCCCCACCCCCCCCCGCTCCCGGGATCGTGACTTAGCCTCGGGGTTGAGGATCAGGATCCCGTACCTCCCCTCTCCGGGAAGCGTGACTCAGCCTTGGGGTAAGGGATCGGGATTGGAAACCCCCTGGGGGATGGGAACCCCCCCCCCCCCCCGTGGGCTTGGATCCCCACCCCACCCATGACTTGGATACCCCCTCCCCTCCCCCACCCCCCCACCACCACCATCCTGGGCCAAGCACCTACTGGGTTCTGCAGCTTCCTGGTCCGGGTTTCCCATCCAACTGGAAGCCAGCCTATCAATCAGGCCCTTTACGTAACTCCACAGCATGGTGGGAAACCCAAACTTCCGGGTTTCCCGCCATCTCCTGGGTCGGCAAGTGGGCTGTGCAGGTGGGATACGGGAAAATCCTGGCCATTGAGTCGCTACATCTTCAAAAATTGGTCAGTACATGAATCAGAACCATTTGACCACATGCGGCTATCTGAGCTGTCTTAACTGAGATTAGAGTTGGCTTATTATTATCAGCAGCTTCCTTACTGATCCAAGTTTAAGTGAGGAGTCTCAAATCACAGATTGGATTAAGTAAAAACCCATTTCAGTGTTGAATTGTAATAGTTTACAGGATAGCCACTGTCTCATCTGTCGCTTCTTGATTTAACTGTGGAATCCCAGTGCTAAAATAATTATTACATAGAATTGTACAGTACAGAAAAAGAAAATGAACATTCGGCCCAACAGAACTATGCCGATGTTTCTGCTCCGCACCTTATAAAATCTCGTCCTATCTCCATTCCTTTCTCTCTCATGTACTTATTTAGCTTCCCCATAAATGCATCTATGTGAATCATCTCAATCACTCCGTGTGGTAGCGAGTTCCACATTCTGAACACTTTCTGTTGATTATACATCAACAGATCATGACACACACCCTAAAATGTGTGTATCAATAAATATGCTGATGACTTTTTTTTTACAGGCTGAATTGCGTGAAAAGTCGTGGGCAAGTGATCCAAAAAAGCTACTCCCAGCCATCCAGAGAGCTTTGCAGAGCAGCAAATCTGTTGTTAAAAAAGTCGCATTGTCTCCAGAGGAAGCTATTGATTCCATAAAGTCATCAGTCACTTGGATTAGAAAGTAGGTGAAATTGTTACGGAGATCTCACTGCAACATAACACGGTTGGAACATAATGACAGACTTACTAATGGAGCGCACCTTAAAACCTATCTCTGTGACCAAGCTCCTGTCCCAATATCTCCTTATGCGGCTCGGTGTCAAACTTTGTCTGATAATGCTCCTGTGAAGCGCCTTAAAATGTTTTACTATGTTAAAGGTGCTATATAAACGCAACTCATTGTTGTTGTTGCAGGTTCATCCTGCGCTTGGTGTTACCAGAGGCAAGAAAGGCGGTTGCCAACAGAGAATTGTTAAAAGCTGAGGCAATCAGGGTGAATGATGTTTTTAAGGTTGCCTATTGGAAACTGGCCAAACTTATGGTGCAGGAGGTGAGTATTATTTCTCATTTATATTGTACAGCAGAACTGTGCACTATGCAAAGCAAAAATTATTTTCATTCCATAGCCATGTTGATTATGAGCACTGGATAAGCAAATACTGCCATATTTGCATGCCTCGAACCCTGCTCTGATCAATAACTAGCAATTGAACCACTGAGTAACATGACGCGGATTCATGCAATGAATAAATTTGCTTGAAGTATTAAAGGTTATCCTGATTGATGCGCTGGCAGAGTGAATTAGTGCACAGGAAATCATTCTCTCACCGAATGATAGCAATGGGTTCACCCTGTGACACATGACTTGTCTCAGCCATACTGCTGGGGTTGGTATATATGAAAGCCAGACATGGGAATAGCAATCAGAGGGTAAATTAATATAACGGTGATGACGTTGTCATCGCCGGCGCAGCGGCCTGGGGCGCTATGGGCAGGAAGGGGTCGCTAGTGGTTAGCGTCATCGCTAATCTCCCCCGGAATTTTACGGGAATTGGTAGCGGCACTGTGCCTGGGTGAAAAGTCATTTCTGCCCCATTAGTGCCTCTTTAACAGGAGGCGCAAACCACCCGAATTTTTCCCCCTTTATGTTGGTATCGAACCTAAATTACCAGTAAAATATTTTTTGGGTAGATTTTCCTTTCGGGTGTGAGGTGGGAGGATGGCTCGAGCTGTCCTTGCTGTGAGGCTTGAGCCTGTTTGAGGGCTGGGCCTCATTTGGTTATTGCCAATGGTGGCCGTGGAGGGGGCGGGAAATCCAATGGCTCCCCTGCAGAGTTAAGCTGGAAGTTGTATCTTAAAGGGGTTGTGGGGGAATGGGGAGGGTGAGGGGCCATAAGGATGGGCCAGAAATGAGCCAGATGATTTTCAGGGGCCAGACGAAGTATTCTTGCTGCTCTGGGCCCTGCAAAAATTGCTAAACTAAATTCCCTGGATTGTTTTCTGCAGGGATCCCTTTAAAGACTGCTGGTTTGGACAGTCAATACCTGGTACCAATGTGCAGAGTGTGTACAGTAGATGATCTGCCCATTGGCACTCCAAAATTGTACATCAAAGGACCCTGAGTAACATTACTGAAATAGGCAGGTGCCATGGCCGCCCATGCAAAGGCTCTAATGAAAATGGCGGGTGCCCTATCGGAAATGGGGTATTAAGTGGTGCACTGTCATTTTTGGCCTGCTGCCGCTCCATGCCCACTGCGCAGAGGCTTTGTTAATCGGCCTCTTTATCTAACTTGGTTGCTTTCAACAGCAATATAAGTGTGAACGATTAAGTAACACATACAAGCAAGGAAGTAGAGCACAGTTCAACATACCATCGGTGATTGCTGTTCAATGATAACTCTCGACTGCACTTCAAACATCATTCATTGGTTGTGAAACCCTATGGGACATCTATGATACACATAGGACCCCGACGCAATTTTGGGGTACCAATGGGCAAACCGCCTGCCACACGCACTCTGCCTATTGGTACCAGGCACTGAGCAACCTAACCAGCAACTTTTAAAGGGACCTCTGCAGGTTGCTCAGAAAACAACCTAGGGAATTATTTTTAAAGATTTTTGCGGGGCCGAGAGGAGTTGCTTGATAAATACTAGCTCTTTTCCTTTTCTAGTGGAGGCTTCTTTATTTGTCCTTAAACAAAAAGAGGCAAAGAAACTCATGGCATATTCATTCACACTCCTCCTACATTGAGAAAACCAGTCATAGCTGTAATATCTTTGCTTCATGGGTTCTTTGCTTAAGAATGCATAGCAACACATTGCTATTAAGAACTAGTTGGTTTATTAGCAAAGGTTTAACAATCACACTACACATTACCAGTTCATCCACCAGGCTCACAACCACCTGCCTCATCATGGATTCCATGAACCCAACTAGTTTATTGAGTCTTCTGAACATCACATGACTGCCTAAGCCACTCCCAACTCAACAGCTCCACAAACCGGTGAGCATACTCACAGGTGCATACATTACAATAGCAAAGTGTAGAAGATATTACAAAGTTATCTTGTTGAGAGAGCAGGAACACTAACTATGGTGGTATTATGGAGTGAGAATCGCTCATTTTAATAAATGTAAGGCAACACCGCCAGCACCAGCAATATCCAGTGCAGCTAAGAATAGACAAAATGAATGACAGCAAGATTAATGGGCAAGTGTAAGACTGAATGAATATAGGCCTTTTGACCGCTCAGCCAGGAAAGATTGTTCAACAATATTGATCAATTTGTTCGTGCTAAAGCCGTTATTTCAAACCGAGCATGCAAGACAAGAAACTTGTGAAAGAAAAAAAACAATTAACCAACGATGGTTGCTGAATAGTTTTATTGTTTACTGGAAAGATATCCTTCATGGAAAAAGCTTGATCAGCTTGCTGTACATAAATAAAGTCAGTGGGAGCTAACGGGCAGGCTAATTTTCCCGGGTTGCCCATTACGAATGATGACGGCCATCAGATTTGCTCATCTGAGCTGCTGCATGTGGAGATTGGTTGTCAAATGACATTGCTTGTTGCAATAAGGACAACTTCCTCCATCACATGGCATCATCCTTCGCTTTATTGGTTTCGAAATCAGCAATGCGGCTGTGACTGTGTTCTGCATTCTTGCACGATTTGCTTCTGACAGCAGTTCGGAGATTTTTTGGGTTGTCTTCAGAACATATCTGCAGTGCTTTTGTTGGTTAGCACGATCACTCAGACAATCACACTGTGGAGAACAGAAACACTGTTGGATAACCTTGTGTTGTCCATCTGATTGAAGTGCAATGACCCACAAAACTGTACTTCATTGCCCGTAGGCTTGTCATGCTAGGTATGGATACAGGGGCTTGAGCACAAAAATCTAGGCTGACACTCCAGTGCAGCACAGAGGGAGTGCTGCACTGTCGGAGATGCTGTCTTTTGAATGAGACTGTTACATATGTGGACTTGTATTTACTCTGTACAGCCACCAGAGGGCTCATCCCCTGGAGTCCCAAGGGATCCCATAATCCCTTGGGAGCACAGGTAATTAAGGTGGTTTCACAGGTTGGAGAGGCACTCTGGAGACTTGCAATAAAAGACTACGGTCACACTTTACTTTGAGCTCACAGTGTTCAGTCTGTCTCTTTCTCCATACACAACAACTGGCAACAAGATACAAATAGCGAACCCAAAGATGCAGAGAACAGTGGGCATCCTGGAGAAATTTTCGGAGGGAGATGATTGGGAAACTTTTGTGGAGTGACTAGACCAATACTTTGTGGCCAATAAGCTAGATGAGGAAGAAAGCACTGCCAAACGAAGGCTGGTCCTCCTCACTGTCTGTGGGGTACCAACGTATGGCCTCATGAAGAATCTGCTCACTCCAGCGAAACCCATGCAGAACGTACGACGATTTATGCACACTGATCCGAGAGCATTTGAACCCGAAGGAAAGCGTTCTGATGGTGAGGTACCGGTTCTACACCTACAAACGGTCTGAAGGCCAGGAAGTGCCGAGTTATGTCGCCGAGCTAAGACGCCTTGCAAGACATTGCGAATTTGAAGGACATTTGGAGCACATGCTCAGAGACATTTTTGTACTTGGCATTGGCCACGAAACCATATTTCGCAAACTTTTGACTGTAGAGGCCCCAACCTTGAGTAAGGCCATAGCGATAGCCCAGGCATTCATTGCCAATCAGTGACAATACTAAGCAAATCTCTCAGCACACAAGTGCTGCTACAAGTACTGTGAACAAAGTGATGTTGTTTTCGAATCGTAATGTACAGGGCAGGTCACACATACCTGCAGCTACACGTCCACAGATGTCTCAGAGTCCACCATCAAGGGTGATGAAAGCAAGGCCATTAACACCTTGTTGGCACTGCGGGGGTGATCATCGTTTCCATTCATGCCGATTCAAAGAGTATGTTTGCAAGGGCTGTGGAACAATGGGACACCTCCAATGAGTGTGCAGGTGAGCTGCTAAGTCTGTTAAACCTGCAAACCATCATGTTGCAGAGGAGGACAGATTCACGGAGGATCACGATGAACCAGAGTCTCAGATCGAGGAAGCAGAGGTACATAGGGTGCATACATTCACCACGAATTGTCCCTCGATAATGCTCAATGTTGAACTAAATGGACTCCCGGTGTCAATGGAGCTGGACACGGTCGCAAGCCAGTCCATCATGGGCAAAAAGACTTTCGAAAGGTTGTGGTGCAACAAGGCCTCAAGGCCAATCTTAACTCCACGAAACTAAGAACTTACATGAAAGAACTGATTCCTGTAATCGGCAGTGCTACGGTAAAGGTCTCCTATGAAGGAGTGGTGCACAAGCTTCCACTCTGGGTGGTACCGGGTGATGCTCCCACACTGCTCAGCAGGAGCTGGCTGGGAAAGATACGCTGGAATTGGGACGACGTCCGAGCGCTATCACCCGCTGACGACATTTTGTGTGCCCAAGTCTTAAACAAATTTCCTTTGCTGATCGAACCAGGCATCAGGAAATTGCAAGGAGCAAAAGTGCAAATGCACCTAATTCTGGGGGCGTGACCCATCCATCACAAGGCAAGAGCAGTACCGTACATGATGAGAGAAAGGTTGGAGATCAAGCTAGACCGGCTACAATGAGAGGGTATCATTTCACCGATCGAGTTCAGCGAATGGGCCAATCCTATTGTCCCAGTCCTCAAGGGTGATGGCACCGTCAGGTCAGAATCTGTGGCGATTGCAAAGTAACTATCAATCGTTGCAAGACCAATACCCACTACCAAAGGCCGACGACCTCTTTGCAATGCTGGCAGGAGGAAAGACGTTCAGGAAGCTGGATCTGACTTCAGCATACATGACGCAGGAACTGGAAGAATCAACGGACGCCCTCACCTGCATCAACACGCACGAGAGTCTTTTTGTTTATAACAGATGCCCGTTTGGAATCCAATCAGTGGCGGCGATATTCCAGAGAAGCATGGAAAGTTTACTGAAGTCAGTCCTGCACACCGTGGTCTTCCAGGACGACATCTTGGTCATAGGTCGGAACACAGTCGAGCACCTGCAGAACCTGGAGGAGGTTCTTAGTCGACTCAACTGCGTGGGGCTCAGGTTAAAATGCTCGAACTGCATTTTCCTGGTGCCTGAAGTGGAGTTCTTGGGAAGGAGGATTGCGGCGGACGGCATCAGGACCACCAACGTGAAGACGGAGGCAATCAAGAACGCATCGAGGCCACAGAACGTGACGGAGCTACGGTCGTTTCTGGGACGCTTGAACTACTTTGGTAACTTCTTACCAGGTCTCAGCACACTGCTAGAACCACTACATATCTTATTACGAAAAGGGGGCAAATGGGTTTGAGGCAAAAGCCAAGAAAATGCCTTTGTAAAAGCGAGAAAATTGTTATGCTCAAACAAATTGCTTGTGTTGTATGATCCATGTAAGCATTTGGTACTAGCATGTGATGCATCGTCATATGGCATCGGGTGTGTATTGCAACAACCTAATGATTTTAGGAAACTGCAACTGGTTCCTATGCATCCAAGAGTCTGTCTAAGGCTGAGAGAGCCTATAGCATGATTGAAAAAGAAGCATTAGTGTATGTCTATGGGGTAAAGAAAATGCATCAATACTTGTTTGGGCTAAAATTCGAATTGGAAACTGACCATAAGCCATTTATATCCCTGTTTTCCGAGAGTAAAGGGGTAAATACCAACACACCGGCCTGCATCCAGAGATGGGTGCTCACGTTGTCCGCATACAAGTACACCATTCACCACAAGCCAGGACCCCTTATTATCTCTACTCAAAAGCTGTGTGCTTCACGGGAGCTGGTCCAGTGCCCCAGTGGAAATGCAGGAAGACATAAAGCCGTTCCAGCGGCACAAAGATGAAATGTCTATACAGGCAGACTGCCTTCTGTGGGGCAGTCGAGTAGTGGTCCCCAAGAAGGGCAGAGACACCTTCATCAATGACCTGCACAGTACCCACCCAGGCATCGTAATGATGAAAGCGTTAACCAGATCCCACGTGTGGTGGCCCAGTATTGATGCAGACTTAGAATCCTGCGTCACAGATGTAATACATGCTCGCAGTTAATCTATGTACCCAGGGAGGCGCCGCTAAGTTTATGGTATTGGCCCTCCACACCATGCTCTAGGGTACAGGTCGACTATGCAGGCCCGTTCTTGGATAAAATGTTCCTTGTGGTTGTTGACGCGTACTCTAGGCGGATTGAATGTGAGATAATGTCGGCTAGCACGTCCGTTGCCACTACTGAAAGCCTGCGGGCCATGTTTGCCACATACGGCTTACCCGATGTCCTGGTGAGCGACAAAGGGCCATGTTTTACCAGTGCTGAATTCAAAGAATTCATGACCCATAATGGGATCAAACATGTCACATCTGCCCCATTTAAACCAGCGTCCAATAATCAGGCAGAGAGAGCAGTGCAAACCATCAAGCAAGGCTTGAAGAGGGTAACTGAAGACTCACTGCAGACTCGCCTATCCCGATTCCTGCTTAGCTACCGCACGAGACCCCACTCACTCACTGGGATCCCACTTGCTGAACTGCTCATGAAAAGAGCACTTAAGACCAGACTCTCGTTAGTTCACCTGATCTACATGAACAGGTAGAGAGCAGGCGGCTTCAACAAAGTGCATACCATGATAGCGCAAATGTGTCATGCGAGATTGAAATCAATGATCCTGTATTTGTTTTAAATTCTGGACAATGTCCCAAGTGGCTTCCCGGCACTGTTGTGGCCAAAGAGGGGAGCAGGGTGTTTCAGGTCAAACTTTCAAATGGACTCATTCACCGGAAACACTTGGACCAAATCAAATTCAGATTCACGGACTTATCCTGAGCCACCCACCTTGGACCCTACCTTTTTTGAGCCCCCAACGTGCACACCAGTGGCAACCAGCATCACGGTTGACCACGAAGCAGAACCCATCATCCACAGCAGCCCTGCAGGGCCCAACACACCAGACAAACCAGTAAGGCCAGCTGCACAGCAGCCCAGCAAGGGCCCAACAAATGATTCAACAACACCAGCTTTTACACTGAGATGATCAACCAGGGCAAGAAGGGCCCCAGACAGACTCACATTGTAAATAGTTACACTATTGACTTTGGGAGGGGGAGTCTTGTTATATATGTGGACTTGTATTTACTCTGTACAGCCACCAGAGGGCTCATCCCCTGGAGTCCCAGGTATTTAAGGAGGTTTCACAGGTTGGAGAGGCACTCTGGAGACCTGCAATAAAAGACTACGGTGACACTTTGATTTGAGCTCACAGTGTTCAGTCTGACTCTTTCTCCATACACAACAGAGACGTTAACCCGAGGCCCCGTCTGCTCGCTCAGGTGGACGTAAAAGATCCCATGGCACTATTTCGAAGAAGAGCAGGGGAGTTAACCCCGGTGTCCTGGCCAATATTTATCTCTCAATCAACATAACAAAAAGAGCTTATCTGGCCATTATCACATTGCTGTTTGTGGGAGTTGCTGTTTGCAAATTGGCTGCTGCGTTTCCCACATTACAACAGTGACCACACTCCAAAAGTTCTAAATTGTCTTTAAAGCTCTTTGAGATGTCCGGTGGTCATGAAAGACGCTATATAAATATAAGTCTTTCTTTTAGCTATTTCAATTACATTGCAGCTCTACTTTCATTACTGAAGATGAAGAGAGCGGCCTGATTACTCAGGAGTTGTCACCACTTTGGAAACCATATCGAGAAAGATTTTATTGTGAATACTTGCTGTAGCGTGTTAAAATTGTTAATTTGTATGCACAATATTACAGGAATGAAGGTTTGGCAAAAAGTCTGTAGATGTGCTGTAGGCACTATTCTCCAAGGGAACACTTAGCAAAAACTGTGCTGATACATAAAGTAAACAATGCCTGGAGTGCAAGTTTTTAATTCATAAGCAGTTTGCAGGTGAAGGCAGAATGTTCATGATTGCGTTAGGAAGTACATCGAAACAGGACGAGGCCATTCATCCACTCAGGCCCGCTCCACCATTCAGTTAGATAATGGATAATCCATACCTCAACCTCGCCTTAGCTCCATATCCCTTGAGACCCTGACCTAACAAAAACCTCGCGATTTCAGTCTGGAAAGCTCTGATTGTTCCGGCAGCCACAGCCTTTTGGTTGGGGGAATTAACCGTTTCCTTCATATTTCAGGGTTATTTACCTGATGAGGACTTGCTATTCTTCCTCACCCATTCAGAAATTGGACAGGTTCTTCTGCAGAGATCAGCAACCATGATCAGCAAGTAAGACGTATATTGATTACTACTGTCTTATTTAGGAAATTAGCTAAAATGTTGTTATGCATATTTAGCTGATCTGGCTTTTTGGGTAGCTCTTTAAACACAGTTCTAGCTCTGAGAAAGAAAGCCTGCAAATGCCTTTTCTTAACATAAGAACATAAGAAATAGCAGCAGGAGTAGGCCACCTGGCCCCTCAAGCCATTCAATAAGATCATGGCTGATCTGATCTTGGCCTCAACTCCACTTTCCTGCCTGTTTCCCATAAACCTTAACCCCCCTATAGTTCAAAAATCTGTCTTTCTCTGCCTTGAATATATTCAATGACCCAGCCTGCACAGCTCTCTGGGGCAGAGAATTCCATAGATTCACGACTCTCTGAGAGAAGAAATTACTCCTCATCTCCGTCTTAAATGGGCGATCCCTTATTCTGAAACGATGCCCCCTAGTTCTAGATTCCCCCACGATGGGAAACATCCTCTCTGCGTCTACCCTGTCAAGCCCCCTCAGAATCTTATGGAGCCGAAATTCATCAGCCCACCGCCCGCTGCTGCAGACTGCTGCCCACTCCCACCGACATTCCTCCTGAAGATCCGCCCAGAGCCACTTTCGGCGTGTCCTGGAGCTGGCGGGAGGGGAGAGCCGCCGGGAACCACCCGCTGATGCCAGCGGACGGCCGAGTGGCGCAACTGAGTTCCCACCTGCCGAGCTCCCAGATTCCTGCGGGCGGGAGTAGGCTGGAGTCGGCGGCAGAACCGCTGGCTGCAGGCTGGTCTGTTCGCGACGGTAAGTCCGAAGAACCTGAAAAAAAGGTAAGTGAACATTAAAAAAAAAATTTCAACAGCGACTAAAAAAAAAAAATTTCAACAGCGACTTACCTGCATGGGTTCCCCTGGAGGTCTTTCAATAGCCTTTTTATTTTTTATTGATGATTTATTTTTTTCAGGTCTTCGAGCCTCCTTGGGCTCGACTCCATCCTCAGCGGCACTTGCGCGGCAAGCGCCTCTGCTGCCGAGAATGAGAGCTCCCTCCCGCTGCCCCAGTTTGGCGGCGCAAGTCGTCCATTTGCCGCCCGCCAATCTTCGAGGGACTTCGTCCGTGAATATCCCGCCCAAAGTACCGTCGGTACCTCGGTGGCCACCGGCGGCACTTTGGGCGGCACTTGGGCGGGCGGAGACCTTGATGAAAATCGGCCCCTATATGTTTCAATAACATCACCAATCATTTTTCTAAACTCCAATGAGTATAGGTCCAACCTGCTCACCCTTTCCTCATAAGACAACCCGTTCATCCCAGGCATCAACCTAGAGAACCTTCTCTG